>NC_051092.1:8202490-9434990 GCF_901709675.1 Syngnathus acus | reverse complement strand
CATGAGAACTTTACAATAGAAACTATTTTTTCTCGATCGCAATATTCTTGTTTTGCAAAGTACAAAAAGTTACAGTGGTCAACCCTTGTGTTGACTATCACAAATAGTTTTAAGTACTGTCTGAAGTCACTTGTCAGAACATGAACAACATGGAACAAGTCTGTCACTGTGTCAACATGAAAGAATCTCTGAGTTGTTTGACAGTAGGAAACACTCCCCAAAGTGGCACAGGAACAACTCTTTGGGTTGAACCTGTTCTTCAAGGTTGCACTTAATGAAAGGAGACATTGCTTCTTCATTCTGCTAAATTGCGCATGACTTGACTTGTCATAGTTCAAAAGCAGAATATTAACTGCTAACATTGCAAATATGTATTTGACTGTAAAATGTATTTATTATTTTGTAATCCAACATAGCTGATATTCTTGTACTGTATTTATTTCATGGCCTGGAACATTTTGACTGGAAATCAATTAGAAGATGGTTGTTCCAGACCTTCTTGGTAAAAATTTTTAAAGTGTGTTTGTGAGCGTGCGTGTATATGTTTTCATTTGTGCTGTTCTTCCTGCATTACATCATTAATATTTGTGTACCGGTAAGTTTGGAAAAAATTTGTCACGGAAGAATGTTGAAGAGGAGGAAATGGATATTTTCCCCATAGGCGGGACTAAAGTGACAACTCGAGATGAATGCTTGATAAGAGACTGAGTGACGCTACAAATCTCAGTCTGTGACAAACACCGCGTGTGAAGCAACATGGGTCTCTTTGTTTTTCTCCAAATTTGTCTTTTGTTCCTGCTTCATCAGGGGAACAGTGAGGAGTCAGAACCTACGATCAGAGCAGTTGGCGCCACCGTTGAGTTGGGCTATTGTTTTGACGTAGACTATATCGTCGTTTATAGACGTGGTCCAGAAGGAGACCAGCTGCTTGCCAACTCTTCAGATGACAGTGAGCCCTTCGCCCCTCCTGCTCACCTCCGGGGTCGCATCCACATCAACAATCATAAAAACCTGCTCGGGCTGCAGATCCGTCAGCTCACGCACTCGGACTCTGGGATTTATAGAAGAGAGTGCTGGGAGAACCGAATGCGGGTCAGCCACCACTTCCAGCTGCTGGTCGTCTGTGATGATGAGATTGAAGCCGAAAAGGTCATCGCGGATGAAAGAGGTGGCCAGACTGAGCTGCTGTGCAACGGTACTTCCAGAGTCACGGAGGGAATGTCTGTGCGCTGGTATTATGACGTACAGCATCCGTACAGACTCCAGCTCTTCTTAGACACAAGTATGTCACTAGACCCACTGGTGAGTGAGCTGCGGGATACTGTGACGGTCAGAGACAATGGGACATTACTCCTCCTGGACAATACCTTGATGAAGGAAAAACAGCAATTTTACTGCGTGGTGAGCAATGGAACTCAGTGTCGCAATTTTCAGAATATGTACCAACCTGTCCACAGTGAGAGGAGAACAATCTTTGCCTCAGTGGGGGACAAAGTGGAACTGACGTGCCCCTTTAAAAGTAGCAACCAGTTATGGGAGACGCCACTGGGGAACATAAACGTTAGCGGCGTGAGGAGCAATCAAATGTACATATCAGATCAATTGAAAGACTACTCGCTGGTGATTCCCATCGTTTCACACCAGCACAGCGGCGAGTATTCATGCGTCGCGGCTACACTTTACCTGCAGTACTCGCTATCTCTTTGTCCTCAAAGGCAAGCCAAAGAAAAATTGTGTACTGAAGGTACTAACATCTTGCTGGAATGTGAAGTTGACCAAGAGGATCCCAAGAGGGTGCTTTGGTTCCGCCAAGACTCAGCAGGTGACCATAAGCTGATACTCGACTCCAATGACAAGACTATAGAAGTCCCGGAAGATCTGAGAGGCAGGATGTCTCTGTCAGAAGGCAAATTTTCACTGAATCTGTCTAATGTTCGTGTGACAGACGGAGTTTTTTACTGGTGCATTGCATTAGGCGAAATAAACTCTGCAGATTGGGCCTATGATTACATAGATGAATATGATGACTTAAACATTGACTATGGCGATGGACAATACTGGTATGAAACACCTCGATGTATCTTCAAACAGGAAAACAAATTGATTTTGTCAGGAAAACAATCTGGCACTTCTGAGTTTGTTATTGTCGCAGTAGCAATGGGGCTCGTGGTGGTTGGATTGGTTGCTGCTGTGATTGTAATGAAGAGGACAAAAAACATACAGAGGAGAAAGCAAGTACCTTCACGCTCCACACGGAAAACAAACAAGGAGGTCAAATTGAACGTCGATTCTGAGTGTACTGAAAAGTTGAATCCTGCTTAAAGTGTTTTTTGTATGATATTTTTTATTTAAGTAAGCACTTGATTTTGAAATGAAACACCAGCAAACGCTCAGTTTTTTTATTACACTTAATTGCTAGCATTTTTCCTTTTTACTTGGGGAGAGGGGATATTGAGCTTATGACTCGGCAGCATGGCTCTGGTAGAGTGGTCATCTCCTGGCCCCACAAGTTGGGGGTTACATGTCAAAGTGTCCTTGAGCAAGATACCAATCCCTCATCAGTTGGTATATGAGGTGGGAGTGTGAAGCACTTGAAATAACCAAGGTAGAAAAACACTGTGGAAGTGACAGCCCATTTACCGAAAAAAATGTTTCCCTTTCTTTCATCATGTAGGCCCATCACCACGATTACATACGACATATTCAAATTTTCAAAACAAAAATTGGAATAAAAACATTTAAAGGTCACTCCACTATGCCAAAAAAGGTATGTGCCGTAAACACCTAAGCAGTATAATGATACTTATCCAAGGCCTAATGACTGCAAGAAACCGGTTAGACTTCTTTTTGTCGACGGGTTCAGTGTGATTAAATATAACCTTTTCAGAAAGAAGGCACTTACACACCACAAAGAGAGAAAAGGGACACTACGTATTATAGCGTCTGAAAAGGTTTTTGGGTACACTTGATTTCAAAGTGTCATCAATTAGCTAGGCATGTTTGCACCATTTAGTATTCATCTCTACATATGTATTAGTGGAATACTTAATCTGTCTGGAGAATATATGCACATACAATTTGACATTAAAGTTAATATTGCTCAATGATGTGTGTGAGTATTTTTACATTTCTGATGATGCAGTGATCATGCCTGGTGAGGCACTAATATTCAAATGTACAACTTTATGAGCCAAACACAGTGGTGTATTCACAATTAAATTGGCAGTCAGACAAAAATTTGATTTTGTATATATAAAATCCAATTATATATATATATATATATATATATATATATATACACACGTATACATATATACGATCAAATATAAAATAATATCAATAAAAGACAAGGAATCCTACTCACCACAGTTAATTCCTGAATGTAATGTGCCGTATAATTATTGCCTTGCCTTGCCTTGCCTTCATGTGTCGGGGCAACAAAAAACACTTCAATTGCTTGGCAGCCTTGAGTTAAAAAAGAGCCTGTGGCGGTTATCTAGGGAGTCAGATAGCTGCCATAAAGATTTTTGTGTGTAGTACATAAATCTGTGTTGGTTGGCGAGACATATTAAGGTAATATACGACATACTAATCTGTGTTTTTCATAAAGAGCATTTACAGCAGAATTTATGATTTCTGTAAAAGTGTAATGGCTACTTATAGCGAGATGGATGACAGAGATCAACATTTGGGATTTGACTGAGAATGGAACCCTTATTTTGAAGCTATGTAGTATATCTTTGAACTCAAAAGCAATATTTATTTATCTATCTATCTATCTATCTATCTATCTATCTATCTATCTATCTATCTATCTATCTATCTATCTATCTATCTATTTATTTATTTATTAGTTCATTCATTCATCTGTCTATCCGTCCACCCAACCACCAGCCAGCCAGTCCGTCCATTTATTTATTTATTAGAAAGAAAAAAAGGTTCTGTGTGCGTGGGTGTGTGTGTGCGCGCGTATGCGTGTATGTTCCTTTCTGTTTATTTTAGGAAGCAGGGTTCATCCCATGAAGGAGTCATAAAGCAGCAGCAGGTTATTTGAAAAGTGCCAGGGCAGGCCAGCGAAGTCCCTCAAGAAACCAAAGTGATTCT
This sequence comes from Syngnathus acus, assembly GCF_901709675.1. NCBI lineage: Eukaryota > Metazoa > Chordata > Actinopteri > Syngnathiformes > Syngnathidae > Syngnathus > Syngnathus acus. The sequence continues at coordinate 9,430,886 of NC_051092.1, read as the reverse complement.
GCCAGGTACAGTAAGATGTCTTTAGACAATGAACACAATACGTTTATGGAATTTACAGAATATTTTTGACAAAGTTAATATGATTCTGCACATGAAGAATTGTATATGTCATACATTTGAACTTTGTATCAATTCTATGTGTGTGGCAGTGGTTCTCAAAAATTTCGAACATCTGGATGCTCACTGGATGCCAGGGTTGGACTCCTTCAATAATGGAGAGGGTCACTATATTTCCACACTCGTTCCAAGGGGCCTCTTTGCATATAATTTATGTTTACTATAAACTTGGTTTTATAAATGAATGACCTCCTTTGTATCTCCTAGTATGTCACACAAAAACAGCCAGTTCATAAGCTTGAAATTTGTTGGACCTCACAGATGTGTCATTTTTAAAATGATCAGATGTAGAAGCTCGCAGTGTTACGCAAATGCTAAATTACTGACAGATTTTTATTACAACATTCAGTTGCAGCTCTATATCTGCTTTTTCATTTATAACAAATGTTCAATGTACAAATGATTCAGACATCATTTTAACAGTCTGTGTGGTATTTATTTTTTGCATTTTTTTTTTTTTTTCAGCATGGAACAAACCTGGTGCAATTGCTGGCCACAGCAACTACAGAGTATTGCATTCTTCTGCTTGGCGGGCAGTCTTGGAAAACTTGCTTATGGGTGTGGTCGATAGGTCTTTGAAGGCATTTTATGTCTTTGGTGTCAATTACAACTCAATTATTATAAACTTAATTATTAAATGTGAATTCATTATATTTATTAATATTTTCACTTCAGGGGTAGAATTAAAGGCTCTATTTAATTAAGGATGGACAATCGTTTTAAGAAGGTGATGATATGCATGCTGGCTCAGTTTTGCTCCTCTTATTTGTTGGGTTATTGGTTTATTATTTATTCATCGCTCATTTTATTTATATTGTTATTTTTTGTGTATTATTTATTGTTTGTGCCTTCTTGTTTTTATTTTGTGTCGTCTACTTGTATGTCTCGTCACCGTGGGATAGAGGAAACGGAATTTCGGTTTCTTTGTGTGTCTCGACATATGAAGGGATTGACAATAAAGCTGACTTTGACTTTGACTTTGATATGTATTTGAACGTTCATGCACACATGTCTTGTGAAGCAACATATTTACTTGTTGGTTTAATGATTTAACCAACATTTAATTTAATTGTATTTATTAATGCTAAATACAAAATACTTTTCCAGAAGAAGAAACAGTGTTGGCTTAATTGCTATGTTTAGATCAACATGACATCACAGAGGAGGGCACAAAACGTTGGTGTAATTATGTTAAAGTAAAAATAATAAATTGTGATTAATGCCTTCCGCCTAAAGACTACTGGGATAACCTCCAGCAGATCCGCGACCCTCATGAGGATATATACCCTGAACTGGCAGGGCACACACAGACAATCATTCATAATCACACCTACGGAAAATTTGGACTGTTCAATCGGCCTACCATGCATGTATTTGGAATGTGGGAGTAAACCGGAGCACCCGAAGTAAACCCATGCAGGCTTGGGGAAAACATGCAAAGAAGGCCGAAGCTAACCAGTGTTCCACCCTTGCACCAGCTCTTTCCCCCCCTATTAAAGATAATAAACAATTACTATATTTAGAAAAAGCAAACAGAAATCAAACCAACATCAAAATAAATATACATATATATATATACAAAAATAGAAATACGTCATCAACATGGTTAATAAATCATATGAAAGTGGTGTACATGTCTATAGATACATTCACATTTACTATCGGTTACCTTGTCTTGTCTTGACTCAAACACATCTGATTGAATGATTCCCTCCAGTAAATTCAATAATTAACTGCCAGCCATGGCGATCAATGCGTGTCTGTGGGCAGCAGAACTACTTGTCAATGCCAGGTAGCTGAAGGTTGCTTAAAGCAATGATAATGCTTTTCACTTTTCCTTTCATTTTAAAAGGTTATTCATCAAAAAGAATGGGGGAGTTGTGTCAGAGGCACCTGGCTTATAAACAAATCATAAGCATTAGTCACTGTGGTGACCCGGAAGTCGGAAGATATTACAGAAATACTGTCCTCACCTAACTTATTTTTGTATTTGTTTCCGCGTACGGATTTACGGAAATGAGGTGCACATACGCAATAAGTGAAAGCTTGGACATATACGAACGAGTATGTCACAGTCACAATGGTAATGGCAGAAGGATGTTATCAATACTGATTTTGTTCAGCAAAGTGTGTACTTGCTTCACTGCCATGGTAAAGGGTCTTTCACTTGTCAAGAGCTTTTCTACCTTCAAAGTACTCAGAGTGCTTTAACTCCGTCTCCTCGTTCATCTACTGATGAGGCAGCACCAACCAGGGGTTCAATGTCTTGCTTAAGGATACTTCAACATTGACCTCCAACCTCCTGGTTGAGAGGTGACCTCTCTACCACCTGAACTATGCCACCACACTGCTCATTTGTAATCTTCATTCACAACATGTACCCAGATGATATAATCGAAAGAATAGTTGGTGTTATATTTTTTTTAAAACTTTTTTATAATAATTTGCATAATTCAGGAGCTGCATGTACCTGCATGGAATGTCCCTATATGAATAACCAAAGAGTTAGAGATATTACAGGCCAACATAGTTTTAACTACACGTACACACACACAGGAACGTTCCAATTCCCACCTCAAATAAGGATAAAGGGTGACATTTGGAGATCATCCACTGCAGTCTTTCTCAAATAGGAGCCACCTCTGCCATCACCATGTTACTTGAGATCAAATCTGTTGAGTGTTTCTCGATGTTTCATAAAGAGAGCTGAGCGAGTCTAAATTTGCCCTAATTTGTGGGAACGATTCTTCCGTGATGTCCACAAACCTCAACACAATGGTGTGAAAAACAACGAGAGGGAAGGAGGTGAGCGAATTGCTGTATCGCCACAGAGAGAGCATATGCGTCAAGCTAATGGCACCACTTTTGCACCAAAGAGTTCGTCTGATGGACTGTTTTTTTACTGCAGAAGTGCAGAGGGGGTGGTGGAGCCATGGCAGAACGGAGACTTCGAGTCCCCTCAACAAACCCTACAATATACAGACAGGCAGAAGGGAGATGAGCCGCTCGGGGCTTTTCTTCCTTAATATCGGTTTGTTCACAAGCCAGACGCGTGAAGGTGTTTGGTTAGATTGTAGCAACACCAAAATTTATGGCTTTGATTTTCACAGGGCCAAACCAAGCGAGACCAGGACCAATCAAATGGGCTCAATAAAACTGACTTCCCCCGGAGGTTTCAAAGGCTTTACGAAGATTTGATTTACAGTCTGGAGGCCAGACACTAGTGAGGATGAGCTTGAGATGTTGTGATACACACTCTCGTCAGATTGGATAACTCGTGCCCCCTTGTGCAATGAGACTGTTTATGAGAAAACATCCTCCATTTTATCTTTGCATGTTGACAAGGATAAGCCGTAAAGCAGATATTAGCCGAGGCTATAAATAGAAATATTCTCTCTCTTCTGGGTAGCAAAGCGAGCTTTCAACAGGTTCTGTGAGGAAGGTTGTGTTACCTAATTATCTCTTTCAAGTACTGTTTGGACTGTTGAACTTTGAAAGAGGGAAGATTTAGCTACTGTTAAGTCGTTTTAAACCGCACTGAGAAACCTGTACTGCATGAATACAGAAGGTCATGCAACTTAATTGCTGGCAGAAAGCTAACTCAAAGTGTTGACTGCTAAGCCAATACAATTACTATTTGATAGAACTTTATGCAATTAGAGATGTGGCATGAGGACAGACTTAAATTAAATATAACAAAATATAAGTCAGTGTGAGGAAAAGTTGCAAATGTCTTAGGATTAGGACTGTTGAGGATTTTGCCCAGAACTAGGTAATGTTTTGATCCATCAGCGCAATCATCAGTATGACAAATTTAATGTGACTGCAACTAGAAGCCCTTTATTATGTGTTTAGTCAAAGCTTAAACCCTTCTGACATACAGAATTTCAATACAGTGGAAATTCGAAGTGAGAAGATCCGTCATCCGTGAGGGACTCGAAGTCGAGCTGCTGAGGAGCCAGATGAGGTGGCTCGGGCATCTGATTAGGATGCCTCATGGACGCCTCCCTGGTGAGGTATTCGGGGCATGTCCCACAGGAAGGAGGCCCTGGGGACGACCCAGGACACGCTGAAGAGACTATGTCTTGGGAGGTCGAAGAAGTGGCTGGCGAGAGGGAAGTCTGGGCTTCCCTGCTGAAGCTGCTGCCTCCGCAACCCGAACCACCAGAAGCGGTGGATAATGAATGGATGGATAGAGGAATGGCAATAAATAAAAACATACTGCTATAAAGACATAAATACATTGAAAAAGCACAATGATTTATTGATCATTAACTTCAGTTAAGGAAGGAAAACGGAAAGGGGGGCTACATTGAAAGATAATCTTCCATAATAACATGGGAAAATTCAGATTCAAGGTTTTTTTTTTTAATGTCTGTTTTTTTTTCAGTTCGTTGGTTGATTTTGGGATACAAGGTCATTTAATTTTTTTTTCTGGCAAATGCATGGGTAATTGTGCATACCTAAGAATATAGGGACTTAATTATACATTTTTATGATTTTGGCAGTCATGGTGACGCTCTGAAGGACACCATAACTATGATGCAGCCTGTGCTAAAACGAGTTAAACACCCCTGCCCTAGATGTTGCCAGGATACTTTTTGCAAATGATGCAAACGATTGCATTGGGGATATGAATAATTTATTCCTAACACAACTTCTTACATTCGATTGCCACTGTAGTGTGTCATTTTGTCACAGAAGATTGAACAAATTAAAAAAATATACAGGGTATAACTTATACACGCTGTATAGACTCAGACATCTTTTTATTTAAAAGAAATCAGTCATTCTTACTCAATCACATAGATTGTTGGTGTGGACTTCCTGGTCACCCACTCCATTCAAGACTAGCAGATCAAGTTCTTCCACCCATATCTCAAACTGTGAAACTCCACTCTGCCAGGTGTGATGCAGTCAATTGCACCAAGTCCTGCCCAAATGTAATAAGAGAAGCTGAGCTAACCTTTCAGTCTTGGCTGACAAGGTGCCAGGGCAAATACTGGGTGAGAGCTAACTTTTGATGTTCCCTCTGATAATTGTCTTTGACACACAGTTGGAAACAACATCAATAATTTGGGTGGAGCTTTTATGAGTACACTTACATAAGTAGGCTTTTACAGGTAGTACATACCTGTACCTCTTTTGTGGCTCTGTGACCCTTACATTGTTGCCCAATCGTCAATTAGTCTAATGTAAGACTTTACCTTGAGGAACAGACATGGTCCCTGGCTGTTTATCATATTCACAAAAGTTGGGAGATAGAAATAAATTGTGTGGATAAACTTCCAAAAACATAACTCCCTCATCAGGACGGTCTCTTGGGATTTCAGTGGATCGCTTATTGATACCACTTGTCAAACATTACTGAACTAAAATTTTTGTAGCACACACCAGCTTTGGTTGTTAGCAGACTGGTGCTCAGGTGGTGAGCAAGTGTGCCTCCGTTTGAATGGCTGTTTATCTATATTTGCCCTATATTTGTCCAGCCAATCACAGAGCACATATAGACAAACCACTCACAATCAAACCAACGGGCAATTTGGAGTGTTCAATAGGCCTAGCATGCATGTTTTTGGAATGTGGGCGGAGACTGGAGTACCCGGAGAAAACCCATGCAGGCACGGGGAGAACATGCAAACTCCACACAGGGAAGGCCGGAGGTGGAATCAAAACCACACCCTCTGAACTGTGAGGCGAACATGCTAACAAGTGCTCCACCGCGTCGCCTTATTTCAGTTATAATAATACTCATTTCAAATTTGAGTTTCTCGCGAAGCGCAAGAAGAATACTCATGGGCAGCAACATGAGTCAATAATAGAGTCATAGAATCTAGTTATGCACTGTGCAATTTGTTTGCTGAAATAAATTTAGCTGTCTCAGCCGGCACACAAGGTGGGTGGAATGAGATTTTCTTTTCACTTGCTTATTGCATTTATAGTGAGGGAGCTCTTGAATAAAGGGACTGTTTTGGAGACCTGATTGTCCTTTTGACACGCAAGCAGAGAAATAATCAGTCTAAATTGCAAAAGTAAAAAAAGCGCAAGAGAGAGAGAGAGAGAAAGGGAGAGAGACAAAAAGAAATAGAGAGAGACAACGACAAAGGTACGCAGACCTAGAGAGATAGACAGGCAGACAGACAGACAGACAGACAGAGACCGAGAAAACAGACAGACAGGCAGAGGGAGAGAAACAGCGAGAGAAAGCGAGAGAGAGAGAGAGAGAGAGAGAGAGAGAGAGAGAGAGAGAGAGAGAGAGAGAGAGAGAGAGAGAGAGAGAGAGAGATGCCAATCAAGCACGGATGTAGAGGTCAGGTCAGATGAAAATTTTATGTTAAATAGTGTTGAAGAAGTGCAACTTATTCTTGGTGAAGGTTTAAAGGCACAAAAAGAGACACTCCAAACAAAATGTATGTTTGCCGGAAATATGGGGAACATGTTGAATGATTCTGTTTGTTCACTACAGGGAGAAAAATACTTTAGCCTCTACAAATGCTACCCAGAAGATGAGGGGGCGTTCAGTTTCTCAGAACTGGGGATTTGAAGCTAGTGAAGCAATGGATCAACACTGAGAGGCGTCGAACACAGGAGGCTCTTGTATCACTTGTTATGTGCTCTTGGCAGCTTTTTGTCCTTTGTGCATGCTGGAATAGTTTAACCTTTTAGCTGCCCGTCTGGCTAAAGAAATGCATACATACATGGTAATGGAACTTCTGTTTTAAGGGCATGCAGTTTTTTTATGGCTGTGTTTCAAAGCCATTAGAGGCATACTGTACGTAAACAAAACACTTCTGCAGAAACAGGAGAAGGTTAACATAAAAAAATATATCCCTCTACTCGAAGATAATAGTGGTACTTAGTAAGTTTAATTATCATTTACTCTAAACCAGGGCTCACCAATATTTTTAAAACTAAGGCTTTCAATTTGGTACTTCTGAAATCACAGATTTTGCTCAAATTACATTGAATTATGTTGGCCCTTGAACTGATGTGCAAGGTCGAAAAGTTCCAACTAGACAAATACAACCTCTGGCAAAAATGATAGAATCACCAGTCACAGAGGATCTTCATTGGGTTGTTCAATTAAAAAAGAACAAAAAAAACACTTGACATGAGACAAAACTGAAGTCGTTTCAAACGGCAACTGCCTGGCTTTAAGAGACACTGAAAGGAAAAAATGTGGTAGTTATAGTTGTTGAAACCAAGCAGACGAGAAAACTATGCAATCGCTCAATTCTGAGGAAATGTGAAAAAACAAAACAAAAGAACAAGTCAACACATACTTTGCTGCACCACCTCTGGCTTGCCTGCTCAATCTGCTGCCTCCACAAACATCTTTCTCTCTTATTCTGTACCATTTTCCAGTAACACTACGTGTCAAACTGCTAATGTGGAGTAAAACAATTCCGGACTGACAAATTCATTCAAACGTACTCGTGAGTATTTCCAGTTGACGAGCATATTTGAACGTATTCAAATAAAATCAAACATACGACAAATAAAACACATTGTCATAGAGCTGTGAAGCGAGTCCAAACCTGAGTAGACGTCATAGGACACCTCAAATATTGATCTGTGGAAATAATAATCTATCAATCCATTTTCTATTGTGATAGTCCTTATTGGGGTCATGGGTGAGCTTTGGCCTAAATTGAAATTGACTTTTGGTGAAAGACATGGTCCACCTTGGAGTCCAAAACACCTCCTTTCTGCCGAGAAGTAAATGAACACCCATGGCCACTATTGGATAGAAAAGGCATATTTATTCCCTAAAATAATTGATCAAGAATCCAAAGACATCTATTATTCAAAACAAGTTTTGTTCAGTGAAGACGCTTAGTGAGACTGAATCGCAGCAGGATATCCGTCTGTAAAGACAAGCAGACTTCCTCCCATCCGCAACTTCACCTTCAAGGACCGATGAAGCTGTCACTGGCTGAATTTGAACCCACAATGACCCCCAGGAGCCACAATATTGCACATAGTGCTTTTTACACTGAAGTCGGCATCACACGTGATGATAGCAACCATGCTCACTTGAATGAGGGATGACAAAGGTGTGCGTGTGTGTGTTTGTTTGTTCGTTTATTTGTTTGTGTGTTAGCTTTATTTGATTTTCGATGTGAATCCCCGCCAAGACCATTTACGGTGACAGATTGATGCATTGATGATGCAAATTTTCATAGTGCCGAGTGACGACGATGATGATGATGATGAAAGCGGACGGTGAAAGCTACTTCCAAGATATGAGCAATGTCTTACACTTAGAGAAAAGCACACATGTGAAGTTTGCCATTGTGGTAAAAACAAATCTAGATCAATTCGGATTTATCCGGCCAGCATGTAGCTATTACAGCACCATTCACAGCATGAAAGGTGCAGGATGAAGCTCGACAATATAATCTTGCATCCAATCTGGAAACTCTGGTTGAAGCCTGTGTACTCACTTGCCCCCACCTCCCTCCTCCTCTTCTTCCTCCTCCTCCTCCTCCTCCTCTTTCTCACTCAGCCTCCCGCTGTCTCTATCCATGGCGCATCTCCATCCTTAACTCCTGCACCCGCTCCTCAGGATCACACATAAAACCAAAAGAAAAGCAGTGTTCCGCACCAGTAGCACAATAAAGCAGGCTCGCGGTAAGGAAACAATTTATGTTTTTTCTTTTTACGGCTTTCACGCGCGTTAAGCTGTGGAATGAACGTTTACTAGCGGGGCTGTGATCGGACTTTTTGCACATGGCAGTGACGAGGTTATACTATTTTCCTGTTCATTCTAGCACTCACTAACACACCACCACGGAGTGTTGTAATTTTGATGTGTCTCTTCTTCTAGATATCATTTCAGCCCGTGTAAAAGGCTCACAAGAAGTTCAACGTTCCGTCCATGCAGACTCTTAACGTCGCGTCATTTACCAGGGGTATATATTTATACTATTTTAAAATGCAAAATGATATTTTTAATAGTGTTTTCAGTTTTTGTCTATTTTATTAGTGCAAGATCACGTGGTTCAACCTCTCTAAATGCGAAAAATGGGATGACTATAATCCGATTAAGTTTTCGTGAGCTGTTTGTATTTTCTTCGTGTGCGCGTGTGCGTGTTTACAAGCGTAATAAGTGTTGGACACGCTGCATCCTTTGTCTCTCATCTGTTGAACCTATCCCGTGGTAATTTACTTTTGAACAATTTTGGATGTTATCCTTAAAGATTGTCGTGCATAAGAAAAAGTAATAGTCCGGATACTTTTGTTATTTTTTAGATGTTTTACGATATATTTTGTGCTGCTGCTGGATGATCATCATCATTCTTATTTTTATCATTATTATCTTTTTTTTTTTCTTTTTTTTATCCTGTGCATCCATATGTGGGTGTGGGTGCACGCGTGCGTTTGTGTACATGTGAATTTTGGAAAAACCAAAGAAAAAACTGAAGATTGGTCTTGATATGTAATAGTAAAAAGCTTTGCCTTGAACCTTAATAAAGTCGAGCAATTCCGTACCAGAAAAATCCTAAGCACCTCATGTTTCCTCATCACTTGCATCCTAAATCCCTCAGTCCCTCCCTCATCATCTACCTCTGACCTCATTTGTTGCCTTGTAGTGTTCCACATAGTGTTTATCTTGCACAAATGCCATTACGTTCAACATGTTTGCTGCTATGTTATCTAAGCAACAGCACCTGTGTTTCGTCACGACTGGCACTTGGTTGGTTTGGCTTGCAGTTGCTTTAATGGTGCTCTACAAATACTGTTCTGGGATGTATATGTATGCAAGTTGGAGGCATACAAAAGACGAAATCATTGTCCCCTTCCAGCTGTTGATGCACGGCATGGTCTACGCTGTGGCATTTATAAACAAGAAGACTTGCATATCAATATGCTCTGAATCACTGAAGCATCCGTCTTCCTTCTTTGGAGAGCAGCAGGGTGTGAGGAGTTGGCAGTTTGATCATGACTGGAAAGAAGAAAAAAAAAAACTGTGGCTGTGGACTCACACAGGTCAGCCAGCCACTTACGCAACACGTGTATGCAAGCAAAAGCGCAAACATTTTGCTTTTTTAGGAGACAAAGATGACAACAGCAGCAAATCTACATTAAGGCCAGTAATGCAATGTTACACCAGATATATAAATATCCATCCATCTATCCATCCATCCATCCATCCATCCATCTATTTTATAGGGTTTGTTCTGAAGAGTCACATCAGCTTGGGTGTTTTATTTACTAAATTAGGTATCGTACGTATTTATGTTGTTTTCTCATTTCAAGAAGGTATTAATTTGTACAAATGCTTTCATCAGGGTGGACGTATTTCTTGTTTTGTTGTTGGAGGATTGGAATTTCCACGTTGCAATGGGAATCTAATGGGTAACTTGCTCACATTAGCACTTTCTATTCCCATGTCCTATTATTTGTTCCTATTAATATTGCAGTGCTGTAAGGGGCAGAAGTAAATATTTCCGACTTGTTTTCTAGCCAATCAACTACAATACATCAGTGTTAGAAACAATAATCAAATAAAGGTGTTGTAGACTAAACTGTGCCCACATTAACAGTTTAACATTTGTGGAAAAGTTGACCAAATGAAATCTACATTTTTCTCCAATGAATACAGAAAAATAGGAAAGCTCACATAATACAAAATGCATGTATAAACATTTCTGTCACTGTGCAAAATGTATGAAGAAAACATTTTCCCCTTAGGACTCGATTTTATAATTACTGCGGGTTTTTCTAACTCTACTCAGAGTTGCTTATGTTGTCAGGTCTGTATTTTTCTCAAACCTTCAGAGTAATTGTCTTTGGTTTGATACTGTTTCTGATTAATGAAAGAACAAAAGATGACCTCAGCTCAATGTGACCACTTCCCACAGAAATGAATTTGCAACAGGGACACATACATAAACGAACAAGGAGCAGACTTGAAAAACAGAGCTACGTTAAAAAAAGCAATAATATTGGTGATATGATGCATCGTTTACCGGTGGTTTGTGCACCGCCACTTTGGGTGATGGAGAGTCAGGACTCTAGGATGAATATCCACGATTGCTTTTGTGCACTGGGAGTGGGACAAAAAGATGGTTGCCGATTTTAAAGATCGTTTTTGAAAAATACTTTTACTCCCTTATGTCAAAGTGTGAGAGAGCATTTAGCATTTCCATCCATAAAGACGAGCTACAGTTCAAGTGGACTTTTATCTGAGCTGCTATTTTAGGCTAAATTACCAATGAGAGAGCAAAATGGATCATAATAATGCTGCTTTGTGCCTCGTATACTGATCTTGTTGTTTGGAGCGGTGTCTTTCTTTCGGGGGAAAAAAAACTTTAGGACAACAGTTTTCATAGGGACTTAAGATGAACGAACAAGCAAAAATGATTTTTTTTAAAAAAAGTAAAAGCTCGATCTATTATTTTTGTAAGTAGATCATAGACCGATGCAAGCAGCTAACTGTACTGATGACAGAAAAAAAGATTGTTGCATAATAAAGATTCATTTATGATTGACGTGTGTGTGTGTGTGTGTGTGTGTGTGTGTGTGTGTGTGTGTGTGTGTGTGTGTGTGTGTGTGTGTGTGTGTGTGTGTGTGTGTGTGTGTGTGTGTGTGTGTGTGTGTGTGTGTGAGACCAGTGAGAAGGATGTAGCACCAACGGGGTGGGGGAAGAGGATGGAGTGTTCCTGGAAGACAGTGCTGCTGCTGGTGTGTGCCTCATTGGGGGTCCAGTACACAGCCATTCGCACCCTGAGGGACTCGCTGTCTGGACCCTGTCAGGGTGTTTACCAGTGTCAGAGCAGACATCACAGAGGTACCACAAACATTAATAATACAGATAAGTTCATGTCTGTGGTAGTGACAGAGGAAAATCTTAACACTGTTGATATAAAAGAAAGTGATTTTAAGACCACAGCGGCACGGTTAGTCGTCCGCCTCAAAGTTAGGAGGGTGCGAGTTCGATTCCACCTCCCTGTGTGGAGTTTGCGTGTTCTCCCCGTGCCTGCGTGGGTTTTCTCCCACATCCCAAAAACATGCTAGGCCGATTGATTGAGCACTCCAAATTGCCCGTACAGGTGTGGGTACGAGTGCGGATGGTTGTTTGTGTCTGTGTGCCCTGTGATTGGCTGGCAACCAGTTCAGGGTGTCCCCCGCCTACTGCCCGATGACTGCTGGGATGGGCTCCAGCACGCCCGCGACCCCCGCGGGGACAGGCAGTATAGAAAATGGATGGATGAATGAATGGATGATTTTAAGACCTTTTTGTAACCTGAAAGATATGGACATTGATAGCGCTCATCCAAATTTGACAACATCTAATTCTGATTTACTAGTCACACACTACAATAATGAATCAACGAGCATCTCTCAACTCCTTGGCCTCTGTGAAAATCAGTTCTGTTCCTCTTACTGTACTGTGCCTGTTACTGGCACCCCCATTTGCAATCAACTCCTCATCAGTAGAAATTACATGTTAGCCGTTTGTGCTATAAATAGACGTTCAGCATTTCAAGTCCCCCTATAACCACAAGAAGACAAGCTTCTTTCAAATGATTTGTGCTTTACTGCCTGGTTTCTGTGATTTAACTTTTCCTCACTAACAATAACAACAACAAAAATCTTACAATTTAAAATAATTGTTTTAAAATGAACCAAATTGTTTCCTCAAGAGATTAGGCATCAGGAAACTCACCAGCGGCTCATTTTTTACTTAATAAAAGCTCATCATATTCTGTAATTATTTTTTATAGAACTGTCACTTAAACTAGCCAATCCCAGTTCATTAATTAGCAGTCTAAAGTGCCGAATTAAGTGCAACTAGTAAAGTGCTTTCAATGAATCATTTCTAAAGAATTAATTAGGGAAGCCTGTCTGCCTCACAGTTCAGAGGTGCAAGAATCCACACAGTATTAAAATGTATCATTGATGAAAACAAATATTCAACTCTGAAAAAAATTTTGCTTTAGCATGCTTATGGCCTGAAACACATTGTTTTCTTCCCTTCTCAAAGAATCCAATTGGAGAACCTTGTGTGATGACAGTTGGATGTCCATGGAATCCCCTCAGAAGCACATCCTGCTGTTTGCCACCACACGCAGCGGTTCATCCTTCACTGGTCAGCTGCTCAACCAACACCCTGAGATCTTTTACATGTTTGAACCTCTCTACCACATCCAGCAAGCATTCACAAATTCCAGCGGGAGGATTCGTCGTACTTTGGACCGCCGGGCCCTGCTGGGCGCGTACAGAGACCTTCTGCTCAATTTGTACAAATGTGACCTTCACTTTATCGAGAGTTACATCCGCCCTGAGCCTCAGGACCACGTCACTAATTCCTTCTTTCGTAGAAGCTCTAGTCATGCCCTTTGTTCTCCTCCTGTGTGTCTGGAAGGAGGGAACGGAGCAGCACTCGAGCCTCCTGAGGAAAGTTGGTGTACCAAGAAGTGCGGAAACTTGAACCTCACCTTGGCATCAAGGGCGTGTCTGTCAAGAGGCCACGTAGCCATAAAGACAGTTCGGATCCCCAAGGTGAGTGACCTGCGAACTTTGGTTGAAGATCCACGTCTGGACCTAAAGATCATCCACCTGGTGAGGGACCCTAGAGCAATTCTCGCCTCACGCATCACAGCATTTTCAGATCAGTTTCGGGCTTGGAAAATATGGAACGCGACGGGGCGGCAACCGCGATATGTGGACCTATCGCAGATCACAAGCACCTGCCAGGACATGGTGGCATCCGCAGAAGCAGGATTGGCGAGACCAGCTTGGCTGCAGGGCCGTTATCTTTTAGTGAGGTATGAAGATTTAGCATTTAACCCCAAAGACATGGCTGACAAGATCTATCAGTTTATTGGCCTAGAGTTGGAGGACAGGGTGCAGACATGGATTACAAGAAACACCAACAGTAATGTGTTTGCTCCATTTGATTGGAATTACAAGTACTCCACCACCAGAGACTCCAGAATGACGGCTGCGAGTTGGAGGCTTCGTTTGGACCATGATATTGTCAGAACTGTGCAAAATCTGTGCAAAGACACTTTGGCCCTGCTCGGATACAAACTTGTTCATTCGACAGTCCAACTAAGGAACTTGTCCCATAGTCTAGTTGAACCCAACCCATTTCAACCCAATCTTTCTCAAAATTGGGTAACGACCAAAAATGGTCAGGGCGGTACATAATTTATCCATAAAGATATTTGTATTTATTTGTTACCTGTGGGGCTATTTTCATCTTTTTAAATCATTGATTTCTAACTAAAGATTTAGTTCTTGGACCAAAAAGGTTTAAGAAACCCTCCAACCAGTAATAATAATAATAATCATAATCATAATACATGTAACAAAGTATAAGGATGTATTAATAGATTGTTCTTTTTACTGGTGATTCAATGCTGTGCAGATGCTAAAATAAAGAAACAAAATACATAATCTGTTCATATTTTACCATTTCAATACAGATGTGCCAGATATCAAAAGGTGTGACATGCACAGATTTCGACTAAACTACTCAGTATATTGCTGTGTGTTGCAGTTATGTGGGAATTAATATTTATCTAATGTCACATTACTGCTGTAAATCAAACAAGCAAATTATGTGCATACCGGGAGGGCATCGGCCATTATAATTTGAAGTATAGTTTTAATAATGCCGTTGGAAATAAATGTCAATAAACGAGTGAAATCCAACAGTGATTTTAGACGAATGTAAATTTGTGGTCTGGTTTTGTTGGAATGGAATCAAGTCGATTATCGTGCAAATCTTTTCCCTAATAAGTGCACGTTAAATTGGAATTCTGTCCAGTTCGCTTAAACGATCTGTAGTCTTTGGTCGCAAAGTGCAAATTCCTGCAACTGGTTTAATTTGGAACTCAAAGTATTTATGCACAAGATAGCAGATAATTTAGAAGTCCCTGCTCTTTGTAGCGATGCACAGCCACAGATCAGAGTTGCTCCCAATTTTAGACATCCCCACACGATACCATTTTTGTAGAATTTTCAGGGTAATCATAATGAGTCACGATGTCGCCACTAACTCTGATTTTGCATCATATTTCTATGGCAACTGTAATGGTGCATGGCTGAGAGTGATGATAATACTCAAGCTACAAAATAAAACCAATGCTGGGTTCAGGAAATGAATGTAATTTTAGCAAAACTGTCAGGTTTCTATCTTGGGACCATTATGGTAAATCTGAGGTGAAATTGGCCTTTCATTGATGTAGTCTGTTCATCAATTTTCTATCTTTCCTGCAGCTACTCACACAATTGCTGACACCACAAATATCTCCCTATACATCTAAAGATCCTGGGCAGGGCAAACAGGATTTAAAATGCATGGTCAAAAGAATATAATCTGCAGGCCTAAACTGTTCATAAATTAAACTTTTAGCCCAGTCAAGGAAATGTACATCATCATTTTTTCGCTATTCCCTCTCTGTCATGCAAGCTGCAATTGGACTGAGTCAGCTGTAAGATAATTATTCATTTCTTTGCACACAATAACAGAAGTTTCTTCCAATCTCCTTGACTGTGCTGACAAAATTGTATCAATATTGCTAAAATTATGAGGCACATGCTTGGGAGAAAAATTCCCAAGATCCATCCTTACCTGGTTAGTGTCTAAGTCGATGACCCAAATACAATACATGGTATCATTTAGGTTTGTATTCATTGGTTCATTGGCTAGTGGACAGCAGGAGAAAGCACTATGTGTAGCGAGATCGAATTTTCCTGTAAGACACTGTGGAGAATACAAATTTAATGGTTAATGCGCATTTGTTAACATACTGATTCAAATTCTCTTTTGAGAGTGTCAGCAGAAACAGCCCCACTCAACCACAACATGCAGCTAGTCCTGCACGCTGGATTGCTTGAATGGCAAATTAGGGCTGATGAAGCGATGCCGCTGGACAGAGAGCAGGTAGGAGATGCTGGACGTCAGGTAGGCAAACCTTTCCACCAAAAATCACATTGTGTCTTCATATCTCATCATTATTTGTGCACAGCACACAACTCATCAGTCTGATCCATTGGATCTTTATAGCATAATACACATTTGAAGGTATTGCATTGTGGTATACCTCCAGGGTGCTCCATTGGTGTGTTTTTTTTAAAACATGACCAACTCTCTTGACCAAAATCTCATGATCCTCCATCTTCAGGCCACAGTCCTGGCAGTGTGAACCAGCTGCCACGAAGTTTTTTTTGACCTTCTAGTCTTTCTGTTGTGTCACTGTTGATGGAATTAGCTCTGTTGCATAATTTCCCCTTGGTGTTTTCTGTAATCACTGGGTTTAACCACTGGCTGCTTATAATGAGATGAGGGGAGGATATCCTTTGGGGTTGATCCACTAGTTGCAGGTAGGCTATGTGGTTCATGCAGGCTTTAATTTCACACTGTCTTTATGGATGAAGAAATTGACAATAAAGCTGATTCTGATTCTGATTCTGGTTCTTAAAGGACCTCATATGGGCAAGCAGTCCAGAAATGTGCAAATTAGGACCTGCCACTCGTTTCAGTCATTGTATGTTGACACATGCGTACAAAGATGCACTTGCCTCTTTGTTCCTGTGCTGTAATGGAGTTGTGCTTTAATGGCTTTGGCACATTTGCAGTCTGAGGAGTGACCACACCACATTGTGCACTCTTTTAGGATGGTATTGATTTAAGAAAAGTCCGAGGCTGGAGAGAGCGCAGCAAACAGCATATTGACAAACCACTTAAAAGGGCTTGTGAAAAGTACTGTTGACGACTGGAGAAAACTCACTGAGAGATGACCACTCCGGCTTGAATCAGCACCTTAAGAAAGCTCACAGTGTTTATGCAGCTGTTTAATGGCACCTTGAAGCGACTGTGTATACTGTAGCATATGGTATCAAAATGTTTTAAACATGATACAACAGATGGTGAGAAAATACTTTCAGCTCATCAGACTCTGAAGCAACACAGCCGTTTCCTTAGTCACACAAGCACCACAATCCCACAGGCACTGGCTCAGACATATTGCATTTTTCACACTTCTCACTGGAAAGCAAAGATGTCATTTATGGCGAGATTAAGGAGCATTTAGAAAACACTTTGAGCCGCTGGGGCCTCGAGCAGACATCAGCCGCAATCCCAGCCTCACTCACGTCTTGCTATTTTCCCTCATGTGCGAGGTTCAGACGTACACAGACAACACCCTGCTGTTTATTTGATGTCGACGCTCCTCTGCGCTTACTTTTCAGCATTTTGCGTCATTTTCTGTAGTTCACTTAACGTCATAAATGCCTGCTGTCTCAATTTTTCCTGTGCGGCAAATACGATTTCGTGAGTTCGGTGATCCTAAGGTTGTTGTCAACATCTCATTGGTAATGTAGTAAGTGCAGAGATAGAAAAGTAGAATAGAATGTTTCAGGGTCTCATACTTCATCACCTCACCAGGTGAGAGAATTCAGAGCTTCAAGAAGTTTTACAGTTTCAAAAACAAATCAATCCTAAGGAACATTCAGATTTCAATTTTGAGTATTAAGCAGGGTTTAAGACCAGTGGTTCTCAAACGGAGTTATGCGTATCCCTGGGGGTACATAAAGCTACTTCAAGGGATATGTGATATTTCAATTTATATTTAAAAAATAGCATTCACACAAAAAAGAGCTTGATATTTATTTATATATATATATATATATATATATATATATATACTATATATATACTATATATATATATATATATCATCAGCTCGCACAACCCACTTTATCGCATTTCATTCCCAGCTCCAGTTTCAAAAGGACGTAGGCATGAAAATATGTGTGGGATTTGGGTCTTCCATCCTCCCCGATATCAGTCTTGTACACCAGGAGGCAGAATAAAGTGCTGCATGAAGCCTAGGCTGCAACAGTCGCGAGGGGTGTGAGATCCTGCGGGCTTAGATCAGAAGTTATCTTTTACAGAAGTCTGTGAGTTTGGCTCCTGCAGTGATTTTTATTCTCTTTACCAAAATTACATTGCCTGAGGTGGCTGTCCCTTGCACCAATCCCATAAGCTTTTTTGTGTCCAAAATAAACCAACATTTGATTGAATTTATTTTCTCACATGGCCCCAATACAGTGCAACACCTGCCTGATGAAAATTACAAAACAACACATTACCATAAACATGACAAAGTGCACCCTTACTATAAATCCATCCATCATGAACATTGCGTTACCAACACAAGTAGACTTTAGCACATATAGTATGATCTATTTGCAGCATTTCCCTCACAGTACCTGAGATTGTGCATTCAACTCTCGTCTGGAGATAGCATATTGTCTCCATGCTTGCGTGAGGGTTGATCAATCCCCTATGCCAGCAGCTCTAACTGTTTACCTATCCATCCATCCATCCATCCATCCATCCATCCATCCATCCATCCATCCATCCATCCATCCATCCATCCATCCATTCATTAATCCAAAAACCATTTTTCTTTTGAACACAGGTGCAGGGTTGTCTTACCTCCAGCACAATTCTTTTTAGCAGATCATGACTCCATTCTTTTTTTTACCTAGCATGCTTTAATTAGTATTTAAGTAAGCTTAGCTAATGAGTGGAGTCAAGGAGAACCAGCTTAGGACACGCCAGATTTAAAGACAAGCTAAGAATTTCAGGGAGGATTTTTTGAATGAATCTCCTGCACCCCAAGGAGTTAGTCTCCCGAGACCGACTTGCTTCGGCAAATCTGCAGGATGAAAGTATTGACGAATGCCTTTAAGTGGTTGAATTGGAAAAATAAAGCTTTCTGCCACCCATGTCATTTTCCATACTGCCTTTTGCAATAACAATATACACAAAACACAAACAACTGCATTATTCTTAATATCACCAACAATCAACAATTGTACTAAACACCTTTTAGCTTGAAAATGTGAACAATCCATTTTGACAGCAGAAGCCTGTGTACTAATTTGCATGTCAAACACTAACTCAATTTACTCAGCCTTTCAGTGTAATTGCTATCTCAGAAAGTTGAATCAACAACAGAGGAACATAAGGATATGAAATCATCAGTTAGAAGCGGGAAGTCAAGATCAGTGGTGCTGTGCCTTTGTGGACCAAAGGTATTGAAAGCACAGGGTGGTGGAAAAGCTGTCTTATGTGACGAATAGTAGGAAATTGCTTGACAAAAAACTGTTAGTTGTATATACAGAACAGCAGGATTTCACTTTTTGAGTGGATTGAAGAAAAAAAAGTCACAAAAACACTGCAGGTTGATTTATGAATCCACATATGCATATGAAGATAGAAAAATTCATCAACATCAATAGTATAATTGTAAGGAAGTCGAACAACCACGTTTGTGATGTTTATCCACCGTAAGCCGAATTAGTAATTAGTGGAAATGAATATAAAAAGAAAATGACGTGAATAAAATAAGCATTTTTTAAGACAAAGAGATAAATATATAAATAAATGCCCAATTAAACGATCTAACAACAAAATATAAATCAATGCATTGGAAGAGAATTTACAAAATCTTGAACCATATAAACAAAATAAATCTAAGATATATGAAAACAAGCAAGTGCTGTAATATTTGAACTATAAACCGCTACTTTAATGAATTTTTACAAATTTGCTTCATGCCGCCAGGAGATTTATACGATAATCTCATCATGTCTGACCAATGAAATTACTGAACACATCACAGTGGCCCAATGAAACTGTGCAAGTCGGTGCTCACGCTGAACCTCAATGTCAGTCATTGTGTAATTGAATGTAATGTTTCTCAATTAGTGTTCTTGTCTGTTCTTCCGTCTTTGTGATCTTGTTAAACGTCATCGGTTATGGCTGTATGCAAGTATAACTGTGTTGCACAGAGAATTACTATTTCTTTGTTACATTAGGAATATATTGTCATCAGAGTTTTGATCCATATGCTATGTTATTATAAATTTCAGTAATACAGCTGTTGGCGCTTCATTTCCTCACAGTTACTATTAATAGCTGTACCTCCATGTTTCATATAGCCTCTAGTTTTTATGTCGTTTGGGGACATTACATATTGGGACAAAATGTTTGTGTTGTTTTCTTCTCCGATTTGAATTCACTCGCGAATTGCATGCTGTTGTTTTACTTTGATCTCATGCAGGGATCTGCTATGCTGATCTGCCATAAGCTACACTCATGCTGCTAACTTGCTACTGAAATGCGGCCACGTCAACTACACAATAAGGCTTGGTGGAAACTGCGGCAATCGCTATTTACGACTACCCAGTGGCATCACCCGCTATTTTCCCCTAAGGAAAAATGGAGGAATTATCCATCTTCTCTCCAACATTGCTCTATGCCAGCCGACTCTTAAGATCCAATCACTGTGCACTCTTCTACTCTTTTCCATTTGTCCCTTTCTCTCCATTGCTTCTGATATTTCAAACCACACATCAGTGCCTTGGGGCTGGCATGGCCACTGATGCTAACAAATGACGACTGTCCCCAATGACAGCAGGTCCATCTATCTGTGTCACCATAATTGAATTTCATAAATACAATCATAGGGATCTGTTATGTGGGGGCTTTGGTCTGGTGTCATCTGCATTGTGATTGTGTATTACCAACACACGAATGAAAAGTGAGATTCTCACATCATCATACGTGGCCAACGAGGAATTTGCCAATTCAAAACTGATTCACTTTTTTGGCCATATAGCAAGAAGAGGTTGCCAGAGATAGTTTAGAATTGTGTGATATGATAAAGTGCCTGTTTCAAAATTAGGTTAAAATGTTTCCATATGTGACTTTGCTAGCAATCTAGTAACATTTAATGAAACAAATGAAGAAAACTCCTAGTATTGGTTATTTGCAAAGCAGGGCTGCCTCAGTATGTACACACTCAGCAGAAAGCATATATTAAGCTGGAACAGATGCTGTACAAGAACCATATGCTCAACAGAAAGCAACTAATTAGCTGTTAAATGAGCCAGGCACTGACATGAAAAGCTCCCTTAGAAATTGAGTTAATCCCTGTTGATGCACTCTGAGGAAGTATTGATCGGATGACACATCAAGCTTCGCTCCGAGGATGCGATCAACCAACTCACCCAGAGAGTCTTTACACTCTGCAAACTCGCTTCAGAGATTTATTTATTTTATTTTATTTTTGCTAACAGAGGCAACTGACAAGGCTTTTTGAAAGGTGCATCTGACTTGTGATAATAAATACCTTGAGAACTCTTTTGACAAGGCAGCCTCAAAGGAGATTATCCCTTTGGTGATGAAGCGAAACAAAAAGTGATCACAGCTTCACTGTAGCAAACTTCCGCACAGGCAAGACAAAAATCTATAATGCTATATAATCTATAATGCTATAATGAGCATGCACACGCAAACAAAGTTATGTCCAGGAACTGCAAGAGTCTCAATTGTAATGCCAAATGATGAACTACAATAATGAAGTGTAAACAGCACATCATAATAATCCAGATATCACAAAAGTGTACCCAATCGGAGCACAAACAAGCCTGCAAGCTGCAGTATGTGTTTATGCTCGATTGTCTTTTGTGAAAGCAACAATTGAAGCACCACACCAGCCCTGAGTCTGTCAATGCTGTTAAAGCATGTTGAACCTGAAAATTCAGGGTCAAGCTTCGAATTGAGCGGACGAATTTTGAAGTTGCATTGTATTTATTGAGTCAAGTGCAATGCATGAAATGTTTCAAACGTAGCTTGGATAGGAACAAAAACTGTAACAATCTGATGGTGAAGTGATGAGCGATTTCATGTCCAGACAGTGGGATAGTTTGTCACATCTGTTGTGCTGCCGGATGTGCTGTTGGGATGTGAAGAGCTTGCTACCATATGGTAGATTTAATGAATGTCAATTACTTCATCTGCGTCAGCCCAGGCACTTTAGGCCCTTAGCTGTTGCAGACTGTTGTTTTTCTGTGCTTTCTTGCATGCCAATTCAAAACCCTTATTAGTGAGGGGGTTATGTTTGGGTGAAAGAAGTCATTGGAGAGATGGGTACTCACAATTCACATAGGCATTGAGCTGGCACTTGTGCTACATTGTGTCCATGTAGATTTTTTTTGTCCATCATCTCATTATTAGACAAGAACTTCTCCATAGTATATACATGATACAGTTACATTTCTGAAATCACATGGAAATATTTTACAAAACGATACCAAACTGATTTGAACAAGAGAAGGCAAAATGTAAAATCCACCAAGTATCGACTCGCATTGCTTCCTATTACAGCACCTTTTGGCTGGCTGTGGTTTCACTCAAGCAAGCAATAGATATTAGTAATGAAAATATAAATGATTACTATATCCCGAACCTTTCAAGCAGCAACTTTGAATTTGATTAGTCCTTTAACATTCAGCCAATGTCGTTTGGTGCAGGAGCTCATTTCTCACATCCCTGGGATCAATGGTGTCTTTCCAGGCTCTGTTTGCACTTTGTCATTTTCACTCTCCTCTTGAGGAGAGTGCGACGCAAATGGATTTGAACACTAAACTGATGAAGGAACATTTATTGGCTTATCAAGACAAATCAGATTTTTTAGCAGCTTTCTATTAGTACTCATCTCAGGAACTCTGTAATGGGATAAACAAGGAGCCTTTGTGTGAGTGAGTGAGTGAGTGAGTGAGTGAGTGAGTGAGTGAGTGAGTGAGTGAGTGAGTGAGTGAGTGAGTGAGTGAGTGAGTGAGTGAGTGAGTGAGTGAGTGAGTGAGTGAGTGAGTGAGTGAGTGAGTGAGTGTCTGAATCTATCATTGTCGATACAAAATCAAGAATTGTATGAATGCTTTTTTTGAAAGCTTAATCACCAAGATTCACCACATTGCTGGCAAAGTAGGTCCTCTGCTGGATTATTAATATTTCACCATACCACGTTTAGCATCAAATTGCAAAAAAAAGAGTTTAATTTTGTCTCTTATATTACGAACCAAAGCAGTGGAACATTTCTATAGAAATTCTTTGGTCATCATCACATCAGCATCACCATCATCATTGTGTCATCCACCCATATATAGACAAACAACCATTCAATCCATTCTGGTTGTCGTTTCTCTTGCCTGGAGGGTCTAGAAAACATTGTGTAATTCACGCAAATAATAAATACAAAGAATAACCTTTTTTATCATCAGAAATGGGTGAATGTCATTCATGTCTTCACAATATATCTATACCTCTATATATCTCAGTTAAATACTATATATTCAATCCACTACTTTTCATTAACAAAAGCTGCAACGAACAAGAGTAACAAATTAAATTCATAAGTAGAGGTTTCGATGTACAATAGCATACTGATTGCGTCCTATTATTTAGTGTGACATTCATCTTCAGTCATGCATAATACAGGAGCATTTGTCCATTTTCATCACAGCATAATGAAATACTGCAGAACCTTTTTCAAAAGATCAATTGAATCACAACAAAATAAAAGTGAATTGACTGAAGTGTGAATGCCGAAATGCCTGTCATGGAAACCATGAAAGATTCTTTTCATTTGGATATTTGGATAAACTGCTAATAACTCACCACAGTGTGCGTGCGTGCGTGTGGGAGATTGAATGACAACTTTAAAGTATACAAAATTCTGCCAGGCCCCTAATGCGTTTATAATAACTGGTGATGAAGTTGACCTATACTGCCCTCTGCTGGTATTTAGAGGAACCATTATCATTTGTGCGTGTGACGTATGATCAAGGATTATATTTTACTGGACAATAATTTTGAATATGTTCAAAGAGTGTCAAAGACTCACTTTCATTAAGTAATCGTACAGACTACTCGTTTAATTCGACACTTCGATTTTGTAGTCTACTAACAGTAAAAACGGAACTTAAGTTTTTCCCCCCGTTTCCACACGACGGCAGAACACACATTGTCAAGTACTGTTTACCAGCAGTGGTGTCTCAAGAGGTTCAAATGTCACATTTTAATCTGTGTAATTTAGTCGTCGCCTTTTAAACGACCTGGAGCACTTATGATTAGCCTTGAGATAGTGAGGCGTAATGTTAAAAGTTTTAAGCGTGCTCAGGTTGTTTTATTTCAAATCTATCAAATTTACAGTGAGACCCAGGTATTTCTCTACCAAATGTATGGGTGATGCATCTATTAAGAGGTTCATTTCAGAGAACACGGAGATTGTTGAACATCAAAACCTGACACCCGAGATCAAACTCAGACTTTTCACCCCAAACTGTAGGTTTTGGGTTGAAAGACCAGAACTTTGGCCTTTTGATGACCCGTACTGGGCCATATACTGGCCAGGAGGTCAAGCGCTTGCAAGGCAAGTATTTTAATTAATACACTTTGTATGTTGTTTTTTCTTCTTCAAAATACTATTGCTGCACACATATCCGAAACTTCCTAACTGCAGGTACCTCCTGGATAATCCTGGAGTATGTTTGGGAAAATCCGTCTTGGATCTAGGAAGTGGCTGTGGTGCTTCGATCATCGCTGCAAAACTGTGTGGCGCCAATCGAGTGGTTGCTAATGACATTGACTCGGGTGAGCACTGTCAGTAACATTCCTTTTCAGTCACAATTATTCTGTGTATAAAGTAAGTCAAGTAAATGTGGAATGATGCATCAATTGATTACCAAATTAATCATTATTTTTTCATAATCAAATTGTTTAGATACACAGTGAGACGAATTGTGTAACCATATTTTATCTAATATAAAACATCAAGGCTATTTATTTAGACAAAAGCATGTTTGATCAGGAGGAAGTCTGCATCACATATTGTGATAGCTGCTGGCATGTGTGAAGACGTGCACTGACTCCTGTATTTTCTTTCCATGCAAAAACTACAGCAAGTCAACTTCTAGTGTTTTCAATTGTTCATTACTGTAATGTAAAAAAAAAAATATTGCTGAAACAGTGTGCATGTTCTATCAGGGTTGGGCTGTAGATTTCAGATCAAATCAGCTTGTGCATATTAAAGTCATTTTGTGTTTCTATCACAGTCGCCACACTTGCAACCTGCATGAACTTTGAGCTCAACGGTCTGGAGGCCCCGGTTTGTGTGACAGATAACCTGATTGGTTCAGATCCTGGTAGCTTTGACCTGATCCTCCTTGGGGATATGTTCTATGACGAGGCCCTCTGCTGCAACCTTCACACTTGGTTGGAAAACTGTGTCAAAACTCACAACAGCAAAGTTCTAATTGGAGATCCTGGCAGATCCCAGTTTGAGGAGCAAGGCTTTCAAAAACACCTGCAGAAGTTGGCTGAGTTTGAGCTGCCCAAGACTGTTCGAGAAGAAAACTATGGTCTTACCTGCAGCAGTGTTTGGTGCTATTGATTAGGAACTGACATGAACATAAAGTTGTATTAAAAGATATAGCTTGTAAACAGGGCTGTGGACTCGGTCGGATTTTTGCACCGAGTCCGAGTCCGGCCTCTTGACCACGAGTCCGAGTCCGGCTGTCCATTTTTTCTGTTAATTCATGTGACTGCTTAGTCTTTATTCAAGGCTAATTTAGATCAAAATCTAAATAATTACAACAGTTTTGTGATGGCTTTGTCTTTATTAAACATAAACGAATACAATAAACAGATACTTTCAAGTTTTAATCATTAATTACACCATTATAGCTCAGACATTTATCTAAACACAAATAATTAGTGACGACCCCACAACTATCGAAACACATCAATGATATAAACTGGGTGACATAATCGTCCTTGACATTGGTACATAATGTAAACATTAGCCTAAGTGCAACTCAACGTGGCCGCATTGATCGTAACTTACGCTCCGTTTCCCCCCCAAATCTAGAGGCAAAACATTGTTCGCTCGCTGCTCCCGGGTTCTTCCATCTTGGCTGCGCGCGGGGCATTGTGGGTCTTGTACGTGCACGCAGGCAGGCAGGCGCGGGCGCGCACGCAACAACTAAATTTGTCTTCATAACAAGCAAGCAGGGCTGTGGACAGTATTCCTACGCGCATTCTCAGCAGCATGATGAAAATAAAATTGAACGTATTTTTTTTATTGTCGGACTCGGTGGACTCGGTCAAAATCAGCACCGAGTCCGGCAAAAATGACCGAGTCCGACCGAGTCCACAGCCCTGCTTGTAAATATCTTACCTGTAAACAAGTACAAACGGAGAAATTAATTTAGTTTCGATTCAGGATGAGCAGCACAGTGTTATTTTATGGTACTCTGTGGCCCCCCCTGAACTCGACCCTATTGATAACTGCCTATTGGAGGCAGTTCACATCCAAACAGCAGCTCTGGGAGGCTTTTCTGTTGTCCTGCAAAGCAAATCCAGCCAATTTGCCTGGGAACAACCCAGCACACCCTCATGCCATCGCTCCAACACACATGGCTAAATGGTTCATCTGAGGTTACATCATCAACGAAGGCATACATTCATCACAACTAGGGGTGTAACGATTCATCGATACACATCGATTAATCTATATAATGCTCTACGATTTATTGGCATCGATGCTAAACGTAAACATCGATTTATATCGCCGTGTTTGACCTCGGACATTAGACGCGACATTATTTTGAAATCCAGTTCATTGTTGCTTGCTTCCTCTTTCCGGGAGCAGTACGCGGCGTGTTGCGTTGTGAGCAGAGCAGGCACGTGAAAAGGGAGCCGACAACTACGCGGCTCCTGGGCTGGTGCTATGGCTAGTGTCCAAGAAGACGAGGAAATTCGCTCCCCTTTGGGCTTCAAGTCATTCGTTTGGAAGCACTTTGGATTCCAAAGAAAAGATGGCTCAACGGACAATTAAAATTATTGTAAATAAATAGTTCAGTAATGCACTTTAAAGTTAATGGTATTACAAAAAAAAGAAAGAATATTCATTTTTCTTTACTTATATGAGAAAAAATATAGGAATTTGATAAAGTTCAGTGTTAAAATAAGCACTTTGTATACTACAATACTCTTGTAATTTCCTAAATAAAGAGTTTGCAGTACCTTGTTGATTTTGCGTATGAATTGTTATAAATCAGGATATTGTTCTATATTTTTTATTTAAAAAAAGAAAATTAAAAAAATAAAAAAAATCGATCGTGGAGCACTATATCGTGATGTATCGTGAATGAATCACAGCAGGCTTTAAGATATCGGCAAATATCGTATCGTGGCAAAACCCGCGATTTACACCCCTAATCACAACACTTTTCAAAATGTAACCACCTATAAGGGTGTTTTTGATTGGAATAGCTTTCATTTTGGTAAATTTGACCTGCTTATGCTTCTAATTTAATAAAACTATTTTTGTTCTTTAAGACAATAAAATGTTTAGAAACTGTATTGTACATAATTCTTAACAGAACATTCGGGGGGGGGGGGGGGGGGGGGTTCTGGAAAAACAATTGTCATTGGAAGGTTTATTCAATAACATTCCACTTGCACTGTCATTGCGGATGACTTGAAAATGATGGCTCATTTATAATGATTTAGGGAATATAAAAATATAAACTGAACTTTTACATAATGTTTTGGGGGAAAAAACATTCAATGAATCAAACAAGTTGAAAAATACGGAACTAATACCTCTTGTTTCAAAAGTATCAATGCAGTGCTCATTTCCACAAACTTCAAGTAAAACAAAGCTTTGCGCTACCAACTGCATCACATTCTGAGTAAAACACTGTCAACATCATGCAAACAAAGTATTAACATGGCAAAATAGACATGAAAAAAAATCATGTATACACATTCACGAATATAAATTGGGAAGCATGCCTCAAGGTCAAGTGTGCAAAATGCTTATGACCAATCAGTCTTACACAGTGTCGTGTGGCGAGTGAGACTCATGATGACACAAAACCTGAACAGAATTGTTTGAAAGGACTTCAATCTACTACTCAAGAACAGATAGATGACTTGGACCTCTCCACGTATTTCTTCTGATACTCTGCAAAGACACCAGAGCTATTGGACTCTGCACCATGCACCTTCTTTACGGGAAAAGGACTCCACGTACCCACTGCATATTGAAACACACCAATTGAATAACAAATAAATAAAACACTGTAGAAAAGAATGCTTTTAATTCACTTACATCTGCTCTTTTTATGGGGGTTTTCCGTTGTATATTCAGATGAAGGTTTATCTGGAAGAAATGAAAATTTGTCATTATAGAGAGGACAGTGACTCCTTCCAACCACAATGCACCCTTTTAAAGCAAATATGTTGGGGGGGGGGGGGGGGGGGGTATTTGTAGAAATTGTGACGAGCTGAAAAATGGAATGTTTCTCCATTAGATGTTGGAAGGTATAATAAATCTTCCTATGTTCCCATTCAAAAAGAGAAGTCGAGATTTTCCGCAATCAAACGGGTCGAGATTTCACACTGTGCAAGCAATTTGTGACTATAATGAGACGAGATCATTATTCCACCATTATACTTTTTTTTTTTTTTTTCTAACGTGTGGTGTGCGGTGAGATTCCTTTAAGATTAAATGGTGTGTTAGGATCACATTCAAAGGTTGAGAAACTATTACAGTGGCCTACCTGAAGAATCCTCTGTGGTCGCTTTTGCGCCTGATGATTCATCCTCAAAGCTGAAGGTAGTGGGCAAAACGTTGAACTTCAAGACATTCTCCTGGATGGTCACATCAGCCTGATGTCCACTTTCATTCTTTCTTTTGTCCTGCTTAACAGATTGACTTTGTCGGGCAGCAAGATCCTTGTCATCTGTGCATTTTGTCTTTTCTTTATTTGTACTTAGTTTCATATTGCTTCCCAGCTTGATTTGACTTTGAGATAAGGTATTTCTTGAAGCAGAACCAAATGACTTTGGGCCACCGCTACAGAGTTTTTTCTTGGAATCAACCGTTGCAAAAACAACTTTCGGTGGTTTTAGTAGTCCGCTGTCATGATTATTTGATGCACGCTTTTCTTGTTGTACAGATCCAAAGAGCACCAGTTTGACAGTTTTCTTAATTGACACCAAAGGTTCGTCATCAGACTCATTAATGTTATTTTTTGAAACATTGACTCCATGTGATTCCACGTTTTTGCACATCAGCTTCTTCAGGTATGGAAAAATACTGTTGGGGTTGCTCAGTCTCTTCCGTTTTCTTTCATCGGTTTCATGTGTCCCAGCTATACTGATATCTTTCTGACTTCCAGACTTTTCACAGCATTGTATCTGTTGTTCAGTTGCCAAAGGTGACTTTGTCACATGTGAAGATGCTGTTGGAGCTTGTTTAACATGCTCATTGTTGGGTGACATAGGGGCCAGAATTGGATTTTCCGTCGAGGAATCACCGTCACTGGTGTGGCTTTCCCTTGACAGGCAACTTTCTGCAGGTTTGAGCTGGGCTTTGTAAGAATCCTCTTCACTGTCCGCAGTGTCACTGGTGGGGCTTTCAGTTGAACGTTCGGCAGGTTCGGGCTGAGTTTTGTTAAAATCCTCTTCATTCTCATCAATGCGGTCGAGTAGGTCACAATTAGAGACACATTCTTTGTGGTCACTTATGATTGTGGCCTGGCTTCCTTTTGGCGGTGGCCCGTGCTGGTCATTTGTTTCCTCGTCGTCATTTAATTCAAAGGTCTCGCTGATGTCATTGCATATTTCCAGCCAACTTATTGTCGGAAGGCTGAAGGACATTTGCTCCTGACTTTTAGATGCCGTGTCTCCTTCCGGTGTCTCTTGCAGATCTGGTTCTATTGTGAACTGTGGACAGTTCATTTCTTTTCGTTTCTTCGTGAAATCGCACAGTTCTTCCTTACACTGGCACTTATCATTCAAAGGTGTTTTGGAACCCAAAATGATTTCTTTCCACTTTGCAACACAGCAGAAATGTTTCAAGGGATCAGCGATTTTTGATCTGCTGGTAACATGATCTTCAAGTGGCCCATCTACCACAGCAATATCATTTGCAACTAATTCTGGTTCACTCATAATTTCTGTGTTTTGTGACATTCCAACATGGCCTTGCTCATAGATAGCTTTTGCTTTTTCGGGTGACAAAACCTGGATTTCAAAGTGGAGGGGGTCATTACATTCTTTGTCTTCTATGTCACTGTCAGGTCTGGGAACGTTACTAACATTTTGTGATGAAATGCTGGCGGCTCTTTTAACTGGATCCGGCTGGTTGAAACGTATATATCTGTAAACATTGGGGCCAAACTCTTTGTCAATATCATCCATCTGTTCGTTTAGATTCAACCATGATGACGTGTAGGGCTGTTCCGTGTAAACCTCGCCGTCTTCCAAAGCATGATAGTTTTTCAGTTGATCAACAGACGAGGGGGCCACCTGTGTCACCACAACAGTGTCTTCTCTTACATATTTGGCACAAAATGGAACAACACATTGCATCAAGGAAGGGAGAGCCTTCACAGAACAAGAAAAATGGTTGATGTTCGCACCCCAAAACTGGATGAATAAATCTTTTCGTAAATCATCTTTAGGTGCACATACCATCTCAATTCCTCCACTAATAGAAACTAATTCTTTCCGAGTCCACTTAATTGTTGGGAGAGAGGACAGTTCAATGGTACAAGGTTTCGGATCAGGTGACATCTCCTTGTTATTTGCCCCTAAGCCTTTTTCTGGAATTTCAAATGTTACCGGCTGTGAAGCACATGCTCCAACAGAATTGTCTTTATCTGCATGTTTGGTAGGTGTAGGATGCATACTCTGCCCTTTACTTAGTGTGTCATCAGTGTGCCGTGGAGCTGATGTATGCCTACTCTGACATTTGTTGAACTGTGGCTGAGTTTCACTTTCCGTGGGACCCATACCATCCTCTTTAGTAGTCTTCTGTGCGTCTACTGTGGGTAAATTAACATTGTGTGTTAAGGAACGGTTGATTGCAGACAATGGCTGCACCACAGCGATGACTTTAGAAGGAATGGAATTGTTATTCAGTCTATTAGTTGGTGGTGACTGTGCGCTATCACTCTCTGATCCTGCGCCCTGTAGCAACTGCGCTAGTAGTGGATTTTTTTTAAAACACCATGCCGGTAAGTCTTTTGTAACCTGCCCTTCGTTTTGTTGTGTTATAGTTTGTTGACAAGTGGATTTTTGGATAGCTGTCACAATTACACGATGCATCGTCTCTGCTGTTGGGATGAACATTGTTTTACTACCAGCCACGACAGTGGGTGAAAATTGCTCTGTCGGCTGATTCAAACCGGAAACTTGCAAACTCCGACGGGTAGGTAGGGCACTTACAATGGATTGTTTGGGACTGCTGGAAACAACATTTCTATTCTGGGCAGAAAGATATGGTGCATTTTGGGTTCTGTTGACTGAAGCAACTGGAATGTTATGTGCAGTCCTTGAAACGTTGTGTCTGACTTGAGGTGGGGTTGTCGTACAAGTGACCAATTGAGATTGGGTGAAGACTTGGTTAAAGACTTGATTTAACCTCTCATTAATCATGGTATTTTGAAGAGCAGGTGCAATGTTGTTACTCTCCTGTCTGGTTGATTGTGGATTGTAATGCCAGAAAAGGTGTCTCGTCCCATCTTGATAATGCACCGTTGACATTTGGTGAGTCCCATACTGAACTGATGAATTAGAATGATTGACAGCATTTTGATGTCCATTTAGATGGAATGGCTGTCTACCTTGCACATTAGAAGGTGGGTTCTGCGGATTGACAGTTGGATTCTGGTAGGCAAAACGCGACCCACAAGCTGTTTGACGAGAGCCGTCAGTGTGCCGGTTCGATGGACCGCTGCCATCAGAAGAAAACACATTCTGTTGTGGATTTACTGCGTGAGGGGCAAGTTGGGCTTGACATTGTGACGATGAGAGAGGTCCTTGGTATGGTCCACTTTGCCATGTCAGATACATTTTCCTGTGATTATCCTAGGGGTGAATCCAGGAGAAAAACAAGAATTCACAATATAAGAATTCACAATATAAAGATGTTGAGCACGTTGAGAATATGTAAATTGTAGGGTTGATTTCAACGTCTCCTCATTGCCACATACATTTTGAATTAGTCCGATTTATGACAAAATAATTCAATCAGCCTTGCATTTCACACAAACATTAGACGAGACAGGATCTGTCTTTCATCCTCACAAGCACCAGGAGTGCTTTACACCAGCAATCCCCTACATTTTTAGCACCACGGACCAGATTTTTGTCAGACAATATTTTCAGGGAAGGGTGTTTGACGACGTCACGATTTTTGCGAAGAAAACGTCTGAAAGCAATTTCAGAAAAAACTAATCAAAATCAAATGTGGAAAGCATCAATGAATCAAATAATCACCAACTGCACGTTGTTAGAAGTTTCTTGGCAAATATCTTATGTTTGAACTACAATTCTATCTCCGCAAAATAGACCAACTATAATCTTAAACATCACCGTACCGTCTTTTCAGCCAATCGTATAATGTGATGTCTTCAAAAGCGTTAGCGAGCCAATCTGAACACCGAGTGGATGTGGTGCTGACACCGGCTTTTAAGGTGTGGCGGTAAATACAACAAAATAGAATTAAACATAAAAACAATGATATTGCGGTGCCGAAGGAAAGGAAACACAGGTGTGTCGCAAAAAACTTTACTGAACATGCTTGTATAACAAGGAATAGAAAGAACGCACATTACAGTCCCAACACCCTTCAATATTTAGTTCCATGGTGGAATTCTGTATGCAAACACCTGTGAAACTTTACTCACAGCGTTCTCCTAACTTTACTCCAACAATATAACCTGAGTAATGTTATGTTCACGTCATGATATGTAGAAGAGAATGCGGTCAATTTTTTCAAAATAAGAGATTGTCCAGACTCCGGTAAATAAAACTGAAATAATGCAAGTTATTTATGCTTTCTTGTGCATCCTGTAACCAAATGATCCACGGACCCGTACCTTTCCGCGGCCCGTGGGTTGGAGACCACTGCTTTATACAACTTTGCACCCCACGTTGGGCGCCACATGTCAAACCGGGCTTACTGCAGGACTTGTAGGGTCAGTCCTCACCAGCTTTCAAACTTTCCTCGGTCTCTATTCACTGTAACGAGGCACTCAGGGAGATGAAAGTTTCCTAAGCTGGTGTAGACAGACTTGTCCAACTACCTCAAGTTAGAGCACCAGGCCATCTTAAAACTGAACGAGACAGAATTCAGTTTTCATTAATAAAGGCGGCACCATATGGACAAAAGCGGTAGTGTTTTGCATGAAGCTCTAACCGGGAGAAGGGGACAAAGGATAAAATGGCTATTGAGTGGAATAGGTAGAGTGAGTAACCCTAAACCCTAACCCAAATTCCGAATTTGTTCAAAAAGATAGGTCAGCCGTCAAGGGAAAAGCGAACGCCGTAAGCTGGTGTGAAAGAAATAATGATGGCTGCATTTGCGGAAACAAATCTGCCCATACGGAAGCTAACTGCAATAGCCACGGATGGAGCGCCAGCCATGATCGGATCTGTGAACAGACTAGTGGGGCTGCGCAAAGCTAACCAAACATTTCCCGAGTTTTGGAATTCTCACTGTATCATCCACAGGGAGCAACTCATGTCTAAATCATTGAATTTAAACAACGTCATGAAGCCTGTGATGGAAATCGTCAATCGTGTGTGCGTGCGTGCAAGAGGAAAGGATGAGGTGATGTTCATGTGTGCTCATGTGTATGATGTGGCTCTTAGTCTCTGACTGGTTGGCCACCCCTGATCTGTACCATCTAGCCACCATGACACTTGACAAGGCGCATGAGCCAACCAGCGGGGTGAGAGCTGAGACGTGACACAAAGGAAAAATGCAGCGGCGTGCAGAAAACGTTGTGACAACGGCAATGAGCACTGATAGCGCGGGGCGTGCACTCACTGAGGAAAAGCGCTAGGTGCACGGCTGGCTGCCGCGCACGTAGGAAAAAAGCACTGCCATCCAGGATTTAGGACAGCGGCCGGCAATGAGGACTAGCGCAGAGCGTGCCTCTGAGCAATGTGCGGATGCCGTCGCGCTGGGCTGCGGGGGCGCCTCAGCAATAGCAGAGCGGAACCGTGACACGTTTACAGTTTAAAATGTTTAAATGTTTAAAAATACAATAAAGTGTTCAAAGATAAAATTAGAAATGTCTTGTGCGGATGCAGGGACGTGTCACCTTTACACTTAAAAATGTTTAGAAAAGTGTTTAAAATACAATAAACGTATTTAAAAGTACAATAGAGTGTTTAAAAATAAAATGATAAGAGTCTTGTGCGGATGACTCGTAATAATAATAATAATAATAATAATTCATTAAATTTGTATAGCGCTTTTCAAAAACCCAAAGACGCTTACAGGGAACAAGGCAAAGACATACATGAGGGGAGGGGGACGGGGAAGAAACAATCGGATAAAATTAAGAAGAGGAAACCAGTTATGGGTAGGGGAGGTCATGAGCTTGGGAGAAGAGGTAAGTTTTTAAACGGGACTTAAATATGGGGAGTGTGGGTGAGTCACAGACAGACTGAGGGAGAGAGTTCCAGAGTCGGGGTGATGTGCAGGAGAAGGCTCCGTCACCGAAAGATTTGAGTTTAGATTTTGGGACTGTCAGACGTGAAGTATTGGAGGATCGGAGGGGACGGTTGGGGCAGTAGGGGACAAGGAGGTCGGATAGGTAAGTGGGAGCCAGGTGGTGAAGGGCTTTGAAGGTGAGGAGGAGTATCTTGAAAATGATACGCTCCTTAATGGGGAGCCAGTGAAGAGAGTGGAGAACAGGAGTGATGTGTTCACGGGACCAGGTGTGGGTAAGGAGGCGGGCAGCAGAGTTTTGGACTAGTTGAAGTCTATGGAGTGAGTGAGCAGTGATTCCAGTGAGAAGGGAGTTGCAGTAGTCAAGCCGGGATGAGATGAAGGCGTGGATGAGAGATTCAGCGGCAGGGAGAGAAAGGCAGTGCCGGATTTTGGCGATGCGTCGGAGGTGGAAGTAGGAGGTCTTGACAACTGAGCTAACATGAGGTTGAAAGGACAGTGTGGGGTCAAAAATAATGCCAAGGTTGCGTGCCAGAGGGGAGGGAGTGATGTTTGAGGAGTCAATGGTGAGTGTGATGGATCCAGTTTTATTAAGGGAGGATTTAGTGCCTATGAGGAGGAGCTCTGTTTTGTCACTGTTGAGTTTGAGAAAGTTGTGGGTCAGCCATGCTTTTATTGTAGAGATGCAGGTTTCAAAATGGGTGAGGGACTCATGGCCCAGCGCGAGGCCGCGTCAGCCTGGCCGGCACGCAAAAGCAGAGAGGAGCATTTTATTGTCTAATAATTGTAAAACAAATAAAGGTTACTACTTTACGGATTTCGCCTATTACGGGTTCTTTTTTGAACGTAACCCGCGAAAAACGAGGGTTCACTGTGATCCCATGGAACTTTTTCTAATGACGAGAGAAATTGACAAGAAAGATAAATATGAGAGAGATTAAAGAATATATAAAAGAGAAGGAAGAAAAAAATCGAGAAGAAAAGGAGAAGTATAGGGTGGGGGGGGGAACAGCATGTTCAACTCGCTGCGAACACACGTATTAAGTGGGCTTCTGTTACGAACACACGATCGATCACCTTTACATGACGAGTCGCAAGGCGTGTAATGTTAAATGCACAATACGTATTCCTTGTTCGTTGGAGCACGTTCATATTCATTCGTACAAAGGGAGATTGCGCCGCTGTCCCCAACAACCACCATACAAGCTCAATTGGATAAATACCAGGTGGCAAATCATATTTTTCCGATTCGACAGTGATTGGAAAATAAATAAAAACCGCTTGACAATCACGTCGTCTCTCATTCTATGGCGAAAAAGGACTTTGTCTACAGGGTTCCAAAGTTGCAAGTCCTTCCATCCGCTAATTCGACCAGAATTGGGACAAACTTTTCGACCACATGTGATTGGGGGAAAAAAGGGTGGGGGAGAATCAAGTAACATAAGCTTACCGTTTCCACAGACCAAACGCTTATACAAATAATGATCGTCACTTTTGAAGCAAAAATACATCCAGGAAGCTTGAAAAAGAATTGCCATCAGCATCCACAGCTGCGGTAGCGTCTTCTTAACTGGTCGGCACGCAAAATAGTTCCTCTTTTCCTTCCGCTCCTGCAGTTTCTTTTCACATTCGTATGACGAGTTGGCGGGCGGATTGATACGAATGTCGATACAACCCCGCACAAAGGGAGTCGATACCGGAATGATACGGCAACTGTTCTCAAGATTTATATTTGATGGGATTGATTAAAACAAATATAGAGTATAATATGGATCGTTATTAGATAGATATCACCCCCCCCTCTCTCTCTCTCTCTCTCTCTCTCTCTCTCTCTCTCCTTCCCCAGACAGTAATGATCTTGGCTCATGTTTTTGCTTTTGTTATCACATTCTATGCCAAAATTGTTTATTCCATATTTTCCATTCTCCATTCTTCAGAATAACACATTATTCACTTTATGCATACTTCTGAATACTTACTTAGTTAAACTAATCATTGTATATATATGAACTATAACTAAATCGGACATTTTTTGCTTGTGATTTAGGGCTATATAAATAAACTTGACTTGACTAGAACTGATGGAGACTGAAACTGAGCGAGAAAATCAATAACTGGTTGTTTTCTCTTCTTGTTTTCAGTGTGTAAAGAAATATCTGATGGTGCATAGACCTGACACATTCAAAAACATTTTTAAAATGGTTTATATCTATCTGTCTGGCATCGAACTATACAACACGCTGATTTATTTTGTCCTCTCATATTCAAACACACAAACACTTTTCAGTAATATCACATTCCTCCTTTGAGCTTATCCCCCACCAATGTCTCCACTCCACCAAAGCAATAGGAAGGCCAGGGAGAGAAGAGCTGTCCCCAAAAGATCACCAAGAGCTGTGAGATAGGGTATAGAGTAACTGTCTGGATCTTTCCCCCTCCTCCACAAACAGTGCACCATACAATCAGCTATACACAGCAAAGAAAAGACCTGCAAAGCAGAAAAGATGAGAAAATGCATGAAAAAGGGACAATGTGTGCAAACTAAGCAGGAACACACGTCCGACTGACTCACCTGAATTAAAGAAGCGGTCAAGAACGCGAATGTGAAGAGAGCACTAGGCATGGTATAGGACCCTTTGATCAGGTGAATGACGTATAAGAAAATCAGCTGACCAGGAATGACAATGAGAAGTAGCACCTTTGCAGATTTGTGATTTGGTTCTGAATCAAAATCAGTCATACAGTTATGCATGCAGGTATCGTGAACATGAGACCCATTTATCAATTGCTGAACTCAATGATACTTACCTGAACCAAAGAAAGTGCTGCAGGGTTGGTGGCATCTTTTACGATCTTCAGGAACCTCTCCATGTGCAAAATTAATGTGTAATTTTGTGGAAATGCGACTTGCTTGTATGGAGACAAGGTTACCTCCAATGCCTGCATGGTGAGAATAAAGAGAAACAAGTCATGAAGTTGCCAGCACAGTGTCATTGAATCAAGAGAGGCTGCCGAGGTGGAAGAGAGGAGTGAATCTAATGTATGTGCTTGACGTTGTTGCATTTGTTCAAGATGTCTGTCGTTGAGCAAGGAAAACAAAGATGTGGGGTCATAGTTGGTGTTTTATTTGCAAGATCTTGCGTTGTTTTACGGCAGTCAGTACACAATGCACTTCAGCAGATGAAAACAACCACGCCAGACTCCAGATCAGAATGTTTTATACTGTCCGCAAGCAGGAATACGGAAGAGAAGAAAAGGGAGGGAAAAAGAAGGAAAAACATATCCTCATAAGGCAGACATTTGTTCTGTTATCACCTGAATGTCTTGTTATCTACTGAATGTTTTGTATCGATGTGTCATGACGTTAATGAGCTCTGCCTTATGTGTTATGGAAAAGTTACCGAGCTGTGTGTGCCGTGTCTGTGCTCTGATGGAGCAACTATGCTTGTATAAATTAACTAAGAGTATTAATTAAATAGAGCGGCTCGGTGGCGCACTGGGTAGCACGTCCGCCTCACAGTTAGGAGGGTGCGGGTTCAATTCCACCTCCGGCCCTCCCTGTGCGGAGTTTGCATGTTCTCCCCGGGCCCGCGTGGGTTTTCTCCAGGAACTCCGGTTTCCTCCCACATCCCAAAAACATGCTTGGTAGGCCGATTGAAGACTCCAGATTGTCCCCAGGTGTGAGTGCGAGTGCAAATGGTTGTTTGTCTCTGTGTGCCCTGCGATTGGCTGGCAACCGGTTCAGGGTGTCCCCCGCCTACTGCCCGATGACAGCTGGGATAGGCTCCAGCACGCCCGCGACCCCCGTGGGGACTAAGCGGTTCGGAAAATGGATGGATATTAATTAAATAATTGATAGATAGATAGATAGATAGATAGATAGATAGATAGATAGATAGATAGATAGATAGATAGATAGATAGATAGATAGATAATAATAAATTAGTTAAGAGTATGAACATGTTGCTGTTGCTCCCTCTTCAATGTGGTAGCCATTATATTCATTAATTGGGATTTATTGAGGTCTTAAGTAACGTGTGCTAATTTCCGTATTCACCCTATAAAATTGCGTCCTTATAGTGGGAGCGAAAAAAAACCCGCTGCTATCTTAAGATCAGGGGAAGCTTTGAGAATAATTGTCAATTTGTTTTGTATATGTGAAGCCCTTTGAGACTGCTTGTGATTTAGGGCTATATAAATAAACTTGATTTGATTTGGAGATCTGTGTAATCCACCCAGATTACAGGGCAAATGAAAACAGTAAAAGTAGTGGTGAGTGCCCTTTTTACAATGAGGGTTTGAACTCTGCTGAGCTCTGATGGTGTTTGTCCGTCAGTAGGACAAAATTATGTTTGAAGCTCACACCAGTGGGGCAGCCTTTTTTTTTCCAGTCTGTAAATTTAAAGGTTGCATATATTTGCTTATGTCTAGACATCATTTGA
The DNA here is from genome assembly GCF_901709675.1 of Syngnathus acus. Taxonomy (NCBI): domain Eukaryota; kingdom Metazoa; phylum Chordata; class Actinopteri; order Syngnathiformes; family Syngnathidae; genus Syngnathus; species Syngnathus acus. The sequence goes on along the minus strand of NC_051092.1, from coordinate 9,391,969 downwards.
TAAACTGCTCAGGTTCAGAGTTGTTTTTGTTTTTCATCTTTGCAGCCTCCTCCAGTCACGTTATTTGTAACAATAAATAGCTTGACCTCAGTTAAACTGAGGAAAGGCTCGATTCGAGCCACACACATTCTGTGTGTGTCAGGCTCCACTCTTTTGCAAAAGTCGTTGGCCAATGAAGACAATTCTCTGCCTCTGATCAAATTCTTTGTGTAATTGTTGATGAACCCAACCGTCATCATCACCCTTGTGTGACACAAGAGTACCTGAAAGCACTCTAACTTGGGGTGGTAGCTGCACTGACTACAACATGAAGGCCCTCCGGCGCATAGTGAACACGGCTGGTAAGATTATTGGTGTTTCACTCCCCTCCTTGAAGGACATTTACACCTCCCATCTCACCCGCAAGGCGACCACGATTGTGAGTGATGTGAGTCACCCCGCTCACTCTTTGTTCGATCTTCTGCCCTCTGGGAAGAGGTACAGGAGCCTGCGCTCCCGCACCACCAGACTCACCAACAGCTTCGTACTCCAGGCTGTTAGGATCCTGAACTCTCTCCCCCCTTCTGCGTAGCGTCCTGTACTTTTGCGCTATATTCTGACTGTCTGCTGTATGAACACTTGCTCTGTTTTGCTCCTCTTATTTATTTATTTATTGTGTTATTTATTTATTTATTATTTATTCATCACTCTTATTATTCATTGTTTGTGCCTTCTTGTTTTTATTTTGTGTTGTTTGCTTGTATGTATGTCGTGTACTATGTCTTGTCACCGTGGGATAGTGGAAACGTAATTTCGATTTCTTTGTGTGTCTTGGCATGTGAAGAGGTTGACAATAAAGCAGACTTTGACTTTTTTGTTTTTTTTTTAACTTTCACCTTTTGCAAGATAAATTTTATTGACAGGAAGCAGGGTGATGGTGAGGGTGAATAGGTCTCGGGGGTCGGCTCTACAAACTGGTTGATTAGTGCAGGAGGCCTTAGCTCTTGGTTTTATGAGGTTGTGGAAACAGATACTTCGTGGAGCATTTTTAGATAACTAACTAAGCAAGAATGTTTCCACATCTTTTGGAAAGTTTCAACAACTGAAGGGAATGTGGAAAGTTTCAACGACTCAAGGGAAGGTGGAAAGTTTTAACAGAGTTAATGATTCTTGTCAACATTTCAATATGATCAAAATAGATTGTCAACCCTAACACCAAATTCTCTGTCGTGATCGATACATACAAAAATATGAATAATATTCTAAAATAAAGAAGGAGATCATCCTTACTCATCCTTAAAGCAACGTGCTAAGGGGTAGCGGTCACCGTTTACTATGACACAAAACAGTTCTAATCCTCCCGTGCTTTTAAAGGTTCTTTTCTAGGAAACTCTATTCCTTAAAGAGAGTGTTTTTATGTCACTCAAGGCCGTTCTGACATTTGTTTGTATCAGTGAGCGGAATTATGACGGTTTCTGGGAAGAAAAAACTGAAAAAACTCCACCCAGGTTCGTTTTGGAGCTGCGAGCAAACATCTATTAATAAATCTTAACTCACAACCCCCCTCAACTCGTTGGGCGCCAAAATGTCAAACGCGCACTTTTTATTAAAGTGCCTCCGGCTCCCCAGTAACGGGTTCAATAAGCCGGGGCGAAGGGACTCGTCCGTAGCTGACCACCCGAGTTAAATTAATTCTACTAGAATCAATCTAATTTCTATATGACGCCAACCCCTCTCAAGTCATCCGACGCGCGAGCCGAGTAACTCTATTCGAGGCGAGTCGTCGAAATGACCGCGCCATAATGGTGGCTCCCTTCGGTTGTCTGATGCTGGTATTACGTTACGGATATTTTTAGATGCCTTTGTTAAGACCTCAAGGATTCGTTAATCCTATTTGGTTGAACAAGTCGAGTGATCGGCTCTCCTTTGTTCCAAAATCCGAATTCTGTTTAAAAAAAGAGGAAAGGTCTGGCCGTGAGGAGCCTAGCCAAAAAAGTAAAATTGGCGACTTCTCCTTTCTGCCCGGGGCGGCTGTCTCCTCTGCCTTCCTCGAAGCTTAAAATTTGACAAAGTCCAATTCGAAGACTCTGGAAATTCATCTTAGTAGATTTTGGTTCAATCTCAAAAAGAATGCAAAATCCATCTTCGTTCTTTTACTCCGGGCAGCGTCACGGCCATCGCCCTGACTAGGAAGAAGCGCGCCCGCTCTGTGTCCGGGCAACCTATTTATTGGCTTCTGGCATTACCTCATCGGAATTACCTCACCGGCACGTGTGTCATGACATTGTTTCAATCGAGATGTGCTTGAGTAGCTCTATCCTTTGAGGCATGTACAAATGGGTTGATCTGATTGTTTCAGGTTCTCAAATTCTGACCCTCATCGAAATATTGACTGCATGTAATCGTAGCCATTAAATATTGTGAAGCCATTAGCAGCCATCAGTCAAATCCTTTATCAAAATTAACATCAATCAATCAGTCAATCACATTTGAAATCATCCAAACGTGCGGTGGTCGAACGTGACAACATTATTTAATTTTGATTGACGGATGTAAATCGGACAGAGGGGGCGTGGCCCAAGGTGCCACCAGATCTATTTAATACTTGCAATTAACAGCTGCCAATCAAACTTCTTTTGCATCAATCTCCTTATCAGACCATCAATCAAATTGATATTCTCATGCTCTACTTACGTACCATTGATAACTGGAGCATAAAGTATCATTCCAGCCAAGTTTGGATCCGACACAGTCTTATCCAGTATAAACCCCCCCATACTAAAAAAGAAAAAAACATGTAAAAGAAAGAACAATATTATTGTTGACAGATAGCAAAATCAATGTGTAAATCTCAATAAATTTGAATGTCATAATAATTTCAGCAGCAAAAACTACAGATTCATTTTAGGCCAATTCCTACGTCGATAATATCTAATGTAAAATGATTCTGACTATTTCCACTGCTCTATGCAGAGTATCTACCATAGCAAAGTCCATATGTGAGCTGCCGCCATCCTCAAAGACCCCAGTCACCCCCAGCACCATTCACACTGACATTTCGTCTCTCAGACTGGAGAACTGAAATGCAGGATTACCACAATGAAAAGCTTTCAGTCCTACTGTCATTTAACTGCACGTTCTCCTGACTCAAGACTCGAGTCAGCAATCAGTATCCTGATTGTGCAGGCAAAAAAAATAAAAAATCCTCTACAGTTCTTATAAGTGCTTGAATATTATTTTGCAAAAGAAAACGTTTGTTACATGTCAAATTTTGATTTTCCAGTATTCATGCAAGTTGAGTAAAACCAAAGGCAATACCTGCTAATGACCATTGCTGTTATGATTGGTTCCCACCCAGTACGGAGGAGAAGCTGACTCGCAGGGTGTTTGGAGGAGATCACAATCCACAGAGGTATCAAGCACAACAAAAACAGATCCAAGAGATACAGCACATATGAATACAAGTCTGTCAAGAGAAAGTGTGAAAACGTAGGTTAGGATTTACTCCACAGTTGGCCTGGAAAATGGTGGACTAGTGTGGTGTCTGTACATGTCCCTGGCCATGCATCAAGTAGGATATCATTCATTCTTGTGGTTGCATTAAAAGAAAAAAATATATATAGTGACCGCTTTTGTTGCTTTAGGTTCTTGACACATTTTATTCATGTTTATTTAACGTATGTTAAAATGGAAATTATATTTTAATTTATAAATTTGTTTTGCATGACTTTTGAGCTGTTTGCATTGGAGATTCCAGCCAAAGAGGAACAAAACACGAATTCTACCCCAACAGTTGGGGCGACAGCTGGTACACAGTTCCTGTCCTGCTTGAGCAACAATCTATTTTTAGTGTAAAGTTAGTTGAACAGCGTTGCTGCTGCTGCAGCTTCCCCCACCCTTTAGTGCAGCAACACCTGTTTCCATGTTTATTAAATGTCTGATGGTGCTTAAACCTGACACTTACCTATGAAGGAGTAGAACCACTGACTGAAGCAAGCTAATAAGGCCAGCGTGATGAGGTCTCCAAAGCTGGCTGCCATGGGTGTGGCAACATTGTCAGGGTTGATCCCAGTCCGCTTTGAGACGATAATCACTCCCACCATTATAATACCTAGACACAGTTGTAAATGGACTATGTTTTCATTTTATGAATGGATGGACGGACAGTTGAACGGGAGGGAGGGAGGGAGAGAGAGAGGGAGGGAGGGAGAGAGAGAGGAAGGGAGAGAGAGAGGAGGGGATGCATGGATGGATGCATTAATGGATGCATTAATGAATGCAAGGATGGGTGTATTGATGGAGCAATATTTGTAGATATTGGGGCTTTGCAGTTACACTATCTAGCTTACATTGAGGCTTGATATTTTAAAAACAATACATTGTAACATCTTCCAAGTTTAACATGAGATGGGGACTGTACACATAATCACACGTACACACAAGTGGTGTTTCTTTTGGACAGAAAGGAGGGGAAAAGAGCATCTGTTCAATTTGAACAATGCTGTTAGAAAAATTTATATATATGTTATCATGCGTTCTCTAATCAATGCTTTACCGCAATATTACTGCAATACATGCTTGCTGTTTGGCCTTGCTGTTTCTATGTTGTACCACAGAAGAGAAAGGTTACGGCTGGGCCAGGAGAGAGGTTACGGCTGGGTCAGACAGGACAACTCAGCAAGAAGAAGACATCTACCGAAACAATTCCTAGACACAAAGACAATTCCGAGAAACAACACGCCTCACCGCTGCTGATGGAACGACAAGCAAACATCACGTTTCCTGTTTTTATCACAGAGACAAAGAGTGGTTGCTGATCGCTTAAATTCTTCTTCCTATATTGCCATATAAGTATGTAACACCTTGTGCTTTTTTCCTTACGAGGCAAAGCTCACATGCTTTCCCCCTTCCCTTAGGGGCTTGTGTCTCACACTGTGGGTAGCTCAAATCCAAATAAAAAGAGCAGGAGTGCATACAGATATTTAGTGTAGTGAGATTGTTGTGATTTTGTCTGCTGATACTTTTCTCTTAACAGTTATTCAGTCAGCGAAATAAACCTGACAAATGCATACTGTATTTAGATAAAAATGCCTAACACCAGTCAGACAGAAGACAATTTTGTAATCCAAAATTTACCTTGCAGCAGTGAGGCCACAAATGTGGTACAAACACTGGTTGAACACAGAAGGATAACATGATTGAATGGTAGCCTTCCATCCGCAATCCAGCCCAACACAATAGCCATCAGGGAGGCGAGAAGACCCAGGATAGTTGATTGTAGCTGTAGGATAAGTAGTATTAGTAAATAGTAACTATGGTGAAATACTACAATAGTTGGTTTGCGGATGATGCATATAATTTTTTAATAGGGTTTTAGAATGAACCTGCTTGACTGCCAGGTTTCCGATGATCAGCATCCATTTTTCACTTGCAACTTCCATTTTTCCTGCATTTACCTGAAATGCAAACACGTTTCTATACATACGTACATTAAATATTAAATCATGACTCGTGACAAAATATAAATGATGAGCAGGTTTTAAAGTACAGCATTTTTGTAGTTTTAGAAATTTATTTGAAAAAATGCACAACAATAATAAAAAATAGAATTCTTATAAAAGATTGAAGAAATGGGGTAAAAATACAAAAAATCCTGCCTAGCTACAAAAACAGATATGCTCAAACCTCAGTGAATAAAGTACATAAGCAGACAAGTATATTCACATATTAAATCAATGAAAGAAACATTTTAAGCATATAATTATACCTACACACGAAATCAATAAAGCAGACATAACTGGACATTTTTGATATGTGGTAATGACAAAGGTTTTTATAACTTGATGATCCGATATGTATTTCTGTGCACTTTGAAATAACAAATGTTTTTTTTATATATTGCCTGAATAACTTAATGACCCTTAAGAAACTGTTTAATGCATGCCTGATGTTTTTCTAAAATCACAGTCACTGCCAAAGTTATCTAGAAATGTTCAGTACTTGATTATATCTTATGTTTTGATTAATGCTAGATGTGACATCATATGTTGCCTAATGCTAGATGCCAGCTTTGGATTACTACTGAACGTTGTGGACAGAGGGAAATGTTTTGCCTAACAATTAAAAGATGTGTCAAAAGATAGTGTCAAAAGAACAAACAAACAAATGCATTGTAAGTGGTGAGTAAGAACTTTGCATAGTCAGGGAACATTAACAAATTGACGAGGTCACACCCAAAAGTTCACATAATTCCGTACAAAATGACAAAATTGAAAGGATGATGAGTAGACGGTGTGCGACAGTGGGTGAAGTAGATGTATGTGCAAGAATGGTTTACAGGAAGGACACTAGGAGATAGAGGTGACAGAGGAAGAGCAGCAAGAGGAAAACAACCAAGAACCTGGCCAAAGGTGATCGCCAAGGCCGAAAGACAGGATGGAAAACAACAGCTCCCACACACACTGAATCGTCCATGATCAGCACCCGCCCCCACGGAACCAGCTCTCACCGAACCAGCACCCACTCCCATGGAATCAAACTCTCCTGCGAACTTGCCACACCCCCTGACTCATCACCCATCAAACTCGGCCTGCACTGGCATGTGCAACTGAATATAAGCCGACCAAAGAACCTTGAACGTTGCCTTTTCTGAACGGAGACTTTCTGCTCTTGAGCATGGTCGCACAAAAGGCCCAGCTGTTGGCCCAACAATGGGGGGAGTCTAAATGAATGCATAGTTTCTTAAACAGGAAGGACATCTCATAATTACATCTCATGACCACAGAACAACAGGGATGCTCTTATAGAAAGAGCAGTATGGTCGTCTAATGACTTTAGCCTAACAAAGACGTAGTCTTAGTGCCCCATACGTCTGTGGCGTACTCATGACTTTAGATTAAATAAGACGTTTGTCTGCTTTAGCCATCTCATAATAGACTCATGATCTGGTCATGACTAGCTAACAAAGGAGTTTATTGTATAACGCGATTCATGACCCCGGTCATGTGCTCCTTAGCCAGCCATATGCTCCCAAGTCATTATCACGAGGTCAAACTGTCACATACTGTGGAAGATCTTGCACACATAAGTAGATACATAGAATCCAATGATAAAAAGTATATTTTTCCCAACACCAGCGCTGTATTGTATTTTTTCTGAGAACAGAGCTTTCGTAACAAGAATTATGATTGAACTCAACCAACCTGTGTAAGTCTAAATTCTTTTTCGGTGTCTTAGCCTTTTCCTAAAACTGAAGAAATAAAACGAGCACGCAGTGAGTAAATTGGATAACAGGTGATTGGCTATGGCTTTTGCCGTGAGGCGCGTATAGCGCGCTTCCCAAATTGTGGACCAAATCCAACAAGATGAACGGCCTAAATTATCTTTTATTTAAAGTGTGGGAAATTTCTTCTGGAGCATGGGCCTCCTTCCGCATTGGTTACCGAGCACATCAGACTTGAGGATGGAAAAAACTTCCTTGACACTGTAGGAATTTACATTTAAAGAATTTACATGCATGTTTGTCGTATATTTTGAGGCCGGGGTGATGTACCAGGGCAAGCGCAGACCTGTTTGTGCAGGATAGTGAGGTTTAGTTTCAGTAATGTATAGCTCCCAACGACCGAATATAGAACAGCCAGTTGTTGGTGACCAGAAAAGAACGAGAAGGTGACCATATAGGGGCCGCAGAACAAACAAGCAAACTTGGGGCTCAACCTGCAGCTGTGAGGCAAAGTGATGAGGTCAACAGTCATAAAGCATGGTGACTGGAAGACTCGGGGCGGGCCACTCAATTATTTTTCTTCGCAAAGGTCGATCGATGGATTTAATGATTTGGAGTGACACAGATGGTTTGATAATATTGTTGTTTATTAAATAGTTATTTGTCCTATCCTATTTGGTTGAACAAGTGGAGTGATCGGCTCTCCTTTGTTCCAAAATCCGAATTCTGTTTAAAAAAAGAGGAAAGGTCTGGCCGTGAGGAGCCTAGCCAAAAAAGTAAAATTGGCGACTTCTCCTTTCTGCCCGGGGCGGCTGTCTCCTCTGCCTTCCTCGAAGCTTAAAATTTGACAAAGTCCAATTCGAAGACTCTGGAAATTCATCTTAGTAGATTTTGGTTCAATCTCAAAAAGAATGCAAAATCCATCTTCGTTCTTTTACTCCGGGCAGCGTCACGGCCATCGCCCTGACTAGGAAGAAGCTCGCCCGCTCTGTGTCCGGGCAACCTATTTATAGGCTTCTGGCATTACCTCATCGGAATTACCTCACCGGCACGTGAGGTGGCCTTTCTGAAAGTTTCTGGAAGCTTCGAGAATGTTCCTTAGCTGATCCCTGTCCAGGCCAGCTGGTTGTTGCACGTTCATGTCTGTGTTGGATTTTGTCAAATAAATTTGCCCCAAAAGTGCGACTTATACTCCAGTGCGACTTATATATGGGGTTTTTTTCCCTTTATTGTGCATTTTATGGCTGGTGTGACTTATACTCCGGTGCGACTTATCGTCCGAAAAATACGGTAAGTTGTTATCATGTAGTATGTAGTATGTTTGTGCATGTTTGTGTTCCCACACTCACCGCTGTTGACAGTCGAGAGGCGAGAGTCATTTCCAGGTTTCCTTTCATGCCCAATACAACAGGAAGCAAAATGAAGATCTCTGTGATTTCTTGGAATACATCCCAACTCTACCATAGAAATGCAAAAGAGGAAGAAAAGTGCTCATTGAAAAGCTAACTGTTGTAACCCATGATACTTTGTGAGACTATTTTGTTTGTTTTTTGTTTGTAATGGTTTCTTTGTCTGTATGTAGGTATGTATGTATGTATGTATGTATGTATGTATGTATGTAGGTATGTTTCTTCGTTTGTTTTGACAAATTGATCTCAGTGAAGGAAACTTATTACCCTGGCTATTCTTTCATCCGTAAGGTAAGACAAATGTCAGTCTCACTTAGGACATCATACAATCTTACAAGAAGAGAATTAGAATTATTCCCCTCATTTATTTATTTGTTTTATTTTCATGGTGTGTTAATAAACTGTTCAAGCTAGGTCAACATACTCAAATTGATTAAGAAGCTCTTAATGTTCACTTGTAACACCAGTTGAATTCACTTGTTTTGGGGAAAATGAGCAAAGATCTGGAGTAAAAGTTGGTTCTTTATTTGCAAGATTGTTGTTTTAAGGTTGTTTAAAGGAAAAAGTCTTGTTCCTCGTAGAAAGCATCTTCACTTCTTCGCTGGGGGAAGAGCCCCTCTAGCTGCCTGAATGGCCCTTTTATAGGCTCGTCTGCTCCCGCCTCTGGCATTACCTCATTGTGGAATGGGTGCATGACCTCATCCTACTTCCTTTATGCCTGCTGGGAACCACAGATTGCCTTAGCAGCCTCGGTCAAGACAATTAACAGCTGTGTCCGGTCTCACTCTTTCCCACCAACCGTTTCCAACCAACCGTTTTCCACCAACAGTATAGCAACTAACCCCTGGTGTCCATTCCCAAACACATTACATGAATAAAAACACTTTTCCATGTTGAGTACATACAACATACGTGCAGGATATTGGGATTTATTTTAGGAATGTATAGTTAGTTACCGGTGACAGAACATAGAATGGCCAGTTGGTTGTGACCAGAAAAGAATGAGAGGCTGACTGTATAGGGCTGCAGGACAAACAAGCGTTCATTATTGACGATCCATGTCGAGCACAGAAGTCCAAAAGTAGAACACCGCTCGGGTTCAGATCGGGGGGGTTCCTCCCAATCACACCCTTCCAGATATCACTGTCATTGCCCACGTGAGCATTGAAGTCACCCAGTAGAACGATGGAGTCCCCAGAAGGAGCGCTTTCCAGCACTTCTTCTAAAGACCCCAACAAGGGTGGGTACTCTGAGCTGCTGTTCGGTGCATAGGCACAAACAACAGTCAAGACCCGTCCCCCCACCCGAAGGCGGAAGGAAAGCTACCCTCTCGTGAACCCCAATGTGCAGGCGCCCAGCCGGGGGGCAATATGTATACCCACACCTGCTGAACGACTCTCACCTCCAACTCCAGAGCGGTAGAGAGTTCAGCGCCGCTTGAGAGGGCTTGTACCGGAACCCAAACTGTGTGGAGGCAAGTCCTATGTCTAGTCGGAACCTTTCTGCCTCACACACCGGCTCGGGCACCTTTCCAGCCAGAGAGGTGACATTCCATGCCCCAAGAGCTAGCTTCTGCAACCAGGGATCGGACCGCCAAGGTCCCCTCCCTTGGTCGCCGCCCATCTCACTATGCACCCAACCCCTTTGGCCCCTCCTACAGGGGGTGAACCCATGGGAAGGGGGACCCACGTTCTCCTTTCGGGCTGTGTAAACAACAAAGATGGCTGATTTGAATAAATTGTAGATGCAAGATTCACTTTGTTGTATAATTTCACACTTAATGATTGAAGCAAGCACTCTAGAATCTAAAAAGGATTTTTTTAAATGAAACTGACCCGTGTTTGGGTCACAACCCGTCACTTGAGACCGATTAAATGACTTGGCATTTTCTTTACCTGAACCATGTCAAGAAGCAGTCCAGCAGAGATAGTTCCCAGCCCAGCCAGCAGGAACGACACCAGTATCTGCAACACTAAGGAGCAGACTGACTCGGGGCGTACCGCTGTACTACTACGAGAGATCTTTGCCTCCTGAGACCCAATGAATCTTGTCCCACTGGGTAGTAGTGGGTCGGTCTCAGTGTAGTCCTGTGGTTCATAATTGACATTGACGGGTGAAATAATCAATCTCGGGGTGAGATAGTTGGGTCCTGGAGAGTGTTGTGGTAGGACACGGTTCTGGGTGGATCTTTTCTCCTCAGACCCACTTGTCTGGACACCCTTTGACTCTGGGAATACCATATTGTCAAGTGGGACTCTGGCAGAAAGGAATCCTGCTCCACATGCCCTAAACAAACATAAACACTTTAAGTTACAGAACTCCATCCATCCAAAAATTGCAAAGCATTAGAAACTAAGTTTTCTAGTCGGTTTGCATTTTCTTTGGCTCTGTTTTGGTTGCAGTGTCTGAAGAGAGGGTGGTTGTTTAGCGTCATCTGATGCAAAGATTGCCTCGATTGTCACTCAACATACCAAAGTCTCATGAGCAACACTGAGGTTATCTTGTCTTACTGGGACATGCTATTAATATGTAATTCCTAAGAGATGCCTGTGGGTGTGGGACAAGTTAAGTCATTGGCAAATGATTTAGTGTTACAATTTTGAATTGAGTTTGCTAAAATAAAGTTCTTAAAACAGACTTTCTTTGTAAATAACTCGTGCACACGTGCGGCTTATAGTCCGGTGCGGCTTACATAAGTATAAAACTTAAAAAAAATCTGGAATTTTAGCTGGTGCGGCTTATAGTCCGGTGCAGCTTATAGCCCAAAATTTACAGTATACATGAATGTATCAAGTTGAGTAAGGTCAAAGAGGAGACAACAAGCATAGAAATTATATTTCATCATGATTTATTATGTTTTATTGTACATTTGTGATTGCTGTAGAAAGTGTGTTGTGAATAAGCCTCAGAAGCAGAGGAACTAAAACTTGTTGCCTCTGCTTGGCCCTAGCTGATCTCCAGCCGGCGATATGAGGAAACCACCGGAGACGATCTTTCTGCTTTTAGATGATATGATGAAATGATGTGAAAAATAGCCAATCTGCTTATGCGTGCTTGAAATGACTCTGCAAGAAACATAAGTAAACAAATGCAGAGCAGATGCCTGTTTTCCCCACCCCTTTAGAGGGACCTCAAAGTGAATAAAAGTGAGGTTTATGGGAGGGCTGAGTAGAATAGATGAGAGAACAGCGTACGGCTCTCCTATTCTCCTTGCAAGAAACTGGAAGCGTCTTCTCTCCTCATTGTTTGTAAGTTATTTTGGGAAATAAACCTAACAACAAGGGATAATGGTAAAACTTGTAGTTAGTGGAAGGCTGCCATCCCATGCTAAATCGAGCAACAGAATGTAGCTGGAATTCGAAAACGGGATGAAGCTGCAACCGCATGCCTAAGAAAATTTCACCCCGACCCAACAGGTTGGAGCTGCAGTCTGTTTTAAGAGACAGTCATGTGAATACAGGATGTGGCCCAAAATTCAACCTTAAACGGAGAGTCGGGTCAATTACGTTCAATAAGTGCGGATTTGACACCACTAATAAATCATAACGTTAGTTTTTGACACATTGTTCTGTGATGCAAATATTTCAATTGCTACAAATGTTTACTACAATAAATATTTGTACTTTTGGACAAATGTTGATTTGTACAGTGTGTATGTGCACTGGAGATGGTTAATGAAAGTGAAGTCTTTCTCCAACACAAATGAACATACATTGCAAGTTGTATGTGTGTGTGTGTGTGTGTGTGCGTGCGTGCGAGTGTGCGAAGCACGCATGCTTTATGTTTGTATAGGCCTACACATTAATGTTCGCTCAAAATCAGAATATAAAAAAAACCAGTTACGAGAGATGTAAATATTTACTTAGACCTTACCTTCAATGTTTAGGAATTCCGCAGACAACAGCTTCTCACGCTGCACTGCAATCTGTGGCCCTACCTTGTCCCATCATCCTCTGAATGATGTATTGTGCCTCCACACTGAGTTAAGTGTGACATCGTCCCACCCCATGACCAGAACAAATCATATAGCAAGCATGCCCACCATTTTTGACGCATGATTGTTACATGAGTGTGCTGTCTGTTCCAGATGCAATACTGAACTGCATAACCACCACAGATGAATAAATGTATTATTCACATATTCTAAACTAATGCTGTTCAAGCATGGCTTGCATGCATTAACAGCATAACGTACAACCAGTACAACCATTATTTGAATATAATTAACCATGGATATGATGAACCTGTCTGTGGCAGACAAATTGGGAGAAAAAAAAAGTGCAAAACAAAAGCTGAGGACTTACGGGCCGTGTTCATCCACTGTAACCTTACAGTTTGCGACAACAAACGCCCTGGTTGTTGCCCCTAATTGAATAAAGTAATAAGAATTGTCAAGGAAGGGCCTGCTATAGCTTCAGTAGCACTATAATCTAACAACAGAGAGGGGCCAAATACGATATTTCAGTAACACACACTCTATACTAACTAACTAACTAACTAACTAACTAACTAACTAACTAACTAACTAACTAACTAACTAACTAACTAACTAACTAACTATATATATATATTCTACTTTTTACATATGTAAAACGTTTTGTGATAAGAATTGTGGAAAGTGGGGAAATAATATTGGGAATATATTCTTATATAAGCATGTCCGCTTGTCTATGAACTTCCGGACTTCATTTCCCAAGAACGCTTGCGGCACTTTTCGAAATCACAAGACCCATCATGGCTTTTTGCAGCACTATATTTTAAAAACAGTGTCTGGATTGCATATTTTCCTGCGAAATGGCTGTGGAAACTCTTGCACCTGATTGGGAATTTGACTGTTTTGACGACGGTTCACAGAGTGAGTTACTGCAATTCGGTCGATTGTTTTTCAAGTGACTGCATCATCTTACAGCAGCTAGCAAGTTAGCCTTAAAAAGCTTCGTTTCTTTGATTATGGAATGCAATTGTGCCGAACAGTCCATCAAACTGAAACCCACGTTGCTTTGATTTACTGTCATCTTTGCTTACTTATAACAGTCAACAATAATAGAATATAAGCTAACGCTCCGTCCAAACATCACAGCTGACAGATTGTTAAATACCTGAGGTAAAGAAAGTACTTCTGTATTATGCATACCACCGATCACAGCTTAAGATACACTTGCATCATTTAATGAGTCCCCATCACAAGTTCCGAATGGGATCGGGATCGAATTATAATGCTGCGTCGCGTGGCATTCCTAAAACGACGAACTACTGGACTTGCCTTGTCGAAGTACTGATGAAAGATCCCTCCCAACAGAAATACATACAGAAGTTCAACTCAAAAATTATGCCAAGTTTTTGGAAGAGTACACAGCTCAGCTGAGGGGCATTGAGGAGGCTCTCGATGACTCAATTGGAGATGTTTGGGACTTCACCCTGGACCCCATTGCCCTGAAAGTAAGGAAACCACAATCATTGTGAATATTAACAATTAGCAAAGCAAAAATTGGCACAGAAGTTAGCTTTAGCAAACTGAAGCAATTTATACCACTTGTTTATAAAATTTGGAATGTTCATGCATGTCAGAGAATACGATCCCAACTATGTTTTGGAATTGTTTTGCTGGGGAAGGGACTGATATACTTGACAAAACAGATCAATCAGGAAATACAGGCACAAATGGCTCATCCAAATGGACAGTGGTCCAAAGCATACTGCCAAATTGGTTACATAGGCCATTACAATGCCCCGATGTTAATTATTTTGAAAATGTATGAGCGGATCTGAAAGGCATGTGTGAGCAAGGTGGCCTTACCCTGGCTTAAGTTACATCCGTTCTGTCAGGAGGAATCATCTAAAATTCCTTCCAAATATTGTAATGAAATGTATGAAGAATTCTGCCATACAATAAAGTAATGAAAACTAAAAAAACAAAGTTGAAAAAAACTCACATTATTCTGTCATTTAGTTATTTCACCAATATTTTGTATTTCAGCTCATCCCACATGAGCAGTCTTCCTTGTTGGAGTTGATTAAAACAGACAATAAGGTAAAGATAAAAAAAAAAAAACATTGATCTATTTCAGTGATCATTAAAAGATCAGACCTGAAATGTTTTTCTTTTCATGTTGATTTGCAGGTCCTCAATAAAGTCATCACGGTATATGCTGCTCTGTGTAGTGAGGTGAAGAATCTCAAGTATGAGGTAAGCATGTAACTGCTCAGTTTCAAATCTGCTTATGTTCTGTGGCTGCCACAGTATCTCATTTCATTGGTCATTGTTTTCTGTGTGCTATATTGTGTACTGCACATAATAAAACTAGAATCATTGCACTGGTCATGTTCTCTCACAGGCAGAAAACAAGTTCTACAATGGTTTATTGTACTATGGAGAGGGAGGTAATCTGCCAGTCATCAACTCCTTTTTTTCCTTATCAGTATAATATTGCTCATTGTTTCAGTCTGGATTAATTAGACTCATGCATCCCCTTTTAACAGTGTCTGACCTTAGCGTTGTTGAAGGCGAGTGCCAAATTCAGATGGGCAGATTCATCTCCTTCCTACAGGTAGCGAATGAAGGAATTTGTTTAATTAATAACAAAATAATAGTGTCTTATTTACAGTACAAAAAGAATTGACTCATAATTGTCTATCAGGAACTGTCCTGTTTTGTGTCAAGATGTTATGAAGTGGTTGTCAACATTGTTCATCAGCTGGGTGCCCTCTACAACAGCAACAAGTAAGTTAACAAAAGCCACGTGACGAACAGATGAAAGTGTTGCTATATTCATGCTTTACTTGCACTCCCCATTAATTTTCTGTAGCATGTGGAATGTTAACTGTAAAACTCACTCGCAAGAACCACACGGGAGACAGTATGCCTTTTGAACACTTGCAAGTGGAGAAATCGTTCATCACTGTGCATACAGCGATGTTCGAACGAAGTCTGACTTTGGATTCTTGCGAGAGCCTATTTATTGAGAGAAGCAGGGTGGGGGTGAGGTTGGAAAGGTTTGGTGAACCCCTGGCCTCTGGTCAAGTCAGAGCAGGGGGTGGGGTGTTTTACGATGTTGTGTAAAGAGAATGACTGATTGCTTCCTCTGCATCAGTTCAAAGGATCTTAGCACTTTATTCTACTACTTTGTTAAGACAGGACAAGCTTGGTTAATTATTACAGGTTACATTCCAACATAATCATAGGATCAAACTAATCTATCAACCCTAGCAAAAACTAAGCAGTTGACTGATAAATTCATATTGGAGCAGGAATGGAATTATCTTTGCACTGCTCATTCATAAACCCTGACCTTTGTACCCGTAAATAACTGACCAGTAATATAATATTTCAGGGCTGCAACTAAAATTATTGATTCATCGGGTGTCCATTTCCAGGTAAGCCTTCACATATCACCACCATTTTTGGATGATTTTTTTAAAAACCCTCTGTATTCTTTTTCCGTCTGCAGATAGTTTATGAACACCTTGGTGATTTATTAGTGGTTCTACTTACCCTTGATGAAATCATGGAAAATCACGGGACACTCAAAGATCACTGGAAGATGTATAAGAGGTATAGTTTAATTTCCAGAACAATTGATTCGTAATTCACATTTTGGCATACATTTATTGCAATAATTTGGTTGCAGGTTATTGAAGTCTGTGCACCACAATCCTGGGAAATTTTCAATTGCCGAAGAGAAACTGAAACCATTTGAGAAGCTCTTGCTCAAACTTGAAGGACAGTTGCTCGATGGCATGATACTGCAGGTAACTTCCTTTTAAATATCAAATAATCAAACCATGAACCAATTAATCAAGCCTGACCAATGCTGTCTTGTCTCGCACAATGCAACAGGCATGCGTTGACCAGAGGTTTGACGATCCTGCCAAAGGAGTAACTATAACCAAAAATGCCTCTTTTGCCGAGGAGTTTGCCTTCAATATACGGACCATCTTCTCCAATGTGGAGTCCAAGATTGGTCAGGTTTAATTCATGTGATATTTGCTCACCAAACGTTGTTCTAACATAATTTTGAGTGATTTACGTCTGTGTGGTTTACAGGGGAACCATCAGAAATTGATCAGAGAGATAAATACGCTGGAGTGTGTGCTCTCTTTGTGCTTCACTTTTACATCTTTAGAACTGTAGACAAAAAGCTCTACAAATCACTCCTAGATGTCTATAAAAAGGTATTCAGAAAAGTCCCGCTGGATTGATCACCGCTTATTCCCTCGACACAGCTTGTTGAAGCTTTCGTGTTTGTACTTCAGGTTCCAGCTGTCACTCTGACTGCCAACATCATTTGGTTCCCCGACACATTCCTGCTTAGCAAGGTTCCCGCTGCAGCTAAAATGATAGACAAGAGAAGTATTCAAGCCATCCGAGCACATCGAGACATCTTCCTTCAGCAAAGAGCCCAGACACTGTTGAAGTAAGTCATCTGTGTCCTTTTTTTTATTTTTTATTTTTTTTATTTTTTTTTTTTATAGAAGGTCAGCAACAATTGCAGGTTTGGTAACATGATGTCGGCCTGTCTTCAGGGATGTTCAGTCGTACTATGTGTTTGTAACGTCATGGATGATGAAGATTGAGTCCATTCTGTGCAAGGAGCAAAAGACTGGCAAGATGGCTGAAGACCTTAACAGCAGGTGTAATGTATTTGTTCAGGTAAAACAAATCGAGATGACTTCATTGACCCGTCCAAATCTTTTTTTTCTGTGACAACTTACTTGGTGTTTCCTTTCACACAAAGGGTGTCCTATTTGCATACAGCATCGGTACCATTATCAAGACCACCATGAACATGTACATGTCCATGCAGCGGCCCATGACCAAGACCTCTGTCAAGGCGCTGTGCCGATTGGTGGAATTGTTAAAGGTGCGTTACCATGGAAGCTGTCAGGACTTGGCAGACGTACTGATCTTGTGTCATGTGACTGCCCCTCAAGGCTGTGGAGCACACGTTTCACAGACGGTCGATGGTCGTCGCCGATTCTGTCTCTCATATCACTCAGCAGCTGCAGTCGCAGGCCCTCAACGCTATCTGTGTTGCCAAGGTAACGCACACGCTATATGGGATCACATGACATTTCGCTCGTCGTGTATCTCCCCTCCAGTCACTTGTTATTGCCCGGTACCAAGTGACCCACGGACCGGTACTGGTCCGCGGCCCGGTGGTTGGGGACCACTACTTTAAACAATAACTTCCTTGTTTAACTAGACATGAGTATGTCATGAGATGTATGTACTCCATGTGAACAAGACAACGTCTGTAGGAAGAGCGCGATTCGAGCCACACTTTCTGTGTGTCTGGTTTCCGCCCTTATGCAAAAGTCGTTGGCCAGTGAAGACAACTCTCTGCCTCTGTGAAATTCTTGATAAATGTTGATGAACCCAACAGTCATGATAGCCCAAGGATCAAGCATTACGCCACACTCTGCTTGCTTATTCTTGCCTGTTTTTGTTTGTCCCCAGAAACGGGTGATATCTGACAAGAAGTACAGCGAGCAGCGTCTGGATGTGCTGTCCTCCTTGGTGCTTGCTGAAAATGTCCTCAGTGGACCCAGCACAAAAGAGAGACGTCTTGTCGTGTCTTTGGCTCTCTGTGTTGGCACTCGGATGGTAAGTGCGCACCGTTCAGGACACTGAGCCATCATTTTTTCATATTTGACTGAATGCAATGGATTAGAATTTTACACGGAACATTTCCATCAGTCGTCAACAATACTGGAGACTGTCATGGACCTTTCGTCAGTCTGTCACAGACATACTGCGCGCCCCTAGGGTTAGTGACGATTCGGGCGACGGACAATAAAACACCTCCATTGTCGTAGTCTTTCGTCGTTTCCAAGTTTCTGTCATTTGCCAGCAAAACAGAAGTCTGCCAGTGCCTCCTTTTGGTGACGGAATGCCCACTTCTGATGATTTGCCGTCTCTTAGTTTGCATACTATTTGCCTATCTTCAAGCTGCAGCTGCAACGAACTTCCTGTTGTGCAAAAAATCTCTCCGGCAGCCGTTTCTCGTAACCTGTTTATCTGCGGCTGCACGCCATCTGTTTCAGTTGATCAAATTACCGTGGGGTCGCATTCATTCTCCACCAAATAGTTGAACTATCACCCCTTGTTGACTCCTCTTAATCCTCATCCACATCAATACATTGTGTATGAATAAACATCAAAAATAAAACATCAACCTTAAATACATGTAGGTTTCTGTTCAAACATCGTAACAACAATAAAACATATATCATGTCCATCAATTACTTAATTTAACACACAATTATGGCAAAGCTAAATAATATAAAACACAACTCAATCTAACAACGGTTAACATAACACATAATCATACCCGACTACGATCATGGGTGCCCCTACGTTAACATGTAAAATTGTAATGCTTAAACTGTTACAGATTATATTATAGCAAAGCAAGGTATCATAAAATAATTCAAAGTTGTGTGTCGTCAGTCTCTACTCATGTCAAGCTTTGTCACCATCTTCTGGCGAAATTTGATATTGCACTTTGAGCCAATTCACACCTGGGCCAAATCCAATAACACATCCTACGCACCATCTGCACCACCTAGCCACCATGTCACTTCACACAGCTCTAGAATTGAGTGATGGTGTCCTGCGCTTTGCATTGGATGCAGCTGCTCGTCCATGGAAACCCTTTCCATGAAACGCTGTTTTGAAGTTCACATGAAGTTTGCATTCCCTCAGCAGAAATAAGACCTGGCACTACACACCCCAGCTTGAATAACAACTCCATCCACTTCTTTTTTTTTTTTTTTTTTTTTTTTTTAAATTTCAGATGGCTTTGTTTGGCAATTGCCCTCTTGACATGCACTTCAACAACTGAACTCCCCACAACATCAACCCCCCTTAACCACTGAGTTCCTGAGAGCGACCCATTCTTTCACAAATGTAACACTGTAAAAACAGTCTGCATTCCTTGGTGCTTGACTATACATCCTCGGCCTTGGATAAGAACACCCAGATGGGGGAGTGAATACTTTGGACAGTATTGTGTCTTTTTTTTTTTTTTCTTAGATAAGAGCCCAGGAGACAAAACTATCTTTTGTGCACATTAATTCAAAGAGGTCAGAGCAGCAGCACAGAGTAGCAAGCAGATAATGATGCCATCTGGAAAACACAGATACTTATACACAACCATTGGTGTGTATTTGTGCATCTGTATTTATATTCCTTCAAGGCTTCTTTCTTTCTTCGATTGTCTGACTGAGCCTCCTTTGCCTCATACCTTCCTGAAATGAAATACACTCCCTGTGGACCTAAACTTTGCACCAGGGGTGGGCAATAAATTTTGCAAAGACACCGCATAAACTGAAATGCTGGAAATCCAACTTGGTAACCTCAACTTATCTAAAATATTATTTTTAATGGATTGAGAAAAAGCAAGTTATCTGTTTTGGGCCCCAATCACCAACTCTTATTAACCGTTCAGGATTCAGACTCCCACATATGTAGAATTAGAAGTATTGTTGTTTTCTGTGTGTGCTACACTTTAACACAGTGTACACAGAACAACAACAAAAAACTGTCAAAAGATATACAAAGAACTTGTGGCATTGTAATATAGCATACCTCTAAGTTATATATTGTCATGAACAATTCCCGGTCAGCATTTTCATATTATATCACAATGTGATGAATATTTAAAATTCAAAGCATGATGTAAATAACATTTTACACGCTGTAGAAAACCTTCAGAGATGAGGAGTTGCTTCCACTGCAGCTTGTGTTGAAGAAGCTGGACCTGATTAGTGAGCTGAGTGAGAGGTGGGAGATGACAGGATCACACTCAACAACTTGGATACGACAGATGTGTGATTAGTGTTGTTGTTGTGTTTTTTTTAAACTTTACTTCTAAGGGTCAAACTTCAGTGCGACTGCAGTTTCCTTTACTGGCACCGAGCAGTGTTCCCTATCTACTTGGATGATGTCTATGAAAATGCAGTGGATGCAGCACGGATGCACGTAAGAACCATAACCTTGATATTTATCACATTCATGTCAGTTTTATCTGCATTGGAACTTTGATTTTATGGTGGTTTATACCAGAATTGGCTGTAATTCACAACAAGGCCAGTACACGGTGCTGTGTTGCTGTGAAAAGACAGAGACTGGTTGGTCAAATGTTGCCAGGCTCTGCTCATAACTAAAGAGAATTCAGACCATACGAGACTTGAGCAGGCTAAACCACGTCAGTATGGCGGCCGGTAGTGTTCATATCATTTCGGGACATGCAATCCCCTCCAAAATGACTGGAACAGCAATGTCAAGTCCTTTGGTTTTGTTGTAGACATCTGGATTTCAAATCTAAAGATGGTTCAGGTTTCCAACTCTTATTCCATCGTATCTTTTTAAAATGTTCATTCAGTGTCGATAAGATCCTATTTTGGCCGACAAGAAACCCTGTCGCTAAATCTGTGCACGATATCAACTGTGTCACATGGTAAATAAATCGGTAAGTGTGAAGCACCAGATAAAAGTATAATACTTACCACTGTTCGGCTCATCACGCTTCATTAGTTGAAATTTTCATTTTTACCATGTGATGACAGATATTTCAGTGTCTTTTTGAGGCGTTTTAACTGTGACCTCTTCTTTTGCTGTGCTGCCCCGATTGGTTCCTGCAGTACATGTTTAGCGCCCTGAGGGACTGCGTGCCTTCAATGCTGCAAACCAAACACATGGAGTCATATGACCAGCTACTGGAGAGCTACGACAAGGAGATCATGGAGGTTTTCAATGAGGTGAGTCAATGGACCGCAATAGAAAGGAAGTACCAAAATGACAGAACCAAAATCAGACCATTTGCTCTTTTTGTGTTGAATTAAAGCACCTGCTGGATAAATTGTGTAAAGAAATAGAGAAGGACTTGCGGCTTTCTGTTCACACGCACCTGAAGCTGGATGACAGGAATCCATTCAAAGTTGGAATGAAGGACTTTGCGCACTTCTTCTACCTCAAACCCATCAGATTCTTCAACCGGTTCATTCATATCAAAGGTTCTGAAAAAGTCCAGCTCTTAATAAGACCTCCAATCATATTTACAATCAGCTAAAACGGCAATTCTCAACTGGTGCAACACTTGACACCATCAAAAACAAAATATAAACTGTGCAGACATAAAAATGACATGTGCAAAATGTCACATTATTGCTGTTCATAATCAGTGCAAATGTCCTTCCAGAATACGTGACCCACTACCTGGATAAAACGTTCTACAACCTCACCACTGTGGCTCTTCACGACTGGGCCACTTACAGCGAGATGAGAAACCTTGCCACACAGCGTTACGGGCTGTCAATGACAGAAGCACACCTGCCGAGTCAGACCTTGGAGCAGGTCTGTCTGTTGCTTTGGAACATATCATGATGGCAATGCAATTAACATTTCTTTTAGATTGTGCCTCTCATGCAAATTGTGCAATAAAAAAAAAAGAAAATCCCTATTTATGAACAGGTTGAGATTTAAATGAACCAACGTTTGAGCTGATGTCGATAGATGCAGCGGCCTTAAAAATGGCGTGTACTCGAACCTTTGCCATGTCTCTTCTTAACAGGGGCGGGCAACTTATTGCATTTGCAGTTCATGCTATCCTTTTGAGAAGGCAGATGGATCTGTTTTCATCTAATCAATCTTCCCTGAGGCTCCACCATTTGCCTTGTGTATGAGCAGATGCACTGGTGGCGCTGGGGGGGTCGCGGGGCTACTGCCCCCCCTCTGAAATATATGATAATTGACATGGAACAAATTTGATAAGTGCTGATAATATTCTCCTAACACTGCGTATTTCCATCAAGGGCCTGGATGTGTTGGAGATCATGAGGAACATCCATGTTTTTGTCTCACGCTACCTTTATAACCTCAACAACCAGGTCAGAATTGTAGCCTTCTTGTTTATTTTCTTAGCAGCACTACCAATGCTACTGCTGCTGCATTGTGAAGTATTTTATAAAGTAACAACTATTATTGCCTCACAGATCTTCATTGAGAAGGCAAGTAACAACAAGCACTTGAACACCATCAACATCCGACACATCGCCAACTCTATCCGCACCCACGGCACTGGCATTATGAACACCACGGTGAGTGTACACGGAGATGTGCTTTGAGTTTATCATTGCTTGTATTAGCTCACAGGAGCAATTTATCTCCTTCAGGTGAACTTCACCTACCAGTTCTTGCGCAAGAAGTTTTACATCTTCAGTCAGTTCATGTACGATGAACACATCAAATCCAGGCTCATCAAGGACATTCGCTTCTTCAGAGAAACAAAGGACGAATCCGACCAAAAGGTGTGACAAGTAAATTTCAAGAAAACCAGAAATTTCTGAGGATGGAAATATTTTTTCTTAACATTGTCTGATGATTGTTGTAGTATCCTTTTGAGCGTGCTGAGAAGTTTAATCGTGGCATCAGGAAGCTGGGCATCACTCCTGATGGACAGAGTTACCTGGACCAGTTCAGACAGCTCATCAGTCAGATTGGTAAGATCTGCACGCAAATTGCAAATTACTGTGTGCGCATATGCTTGCTGGTATGATCTTTTTTTTGTTCTTTGCTTTATCTAAATTAACAATTGTGCATAACGTTGACTGTATTTGCACCGATGGTTAAATTGTGTGGCATTAGCAATCTGGGCATCGTTCATCATTTCCTGTTTTTTTTAATTATTTTTCCATATTTCATTTCGATGTATTCCATCATGGATGATTTGTTTTCAGAAATGTGTTGTAGGAATGGAATGGAATGCTTCCAAAATCTTTTGGTTTAAGTACTCTCACAAAAATAGATTAGTCTCAATGTCAGGATTACATATAAAATGATTTTGCTTGGTGTTTAATCTTTGTATAAGAAAATCATATTGTTTAAAGCTTTCAAATGTGTAACATTGTGTCAAGTCACTTAACGTGGGGTGCGCACTTGTCTGCAAGGTAACGCCATGGGTTACGTGCGCATGATCCGCTCAGGAGGACTCCATTGCTGTAGTAATGCAATTCGGTAAGCTGTCGAATGACAAGATACATTAGAAATTCCAAGAGTGGCTTGGATGGATGCCACCAGTCAAATTAAAAACGAATTAATGCTATTTATAAATGATAGTTTATTTGTCTTATGGGTCTTGAAGGTTTGTCCCAGACTTGGAGGATATTGTTAATTTTGAGGAGCTGGTAAAGGAGGAAGGACTGTCTGAGGAAACTCGGAGAGCTGCAAGGTAACACCTCGGACTACCATGCTGACATTCTGTCTTTTATGTGAATTAGGATGATGACACATCTAGATAAACGTAGTGGAAAGGTCACCTCTCGATATTCGATTGTCGTATACAGCGTCCTGGATTCCGTATTGGGAGATTTGACGAGCAACTCTGCCGAGGGGACGGAATACTTCAAGATGCTGGTGGAAGTATTTGCGCCTGAGTTTCGACGTGCAAAGAACATGCACCTGAGAAACTTCTACATGATTGTGCCCCCACTGGTCAGTACGGAGGCGTGCTAACTTCTCGCTGGTCTAATGAATAGCGATAGCATTCAATTTTTTAAATATAGTAGCAATCTAGTCAAATGGCATCACGTTACCATAAATGACATATTTTTGCTAAATGAGACCTATTGAAGCATCTAAAATTAATATGCACAGCACCAAACAAGATGTTAGATTTTGGGTTTGGAATACAGCTTTTGTGATGACATTTTGAATACGTTTGACATCAATTTCTCCTTTAGACTGTGAACTTTGTGGAACATTCAATCAGCTGCAAAGAGAAGTTGAACAAGAAGAACAAGATGGGAGCTGCTTTTACAGATGATGGATTTGCTATGGGCAAGTAACCTTCATTGCTTGGGGAAAATCGTAAAACGCATGCATGAATGGCTCGTGATTCTGCTTTTCTATTCTTCCCCAAGGTGTGGCATACATCCTGAAGCTGCTGGATCAATACTTGGAGTTCGACTCCCTGCACTGGTTCCAGTCAGTCAGAGATAAGTACAAGCAGGAGGTGAACGCCATGGTGAAGGAGCAGCATCTTCAAATTGCCAGTCAGGATCAAAAGTTGCTCCAAACAATGAACCTCACCCAGAAAAGATTAGATCTCTACCTTCAGGTACCCACTTCATGTAACCTTGCCTCCCTCTCTCATGAGCTTTGCTACTTCTTGAATAGGCTCATTGTCTGACACGGAGTATTTTTGTTCTGTTTGATGTCCATCTGCAGGAGTTTGAGTTACTTCACTTTTCCTTAAGCAGCGCCCGCATATTCTTCAGAGCGGACAAGACAGCAGCTGAGGAGACTCAGGAAAAGAAGGATAAAGGTTTATGAATGAGTCATATATTGTTTTTTAAAACGTGCTTCTAGTAAATTAATTATAAAGTTAATGGTTTTGGTCATCCACCCCCTATAGAAAACGCCTCTAAAGCTGGAGGATCTTCCGATGGAGCCAACACTCCAGAACCTGGATCAAAGTGACCTTGTTGTGATTTCGGCAGCAAGTGAACAAAGAATGAAAGAGAATGTGTAATAGGTCAAGACTGTGCTGTAAGGAACATTTGGCTGACATCAAAAGACTACAAATTTGACAGATTTATCACAGAAGATTGTCAGGTGGATTTTGTGTATGTTTTTATCAACGATTGTGTTGAGACTTACTGTGTGCTGTATTTTCTGTCTAACCATTTTATGTACAGCTTACCATCAATAGGGTCACGGCCCAAGGTGAGCTGGAGCTTATACAAGCTGACTTTGGGCGAGAGGCCTGCACTGGTCGTTAACCAATAATAAAAATGATAACATCTAATAGTTTTTTGGTTGTACCCTAATCAGTGAGCTCAAAATTGGATTTTTCATTTGCAAAGTAGCCTTGAGAAATGCAGAACAAGCATGTACTTTTACACAAATGCCATGTTTTGTCATAGGTGGCGTCATGATTGTTTATGGCCTTAAGTGGTAGCTTTGTTCTTAATGCCTCATTATGCATAGTAGCAAAATGTTTGTGTGCCATATTTGCATACAGCTCATTTTACTGTCCTTTTACCACATTGTTAAAATGTAAATGTGCCTTTCTGAACTGTAGGTATAGTATATTTGATTTAAAGAACAATAGATTAATAACCACTGAATCTCTTGCACAATGCAAGACTTTTTTGCAGCACTGATAATTGCATTTTACACATTTCTTAATTTTATATTCATTGTAATATTTGCCTAACATGACATTCCATCAACTTACCATCCTTGGGTACATATTTGAAAACTAATAAAACTTGCACTTTGGATTATTTTTGTTTGGCGCTTATACATAGTGTGTGTGTCATTTTTCCAGTGATTTGGTTGATGAGCTCGTAACTACATACAGTACAAGAGACATTGTAATTCAGGAAAGCTTTTGTCTCCTTTAATACAAAGATGAAGCGGTTGCCTCAAGAAATACAAGACAGATCTGCACTGGTTTCTCCACAATTTTCCCTATGAAATTCTTCTGTTCAAACTGCTTCAACTCACTTTTCTACTTATGCTTTGTACTGAAAACTATATTTTTTGTTGTTTTTGTGACCATGTTGGTTTTATTTTTTTTAAATTTGAGAAACAATTCCTTGTGTGATACTTAATTTGATGCCCAAAGTGCTGTGTTCCAAGCTCTAGCAAATATCCTGTTCCTTCCACATATTGCATCCATGCTCACCTCAAAAACGAGGTACAAGGCAGGGCAAAATTTTTTCCAAAATAGATGTCATATATATATATATACTGTATACACATAGATATTGCAATCATATATACACATTCAAAAGTACATGTTCTACTTTGTGTGATGTAAAGAAAAAAAATTTACACAATTCTTAGAAAATTGTAACAAAGACAGTTAAGTGTTTTGTTTGCGCTAAAGCAACATTTTGCCGGTGTCTGGTCTCTGAGAGTAATTTGTCCATATTGGTGGACACCAAGTAGCCCACACATCACAAGCTAAACGTTCGGAGACAGTCATCAGGAGAAACATGAAATAGGAAATAGCTGGTGGTGGAATAAAAGGAATAAAGGGTGAGAAATTGCAAATACTGGTACCTGAACCAAGGGAAGAATGGAAACAAAACAAATGCAGGAAGTGTTGGGACAATAAAAAAAAGCACAAACAAATGTTGTGTTCTTTTATTACTAAATATAGTGCAACAATAAACATTGCATTTCTTTCACCCTTTCACTTGAGTCTGAGGATTTTAAATTTGCCTTCCCCCTCGCTTTGTCTGCTGTTTACAAACGAGGGTCACTACTCCTTCCTGGGAGAATTCAGGCTTCAGACTCAGATGTAAACATAACACAGACCCTGCTCAAAACAAGACAAAAACAGGGGGAAACAAATAGAATAAAAACAAAAGTGTTGCTGTTTTGGGCAGCATGAAATTTTGGAACGGTAGGCAGTTCTGATGTCAGACTCGCCTCTCCTGCAGTCAAAGAGACAAATCATCGAGGAATAAAAACCAGGCTGTGAAAACCACAGCGCCCTCCCTGGACGACAGCATTATGTGCAGGAACAGCTGTAGCTTTGCGAACAGGTCGGCCTTAGAAGGCCTGCTGAGCTGGGTTGTAGTTGAATGTTGTTGGCACGTGAGGCCTCTCTTCCAGCTTGTCGTACTCCAGATGGAATTCCTTACATTTACAGACAATTTTGGACAACAACAAATGAGCGCTGTTGCTATTTTAAAAGACCGCTTAGAACTTAGCAGCAGAGCATTTTACCTTGGCCACTTTTCTCCAGTTAAGACAATCAAAAAAGTAGTAGGTGCCCCTCTCGTAGGTGTTGGTCTTCAGTGTCGGCTCCATACCAGGGGCTCTTGTGATCCAAAGTCGTTCCTCTTTGTGGTACCGCCAGTCCCGGTTAAAGCTGGGCAGATGAGTTGTAAAAAGAGGATGATTTAAAACCCCAGGGAGTACAAGACCCAGGTTGAATAATTCATTATCACTACTCACAGTTCTACTGCTGCCAGAAGCTGTAGCAAGTCGCCACCATTCATGTAGTACAAGTAGAACAACAAGTCTTCGCCGTATCGAGACAGTTTAATAGGAGCCAGCTGGATGCAGGACAGCAAAAAAAATAAGCAAAGGACCAAAATGCACCACTTTAACGCACTTTGAAGACTACAGCCATTTACAATGGAACCTCTTAAGTCAAATACGTTGAACTAAACTACTGATCAAATACGCTTCTAAAGTCACATAAATGTCACGCAAGAACTGCACATCTTGTGGGATTTCACTTCTGTGAGCATTTAGTGGTTCGCTTGTTCTTAAACTTTTTGGTGCCGTCTCTACAAAACGCTAGACATGCCTGTCTTGACTGCTCAGTACAAGTTACAGCTAAAGTGCATATCCAAACCATTTCAACAAGGTAATTACAGAATTATATCATCCTAAATATAAATTAGACTACTGTATACAGATGACAAAAGATCAAATTCAGTTTATCATAGACTAATATAAAGTGAGGTGTCTTTGTTTTCCTGTGTATAAATCACTTCCCACACACACAGTAAATATTTGCATTTCATCATCATACCACCTGTAACGGGTCATTGGTTTTGTTTTTTTTTGTTTGTTTTTTTTAAATAGTGCTTAACTTAACTCAATAGCGGTTAACTTAACACTTGTATGATGATCAAGAATAGAGAAATGCTATTTAAAACACTGCCTGTAGGTTTTATGATGGCAACTGTTTGACCCAGGAGGAAATGTATTCAATGATTACTTTTTTCTGAGTAACGAGAAAAAAAAATGTGGCCGACCGGCATCTCAAACCAAACTGCATTCAATTTAAGAGGTTTTACTGTACTTTATTTACCTTGTCCCTTATGTGGATATTTGTCAAGTACTCCGATGGAACATGGAAGTCTAAAATTGCAGAAATTGCAAATGTCAACTAAGTCTTTTAAGAGAGGAAACTTGTATCCATGTTAGTCTCTTACCAATATCTTGAGGTCGACAGGGTGCTGAGGCCCAGGGTGATGCAAACTTGGGATAAAGGTTTCTATCAAGAGAGGAAGCAGGGATCAGTCACATTTTGAGGATGCGGTCCATCAAGAGTATTGCTTGCTGAGGCGGCTACACTCGTACTCTGGTGAGTTTAAATTGAGACCCAGCGTTGTGAGGTCACTTCCAAGTGCCAGGTGGACCATCCCGGGGTCCGTTTCTGCTGCCCGGATGAACGTCAAAAGGCCAATCATACCAAATTGGTCCGTCACCATGCCTGAGGGAATGTTCGTCACCCGACCTGCGGCCACGAGACATGACGAGGGTTTAGAGCGCACTTCTTATCATCAATGCCTCATCAGCCGAGCCAGGCAACCTCTCCTCTAATCTCTTACGCCGTGAGCTTGTCAACCTTAAACTTCTCTCTCCATAAAATTGCAGCAGTACACTGCGAGCGCTCACCATCGGGCAACACCTGGATCCCTTTCTTCTGGTTGTTGTTCTGCGCCGAGGCCGTCTTGTCCCCGGGGAACTTGGGCCCATCTGTGTTGGAGGTGCTCTTGCTTGTTGAGTTCAAGTTCTAAACAAATCACAAGAACAGAGACAAAAAAATGGTATGAGATCACAAAGGACTGTTTGGTATCCTGTGTTGTTGTGCACTTACAGTTTTATTGTCATCGCTGGTCAACGACGGATCCTTGTAATTTGGGCCGGGCAACGCGGGGAAGTCCTCATTATGGATTGAGAAATCCTGTGTCTGTTCCGTTGATGGTTTTGTCACCATGCCAACTTGTTAGTTGTTAATCAGCAACACAACAATGGGACAGTTTTAGACAAAAAAAGAATTGCCATAAAACCGGTATAATTTGATATTCGGGTTTATCTTAATGACGCAAATTGTTTATGTGCTGATTAAGTAGTGTTTGAAAGAAACTTTCTGCAGCCTATTGGCCTACCATAGGGAGCCCTGCCAGCCAGCGGGTTAAGCACGGGTGTTGGGTTGCCGGTCCCTTCTCTCCGACTCCTGTCCGCTAACGCAGGGAAATCTGACAGATCCAGTCCCGCAAGATTTTCACTCCCATCTGCAGAAAGGGGACAAAAACATGCTATCTACCCAATTCACTAAAATGTGGTCTTCTGTGCACGACAAAAAGCCTTCACAATGCAATTTTAGAGCATTGTCTGTGCTGAGGAAAAAAAAAAAAAAATGAAAAATAATTTGTTTAAATAGTGAATTTTGGTTTAGTTAGCTATAATCTGTAATAATCAATATTAAAATAAAAATTAAAAAAAACAATGAATCATTGAGATACACCTTGTATTGTTGGTGTTGGAGGGAAAAAAAACCTTCTACTTCTGTAGACACATTGGTTTAACGTACTGACCTGTGCCATTGAAGATATTGCTTGATAACGAGTTGTTCATCCCAAAAGCCTGGTTGCGGTTCATTCCAAATCCGGACATGCTGCATATATTACAGATTAGACATACTTAAAAAGGCTTTATACCACACCCGAAACTCTGGCAGAGAAAATCGGTATGTAGAAAAGAAGCTTAAGACCAATCATGCGCAGTTGTGTCCATGAAATGACAGTCTCATACCTGTTTACAGTGAAGGCTTGGCGTGCTGGTTGTTGTTTGGGCATACATATGATACTAGGAGAGCTGCGATTGGGGCTGCCGAGGCCTGAGCTGCTCATACTATTGGTCCTGCCGCTCATGCCAATGCCTTGACCGACCTGAGAGTGGTTCAGGATATTCCTCGTGTTCAGCGGTAAAGACCCCCTGTTGAAAGAAACAGGGAAACATTTATTAGTCCATATTTATTTTCTCGAATCACATCAGGTCATTTAATTTCAGGGGAATTCAAGTGTCATGAGCCTGGCACCTGCTCGGTGATGGAGGGGTATGGAGGGACATGGTGGGGACACCAGTTGTCGGGGTGATGTGACTTTGTAGCTGCGTACTTTGTGTTAGATTTCGGTTTAACTGAGGCGTACTGTTGCCCATGCCTCTTACCGAAAAGCCGAGTGCACCTGCAAAGGAAAAATAATACTGTATTGGTAAAAATACAGAAAATACAGCCAGGTACGGCAATTAAAAGACCATGCATTCAAAATGTCTACAAAATAACACTTTTAATACCCGTATGATGTTCAGGTTTGTGTTCAAATTCACTTACGAGTCCTACACAATATATTTTTTAACCATTTAAAATATCCTCAGTGTGTCACTGTTTCCGCACTCACTTTGTGGACCGTACAAACTTGCACCAAGCTGAGATAGCTGCCCCGAGGATGAGGACGGTGAAGGTGACGACAGCATCTGGGGAGAAACATTCCATGAAGGGATAAATCCTTGGATAGACAGTTAACCAAGCTAGGATTAAAGAAAGCTCACGTCTTTGTCCGAACGATGCGGGAACATCGACGGCTGGTTGTAATACATGCTTTCATCAGTGAAGTCGTTGTCCACTACCTCCACAAACTTTCTCGAACCAAACATGCCTTTTGTCACCTGCAAAGAGAGTTAAAATAATATAGGTATCTATGAAGGGAAGTGTGACAAGGAAAAAAAGAATACAATCAAAGTTCAGGTTAGCAATAGGATTTGAGTGAACTCAATCAGTATTGTGTGGCTCCACTTATTTACCTTTACTTATCCTGGAGGAAACTACTGCAATTGCCACATGTTTATACGCATTGTAAATAAGCGTCTTTGTTGACACTTTTTGCTCGTTTTTCTCTTATTTATTAGTTTTAACTTTTGGGATTAAAGATGCACGCAGTGTCCTTTTGCTTGCGAGCCATGTGAGCTATAAAATATATCCAGACATAAAAAGGCACCTTTGTAGTGCTTCTTGTATTTTACACAGATATAGATATTTAGACAAACGCTTCCACAGAGTGAACAGTTGGCGACACATAACGCGAGGCGCCGATTACAAATATGACATTACGGAACAATACATAGCATGGAAGTGCAACGTTTCTCTTAACTTAATGTTTAACAGTTTGCCATGGTATATATTTTCTCACATTTTCGGTATCTTTTTGCTATGCTAACATGCTAGTTAGCTAGAGACATGACTGAGTAGCCAATGTAGGCAGGTAGGCTATAAGCAGATGCCGTGCTTGTATATAGCATTAGCTTAGCTAATGCGGCTTCGCAAAGCAACCATTATGCTAGTAACAATTTTTATCTGTGCGCTTTTTTACGCGTATTACGGAAATCTATGTGTTTAGGCATCCCGGCGTTGGTAGCAAGAAGAGGCTAGAATGCTTATACCTCGAGACAGATGTCTCTTTCTCGTCTCAATTTACGCTCCGTTTGCCAAAGCAGCGACAGCGACAATCAGATGAAGCTACTAGCTAAATGAGCCGTTCCCCCGCGAAGAGGCACAGGAAAACACCGGGGCTAATTTCTCTCATTCATTTCAACGACCTGAGCTGCGCGTCGTGTTAGAAAGGCGATATACAATTTTAAAAAATCGGCTCACCGCATCAATTTCACTTGACTTCGTTAAATCCAAGATGGCTGTGTTCTCAACCGAAAAGAGAAATAGCCTTTACCCTTTGACCTTACAACCGCAGACCACTTCCGTACACAAGCCCGAACGAGTCTGTAGTTCTCATGGGGTGATGCTCACCACCGAATAACAACGACGAAAACAACAACAAAGACTACAAAAATTTACATTGGAAATATACACCTCTAAAACTACTGCCACGCCCCCTCTATCATTAGAATCTTTTGCATTGTAAACCCCGTAGGTCGCCTTCATATGCTTTCACTTCTCTTTTCGATTAGGTTTCACTTATGGGCTTGAATTTAATAATCATCTTTACTTTCTTTGCAATTTAACAAATTACAAAAGCAAACATTTGCGGAAATAATTACAAAATAAGGAGTCGCGGCAACATTGTGGCGTCTGAGTGTTGTGGTTGTTTGTCCTTTTGTGCCGTGCAACTGTGTAACACTAAGTTTACCAGCACACTTGTGATCCTAATGAGGACACGCAATCTTGAACGGGGATGATAAATGAGGATTCATTATTTCTTTGTATACTTGGTTGCTTGGTTTTTAATTTGCTCATCCACTCCCCACTTTATCTTTCACCGTCCCCATAAATTACTTGTGGCAAGCACATGGAAAGAAGTGACAGTGGATTTATTCCATGCTTACTAATTTGATTGAGCTGAGTCTGCTGATCTGATTATATTTTAAAAACCACAATATATGCTGTGCCATTGGGAGTACTCAATTTTAACTTAACAGAACTTATTACATCAAAGTTATAAATACATACATGTGATTGACCAAATGATACAGAAAAGGGTGGTTGGATGTAGCTAGACTGTGGTACCCCATAATGCCTGCATGGGAAACAAGTGAGACAAACATTGACGTATTAAATGGTTCTTGAGGGAATTGTCAATGCTGCGAGTGTTCCATTGTATCGGTAGCCCACCAGAGAAGATAGTTATTTCATCTCTACTGGTCATCAGCTCACGTTCGCAATTTAGTGACATTCAATAAAGTCTCCATAAATAAAAAATATAGCTTTCCAAATAAAAACAATTCTGCTTGATACTTATAACTTGTCATTTTATTATCAAAGGCAAAATGTGGATCATAGTTCTTATTAGACTGTGCAGATGGTACTGTGCATCTAGTAGTGTAATGCAAGATATCCACAATACACTTTGTCAAACTTGTCTCAGCTTACTGTAACATTTCTGACTTTGACTGTCCAAGTAATGGCATGACTGACACCTCACTGACTGGAAAGTTCCAGGACAAAACAAGTGCATTTTCAACAATGACGGATATTCCACATGTGCTAGTTTCCTGTCAGAGCGGCCCAATCTATAAGAGGGCGAAGAGGGAAGAGGACGTGCCAGTGAACAAAGACCAGGGCCTCCTCTGATAAGGAACATGACATTTCATCCAGTTGGCTCCAGTTAAAAAATATCTTGTAGCTAAAGGTATGCAAGACAATGAATGTTGGTGTTAACACTTCTGGAATTGCTAAAAAAAAGAAAGTCAAATTGAAAGTAAATGTACATTTGATCATAAACTTGACCGAATGTAACATGAGTGTATGCTGTTTGGTATCATCTCTCTGCTTCTATAATAATTGCATTAAAATGTGAATGCTTTCAAGAGGGAACGATCCAAACAATCAAATTTTTGTCACGCCATCTTTTCTGCAGACGAAGAACTGTGTCCAGCCTTATCAAAACAGGATATGTACGACTTTGGCAGAAAAAATAAAAGAATCCCATTATGCATATCCATGACATGCTGTGCCCCTCCCTGTCTTTCCCTTTGTCCCACCTCTGTCAGCACAGGGAACAAGAAGGGGGGGAGTCATTTAGCACAAATGGGGAGGAGAGAGCTGTTAGTGGTTGCCTTGAAAGTCAGGCCAAAGCTCAGAGGCACCGAGTTAGGCACTGGGGAACATCCACTCAGGGAATCTGATGTTTTTTCAGGTGATTATACTGGATAAACACATTGCTAACTGTTGGCGATGAAGATAGTTATGGATCAGATTTGTCGGAAAGTAGGTAGTTTTATTTAAATGGGAATTATTTATGTGATCAGTGCTATTGTATTTTACTCAAATGTGTAGTTTTTGACAACATGAAATGGTGTGCAGTGATTAGCATCCTAACAATCTGATTGTTACATCATTCATATTTGTAATCTTACAACTGCTGTTTTCTACACGTTTTCATGCACTTTGGAGCTGCAATTGGGGCGTTACAGTGGACTGAGATGAAAAATACATAAAGATGGCACCCGATTACCTCAAATTCCTGTGAAGGAGCAGCAAAATGGGAAATGCCATGCGAGGTGTCATCGCCTTCATTCCGTCAAAACGCTGTCAGCGCTTCCTAGTGGGGGACCTGGAGGAGATGCCGCTTGATCGGACTCTGGACCTGAGTAGCCGTCAGTTGCGCCAGTTCCCTGTTGCTGCTTGTGTCTTTGATGAGCTGGTGAAGCTCTATCTGAGCGACAACAACCTTAGCAGTTTGCCTGATGAACTCGACCGCCTGAGGAAGCTTCAGCTTCTGGCTCTTGACTTTAACTGCTTTGAGGAGCTACCTGCAGCTGTCTGCAGACTGCCTCAGCTTAACATCCTTTACTTGGGTAACAACAAACTCTTCTACCTCCCCGAGGAACTCCAAGACCTGAAGGAACTTAACACCCTGTGGCTGGAGACAAATTGCTTTACAGTCTTCCCAATTGTGATTTGTGAGCTTCCCAATCTCAAGACCCTGCACCTTGGCTACAACCAAATACGCTGCTTACCCTATGAACTTAACAGGCTGGAAGAACTGAGAAGTATTTGGCTGGCTGGGAACGAGCTGACGGAGTTCCCGCCAGTGTTGTTGGAAATGCACTTCCTTGCTGTCATTGACGTGGATCGCAACAAAATCCAGCGCTTCCCCGCCCTCTCATATTTGCAGGGGCTAAAACTAGTCATCTATGACCACAATCCATGTGTCAATGCACCAATGGTGGCTGAAGGAGTCCGAAGGGTCGGGCGTTGGGCGGACTGCTCCGACGATGAACAGGAAGACGAGGGTTCGAAAGCCAAGGTCTCAGAGATGGAGCCAGAGGAGGAGCCCAACGTTTAAGGTCACGTCACAAAGTGACATTCAGCTGTGAAGAGGCCTGAAAGGACAGGACGTCACTCAAGTGGATCACTTGAAGCACAGGGGTGTGCAGAGGCCTTCATACCATTGGTATTTGAGCCATATATGGGAAGGCAACATGTAACATGTTGGTCATAAGGGAAAAAAAGGGTTCCTAAATCAAAATGACTGCAGCTCGCGACAGGCCAAAGAACCATATTTAGTTACTACTGTATGTAGTACGTCAAAATAAATACCAATAGCATTTATTCATTTGATTGCATTTTAGTATTTCCAATGAAGGGCCTAGATAAGGTTATGTAATGCGAGTTTATTTTAGTGGTTTGTTTTATGCCTTTTGTGTGTGTGCATGTGTGTGTGGAGGGGGGGGGCACATGCAAAAAGTCAAATAACTTATTTTTTCTGGTGCCCAAAAACTTGATTGATAGAAACAGTGTACACTATGTGGGTCTTTGCAATGAAAAGCATGCAGTGTTGTTTTTTTGCCACGATTACACTTATTTTACAGTTTGGCAATTTGGCTGAAAGGTTCAGCCCTTTTTCAGGTTCTCTGGGTTCCAGCAGAATCTGCATGATATATCAAAACCTTGTGTATATTGTCAACTATTTTGTGTTGGTTTGGCACTTGGACAAAAAGATAAAACAGCTTAAATTAGGATTGCAGAGCAGTGGTATATATCACTTCACTGAGGCTAAATGCAAGGATGGATATAAATCAAATGATGGATGGGGATTTCAGTCCATTAGGGCACTCCAGATCCGGAATAATGCATAATTCATCTGATAGATTGGAGATGTCGTTTGAATGAAGCCTGCTAATGGCTTTTATTGTCACCGCATTCCAACCCTATTATCAATGGTTTGCATTTGCAATATTATCAAATGTTCTGTAAACAGCAAACTTTAGGGGAAAAAAGTGAAGAATAAAGTTTCCAATATGTATTCAGCTTGTTCTTTTGTACAGTCTAACTGTTAACAATTTTTTTCATTTCACAAATCCAATGTTTTATTTCTTTACTTATGTATAGTACTATTATGTAATCATCTCTTACCATAAATAGCATTATCCAATGGACCTCATCTCAACAACAAGCACGGAGGTCTTTAGAGAATAAAATCATTATAGACGAGTGGGAAACTTTTTTGACGTCTTTCAAGACATCTTCAAAACAGAGCATCATGTGAGTTCAACTTTCAGTAGCACATTCACACAGACTGAGACAGAAAATAAATGTACTATCATTTATGTTCATGTTTTTATTTAGTGACAGTGCACAAGAAACATTTTGTCATTCTTTTTAGCAGAACAGAATAGATGAAAGTCTGTCAATATCTTTGGTACCTTAAATTACTCAAACATGAGCTCAAATACATAGCGGATGACCCGTTTACCTTCAATACCGACCATGAGATGAGAAACACATAAGTTGGAAACATCTCCTAATGCTGAACGCAGATATGTTACATAAAGAGACACCAAAAACCATACATAACTTAAAACATTCATCTAAGACTCACTTTTTTTCATAACTTACTCAAACCTGAGCTTAAATACATAGCGGATGACCCTTTTACCTTGAGAAACACAAAAGTTGGAAACATCAAATGCTGAACATGCTGTGTTATGTCAAAAGACACCAAGAAATATACATAACTTAAAACCTCCATCTAAAACAAACATTCTTTCTCTTCTGTGAAACAATAAATACAGTTTTCAACACTTACGTTGTGCACATTGTAAATCTGACAAGCACTGGTGGGAAGAAGCCCAGTTTTGTAAATTCTTCAGTGCCACGATGGTGAAACGAGTCATTGCACTCAAAACTTCTTTGTGCGATATGAGAAGAATGATCCATGCGGCAGATTCACAAAGCCCCTCAGGAACTACTAAAAACAAATATACTAGTTTTACATGTTAATCGCTTTGCGGAAAAAGTAAAATTGCCAATTTGTAATTTAACTTAAGTGCGTGTGTTAGTTTATACTGCATATACAAATAAAACAAGCCAGTGTTAGTAGATAGTAGTTGTAGAGCGAAGACAGATTATAGGAGTAAACCTCTTTGATTAAAACATTAAGCTCTATATGCTATCGACTTCTAATAGTTGGTGTTTGCTTTTGTTAAGCTCTGCAACTATATCCAACGGACTGCATACTGTATTAAGTACTCTTAATATCAACATGGCTTTTTGATGGACCAGATCTCTGTCGGAGTGTCGTCTCACTCAGGTCTATCGCTTCAGGCATTACGGAGTCAGGAGACACATCTTTCTCGGAATCAGGAACATCAGCTTCAGTGGCATTTACTTCTACAAACGATGTATTTGATGACTGCGCCACCGCCGTGTCATCGGCCTGCTCATCGGGTGTATCATTCAAAGATC
The DNA here is from genome assembly GCF_901709675.1 of Syngnathus acus. Classification (NCBI taxonomy): domain Eukaryota; kingdom Metazoa; phylum Chordata; class Actinopteri; order Syngnathiformes; family Syngnathidae; genus Syngnathus; species Syngnathus acus. Next base: position 9,354,338 of record NC_051092.1, on the reverse strand, counting down.
CAATCAGTCTTGGGGAATCCAGCTCTTTCTGGGAATTCAGTTCTTTCTGGGAATTTTCCTTCTCCATGCGCTTCTTCACCTCCTCTCTTCTCTGCTGCATGCGTGTGCTGTCCCCAATCATGACTTTGACACGTACCTGATCCGGGGGCCAGATGCCACCCCATATAAATTGCAGGTAGCTGAAAAGCACAATCACGCTGAGGAAGGCGAAATTGGTGGCCACACCGATCACAGCAGATGTCAAGGGGAAGTTGTAGATGACGTAACGGACGCCGGTGAAATATGCATGAATGCGGAGCTGGGAGGAGTAGATTTGCACACGTTTGGATTGGATCTCGATGACTGTGCCGATAGTTGGCTGATAACTATTGGTCTTGTAGGAAGGGAAGAGCTCGATTTCTATGAGCTGCTTCTGTTCAGCCATCCCGGTCAAGAGGAGAGGAGAAAAGAAGAAAGTGCTGAGGGTCTGCAAAAGGGTGGAGCGGTAATGCAGCATTGTTGAACGTCGAACAGACGACACCATCTTGCCACCTTTAGTGTAGCACGACATTCTGACCATAAACATGCCCAGATGTTCATTCACAGGAGACTCTGGTAACTCCAACTCCAAAGATATTCGATAAGGTTGGCCATAAGCCATCACCTGGTCCCGGTCGTTCCTCAAGAGGGAGATGTTGGCCGTCGGGAATGAGCAAAGCTCTGATTCTGATGCCTCACAATCGGAGCTGTAGTAGAAGTGCACGGGGGCCGAGAAGCTCACAGTGGGCATGTAGGAATAATAGAAACTACCGTACAGGAATATGGACACCCAGAGCAGTAGTCCCAGAACACAGAAAAGTACAGCAGCTTGGAATAAGGTTCTCCGGGCCTTCAGGAGAGTCACGGCTGCCACATCGTGCAGCCAGGGCAGAAGCGGTCCCATCGTAGCCCCCATCGTGCTTTGTCCAGTCCCCGTAGCGATTCCTCTCGCTCTGAATCGGGCAGCGCTTCCTCTCTGTGGCTCTGCTGGCCGCTGCTCCGATGGTGCCTCTTTATATTCATACATTTAATGGGCGGCTCCAATGCGACACCGTGAAATTGCCAATTTTCACCTCAACATGTCAAGACAGTTCTTGCAATCGTCAGGAGCCCTACTTCAAATGGGCGCCGCAGGATTTGTAACCTCACTAAAAGAAAGCGATCGTGAGATTCCAATTATTAAGTCGTCACATCTCGCCGACGAACTCGGTAAGCTTGTTATCGTCCCAGCTAGCAAAACAAGTGACCCAAGACCCGGAAGTGTTTGGACCACTTCCTTTCTTTGTGCTACTAGCTGCAACTCGACGACTTCGAAAACGAAGGCTTGCTGCCGCGCAGGCCAAAGAATCAGCGATGAAGAAAAAGACTCGCTCTGCGGGAGGAGCGGTTGGTCGGAGAACAATTCTACAACTCTCTCCTTCCGGGCTCCGCGGAGGAAATGCCGGGGAGAGGGAAGACGGGCTCTCGGGATCCGATGGTATTTCCCAACGCGCTTGCTAGCGTCGGGCTTGCTAAATGCTACGTATTTCGAGTCTCGTACCATTTGAAACGTGTATTGCGTGTTTTAAGTTGACACAACTACATAGCGTGAAAATGTAACGAATACATTTTGAATTATGTGTCATGTATTTGTTTCGTAGCGAACCAGTTCGCGTTGCAAATTTTGAATATTGGTCGTTTAATAAAATAGCTGTTAGCTTTAATCTGAGTTCATTTATCCTGGCTTTGATGGTTGTCGTGAAATCTTTTTCTGTTTGTTTTTACCCTGATGTTTTGGTAGCAGAAGAACAGGAAGGAGAAGGACAGCGTATTTTGAGAGCGAGACTCAATATGAAGCCTCCCGCAGTGAAAGCCACCGGTACGTTGGTATATTAAAAACTGTAAAATAGACTCGACCAGGGTTCAACTACTATTTTGAAACTGAAAGCTACATCATGGGTACTGGCCAATGGAAAGGCCTGCCATTTTGACTCACTTACGTTTGCTCACATTACCCGTAATTATGTTCACAATTAATGACATTCATCTGTGAGGAGACGTTCAAGTTGATTTGACAGAGTTACTCATTGGTGGTTGGGGGAGGCCTGGTACATACTTTCCCCAGGGAAGATTATTTGACTGAACATGTCTGTGTCCACCTGCAGAGGGTCTGTCCTTGCTTGGGGCCTATGAAGACAGCGATGAAGAGGATGCCGCAGTGTCTCGATCAACTGCAACTTCTCAGCACAATCACTCTGCTGATATTGACAGTACATTAGCAAACTTCATGGCGGTAAGTATAATTTTACTTGTAGTTGGGTTGGGCTATGAAATATTTTTCACCAAGATATGATTTCCAATTTAAGTAGTTTCCCCTTTTGCTCTTAGAACAAGCCAACAATGACATTATTCAAAACAAGTTTTTGGTTTTTGCGTCCCCTCTGGGATTTGCTGCAGTTTTCCTTTCACTGCCCAGAATTAATGTCCATCAACTTCCACAGAAATTGTACAAGTAATGACTTAACATTTATTTCTTTGCCGTTAGAAAACAAAAATGTCTTGTCAAACCATATAGTGTATGCAAACGAGAACCTTAATAAATTATCATTTTAAAATAGTGTTCAACAATTCAACATCAGACAATGATCTATTAAACTTGCATGGCTCATCTGGTTTCTGTTTCTGTTTTTGAAGAGTGATTTTCTCATATAGTGTTATACAGGAGAGGAATGTTCAAAGTCAAAGTCAGCTTTATTGTCGATCCCTTCATATGTCAAGACACACAAAGAAACCGAAATTCCGTTTCCTCTATCCCACGGTGACGAGACATACAAGCAGACGACACAGAATAAAAACAAGAAGGCACAAACAATAAATAAAAAATAACAATAAATAAAATGAGCGATGAATAAATAATAAACCAATAACCCAATAAATAAGAGGAGCAAAACCGAGCCAGTGCGCATACAGCAGACAGTAAGCATAGCGCAAAGAACAGGACGCTACGCAGAAAGGGGGAGCGAGTTCAGGATCCTAACAGCCTGGAGTATGAAGCTGTTGGAGAGTCTGGTGGTGCGGGAGCGCAGGCTCCTGTACCGCCTCCCAGAGGGCAGAAGATCAAACAAAGAGTGAGCGGGGTGTTGACATTGACAAAATATTTGTGGCTGGAAAATGCATTTGTTGGATCAAGAGTTTCAGGCATGTTGGTTAATCTTTGCTTTTGTAGCAGTGTTTTTAAAAAAAATACTTTATAACATTGCTCAACAGGAAATTGATGCTATCACCACCCAGCCAAGTTCAGATGATGCAGCAGGTCAACCTTCCATCCCGACTGGTAGTGCACCCAAACCAGATGCTAATGCCCAGCAACCAGGTGCCAAACCGGACCAGTTGGAGTTTAATACTCAGTACTCACTAGCTGGAGGTAATTATGTGTCTGCTCAGATGTAATATTAACAATTTAGAGTGAGCGAAAATTAAATGAAAATGTTAAATTCCCAATGACTGTACCCTGGAACTATAACATTCACCTCACAATTCTGAGGTTGGGGGGTTGAATTTTCAATTGTTTGTGTGTACTCACACTTCATTTGTGACAGTCCAGCACAGGTTAATGTGTATTTGGGAAACACTGTTGCTGTAATGCTTTGACGTCATTGATCGATCAGGTTATTTGAGGCATTGCGGTTGATTGACAATTTCATACAAAATACAAAATCTCATCCGATCCTATCTGTGTACTAGTCACATGATGCGCATCCTTAACATCACCTTTTATATTGGTTTTCTTCCAGTGGATGTGGAAATGGGGGACTGGCAGGAGGTCTGGGATGATAACTCTGGCTGCTATTATTACTGGAACACCCAGAACAATGAGGTTTCTTGGGAGCTGCCTCACGATCTCGCTAATCAAGTGCAAAGACTGGCTCACTATACCAACAGGTTAGTGAGTGACTCCATCAAAAATATTTACGAGGGTCTCTCTTACGTTCTTCACTTCAGCACGATGCAGATATTAGATTCTGCCGGCATGATAACAGTGGATGAAAAACATTGCAGTATCACGGTATTAGAATTGCAACTCTGAAAGATCCTTAATTGAAATATTTTGGTGAATAAAAATAGCATTTTTTCCCCCACTGAACGACAAAATGTTTGAATAAGCGGTTCAGATAACTTGTACAGTGTTAAGTTTTATAAAAAAATAAATAAAAAAAAGGTTAACATTCTGTTTGTTTTATTTCTTATTAATAAGTCACAGTGTTCCATTACTGGGGAATGGTGAGCATTGGTGGTGAGATCCATGGGTCGTGTATCCATGGGCTCCACACTACCATTTGGCATGCTATTTTTTCTTCCTATTAAAGGACAATGTACATTGATCAATTGAACAAAAGGGCATCCACGTAAACCTGCTAGAGTCTGCGGTGTATTCATTCTTTTTGGTCTCTACTTTGTGCACAACTGCTCACCCTTCCCAACCCTGCTTAGCCGGGGGGAAAAAATAAGCAACTTGCTCGTTTAGTCAACTCTGCAAATAGTGAATCACCCTACTTAGAAGTCCTCTAAAAAAGGAGCTCTTTACTGTGACAGACAATTTTAGCGATCATTGAAACCTTGACTTTTTGAAACCATGGTCAAACCAGTAATGGGGCCATGCCTAATTTTCAGTCATCAATACAGTCAGATGTGACATGGCTTACAATGTGTTGTTTTAGTGCTAATGGAAATGGTACATCAAGTGCAGATCACTACCCCGGTGAAACCACACCTGCTGCACCACCAACATCAGCTAAAGAAACTAAAGTCAAGGCAAGTGTAAGTCCACATGATTCCACTGAAAAATGTGTTCATGGTGCTATGACATCATTGTGTTTTATCACGTAGGAGGTAATGGAGAGTGTGGTGGCTCTCACAAGTAAAGAGGAAGAGCGATGTGGAGTGGCGGCGTCTTTGCTTGGTCCCTTGATCCCTACAGAAGTGAAAGATGCTGAAGAGAAATGGCGAAAAAAACTCCTTAACGTTTTGGACGAAAACGAGACCAGTGTGGACTCTGACGGAGAGGTTGTTCGCCCTGTGGCATCCCCGTCTACCCCTTCGCATGACTTAGCTGCTATCCAAACTGTGGAGAAAGATTCTGACGCAAAGAAGCTATCAGAGGAGAACTCGGAGATTGAAGGGGGACCTGAAGAAGACACAATGGAGCTGGAGCTGGCTCTGGAGAGGAAGAAGGTTGGTGGTTGTTTTTGTTTGACGTGTGCCTCCATATCACAGTGTCTCAGAAGCATAAAGTGGACCTCTCATTATTAGGCTGAGCTCCAGGCTCTGGAGGATGGCGATGGAAGTGCGGGAGGCTCCAGCCCTTGTTCCGAGACGAGCCAAGATGCTTCTGTATCTCGTGGCGCGCTCAGGAAAAAGCGATGGAAAACAGTCTTCCCGGGTGCTCCTAGTCCTGATTCCAACAGTCGAAGCTCAGAGCCTCAGGAGAACATACAGACAGGTGAGTTATTAATGCCCTAATGCCAATAGATGTGAGAAATGCCATTATCTATGTACCATTCCCATTAGCATATACAAAAGTTCCGGAGAGTGTTACAGCAGAAGAAGATGGGGAAACGGGTAACCCTGAGCAGAAACCGGAAGTGCCACCAAAGGAAGAAGTAGAAACACCTGAGCTCAGGGTAAGATGATGTTATAATAGTACTCCACTCTAACAAGTAAAATGTGCTCAGCCACAGTTGTTAACGTGGAGTGACTTAGTTTCAGATTGGAGAACTGGCTAACACCTTAACGAGCAAGATGGAGTTCCTGGGCATACACAAGAAGGCCGTCTCGAATTTTCAGTTGCTTCTGCTGCAAACGGAGGTAACATGAGTGTGTACCGTGGCAAAATTGTTCCAACTTCTGCTAGGAACTATGTCATTGCATAAAATATTCATTGGCTAATTTGCTTTAATGTCCTAGTGCGCATAACCATTTTCATATACTTTAATATTTCAAAATCTCATTATAATCAGTCACAACTTGTCATTCCTGACCTAATTGCGGAACACTGTTCCTAAATTTGCTCATCAGCTTCCTAATAATGCCCCTCTTTCCCCCCCTATTTTTAGACACGGATAGCTGACTGGAGGGAGGGCGCTCTGAACGGGGCCTATCTTCGCAGCAGGCTTCAGGAAGCTGCCGAACACATAAAACATTATGAACTTAACGCCGCCCCTAAAGGCTGGTCCTGCCACTGGGACAGGTACGCACTGCTTACCTTTAACATCTCTACACCCCTTCGCCCCTCCCCCAATAAAGTGCAGTGTGACTACGCGCGCCTCAATCCCGTGGGGGCAGACTTTGTATCATGACATCATGACAAGCTTAACCGGTACGTGCGGATTGGTGCACAAGCCAGAAGTCAGACTCTGCAGGTTTTGGTGACAAAAAGGTCGTTCTAGCATTGTGCCTTTGGTGTACTGATAAGGGAGCATCCACACAGGGCCAGCCTGCTGCTTCTCTAAAGGAATCCATGTCTTGATGAGAGACTCCAAAGCTCTCTGTTGCGAGGGCCTTTGTAAGACTGAATTTCAGTCAGTGGAGAATTTGGGTGGGGAGGTAGTAGAGCTGGGTGCCTGGGAGAGCTTTGGACTTTTCAGGACTACAGTCCCCCCAGAACGCAATGCAGACAGAGTGATGCCCTGGAAGCCACCAGTGTCACGCATCCAATTAAAGGTGAAGACGGAGCAATGACGGGAATCCAGCAGGTCAGACCAACTCTATTTCATGTCTTTCTGTTTATTATTTTCCATGACCGAAACAAATCATTGTGTGATTGTAAATGATGTATACTAGTGATTTCTTGTTGTTGATGATGGTGCCTGCATCCTGGCATCTTCCTCATCTGTCGTGAAGGGAATGATTGTCTTAAACCCAACGTTTATGACAACCATGATGTGGGCTTCTCAATACTGCCTTTGGGAGCCAGAGATGATTTGTTTTTCTTTAACTGTTTTTGAGAGCAAGGTGGGTTACCTATCCACATTCTTAGTCAATCTTCAATTTGGACTCCCCTTTAGGATGGTGAAAGCTACCATCCACACCAAGCCCCACCACGTCTACTCCCTTGCCCTCTGTCCCAGGTCATCGTACCGGTCAACTCGTTGCAAGGCCACTCGTTGAAACTGTTGCCTTCTATCTCTGTTGTCCCACTCTTTAGAGAGCACAGGCGGTATTTTTATGTCAACGACCTGACGCATGCATCGCAGTGGGAATTCCCGACCGAAGAGGCAAAGGGGGATGCCCTGAAAGGCAACCAGACTAGTCCGACCACCAGCCAAGGCGATGGCAAGACATCTTCAGGTTAGAACAAGAATGTGCCTGCTTGTTTAAGGGTTCAAATAAAATTGTCAAAATGTTTCTTTAGTAGTAACAGTTTTTGTTTTTTTTGCTCTATACAGTCCCACCTGTCCGTGCCCCTGCTGTCCCACCAGCAGCGCCATCATCATCGTGGTCTCCATCTCAACCCCCACTTCCTGACAGCCCTCCTCCACCTCCTGACCTCCCACCACTTCCGCCTCTGCCCCCCGGCTCACCCCCTCCACCTCCTCCGCCCCCAGACAGTGATAGTGAGATAATGGAGGTTGAAATGGAGATGGACGATGACAATGATATGGAGCCTCCAGCCCCTGGAACTGAAGAGGATGGCAGTGGGTGGCCCCCTTCAGCTGTTGCTGGTGTTAAGGTGTGCGCTTGTTCACTTTTTTGTTCACTGTTTAGCTTTCGATTCATAAGATTTATACTTAGTTTCCTTGTTTTGGTGCAGGTGTTGGAGTCTTCAGATCCACTGGGTAAGGGTCAGAAACGAAAAGCTGGCCAGCTAAATAAAGCCATTATTGGAAGTAGTCCAATCCTGTACACGCAGCATGTTACCACTGCAGGTAAACTTTGGGCATCTGATGGTCACATTAGGAATCCTGCCACCACCACCAACCACATTGGTTTGCCTCTGTCTAGCACCTGTCATCACAGCGCCAGTTTACTGGGGTGTGCCAGCTGTCACTGCACCTCTAGTACCCTCTGAACCTCCTCTTCCACTTGCTCCCGCGATGCCCCCGCAACCACCGCTGCCACCTCCGCAGCCAGCCTGTGAAACCTCATCGCCTAAAGTGACACCTGTGGAAAAGATCAAGAAAACCAAGAAAGATAAGGTTTGTAATCCGTTCAGATTGTGGTCATTGTATTACTTTTTATTACATCAAAAATAATTGCTGACACATGTTCTAAAGGACGGTAACTTAATCTCAGGCTTGTTCAAATTTCAAAGAGGTAATTGTGTTATATAATTTGATTTATTTAGGCAAAATGTGACAACACTTTTGGAGCATAATTTTAGGTTATTTTTATGGTAATCTCAATAACAACCTTTTATTTTTGCCCCTAGCACAGACTCCCAATAATTAACTATATGTAAGTGGGATTTGTTCACACTTAGGGTTTATGACTGACGTTAGGCAGCTGTCAAATAGTTTACTAGCAGTTGCACGAGTCATTGGGTGTCTTTCTGAAAGTTATCTAACACTTGGAGTAGGCCTGAGCATTAGATGCAGGTGGTAGTCACACCTGACTTCACAAATTTAGCTTAAGTTAATACTTGACATTTCCGGAAGGTTTGATGCACTTAGCATTTCCTAGTTTACAGTGTAATTGTGCGGGCTGGACACTATTCTACTGTGCAGTTCTCACATGATGTCTCCTGCTGTCCATTTGTAATTGTAGAAGGGGAAGACCAAAATGCCATCCCTTGTAAAGAAGTGGCAAAGCATCCAGAAAGAGCTTGAGGAGGAGGAAAAGAGCAGCTCCAGTGATGAAGATAGAGATCAGCTCAACAAGAAGAGTATAGAAGACTGGAAACACCAGCAGCTCCTCACGTATGTGACAATTAATTTTGTACTCTTCTCCTGTTATTAATGTTTCTATTTTGTGATATAATGAATGCTACCAGTATCAGTTTCTTCTAATTCATTAATCCTTCCGTTTTATAAGAAAGAAAAAAAGTATCCTTTTTTTAATTTACAGAGGAAAAGCTTCAAAGAATGCCAACTTTGAGGCACTTCCTGACAATTGGAGGGATCGACTGAAGAAAAGGAAGCTGAACAGCACATAACGTCTGATTGAACAACTTAAAAAAAAAAACTACATACTGTATGTAGGTCATGTTATTGTTTCTTCCAAGATGTTTTTTTTAGTTCAGTTGTCTATATTTTTCTATTCAAAATGAACACCTATATCAACCGAAAGGGTTTGAATGTCCGTTCCTCGTTTTTATAGGTGCAAGTGTAAATGTGCCATCAATCTTCAGTTTATAATAAACAATGTATTCAGCTGGCCACAGCAGTTTGTGTGAGATTCAGCATTTTTAATGAGCTTTTTTTTTTTTTTTTTAAATCATTGTACATAACGTATATTAGGACGAGCTGTGTTCTCTGAATGTGTAAATTTTTGTACATTTATTAAACAGTTTTTCCAATCTCTGTGTTTTAACCTATTTCTTATAGATTCGCAGAACATAAGGTAAATTTGTCTAGTTTTAACCAGTGTCGGCCAGGCAGCCAACATCACGCCTATGTGCCCACGGTAGCCCTTAAAACGGTAGATATATCCACAGGATCTAAAAGTTATGGGGCATTTTGATTTCCTATGAATTTGATTCGCACTACCTGTACTCTAAGTATATACATATTTAGTAGAAGTGGTAGCTTTCTGGGGCGACCGTTTTGGCTGGAATTACGTCTACAGCTTGTCCTGTAAGGTCTGATAGAATTTTATTCATTTACCCAACTTCGTAAATTATCGTCGCATACACGAATAATATTAGAATATTGCCATTGTATGAATTGCACCCGAGCGATTTTGTAGGTTGGAAACTGGCCTAGCCAAACAGAAAGAGGCTGTTGCGGTGCTTGCTAGGCCCATCGGTTGCTAGGCAACACCTTGTTGCTCGAACAAGATTGGGCTTTTTACAAACTTCTCTCAGACGCTGGTACTGAAATGCAGCGTTGAAGCGAGGTAAGTCGTCCTAAATTAATGGGGGGAAAGTATGTATAAATATTAATTTAACAGCCGCAAGTAATGGGCTGAAAAGCAAATTTATGAGCACTACATCGGATTAACGAGTGTGTTTTTTGGTTATCAGAACGTCAAAGATGGGATCCTACCGTCACTTAATGTGCAATTTCTTTGGCCATTTGTCTATAATCACCAGCTTCAGCTTTACACTTGAATATACTATTGACTATTCTGCTTTTAAAATAATGTGCAGTTCTTATGAACATTGTAGGAGAAAAAATAATTCAACAGTGTAGAGATCGGCTCTCGGTGAAGTATGATGCAGTGGAAATGAATGTCTTAAATTCAAGCAGCATAGGGAATGACATCAGCACAATCTGATTGGCTACCTTAGTAATACCTTTGAAATATTTTTATTTACAAAATCTAAATAGTGTGACATCATTGCTGCATCACTCCCTGTGTCAATCTCAATGTGTACCATAAATAAACTACAGCTATTCTTTTCTGTGCTTCAATTTTAACCGCACTGTGAATGTAGCCGTTTTGGTTAGTAGAGCACTGCAAGTATTTCATATTTTTTAGTCTGAATGTTATCTATTCAGAGACAGAAGAGAAAGAGGACAACAAAGATAGGATGTTACCAGTCTAAATGCCAAAGAAAGAAATTGCAACATATATCCATCCCCATATGTCATGCAAATATGCCACCAAGGGGCTGTGAGTGTGAGCATCATGGGGATGACATCTGCTGCAACATTTAGTAAGTGCTACAATCTAGTGGCAATACTGTCATGGTCACTTAAATGCGTATCTGTGTACATGATCGTATTAATCATTTTCTTCTATAAAAAGTCATTTTTAAAAAATGTGTGAAAGTAATTGAATGCTTGACTTGCAATACAATCCTGTGAGCATGAAGCATTTTTGATACAATTCTATGTACTTTTGACATTTTGTCTTTGTTAATTAGCCCTGTCTGATGCAGCTAATGAATATATCAAAACTTTGTCCAGTTGTGTAGGCCTGCAGGATTATTCTGCAGGCTCCTGCCCCCCCCTCCCCCCCCCCCCCAACTAATGCCACATTTTTAAACAAAAATAAACACCTCCTGGCAGTTTCTAACTCCTGGTCTTTATAGACATGCTTTTCATTTTGACATTTAGGAAGGAACAACATCAGCCATGGCCGGTCCTGTAATAAGAAGTTGGTGGAACTCCTACCAATTGGACAAATCTGACACCAATGAGTCAAATAAAGAGGAGGACAAGGAGGACGTAGCAGAGAAAAAGCAACGTAAGTGTTTAATATCCCTAATGTAAAGAGATTTATTTTGAGAGTAGCCTGACTAGTTTAAATACATATTTCTAATGTAGCCCTCAAGGCTGCCATTTAAAAAATAAAAAATAAATAAAAAAACGCTGCTTTGTCACTGAGACACACAAGCAATCCCACTCAATTTAACCTTGTTTTGTGAAGGTGATACATATTTTTCCACATGTACTGGAAGGAACAAGAGCTTTAAAGAATGATTAACTCAAGAAATTATTTCTGTCTCCTTAGTATCCATTAGTCAGACACTGCGAACCAGGCAGCTGCGTGTAGAGTTTGATGGTGGACGCCCAGTTTTTAGTCTTCGAGCACCACTAGACCTGGTTCAATTCCCATCTATCTCCTGCGCGCGTTGGCCAGTAGAGTGTGAGGTCATCAGTAATGCAATCCATCACATAGGTAATGCGACAATTTTTATTATGACAATGGTGTCTTATTACCCCTTACCACCAGTCCAAAAGGAATCTGATGATCTGCAATTTAATCATACTGGATTCCTGTATCGCAGAGTGGGAGCCTCCAAACCATGAACCTTTCTACCAACCAAGTGGTAATGAGAAGACACCCATTTCAACTGAGGAGGAGAGCAGACAAGTTGTCTATTGCATTGACCAGGGTAACTTTATAACTATACAATACTGCACAGTAGGGCTCACCAGCGTAGTGCCCGTGGACACCAGGTAGCCGCCAAGACCACATGAGTAGCACAAGCCTGTCCTAAAAGTATCTTAACAGTCTTGGGACATTCTGATTTTCTATCTTTGCAAATTATTGTGGGAAACCATTTAAATGACTAGTCACTTAATGAAGGATTATGATGATTTATTAATACCATAATAACATCATGACATTATTAATTACAAGTGGAACAAATGTGTTATTTCAGAAGTGTGTTTCAAAGTGATAGCCATTAATCAGTAACTAAGAAGTACTTTTTAGCTTTCAAAAGGTCGGTGATCCCTGCTGCACCCCTATAGGAACTCATTGGCCAATGAAAACCAAAATGAGAGCTGCATGAATTATGCCTTTATAAAGGTCAAATTGTTTTTAAAAACATAGATATATTCATTTAAAGAATTATTCATTTATCAAGAGAGGAAATGTTCCCATTTTCCCAATTATAAGTACAAACTCGTAGATAAACATGACTACTAAATAACAAGAAAAATACTTAAGCGCTATATATTTTATATTAATTTTATATTAAAAAATATTATGTAGAAATATTCTTGGAAACACCAATTCCTGATGTCTTTTGTTTGTCGTTCTTTTTAAGCTGACAAGTGTCCCTACTTCACATGCTCTCGTGTCGGAGGTTCTCGGGTGTCTGTGAATAGCACCTCCCCCTCTTTTAACGAAGCCAGCCAGACAGACCTCTCACTTGAGTTTGAATCACGATTTGAGAGTGGAAACCTTCAGAAGGCTGTGCAAGTGTGAGTCACTGAAAATATTTCATTTTTACCTTGTGTTTCGGTTAACCTAATCTATGTGTCGTCTCCTGCACAGGGGTCCCTATGAGTATGAACTCACCCTGCGCACAGATTTATACACCAGCAAGCACACGCAGTGGTTTTACTTCAGAGTCCGGAACATGAAGGCTGAGGTGGACTACCGTCTTACTATAGTCAACTTAATGAAGCGTCGCAGCCTCTACTCCCAGGGCATGAAGCCTCTGCTCTACTCTGAGAGAGCCGCTACGGAGAACGCTGTCGGATGGATACGAACTGGCTCCAACATCATATACTCCCGCAGTCAGGTTGGTGGCTTGAAGTTCAATAATGGGCACAATTTTGAGCTTCCTCATATGGGTACGCAAGCAGAGACACAGTTGAGCTTTGGTAAAATGGGATATTTTATCTTTGGGAAACCAAATTATTATTAAAAAGAATTTTGTTCGTTTATTGCATGTATTCCTTTGAACATTTTTAATCACTGCAGTGGTCCCAAGTGCGATTTGGGATCTTGAAGTCAATGTTCATCAGCCATTATTGAAGAATTTGTTAGAAAAAAGGTGGCGGGTAAATTAATCAAAGATATAAAAACTGAGAAAACACAAAAAAAAATGAACAAAAAATACAGCACATTCTCCATTTAATTTGTCACTAATTTCATCAATGTGACACGTATTGTTAATACGTATTTTCCAATGCTCACTCCCTATCCCCCTCAAATTGCGGTGGGTTCAATGTCGTTTTATACACTGGTCTCCACTCGGAAATGTGACTTCTACCCATGGGAAAGGCTCCTGCACACCCGCAAAATTCTTTACTAGTGTATGCATGGATGCAAGGCTGTATCGATGTATGAACAGATAACAAAGCTGTGCTTGACATGAACGGTATGTCTCATGTTTGTCCCGATTCAGAATGCAAAGGATACCAATGAGTCAAGGACCCTGTACTCACTCACATGGACTCTTCAGTTCCCGTATGAATCTGACACCTGCTACCTCGCCCATTGCTATCCCTATACCTATTCACACCTCCAGCGCTATCTCAGGCACATTTCATCCAACCCAGCAGTGGTGTCATACTGCAAAGTACGAGTCCTGTGTCACAGTCTAGCTGGAAACGTAGTCTATGTGCTAACAGTAACGTCACGGGCTGGCGAAAAAGAAGAAGAGGGAAAAATCAAAAGAGCTGTGGTGGTAACTGCCAGAGTTCACCCAGGAGAAACCAATGCATCCTGGTTGATGGAGGGATTTCTGGACTTTCTGCTGGGGAACTCGGATGATGCGCAACTTCTCCGAGACACTTTTGTTTTTAAGGTGAGTGAGTTCAAAAAAACCTGGTCAGAAATCTTTCAGTGATCTGCATTTCTGGATTGAGCAGTTGGTGCTCATTATTTTAGTTGCGGTTTTTTAAAAAAAATACTGAGTCGTGATGTAATTGCTGTCGAATGTTTTATGACTTGACCAGAAGTTATTTTATATGTGTTATATCAGTGCTTCATGCCAGGCATTTGAAATGCCTTTTTTTTTTTCCTCATCGTATGCTTCAGGTGGTGCCAATGCTGAATCCAGACGGTGTGGTGGTTGGCAATTATCGCTGCTCTTTGGCAGGCAGGGACCTCAACAGGAATTATAATAGTACGCTCAGGGATTCCTTTCCATGTGTGTGGCACACCCGGAACATGGTGGAAAAGTGAGCAGTTTTTATTGTGTATCTTCTCAGTATTTTTCTTTTATGGTATCTTTTTATAAGTCACTGATGGTGTAGTGGTTCACTCACAGGCAGCGTGGATTTGATTCCCACTCTGACAGTGCACATGTGCAAGTGTGAATGGTTGTTTTGTATGCCCTGTAATTGGCTCCGAAGATTAATGGCAGGACGATACATTTATTGATCTATTCTCAGAGAATTTAAGTCATTTTCATACCGGCTCCAAAAATTCAGTAATTGTACACTGTCTTTATTTACCATGCACTGTATTATTTTGATCGTCAAATTGGGTTGATACAAAATTCTGAGGTCATTGTTGTTGTCTTTATTCCTCAGACTGTTGAAGCATACAGATGTAGTTCTCTACTGTGACTTCCACGGCCACAACCGTAAAAACAACGTCTTCATGTACGGTTGTAACAACAGAGATGATGATTATCCGAAGCTTCGAGAGCGTGTTTTCCCTCTGATGCTGAGCAAGAATGTCAAAGACCAGGTATTATTTGTCAGAACAATGCTGTTCTTTTTATCTGTGTCCACTCTTAATTCCAGCCCCTGCATCCTCTTTGCATAGTTCGCCTTCAATAGCTGTAAATTCCAGGTTCAGAAAACCAAAGAGGGAACCGGGCGAGTGGCCATGTGGAGACTTGGCATCAAAAACAGCTACACCATGGAGGCCACTTTTGGAGGTTCCACACTGGGTTGGTGTGCACCTTCTGAATGTGTCGTTTATTTGTGTATGCTTTTATTATACCCAGCTCTAACATTTCATCAGGTGAGCGGAAGGGAACACATTTCACCACTCAAGACCTCAAGTCTCTGGGCTATTATTTTTTAGACACCTTACTTGACTTTTGTGATCCAGATCCGACTAAGGTAAGAGAACAGCACACATCTCATCATGATTTAGTTGACCCAAACACATGCATCTGATTTAATATTTCTCTTATGCCGCTTCAGGTGACCTATTGTGTAAAACAACTGACAACTCTATTGAGAGAGGGAGTCAGAGAACTGGGCAAAGAATTGGACACTGACTTCTCTGTCTACGATTTGGAATCTGGGTAATTTATCAATATACAAAGCAGTGTTCAACATAATTGAATTTTTGAGGAAACCTAGAGTTTCCCAAGAATTTCGATGCATACTAAATCAATTATGTCCACTACTGTGAGTTGTTGAGTGTAAACGTGCACACACATAGACGTTTTAATTTTTGTTGCAAAAATGATCATCCCATCAATAAGGTCTAGCAAAGCAAAATAATGTATTATTTTTATTTATAATTAATTATTTATTCATTCATAATAAATAGTTAATTTATTTATGAATTCCATGTATTTATTTGAGTGTATTATATCCATATTGTTTCGTTTTCAATTAAAAAAGATTTAAAATAAACTAAAACACAAGCGAAAGTATTGAATTGAACGAATCAATGAATGAATCCCCCAAAGAGAATCAACTTGCACTTGTGTAGTATTGTTTGTCCTTGTTGAATTAATAGAAAATCTATTTTCATGGATCACATTCATTGTGTAGATTAACCTGATGGATGGTGATTACTCATAACAATTGGAAACTTGAGTAACGTGTTCTTAAATTCTACTTGTAAGTAACCGTTACTTCTTTTGCTTTTGCAGCACCAGTGGTTCCAATAGCTCAGATTCTGATGGACTTCCATTACATTTGCTCACACAGTCACAAGCTGCACACGCAGAGGTAAGCGACATAAGGTGGCTCTGCTCCCGTGGAGAAATGTTTCTATATAAGCATTTCTTTTTTTGTCAGATGATGATCACATTTGGATAACGTACAAAAAATATGCTGATCCTCTCACCCGTAGCAATCTTCTGTCAAGAACAAGAAGAAGATGACTCGCAAAGAAAGAGACAGGCTGAAAAATAGGATCCAACCTGAAGTTCTGCAAAGCATCACACAACATATTGTAAGACAACAGTACATTGATGTTTGAATCCTACAAATAATAAATCTCAAACATTTGGCTCTTTGCAGGAGCCTGACTTTGACATTGAGAATGCACAAAAAGAGAGCTTCCTAGAAAGACCACCTAAAAGACACAGGAGAAAATGGCAGGTATGACATGAAATACTTTATTGTGCTGACCCATGATGGAAACATTCACCAAGAAGCTGAATCTTTGAGAGGGTTCTGGGTTAAAAGCGTTGATAGACAATCACAGGTTAAAGGAGGGTTGTTTGCTGCTTGCTGTATAAACAGTAAGACCTGAGACAAGAGTCAACAAGACATGTCACAATTGGTGACCACGACAGCACCAATAATCTCAGATATGAATACTTGCATCACTGTACACTGCAACGGTCAAGTTGCTCGACCACAGTCGTGATTTCGGCACA
The DNA here is from genome assembly GCF_901709675.1 of Syngnathus acus. Taxonomy (NCBI): domain Eukaryota; kingdom Metazoa; phylum Chordata; class Actinopteri; order Syngnathiformes; family Syngnathidae; genus Syngnathus; species Syngnathus acus. Next base: position 9,337,417 of record NC_051092.1, on the reverse strand, counting down.
TCATGGCCCAGTTTCAGTTGAGGAGAATGACACAGGGTGTTAGAAAATACTTCCATGTGGTGGCAGCGTGGAGACAAAAAGAGACTTGCCTTCGTCTCCTTGTCTCGTCATTTACCATCGCCACAACTTGATATGGTATATTGTATAGTGTAAGGTCTTGAATGGAACCCCCATTACTATTCCTGATGTTGCATTATATCAACACTTTTTCTGTCAAGGTAAAACGTCCTGGCCGGAAAAGTGTGATCCATGCAGGAAATACTGACTATCTGGGGATCAGTCATGTAACCCTTTGGCAAGGCTGTGAACCTATCAAGGTAATGACTTTCCTATTGTCTGACACATTTCGTACAATTTACCAACACATTTTAGCTGGTAAATTTATGAATTTTAAACCTACATTCTATATCTCAATTTCAGTTTTGATTTGTCTTAAACGTGTACCCCTTTTAATTCAATCTTCTGAAGATGTCTGAGGTTTTTTTTGAGGGAAGCTCGTATTCAAGGCAGTTAAATGCACATCTGTGCAAAGACGAAACAAAAGTGGAAAAAAAGCTTAACCACCTTATTTGACTTTGTGCCTGCTTATTTGTTGTTGTTTATTAGTTAAACTGATGTTTTCCCCAATTATATCGGCATTTTTTACATTTAATAAAAGTATCACTGATATTATATGGATCCCACAAGCTACCTGTCCTACTATTTTACCCTTCAAATATGTTAAAATAATTTTAATGGTAATTCAAAGAACTAGTGATGGCGTTTGACTTTCATTATGTGTGCATACCTGTTGAGTTTCGTTTCTCCTGTGACTGAGCTAGTCAGTCAATTTAATCTTAAATTGTGAGTGAGAGCTGGCATGCTGCACAGATGTTTTGCAATTCTCTCTGCAAATAGTGGCTTGTACAAAAGCACAAAGCAAAAAAAAATTGACCCGGTGATGACTTGAAACTTGAAAACCCCTGTGGTTGCGTTCAAAGGTTAAAGTACCGCTGTACTAGCACCTGACAAGTAAAACGTTTGCTATTTCTTTTCAAATGAAAGTTGGAAGTTATCCCCTGTGCTGTTTCAGAGTACTTCTCGAGAAGATAGGATGGTAGAAAAAGACACGCATCGCAAGAAGAGAGCTAGCTCAAAAATCACGCCATATGCAGACATTTCAAATACAAAAGGTGCGTTTTCTATATTGCTTGTATTTAATGGGCACTAACTGAGCACCACCTGCAGTTCTGACTCAGAAATAATCAAAGGAATGTAATCCATGATTATTTATTGGAATGTCTTATGTTACGATTGTGTTGGCGTGTGTTGATATTTGCTTAAAAGAGGAACAACGGAAAGACAACCCACAGTGGAAATCAAAGCTACTGCACTTCAGTGCTTTACTTCGCCGCCCTCCAAGATTCTTGTACCCAGTCCAGCAACAGATGCAGCAGCTTCGTCATCATCAGTATCATCAACATCTTCAGCAACATCATTATCAACAGCAGCAACATTACCAACATTATCATCATCAGCTGCAGCGGGAGTTACAGCAGGAGGAGGAGCCACAGCATCAGGGGGAGGAGCCACAGCAGCAGCAGCAGGATTATTACCATTATCACCATCATAGTCATCATCATTATCCTCACGAGGAATTCCATAATCACCATCATCACCATCAGTATCCTCAACGTCATCTTCACCATCATCATCATCATGAAATGCAGAAACAGCAGCATTGCTTCTCTGGTGAGTGGTGCATCCATAATGATTGTTTTTTTGCACATGCAGAAGTTCTACGTGTTTGAATTTGTATCACTCTTTTAGGACTATCACCCGTCAATGCATCATCTCACAGGTAAAACTTGGACCATCAATTATTGTTTCTGCTGTCGGTTCAGTGAGCTTCACAAATGGTCTTTTTCTTTCCAGTCGCCATCGTGCCATGTTTGACATGGTTCCCACAAGGCACCTGCCGCCAAGCCTCAGCGATGAGAATGATTATTGTAGAGATAGAAATCCCTCAATGACGCCAAATCGTTACTATGTCCAACAGGATATACCCACTGCACTTGAAGACATATCTAGCACCAAATGGGAAGCTCTGAGAGATGAAGACGACCTTGCAGGTTGGTCTTGAATGTTGACATAGTTTGTTTGTACTCAAGTGAAAACACAAATTAATAACTTGTGAAAGAATGTCTTCATCTGGTTTAAGTTTGATAAATCCGGTTTTGTAATTTATTTAGTTGGATTGCTGAAACATCTACCATTTCGAGAGATGAACCGTCGAGATCTCATGACCGAAATCAGTCAGAGAAAGCCTCTTTCCAACCCTAATTTGATAATGCCTGTACTAAGGTACACAGACCTGCGAGGACACAGGTAAAAAAAAAAAAAGAATCTTTACTGTGGAAAGATGAATGGTTCAAAGCTGAAGTTTAACAAGACATGCTGGTGTCTTGCACAACATCATGATGCTATGATTAAAAAAAAAATAACAGTACAAACCTGTGCTTTTCCATTTTTCATCAGACTGAGCAATGCGACTTTAGAAGACAGAAGACCAAAGAGCATTTTACCCCCTGTAGCAAAGCCATCGACATCCACAGAATGGCACCATAGGTGAGTGTCACTGTCAGGCTGAAGATCACAGTCCCCAGTAACTCAGGAAGAGTAGGTCACGAATGGCCTGTGGTACTGCTCCAGAGAGGCCATCCGAGTCTGCTGCACTTTACAGTACGATGTTGGGATTACAGACATTCTGGCCAATCAATGGAACATATTTGTAAAGACTTAAAGGAACATGTGAAAGCATCTAGTGAACATGATCTCTCTGACGCTAATGTCATTTTATATGGTGTGTTTTAACCTATGCTAACATAGCTTGACAATTTGACTTGCATGTCTAAAATTGAAATTATGGAGACATAATATGGGTCAGGAATCAGGATACCGTTCATTGATGGCTACATTTAATAAGCAATATAAAAATAATACATTATTTGCATGTTTTTTTTTTTACAATCATACCAAAACCATGTACAAACTTATGTAATACATTGACAAAATATAAATATGCTTTCTCTTAATAAATTCATTATTTACATTTTATAAAAAAGCATGACAAGATGTTCTAATCAAACTGGCGGAGATGAAATTGACTTTCTGTGTGTCTGACCAAGTCCCGGAGAGCCACAAAACCAGCAACAGCCTATAGGATTCAAGAGGAGAAAGCATTTTACTTGTCTAACTGGAATCCAAATCACTCATGTACAAAAATGAAGGACTGATGTCCTATAACGACAGCCTCATACCTGCGTGAGGATGAAAAGCGCTAGAACAATGTGAATGCCTCTCTCCAGCGGCTGTATAAGAATGGCTTCATTGAAAAGCTGAAAGAGGATTTGTGGCAACTGCAGCAAGATGCTCAGCAGCCAAAACCCAGCCAACTCTGCAACCTTTTGCAAACAAAATAGCAAATTAGTTGTGGTTAGTGCTCATTGACATGTCCTCAATTTCTGTGATTGGCGCTGGACCAATCCTCAAAATTCATTTGAGTGTTAACGTGCCACCTTTTCGTGCAGGTTTCCCACATAGCCAAGATAAAGTCTGATGGCCTCAATTACAGTCATCAGGATGAGGATAGTCATGAGGATGAACTTGTAGTAGTCAGGCAAAGCAGAATACTGGTAAAATAACAAAGAAATTATGTAGTTAACAGTTGCTCATCACACTTCCATGCAGTTCTTTTCCGTTTAGATGACCTCGCAGTACTGTATCAGACTACGACTGGCAAACTTCTTCAAACTCACAGAAGAAAGCAGTTCAGTGTTTGTGTCATACTACAAAGTACAACCCCTTTGATAAATTCCAATTATTATGATAATATATTTTTTCGTACTTTGAGGTGCAGCATGACAATCTCACTGATCCACCACAAGGGGAAGAACCACATGTTAAAGAACAGAGACATCTGGAGGGGAAGGCTGGACAGAACGCGCCTGTCTGGGGGGAAACAGACACAGAGTTGTTGCACATAATTGAAGCTGCATGGAAAGACGAGTTTGCGCCAAACAAAAAAAAACAACATTCCAGTTGTTAGTCATGCTAGCTTGCTGCTATGCTAGCTGCGTGTTGACTTTACCGTGTGTTGAGGACGTGTAGCGCTCTTTTGTGGGAAATTGACTCTGATCCACAAAAACATTACGAGAAAAATCCTCCAAACGTCTTCTAATAGTGTCTGGTATATCCATTGTTTCAAAATCGATGGTTAGCGTTCATATCAAAGAAAGAAAAGTGATCCTCCTCTTCCTGTTCAGACGGCAAAGGCTGCTGCCGTCTCCATGGCAACCAAGCACCACCGGCGCTCCATTTTGGGGTAACGTTCTCTCCGAAACGCGTTAAAAATTTATTTTTAAATACATTGATGAATTCAAATGCTTTTCTTTTGTTTTTCTCATCTTTTTTTTTAATCACGCATACTGGGTCATCAAATTAGGTACACTAGATCAGGGATGGGGAAACTTCAGCTAAATTAGTGACTTTAAATTTTTAAATTAGACAAGGTCCAGGTAATATACCGGTTGCCAGCTGGGATTGGCTCCAGCACCCGCAACACTGAACAGGTTAAGCAATGTTGAAAATAAATGGATAATATCTGTTTCACGAAATTATAAAAATGTACTATTTAATTTTGCAATGTTTCACCTTGCTGCAATGCACTTAATGTTAGTGTAATTTGTTTTGCATAGACAGACTTATACTGTAGCTGATTTCAAATTTCCTCACGAGGCCAGAGTGCTCGCCTTCAGTGTTGCCAGCATTTTTACATCCTCAGAATGATTTATCAGAGTAAAACCTGATAGAGTAAGTTCAACTACCCAAACATATTTGTTGCGATCTGCGCACATTAATTCATTTAATAATCATCATCTCATGTGAGTATCATGAATTTTATTGTTGAACTGTTTTATCTCGTTTTCTTGTTAATATACACAAATATTTCTACTTGTTGGGTTGGAGTTGCGAGTATAAAATCAACTGTCGTCACACGAAAATAAGGACTAGTTCTTGAAAAGCTAAAAATTGTCAAAATAATGTTTTTATGTTTTTTCTCAGCTGTTGTATATACAGTATAATATTTTAACATACAAACGTAGTCTCAAAATGCAATTTGCAGCCCACGTGGCAAAACATTCACAATTGATCACAAATCACAACAAAACAACAAATATTCAATTTGACACAGCAGTAAGCAGCGCCAGCGCCACAAAGTGTAGAGATGATTTTTAAACTCTTTCAGATGATAGATTCACAAGAGTTGTTTGTGTACGAGCGCTCCATCGTGTCATAGTATCGCAGGCAAGCTTTGTACTGAAGAAGCTTCTCTGTTAGTGGGCTGACTGTCAAAGCTTTACCCCGCACACTCAGATCCATGTACCTGAGGAAAGAATAAAAGTTGTAAAAGCAACTGGCAATATCTTACATGCAGACAATAATGATTGGCATAAGTTTGACTTCCCTACAACATGCCCATGTATCTCACAAAAATGAGAACTAGGAGGGGCTGAAATCATCCATCAACACATTTGCCTCTCATTTGGAATGCTGAGAGTAAAAATAGGACCTTTGGGCCTTTCCTCCTGGATCTTGAACAGCACTCTTGCCAGCAGGGGCAATACTATTTTTTCAGGGGGCCTGCATTTATTCATGCAGAATAAAGAATGCAACTAGCTGACCATTAGTCAGTGCATTAGTCTGCAATATGACTTATTGAAGGTGGAGCTGATTATATTAGTCATGTTTCTGTAATTCTCAGTACCTGTTTGATATACTCCAATACACCAGAGTATTTATCATCATCAGTGTGGCCATGAAGAAAAAGAATCTCTCCAGATTTCCATCATGCAGGACGCTTGGATAAAAGGAACCTGCAGTCAAGCATTGCTATGTATTAAACAACATGTAGGATTTAAAGTAAGTACTGTCGTTTATGAGTACTTGTTTACCTCCAGGCATGAAGTAGACCAATTGAATGCAGATAGCTCCGAGGAAGCAGCCTCCCCCATAGGACAGTGTGAGAAAGTGCAGGGAGATTCCTCGAATGTGCCCAGGGGTCAGTTGGAAAGAGATGAGAGAACCTGCCATGGAAAGCAGAAACATTAATTGAATACGACATTACATTGTTGCTCAAGCAAGTCTGCCTTTTCACTCACATGCTGGAGTGACCAGAGCCTCAGCCAGTCCGAGTAGGATGTACTGCGGCGCCAGATGGAAACACGGCATAGAAGATACTTGTAGAACCTTCCCGGAGAGGGTTTGCTCCACCAGGGGGAAAGCCTTTCTGTGCAGCTCAGATAAACCTGCCACCAGGACGGACAGAGCTGCACATGCATGCCCCAGAACTGTAAGGGGAGGATTAGATAGGGTGGGGTGATGAGACAGGGGGCTGCAGAATGGGAGTTGCATGACAAGTCATTTCAAGAGAGAAGAGGGAGGACAACAGAGATAGAACAAAAAGAGGCATATTTAGATGAAGATGATAAAACACCGTGTTGTGTCACCAGTGGTGGGTAAAGGAGAATACTCACTAATTACTTTTGCCGGTGCCAGTGGAGTTTTGGCCATGGAGAGAGAGCAGCTGTTCACGCACTCGATCAGCGGAGCCAACATGAGAAGAGGTAAAATGCTGATCACGTTCATGGTGCCGATGGGCAACAGGGCATCACTCAGGTGAAGGTTGGAGTTCATCGCTTGTAAATAGTATCCAGAGGGAATCTGCACAGTGAACAACGAAATAATGCATTTTTGTACTTTGCGCTTGAGACACTTTACAGCAGGGGTCACCAACCTTTTTGTAATCGAGAGCTACTTCTTGGTGAGTGATTGATGCGAAGGGCTACCAGTTTCATATACACAAATTTGCTCAAATGCCCTGACTCATTGTTTCCTTGGGGGCTACCTAGTGCCCCCGGGCACCATGTTGATGACCCCTGCTTTGATTTGCGACTTGCCTGAGTAATACAGGCTCTGTATATCAGTTGGAGACCATAAAGAGGGAAGAGCTTGGCCAAGACTTTGACGTTCTCTACGTGAGTCTCACTGTACCGGCCGCCGTTATTCTCCTTGGCCCGGTCCAACCAGGACGGCACATCTCCACTAAGGTGGCGATAGTGAAGGCAGCACATCTTGAGGGAGTTCAAGAAAACTCCAAACGTGGTCAGTAAGGATCCGCCTTTGACAGAAACAAGATGACAATGGTTTAAGGTGCCAAAAATAAAATTACCTGTCTCACTTACCTAAAAAAAAAAACCTCTTATACGGCTTCATTCTTTAATGCTTGTGAGAGTTTTATGGCTGTGTGTGAAAATGTTCTAATGTGTGTGTGTTTGGGTACCAAAGCATTGTAGCTATTATGTTTGGTACAATAAACATTTTGGGTTGAATTTTTAAGAATGAGATAAAAAGAGTTAAAAACGAAATGACCAGAAATATTCGAATGACATAATATTGATGGTGCATGCGTCTTACCTTTCTTGGGTTTGTAAATGAGTTTGTTGCGCATCATGTGTATGGCAATAAGTGCCAGCAATGCAGATGTGAAGGGGATTAAAAAAGCCAGGTTTTTGGCCACAGATTGCTGGATGTAAGCAATACCCAAAAAAACAACAGTGGCATTTAGGTTAACCAACCAGTAGAACCTAAAAGAAAAAATGACACAAGTCTTATTGAATTGTTATGTTTTGCAGCATCCGGATAAAATTCCTTGCTCTTCGATAACATGGACAAATCGCTCGCTTCAATTTGAGATACGTTGTGCACCTATTTATGCTGTATCTTCATCATATGTCTTCCCCCAGGTTAGTAAGAATACAATAGGTTAGCTGAAGAACAAGCTAAATGTCATCTTTGCACAACAATTACCCAATATCGAGTCCCGGTTACTGTAAATATTTATTCCAATATGTACTTGCCACCTAAATGGACGTTCTGTAGATGCATCACATACCAGTTGAAGAAGCCCAGAAGCTGGTACTGATTGTAGCTCTGCAGGCTGTATGCACCCAAGGGACAGAGAATGGCCCGGATACCGCCAATGCCCAGGGCAGCAGCCAGTAGGCCGGTGTAGAACAGTGCCTGCTGCTCTTGAGCTTCCAACTTATGACTCATATGATGAATGTCAATGTAGAAATCTTCAAAAGGAAATGCTACTACGGGTAACATGGCCGTGCCTATGGAAAATACAATTGAGGAGTCACTGCGATTGCGGGTCAGAAGCTGAAGATATTACTGAACATATTAGCTCACACTGGACTAAAATATTGAACATGGGGTCACAAGGTAAATAAAGGGATCCACACTATGTACTACAGTGAGACCTCTCGTGATTTGAGTTCTTTTTTTGTCAGAATTTTTTTGTGTGTAAGTTCTTTTTCGTGATCTGAGTTTCCATGGTACATGACTGTAGAAAACTAAAAACTGCTCAAAAATTCAGATGCTCTGCCAAAATCAAAATGTGAACCATGCCATTTAAAAATAAGAAAAATAAACATTGTGTCTTACCAAAGAAATGGAGAAAAGCGCACAAGTAGAGCACCTTGGTTCTTCCTAGGCAGGTGTCGGCGAACCAGCCGACTAGCACAGGGGTGAGTGTGCTGGCTCCTATGAAGCACAAGTTCACTGTTGCGGCCAGGTAGTTGTCGTAGCCGAGCTTTACAGTGCAAAAGAGAATCATGTTGCATACAATGCCGAAAAATGTGAATCTTTCACACAGCTCCACCAGCAGAACACATATGATGACTTGGAGCTTTTTGCGGCGTCCAGGTGATGTCCTCCGGTCTGGACGAGTTGTCTTGGAGAGCTGCCGCAGATGGCGTTCTCCCTCAGGCAGTCTCTGAACGTCCCCTGTCACCATCCCGCTTGCTAACTGGTGACCAGACTCCCTCATGGAATGGATGTTGTCTGTGAAATTGCCGAGCTCTGAATGTGAAGTCTCTGCCTTCTAGGAGACGAGCAGCCGAGGCCAGGGGCTGGCCTGAGCGGACATACAAAACATCAGACACAACTGTGGAGTTCTAGCTCACCATCATTCTCTATTATTACTTTACTGATTAAATGCGTCACACGTTTTCCTCGCAGTCAATTGACACATCGTTACAACACGGTATCCGTAGAAGTGATTGATGGAAACAATTTAGAGAGCAGCCCAGAAATAGTTCTGTGATGACCAACAAGATGCATTTGGTTGTTTTGTCCTTCCGGACAAACAGCTTTCCTACAGTCTTAATACTTAATTTTAATTGACCTAACTACAACTGAAAGATTCCACCAAACGTATAGTATTAATATGCTCTTAAGAACTTACATAGATCAGCTCAACACAACAAAAAATGATAATTTCCTTTCACACATAAGAAGCACTCACCAAATACCACAACTCTTTGTGAAAACAGTCCAAACTCATTTTGGAACGCATGCTGTATTTAGGCTGATGATGTTAAGAGCGAGTGAGACAGAAGGCACACACGTAAACACCAAGCAGGGCTGAACTCCAGTGAAACAACAACACCCTGCTGCCTGAATCAGTACGTTGTACCTGGGGTCACGGTAAAGGTTAAACCAGGGAGCAGGTCGAAGTGACAGGTGTGAAATACAGCTGCCTCATTGCAAATATTGTGTCTCTTTTAGCTTCATATAAAATAACACTGGAGCTGGAGTGTGCAGTGCTGTAAACCTGCCAGTTGATACAAGTCTAAAGAATTACAAAAAAAAAAAAAACATTCTTGTGACTTGTATAAAAAAAAAAAAGCACTCAATGACGCTTTTAGTCAGGAAGTAAAACTATAACATTCACGGTATAATCAAGTTTTATTGTTTGATATTTCTGACATTCCAAATTCTAATAGTTTTAATATTCAATATGTGATCTTGTGTTTCCGGTAACAAAATAATTTGTGAACGGTGTTTTGTAATGATATGTAAAATAGTTTTATGACTTGCATGATTTTCTTTTGGTTCACTATATAATGCAGTAATATCCAAATTCCTATTTTAAATGCAAAGTAAAATTGATAAAGTACAGATCGGGAATGACGTCAGTCGTCGTCATGCCTTAGGCGTGGTGCATCATGGGAAGCCGATTGTTCGTGAAGTTTGTGAACGTGAAAGGGAAGAAGTAAATGCCCGATGGCACCGCTAGATTAAAAGTAAGAAATTATTTGGGCAAACATTATTGTAAATTCCCCAATGACGAGCATAATGAGATGAAGTATCGTTAAACCGTAGTGTCAATAGTCTATGCGACAGTACTTATATCTAGCCGAACTTAGCTTACTCTAATTTTGTATTTGGATGTGCGTTTGCATTAGCTTTTGGGTGCCACAATAAACGTGGACCTTTTGCAGTACAATTTATGTGATGTAATTACTTTACAGAAAAACAACAACAACTGTTAGTCCTAAAGTTGCTGTGATGTAAAGTAACTGTATCCCGCTGCAGGTGTCGATCTACTCGTCATGTCTGGTTGGTGCCTACCGAGCTCCCCAGCGCTTGCGTCTGAGGACTTCAGCTCGACCCCGCTCAAGTCAGATGAGCGAAAACACGTCTGCGTACCGGAAAACCTGCTGGGCGACGACATCCTACCAGAGGACGACGACACTTACTCCTTGTTATCCCCAATCTATCATGATAGTTATGTGAGCGATGAAGATGCGCCCAGTACTACTGAGCAACCGCCCAGTGCTACTGAGGAATCGCCCAGGTATTACCTGCTTCTATAAGGTGGACAGAAATCATTTTAAATGTACAGTCCTTTCATCTCCGCTTACGTATTCTTATTTTTAAGAAGTGAGCAACAGAATACCACCTCAAGTCAGATAGAACCTGAAGCCCTCAGTGCCTGGGAAATGTGGCTGGTAAACAAAGCAAAAGAAGACCAGCTTAAAATGAAAATGAAAACCGAGAAGGCAAGTTGACACGTTGTTTTATCGGCGTATATTCTTCCACTTTTTTTGGCATGGCTACAAGTTCTGATTCAAACACGTCTTTAATCAGGCGCGCTTACTCAAGGAACAAAAAGAACACGAAGAAATGGAACTGAAACAGAAAAAGATCATGGAGGAAAAAAAGATCAGAGACTGGCAACAGCTGAAAAGAGAACAGGTTGAAATATTCCCCATAAAGTTAGCCATTACAGCAAAAAACTGGTCTGATAATGTTTTATTATTGTAATCCAAGGAAAGACATAATCATCTTCTGAAAATCAGCAAAGAAGAGGAGCTACGGCATCAACAGGAAAAACAAAGAGAGTTTCAACAGAAAGCTGAACAGAAGTACAAAGATTGGCTTCAGAAGAAGAAACAAGAGAGATTAGAAAAGGAAAAGAAGCAAAAAGTAAGACCCTTTTCAAAGTGTCTGCGATTTAGCTACTGCTTGGCCTTATGTTTTGATCATTGGGGTCTGTCCCATTTCAACAGGAGGAAGCAAGTCTGAGAGAGGAGCAGGAGAAAGAGCGGCGAAGGAAAGCAGAGGAGAACTTTAAGGAATGGCTGACAAAATCCAACGAGAAATGCAAACAAAGTCCAAAACCACCTCATTATTCAAGTGAGTGTGAACTGGCAATTATTAGCTTCATGGCAACTTTCTGGATAATACATTCATGTAGATATGTTATACTAACAGTGAATCGTGGTCCATTAATTGCATGTGTGTAACCTGCAAGCGCTATCTTGCCTTCAGATCCCTGCAGCTTCCACCCAGCACCCGGCTTTTACAACCCAATCCCATGGAAGCCCATCCATACGCCCCCTCCTGAAACATCCCCCGAAAACACACCAGGCAACAAACAGAATCAAAAACAAAGAAGAGGACATCAAAGCTCAGCATTTAGATTCACAAACAGGACATATAAATGACAAAGCTTTGTCCAACTGAAATGAGAATCACATTGTGACAAGGGGAACACTGACATTTCCTTCTTGAGCTTGTTTTAAAGGAAGGGTAAACCGATTGTGGTGCCAAATTCACTAACTAGCCCAGTTTATGTATTTTTTTTATCAGAAAATTAAAGTTAGCATTTTCTATTCATTTTTAAGAAATAATAAAACAACGAATGCCTCTAAAAACACCCTCTTTTAATGATGAAAATGACCACATACCTCTCCCCTCCATGTCTTGGTTGATGTCACAGAAAGAAGAGGTCACCATTTCCCCATTAGAAATTGTGCTGACAATCTTTGCAACAAGCCGACCTCCGGGTGTCGAGACACGGTCTGGGTCGGGCCCCTTGTTTGAGTCAGGACCCGGTTGACACTTTTGTGCTTGTAAATTTCCATTTTTAGTAACGAGGTTTCTTCTCTCGTTCGCGTTCTGCAGTAGACCCGAGGTGCGTTCAAAGACCACGCACAGTCGGAAAACTCAGGAACCGCACCAAAAAGCAATGATGAGTATTTAAGCACATTGTAGGGAGTACATGGAAGCAAAAATAGACAATGCCTAATAATTAAATGCCAAAATTAAGGCAATGTAAAAAGTGGTCACACTTTTGCATTCGTTATGTCAGCAACGTTTTGTGATGAAATCATTAATAATGACTCAACATGCTCACCGTCAGTACAAAAGCTTTTATTTCAGCACGTTTCAGGGCCTCTACTGATCCCACCTGATCTCTAATTTTGTGGTCTCACTTGGAGGAAAAATAAAACACCCACAAGCTGCTGCATGGTTTGCCTGGCAAGCAACACACACAAATAATGGTACAGCACTGAGTCAGGATATCTAGGCTAGACATTTGTAACAGCGTGGCAGTGTTCTCAAGTATTATTTCACCTAAGTCATGCATGTGACAAAATCAGAGGGCAGTATTTCCTTGTCAAAAAACAACACGGGTGAATCCACACTTCCTCCATTCTTTGGTTTGAACATCTTAATCCCCATCATTTTTCCTTCTTTTAACAATACATACTTTGTTGAAGCCACCAGAGACTCCCAAAAACTTTCCCTTAATATTGCAATCCACTTTGCAACTTCCTTCTCACTGTTTTGATTGTTGCATCATACTCTGAGACATGCGTTATCAGAGAAGATGGCTTGATGTTCATTTAAGAGTTTTATGGTCTTTTGACTCAATGCCTATCTCCATCACCTAACTATAGTCATGTCTGTACTCAAAATATTCAACTGATTTCAGAGATTGATTCACAGAGCAGTTTGTGTGCGTGTTGTTTTAGTCTGAGTTGATATTGGGGCTGCAATTTGGAGATATGAATAGAACACAAAAATATAGAAAATGGATGAATGAACATGCGGTAGGAGCAGGACCTATTTTATAGCCAACTTTGCATAATTACAGTGTGAAAACAACATTTTGTTGTTCTGATATAAAAACATGTTTTGTGGTAAAAATATGCTAGAGGTGTCAGATCCAGAAAGTAAAAACACAGTCACAGGTGCATCAATTCAACTGAGAGGTAAACAATCTCATTTATGTGTGGCTAAAGCCAAACTGTGCCAGGGTCTTATTATCTGGACTGGGATTCTCCAAAATACACAATGTTTCACCCCTTTAATCCAGGGGCCATCCCTCCTGCTGGAACACTAACTCCACGGCATCATTGACATCCTGCACCACATAGGACGGCTGCATGAGGCTCGGGTCGAAGCCAAAGTCCCTGTGGCCGTGAAAGGTGCGCTGCTCGGTCACCGTGTGCCCCGTGTCCGACGGCAGCTCCTCTTTGCTGTACACTCCTGTACACACCAGAATGGAGCGACATGCCTCGGGGAGATCCGAGCCTGGCCCGAACACACCGGGTGTGCCGCCTAGCTCAGTTGATGTCGTGTTAGGGGTCTGGTAACCGGCTTGAGCATGTGCCCCACTTTGTTTAGCTCGCGTCTGGGCCTGAGGATACTGAGCAGCCTGGAGGTAGCGGTTGTAGAGATTGGCACCATATATATCAGCCATAGGGTTATCGCTATCAAAGAGAGGATAAAGATGTCAATGAGTTTGGATGAACTAAAACTGTGTGCCAAAATGGAGGAATGGACTCACCCTATCGCATACAGCCTCTTTACGGGTGTGGCCCATCCAAGTCTCTCGGCCTGCTTTCTGACCAGCAGCTCTGCATAATTATAAGTCACTATGCTGGGTTTACCAATCAGAGCTTCATACTTCAGGTCATGACCTGTCACCTTCTTGTAAAGGCTCTCCAAGCACACCAGGAACATACCATGACCAAACCTGTTAAGGAACCACAACATGAATGAAAATCCTTGAGGAAAAAAAAATGCACCTTTGTTCCTCCCACCCTAAACAACCGACCTGGGATTCTTGGCTTCGGTCATCCACATCAGATCCATGTTGCAGGCCAGTACAGGAATGTGAGGATACTGCATATTATTCCAATTCCTGTCCGGATTTCCGTTGGTTAGAAGGACGTCAAGAATGAGCTGGAGATTGGTCTCCCATCTAATTGGCTCACCAAATAAGATGACCGCTACAAGGATATAAGAGGAAAGAAAACATGTACAGGTGCATCTCAATCAATTAGAATATCATATAAGGTGAAAAGTATTTAAGTATATCTTTAAATTTGACTTTTTAAACTACTAGAATATTTTTTTCTATGATACTCTAACTTGCTGAGATGCACTTGTATATACAGTACTAAATATATGCATGTCTAGAAACATACCATCTATTTGCTGTAAACCTTTAGTGGGAGGAATCTGTGAGACAAGATAGAAGAGTGAAAAAAAATTACTCTGTATTCGGTACATTGCACTCATTTAACCCAATATTAGGTACAATACATCCAGTAAAGAAGAGCTGTTCTCAGATTAGCTCATATTAAATTGTGATGGTGTTGTCAAGACGTTTGTGGTTAGTGTGGAGCTAAATAACTCACACTGCCTTTGGGTCTTCTGTTGTGATCCACTATATCGAGAAGTGGGTAACTCTCTCTGAGCTTATCGATGGTGACAATATTCTGGAAGCCCAACCTGAAATTTAGTGGGTCAAGGCAATCCCACGTGACCTTTAGTCTGACAAAGTAAATCTACAGACAAACAGGCAGTATAGGGTCCAAAGTTTTTTTTTAAAACTTTGAAGAGCAAAGTGGAAACACGCTAAATAAACAGAACATGCACACAGAGAGTTTAATCAATTGAGAGCATGAGTTGCAGATTTGAAACAGGATACATGCGAGCCACTTCTTCAACGGGACCCTGTCCTGACACCAGCACACACATTTGGTGAAATTGTGTGAACATTCGCAAAGGACTGTGTGACAGCATCACCTGCTCGGGCGACACCTGAGTGCAACAGATACAAATAAGACAAAGCAAGTTGGGACTACATTCAATCATAAAAGAAGGTTGCCTTCACCTCCACATCAAGCACATGTGAAAGATGCTCTGCTTTAGTCTGCCGTATGGAGTTTCCAGCATTGGTGACAAACACCACAGGCACTTTGTATTTGCCCTGGTGGTCCACAAGTTTCTTGAAACACTGCTTAGCCGCAGGGATGGGTGTTTGACCGCGCACCAGCACGCCATCGATGTCAAAGAGGAGACCGATTGAGCCCTGAGAACATGGCAAGAGAAAAGATGGGTGAATTAATCGTCGATTGTGCAGCATTATTTCTCCAATTCTCCGTAAAGATCAAAGAGGGCATGTGGAAAATGTACTTTGTATTGTTTCTATACAATTTAAGGCTGAACATTTAATGGAAAACTAATCATGATTTAGATGATTTAAAATGTTATAATAGTATATACAGTATTAATGATAGTATTTATTAAACAATTAAAAATTCAAAAACTCCAAACTATCATTATATCCTAATACCGATTCATCCCTGCATGTTGAACACTTTATTCTTGAAACCTTTTTCTTTTTGCTACATCTAAACCTTTGATGCCTTGCATCTTTGCACTCTTTGAAGCTCTGCTTAACCATTACCCTTATCAATTTACCATTTTTATTTTATCATGCTCTTTTCACAAATTTTGGAATTTACTGGCCAATCAAAACGGGATCATCTGGGATTATATTTCCAGCCATGTCATGTGGAAAACTGGAAATGTGTATGACAAAAAAACAAAACAACCAACAAAACAAGTTCTTGCATGTTTGGTATCTTTGAATTTTGAGGGAAGGAAAATTCCTTGAAAACTCAACTTTAAATGTGAATTAGTAAGGTCGGAAAATACGGATATACTAAAATAATATTACTTTAAAAAACAATAAAAACAATTATCTGCTGGTGCCGTGCGTGAGTGGGGTGCACAGGGCAGAAAAAAGTTGCAATTTAACTCTATTAATGTTACCCCTAATTTTTAAAGCCTTAACAGGCAAAAAACATTAGAAATGGTCAATTCAGTGCTAATACATAATTAAATTAATCTCTTTGGTGTAAACAGTGTGCACAAGCATGTTCAATTCATAATACAGCTCTTGCACTGGATCTTTTTTTTTTATAACGTACATGTAATGAGAGGATCAGTGAGTGCATTTCGAGATCAATATTTTGCAAAACAAAAGGTTGTCACTACTTTGCTCCTAAAGGATTGTGACAGTGATCCTGATAATATGACCGTAATACTATACGTTTTGAAAAGTTGCTAGCAGGAGGATCTTTCGATTTCCTCACTTTTATCCACTGACCATCAGAAGAAAACAAAAACAAAAAACCAATCACTTACATGGCTGTAATGTCTTCTGGCTGCACCTTCACTGCCTGGTTGAAACAGTTTCCATGCACTCCTCAAACACCTTAATGTCTGCATTATTAGTCTGCTAGGGAAATGCTGCGTGAACAGAGACAAACGTATATGGCCTTTTTTTTTTTTAAATTAAGGTCGCGAAAAGTTAAACCTTGAGTCAATACCCCGCTGACTCAATAGCGTTTCTGGTGGTCTCAGACTTATTCCGGGCCACGGAAAGCGCATGCGTAAAACTGCGTCACGCTTCCAGGAAACGCCCTTGAATTAAATTTAGAAGTGCGGTTCATTTTAGGGAAAACGAAACTATATGGTTCGTCTGGTGTGCTTATTAAATTGCGCTTTATTTCCAAATGCTAATGTTGTGTTTAAAAGTTACATTACCGATAGAGTTGTTTTTTATTTTTACTTATGATACATAATTAATAATTTGAACTACGTCTAACACGTCACACACTTGCGCAACCACCCGGTGGTAGGTAGTTCTTAGAGCCTGATTAAAAATTGGAAGACAACAAAAATATTCAGTGTGTAGATTAGATAGTTATGAACGTTGTTAGTCACTTAAATGTTGTACAGAGGCTGAGATCAAATTCCTTGTTTGGCATGCACAAATTTGGCCAATAAAGCTGATTCTGAAAAGTGGAACAGAAAATATACTGGATGGATGATTTTCATAAAATGGCAAATGAATAGGTGTGAGGCAACATGTACTGTGCTTCGTCTAGAATTAAAAAGGGAATAAAATGTGATGAATTAAAAAACATTTATTGGCACAAAATAAGTTGTACTAATAAACAGTACAAAGCACATCACTTGCGTAAGGCTCATAAAGTTGTTTAAGGTATCAATAAAAAAACAATGTGAGCCACTCCTCAGCAAAATCTTAGCTCATTTTCTAGGCCATAAATCTTGGCCTTTAATGTCATCAGATCACTCTGGACCTTCTTGGTCCGCGTATTGCTCTCTCGGACCTCTTGCAGCATAACTAAATCCTGGTTGGGCCCAACACTAGACAATACCTGGAGAATACATACAGATGTAAGAGCTCAAGTCAAACATACAATAAATTGACATAACAACACAAACTACTTCCCTATGTAGAACAAAGGACAATCCTTTTCTCATGTTTCCATTTCATGCGTCTTTTTACCTGAACAAGCTGTTTTTCGACATCTTTGAGTTTTTGTCTAAGTTGTCTGAGGTCTGTCTTGAAGCCCTCTGCCTCCAAGGTCCTCCTCTTCGCCAGTGCTTCATGACGCTGAGTCGTCAGTTTAAGACGTTCGGACAATTTTTCCGCACGATCCTGTGCAAATCAAACATTGGCCAAGTTAGATGGAGGTTGTCTGTAATATAAAGGAACCTTCCAAGTCAAATGCTAATATTATAATAATATTACTTATATAATTCAGAAGTTGATGTTACTCGGCATGTGTGTTGTGTTTTTTCTTTCGATGCACTAATTGTAAAAGAACCAGCCTCAAAAAGGGTGCTATAAGGTGAGGATTTGAAGAGAAGGAAAATGGAAGTCGTATATACAATACAATAGTAAATGCAGTTTGACTCTTCAGTTTTTACCACCGTAAAAGCAGAACATTTGTTTTTTTTACATTTAGAGTGGTAAATATCTTTTGACACTAGGCTAGCACGAGACAAGAATTAAACATAAAAATGAGATGCATTTGCAAAATCAAATATAATGTGTCATACACATACGTGCATGAATATGTATGCTTGTGGGTATATGTGTATAGATATTAATGTGTGTGAAGTTGTGAACAGATAAGTATGACAATTTTTTTTGGATAAAGGGGTGAAAGCTAATAGGATATACTTCTCATTCCTTTCCGATGCGTCTTTTTTTTCCTCTGTGTTTCATTTATTTATTTTTTAAATCTACCAAACGACAAACTTGGAGACCATTCAACATTTGTACCTTAAAAATGTGTTGCCCAGCCTCGGTCTCCTCTCTGGTTTGGGCCAGTTCTGATTCCAGTTTGACACACTGTTCCCTGTACATCTCTGCCAAACGGTTGGCTTGCTTTACCTCCTCCTGCATTGCCTAAAAAGATTAAAAGCTAAAGACGGGTTTGTAGGGAGGCTCTTTAAACATTATAAAACACCCACAAGACGTACCTTCGTGTCCTCCTTATATTTCTGCCTGAAGTCAGTTTGAGTATTGTCGCCGCTAGCGGCTTGCCGTGGCATACTAATAGACATAGATTTTCTTGGACCGTTCAAATCCCAGAGGAGGCGGTCCCTCTCCATCATCCATTTTCTCTCTTGAGTCTTTGTTTCATATTTGAGTTTTAAATAATCTTTGGTGCTCTCGTAGAGCAGGTTCTGGGCTCGCTGTAGCCTGCAAAGTTACGCAAAAGAACACACTCACGGTGGGTCAAACATAAGTGTATTTAAATGTCTAGACAATTCTAAAAGTCTCACTTTTCTGTCAAAGTTTTGATGTGGGACTCAAATCTCTGCCTTTCGGCCAGTGCCTCCTGTATTTTCATCTTTCGGTCCTCCTGGAGTGAATCAACCTGTTCTCTGGCTAGTCGGGTTTGTTCCTCCATCTGGGCATGCAGCACTTCCACCTGGGCCACATCATACAAACGCCGCATGAGTACAACTATGACAACATTTGAACGAGTACAAGCAGAAACCGTGGTGCTTACCTGTAGTATTAAAGTATGGTTGTGCGTCTTATATTTTTCTAAAATATGGCTAGTTTCCAAATCTGTGAGGTTTCCTTTCTTGATGCCCACTGCTCAGGAAAAACGAGTAGTATAAAAAACTCAAACAAGGAATATCATCTAATTATTTTTGTTTGCATTTTCTTTACTAAAAGAAATTACAAGAACAAGAAATAACTGGAATATAACATTAATCTGTTAGTATGACACAAGAAATAAACATCTTTACAAAAATGTTTTCAGACCTTTTCTGGTTACGTTGGGTTTTAACTTTGTTGGCCTGAGATTTAAATTTTCCCCCGACTGCTGCATCTTCTGTTTGATCACCACCTAGATAACATTTTACACAATTAGTGGCATTGGAATTTCCTGTCACAATGCCATGCCAACTGCTACCTAATAAAGTGAACACCTACTCCAGTAAGATAATAGAGAAGCCATTACCAGCCATTAATCTCACAAGAGAAGAAGAGTACCTTGTGAGGAGGCTCCCGCAGAAAATATGTTGTCTCTCCATCATCAGCACCCACCAGCAAAAGAAGGTGCTGGATTTTTTTTCTGTCCTCCAGCTCTCTGTGCAACACAAAACAAGTCGGCTTTGAAAATGTGCAAAGCTGTGACCACGCTCTGCTCGTATTATATGGCACAGACAAAAAAGTGAAGCAGTCTAGCCTGGCCTATGTGTCTCAGATGCCTGCTTCTTTGGGGCTCATTTGCGCTATTTTCATTTCAACAATCAATTATATTTCATTCCATCTCTTTTGCGAGTGATCTGGACAAGGATGGATTAATATTATTACAATGTGATACCATTGGAACTATGAGACCCTCAGATTCATACGGCAGCTTCAGTCTGTCTCCCATTCTCCATGAGTTGCCTCAAAAATAGCATGCTAACTAAAAAAACGGAAGGACAAACAAACCCAAATGTCAAGTTCTCGAACTGTGTGTACGTGTATCAATAAATCAGGCATGGTGGAGGAAGGTCTATGCTCTAGTTGGACTTTAAATTCCACGTTAGGCCTATGAAGTTGCTAAAACAACAAAAGTAATGGTATCGATGGAAGTGTCCTAAAGGCCAACATAACTTTGATTTGTAGAGTTGCTGTCAAGGAACCCAAGTTTTTTTTTTTTTTAATGTTTGGTGTGCTTTTGCTCCCACCTGATTTTTAGTCTGTCATTTTCCGCATTAAGCCGCAGTGACTGTTCTTTTTCTTGGAAGAGGTACACCTCCATGTCACTCAACGCATTCTTAAGTTCTGCAATCTCTCCTTCACGCTGCTGCAAGTCACTCTGTAGCTTATGCTGTTAGACGGTATTAAAAACAGAGATATTAGGAGATATAGGAACTTATCATGTGTAACATTAAAATCAAACCCCAGCTCACCTGGTCCTCTATGATGCTCTTGTACTTCTCCAGTATCTTCAGCAGCTGCCCATGCTCTCCATCAAAATGGGCAATCTTCTTCTTGTAGCCCTCCAAATATTCCTTGGAGGGACGGAGGTGCCCCACCCGCTCATTGATGGGGGGAATTGGGGAGTGGGACTCCATACCAGAAGTTTGCCCACAGTAAAAGGATCTGCAAAAAGAAAAATGAGTCAGTCCTCAGTCTGGCGTGGAATATGGCTTGGTGCATTTGACTATGCAGTGTTAATGGTTGAACAAACGTGCTGTTTTGGGGGATTTTACCCGTACGAGGGATAACTTTCACTCAGCCCCAGCTGACTTGGACCAAGAGGCGAGGACACTTTGGGCTGGTCGCCAGCCAATGGCAGGGCAGCAATCTTATATTTCTACAGTACTATATCGTTTTTGACATTATATACTAACCATAACATTATATTATATATTATGATATTCGCATTAATAAGCACAAATTAAAATGATTCCGAACGCATAAAATGAAACGTTCAATTCTATAAACAAAGAGGCGTTCATCGTTCAGTGAGGAGGACGGAGAAGAGTTACTTCTATGACCGGGGAGAGCGGGACTTTTGAAATGCTCTACTTTGACACATTATAGATACCATTTAGATGAAGAACACTACGCGTAATCATCTCACAGACATACTGATTTAGCAGAGTTGTTTTGACTTTAACGGTATGAATGTAAATAAGGAGTATGTCACTGTTTGCAGAAAGTGATCGTCTACACTGAGTACGTGTTCAACAAAATAATTCTGTCCTAAAAAGGCATCCTGATTATTAGGACTCATAATAACACATTATTCAACATTTCACATACCACGCAGTTGTTTGTTATGTTCGTTGCGATTGTAACTGTTTGAAACCCGGAAATTTACGCCTCTTCGTCTTCTTTGGGTTGAAAGGGGAAAGATGGAAACTACTTTGCCATCTAGTGGTAGATAAAAGAAATATTAACCCACAACAATGTAAACAAATGGAGTTGTCGGACTGAATGGATGTTACAAAATAAAAAATAAAATAACAACAACAACAACAATAATAATAATAATAATAATAATAATAATAATAATAATAATAATAATAATACAATTGTTTTTCACGGCACTACTAGTAAATTTTTCATTTTGCAGGTACTATTATTTGATTCCCCCCCTCATGCATTTGTTTATTTATTCATTCAGCATTTGTTTGTCTCGGAGTCTAAAACGTTTCACTCAATTGAGTTGAGTAGATGAAGGTTTTACCTTTGTTTAGCGGACTCCGGAGCCCCGACTACCGGTTCAAATGTTAAGGATGATGGCGTGCTTTATTTTACAGAGAAATAAAAGTAGATTACTAAAATTGGAATGATACGGATTCGATTTTTTTATTCAAAAGAAAATATTTATTGTTGAGTTTTCATGGATACATGCAACCATGCATATATATGATTTACCTCGTATAATATAGGATATTTAACTAGAAAGCAATGACAACTTTATTTTATTTTATTTTACTTCCATGTCAATAATGTTCTCGCTTTAATAAAGCCTTAATTGTGAAATCTTTCCCGGAAGTTAGACTGCAGTAAAAGAACCTTTATATAATTGCCTGGGCTGACGGCTCAAACGTCACCTTCATAGGGATCTCACGTCACTGCGTAGGCTTAAACTTGCTCGTTTTTGTTTGCTTATAATGGAGCGCAAAGTTGCTCGTGAATTCAGGCACAAGGTAAGGCATGAAACATGTTTAATTGTGATCACGCGCTACAAGATGTCATTCATCAAAAGTCTACCTGTCCTACCGAAAGTTGAAAATGAATATGCAGATCATCTTTATTGGCATCTCAAACACGAAGCATCCGGGGGATTGTGGGGTTAGAAAGTAGGCGTAAACATACATATAATTGTGTTTTTTGTGGATATTGTATCCATAATTCTCAGTATAATTTAGACCTAATTGCACTACTACCGTGAACTCATTTTATTCTGTCTATCTAATTACTGCTCCCTTATGCTTTGCATGATGTTGTCATACGTCTAAAATGTAAGCTTATTAGCAAGCTTTTTTTTGTTTTCTCTGCATTACAGAAGTAGTTTTTCAAAAGGTAACTGGCAACAGAGGAAGGGAACGTGATACGGCCAGGGTGTTTTCAAGCTCAGTGTATCTCCATACAACCATCTGGGCTGCACTCAGACACACAGAGGCTTCTGATAAAGGGCAAACCAGAATTGAATAAATGTAGATGTGCCAGAGATGAGCAGCTGATCCGGAATAAATGAGGAATTTCAGGGTTTAATTAGAGACTGAACAGGACACAATCAGGCTTTGTTCATTGCTGTGTTGGGCTGTCTCAGTGTTTTTCTTGGTTCCAGTTTAGTTGTCTGGCATGTGTATAATTGTGTGAGTATTAAATGCACATTTGTTCGGAAGGTTGAGATCTGTGGAACAAGTCATAAATTATTATAGGAACCGACTAAGCGCACATGACACTTTTCAAAATGGCTCTGTGGCTGACCAGAGATCCTTTATGTTATTGGTTTATGGTGTCAAAGTCTGTTCAGGCAGGAGTGGAGAAAGACATTTATGGCTGTCATAAATGGCATGTAGATCCAGTGACGCATAATTGTCACGATAGTGTCTGTCTCAGGCTAAGCTTTATTCCAATCATTAATTGATCTACAGCCACCTGATTGAGTTATTATTATATATTTTTTGCCCTTTTAAAGTTGTGTGTAAATGACTTCAGAGTGTGAATGTTTACCCTTGTGCCTGAGATGTAAGATGACACTCCAGACCTTCCTCCTGTAGCCTCCTCTACTGTACTGCTATTATTCACTTGCTGTGGTTTGATGGGAAGGGACAGGCAGTCCGAAAAGCTTCCTTCAGTACAGAAGACTCACCTTGATCAAAACACTTTTTAGACAAAGTGAGAATGTTAGCCGAATCTTGATCTTGCAAGAAAATGTAGGTTTAAGATTAGACTGAGTTGTAAACAAGGACAATGTGTTACATTTGCGAGTGGCCAAAGCGCTTCTTAAAAACCATCCTGCAACAGCTGAGTCGTCATAAGGTTTGTACAACTTTTGCAACATGGTTCACCCCATGCAGATGTTGGGAATGTTTTCACTGTCTTGCAGGTGGAGTTGCTGATTGAAAATGAAGCGGAGAAAGACTACTTGTATGATGTCCTACGCATGTATCACCAGTAAGTACTTTGGTCTTGGGGCTTTCCATTGTTTTTTTTCCCAATTGATCAATATCAATGGGATTATAAATGTTGGTTTTATTTAAATAGAGGGTATCCTTTGAAAGTAAAACGTTACTAAACAACCCCTATAGCCCATTTACAGCATTTTAGTTGTTTTATTTCTTTGTTCATTATTTTCTAATATTCCAACTATTAAAGTTTATATGATGTCTTTTAGGGTGTCTGATAGCAACATAGTTTCCGTGTGCTGTGGGGTGGGGTGCAGGTCTAGGTTTCAATCATCTTTGTACCTGTGTTCCCTTGGCTTAAGCTGCTTATCAGTTTCCACTGTACCCTGACAAGCCTGGCCAGTTCTTCACAAAAGGCCCATGTTCACCTTCCAAGCAATTATAAAATGGCACCAATGAATGAATAATTCAAAGGAGGACGATTTGTGTGTTTGTGTTTGCTTTGCTGCTTTAGTTAATGTTCTGGTGGGAGGAGAGGAAAAACAAAAAAACATTTATGTGCAAATGATACCATTGTTGACCAAAACTTTGGAACTAAACTTATAGATAATATATTAATCCATTCTTATAGAAAAAAAATAAACAACAGTGCAATTGTTACTTTTGCATTTGTTATCGGAGGTTTATCAAAGAAAGACAACTTGTTTCTGTTAGGCCAGTGTACTCCTTCAGCGTGTTGGGGTGGATTTTCTGTTACATTTTTTAAGTAAAAATGCTAAGTCAAAAAGGTTGTCTTTATTTATTTATTTCTAAAAACAAACTTAATTCTCAAGCGTCACTGTTCCAAATTCACTTCCAATTAAGAGGCAAAACTGTATGTTAAGCAGGATGATCAATATTGGATGAAAGTAACCATTTAACTACGTTGTAATCAAACTTAGTTATTTTAAAAAAAGTAATCAGTCAAGTAACCAATTTTTGTTTAAAAGCAAGTAATCAAGAAAGTAACCTAGTTAGTTATTCAAGGTAATTGTGGCAATAGTGCTACCCACGTCTCTCCTCACGTCTAATTAAATGAAGCAGAATGAGTTTTATTCAGAAGCTTTTCATTTTGCTGTGTTGCAGGTCCATGGATTTGCCAGTGCTTGTCGGGGACTTGAAATTAGTCATCAATGAACCAAAGCGTTTGCCCCTGTTTGACGTTATCCGACCGCTCATCCCACTCAAGCACCAGGTGGAGTACGACTTGCTAACCCCCAAAAGGTCTAGGTGTGTACAATTTCTCAGCTGCAGTTTAAATCATGTCAAGTCTATAACATTTCTTTTCATGACACATTCATTCTGGTGTTGTCCCACCTATGATGGGTTCAGGAAGCTGAAAGAGGTGCGGTTAGATCGGACAAATCGTGATGGACTTGGTCTGAGCGTCCGAGGAGGGCTCGAGTTTGGCTGTGGTCTCTACATATCACAAATTGTCAAAGATGGTCAGGCTGGTAACGTTGGTCTTCAGGTTTGTGTATACTAATCTTGCCTTATGTTTCCATAGTACAGTGCAAGGACTTACTATACACATTTATTGTTTAAATTGTATTTAGAAATGCATACCATGCAGTACTGACAACATGTATCAGTTGTACCAGCCTTTGTACCTGTTGCATAAAGAAAATCAAGACAGTATTTTATTTTAATATGGTCTCATAATACTTTTGTCCACTAGAGGGTAGTAGGTCCTTTGATTATTGAGCAAACAACTTTGTTTTTGGTATTAAATACAGCGCAACAAAACATCACTAATTTTAGAGCAGAATTGGGGTAGAATTTATTTCTCACTAAGGAGTACCAAACAGCAATCCAATTGCTCATTTCTGATATTCAAATGAGTTTCTCCTTGTTAGTATTTGTATTGAGTTGCGTCTCTTAGGAGATGATACTATAAGAATGTAAATACCAAAACAATTGAGCCATCCAATGTGTTCTGAAGTAATGAGCCACATTACTTACATACTCATTAAATTCAGTGTGCAGTCTAACCTTATAATCATTTGGGATGTCCAAATCGTAGCCGTGGTTAAGCAAAATTATCACCAAGCTGGAGGGTGTTGATTTAATTTGAGTGAAGATGTAAGGTAGCGTATGAAGGCGTCACTAAATCTTTACAAAGACTTGAATCTGCATTTAAATTGCTTTGCTACTAACTATTTCAGGATATTTTGAATGTATTATTCATGCTATTCCATTCTGTATTGGTACTCGAGGTGGGTGATGAAATTGTTCGCATCAACGGGTACTCCATCTCTTCCTGTATCCATGAGGAAGTCATCAGTCTTATTAAGACCAAGAAGATTGTATCGCTCAAAGTCAGACGTGCGTAAATCATATACTACAGTACGGATTGAGATTGAAGTGTGTGGTGTCTAACAGCAGTGGCATCATTTATGTATTTTAAAAAAAATATTTTGCAGATGTGGGGATGATTCCTGTAAAAAGGTACATTATCTGTTGTAATTTTCTTTTTTTGAGATTCTGTTGCTCTGCAAGTGAGACGTGATCACTATCTTCTGTTTTTAGCTCATCAGATGAAGCCGTCAAGTGGCAGTTTGCTGATCAATTTGTGTCAGAATCTGGGGTGAGTGAAAATCAGTAAGGTGTCATAAAAGACTTTCATTCACTGCAGCTCTTTGTGTGTAGCTGGAGTATTATACTAGCCAACAAAGATATTACGTAATATCAAACTCCAGTAATGATTCAATACACGGTAGAGTATTGTTTTTGCATGATGTCCAACCCAGGAGAAAAAAAGCAGTGTTGCTGGTTTGGCATCGATTGGAGGGAAGGAGATCAAGGAGAAGAAGGTCTTCCTAAGCCTCGTGGGTACCAAAGGTATGGGCATCAGCATCTCCAGTGGTCCCACACAGAAACCTGGCATCTACATCAGCAACGTCAAACCGGGCTCGCTATCTGCGGAGGTCGGACTTCAGGTGAGTTCTCAGCAAATCCAAAGAATCTGTGTGGCTTCCTGCTGTGAGCTGCAAGTCTTCTTAAATTTATGCACAAACTATAGATTGGAGACCAGATCGTGGAGGTGAATGGGGTGGACTTCACCAATGTGGACCATAAAGAGGTAAACACATAAAACACTTCTCATAATGGCTTCTTGGGTTTGACCTTGCAGTCCTATCATTTCCCTTTTGATACAATTCCTTGATTTTGTTCCTGAAGCACCAGTGTTCATATTGATTTAGTCAAAATGGGTTACCATCACAGCATGTACTTATTGTATTCGACTGTACTCTGGGAGTGTGAATTGATGGCCCCAGGGAAGATACAATCAGCAGGATTTACTTCACACAACATTATTTGAGTCATGCGCATGTATTGTACCTGTAAAAGTGATGCAACTTATTTGTTTGTCATTCTGTATGTTTTTACTTTCCAAGGCCGTGAGAGTCCTCAAAAGCAGCAGGAGCCTGACTATTACTGTTCTGACAGGAGCTGTAAGTAAATTCTAACATTGTGTTATAGCATTTGGATTTTTTATTGTATGTAGATTCTTAAAGCACAGGCATACTGGAAATCACATGCTTGATTTATTTTAAGTGAATTTCCCTCTAATGATGGATGTGGATACAGATAGTGCAAGTTTCTGATATGCATCCCTGGGCTGGCTCAACATTCCTGCACTTTTATGGCTATATCATTTAGCCTTCCCCCGATCTCTCAACGTTTACCATCAATCATGTCTTTTATGGTTTTGTTTACATCAGGGTTGTTGAAAACAAATGTGTAATAAACGTCAAGCGACACGGTCTTATTTATAGTGCCTGTCTAATGCATTTGTGTCTGTATTTTCCCATTTTACATACCGTATGCAAAATGTTCTTAAATGAATTATTGAAATTCATTCATTCATCATCCATTCGTCTGCCCGCCTGTCCAAAATCCATCCATCCATGCTTATCCTCATTTGGGTGAGCTGCGTGTGAATGATTCACCTTGGACTGGTTGCTAATCAATCTCAGAGCACAATTAGACAAACAACAATTCTCACTCACAATCACAGCTAGTCTAAATTCCAAAATTAACCCATGAATCACGCCTTGTGGAAGTGGGAGAATAATTACCTGGTATAATAGGCAAAAGCCATTCATGTGATATTCCACTCGAAATTCAAACCTTGTCTTTGAACCAGATAGGCAAACCATTTCCGAATATGTTTATTTTTCATTACTGTTTTCATAGATGTAGATTTCCTGTCATGGGCTGTCAGTGAGGCTCTCAGATGAAATGTGAAATTGACTTCACAGTCCAGGAGGTTGACTGGCTCACACAATTTGTTCTCTGGCTGTTGCCGATTTCTTAGGGCAGCGAGTTGTTTATGACGGACGAGGAGCGTTTGGCAGTGGAAGCACGCAGGGAACGGGAGAGGCAGGACCTCATGCATCAGAAGAAGGTAGCCCTGGAGACTAACAAGATCCTCAAAGAGCAGCAGGAGATGGAGAGACAGTGAGTTCTTGAAGGTTTAATGACTATAATAGTGAGACGGTTATTTTACCCCTAAAAGAAAATGGAACGTGCTTAAATTATTTGACACAAAGCATTAGTATTCACAGTATTGAAATAATGTTTTTGTCCTCATTGACGAATTATGCTTTGTGCTTATTGTGAACAAGAGCAGTAAATGCATGTGTGTTGTTTGTTCTTTTCTAATGTTTGTTTTTGTACACAGAAATTTAGGTATAGCTAAAACAAACTCAATTGTTGTCATATGATGGTTATAGATAGATAGATTCTCGCTGGTTTGATTTACTTTGGATCAAATTTGAACGCCGCATAAATAAAAAGGACCAAAATTAAAAAAAAAAATTGGAAACTCTCAGATTAGGACTTTAAAATTTCTATCCACTATATTAGCTTCACTATATTATTTCTCTGATGCACCTCTCCATTGGCGTACCAGCCATATTAATACAGTAGCTGGTGGTTTGATACGCTGCAGTCCATTGGTCAACAATGAATTTGTCTTCATGGCACAATGGGAATGAAATTGAAAAAAAAAAACTAGCAAAAACGTGATATTTCAATCATTAAGTATTTGCATGATGAAAACATTCAAAGTCATTGATGTTTTATACTTACAAGCAATGCCTGGAGAACTATTTTTTCACATTCTTCTATTTTAATGGAAATTTCCAAAAATGGGCAAAATAAAAAGGTTACCTGAATTGACATTATTTATAATTAATTCTGATATATAAATGAATGGCAAACAGACCATCTCCTGAATCAACCCATATATGAAACAATTGCTTAGTTACAGTATATCTCAATTTATGTAAGATTTACTACATTTTATGTTTGTCTTGTGTCTTGTGATGGCACTTAACATCCAGAAATTAGATACAGATTAATATGGAAGGCTAACACATTGAATAAAGTGCTATTAAACAGTATAATTACCTCTGTGATCAAGTATGTTGCGTAGCTAGTTAGACAATGATGGCTTTAAACTTTTTCGCCAGAAGGAAAATGGAGATCTCACAGAAGGCTGCAGAGGAAGAGCATCGCTACAAGCAGGAGATGGAGAGGTAATCAGTTGTATTTCCGTAGTTTGAGACAACACGTAACATCTGTATATTTAATGATGCTCTCTTCTATTGTCATCCTCTTCAGGATTGAAGCTGTGGAGAAGAAACAACACAGAGAGTGGGAAGAAGACTATGGTACCGAGCGGCCTCAGGCACCTCCGATTCAGAGGAGTGCGTCACCCAACCCACCCGAGATTCAAACCACTCCGTCTCCGAAGGCCAAAAGTTCTCGTAAGCCCCCTTGTTGGGTCAACATTTTCTGCTGCTGCATGAAAATTTCACCTTCGTTTTTCACCTTGAGCATTCAGCATGTAGATGTCACTGTGTGGTCTTTTTCTATGACTGCTGTGTGCTGTGCTGCTTTTCATCAACTCCCCATAAGATGATGAAGCCAGCTCATTCACAGATGAGGCAAAGGAGGATGAGCAGGATGAACCAGTGAGTGTGGAGAAGTAGAATGTGGATGCCTACATATATTTAAAAAAAACACCTTGGGCTAGATTTCCTCTGACAACCAAGTCTCAAATGCCACTCTGCATTTCTGCTGAATCTGACCAGAAAAAAAACATGACAACGTGCATGGTCAAGACCCGCATCTTGTCATGTCATTTTTTCAAAATAACGCACCTTGAGTAGTCCAAGCTTGATAATCATTTTCACTATATTACTTATTATCCTGATAATCTTATACTTTGTACACTACATTCCTAATTGAGCACAACAAAGAAATAGATAGGTTGAAAGTAAATGTAGGTTTACTTTCACTTGTGTGAACCTATTTGTTTTGGTTGCTGTAAATCCATGGACACTTTCCATGGTTCTCTTTCCTTTCTGATTTTTGCAGAGTGAGAATGTGATTTATTAGTAATTTTATACAGGAAATCATCTGTTTTGACGCTTGCAATTAATTTTTACCAGTTAATGCCGAGCTATTGTTTCATCTCCATAGCATTTGGCTGGTTTTACCGATATGAGGGGAAGCTTCCTTCATTCCGCAAGGTATTGCTGACTTCCAGTTTTGGTTTTGGTGCTATGTTGTAATAGAGCGCTTAAGATGATTTAAAGTGTGGGCATGTCTTGCCATGGAGTTTGCAGTGACAGACGTTTTTTTGCGGGTTTACATTTATAAACATTTACAATGGCACTGCAGAAAGGAGAAAAGAAGAAAAAGAAAAAAGTGTCCAACACAGACACGCTGCAGGAGCAGCGAAAAAACAAAAAGGAGATGGAGTTTGAGCTGAAATTGGCCAAGGAAAAAGAAGAGATGTATGAAAAGGAGAAGCAGTTGAAGATAAATCGGCTGGTTCAGGAGGTACAAAACACAGCCAAACTGAATTTGCCGTTCTTGCTCTCGTGCAGCAATGTATGTTTTTTAATTTTTTTTTATTCTTAAATAATTGAACTGTGAATTTGTGTCTGGCATTCATACTGTGGGATTGAATTACAATGTATGGCAGGTTTCAGAAACAGAGAGGGAAGACCTAGAGGAGTCTGAGAAAGTCCAACACTGGGTAGAGTGTCTTTGTCAGACTCGCTTGGAACAAATTTCTTGTGTGGAGAACGAGTCACCAGAGGTACCAAGTGAAATGCTTTTTTTTTTTCCCTCTCTGTGTGTGGATCTTTACTTCATAACAAATATTTGTAATATTTTCACATTCTCAAGGCAATAGCTTAGGCTCAAATTGTTTGAAGTGACGAATGAATGCATTTTTTTTAAATGACCACTAGTAAGTGAAAGTAATTTGGTTGGAACAGGAAATGGGATTGAATTACACATGCAGTTCTTTCTCATTGTTAGACATAACTATGTCTTCCTAAACAGTATTACACAA
This sequence comes from Syngnathus acus, assembly GCF_901709675.1. Classification (NCBI taxonomy): domain Eukaryota; kingdom Metazoa; phylum Chordata; class Actinopteri; order Syngnathiformes; family Syngnathidae; genus Syngnathus; species Syngnathus acus. Next base: position 9,306,042 of record NC_051092.1, on the reverse strand, counting down.
TAGAGTATTTCTGTTTTAACTCTTAAGCTGTCACCACCACTTTCACCTACTTCGGAGCCCAAGGTGAAGCTTTTCCCCGGCGGTCTGCACTTAGCCACGACTGACCTGGATGACATTAACTTGGATCACGTGGACAAGAGTCTGAAGGGGCCCCTAAAGAGACTAGCCCCCACCTCTCCAATTATTAGCCAGCCTCCCCCTCCTTTGCCTCTCCCACCGCCTTCACCCAAATTAAACCCCACCATCCCCAACTATGCATCTTCTAAAGTAGCTCCACAGCGTCGACCACCGTCTCCACCCAACGGTGGACGCAGACCTCACCCGACTCAAGGCCCTCACCCAGCTTCCTCCCATTACCCCCCTCAATCAACCCGCCCGCCTTCATCACCTCAACCCTCCCCGACACCTACCCCACCGCCACCCCCTCCTCCACCTCCACCCCCGCCCCCTCCACCTCCTCCGCCACCACAACAGTCTAAAGAAAGAGTAGGCGGCCTCAGTGGATACCGCCAGCATCACAACCTGCCTCAGCCCTCAAGTCCACCCGAGCGTAGAAGTGAGTGGGAGACAGGTGGCTACCTCCCGAGAGGGGGCATCTACTCATCCAACACCAGTGAAGTGTCTTACCCTTCTAGTCCCAAGGTTAGAGGTTCTCACGTAAGCGTGTGTTCATGGATGCATGTTTTGCTCCTTAATTGGGTTGTCTGGCAACGGCATGACATAATTTGTCTCGTTGTAGATTTGCCTTTTGCCTCAGGAAATTTCTGGAAGATGTTGTTAGCTGTTTTATTTGGTAGTGATTTTGTTATGATGTGCATGTAGTGTGCAGTGATTGGATATTGTTTTTGTCATTTTGTGGCCTGTTGCAAGGCGTGAAAGAAAATTGGATTTTCGCAAAGAAGTATTTTTAATGTTATGGTTTGACTCTTTATCGATTTAAGAAGTGTGCGTGCAGACTCAGAGACGTTTCTATGTACCTACATAGTGCAGCAACGTTTCATTGCATTTTACTGTGGTTCAGGTTATGAGAAATACTTCGCATGCCAGTCGCATTTCCACGCCTTCCTTGGTGAGTTACTCTATTAAATGACACGTCTCATACTCATCAATGCCATAATTTGAAACATTATGAAATACATTGGCAATATTCTGATATCAACTAGCACCTAGTCCTCCGAACCAGCGGCGTCCTCCAGTCCCCGTCGTGTCGAAGCCCGTCATGCTGCCTCAGTCGCAGACCCACCGACCAGACCTGCTCAGACCCGCTGTTCGTTCCGATGGGCTGGTATGCTGTGACTCATGTGATTCACCTTACCAGGCTCATAAAGTATTCATTTTGCACATTAGAGTTCATTTTCTTATCTATATTAAGTCTTTTACACATTGTAGCCACTATATGGGAAACATCCGTTGTCATCAACAAGAGGCACCAATGCAGATTCTCAAAGCAGACACAAAAACTGAGATGTACCAAACTACTCCTACAACTACAAATACTAATAATGATCAAGTAGGAAAATAAACAATCCTATAAGTAGCTTGACAATGGTAAAATGTCATTCTTGTGATTGACTTCTCTATCCTGCAACCAATTATCTGGGAAGGATAATAGGGCATAGGCATTTTTTTAAAAGATAATTTTTGTGTGATCTTGTGTTTCAGCCTGCAGAAATGTTGAAACGAATGGTGCCTTTCAACTCATCTTTTAAATCAAACAACAAACCACAAGTAATTTAAGCTTCGGTCATAAATAACCTTCTCTCTTTTCTGTCTTAAAGTGTTCCTCTATTGCTTCTAACCGAGCATTCAAGTCCGTTGTTGTAGATGATAAGATTGTATCTTTTTTCAATTCTCCTGTGGTCTGGCTACCTTTAATAGTTTTAAGAATTACTGGCAGTACTTTGGAGTCTGTCTGCATAAGAGGTTTCCCACAGTTAGATTACACTGGTTGTTAGAATGTGACCGTTAAATTTGCAGTTTTTAAAAACTCTCTAGTCATTAAGTAATTCTTGTACCCTATAGAACTCTGTGCTATTTCCAAGTGGTCAATTTAATGACTTCTCAACAGATGGGTCTCATTGTAAGCATTTCTATTACCTCTTCGCCTTCCTCTGTTACTTGGCAAATTGTGAGAGTGCTTGTCATTCGGAAATAATGCACCCTGGTAATTTTGTGCCACTCTGGTGACTACAGTGGTTGTAATCAGTCCAGAAGTGATTGCGCACTCTTTTCAGAATCCCAACAAGAGAGGACGGTTGTTTTTCTTTTCATTAGTTACACTTTCATTACATCACTTTTCACTTCCTAATATCTCTCCAAGAGCAGGGAAATAACCTTTATATAATTAATATGTAGGGTAATGAGTGGGAGTAGTAAAATGGATCATCTGTTCTATCTCTGAGAGCTTTGTTGGACTTGGAATAAAATTAAGATGGTTGTCAAAGGAAATGTGACCGCAAGCATTCACATTTCTTGTTGCTTTGTAGCCTCTTAGTTAATTTACATATTAATACATATGCTGGATGTAATGCATATCAATGTTCTTCCAGGGCTTTCAGAAGTACGAGGAAGACTTCGATCCCCACTCTATGGTATTGTATGTCTTAGCGTGATCACGTTATATTTTAAGTGATAATTTATATAGTATGTAGTGATAACAGCAAGCATGGTGGAATAATGGTTCGATTAATCGTCTGCCTCACAATTCTGAAGTTGTGGGTTTGACTGATCCGTGTGTATGGAGTTTGCATGGGCTCCCTGTGCTTGCATGTTCCATTGATTAAAGACTAAGTTGGTATATCTATACCAGTGGTTCTTAACCTGGGTTCGATCGAACCCTAGGGGTTCGGTAAGTTGATCTCAGGGGTTTCAAACTAGGGTTAGGGTTTCAAACTAGGGTTTCAAAGCTAGGGTTAGGGTTTCAAAGTTGGGTTTAAAACTAGGTTTAGGGTCTCAAACGAGGGTTTCATACTTGGGTTAGGGTTTCAAACTAGGGGTTCAAATTAGGGTTAGGGTTTTAAACTAATGTTAGGGTTAGGGTTTATTGTGTAAATTCGTGATGACGCATATTTGAACTGGTCTCACAAAGGCAACAGAAGTCACACTGAATTGCAGGTAATTTCTTGTGAGTTCATGCATTGTGTTGGTTTTGTTCTTTGAACAAGGTGATTTCATGCACAGCTCCTTTTGTGCACCAGTAAAAAACATCTGTCTTGAATTTGAAAAAAAATAAATATTTCTCACTAAAGAGGGGTTCGGTGAATGCGCATATGAAACTAATGGGGCTCAGTACCTCCAACAAGGTTAAGAACCACTGATCTATACTGTGTGTGCCCTTAGAAGGGCTGGCAATTAGCAAGGTTTGTAATATTATAATTGATGTTTAAAGCCTACTAAATTAACACTGAGTGCGGCCAAACAATGAGGACATAGTTCCTCTTGATCTTGGATATCTGTATTTGCTTATTATTGCACTTGTGTGTTTTGCTGTGCTTTTTCTTCCTCTTCAATTATCTTCCTCTCTGCAAAACAAGTTCTCATCGGACCAGATCGCAGGACGAGACGTGAGATTGCTGCGTATCAGAAAGGTACTTACTTCAGATAAATCCTTATAAAGTAAACAAATGAACCAACAAACAAATAATAAATCAATCAATAAATATATCCTTAATAAGATAGTGTTTGCCTTGTGACTAAATGAAGGGAGCATGACTGATGCTTCTGTTTCCTGCTTTTAAGGTGGGACAGCTTGATTTGGCCCTGGAGGGGGGCGCTGACTCACCTTTAGGGAAATTAGTGGTGTCGTCTGTGTATGAGGGAGGGGCTGCAGACAAGCACGGTTAGTACATTCACAGTGTTCAATAGAGTGCATAGTGCCCTTTTGAGTGCTATTTGCTTTTTATCTATTTCTAAACACTTTTCAGTATTTAATTTGACTCGTCCAGTTGAATTGCTGTGAATAATTAAAATGTAGATTGATGTATGTTTTGGCAACATAAAATGAATTTGTTAAAACATTGAGTGTTATGCAGTCGTGATGATCATTAAGAATGGTTATATAAACAGTTTGAAGTTTCATTGCATTTTATTGGTATACTGCAACACATTTGACCCCCAATGTGCATGCACAATTACTGTGAACTGATATTCGGTAGCTAAAATGTCTGTCGCGTGCATTTGTAGGTGGCATTGTCCCAGGTGATGAACTTATGGCTGTTAATGGGAAGATCCTACTAGATGCCCCACTGAGTGACGGACAAAACTCTCTGGCACGAGCTTGGAATAGTGGCGGGGTACTGTATCGTTTGCTTCAATGTCTTCCTGTGTTCCTCCTCCTCCAAACGTGAATACTTGGCCAGCAGATATACCAACAACATTATTGTTACAAACTTAACACAAACATGGGGTAATGGAATATGGGTCAAAGTGGAAGCCATTACATTTACAGTTTGTTCAGATCCGGCACATTGGAATGTGTTTTTTCCTTTACATTCCACTTGCATTAGGGCCAGGTTAGGACCAATGTGACACCACAAAATAAAATTTCCTTAGCAGTCAGCTCCTACTTTGTAATACGGTACACATTACTACCACCTATTCAACTAGACGCAGGGAAATCATGGAAATACGTGAAACAAAATTAAAACTAATACAAATAAAGCCAAGAAACAAAACACAGCTCATGACAGCCATCTTGTCACTTTCAGGACTGGATCGATGTTGTGATTGCAGTATCGCCCCCAAAACATTATGAAGATGAAGTGTAAGTATTCCCTTTTTACATCCATTCTAACTGTGTAGTATTGTCGTATTGGAATACATGCAGTATCTGTATTATACTGTAGTATCAATAATCTAACGTACATAGATCGGGCATAGAATATGATGATGCGGTTTATGTCTGTGTGTTTGCACATGTTTGTGCAGCCCAAAAGCAGCATCAGTCAGTCCCAGTGTGAACAGAAAGGTGTTTGAAGGCAGTGCAACACTGTACAGGCACGGCTACCTGCTTCAGCCCTAACCCGCAACCCGGTAACTCCATCTGCTTTCAAACCTCCTCTTCTGCACAGCAGAGTGGATGTTGATGTTGTCTGTGGCATTGCCCCGCCCCAATTAAGCTCATGTGACTGTCAATCGGGAGGAACAAAACTACTATTTTAGTGCGCTCTCTTGCCACATTGGTGAAACTGGCAGCAGTGAGAATGCACAATCGAATTTTTCTTTTTCAGTCAAAGAACGAAAGAAAGGAGGCTCAAGGCGATATCTCTTTATTCGTTGTGCTCTAGATAGCAATATGGTGAAGACACAACTAATGTGATCACGGACCCATCCTATTGTATATCTGCAGACCCTGCGTGCTTTATATAAACATGTGTGGCCTGTGTGGTATTGTCCTGAGCCCTGAGGTCATGGACATTCATAAAGCAGACCAAGACTTCTTGTTCAGATTGATATTGTTCCTCGGGACTGACATGTTCTAGCATGCCTTGTCACTTAAGTGACCGAGTGGGGGAGTTCTGCACTCACACACACTGGTTTCGTTTTCAAAAGTTTAGTTGCACTTAAAATTAAAAATACAAAGAAATGTTTTGGGCTGCAATTTCAAGTGGATTATTATTTGCTTGTACAACTCCGCTGCATGTGTGTTAGATTGATGTGTTGCACATCGTTTACGGGACAAAATATTTTCTCAATGTGCTCGTATTCCCTTTAAGTAAACAGTACATTTATTTTGTCTTCTCCAACAGAACATTCTTCTAGACTCTGCCCAGAAAACCAATCTTAAGAAGAAGTAGCATTTCATCCCCTCAAGGATGCACAATTCCTTTGGGATTGAGTTAGTTTTTCCATCACAACAGATTAATGCACTTTCGTGCAGCCTCCTGCTTCTTTGGCTCTTAGTGTTTGCATTGAAAGTATGCGATGAACGATCCTGCTGTGATAGTGAATTGCCTTTTTCTTGAGTTGTAAAGGATGCTCATAATCAATAATTAATATGATGCTGTAATCTTACTGACCCTCCCCCCCCAAAGTCCATGCTTTTATCTAATTGATTGACTAGATGTGTGGCGTGTTTCAGGCAATGTCAGATAGAGTCAACTCATCTGCCCTTTCCAGAAATAACAAAAGAATTGATGATAGATATCTACTGTACATCTTTGCTCCTCCCTTAATGAAACTAGTAATCATCAATCCATCCATGGGAGGAAGAATCTGGATCAAATACACGCATGCACAGGGAGAAAGGTCAACTCCACACAGAAAAAGGTCTGAATATTTGGACCCAGAATCTTTCAAGTGTGAGGCAAACATGCTGATTAGTGTGCAGCAGAAACTAGCTAATATTGAAATAGTACCTTTGTCCTCATGACATCAAGCTTTTTTCTTGTGTAAATTCCTGCTCAAAGATGGCCATTAAATTTTCTTTTCATTTATTTATTTGTGTCAAATAAATTTGAATTGTGTTTGTTTAAAACCTGTTTATTACTCGCGTCGTTGTATTCTATGACATATAGGCGTGTTGCATCAGTATTGTACTGAATATAGGGTATTTTAGCATAATCTTTTTAGATTTTCTTTTTAGATGCATGGCAGACAATATTAAAGTCAGCACAGAATTGCGCAGATGAGCTCAGTTCTACACATTTGAAACTTCTAACAGTAGTCACTCACCATATCATTATAGTGACATCTCTAATTGCGTCAATCTGTTTAACAACATATTGTTAACGCCTTGCTTCATATGCCTATTTCATTAGTGATTTTGGCTTAGTTTGGGTCGAATGAACATTTTATTTGACAAAATATCAACTTCATACATACTCCATCGAAGGATGAGGCGCAACATAAAATACATCCTATAGTCATGTAAAATGGGTGTCCACAGGGGGCAATAGTGCTTAAATTTCTAGTTTCATTTAGCTTTGCTTCTTGCATACATCTTGATTATATTTGGTTTGCTGCGACATTAAGTGCGTTTGTCTTGATTTGTTTAAAAATAACTTTTTAATCCATTTTTTAAAAGTAGGTTAAACAATTCCCGTTACATTGCTCCGTATATCCCGTCCGTGTGTGTGCGTGTGTGCGCGCGCGCGCGTCATCCCTTTTCCCAGTTATATAATCACACTGTGCAGTCATCTCCACTCACATTGCATACGTGACTTCTAGTCCGGCTACCATTTGCAGAATTGCATCGACCCGCTTTTGCAAAGGGTGGCCCTGGGTCAACCTTATTCTGTCTCCTCTTTGAGTTCTTTGGGCTTCACCAGACTTCAGCACCGAGAATAGTTCCACGCCTCCAAAACGTTCACCTCCACCTGTCTGAATGTTCGATTGCCTTCCGGGCTCATGACAGGAAGTACTTTGCTGGCTGCTTTTCTCCTTCTCAAGTGACGAACTTGGCAATGCTGAAGAGCCAGCAATGATTCCACGATACAAACCGGTAAGACCGTGATCTCCTACCACCACTCTTCGCATGGTTATTCATCCTGTTGTATTATTGTGCATTGTTGTGCCAGTTCAGTCTCGATTTTGATGCAGATGAATGCAGATTTAGTCATGCTTAAATGTCATTATGTGCTGCAATGACACAAATACGTCTGCAGGATTTAAAGGCAGTGGCTGGAAAGCTTGCACTTACTTTTCACTCCCAAAAAACGGATCACTGCTTCTCTGAGGTGACAAAGTGTTCTTCTGCAGAGATGAGCTCCAAAAAAAATCATCATTCACCTTTCCCCTCTTAATCTGGAGTACAACTTTATATTATCTGAGATGGTTGTGTGTTTCACAATTTTTCTTCCTGTCTGATATTGGACTGCAAATATTTTTTTTTCGAGATTGTGCTGTCCAGACTATGTTTATCTAAATTTGAGTGGATTTTATTTTTGTCCTGCTTCTTTTTTCCTGCACACTCACCACATCCTCTGATGGAAGCTTTTTAAGAATATAGTAGGTCACCACCAAAGTTTCTCTTTCTCTTGTGAGGCCTTGTTTATTCTGTCCGCAGATGTGGCGACAAAAAACAGATTAACTTGAGCTGAGGCAGAAAGGCACTATAATAAATACCGCGCTAAAACACACAGTCAACTGCATGCAAGTGAACAATCTGTGTTACTGCTTACATCACATCCTTGTATCCATGGTGATATAAAACAGCAGCTATCAGCTCATGGCAACTGCTCATTATCTTTTTTTCCCTGAATACCATTTGGAGCAGAATCGGAGGGGCATCGAGAATGTCCCTGTGTGGATTATTCAAATCTGGTCCCATGTGAATTTTACTGATCCCACTGAACAAGTGTTCTGCTATTGGCTGCATGCACAGTCTTCCCCTGATTGGACTGGCCACACAACACATCCATCCCATGAAGCCATCCTTTAATATTTTATGCTTTTTCCAACATGTGCACCCTGCCAATTTACAGTTGTGTTATTTCTTGTGAAAGGAATTGGGGTAAGATTTACGTCCAATCAATGGATGAGGAAGAGAGATACGTAACTCATAACTGGGTCAACATTTAGATCGCATGCTTGCTCGTGCTGCCTACAAAATTTGTGTCTGCTCTCCTCATTGGGCAGACACCATCCCTCCTCTCTCTCTTCACCTCTCTGTTTTCTCCCTCCCCCTCTCATTTCCACCCTCCTATCTTTCTTTCCCAGCAAAGCCGTCCAGCCCGCCTGCACATTCAGCCCCTCCTGCTCTCGTCTCCCAAGGTCGCTCCAGTCTGAAAAGAGACCGGAACAGCAGGTGCACTGCAGAAAGCTACCAGCGCTCTCCCTGCGTGCGCGCATATAGTGTGTGTGAGAGCCATGTGAGAGAGTGAACGCATTCCATTGGAGCTCTGCAGAGCTGGGCAAAAATTGAAGCTTCACTTTTAGAGGATGTGTGCAGTCTCAGGCAGACAGGATGCAGATGTTTGTCACCATCATGACCCCCACAGCTGCTTAGACTGCAGAGGAGGCGAGGGAGCTACCGTTGCACTGGACTGGGATTGTCTCTGACCCCCCCACCCCTCGCCTTCCCTGTTTCTCCTCTTTGTCACTGGATCTAAATACTGCAAGCTGCATTTAAGGGAGAACCGAAAGGTGGCCACACTGGAAATTTCGAAGATCTGCTGAAGAGGCTGTCAGTGTTTCCTTTATGATGACACCATTTTTGTTAAAAATATGTGGGTCTTTCTCATCTGTCTCTGATACTCCCCTGTCCTGGTCCGCCTCCTCCTCCCCCTCCTCCTTCTGCTCTTTTTTCTCACACTGACTCCATGCAGAGTCCCGGTTCCACCATGTCCTTGGCGTTCTGTGGGAGTGAGAATAACTCGGCGGCCTACAATGTGGACGGGGGTGTTCTGAACAACGGGTGTTTCCTGGACGCACTCAACGTGGTGCCACACGTCTTCCTCCTCTTCATCACATTCCCCATCCTCTTCATCGGTGAGTTTTGCCCCAGACCTCCGCCAGTCACATCTATTCACATGATGAGGGAACCTGAGCAAGTCTCAGTGGGTCTCAAATTAGACACTCAATAGCTTTTTAGAACCATCTTCCTTAATGATTATTATGTAATTAATTCACAAATTCTAGTATCAATTTCTTCAACTCCATGGTTGTTTTGCCTTTTAGCACCAACAAACAAACAAGACCAACCCAAATGAGCATGTTTGACCTTTTGTTATCCAATGAATAAGTGCTTTAGACAAGGTTGAATATTTGGGCATATTCCTGGATCATGTTTTTTTCTGGGACAGTATTTCTTGCGATTCAATATAGGTTTAAAGAGGTGTTACTTTTTTTCCCCTAATCTGTGCTGGGCAATTCCTGAAGTGTAAAGTTCAGTGTGTAACTGCCCTCACTTATGCTTCTCTGTGTGTGTGCCCATTTGAGAAGGCATGAAACAGTAACAATTTGCCACTCTCCATAATAGGTGCCTCCGTGTTCCTGTTATATATCTGAATTGCAATTCCTGTGGAACAGCCACCGTTGGTGCTTCTAATATCATACAATTGGAATATAATTAGATTATTATGATGATTATTTAAGAGGGATTAGAATAACTGAAATAAAGAAATGAATAATACTAATTAAATAAATGTCGTAAAATTATGAGATTACTTTGCTTTAATTTATCCTGGTCGCTTGTTAGCGTCCACCATTTACTGTCATTACTGATGAGACATAAAGAAAAGCATCTCTGTCCAACTTGCTTTCTACAGTATTGTGTGGCTAAATCTCACTTCACATCACCAAACAAAATATCAGAAAAGTACATACACACGTCAATGATGTACTTTCCATTCTGGATCTCATTGGTCTGCCTGTGAGCTTCGGTCACTGCCGTTGATTGATGAACCGATATACTGTACATTATTCGTAGCAAATAATCATTTTCAGGCCAGTGAAGTGAAGTTCGATAATTTTCTATGTATACGGAACAACAAATGATTCTCAAGGCACTTTTATGTGCCACGACTGTTTGGGAATCACTGAATGTAAAGAGACTCACCTGCCAAGTAAATCCATTAAGCTCCCTCTTCGCAGTTGTCTTAAGGTCCGTTGGCGTTAAGTATTGCAAACATAATTAGCTGTTTAAGGTTTTCTTTAGAGCAGGCTGTTTATTTTTTAAACAAGCTGCATCCTTACTGTGTGATTAATAACGCTGTTGAGAATTTGAGGGCAAAGCAAGAATTACAAATATAATTACTATTAATTGTAAAAACTTTTTATCACAGTATGGAACTGCAGCTTATGAGGTTTTGCTGTGAACACACTTATTCATCACACGCCACTACTGCTACTGCTACTGTCTACATCAATTAATAATCATAGACTATACTCATGTACGCATTTATTATCAAGGACTTTTCATGGTTCTCAAAGAAGCTTCACATAAAATTGAGGAAATATTTCAGTTGGAAGGTAGCGAAAAAAAAATCAATGTACAAACTATTAAAAAATACAATATGGAGGGATGCTTTAACGGTGATTTGAAGGTCAAGCTACAAATGTGTTTGCACCAAAAATTCAATACATAGTGACACTGAGACAAAGCCTGTTAACATTGCTTCCACTGTCACCACATTTTGTACAATGATGTGAAGCTCAATATTTTCCATCTACTCACCTGCACCTATAAAACCACAACATACACGCACGACACAATTATTGCTAGAAGTTATTCTCAATTCAATTGGGCAACCTGCACTTAGTCTTGATTTAGCCAGCAGCATGTTCTCTATTAACATGAAACATCGAGCCAATTTAAGCAAATGAGCACTCTGAAGGAAGTGCAAACCACTGACTACAAAATTGAAGTAAATTTGCTGTTAAAAGGAAAAGTACAGTTGAAAGCTGCACTTTATTGCCTTTTCTTTTCATATCCTTTTTTATTGTCCTTTGCAGACTTCGGGTATCATTACGTTTTCACGTTCACCTCGAGTAGAGCGAAAGAAACTTTTAAATAAGAGTTCTATTTGTGCGCTAGACACGGGCCACACGGCTCTCTATTTCACCCTGCGGCACAAGTGCAAATCTGAAGAACTGGCTCGTGGGTTTATTACTGGCTATTTACATACTAAAAGGCCATCAGAGGTGCCGATTCGAATGGATATTCAACATCTACTCCTCCAACAATTATGTCGACATATTTAATGTCAGCAGCTTCTAACTGATTGCACCCTGACCACCTTGATACACAGTTATGCAGCGTCGTTAGCTCACTTGTAATGTAGGACATGGATGTCAGAGGGGGATAATGGCCTCAAAGGTCAGCAAAGGTCAAAGGTGACCTTTCTGGGATCACTGTAATGATCAGAAAAGCTGTTCCCTGGATATTTATCATAAGGCAAATTGCCACAGGCAAACCTTTAAGCACTCACAATGTTCTTTTTAGAAGCAAAGTTGCTGAAAGACTCTGAGATATCCTTTCTGAACCCCTTAACCTCACTTGAGTCGCAGCCGTGATAGAAATATATACGTACGCGCAAAAGCTGTTTTTATTCCACTGGTTATTGAAGTCACAGTGCCTAAACATTCCTTGTCTTGTTTCTTGTTTGAGGCTGGGGAAGTCAGAGCTCAAAAGTCCACATCCACCACAGCATCTGGCTTCAATTCCCAGGTCACAACCTGCGTTGGTTGCTCACCTTTGTGCTGCTCTTCATCCTTGTCTGTGAGATTGCAGAGGGCATTGTCTCCGATGGGTAGGTTTATCTCTGCCGTGTCTTGGTTTGATGAGATTCTATGCTAGGGGCAGTAAGCAAACAGGAGCTGGCTTGTAAGATTCTTTGTGAAGTGCACACAGATTGGAGGTTTCTTTTACTGAAGTAAACAGAGGAACTAGTTGGTTAATACACGAGTGTTTTTTCAAGATACCAGCTGTCTTCTGGACGATTTTTTTCACCATGTGCTGTATGGTGGCAATGAACTTAATTCAACTCGCTTCACAATAAGCAACAATTTGGCAAACCGTGAACAATTTTCTACACATTAGATAGCATATTCAATCATGACCGCCTTTGCCGTAAACAAGTGAGTTTGTTGTATAAACAGTCGGACCGCAACATCCCAGCAGTGTGGAATGACCATATGCACAATTTCTAATTAGAACCAAGTCAGAAGACATGGAAATAAGAGATAAACTTCACTCATTGCTTGCTTGTTTTTAATTCTGTCTTCTTCCTCTGACCCCACTTACAGGTTCAGCCAGTCTCTCCATCTTCACCTGTACATGCCTGCAGGTCTTGCCTTTATGGCTGGCATCACCTCGATTGTCTACTATCATAACATTGAGACCTCCAACTTTCCCAAACTGCTATTAGGTAAAGCCATCATGCACTTTCAGTACACTTTAACCTTGCTTTGTCAGTCTCTGTGACACTATCATTCTATTGGAGTTGAATCAAGATTTTAAATGATCTAAGGTGTAACTTCAATTCACACAAAATAACGCGGGTACTGCTGCTTTCTAAATGGTAGACAATACCATTCTTTTAAATCAACTACAATATCAGGTTGGCATCTCTGGTGCCGTACACAAATGGTTTTTATCCTACCTCACTGATAGTAGATTTATTGTAAGCTTAGATACATGCTCCTCGAATGTCTGTGAGGTAACATGTGCTGTGCCTCAAGGTTCTATTTTAGGTCCCGTACTGTTTAATATTTATATGCTACCCCTTGGCAGTGTCATCAGGAGACACAAAGTGAGTTTTCACAGCTCTGCTGATGATACACACTCTGTGTCTACCGATAACACCAGTCCAATGAATGCTCTTTTTCACTGTATTCTTGACATCAAGAGAGTGTGTGCGTGTGTGTATGTGCGTGTGTGTGTGTGTATGGGTGTGTAGTTCCACGTTCCCACTATTGTTCGACTTGTTACAGCCAGTGATGGGGTGGGTGGGCTGGGGGTTTATTTTTAACTGATGTAAAGCACTTTGAGTTACACATTCTGTATGAAAGTGCTTTATATATAAATGTTGATTGATTGATTGATTGGTTGATTGATTGATTGATTGACTGGTTGGTCAATTGACCTGCAAGACAGGATTAAATAAATCATATGTTGCCATTTTGACCTTTTTATTGAGATGAACAATAACAGCTATGTAAGCTTGTACGTGCTTCATAAAAATGAGGTGACTGATTTAGTAATGTGTTTCCAGCTGAAAGGTTCATTGCACTCAGATGAGACAGCATCAGGATAATACGTAATATCATCGGGTGCACAGTGCTCCAAGCAGACATGAATTATCTTGCTTTCATTAAGCAAATGAACATTAGTTGGTTTTCTATTGTTTTTGTATTCCCAGCACAGATATCAATTTGTATGAGTCTGCTAATAGCCGTGTAGAAAATATGCGAGATAACGTTTATCGGGAGAAAAATAAAGAACAAAATCAACTTGTGCATTATTAACGAAACGGTGTTAAGCTCTGCTTGTTGAGCTGCTTTGGGCAAGTTGGCCTTCATGTCGGAGTTGCTCTCTCTCTCTCTCTCTCTCTCTCTCTCTCTCTCTCTCTCTCTCTCTCTCTCTCTCTCTCTCTCTCTCTCTCTCTCTCTCAAGAGAGTAGCGCTTCAGTGGGGCAGCAGAATTAGATCTAACCGTTGCATGCTGCCTCTTGTGCTGTGGCATAGATAACATGAAGCAAGAAGCCCATAATGAGTCTGAACCACACTTAATCATTGCAATTCCCCATGACTGATAAGATGAAAATCCCTTTAGCTACACTCAACCACTGTTGCAAATGACATCTAATCAATGGATGGCCACTTTCAAGGGATGCTATCTGCTTGTATGTTGTATAGTATTATTGACTATTACTACTAGAATATTTGTTTGTATGTATTTTAAATTACCAGTCAACCTCGAGCATGTCCAGAATTCCTGAAGAGTGACTTCAATAAGACCAGTGTTGATTTGGCATTATGGAAGGGAAAGCGGTGCCCTTCCACTATTATTTTGCTTTCTAATACTGTATGATGTTATATTGAATACAGAGCGGTGATTCAAGGGAAACAATTAAAAAAAAAAACATTTTCTTAGTGTTACAAACAGGTTACAAATCTGAGAGCATCTTACATTGAAGGAAAATGTAATTTCACAACTGTTGCCTTGTAATTCTCACTCACCTGCACACCAGCCGTATGTCTTTATTTATATGTTTATGTGTATAGCGCAGAAAGTTAAACATGTATTTCAATCCAATTTGGTAAACCCAAGGACAAATTGACCATTGAAGTCACTGCTAACATAGAAAGTTAAATTTTCAATACTTGATCTCTCAAAGACATTCTTTTGCATCTTGTCTGACCTCTTATCCATGTTAAATCTCCTCAGCCCTCCTCATCTATTGGGTTCTTGCCTTCATCATGAAAACCATCAAGTTTGCCAAATACACAGAGCATGGGATCGGCCCCAGGCAGCTACGCTATTGCATCACGGGCCTGCTGGTGCTGCTCTATGGACTCCTGTTGGCTGTGGAGATCAATGTGATCCTGGGCAGAGTGAGCATGCATCCTCTTCCTGTGATAACGCATGTGTGCAGATATGTGTACCTGATTGATTTCAGTCTGTTTTTTTTTTCTGGCGAGTAACTCGCATCTGCTTTTAGTCTCGAGCAGGGGTGTCAAACTCATTTTTGTCACGGGCTGCATCGTAGTCGTAGTTTCCTCCGAAGGGGCATTATGATTGTCAACGACTTATATGTAGTGTAGGCTACTCAACAAACTGATGAATAACTAGTTCATAACTAGATGAGTAAAAACTGTTCAGATATTTTAAAAAAAGCTAGCAATCTCTGTTTTTTAAAAGTAAAGACAATTAGCAATTTTTGTTTTGACACATGAAGTCGATGCACAATTTGCCTCACATAAAATAGTGTGGCAGGCCGTATCTGGCCCCGGGGCCTTACGTTTGACACTTATGGTCTAGACCCCCAATGGGCAGAGCAGTTAGCCAGTGACATCGTGCCGGACAGAATTGAATGTTTAACTAAGTGAGAGAGCAAACAGACATGATGTCTTTTTTGCTGACATTTTTTTATATTTTATATTCAATAGTTCAACAACAATTTCATTTTTCACCTTATCTTCTTGTGAAACTTTAAAGTATATTTGTCTTTGTGAACCTATGAGCTGAGTGCACCTCATCTGCTGATTCCGTTTCCTCTGGGTAAACGGCTGTGAAAGGCAGAAATGCTCCAATCATGCTTTGCACAGGATGACGCATAATGCCCTAAATACCACAAAGCACAGTGAGGCTTAAAAAGAGACACATTATGCAGGTAATGAACCAAAATGGCTCATAGAGAATAAAGCGCATTAGAGTTCAGACCTCCACCAAGTTTTAAAATGTAAAAAAAAAAATGCAGTGGGCTGTATGTGCTATATTTTCATAATCTCTCAGGCAGGCTTGCCAATCACGGTTCACACCACCATTATACAATATCGTAAGCAGAAGCACGGCCCATCACACCGACGCTGTTCAGCGGAAATTTAATCAGGCACTTTGAATCTTTAAGCAGATTTTTGAGTCTCATAACACTGGGCTAACAAAGAACCGATTAAACTAACTGGCTGTGTCCTTGTCTTACAGCGCTACATGTGTTTCGCCGACCCGACAGAAGTGAAGCCCCCTGAGGACCTTCAGGACCTGGGTGTTCGTTTTCTGCAGCCCTTTGTCAATCTACTGTCCAAAGCCACCTACTGGTGGATGAACACCTTCATAACCTCGGCTCACAGGCGACCCATTGACCTCAAAGTCATTGGAAAGCTCCCCATCGCAATGAGGGCTCTCACAAACTACATGAGGCTCCGCAAGGCCTTCGAAAATCAGAAGGTGAGTGTGCTGCTGTAGTTATTTGCTCACGCAATGCACATTGAATAGAAAACTGCAGGAAGAGCATAACATGGAACTTCCCTCAGATTTATAATTCACAAGAGATGCGATATAGATCAGAGGCAGCAATTGCTGTCTTGTATTATTGAACCGAAATGAATAATTGTATCTTTTGGATGGCAGAAACAAAGTATTCGCATCGACACACTGTAGGTTGCTGAATTTTGACAGACAATTGTCATTTTAAAATGCCATCAGCAATACAAATGGAAAGCCTTCTTCTCAACAAATAATTAGGACACTACTACAGTATAATACTCTATGCCACAATAAAATAGACCACAAAATGTTGGTGGTCTGTGCTTGCTGGATTATCCTTCTTTGTTATGTCATTGCTGTGTTACACTGCGTCATGCTGTTTTAACATGACTGACTTTCTCATTATGTTAGCTTAGCTCCTTCCCTTCTCGTCTCCTGTTAACATCAGTCTATCTTGGTTGATGGTTGTGTATGCTATCCCCAGGTTGCTCTTTTGGGTTTTTGGTTTCAGGCTCTAATACTGATAAACCCAGCAGAATGTAATATTAGTGTGATTGATTAAAATAAGTTATTGCTTTAAGGGGGAAGGGAGGCTGTCACTGAGTTTGTTATTGCTGTTTTAATCACATCTGAAGGAAAAGCCATTTGAGAATGTATTCGATATTTTGATATCCACTCTAAGGTCCATTTATGAGTACACTATTCATCATCACTAGTAGTAATCTAACACATATTAGAAAAACTATGTCACACTTGCAGAACAACTCTTACGAAATACGGTTTTCCCACTACTGCATTGTTTTCACTGTAAGACAAACGCGGGATACTAGTTAGGTTGACAAGGTAGTAGAAATTTATTGGGTCACGAGTTGTACTAGTAGCACGTATTCTTCAACTAGTGTTCAGTTTTGCCTCAGTTGTAACATGCAGTTGTCATACTATTTTGCTTAAGTTGTCCTAATAGTGAGTACAAAGATTCTGCTAGTCTACCTTAAACTGGAAATCAAGAATATTGGATAAATGCTACAAAAGACGTGCTATAAAGGAGGAAAACAATTGAGTGGTAGTCGGGATTGATCCTGTCAATTGGTATTTAAGGGCTATAAGAGGATTGTGGTGTTTGGGATCCTTTCGAGAGAAGGACGGGGAAAAACAATGTTCTTCTACTCTGTGCTGATCACTCTCTGCGGTGTATTTTTGCTGCTACAGTGCAGCCTGACTCACACAATGCAGTATTTGATTGCTTATGATGAAGGAATGACAAAAAAAAAGCCAAGTGCAGTATTTTGCCAAGCTTGTTTGTTTTTAATGGGCTTGGGAAAGACCCTGGCCGTAATTGTCTGGCATCCCAGGCATCCCCCTGAGCAGCCTTGCCAAGCCTCATGTGGGCGTCCTCCTGAAGGACCCTGGTGAGTCCTTTGGAGCTTGCACCCTGGCTGCTCACCCAATAGATAGCCCATAATATTTTCTTGTCGGTGGAGCACTGGACATTACTCTGGATCATTCCGAGTCCTGTGCTCTGTTTATATTGTCTGTTTTTGTTGTATTCATACATTGAAGCCTAGTTGTTTGCAGTTCAAATTTTGTTTTGGCATTGTTACTGTTTGACTTATTTTTCTTTCTTCTTATTACTTGTCCCTTGCCAACTATCCCTAACCAGAAAGTGTGTTCTGTCATCCATAAAAAAAAAAAAAAACATCCAGATGACTTGTGATAAAGTCTCCCTGCTAATATTGTATCAAATTAGTGTGCATCTGTCCGAAATCCATAAAAAGAAGGTTTGGATCATGTGTAGCGATATTGCATTCATTTTTCTCCCACTGCTTCAAACTTTAAACGGCTTCCTGTCCGCCTTAAGGAGCACGTCTCAGGGCTAATTGAAGGACTTCCTCGGCAAGGTCAGAACTTTCCAGTGTTTGAAAGGTCACAGACATTCGTCATGGCTCAAAGTGTGTCTGGTGTGAACGCAATCTCACTTCCTTCCGCGTGAGAAGAGAGATAAAATGATCCTCGTGGGGGGTTGGATGCTAGTTATTGAGAAGGCGCCGGGTCATCCCCATTCTACTGTGAACAAGGTGACACGGTGACCCCTGCAGGCCCAACATTGCTGCACTTAATGGGAAGCCAGATCGCTGTTTCAATATGCACTCAAACTGAAAGACAGAGACCTCTTTTTTTCTCAGAGCGCTGATGACAGCGGCTTCTCGTACATGACACCACACATGAGCAGTACGTCGAACATTTCCCGAGGGAGCTTACGCCAACAGTTTCGCAGTGACAGTCCAGATGTTTTCCTATGATCATTGCCGACTGACTCGTTCAGCCAAGCTTTTGTGTTGTTGGACGTCACGGAGTGCTCATAGAATAAACAAACTCACAAAGAATAGCACACAGTAGAGTGTGAACCTACACCAAGGCTGAGAAAAATCGAAACAAATATATGGAGAACTATATGTGCGTCCTCATTTGATAAGCAAGAGTGCAATTTAAATGAGTTCTAAGACAGAATCAAACTAATGTGCTATGCAAAGGCATCCATTTTTTGCTTGTCCTTGAGGTCACCATTGTTGAGTTGCCTTTGGGCGAGATGTGAGCTGTCACTGGCGCAATTTCTCTCTAGTTTTGTGAAAATCAGTTATGCTGTTCTTGCTAATTGGCAAAGAAACACACAGTGATTGAAACATAACCCACCACCAGATGTAATACAGTAACTAACTAAATCATGTCATCCTTAGACCTAGAGTTCACTTCCTTCCCGATTCTTCCCTGCTGCATTGCTGTAAAGGTTTGTCTCCTTGGGTGCTTTGTCCTCCAAGGCTACCATGCTTCACTGGTAAACCATTAATCAGTGTATCGCATGATGCAGAAGCAGCGTGATGACTATGACCTTGTTCCATTGGCTGACTGTTTTTTCTAATGATTCAGCATCTATGTTGAAGCGCATCTTTCTGTGGTAGCAGCAGTTTATGCTGCAAGCTTGTTTTTGCTCTCTGTATTGATGTCTTTCAACAGAGAAATAACGATTACCCCAATCCCTAATGATTATCTTTTTGTCCATAATTGTCATCAGAGACCTCAGGGTACGGCGCCGCAGGGACCCAAATGGATCTGGCAGGCCTTGAGGAAAGCGTTCGGCAGACCTCTCATCCTTAGCATCACATTCCGCTTCATGGCTGACGTGCTCGGCTTCGCTGGGCCGCTCTGCATCTCTGGCATCGTTCACCACATCAGCAAGGACAACCGAACCATCCAGCAACCGGTGAGATATAAGGAAGTCAACCTTTGGCTAATTTGAAACGTTCTTTTATATAGGAGAATTGATAGTTTAACAGATTGATGTACAGCACATATTGAACTACCTTTGTATGTTTTGAACAGTGTTTTAAAATTAAAGCCAAATTGTACAATATTATTATAACCATTTTCGTTGGTTCCCTATAATCTTGATGGTAACGTTTTTGTGGCACACAATTTGTATGATTGATATAGAGTTAGGAAAATATAGAAATTGACAATAAGTATACCACAAAATTCATATCTCTCTCAGTGATTGTCAAAATGTCAGTCCACGTGCCCGTGCCATGCTGTATGGCTTTGTAAGGGTCCAACATTTGGGGCTGGCAATGATGCAGCTTTCTACCTGTCCAGTGTTTGTTCACTAATGAGGTCTGTACCTGGCTGACTGTCATGAGTAAAAATGATTTGATCTTTTGACATTATAAATCAATAGTTCAACTGTCACATTTTAGCAATAAACCCACACAAGCATCGACGCACATTGTGGCATTCGGATTCAACCTTTCAATCATTCCAGATGCACTTTCTCACCATCTGGCATGCCTGTTTGCGCATAGAACTAATTTAGGGCCTGTCAAATATTTATGACACGTATTGCTCCAGGACCTGTCTCAATTTCAAGGATTTCACAAAAGGCAGACCATCACATCAGAGAGACTCTCTGGCATCCATCTCTGGGAGTATCTCACCGACAGTAATTATCAAGTCAGCAATTCATCCTCTGCTGCGCTGGAACATCAAATGCCAAAGTGAAAATAGTACAAACTGTCATTCGAAGATGTCGTTTTTGAAGAGAGAAAATAGACTTTTGTGTAATAGGTCCAATTGGAGCATATTTTTGAGGCAGAATTTTGTCGCAATGGTTAAGATGAATTGTAGTTGTTAGTCACAATAGTTTGGGTGATCTGCATACCTTTTCAATAACGGCACAATTTTGCTATGCAAAAGGAGAGTTTCAAATACCCCAAATATTATTTGTATGGAGACTGGAGATGGATATTTATAGGAAATGCAGCTGAAAAAAAAACACAAGTTTGATAGAAAAGAGAGAACAGAGCAAATATAAAAATAGCACAATGGCTGCATATGACGAGAAAACAATTCCAGCCGTTTGATTTTATCTATATGATGTAGACTGGGAAAGGAGTGGGAGACAAACAGGATAGGACGGGAGAGGACAAAATGAGACAGGACAGGTGTCATTAGCCAGGAAGTGCCGTCCGTGTGTGGCTACACAACAAATCACCCCTGAACAGAATTTGAGAAGAAAGGAGAGTAACTTTGTGAATGTATTCTGTTTTCTAAACTTAATTGTTCAGGATAGCCTTCCTTTTTTCTGTCCTCCAGATGAGGTTGCTTGGGATTTATTTTCTTTCCTCCAAGGAGTTTCTGGAGAATGCATATGTGCTGGCCGTCTTGCTCTTCTTTGCATTGCTCCTGCAAAGAACATTCCTCCAGGCGTCCTACTATGTGGCTATCGAGACTGGTATCAAGCTACGTGGGGCCATACAGGTACTTTCCTCTGCAGTTCACCGTCAAATTGAGTGATTTGCAAAAATGACCCATCAATCTTGTGGCTGTTATCTTCTCAGACCAAAATCTACAACAAGATCATGCGTTTGTGCACATCCAACATGTCCATGGGCGAGCTAACTGTCGCTCAGATTTGCAACCTGGTTGCCATAGATACCAACCAGCTCATGTGGTTCTTCTTCCTCTGTCCAAACTTGTGGGCTATGCCCGTACAGGTAGGAAACATGAAGGTCAAGGTCAAGTGATGCATGTAATTTGTTGCTTTTCATTTGACTATTTTTGTGTCTTTTTTTTCCAATGTATATTTTCAATATATAGCTGTAATTTGTTGAAACGCAATGCTGTTTTGTTGTTGCTGCTTTCCTACACATTTTTTTATCTGCACTGTACAGTCTTTCTTCCGATAGTAGTCCACAACAGTCCCCGTAAGAGGAAAAGCTACATTTTGCCCTTTCAAAGCTTAGAACATAGCAATTACTGTGCGTTACTTCTCCTACGCAAGCTCTACAGCTGCGTTTAATGTGCGTGGATGAAAACCATGTTCCGACTCTCCCTCTGACCCTTAGTCTTCAATGTTCTATAATGGACTTAATTAACAAGGTTCACTGAGTAATTAACCGTTATAAAACATTCAAGTGACTTTAGCTATAAAGTTAATGATAATTATTCATACAAATCACAAGCCTCATGTCATAATTTCAGTACAACTTTGTGAGGGGACCACTTTGTAGAAAATACAGGATATGTCATAAACAAGTAAAGCACATTCTTAATAGTATTACAGTGAAGCAAGAGGAATAAAAATCAGCAAATAAAAGTCAGCAAGTTCATGATATATATTATAGATCATTTAAAGATTTGAAAACAAATAATGCTAACGAAGGGACCCCACAGTAGAAGTTATGTGCTCCCTCTTAAATGTTCCAGTCAAGAGGTGAGCAGCAATGTTTTGGACCAACTGGAGATGCTTGAGGGAGGACCGGCTGATTCCAAAACAAAGCACACGACAGTAATCCAGCCGAGATTTGACAAATGAACACTCATAAATTATCTGGGATTGGAATTAGAATTGAGGAAAAAAGCTGGGAGCGTGTGGAGAGTTAGTATATTATGAGCCAACCTCGTTTCTCGGGCAGTAATGATGCTCGCCTCCTGGGAAGCTGTTATGGAAGGTGCTGCTTCTAATGAGTCACATTTGTCGCAACTGCTTTTGCCTGACTGGTGGACATTTTCCTGTGAAGGAGAAGGTGTGACTGTAACATCTTTGTGGATGTGTGAAGCCAAAGACAGGAGATGGCTGTAGTTCAACATGAAGGTGTTTGACTAGTTTCAAGTCAGTCTTCTCACATTCTAGCACACTGAACCCCCAAAAGATACCTTTACTGCAAAGAGGGAATGAAAAGGCACTTTTACGAATTGCAGGATGAAAAATAGAGAATTACTGTGTTCAACTTAACCTGGTCCATTCTTTGATTTAAGAGGAGGACTTGAAGAGCAATCATTGAAGAGCTCAGTGGCCTAGTGGTAGAGTGTCCGCCCTGAGACTGGAAGGTTGTGGGTTCAAACCCCGGCCGGGTCATACCAAAGACTATAAAAATGGGACCCATTGCCTCCCTGCTTGGCACTCAGCATTAAGGGTTGGAATTGGGGGGTTAGATCACCAACTGATTCCCGAGCGCGGCACCGCTGCTGCTCACTGCTCCCCTCTCCCCCAGGGGATGGATTAAAATCACACGGGGATGGGTTAAATGCAGAGGACAAATTTCACCACACCCAGGTGTGTGTGTGACGATCATTGGGACTTTAATCTTTTTTTTAATCTTTAATTACGACAACATGTGAAGATGATAAAGTGTGTATTGGTCTGGTCTGATCTCTAAGAATATTTTATTGGTAATGGTTTTATTTTGTCTCGATTCTGAACTCCGAACTATATTTTTACATTTTTTATCATCCTCCCTCAAGGACAAATTCAACTCACTAACTGCTGGATATTTCTGTTGCACACTACACAGAGAATCAAATCACACAAACATGCAGGCGTGCAAGGAGAGATGTCAGAGTGAAAGCAGTCTCACATCTATCCAACATTGCCATCTTAGATTTCATCCGCAGTTGGACTTAACGTGACCCTGCAGTTCCAACTACTGTGGTATCAAGATTTTAACACAAGCATTGAGCATCTTTTTGATTTCCCACTTTGTCCTCCTTTGCTCACAGATTATTGTGGGAGTCATCCTCCTCTATTACCTCTTGGGAATCAGTGCCTTGATAGGAGCCACTGTCATTGCTGTGCTCGCGCCTGTTCAGTATTTTGTTGCCACAAAGCTGTCACAGACACAGAAGAGCACTCTGGTGAGTATTACAATTGGCAGGCTTCTATTTTCGGCGTCATGCCATAGAGATGGGCAAGTCAGAAGGTCGCTTGTGCTGTAAAATCGTTGACATATACATGATGTGGATCGACAGTTGTGCATTTGTCTGCTTTTCACAGCTGTTTATATTTCATTCATTCATTGACCCGAGGTGTGTTTGAGTTCACTCTTCCAGGTCATTACCCCCACTGCCTACTGCGGTTTTTCACTCAGTTAACGAGCTGTCACCCAGACAGTACCTGATAAATAGTGTTCGTCAACACTTCCTTGTAGTCTAGGTAACAAAGTGACATCTTACCAATTAATGACGTGGATGTAATGATGGCTGTTAAGCATACACACGTACAGTACTGAAAAAAAGTTGGGGGTATTCGGCTTTTGAATGAAATTTCATGATGAGCCAAAAATGAACTTTTACATTTACAGGTGAGCTTAATTTGCCCTTTAAACTCTTCATGTCCAACTATTCAATGTTTCACTATATTTTTGCACAACTAGCTGTTAGTTGAATGGAAAAATGCTTTTAAACAGTCCTACTCATCACGCTGTTCATATTTTGACAACATGAGACAAAGACACCTAACAACAACACTTTTGAAAGTTTCAATCAAAATGTTCACAAAGGGAAGTGGCCCCTAAAATCTGAATAACAGAGACTGGATGAGTCACAGAAATGCATAGACGTGAACGTCCTAAGAAGTGTATTGTTTTGTGTTAGGTTTAGGAAGAAATAAAATCTGCTGAAACAATGAAAAATTGGATAATTCATTTTGGAAATTTCACCTGATAGAAGAATATCCATAAAATTTAGTGAGTATATCTTGCTCACATTGATATAAAACACAATCTGTTCTCTCTGTGCCTTCTCAGGAATATTCTAGCGAGCGCCTCAAGAAGACCAATGAATTGCTTCGAGGCATCAAATTACTTAAGCTATATGCATGGGAACGCATCTTCTGTGACAGTGTGGAGGAGACCAGGGGCAAGGAATTGACCAGCCTGCGGGCCTTTGCGCTTTACACTTCCATATCCAGTAAGATGACTTCAATACTGTCCTTTTAGAAATGGTCCCCAAAGTGCCCCCCAAAAATAGCTGTTATGGCTATCTGCAGTGATAGACTTTGAGAATGAACCAGTTCATTCAGTACATTTCCATGATCACAAGACACTCCCCATGTTTGTTTTAGTCTCATCTAAAACGGTGGTGGTTGTGTTCTGCAAAATTTCAAGTGCTGTGACACACAGCTTGAATGATATCATTTTTATTTTTGTATTGGAACGGTGGGAGCGATAGACTGTCAAAATATGGCAACAATACATCCAACAAGGACCCAGACAAAACAACTCAGATAATGTGATTTCTTGCATGTGCATTAAAGTAGCAGTTCATTTAAACAAGATGACCACACTGCACTACTCTATTTCTCTTTTTTTCTCTTGATTTTCAGTCTTCATGAATGCAGCTATTCCAATTGCAGCTGTCTTAACGGTGAGTCATGTGTCTTCTCCTTATTGTGTGTGTGTGCACCTTGCTCATGCTCAGCTTGTGTAAAGCAAATGATTGGTGCCAAAGACTCTTAACACATAATTCTGCCTATATTAATCGAACACCTTCATAGTTGTAGCGTGGTGACAATTTAAGACAGACGGGGAAATAATAAGGGCATGTCGTTCAAGAAAAAATGTGTCCGTTCATTAAAATCCCTGTAAAGGGAGAATAAATGCCTTATAAATTTGCCACACTGCAGTGCAGAATGTGAGTAACAACACTGTAAAATCTGAATGATTAAAAAAAATCAGCAAGTGGTCTCTGCACAGCGTGAACTGGCTGTCACGGTTGACATTTTCTCCTATTGGCTGTCCTACCTTTGCTCTGTGCCATGTATGCACTCACGGCCGACAACGAGGCACTCTAAAACGACTATGACATCGGATTATCTGAGAAAATTCTGTGATTTTAGAGTGTAGGAATAGCTAGCTCATTAACAATATTTCACATTTGTGCTTGATAACCGCGGATGCAAACAAAGGCTTGCAAGTTTTTATATAATAGGAGAAAGGCTCTCATGCAGCCACTGTAGAAATGTTTGCGAGTCGTTCTGAACACTCTGGCATTTTGCAGACATTTGTTGTTCACGTACACATCTCGGAGGACGCTGCCTTGTCTCCAGCCGTGGCCTTCGCCTCCCTCTCCCTCTTTCACATTCTTGTCACGCCACTCTTCCTGCTCTCCAGTGTCGTGCGGTCCACTGTCAAAGCTCTCGTCAGGTGAGGAACTGAGAAATACTTGCAAGATGTAGTTTAGAGCAGCAATATGTGTTGTGTTGACTGAGCTCATGTGGGAACTAAGCAATTGTTGTTAAGAGTGCCGCATGTCAGAATGTCAGTCACTTAAGTGGAGGATTTATGTGATTGGAGCAAATAAAAAAATGTCATTGAGTTTATCTGATAGGATGTGACCGTAATCATAAATCAAACTGTGAGACTAAGGTTTTACTATTTTCAAACATCCCTTCGGTTATTATTATTTTTTTTTATTAGTTGCTAATAAAAAATATTGCATCATTGGAACTTTATTATCCAAACAGTGGTGTTATTATGCAATGTGTGATAAGACTTTCCAGGCAATGGGGGCATAAATAACTGAATCCCTTAAAATGTCAATATTTACACTATCATAAGAGTGTTTATAGTCTCGGGGCTGACAAGAATAGTTAAAAACTAGGTTTTACGTGTATTTATTTTGAGGTATTTTATTTTTTAAATAGTGGAACCTCCAATATATTGGTAGCGACTGAATGTCTACATTTTTATAAAAATGTAAAAAAAAAAAAAAAAACACACATTCTGACAGCAGCCATTCTCTATACTTGTCATATATTACACAGAAAATAAAATCAGTATGTATGAATTCATCAACACTTTGATAGGAAAAAAGACAAATCATTACACAGTCACATTAAACTGGGAAATAATATCTATATATGTATTTGTGTCTTTTTATTGCTTCATTGGTTTCATTGGAAGCAACTCAACATTCGCTTGTTCTCTTTATGACCCGCAGTGTTCAAAAGCTCAGTGAGTTTTTCTCAAGTGATGAGATTGGAGATGAGCTCGAGCCCAGAACGACTTTGACCTCGGGCTCCAACAACCATAACCAAAATAGGTACCAGGCTTTGGTAAGTGCATGTAATTCAAGCATCAAAATGTCTTATGATTAATTTAAGATTTTTGTAGAACATGTCACTTGTGTTGATTGCAATCTTTCATATTATAGCAATGAAACCGTTAATTAAAGTAGATAGACCATTATCTGTACGGGGGTCGTGGGCATGCTGGAGCCTATCCCAGCAGTCATTGGGCAGTTGGCGGGGG
Organism: Syngnathus acus; assembly: GCF_901709675.1. Lineage (NCBI taxonomy): Eukaryota > Metazoa > Chordata > Actinopteri > Syngnathiformes > Syngnathidae > Syngnathus > Syngnathus acus. The sequence goes on along the minus strand of NC_051092.1, from coordinate 9,279,093 downwards.
ACACCCTGAATTGGTTGCCAGCCAATGGCAGGGCACACAAAGACGAACAACCATCCGCACTCGCACTCACACCTATACGGGCAATTTGGAGTGCTCAATCAGCCTACCATGCATGTTTTTGGGATGTGGGAGGAAACCGGAGTACCCGAACAAAACCCACAGAGGCACGGGGAGAAAATGCAAACTCCACACAGGGAGGGCCGGAGGTAGAATCCAACCCGAAACCAGTGCCTCACCGTGCCGCCCTAAAGTAGATAAGCTGTCTTTCAAAATCATTTATGGTAAATTTGCCTAACCTATAAAAGCAAAACATTCATGTACAATAAATCTGATATATTGTTTATTGTAATACAGATTAATCTGTTGGTTGTGTTTGTCAGACTGTCAGCTGTAATTGCAAATTCAGTTAAAACCACACCCTTTTGTAATTTCTTCATGATGGTATCAAGTGGGACATAGCTCTCCTTTTGCTGGATTCAACTGAGCTTCCCATCTTTTCTTTTAAACCATACCTATCAAAGCCCCCCTGTTGTCACCCTCTAAACCTTCATCTTCCATACCCTGTGTGTCTGACTTCCTGCAGCCCTTGAAAGTGGTGAACAGAAAGCGTCCCCCAAGAGACGACTGGAACAACTACAGATCACAAGGGGACCATGAGGGTGACGGACCCTCCCCGGTTGTGGACCAAGACGTTTGTATCAAGGTTAGACTTAATGGAATGCAAGGCAGGCTGTTTATTTACTGCCCTCTCTGGGGATTGTATTGATTGGCCAAGTCATTTAATTCTCCATTCGAACGCGGATTACAATGGATTGTGACAGCTCTCTCCATTTATACAGCAAGTTACATTTCCCAGTTACAGCTGACTACTGGACATTTGTATTTCACTATTGTATGTGTGCTGCTCTCTTCAGATTTGCAGCGGTTATTTTACGTGGACGGACGGACCACCCACGCTAGCCAATGTGGACATTGTAGTTCCCTTTGGTATGAATCAAGAAGCTTGACTGTTTGTAAACTTCCTTTCTTCTTATTGCCTGTGTTCATTGTTGTCCATTGCAGGCAAGCTGACCATGATTGTGGGCCAAGTGGGTTGTGGGAAATCGTCCTTACTGCTGGCGGCGCTGGGTGAGATGCAGCGAGTCTCAGGAACAGTCACATGGAATAGGTCAGTTATACGTTATTTATTCTCTGTAACAGCCCAATTCTCATCATATTTTAAAGTCTTGGCCAAAGGTGAATGACTGACTTTACTCTGGTCAATATCTTTGTTTCTTCTTCACATAAAAATCGGACTTGTTAGGTAATTGAAGTGGAGGACACATAGTTTTCATTGTGTGTCCTTGTGTAGCATGTAATTGAGTTTCCATGGGAGGCTAATGTACTTTAAATTCAAATCAGATCCTGATGGCAAGGCATATAAAACATCAAGAAATATCAATAGAATTGACATGGCATATGCTGTGGAACCAAACCCCCCCCCCCACCAGTCTGTGTCCATCATGAAATCTTAATTTAATTAGCAAGTAACAAGGTAAGGTGAGTTGCATCATAGACATGCATTTCACTTATTTATTTATTTATTTATTTATTTATTTATTTATTTATTTATGCATGCATGCATGCATGCATGCATGCGCATTTGTTTCTATAATTCCTGGCTGACCACCATTCCAGGGCCTAAAGTCAGCGAGGATAAACTTCAGCTTTCCCTACCAGACCGTAATGAAGACAATGTTATGTATAGCAAATTGTTGGACATTATTCGAAAAGGTTCTTCTCACCAATTAAATATAATATTTTATAGAACGTATTAGAAATAAAATCATTTACCATAGTGCTGCTTCTCCTAAAGTCTGTTAGACCTGTACCAACAATTAAGATACTATCCTGTCTGCCTTTGCAAGCTTGAACAGACAGTATGCTGATGTCATCATCTACTAGGGATAGCAACTCATTTGTCAACAGTGTCCTCTTCTTGATCGACATAATGTCCTCGAGCAAAGCCCCGTCAATCCTTTACCGCGACGTCGGTTCTGTGTGTTCTGTCTTGCTTGTTGCCAAACTCATTAATCTTGCGCAGCTATTTATACTCCTGAGCGATTCAGACAAGACATTAAGAGCTGCTTGTCTGCCATTTTTTGTGTGCACTAGTTTTGTGTGCACTAGTTTTTACATAAATTGTTTTGGTTGTGTATCTGATTACGCAGGGATCAAAATATTCACATTAAAAATATATGAGAAACCAAAGGAGTTTCTCAGATTTCTTTTCAAATGGTTATGGCAGCTGACACCCCCAACAGATCGCCACTCCTCAAAACCCCGCACCCCCACCACTCCATTCATTCCCATTTCTCTCGCCCCAAATTTGGCAAAGTGAGCCGAGTGTGTCCAGGCTATCTCATTCATTAAAGTGGGTGACTACCTCAGCATGCAGTTAAGAGACTCTAAAAGGATATGAAGAGCAAGGCTGTGACTCTGAACTCTAGCTGCTGCTGTAATTAACAGCAAGACACAAAGAGTTGAACCTGCTATAAACTAATCAAGAGTTTCACCTGAAGGTGTAAAATATTGAGATTAGACTGAAAATTAAGAAAAAGTCTGAAATATTGAGATTAGACTGAAAATTAAGAGAAAGTCTGTATGAGAGTTCTTAGTGAGGCCGGTACATCCTGAGCAAAATAGGGACAAGTGACCTAATATGTAAATGTGTTGAGTGGATTTAATCAGTGGATTAAGCAAGAGAGAAATAGTCCTGGATGCTCGAGTCAAGGAAGAAAGCAAATTTACCATCCCCTCATCCTGATGTCAAGATGACGTTAATCAGATGTGCATTTGGATATAAGTGTCCTCCAAGCACCATCATGTGATTAGGTCACCCTTAAGTCCTTTAGTACTTTCATTTTCGGTCACTTCAATAAATGTAGTATTTGGCATCCTAATTAACAAAAAAAAGAATGAATCAATTAATAAAGAAATCAAGAAATAAATGGCGCTTCTTCAACAATAACTTAATATTTATTGTTTTACATCTGTGTTTGGGAGAGCCTTTAGAATCGACTTTGCAGGTTAAGGTTTTAAAAGTCTGTTCACATGTTCTCATATATCTGTGCACCTGCCAGCTAATATTAATGGTGACAGTTAACGCTCTTTAGTGCAATGTATTCATGACTGGTTGACACATCAAATCAGAATGCAAAGCACATTTTCTCTCATTTCTAGTCATGGCATCTAGTCAAATGACCTTTAGTGGAGAATGGAGATATTTACCATTTCAAATCACGACTAGAAGTAAAGTTTGTCATTACACACATTACACGTGTCTGTGTGTGCGTGTGTGTTCCACACCATTGGTTCTTAAATGGCCAAGCACGTTTAACTTCCTCACAGCGAGGTATACTAGCTGCCATTTCACAACCGCCATAAATCAGCAAGCCCTGTCAGGCAGCTCTCAGCTGTGATCAGTCACCTTCTCTGAGCAAGTGGCAATTGGCCTAAAAATACATGCAGGCTTCAACTGATCCTGTGCAAAGCCCTCACCAACCCAGCAAGTATTTCTAATGGACTCTAAATGTGTTTGTGTGCGTTTCTATGGTGACTTTCTACTATATTGTGTTCTCAGTGACTACAATATTTCCTCTGATTTTATTTGCAGTTTGCCCAATCTGGAGTCAGAGGGTGATGAAAGGTGAGTGCTGATAGGGAAAAAAAAAAATGTTTCCAAAGTAAATGTCCAAACCTTGTTTCCCCTGTAGTAATACTTACATACCCCCACTGCTATTGGCACGACACATCATTGTTTGACAGCAGGTGTCTGCCCAAGTAGTGGAGGCCATGATGGAACGTGACAGCCTGTGCTCCACAAGTATATACTATATACGTATATAGAGAGAGAGACTAACAATTTTTGATGTACACATTTCTTCTGACACACTTCATAAATTCCCTATTTAAGATTTACGATGATCAAACAGTGATGTAAAAAATGCAGTTGTTCATGGTGATTTTATTTGTTGAGAAAAAAACAGTTGATACCAATGAATTCTGTTTTTTTCAAGATCAATCCCAATAACTGATAAATTTGTCTTTTTTTTTATTTCATTTAGAATTTGTATGTCTGTGTGTGTATGTCAGTATAGAGTATTCTAGTGTGAAAACCTTTAGAATGTACAAATAACTGTACATATAAGATATCAAAATACATTGTTGCGCTGCTGTAACATTTTCATTTAGACATTTTTCCTTATACAAATCACATTTACCCCATTCATCTGAGAAATATGACCTCCATGTTTAACTAAGATATCAATATTAGGTGATTTTTCATTATGAGATGAAAATAGAACGATTTGCAGATTTCTACACATTAGCGAAAATAGTCTGAGCATTCAAACTGAACACCTTTATAGCATTTTAATAGTGCAGAATAATCCAAGGCGGACTCGTGTATTATAAATATACATGGATTTTTGAGATACAAGCATTTCTTAATTAATTTCCAAGCTCAACTAGGACCATAGAGATGAAAGCATGTATATATATATTTTTTAAATCAATATAGGATTAAAGTATTCCATGAAGAATAATGCTTATCTGTGTTTTGACTAATCCATGTGTTTTGTCCATTCTCTGCAGTCCCACAGATAGAGACACAGCTGGTGATGGTGACATCAGGTGAGCTCTTGAAACACACAATGTCATTTCCAAAGCGGTCTCCAGTCAATTTCGTGCTTATCTCAGGAGTAATAGATTCCCGCCCGCCGAGTCCCTACACTTTGAGCTGCACATCGACTTGACAAACACATCTCGTAATGGCCACTGGGTTTCCTTTTAATGGACATGAGTTCTGTTCATGCACCTTTTAGAGCTAAGCAGTCCCCCACAGATGAAAAATGTTCTAACCTTTGCCATGATGTTGTGTTGCATTTGATACCTTTGGTAGGAAGAGATGTGCCGTGGCCTACGCTTCTCAGAAGCCCTGGCTGTTGAATGCTTCCGTCACAGAGAACATCACATTTGAGATGCCAATGATTAAAACCAGGTAAGCTGGGAAAACTGACTTTGAATGTGGATGTGATTGTGAGAAGTACCACTGCACACTCAATTTAAAAAAATAAAAAGCCACATTCTGTTAGTTTGGGGTAAAATTATTGCTTATTGTAACAAAAGGGCACAGAAAGTGATGAATGAAATGAATATAAAAAAAAAAATTCCGAAGTGAGAAAAAAATAATATTTATAGCTTTTCCTGAAACCAAAGTTACATTGTTATGCGCAACTCATGACAAATATAAACGGAACCCTGTTAACTAGCCTCCTAGTACTCTTTTGACTGTGCTTTACTTTTACAACTAATACATAAAATGAAAATGCGTTGAGATTCCAATGCAACAAGTTTAATTTGACTTGAATTGGATTAATGATGATGGTTCACCTCTTAAGATCGCAACTTAAAGGAGGCTTCATGTTGCAACAGTGGTAGAGGTGTTAAGTGAAACAAGCTAATGAAGTTACATTCTAAGCAAACACAAACCCCGCTTTGAGACGTGTACTCCATATTAGGCCACAGTACTAAGTGGGTGTTTTGATTGAAACGATCGACTGTAATCAGTACAGGAGGCCATTAAGAGATTATAAAAGTGCTTGTTGTGGTCACAATGTTATGTTAATGCAAGCAGATGCTGCATGGTAAACAACATTAATTATCGGTCTTGCTCATGGCCTTTGTAAAAGGCCACATGCTTTAAAAGTCTGATAATGACTTACTTTGCGTGGATGTAATGGTCCATTTTCAAAAGCTGCTTCTAATGGACTCATACGCGTGTTTGCTGTAGTGATTTGTGATGACATAGATAAACTCCAGTTTGCATTTGATCACCAACCACTTTTTCTCTTTTTCATGGCCAAAATTGGTTTATTTTTCTATAGCTATTGTAAATATCTTGATTTTTTCCCCACCATTATTCGGTGTTGAATACAAGCAACTCTCGAGTTTCTAGTTCAGTATTGATGAATCGGTTCCTACCAATCGAAGGAAAGAGCAGGGCTATGATTTCACGCATTCTGTGTATGGCACCTTATTTGGGTCCTTGTCAGTATTTGATTCATGTTGGTGTTCACTAGATACAAGGCTGTCATCGACGCCTGCTCTCTTCAGCCTGACATCGACATCCTTCCACAGGGCGATCAGACCGAAATCGGGGAGAGGGTGAGTAACACACACCACAATTCATTTGAATTACTCTACGGGCCTTTTTATTGCCTCATCTGGTCATCGCTCATCTGACTGGGGCTTACCACATTGCACAGTGGCAACATTTGTCACCATTAGTGCACCGTTGGAATGTAATTCTGGTTTGAGCAGGAAGTTGGATCGATGGTTTGTTGCTCGTGTTGTGTTTCTTCATGCATGGTATAGGATGGACTTACCCAAGAGATTGTACACATTGATGCATTTAATGGTGTTATTTGTTCCTGTCTGTGACTGAAGCTGATAGCATCTCATCTCTCGTTAACCCGCTTTCCTCTGTTGCAGGGCATCATCCTCTCGGGAGGGCAGAAGCAGCGTATCAGTGTGGCCAGAGCCTTGTATCAGCAGACTAATGTTGTCTTTCTGGTAAGTCTACCACTGATTCAAAAACTGGATGAGACAGAAATGATCCCCTCAGAGTAGAAGATCTAAGTAAGAAAAATGTCACATTTGCGAATAATAAGGTCCTGGTTACAGGTCGCAGATATAATACGCTCTCCTTCCAAAACGTTTCTGTTAAACCGATGCTCAACTGTAAGACTTTAAAATGATGAATCAACTTTGATTTTTATAGATGACTTAGTTCTGGCAGGTCAATGCTGCCCACCAATGTAGGATATTCCTTGAATTTGTCATGCTTTGAAATGTCTTTTTACAGGACGACCCATTCTCTGCCTTAGACATCCACTTGAGTGACCATCTCATGCAAGACGGTATCCTCAAACTGCTGAGAGAGGAGAAGAGAACCGTGGTGCTGGTCACACACAAATTACAGTATCTGCTGCATGCCGACTGGGTGAGAGCTTTATCTATTGTATGTGCGTGATTTAACAGTTTTAGTTATACAATGATGCCTGCATTTTAGATTATTGCCATGAAAGATGGCACCATACAGACAGAAGGTACACTTAAGGACATCCAGAGGTCTGAACCTGAATTATTCGAGCAATGGAAGACGCTGATGCACAGACAGGACCAGGAGTTTGAGACGGTAATCAATGAGCAGCCGTTTGTGGTGCAATTTAATCCTCAATTGATTTGAACTGATGTTGCTATGCTTTGCTTGTGCTTATTTAAACTAATACTGCTACATTTATTGCTTTGTCTAATGAATTTTACATTGGCTGCGTTTGCATAATGAGCAAAAGCATTGGTCTTTTGTATTTTGGGGAGACCATGTTTTTTTTTCATCTCCTTGCTACAGGAGACAGTGGCATCAGGCATGACAGATATGGAGAGGAAAAACTTGCGGAGAGCAATGTACTCCAGAGAGGCTGCTAAGACTGAAGAGGATGAGGAAGGTGAGGGGTCAAAGCACGAATGCCAAATAGCAATTACATATGGACGTAATTACAAAAAGGTCCTTAAGCTTAATTGCAGTTGTCTGTGTTTTTTTCCTGCTGTTTTTTTCCCCCTTGAGTGTTGGACTGTACTCTGAACCATGACTGCTTCACCTATTCTATTGTGCCGTGGCTCCCCTCCTCCATTGTGCCCCACTCGCTGACTCAACCCTACTGTCCTCTACGCTAGATCACATGACCAGACTATCCTAATAGCCTTGAGACAAACCTGCTAGACACTGTTCGAGTCTTATTGACCCACGGCTGTACCCTACCCTAATCACCTTGACATTGACAAATCAGGGTGTCTATGTGATGATTGCTATGTGTTGTCGTGGCTGTGCTCTTTATCTGTCTTCTGCGTTTTTTCCCGTGTGCTGGAGACACCCTTGGGGGGACTTGTGCCATGGCTCCAGCATCAGTTTGTGATCTCTTTTTCAATCCAACAGGTGTGGCCAGAAAGCATGATTCGCCAACGCTAACAAGTGAAAGCAAAATCTGCTTGAAAATCACAACTATGTCCACTTTTTAGAGCCCAGTCCTCCATCTTTCATTCATACGATTACATCCTTCGAGCTTGCGTTCCAAAAGTCTGTGTGCATGGAGTGAGGCAATAATAGCAAATGTGAACCATTTTAGTCCCGCTTCTTGTCAACACTCACACAGCTTCGTGCTCCTTGACCTGCCGCATGGTGTGCGCAAATGTAGACTTTCAGCAGGTGTTAATGTCAGTCACTCACCCCCAGTTGGTGTATGCTCTTTTGCTTCTGCAAAACATTGCATTCATGGGAATGAGCCTCTGCCTACGACTCCGACCTTTGCCAAGGTTTCAGTTTTCACAACTGTAACCATTATGCACACCTTATTTACTATGTATTTCACACTTATGTTTATATTGACTTGGGGGTAGTTGCTTTGGTTGCAGGGTTGATGTCCTTCACATTATTGCCGTAGTTACCAACATTGTAACGAGGCATTCGTTAATATCCCTTCAAACCAAAAACAAAGAAAAAAAAGTATATATATATATATATGCCTATATATGTTGAATGCCTTTTAGAGAAAACTTATTCGAGAAACAGAAATTAAGATCTGAGGAATGTGTCCGATAGAGTTTAGGGAGTACAGTATCTGGACAATGATTTGCAGCAGCAGAGTCCAGCTAAATAAAGAGATTAGGTTCATTGGAGGTAAGAGAAATGTGGTGCTCTTTATCAGACGCATTACATAAGTAACAGCCTTTCAGTGAACTCGTCTCTTTCTTGTCTCTAGAAGAATCTGTGGAAAGTGATGATGACGACAACCTGTCGCAGGTAATGCGTCAACGAGCCACCATACCCTGGCACTCCTGTGGCACCTACCTGTCCTCGGCCGGGATCCTCCTTCTTACCCTGCTCCTCCTGTCACAGCTCCTAAAACACACCCTTATGGTGTCCATTGACTACTGGCTGGCACACTGGACGTCACACGTCATCACGGCCAAGTCGGACGCCACAGCACGCAACTGTACACTTGTTCAGGTGGGGAAGACAAGTGTTTTTGAAAATATTTGTTTTCTTTCAATATTGTGAAAGTGAGAGATGTCAGTTGAATTCTTCCAGGTAGAGCACACAATAGCTGAGGAATGCCATTGCTGAATCAAAATCAAAATGCCTGAATGTGACACTGCTACGGAGGTATACTAAAGATATGCACGATGCATTATTGCAAAGCTTAATTTACCAATTGTGTTAGAGGGCCCATACGTTGCTTTCCTATGGCAGCAATGAACCTAAATTTGTACGGAAGTCACAAAGCGTAACCTATGATTTTGCAGGAGCTAAGTCCTTTTGGATTATATATACAAAAACGTGAAAACAAATGCTTGACTGCTTGCTTTACATTCACGTTTGTCTTTGCTTTCACTGCAAACTGTCATTCTCATCAATGCCTTTTTAAAGTGTGGGCTGCAGCAAAATTACATAACTAAGTAGGCACTAATCTGTGAATCGTGTTGAGCCGCACTGGCCTAAAGCTCTAGCACAACCACTAACTGCCAGCTCCAGCTGGAGTGTTTTTTAACAAGCCCTGAAGCAACCACACGCCGGCCATTAGAACAGCCGAATGAACGCACTGATGAATAGCAAAGTTTGGAGACATTTGAGTGAAAGATAAATGACCTGTGGGACTCATCATTCTTTCAAGTGAAAACCATCACAACTTACTGCAAGACTGAAAGAGAGCGTTAGTTTTTCTTTTCAGTGTAACTTCTACCAGACAGACACACATTGTCATATAAAAAAAAAACATAATGAATATTTGAACATGACGGTTGACCTGATACAGTCACGTTATCACATGACATTTGGTTTAGGTCAGCCAGATCGGGTATCAGTATTTATTTAGAGGTGTAAATATATACATACATCATGCGCAAGCGTGTTTTGTATGTGTATGCCAGATCAAATTTCCATGGGTCATGTGGCAGCTAAGGACTCTGAAAAACACCTCACCCTATTCCCTTTAATATTTGTTCCACTCAAACACACTTCTTATTGTCTCAAGTAGATGATAAACCGTGCGCTCGATGCCAAAGGATGTTTGAATAAACGTCAACGATCTCTGCCAAATTGATCTAATCTCAAACTTCGACACAGCCAAGTCCAGTTTCAGCTGTCAAATATAATTGCTTAGCTACTACTGTCTCCGTCTTTTCTTTGTGGTGTTGTACGGCTGCCAGACTGCTGTCGTGCAACGCACACTTTGTATTGACAAAGTGCCAATAAAGGAACTGTTTGGTGTTCCTAGTGTGATTCATGTAGTGCGCTTATTATCAATCTTGGCAACAAGTCAATCCAAAGTCAGTGCTGATTTATGCAGATTTGTCTATCAGGTGCTTTGGAAAAATCCATTGTAGAAGAGAATAATCTTTTTCAATTTAACAAGTTATAATGGCTTTAGCTAAATGTTTTCACGGTGATCAAAACATGATAAGATAGTGAGGTGTTTTTGTGTCTGTTTACACAAACTTTGCTCTGTTGTTGAGTTTTTGCTTAGAAGATTTTCTGCATTCAAATATAAATTTACTACATTGCTTGGCTCCAGTGTGCCACATTACTTATCGACTTCTAATTTGCATAGTGGTATAACTACTAACCTGGCGTGCAAATCACAATGACTTTGTTTACATGCAGTCAATCAATATTCATGTTAACTAATTCCCACCGAGATGGACTTCATTATACAATTTCTGCCACGAGCTGCTAATCAATTTCATATTCACACATTCATAAGTGTAAAATTGTATATCTTCATTAGACTGTGAATTAGATTGGGCCTATCTGAAAGTCTGAAAATGATCGAGTGCCACTCCGGCCCTGCTATAAATATACTCTGTATGTGTGTAGTGTGTCAGGATGGCTTTAAGTTACTCTACTTCAGTGTTATGGAATCTAAAACTGAAAACAGTCTTTAATTGCTGTTACAGGATTGCGGCTTCAGTCACTCGTGGTATCTTTCGGTGTTCAGCGTGTTATGCTGCCTCGGCATCATGTTGTGTTTGGCCTCCTCTGTGACTGTGGAGTGGACCGGCCTAAATGTGGCCAAGAAGCTCCATCAGAACCTACTGAACAAGATCACCCTGGCCCCCATGAGGTACATACAACTCTCTATGTAGCAGTTTGATGCTGATGTGTTAAAGAGATTGACGATGTTTATGTTTGTTTTAAGAGCAGACAACACACTTAAGGGCACGCTTTTTTCGCCCCATTACTCCAAGCACCATCTGCTTTCCTTCCACAAAGCCCAGAGACATTTGTTACATTGACAGACTGTTGCACATGTCGCGTGTAGACACACATACGCAAGCACATGCACACACACACACACACACACACATTTGAAATACAATAACACGTGCTAGCATCTCACGTTAAACCTCAACAACTTAGCTGAGGTCCAAAGCTAAAGTGGCATTACAATAAGATCAAGAGGTCCTGGATTTGAGTCTCAGTTTGGGCCCTCCTACATAGTTCGCACCCAAATTACAAAAAGATGCAAGTCACGCTCAAATTGACCGTAAATGTGAATGTGACAAAATAGTTAGATGACTTTTTTTTTTTACAGGTTGTTTGAGACCACACCACTTGGCAACATCCTCAACCGCTTCTCCACAGACACAAATACGATCGACCAGCACATCCCCACCACCCTGGAGTGTCTTTCTCGCTCCACTTTGTTGTGTGTGTCCGCCCTGGGGGTCATTTCCTACGTCACGCCCGTGTTCCTCATCGCCCTCCTGCCGCTGGCTGTCACTTGCTACTTCATCCAGAAATACTTTCGTGTGGCTTCCAGGTGAGATTGACAGGGCCGAAGCGTGTGGGTCGGTGTTTATGCAAGATGCATGATGACACCAAAGTTCCTTGGACCTACATAGCATCCGTTCCATTGTTTGAATTGAAAAAAAGAGGAAAGGTTGCCCCATTAACCATTATGATGAAGGTGTAACGTGAGTGAAGTCTTTCATTGACTTCATTCCGGACAAATGTATTGGGACATTTTGAGTGTCCCAATTAGCCTCATTTTGCCGAACTTTGCTTAGGAATCTGTTTTTTTCTACTCTTTTGCAAAGGGACCTGCAGCAGCTAGAGGACAGCACCCAACTGCCTCTGCTCTCCCACTTCTCTGAGACAGTGGAGGGTCTCACCACCATCAGGGCCCTCAGGTGAGCGCACGAGCTTCTTGAATGGGCTCATGCAATTATATCAGGAATATTCTGGTTTCATTGTACTTAGAAAGATCCCTGCTGGTTAAATTACAAAAAGAAACAAGTTTTCTTATCCTTCAGGTACGAGCCCAGGTTCAGACAGAGGTTACTTCAGTTCATAGACGCCAACAACATCGCCTCGCTTTTTCTCACAGCAGCCAATCGGTGGCTGGAAGTCCGCATGGTAATGACTTATTTATATTTGTCCTGGTCTTGTTGGCTCTCGCTGTTAGGATTACAAAAAGTATAGTTTACGTCCATCTCTCATTTACGACATGCAGCCTGGCTATGATGTTTTAATTTGGGGTTGCTCCGAGTGGAAATTATGGATCCCTGGACAAATCAAGACCTTTTATTGGCGTGTGTTTGGCAGGGAAATAAGCAGCTCATCCCTTTTTATTTTTAATACGCGCTGCAGCACGACATTTCTCTAATGACTTTATCTGCCTGTAGGAATATATCGGGACCTGTGTGGTGTTGGTAGCAGCTGTGTCTTCCATTACAAATTCGCTCAACGATGGGCTGCCTCCCGGACTAGTGGGGCTGGGCCTCACCTATGCGCTCATGGTGAGACTGTTTGTTGTTTGGATGATGGCTAAAGTGTGACCATTAGATGCTCTCCTGAGATGGTAAACGTGTCGCAGCATCCCAGAGCGAGACGCAGATTCAATGCAAAAATGTCCGCTGTAGGTGCTGCGAGTAGTCAATATCGGAGCAATCTTCTGAAATTGGTGGTATTCCATGCATAAATTATTATCATGTAAATTCATGTTGTTGTGCTATTTAAAAAAGATATGAATTTTTTAAATTCGATTTTTAATGCACTACAAGGTCATAGAAGCATCATCACCTTTTATGTATCAGGTGTCCAACTACCTGAACTGGATGGTGCGTAACCTGGCAGACATGGAAGTACAGCTTGGATCAGTCAAGAGAATTAACGGCCTCCTCAAAACGGAACCCGAGAATTACGAGGGTCTGCTCAGTGAGTTGTCCCTTGAATTAGAAAGCATTTGCAGTTCTATACCACTGAAAACACCGAATCTGTCATTTAAACCTGTCTCTAAGTACTATTAATCCACATATAATAAACACAAACTGTCCAGTTTGCAGTCACATGAATGCTCTTTTTGTGGTTGCCAGGCCTGTCTCAGGTCCCAGAAGGCTGGCCCCAACGTGGCGAGATCCAGATCCAGAATCTGAGCGTCCGTTACGATGCCACGCTCAAGCCTGTGCTCAAAAACGTCCACGCACACATCAACCCTGGACAGAAGGTAAGAAGGCTTTTGGCGAGAAGAAGAAAAAGCCTGAGTCAGCGTTAATGTTTACGTCGTTTTGCAGGTGGGGATCTGCGGCAGGACAGGCAGCGGCAAATCCTCTTTCTCCCTGGCCTTCTTCCGCATGGTGGACATGTTTGAAGGTTGGCACTCTCAAACCATCACGTTTGATGCGGCGCTTTATAATACACTTAATATGAATCATTTCTTTACTTTGACAGGGAGAATTGTGATCGATGACATTGATATTGCTAAGCTGCCCCTGCAGACGCTGAGATCCCGTCTGTCCATCATCTTGCAAGACCCGATCCTCTTCAGCGGCACCATTCGGTATGAAGAACAACAAACGACTGTTTTACCTGCAAAAGTTTTTGTCAGGTCACATTAGATCCGGTGACACTTGAAATAGAGAGATGAGAACAAAGAGCCTTAGTATGTTATTTTTAGACAACCGCAAAAGTGCCTGTACCAGCTTTCAAGAATAGATTTTTTTTTTTCCAAGTGGAACCTTTATGGTTGATCATGATCTGGTCCAGGGAGTAGTTTAACTTCCTTGTATTGGTACAATGTTCACCTTGGAAGTCATTGAAATAGAACTCATCTGTTCCCAAGTTAGAAAGGCTCACATTTTAGAGGTCTTTGAATCTCAGATCAGGTTTGTGTATTCTCCTTTCTCCGGCTTCCTTCCACACTCCCAAAATAATGAAGTGTCCATATGTGGAAATGTGATTTATGTTCACATTGAATTTTTTTGTCGTGTTATGTTGATAAGCTACGAACATTCTTTTCAATCGAATGTAAATATTTCATAATCCAGTGTGCCTTTTGCAGGCGTCCATTTAAAATTCATGTACGTTCTGCGTTATGCTTTAGTTTCACCTATTGTGTATGTGTGTGATCGTGTATAGGTTCAACCTGGATCCAGAAATGAAGGCCACGGATGAGATGCTTTGGGAAGCTTTGGAGATAGCTCAGCTGAAGCCTGTTGTTAAGTCACTTCCAGGAGGGCTGGGTGAGTTTATACTTGGATCTATTTTAGTGTGTGTACAGACATAAATGCAACACTGTTGTGACCTTGTCATGCCATAAACAATAGAATCAAAGGTGAGTTTGTTCCCAGGCATCCTCCATTGCACATCTGCTGTATCACAATACATGAGCATCAATATTTCAAATAGCCTGCAGATGCTTTTGATACACAGTGCCTGTTCTCAGGTGGCACTCTCATATTCAGATCACATCTAATAGTAGACTTCACCTTCATCTGACTTTCTCGATGAACGTGATGAGTGCCTGGTATGCTTACGACTTTATTTAGCTGCTCCGGGCTTGCTGGTTATCGCTCTGTACTTAAATGTTCTCTTGTAAGTGTCTGTCATGACCAAGCGGTCAAGGTGATTATTCAACATCGTTTGATGCTCACCTCACTCACTCCACAATGACAGCCTATCATTCGTCTGTCTGTCTGTCTGTAGGTGTGAAGGTTGTTTGTCTTCATGGAGCATTATTATTATTTTTATTTTGTGTTGGTCTTATGAGATTTTATTTGGAACGTGTTTCCAGATGCCAACGTGACAGAGGGGGGAGAGAACTTCAGTCAGGGTCAGCGTCAGCTCTTCTGCTTGGCAAGGGCTTTTGTGAGGAAGAGCAGCATCCTCATTATGGATGAAGCCACGGCATCCATCGACATGGCAACGGTCAGTTTGTGCTTATGGTGACAGTGTTTCTACAGAGAAAACGGTGACTGGGAGGTCACAGTGATATTCTGTCTTTATGCTAACTATAAAAAAGAAAACAAGGAAAAGGAGCTTGCGGCAACATCTTAGTAGGTGATTCACATACTAAGAAAAGATTTTCTGCAGGAGGACAGAATGGAAAGAGTGCAAATAAGAGGCTGAGGGCTGTTGCGGGCAGTCGGCTGTTGCTTAAGAGCATCTCCTGAATGCTGGTTGACAAAAAGTGACATTTGTGCTCACAATAACACAGTAGTGATGCCCTCGAGGAGACAACACTAATCTTTTAACTTAATTCACCCAGTTGGTCAATTCCATTGGAAGCAAAAGGGGGAAAAAAGCTTGGCACAGTGTGAGGTTTTATTTATTTATTTATTTATCTATTTATCTTAAATAATTACTGATTTTCTTAAAGCATTACATGGTGGCACTGTATAATCACAATAAATTCAGCTAAACTCATCTGATGGCAAGCAGACGTTTGGCAGATAGTGAACAATTCTTCAAAAAGAAGATTTAAAATGCTCATTGGCATTCCAAGTTGAAGCTTACTGCAAAAGTAACATAAAACAAAGTGAATTATATGATGAAAAGAACCACGTAGAAAAAAATTAGGAATGTCTCTTTCGTTGAATGCTACTAAACAACGCAAAACATCATAGATAGGCTAACAAATATAATGTGTGTTGCAGTTTATAATGTTTTCCAAACCAATGGTGAAATAATACATATGGAAAGATAAAATAACAGTGCTCACAGTCACATATTCTTTATAATTTTAATGAAATTACCATTATGTATGCTGCAACTGCCGGAGTCAGTTCTGTCTGTGTCACACTGCTCCCATGTGGCCAGCAGGAACTCAAAGTTGCTCTGGAACAGATGAATAGCTTTTCCATTAAGTTCAGTGAGGAAAGATGATTTGAGATACGTATACGTGTTTTGAGTTACGAGCACTATCTAAGAAACCATTGACTGATGAATTTTAACTTTTTTTTCATGACTTATAACCAAGTTTTTTTTCTGCCCCCATAGGAGAGCATCTTGCAGAAAGTGGTAATGACTGCCTTTGCTGACAGAACAGTGGTTATAATAGCAGTAAGTGCACACGCAGCAGTGTATAATTACCACTCCCCATACACACACACACACACACACACACACACACACACACACACACACACACACACACACACACACACTCTCCCCATACACGTTTGTTTCTTAAGTTGTCCCTCTCCTCTGTGCCGCACAGCATCGCGTCCACACTATCTTGAATGCCGACCTGGTGATTGTGATGAAGCGGGGGATCATCCTGGAGTATGATGAACCCCAGGCCCTGCTGGGAAAGGAGGAGAGTGTCTTTGCCTCCTTCGTACAAGCAGACAAGTAGCACAAGAAGAGAACATGTCAACCGAAGGAAGACATTCAAAGTGCAATTGATCCATGGAATATTTACCTTTATTTTTTATTCATACTGTATTATATTTGTAAATAACAATGTGAAATGGTTGTTAATAAAATATATATTATCATTGAAATAAAAAATATATTAAAATATATATTATCACTGAGGCTAATGAGGTGCTCTTGACTCTAGAGTGATCTACATTGACACTGCCACATATTCATATTCTCATGGGTGTCACAAGATCCTGCAGGAGCCATTACTGACTTGAGAATGCTCTAAGGTGCCTGAAATAGCCACGGCATGACGACCTGTGCCAGTCACAACTTAGTATTCCTAAAACACCAACTCCTAAAACATTTGGTACATCAGATTCTTTCATTCCTTCCCTTTGTTTAATTTTACTTTCTTCTTCCAAACTGCTTTTCATCCTTTCGTTTCCCTTAATTTTTTTTGCCCTTCCTTTATTTTTATTATATTTTCCTCATTTTCATCCATTCATTACTTTCTTTTTCCTTCCTTTCTAAAGACAGCTTTAATTAAATCCATATAGCAGTGATTATAACTTTTATACTGAGTTATGAATATTGCTCATGGTTGTCTTGTTTTTACTTCAGTTAAATTGATATTGTGGTGTCTCCTCTAGTTCTAGTAAGTTCTAAATTGAATAAATAACTATTACTTAAGTTCTAGTAAATATCTGGATGCTAAACAATTTGAGGCTTTAAATACAAAACAATCAAATTAAAAGCTATAATTCCGGCAGTAACGGAGCTTGTCGTCTCAAACGAGAAATGTCGTATGCCTGTGACGTAATCAGAGGATCCCTTGTACTCTTCAAGACGTTTGCTACTGTCCATAACTGTCCCCCTTTGTGCATTCTCATTGAATTCCCAGGAAGGGCATGACAGAGATTGTGGAGGGAGGGTCTCATGCTATCGAGCAGGAGTGTCGGCACAAAAGGAAAGTGCATTAGGGAGATTGGCCGGCAACAATAAAAACTATTGGACACGGTTGCGTCTAATGCGTGTGAATGCGCACTGGATTTCTCTCAATGCCGTGTGCGCCTGCTGCGCTGGTGAGGTGCTGTTATTTATTTTGATGGTGGTGGTGCACTCTGAGTGACGGTGGCAGCTGAGGACGAAGGACAGGAATCCCCACATGGGACGTCAAGCCACTGACTGGGGGGCAACGTGAAGAGAGCGCATAGCTGGGACGAACATGAAGGCTGCGGCCGAGCGAAAAAGCGGACAGAAAGCTGCAAAGCTATACTAAAAAAACAAGACGATTTTATTTGTTCCTGCCTTTGGGGGCGTAATGCGTGAGAGCCATGTTGTCCAGAAAAGGCCTCATTCCGGAGGACTACTTGCTGACACGCTTGGCCGAGGATGTCCAGCAGCCCAAGTTCAAATCGAAAACGAGGAAAGCCCGCTTCGTGGCCAAGAACGGCACCTGCAATGTGGCGCACACCAACATCCGCGAGCAGGGCCGCTTCCTCCAAGACGTCTTCACCACTTTGGTGGACATGAAATGGCTCCACACGCTCATCATCTTCACCATGTCGTTCCTGTGCAGCTGGCTTCTTTTCGGGATGGTCTGGTGGCTCATCGCCTTCGCGCACGGCGACCTGGACCGGCAGCCGGACGGCTTCGTGCCGTGCGTCACGGAGATTCGCTCCTTTTCGTCCGCCTTCCTCTTCTCCATCGAGGTGCAGGTGACCATCGGCTTCGGGGCGAGGATGGTGACGGAGGAGTGCTTGTCTGCCATCGTCGTGCTTATTATGCAGAACATCGTGGGGCTGGTTATCAACGCCATCTTGCTCGGCTGCATCTTCATGAAGACCGCGCAGGCGCGCCGGCGCGCCGAGACGCTTATTTTCAGCAAGCACGCAGTCATCTCCGTGCGTAACAACAAACTTTGCTTCATGGTGCGCATCGGTGACCTGAGGAAGAGCATGATCATCAGCGCCACAGTGCGGATGCAGGTAGTAAAGAGAAGCACCACCGAGGAGGGCGAGGTGGTGCCCCTGGATCAGATCGACATCAACATGGACAACCCGGTGGGCACCAACGGGGTCTTCCTGGTGTCCCCGCTCATCATCAGCCACGTGATCGACAAGGACAGCCCGCTGTACGCCATGTCTGCGGCGGACCTGCTGCACGACGACGTGGAGATCATCGTGGTCCTGGAAGGCGTGGTGGAGACCACCGGCATCACTACGCAGGCCAGGACCTCGTACGTGTCCGAGGAGATCCTATGGGGGCAGCGATTCGTGCCCACCGTGTCTGAGGAGGACGGCATATACGCGGTAGACTACTCCAAGTTCGGCAATACGCAGAAGGTGCCCACGCCGTGCTGCAGCGCCAAGAAACTGGACGAGGTGGGCGGCATCGCGAGGTTTAAACTCACCGAGGGCGTCACCTTGCGGCCGTCGGTGAGAAGGCGGCGGGCAGCCACCATAGCCCGGCGCTCCAGGTTGGACAGTTGATGAAAACGTGCTTTCTTAGAACGAATACGTCAATGTGGACGACGAGAATGTACTCGTGTGCTATCGCTGCAATTCCAGACAATTCAACGTGATTTATAGAGCACAGATAGTATCTCCACTTTGGGAACCAGTCCTAATTTACTTGACGACAGAATAGCCCTTCATGTCAGCCTTTTGAGATATTTTCATTCAACATGTCTGTTTTTAAGTTTGACCTACAAAAGTTTGCGCAATATGTTGTACTACCCGAAAGTGTTGGAATGGCAAGCGCAATTATTTCTTTTTTGTTGTACTGAAGACTTGGGTTTATGATAAAAGATGACTATCACACACGAGTTCAGAATTGCAGCTTTTATTAAACGTGTTGACATTTAAATGTGTTAAACAAGTCAGAACAGAACACCTTTTGTTTGAAGCCACCCACTTTTCGAGTGAGCAAAAGTATTGGAATGGACGTGGCGTAACCCTTGCTTGCGAAAGCTGCATCAAGCCCCCTTCGCAATTGATTTAACCTGATTGCTGCTTCATTTGAATGGTTTTTACAGGCCTTTACTGCATGCAACCTCTTTCACTTGTTTGTTTCTGTGAGTTTCTCCCTTCACTGTCCTCTTTAGGAGGTGAAATGCATGCTCAAATGGTTTACAGTATTTTACTTGGCAGTCCCAAACCTTCCACATTTCCTCTCTGATGAAGTCCTTTGTTGTGTTGGCAGTGTGTTTTGTGTCATTATCTTATTGCATGAAGCTTCTCTCAATTAGTTTGGATACATTTTCCTACAAATTGCCAGACAAAATGGTTTTGTAGACTTTAGAATTCTTTTTTTTTTCTCATCAATGAAGACCAGCCAGTAGTGTTGGCTCGTGAGTGAACGATTCGTTCAAAGGAACGAGGTCTTTCAGTGAACGAGCGTGAACGAATCAAGTGATTCGTACTTTTTTCAGTTTATATGACTTCAACCTGTGGGTGTCGGTAATGCGCATTGAAGCTGGTGCCACCTCGCCGCAAAACTAAACGAAGAAGATAATGACATAACTTCCTGTTCACGAACGAGTCGTGAATTGCATTTCCCGTTCACCAACTAAACGGACCTGTGAGTGAACGAGTCAGTGAGTGAGTGATTTGCACTTCCAGTTCATCGCGAGAACGGATCAGTGAGGGAACGAATCCTGACTTTCCCGTTCGCGAACTAGTAAATGGGTGAACTGCCTTCCTTCCCCCCGTGCATCAACGGATCAGTCAGTGAACGTGTTGCGTCTCCCTCCTGGCGTGAACTATGTAAGCCAGAATATAGATTTACGATTTGCCAAGGAAAGAAAGAACCACTCACCACTTATTTTATGCACGTTTTTCTCCAAGCTAACGGCTAACTTTCTTGCATGAAGGGATGCGCCGTTATGCAACAACGGGGAGATTATGCTTCTCTTTGGGTAATCTTGATTTTATAACACTTGTAGTAGTTTTTACATAACGTGTATGCATATATACGCCTCAATATTGTTATCCAATATATCTACTGCAATTTCACATTAGATTGCTGGTTTGAAATTTACTTGTAATATTATTATTAATATTATTTTTTAAATAAACATATTTGTTAAAACTTGTCTGGTGTTTTATTCCTTGTTTTTATATTCGCCAATTAAAACAATCAGACATTTGGTTAACTGCTTTATATGACAATATGTGTTTTACGTTGTTATAGGAGTTGATGTCACCCAAAATAACAAATGTCGGCATAACGGATTTTTTTTTCAACCTTTTATTCAAACACAAACACATTCGGTATAATAACACCATCAACTACAATTCAACAAATACAAAATTAAAACATCAATGTCGGCATAACGTGTGTCGGCTGGCATAGCAGCATCGCTGTCTGTCACTCAGCAGCAGCGACGTCACATATCAAACAGCCAATCAGAAAGTGGGGGTGAGGGCGGGTGTGGCACTTTTCACTTTCACTTAAACTTTTTCCCTAATGAAGTGGCCTGTGATTAGGGACACCTCATGGACACTTCAATAGGTACACTACACGAGGTAAAAATAAATAAATGAATAAATAAATAAGAAAGTGTAGCGAACGATTCGGTGAACGATTCTTTTGAACAAATCTTTTGAGTGAACCTATTCTAAAGATTCAGTTGAACTGGAATGCACATCATTAGTACAAAAGAGTGCAGATGAGTGGGACTGCCAGGTCGAAATAACCGACTGGTTAGTGACATGGGCTCTTGCTCGGTAAGATCTTGGTTCGATCCCAGGTGTGAGCATATACCTAAATGTGCTTTTAGGATTGGAACCTCGCTTTGTATAAGTATATGCATATGCAAACAAATGCAAGTATTTATGTAGAAATACATAAGGTCTACACTCTTTTCAAGTGTACCTAATAACAGGCCACTTTATTAGGGAAATATCATGGTCAAAGGTCACAGGTGTCAAACTCCAGTCCTCGGGGCCGCATTCCAACATGTTTTCAAAGATTCCCTCGTTAAGTGCACCTGCGTGAAAAGTTTTAGCTCCTGCGGAACGTGAAAGGGGCTAAAACTTTTCACGCAGGTGTGTTTAACGAGGGTAACTTGGAAAACATATTGGAACGCGGCCCCGAGGAGTAGAGCTTGACACCTGTGACCTTTGACCATGATATTTCCCTAATAAAGTGGCCTGTTATTAGGTACACTTGAAAATGGCGGTGTACCTAATGGAGTGTCCGTGTGATTCCCTCGTTAAGTGCACCTGCGTGAAAAGTTTTAGCTCCTGCGGAACGTGAAAGGGGCTAAAACTTTTCACGCAGGTGTGTTTAACGAGGGTAACTTGGAAAACATATTGGAACGCGGCCCCGAGGAGTAGAGCTTGACACCTGTGACCTTTGACCATGATATTTCCCTAATAAAGTGGCCTGTTATTAGGTACACTTGAAAATGGCGGTGTACCTAATGGAGTGTCCGTGTGATTCCCTCGTTAAGTGCACCTGCGTGAAAAGTTTTAGCTCCTGCGGAACGTGAAAGGGGCTAAAACTTTTCACGCAGGTGTGTTTAACGAGGGTAACTTGGAAAACATATTGGAACGCGGCCCCGAGGAGTAGAGCTTGACACCTGTGACCTTTGACCATGATATTTCCCTAATAAAGTGGCCTGTTATTAGGTACACTTGAAAATGGCGGTGTACCTAATGGAGTGTCCGTGTGATTCCCTCGTTAAGTGCACCTGCGTGAAAAGTTTTAGCTCCTGCGGAACGTGAAAGGGGCTAAAACTTTTCACGCAGGTGTGTTTAACGAGGGTAACTTGGAAAACATATTGGAACGCGGCCCCTCGAGGACTGGAGGTCGACACCACTGGTTGAAGTGAAAAGTGCCACACCCGCCCTCACCCCCACTTTCTGATTGGCTGTTTAATCTGTGACGTCACTCGGACACTCCATTAGGTACACTGCCATTTTTAGGTGTTCCTAATAACAGGCCACTTCATTAGGGAAAAATCATGGTCAAAGCTTAAATAAAAGTGAAAAGTGCCACGCCCGCCCTCACCCCCACTTTCTGATTGGCTGTTTGATCTGTGACGTCACTCGGACACTCCATTAGGTACACTGCCATTTTTAGGTGTTCCTAATAACAGGCCACTTCATTAGGGAAAAATCATGGTCAAAGCTTAAATGAAATTGAAAAGTGCCACACCCGCCCTCACCCCCACTTTCTGATTGGCTGTTTAATCTGTGACGTCACTCGGACACACCATTAGGTACACTGCCATTTTTAGGTGTTCCTAATAACAGGCCACTTCATTAGGGAAAAATCATGGTCAAAGCTTAAATGAAAGTGAAAAGTGCCACACCCACCCTCACCCCCACCTCCTGATTGGCTGTTTGATCTGTGACGTCAATCAGACACTCCATTAGGTACACCACCATTTGTTGGATTGTAGTTGATGGTGTTATTATACCGAATGTGTTTGAATAAAAGGTTGAAAAAAAAATCCGTTATGCCGTTTGTTATTTTGGGGGACACCAACTCCTATAACAACGTAAAACACGTCATATAAAGCAGTTAACCAAATGTCAGATTTTTTTTTAATTGGCGAATATAAAAACAAGGAATAAAACACCAGACAAGTTTTAACATAAATGTTTATTTAAAAAAAAATAAAAATATTAATAATAATATTAAAAGTAAATTTCATTCGTTGAACGATTCGTTTGAAAGAATCTTCTGAGTGAACTGATTCTAAAGATTCAGTTCACTTCCAGCCAGCCATTCCAGACGCAACTACACTTTGCAAGCCCACGCCACAACATTACCACCATCATGCTTCACAGATGAGATGTGTTTTGGACCATAAGCAGATCATTTAATTCTTCTTACTTTCCCCTTTCCATTAGGTAGAAGTTCATCTTGGCCTCCCCAGTCCATAAAACTTAGTTCCAAAACCTTTGTGGCTCATCTCTACTTCGCAAAAAAAAAAAGGTTTTGGTGATGAGTGGTTTGCATCTTGCGGTCTGGCATGTAGTCTATATTTCTTCCTTCGAAGTCTTTATTCATGATGTAACTCTTGATGGTCGCAGCAGAATGAATTCTGAGGTCTACAAAACCATTTGTGTTTCAATTTACAGAAAAATGCATCCAAACTAATTGGGAGAATCCGCCGTAGAAGTCCCCCCATGCAACAAGACAAGAACCAAAATAAACATTAAAAGTGGACGGTCTTAGACTGGCCAAGTCAATCACCACACCTTAACCTAATGGCGCATGTATTCCCCCTCCTGAAGATAAATGTATTGAAATTATTTCAAAAAATGCTACAGAAAAAACAAGGACAGATTTAGAATCATCTGAAAAAAAAATCTAGGAAAGTTAACTTGCTTCTCTGATAAAATAAAAAATACTTATGATACTATGATTTTGTAATGCAGTTGAATGAGTGTCATCACTTAAGTCTAGTAAATATGTATTGCTCGTTTGTGGATGTCAACTGGGGTAAACCGCTGCGGACGTCAATATTTTGAGACGATCAAATCATGATGCAAACATTTTACAAACATCTCTAATAGACACATTACGGATTATGAACACAACATGACACTGCAATACAGAGACGAGACAGTGGATCAGAATGGCATTTTTCTTTTATTAGATTATAATCAGCAGAGCTTGAAATATTAAATTGCTTTTAACTTAGTTAATAATTAAAATACATAAAAACAAGAGCCAGAATAAAGAACCCTGCAAATAAAGAAAACAAAAATAAATTAAAAAAGAGACAAATATAAACTCAATCCTCCTCCACATAGAAGCTGTCTGACAGAAGTCCAAGCAGAAGTTGTTTTTCTATGTGTCAGGATAACTATTGTTATTTCCAAACTATCTTTCCTTTCATAATCTTTAAAAACAAATCTTAAAAAGGGATGTGGGAAACTAAACAAGAACAACAGAAGAAGAAAAGAAGGGTTTGCAGCTCGCCACCAGCACGCTCTGCACCCCTTCTCGCCACGTTGGCATGTGTGGGACTGCAGACGTGACATCACATCTTGGTCCTTCTGTGCTGCTGGGGCAGGTGTGTGTATGTTTGAGTGGAGGTGGGAGGAAGCGGCGGCGTGCTGCACAGAAACCAGCAATCCACTGCAATTCAGACACCAGTATGGTAAAGTATCACCATTTCGCTGATCAGATTAAACATCTAATCTACAATCTTAAAATGTTCATCTGTGTCCACCTTTCTGCGCATGTTCATCTTTTCTGCCCTCTACAGGGAAGTAGGCTACACAACATGTTTGTAGGGGGGGCCACGTCATCAGTACGCGAGGGTCGCGTAGAAGAGTTTGACCAACTAAAGGGACAGAGATTGAAAAGAGAGAAAAGCCTCTCTGGCAGCAGTGACATACTCTCTCAGGTCCTGAGTAGGAGGTGCATGAAACTAAGCCCCACATAAACAACCCATATCGGGACTGGCTAAGATTAGCCAGCGTGGTGCTTCGTGTTGTCGGAGGAGGCCAGCAGAGATGCCTCTTGTCCGGCCGACACAAACACCGGGCAAGAGCAGGTCCGAGCAAAGTCAAACCCCCCTCGTGTACACAGTGTGCTAGCGAGAGGATAGACAGGAGGGCCAATCACCACGCTTGCAAGACCCCCTACATAAACACACACACACACACACACACGTTCAACCCAACCAAACAACAACCAAATTCGAACAAAATAACTCATCAAAAGTAAAAGTGAAGTGAACCCAAACATGAAACACAGCTGTGGTTTTTTTGTCCTAGAGAAGATGAGAGGGATGGTGTTTTTTCTTTTAATCCCTGGGAGAAATGTTCTCGCCAATTCCTGCTGGCGTTACAAACCCCTGGCTACCACCCAGCCCCCCAAAGCCCCCCCCTTCCCCTTGTCCTTTCGACTGGTTGGTTGGTGTTTCAGCGAAATACGCAAGTGTAGTGGAAGATCTGTCAAGTCCCGCTGGCACACCGCGGCAGGCAGCCAGGCCGTCTTTCCTTCTCTCCTGTCCTATCCTCTGTCGCCCCCGGGCCGGCATTTCGGCTGCGCCTCCGCTCATCTCTCCGTCACGTGGTTATGTGAGGACGGGGAGGGAGACGAGGTCGGTGAGGAGGGGGCCGGCGCGGTCGAGGGCGGCGGAGGGGCGGGGGCGCACAGGATTTCGGACAGGTCGTCCATGATACAGGTCTCCTTGGGATCGACTAGGTTGAATTCCCTTACGAAAACGATGAAATGTGCATAGAGAGTGTTCAAATGGCCCTGGAGCTCCAGTGCCACCGTCTCTTTAAAGTGCGCCCAGTAGAGGTGAGCCAGCACGTGGAACAGGTACCGGCAGATCTTCTTCACCAACGTGTCAAAGGAGTTGGGGAATTCTTTGCCTGGGGGCAGAGTGAGACAATTAGGAAGTGGAAGAAACTTGCTTGTGCTTTCTTGCTATGTTTGAGTGGCTGACCACTACCCGAGGCAGCAGGGGGCAGCAGTGCAACATTTGGAGATACACTGTGCCCAATTGCACACAAAGGGGGTTGGTTGTACAAAGGATTAACATCACGATTGTATTTGATATAAAAGTATTAAAGATTGGATTTTACAAACTTTGCTTTTATATTATTCAGAAAAAACAAACTGGATTTATTAGATGCTAACTAACGCATCATAGCAAAGGGTGCCAATAATTAGGGAGTGCAGTGTATGGGTCAACAAAAATTAATATCGTAATAATTTACAGTGCAACGAAAAAAACAGTGAAATTATTGTTTGAATCAGCTTTAAAAATAATTTTAAGGGACACATAAAAGCATGTCTTTTATGCTATGGACCTTTTTAGACCATTTAAATTGTGAAATTGGGTTATTTCCCAATGGGCCTCATCTTCCTTTCTTGAGAAGTGCACTTACCATATTTTGTAGGAAAGACTTCCTCATCTGTGACCAGTTTCTGACAAAGACTCATAACAAGGTCAACATATTGTGGCGCAGTGCACTTTGTCTTCTTCCCCTTTTCATCCTGCCAGTAGTATGTTCTGGACAAAAACCAACAACAACAAAACATTCATGTGTGTTGCAAATTAACATTTGACAGTGGAGGAGCAGCGTGTAAATGAGGTCATCATGAATCATGTAAATGTTTTCCTTCAAATGTTTGAGGAAGGAGCAGCTGTGACACGCAAATATCTCTTGCGACAGTCTTTCATACAAACTCGAGAAGAAACAACTAGTAGGTGATCTTTCATCTACTGCTCTCTACGATCTCATTTGGGGAAAGCCCCAATATGCGTCACCCTGTGGATGACATCAACGTCTTTTCAATGGACACAATGGCTTCTCTCACCTGAGGGAAACTTAGTAACAGTGAGTATTACATACATTAGTTTCTGGGGGGTTTTCCGCTCCTCCTCGAAGTTTTACATAAGTCAGAACACACACTAACTGATGCTAACACAGTACTCAAGTCACCATTCTATTGACTACTCGTAGGCAATAAAAAAAAAAAACAATCAAGCAAACTCCTGCAGTTGATTGTGTGCCGTTTTTGTGAGACCTGTTCCAAAACTGATGCATCCTCAGCCTAAGGGGTTTAGAGATGAAGAATCTAAGTGATGCCACATTCAAGCCAATAAATCTTAACTGAAATATCTTAACTGTCGTTGACTTTTTTTTTTTTTTTTTTACACTTCTCAACAATTACTTTGAAAATTGTCGATGCACGTAGTTTTAGCCTGGAACAAATGGTTTTCATTGTTATATAGATCAGGGAAAAAGTGTGACTTTTCTTTCAAAGATCAAAACTCAAATATGAAGTTAAAGTTAATGTAGAGTTCAAAGAACAGTACAAGATATTGTCCCGTTTTTTTCCTCTGCTCCACATAAAAATTTGTTCAAATGACACGCCATAGCTTATAGAAACATTTTCTTCCCCAAATAGTATTTGGGCAGGGGCACTGACACCACAGCCGCCAAAGACAAGCAGGAAAGGGCGGGCGGGTGATGAAGCTTACATGACGAAGTGGATGGAATGGGACAAACACAAAGTGTCATCACTAACAAATTGTGTTTTGCTACTTTAATAAGCAGCCTTATGACAAGAAAGAAACAAAAAGTGATGAATGTGTCCTCTTTTTGTCTTTTGTTCCTTTTACTGTGCAAGTCTTTGGCAGTTTGCAATGCGTGGTTGCAGGTGTCACACTATTTACACAGATGTCACAGCTAGTCCAGACCAACCTTTCCACCCTGCTGCGAAAAGCAAAGCCCGACTGACGTTGCTGTACCTACACAAAACGTACTTGTTACTGTTCCTCCATCTTGCCTCCTCATCACAGTGCATTTGTCAGGATGTGGGAGAGCAGAGGCTCAGCGGCGGCTTAAGGTGACAGCCGCCGCAAAATGACTGTTGACTGAGAGGTTAAGTCATGACAAGCTCTTCTTTCACAGGGAAGCGGGTCATGTGTGTATTGTGCCTCAACGGTTGCTTGTGTCACGTGTGCATGTGAGCAAGTAGGTAATCTGGTTTTTCTTGTGCGCAGAATACACAGGATGCACAAAAGGCAGCTCCTTAAGACAAGGCCACACACGTTAAGTCTGGAGTACACCACCCTGACAGGGTAAACTAGTTAGATAAATGCACTACTTATAATCAGCCACCTGCACATTGTTATATTGGACAAACAGTCCGCCGGTGTACAAAAGGCGCCAACTGCCATACAGGTCTTCTCAACTGTTTTAACGGCACACACATTCTTCCTTGGTGGGAAATGTATGCACGTGAACGTTTGTTTATTCAAAAAGGTCCTTCTATAACAGTGGTTTTATATTGGCGGAAGATGACAAGATGTTGGTCACCTTCACTTTGTTAACTGACTTAAGTTCACATTCCAAGATGGACATTTGTGGAGCCTCCAGCTTGCTTGTGATGCTCAAATTGGCTTTAAGGGGAAGTCAAGTCAAATCTTTCCTTTACAATAAAATGTTCTATGTGCCCCCTCTAGTCTAAATATCGTATACTGATTAATATAGTGCTTTTTGCAATATGAAACGAGTAGAATAATCCGACCGTACTGAAACTTGCTGTCTACAGAAAATAACCACATAGTACCACATGGTTCAGTTGCAGATGTCACATGACTAACGGCAAAAATCAGGTGAGGGATATTTGGACTAGTGGGGGCACATTATGATACACATTTCTGACTTCCATTTTAAAACTTTGTTGTTGTTTTTTTTTTTTTTATGGAGTGACCTTTAAAGGTGTCACTATTCAGGCTAAACGTGGCCCGCCCCTATTACTCACGTGTTGCATGCTGTCATGGCTTGACAGCTGTCCCCGGTGCAGAACTCTGAGATGGTGCTGTACTGCAAGTTGATAAGATTGAAGAATGTAGTTGCTGCAGGAACGAAAAAAAAAAAAAAAAAAAGGTCACATAATGCCAATGTGAGTTGTCATTTGCTGCAAACAATTATGGTCTCTTAATAATGCTTATTGACGTCACAAGCTGCTTGTGGACTGTCAAACATGAGTCACAGTCACAAGTGGCACAATTAACCAGTAATTAAACCCTCAAATGCTCGTCTAGTTTGATTGAAGTCGTAAATAAATGCAAGGCAAGGGATTTCAAAGAAAGGACAGAAAGATGTCAATTAATGTTCCCCAAACTCTGAAAAGCGGCTTGGTCAGGTGGAAGCCTGCATTCTTGTTGCCAGATAAAGAAATGTGTTTGCGTTTAAACACAACATTGATGATGACTCACAGTACAAAAGTAATGCACTCTGTTTGCTTATTATAGCGGCAACATTTAGGTTAACCACTGGTGAGCCATTAAAGCATTTCATGCTAAGATGTACCTGCAGGGCTTCCGCAGTTGAAGCGTTACTTTCATAAGCCCCCTCGTCTCACTCTAGCGTGGGAAAACTTGTCCAGCGTGTTCATGTGACTGCCGTGCAACGTGACTCACTCTTATCTCACCACAGAGTGTCGGTTGCCATTGCCGACAGATGGCTATTGAAATTGTGGAAATATTGTTCAAGCTCAACACAAATACTGAGAATTCTCAATGATTTATTACCAAGTTTGTCAAAACATGAACAACTTGTGCTGAGGCTTAAAAACCAAATGAAATGCCAGCGTGTACAAGTCCAAGCGCAACTTTTCTGACTTGCTCTAGATAGAATGTTAATATGTGAAACGTGTTTTAACACGTCTCGTTTCTTTCTTTCCTTTCAATCTTGCGCAGCCCTTGTTGAATACCAGAAAAATCAGGCAACAGTGTACTTTCACAATTCCAGAACTTCTGCTCATAAGGACTCGCGTAAATGTAGCCAAGAAGAAAAACGGGTAAACAGGATTGATAGCAAGGGATGGAGTTGTGGTGTGATGTGTTTCTGGGTTAGGGTTAATTTTGTGCCATGTCTGGATCCTGTTAAAGGTTTGGCTCTGTGGTTGCTACACCTCCAGCGGCTTCTCTTGGCTGACATTTTCACTTTCCACCTTTTTGCATTTCCAGAAAATCTCCTGCCTTGTTTTTCACCTGGCACTGCTCAGTCCCCTTATAGTGACAAAGGTGTTTTGGCACTTTGATATTACCGTGGACCGAGTCCAGCCGCGAATAGCTGATTGCTGCAAGTAACAAATTATTATGCGCTCGTGGCTGCTGACACTACAATGCAGTGAATATAAAAATAATGTTGGTGTTTTGCTATGAAAATAAAACAATTTGATGTTTTTGTCACTTTTGAGTCACAAATTGTGAGTCGGTGAGTTTTCCCACAAATAACCAATAGGTGAATTTGCAAACAAACTGCCATTGCGGGGCTCAAATCCATTTCAATAGGAAGTTAAAAAAGTTATGCCCGGCATAATACACCGTTTCTATGATGGGAAAGACCATTTGGAAGAATAAAAACAGGATTTTACCTTAAATTGAACAACATTTATTTATTTCCAAACAAAATATATCCAATTTCTTACAGAAGAAATGTGCGCTATAAATAAAATGTTCTTCCGTTTTAACTTTTCTTAGCAAGTTATAGTGTCCCATCAGCGGTGAGCTATTTTTAGAACAGACCCTTGGGCTACTCATGTTGTCCTTGTAGCTAGGAGAAGCCACTGGCATAATTTTTTTCAAATGTATATTTCTTAGCATAATGCACATTCATCAGAGATAAAAGGGGATCCATGTTTGCAGCCCATCTCCAGAACTGTATCTCTCCTGACGCTAAGGGGGGATGGGGGGGGGCTTGACTGATACATCGGGCTGCTGAGAAAGCAATTCATAAATATATTTTGGAACCTTATATAAAATGCTGGAGAGGCTTAACTAGGGCTATACGGTGTCACGCCATCTTTGCCCTCCTCCTCCTCAGTGCATAACTGCTCTCTACTCTGAGGAAGCGGAAAAAGTTAATTGCAGGCAATTAACTTCAAAGAGCCAACTGGTTTCCACAAATCTGCAAGCAGCCAGTCATATCGTGCCCTGCTACTACATCCCCTCCCAAAAGACAAGGGCAGATCGTTACCGCTGACAGCCAGTGTTGCAATCGTTGTACAAATGTTAACCAGTATTAGAAGTTAGTGAAACCTTGAACTTTTTGAAACCACGGTAAACTGACAAACTGGGAATCAGCCAATGCCCACCCATAACCAAAAAGGAATACGAAGGGTGTGAACGTGAAGGCTGTCGAGTTCTTCCACAAGAGCCTCATCCAAGCATACTTTATTGGACTTGGCTTGAACTGTTATTACAAAGGCTGAAAACACGTACAGTACGTGTCCCAAATGTCTAACGAGCCTTGTTCAACATGTAATCCATAAAGTAATTATTATTTAGGAAGTATATCTCAACACTTGTCCATGAAGTGCATAGGTGTCAAAGTCAAGGCCCGGGGGCCAGATATGGCCCGCCACATCATTTTATGTGGCCCCTGAAGACAAATTGTGCATCAACTTCATCTGTCAATACTAAAGTTACAAATTGTCTTCACTTTTAAAAAATACAGAAATTGCTAGCAATTTTTGTCACCATTGATCTTTTAAGAAGATTTGAACAGTTTTATTAGTCTCCGGTTTCAGACTTAGTTATTCATCAGTTTGTTGATGGTCATAATGGCCCTCCGAAGGAAACTATGACTACGATGCGGCCCGCGACACCCCTGATTGTAGTGCATTGTGTAAATGATATTACTTTCAAACATCAACCAGCATCACTTACTGTTGCTGGCGAGCCATTCGTGGAGGTCTATTTCTCGGGGCAGAACCACCAGCTCCTTTAGGTCAAAATCCACCACTCGGATCTTCGTGAACTCTGGCTCTAGGTATTGCTTCTTCTCTTCTGCTGGAGGCTTCTTTCCATTTGGTTTTGTCTTTGACTTCCTGTCAAACAGAAGAAGAAGAAAAGTCAAAATATTGCACTTTCATGCAATTAGGCAAATTAAACCAAATCTTATTTACATAGCACTTTTCAGGCATCACATTGGCATCACAGAGATAAAATTGTATTTGACAGAATGTGGCATAAGTGAATTGCTTTTTGAATTGCTTACGGCAGTTGACAGCCAAATCATCCAAATGTTCAAAGTGAGGAATGACACTTTGCAACGGTGGATTGATTGGATTCACACCCAACATAGACTAAACAAAGAGCCTTGTGTGTATGTACATGACCCTTCACTCTAACCTCTAACCTAATGTCACCTCTGGAGCCGCAGACGGCCATCCGCGGTGCCTTGTACTTCCATTGCTAGTTTTAGCACAGGAATGTCACATCACACTTCCTGCAATTCGTGGGCTACAACAGACCCCGGTCCGACTCTCACCCTGTAGCAGCGTAGACGCTGCGATCTAAGGGCAAAGGTTAAATGACTTAATGCGCGAGTGAGTGTGACAAACAAACAGAAGCTAATGGGCTGGTGGGCAACCTCTACAAAAAGTAGAGGATGTAATTAGTGCACAGAATTTTTCATCCTGATAAAAGTAATATATCTTAATCATTTATATATTTTTTCTATATATCTTTTGCTATTTGATGATAAAATATATAGTTTGTATAGTAAACACACAGTTTACACACAGTCAAATGTATAACAAATATAATGAAATGAAACTAAAATCCAAATCTCCATTCGCCAAACAAACACATTTTTGTGCAACTCTTTTTCAGAAAAGTGAAAAGAATTCAGATGAATACAACAAAGCTTCAACTAGTAACGTTTAAGAATACTGGACTTCCCACTGATCTGATTGGCTATATAACGGGACTGGGCGATATTTTGCACAATTTTGTGGTCATTGGCCAATCCGATCAATGACGCAATTGGACCCTTGAATTGAGCCATCACAGTCGCGGTGTTTTCCCACATCTACAAGTTTGGCTGCAAACACCACCTCATCTCAATGCCTATGTACACTTCCATTGCATGACTAGCAATTAAATGAAGACATTATATTTTACTGTGAACATATTGGGAGCTAACCAAAAGAAAGCTAGTTTCTATATCCGATTGAAGAGAACGGTGACTCATTTGGAGCAAAGATTATTTTTATATAGAATATTTTTTTATTCTGCTCACTCCACTCAGCAGGAATGAGGAAAAGGAAAAAAAAAACAAAAAAATGGCATGAGACCTTTAACCACTTTTTGTTTCTGCGACCATGTCACATGCTGAATTCACCTGAGTCTCTATAGTTGGCAGATCCTGCTATAGAGTTCTTGATGACACTGGATCATGGATTTTTTTTTTTCCTTCCTCACAGCGCCTTCTATTTTCACTACTTATGGGCTGCACTGAAGTACCACAGTGTTTACAGAAACAAGGAGAGAGGTCATTAGAACCAAAATAGAAAGAATTCTTCTTCAATGTATTCTTTGAGTCAATGGACATAAATCTGATAATTTTCTGTGACAACAAGATATCAACATTGCTAGTTGGGCAATAATTGATCTTTAGGGATTAATGTCGACTTCAGACAGCGACCAATTAGGGATTGACATTCTCTATTTGTACTTTGTCCTTTGCTCTTAGTTTAATAATAAAAAAAAAATTAATAAAGGTTTTCCGCTCTCTTCACCTGTCAAAACAGCGCGTTGTCAAGCAAAGACTAAGGCCCCATTCTTGCCCCCTCTTTTCATCTTTGCCTGCCCTTTGCCTTCATCTCATGGCAACTAACTGACAATCCCACTCTTTCACTTCTGATCAGACTCATTTTGGTTTAAATAATAGCAATGCCTCTCTAGAGTGCATACCCTTTTTCTATTCCTGCTTCCTTTTTTTATTCCGAAATATACAAAGTAAGCGAAAGCTACACAGCGGTACTAACACATTTATAGAACCTTGCGTCATTGGTCTTCTTGTTGCATCTTGTGGCTTAAGCAGAGCAAAGCGCTTCATCTCCAGATAAAGTCAGCCTCACATTACAAAGTTTTTGCAAATAGGTTCCTCAGAAATCTTCGTTTGCCCTCCCCCTCTCCACTCCTTTCCTTTAGAAAACATTATGTTCACCAAGCTATTTCCTGCCGCTTGTTTCATCATTTTCCACACAAACACCTCCTCTGCGTCGAGTGAGGATTTGTGTGGTGAGGGGAGGTGAATTTCTGGAGCTGTTAGTTTATTTTAGGATAAATAAAACCCCCTTAATAGCAGAATTCCTCCTCCCCTCATACGTGCATGTCTGCCCTCACTACACACACAGCTTTGCCTGTTCTTGGTAAGGCAAGTCTTTGCCATAAAAGGCAGCAGATGCCCGTTTCGTCTCACCAGATCTGGGCAGCCCACAAGACCAAAACCAGAACCCTGCATATGGAGAATGGACTGTCTGCCGCAAGAAGGGACCCATCAACTCTCACAAGTCAAAAAAACCTAGTGTGGAAACATACTAGGGTCATGCTTTTTTGCTGAGAAAAGGTGGTGAAGGAAGCAGACATGCTGGTGTTTATCAGCAATAAGGACATCGGGTTTGTATAGTTGGGTGACATGTATGTCGTTGCAGACAGAGCTATGGAATGTCTGACCTGGCAGCTGTTCAACTCCATCTGTTAGCCACTATCTTGCCCCCTTTCACTTTCGCTAGCAGCAGCACGACCCCCTGCCCACCAGTCATCTTTAGTCACAAGTGCCCAGCTTACAGGATGTTCAAATTCAAATATTGGGTTGGACCGACTGAATATAATGTAATAGATATTCTATTTCAATCGTGGGCGATTGCACGTTATGAAGAAACACAATTTATGTTGCAAAACTGTTTGTTCTTTGTCGACATGTATCAGATGTACCGATTGAGATCCGTCTTCTTTTTAAAGGCAATAACTTTCATCAACTAATCAAGCAACCAATGGTAAGAATATTATTTCTTAAAACGTCTTTGAAATGAGATGTTTAAATATGTGCATTTTCTGGATTCACATTATTTAATCTGTTTCAGTCAAAAACAGGCTCAGAGGATGCTGTGAAAGAGAACAGATCAAGCTGAAATAAATAGTTGGATTTGAACGTACCGACTGTGTCGAGCAAATAGACGCCTGTGGTTTCAAGTAGTGAAACAAGTACATCATTATTGCTTCAATATCTCCTGCCCCCCCTTTTCACAACCCACCCAGCTGGTCACAACAGCTGTGTTCTGCACATGACAAGCTGCATCACAACAGACCTCAAGACATGTCCACGCCAACAGATCATATCATAAACATAGGTCATGTGTTTTGAGGGTGTCCTTACTGTGATCAAATCACATCATTCTTGAATCATATAGGCCGTGTATTGAGATATGAATCAAACTGTCTTTTATTGGAGATATGCACACCTTTAGAGATACAGCATGTATACCAACAGTCACCAACTAACCCTGACTCAGCGCTATAGTGTGGTAATGATGCAGGCAAAATATTTGCAGGTACTTGCTTCTTCATGGGTGTGGGCTTCAAAAAGTTTAATCACGTTTCATCACCCTTAACAGGACCTTTTCATGAGCGGAGAGCAGCATCTGTCAGGAGGATCCATTTCCTCTAAACCAGACTCCTGGAAGTATTTCAGGACCCAAATTGAGCATACAAAACTGTTCTCTTCCCTGAAACAACCACAGACCGTTGAGACCAGCTTGGTCTCTGCAAAGCAAAACCACAGCAGCCATTACGGGGCTAAAAAGAGCCCAAGCGAGCACGTTCAAGCTCTGTTGGTCTGTCAAAGCTTTTGCCAAACTTTACGTGAAGACTCAAAAGCATCTATTTCAAGATGACCTCATCAGTTTTAGTTCTGTTGGAATGAGATAAGCAGCACGGGCAAACATAGAAAGCACAGCAGCTGCCTCTACTTAATCAGGAGCATCATTGGGGGGTGTCAGCCGCAACTGTAAATCACTACATGAGAATTGCAGCCAGGGAACAAGCCTAAATGTGCACACACTGTTCCAATTCAACAATTTCTACTGTCCCAACACCACTCAGCCAAATGCTGCTTCCCCTTGTCATCCTGTGCTAAATCCCATTCAGTGGCTCAAGTGGCGGCAAAGCATCCAAGGGCCCCCTTGCTATTACTATAATAGAACCTCATCAACATCACAACACTAGTGTGTGACGAGAAAGTGTGTGTGTGTGTGTGTGTGTGTGTGTGTGTGAGAGTGTGTGTGTGTGTGTGTGTGTGTGTGAGATTGGAATTGTTAAGCACCTGGCACAAGGAAGGTGTTTGTGGGAAGCTTTGCTCAGACACACAAATTGATCACGATATCTGTCAGACTGTAGAAACTAAATCAAAGTCACACAAAGGTGTTGACATAAATTAGTTTAGTAAGCAGTCAAACATAACGAACATGCTTCAGGGTTTCCCATTTTGCCCCCCAAAAAAAGCAATCCACAAAGGAGGAAAAACAGGAGCTGTAAAAAAAAAACGCAGATTCACATACAATCCTAAAACTATGCAACCTTGTAAACTGTGAGTGATTGAGTTTGGTCTGGAGATGTAATCTATTAAAAAGCCAAATAACCTCTAATTAGTTGTAATTTAATTGTGGCGTGAGCTCCTGGATCCTTACCAACTTTGTAAAACTATTACTAGACTATATGCCTGCAGAAAAGCCATCCAGTGACACATTAAGATCTGTTCGTTCCCATCGCTAAAAAGACATGGAAGCTACCATTGTATTGCACTTTACATCTTCATCGTCAGCACACTGAAAAGTATGGTCTGCTGCTGCTGGTAGGTGTGTAAAATTGACCAAACAATTAGCAAAACAGGCTCTGTCATGGAGGAGCCCAAATATACAATTTGACATGGTTCACATAAAACACAACCAGGCTAAATAGAAAAATGTAAAGTGGGTTAGCAGGTGGACTTTGCTTTACAGTAGGTGCGTGTCCCTTGAATGACATTAGAATACAGATCTGGGTCATATGTTCTTCCTGTGTCATTTCGATCTGATTTCTGCCTATGAAATGATTCATTTATCAATTGTTCCACAGGTCAGGTGGAGAAATTTATAACACGCTGATCGAAACCGGGACATGCGCCTTAAGTTACCCCCAGGTCGCACCGAAAACAAGTCATTTGCATGAGCAACTCCTGAAGCAGCGCTCTTGCAAGTTAAACGGTGACTCTTTAACTCACAATATTCGTTCAATATTGCAACAATTCCGCTTCCATATCAATTGATTTCTGCAGTTTATGCAGCGTTGAAGACTACCGAACCAATGTGAGTGAGCAGCTGGCTGATGCGCCGCGGAGTAACGCACTAATACACTTGTAGTTACACAAGTTGCAAATTCGACTATGCAAGAAAATACCCATGTGGTTAGTGAAGTACAGTGAATGCAGCAGATGAGAAGTATGAAGTAAACGAGAAGTAACAACCATCATTTTTACCTCAGAACTTTTCCGACCGCTTGAAGCACCATTTTGCAACTTAGCCCGTTTTTAGAGTTTCTCTGGGAGTGCATGTCCGTTTTATCCCCAGATAAAGAGCAACATTCACCGACCATGGCTCATTTCGGGAAGCTGCTGTGTGGACGGGTCCGTAGTTCAGTGAAACTCACGGACTGCAACTCCATAAACTCCAAAACGTTTGGGGCAAAGCCCGCCTCCTCGCATGACCTTGGTTCAATCAGAGAAGAGCAATGCGCTCGGGAGGCGTGCGCTGGTGACTTCTGAGCCTGCCCACGTGGACGTTGCTCAGGCTTCTTGCTCGATTAGTGTTGTTACAATACATCACAGACGTCAAAACCAAGGCCCGGGGGCCAAATAGGGTCCGCAACATAATTTTATGTGGCCCGCGAAGACAAATTGTGCATCAAATTCGTGTCATTATTAGAATTGCAAATTGTTTTCAGTTTTAATAATATCTTCTTTTT
This sequence comes from Syngnathus acus, assembly GCF_901709675.1. Taxonomy (NCBI): domain Eukaryota; kingdom Metazoa; phylum Chordata; class Actinopteri; order Syngnathiformes; family Syngnathidae; genus Syngnathus; species Syngnathus acus. Next base: position 9,241,051 of record NC_051092.1, on the reverse strand, counting down.
TTTTTAAATAAATATTTGACCAGTTTTATTCATCTGATTTGAAAACGAGTTGTCAGTTTGTTTTGTAGCTTTTACTGTATATAATAATATGAGGTGCTCATACATTGATTTGGGTTGACACAGTCATAATGGCCCTCCGAAAAAAGCTATGACTACAATGCGGCCCGTGAAAAATATGAGTTTGACACCCCTGCAATACATCAACAAGTAGTAACGCTGTAAAAGAGGATCATAATCAAACAAATAAACAAGTAAATTAATAAATAAATATATAAATAGTAGCGTTGCTGGATTTAATTCACAAATGTTTACAAAAACTACAAGCTAAATGCAACGAGTTATGATTGCACATGGTGACTCCTAATTCCAGTGCCAGTGACATTGAAGGACTAATGTCCCACTAAGCTCCTAAAATAACACAGTAAAGCAACCTTGTCGTGAGCAAGGATATAAATAACATGTCTGAAAAAGCAATGCTCATGATAAGTCGTTTCAAATGTGTCACTATTGGTGGTGTGTGAACTAGAGTGAACTAACATACTACATATGAGACTGCAGTGAAATTTCTCCTGTTTGTGAAGTTCACCTGGAGACCCACAGTGACAGGATGATTAGAAAACAGGCGTGTTCGAGCATGTCAACACTGAAAAATCAGAAAGGTAATCAAACAAAGCCTGAATGAGAGCAAATGGTGAATTACTTTGAATATTTTTCGTTTTCTGTGCATGTTTGAGAATGTATACAAAATTATTTAAGTATTTAATTTACAGACTTTTTTTTTTAATTGAGGTAACATGAAAACAATTTCTTCATAAGTTGCATCCACCACTAATCCATTGATAAGTTCTAAAGAAGGGATGGGAATTAGATAGTTATTTAATCATACTCCTTAATGTCTCTTTAATTATCATTGGAACTTTGATTTAAGGGACTTGGAACCAACGGACTGTGGATTTAATTGACAGAAAATAATGTGCAGTCCACTCAAAATGCCTCTTTGGACAGTGGTTGTCAAAGTATGTTAGTTTCAGAATTGTCTTATGTTGTTTACTGGCGCTGTGGCGCAATCAACAGACAGAGGCTAGGTATGCATATTTCCAGGTTGTGTCGCTGTTTTTCTGGATACACAGTGGAAGCAGGCTAAGAGATGTGCCTACATGACATGATCTTGACTTCTTTCACCATGTCAATTAATTAAATCTGTGATTGGATGAATGAGGATGCGGAGGCGGAACTTCCAACACGCAACAGCACGCGTGACGGCTATTCTGACACTACAGCTACATCAATCATCTGTTCAAATAGCAAAATAATACATTTAATGTAGATAGTATTACTGCCTGATTACTTTCATGACATCCCGTTCTCCTCGACCATTACTTCGTCTTATTGTTTTTGTCAACTTCTCGGACAAAATTTATGGTGAAATTTTGGCGTAAGTCAGGGTAAAGTGGATCCAGACAAAGATGCGCTAATCCTTGGGATCTTACAAGCTAGTATGTGCACTCCCAAGTATGTGGGTGGTAAAGGAAGTTCTGGAGATAAAAGAGATCGTGAGGGTGGATGCAGTATTTGCAAACATGTCAGTTGAGCATAATTACTGTCGGAATGTCTGAGGCGGTGCATGTTTGTATATACAGTAAAAGCCCCATGTGGGCCAATGACACTATCTGAAACAAAATCAAAGGGACAATGGGAGTGACAGGTGCTTCGCTGCACCGTCATCCTGCATGACTGGCTCTCTTCCTGCTTACCAGATTGGGTAAGATTGGGCATTGCTGGGTGGCGCTGCACAACCCATGAAGTGGTAGCCCCGAACAGTGGACTGACTCATTATTTTATTTTGTTCATAAATAAGTCAATAATAATTTAATAATTTGTTTGACAGGGACTGTGTACATAAAGGACCATTTCTGTAGGTGGACCTAAATTAGCCAGAGGGCTATTTTTCATCTGTAGTCCCCGAGGCAAAGTGTGTGAAGTGTCTTGGGCAGAGGTGGCTTCGAACGACCCGCTCTATTGCCTGAGTAGTATTTTTCAGAAAATTCTTATTTTATTATATATAATATTATTCCGAAATGTCGGAACAAACTGCTCCAACACGCCTGCAACCTTCATGAGGATAAGCGGTTCAGAATATAAATGAAGGAATTATTTGATCCGTGTTTACCAGCCTTTGTTGAGCCAAGGTATTTTTCTCTTAGGAAAAATCTCACGGTCAACCACAAAAAAAAGAAATGTCATAAAGAAACTATGAAAACTTTTTTCAGTTTAGTCACAAATGTGTGAAATCTGGAATTGTTTTTGCTTGAACAAATAGATGATATATTTACAGGGAGCCATGACTCATTCTGTTGCATGACTAGTAGCAGTTGGATACGCAAGTTGGTTTTACCCTTTTTCCAGTGGAAAATCATTTATACATAGCGGGCATGGATTGAAAAATCTCTGATGACTGAAAATGATTTAAAGAAAGTGTTGGTATTCAGTAACGGAGTAAACATCAGGCAAATAGAAGAGGTGTCACTGGGGGGGAATGTGTGACTCCACGTTAAATGACCATGAGTAAATCATTCATAATGGTCTGTTTTCAAGGTTTTGCTTTAAAGAAAAGAAAAAAAAAAAGGTAACACGGTATACAACCAGGCCTGTCCCATGTCAGGTTTTGTTGGCTGGAGTCTAAAAGTGGAAGTGCCGACATGAATGGTGCTATAGAACTACACATTTGGACCCCTCTGCAAAGTCTTACGCAACTTCTGACGTGGATGGAAACTTACACCCACATTCCATTGTCAGGCAAACACTTTTTTTTTTTGGGCCCAAGTCACACAATTACCTTCCTTTCCTCAGTCCAGACGAGACATGGCATCACACATTCACCACCCATTCTACCCAGACCAGATGTTACTGTATATTGTATGATGTATACCTGCTTCCTCACATGCATCCTGAAATAGAACAAGTATGTGTGCTGAAAGGAATGACTGGACAAGGCAGACATTGACAAAACAGTCTAATCAGCAGGGAAAATTGAGACAGGATAAAAAATTGCAGTCAAAACATTGAGAGAATAATGACATCATAAAGAAAAATGAGAAATGACACAATGAAGGGAAATGTCAACTCTTTTTTTTTTTTTTTTTTTTTTTTTTTTTTTTTTTTTTTTTTTTTTTTTTTTTAAACATTGGGTACTGGAAATTTACCAGAAAACCAGTGCACGGTTTAAAACGACAACAAGAACAAAATCAGTTTATGCAAAAGACGAGATCCGACCCTTTGCAACAGATGATGGCATTGAGCTTCAAATACTGCATGCAAAACACCAAAAATGATTGCTCTGCCTGATGGACTGCAGTACAAGGCAAACAGGCCGCAGTGGAAAACAATGTGAGCAATTCAAATCGTTGACGTCAAAACACCACAGTTAAGACGTGCGTGTTGAAATGAATACACCGCCTTGGAATGTTAACTCTGGCAAAACTTTTGTCGATCCAGTGAGACAGGATAGAACGATTGACACATGACTATTAAAAAGCTAAGGACATGAAATCGTTTTGCTTTCTTTCTTTTTTAAATAAACATCACCACTATATAGTAAATGCACTCCAACTTCAGTTAAGAGAGATGACTGGGTGGCTCAACAGGTTAGGTATGAAAGTGGTCAAACCACCTCATGGAAACAACCACACTGGACTCCGGCCATTTTTGCAACAAATACACCTTGGGACATAATGACATCTAAGCAGCTACCATGTCCAGCCAATCACAAACATCAGGAGCATTTACGAAGACCATTAAGAGGATATTTAAACTACATGTGTGAAACTTTTCACACATTCAAAGAAAAATACAGTATATGTAACACATTTCAAATTGCACTGAAAAGTATGGAGCAGATATTGTCAAATGTTGCTCAATAACAAACACACAAACAAACAATTTAAAATGTGACTTCTTATTTCAGCCAAAGCATGCATGCTTCCCCCATGGCTCCCTTGGGTCTGCATTTTGGGTGTGTGTAGTGTGTTTAGGCAAGGTCTTAGCCAGAGAAAACACTGCACACTGAAGGTCTTTAGAGCCCCTGGATTTTCTATGGGCCTCTCGAAAGGTCAGCAAGGGCATGAAATATGTTATATATACGTATATTTGCAGCGGTTTTTGGTTCCGTGCTAATCCAAGTGAAACCAGGTCATTTGCAAGAAGGGCTCTGTAATGTTCATATGCATGAGGATCAATGCTCAAAGTATTTTCCTGTTAACTACTTCTGGAGTAAAATGTGCGTGCTACTGCACTGTACTGTATTTCAAATTGAAGATGGAGTATTGAATATGGAGTCTTCTTTAGAGAGTTTAGGTATCATTCTGAGGGTACGATTACAAGGAGCAGTAGAGTCATAATGTCTGAGAGTAAAAAAAGCACTGAGAAAGGATCATACCAACACGTTCACACCTCTGCTCCAGGCACTAAGTAGTACACAAAACAGCAGTGAACATTAATCAGGCATTAGGTGAGGGGAAAAAAACACGACACTCCAATTTTCCTTTCAGCAAATCAAATCAGTCCTCCCCACCTTTGGGCCTCACCGTCTGTGCACCGTTTCATCCCTGGCTTCATTTCTTTGCGCTGCATTCCTGTAGGTAGGGAAGGGCTGCATGCTGACACATGTCATGGCTCCCTCATCATAGAGACAAGGAGTAGCCAGTACCAAAAGCAAAATGTCTTACGGTATATGGCTTATCTTGTTTGACATCTAGCTAGGATAATCATTGAAAAATAGATAAATAAAATGATTTCAACTAGTTTTGATTTGGGGATATGAAAGTCTAGCAAGAGAATTTCTGGCATCAGCTTCAGTCGAACAGCACCGCACCGGGCTCCCTCAACACTAGACCATGAACTTGGACATTTAGCAAAATGAAAAGACAGAAGATGAGAAATATAATATATAAAATTATTAAATCTAGGAAAGGAAAAGGGAAGAGAGAAAGAGGAAATTACTATTAACTCCAGTACCATAGTTGACTGAAGGGAGGGAAACATTGAGTGGACAAAGCTGACAGTAAATGTAATGACAGATTGCAGGGGGATGAGGAGAAGCTCAATGTGGGAGTTGTCTCAGCATGCCCTGGACACACACCCGTTCTTCCTTTCCACATTCCTTAACCGGGCGAGTCTCGATGTATCCCACAATTGCCCACCTGGCCGGTCTAATTGATCTGTCGTCAAGTTGAAAAGATAAACACCGGCTGTCATGTAACAAACACAGATAGCGGTCAAGTTGGAGGAGAGGTGGTGACCTCGGGTTGGTGACCTCTGGTGCACTTCCCAGATGTTTACAGGGGAGCCAGTATATGACTCTGCAAAAGGCCAAAAGCAAAGTAAATGGTTGAAAATGTCTGTCTATCTCCATCCTAATGTGTGTACCAGGTCTTTGCCACAACCTAATCTGGAAAAGCAGTACATAACTGGATGGACGAATTCTACTCTGCCTTTGATTTAAAATTAAAAATCAAAGTCTTGTATTTTATTGTAATTAAAAAGGTTCCCCAGAACACAGACAATCCCTCAAAAAGTTGAAAGAATGCAGAATTTCATGGGAAGACTGCATGACCTTGGCACACAGAAACCTGACATATGCTAATCTGTCTTCATTGGCCGGTGCTGATAAAGTTCAGAACATTTCTTAACAAACGCAAAACATAGCCTTGAGATTTCACTTCCAGATGTTTACAAGGCAAATGTGGATTGCAATAGTGAGGAACAACCTTTTCTGGCGTGATCCAGTCACTGACAAATTAAGTGTGGGAGCAATGCTGACACCTGCTGTCGAAAAATGGGAGTGCACACTGTTCTTTTGATTGGGGATAAACGAGCAAGGACAGCTTCTCGGTTCTCGGAGGCCCATAGGTAGGCAGGTGCAGGTGTCCTAAAAATCCTTTTAAAATTACTACAGAGTCTGTTTTAAGATTATTTTTTTCTCCAGAAATAATTTTTAAGTCTAGAACGATAAAATAAGTTCAGATGTTTGGACCACCCTTTAACTGCACGTTCTTAAGAAGAATCTGCTGCTGTGGAAGGACTATGGCAGAACTCTGAAAAGAGGGGAGCATAGGGAGCATTTTGCACTTTGAAGGAGAGTTCATGGCATCAATGGAAACTAAAAATGGCGGCTGGGTTGTCGTCAAACATGCCACAGTTTGCACTGGGGCACAGCAGTTGGCACGAGTGCGCGCGGTGAAAGATGCTCATGAAATACAGGATGGAGTCAGGAAGCAAAAAGGAGGTGGTGGAGAAAAAGCATTTTGGGTAGCGCCCATGTTTGCACAGGAAGTGCGTGTGAGGTGGAGCACGATGGTACAAGGCATAAGGGCTCGGGAATGAACAGAGCTCTCTTTTCACAGCCACTGAGATTGACCAAAATTTACAAATGCATAAAGCAATGCCAGTTTGGTTTAAACTCGCATCGAGTTGCTACTAAAAAAATAAGAGCGCTAATCAGAAAAGTTTGCGTCGAGTTGTGTTTACTCCAGTATGGCTGTGCCCCCCTGCATGCAGCTCATTAACTCCCAAGTGAAGGCATTTAGGCATGGAGCAAGGCCAGAAGGGAATGTTAATACTTAACTCATTCCCAGACGCACCTAATACACAAACAAGACGCCTCAGGATATGACTCAAATTTCCCTCCAACAATGGAAACGTGACTATTTAAGAGACATTTCACTTGAATGAGCATGTGATACAAGTCAGGCCGATCCATGCATGGACAATTAAATAAGTAAAAATAGTCTGCATGACACGCAAAGGCGTGGGAGTCAGAAGCCACAACAAAGACGTCATCAGGTCAGCAGACATGACAATGATTTGCAAAGCACTGACAAGATCCTTAGATGCCCGAGTCACATCACATTAGTGTGCTCGTTGTGTTTCGAGGGATGTTACATAACTGGAGTCTGCACTCTCCCAGGCCCTCACATTCACACAGTAACAACACAGGGGTGGTTAGGATGAAAGGAGAGGTTTGGGGGACTCCCTTTTCCAAGAAAATGGTCTTAATTTCTCACTAAGGTACATACTCAACTCAAAATTGTTATTTCACCAGACAAGTCTGCTGAACCAGACAAGATGGAAGAAAGAAAATGTCCTTGGCTAAAGCTTATGATGAATACAATCAGATTCCTGATACCATTTCATTTTTTTTTAAATGCATACACAACAGACTAAATAATACTAGTACAATGAAGGGACTGTGTTATTGAATGGAATTTTCCTTAAACTGTAACATATGTTCGGGTTAAGATTAGATGAGCTATTTGCCTTTATTTGTCCCACACGGGGAAATTCCAGAGTCACTTGCTGATGTTTCTGATATGGCTGAAATGGAAGAAATGTATCAACCGGTTTTATGATTTGTGACTCATGGTTGGAAATTAACGGGTGGAAGATGCTCATTGATATCTTTTTTCCAGCAAGCTTTTCCGATATATGGCAATAGGGAAATTAAACGGTGCATGGTTGTTTTCAGATGTCAGCTACATAATTTCAGACTGAATACACTCCAGCAAAAAAATTCCTCTTTGTACTACTTTTATCTCGGCGGTGCGAGTATCCTTTAGCCCAGCTCACAATGGAAAAATAAAGAAATAAACGACAGGGCCGCCTGAGCAAAGATGACTAGACGAGATCTAGCCATCTCCTGACTGGAGAGGAAACTGCGCCATTGTCTGGGTTTCACCAAGACTGGAACAGATTCAAGGGCTGGGAAGTGGTCACGCCCAAGAACGTTTGGACAAAGAAGTGAAGAGCAGGCATGTGACCAAAAGGTGGCCAATAGATTAGTCATCCAAAACACAAACTGGTAATGTAAAAGTGCAGTTCTTGTGCACAGAATATCTTCAGCACTATTTGAAGTGAGTTGAGGAGCTTTGTTTAGACAAAAGTGGTGCTTTGTCTTGTGACATCTTTAGGCAATTACAAACCCTGCTAATTATTTTGACGCCATTGTTTGATTTCAAATTGTTCATATCTCAGTCAGTAAAAGTTTGAAGGCAGATGGATTTCGAGACAAGGCAACAGCCATCGCATGACCCTGTGCTGTAACTGTGACAAAAGGAAAACAAATGTTTGGATAAAGAATATGGGTGTCAACTCTTGTAAACACAAAAACTGGGTAAAAACATCTCAGTTTCGGCTTGGGATAGTCACGACAGTGAAAGCTCCAGATGTCAATGCGGGCCTTTCAGCTATTATTGAGGAAACTTGAGAACATGCCAGACACATTATACTCAAGGCTACGGGGAAAAAAATACGTACAACTATAACATAAAAGCATGCAAACTCCTTTGGTAGCAGATAAACATATGGAAAGGTCAAATCAGTCCATCTCGAAATGATGAGAGCCCCTTATGCACTGGAATGTCTATTAGATTTAAGATTTGCCAACATTTTGAATCTAACTCTCGCTCTTTTTTAAGGTCATCTCATTTTCAACTCTGATGTTCTCTCCAAAGAATTCTTTGAAACATATCTGATTGGCTGACAGTATTGGATATGGATCGAGGTGAGGTAGTGCAGCGAGATCATTTAAAATCTTATCTAAAATAGAATTAGGATTGGGTCCAAGGCACTGGGGATCGGTACAATGGTCTATTATCACCTGATGTGGAAGAAGTGTCGAGAGTTGATGATGGATTCATGTATTACAGCAGCTGAGGCAAGATAGAGAGCACCAAATGGATGGAAGCGGGGAGGCACCGTCGATGGACTCAACTACTTACCGAAAAGAAAAAAAAATAATGGGAGCATAAAGATGCTCATTATAGGAAAGTTGAGCTATTCATTAACAGACCTCCTGCGGGCGGTATAATTCTACACATTACATTGCTAGCAGGCATGGAAACACCAGTTCAAAACATCGAGACAGAGTCAATTAAGTGATTGTTAATTACTCTAGGATAATTAGTCAAATGGCCATAAGTACATAGGAATCGCTGGTTACGAACGATTGTGTTCACTAGGCTCAACACGAAAGGCAAGTAAGGTGCTAGAATGGATTCATTTGCATTTCGCTTCATTTCAATGGGAAACGTTTCCTCAGTTCATGAATGTTTCGGGTTACAAACACGATCACTGGTCATTGAATGAATTGAGTTCATAACCCAAGAATGCACTGTACTGAATGATAATTCAGTCCTAATAAAATATTACACCCACTTATTCAATTATTTCCACATTTTGTGAGGGGTTGATGATCTTGGAGAGAACGAGTACGAAGCCAACATTATTCTGACAAATTTACGTTGTTACTTTTGAAAATATTTCATGGAAAGTCTCAAAGCAGACTGCGCGAGTAAATAAATGATCTAGTTGAGGAATGTGTTGCTGGAGAATTGTTACTGAAGTGTCTTGTCTCCAGAGTTAGCAAATTATCAGCCAGTGGCTGTGTTTGAAATTCCTCATCAGCATGTTATGTCATGCCGAAACACTGTGAGAGAAGAACTGAGTGGACAACAGGGTGTTGTGAAGTGAGTGTCCATGTTCAATGTATCTGCTCTGCCTGGAAGTACGTATGCTATTTTAATAAATACATACATCCATCATCTGGAAGATGCCTGCGTCAGCAATGCACAACAATTGCTCCTCATACTGCAGCATCATCACAGCTAGCAATGTTCGTGTTGCTCATTTGCCTAAAAATCACAGATCAAGGTTGAAATCTTTTTGTCTTGTCTTCTTCAGTCTAGTATCCAGTTACAGTAGCATAATGGACGATGATGAAAACATATGAGACTGGCACTGCAGCACAGAGGAAAATTACACCACTGTGCAAGAAATTGTGTGGTGGACACACCTACTCAACAACACTTTCTCCAGGCTGCTCGGCTGCACAACCACACCACCCTTTCCTTTCACTCTCCTGAGACAACCTCAATAAACACAAAGCGAGGCGCCTAAAGGCTTCCTGTCTCCCTTGAAAAGGCCCTCTTGTCCCGAGAGGGAGCAGAGAGGCTGCGGGCTGCTGCAGCAATTCCAACACCCACTTCACCTGACATTTTAGAGGCGCTTTCATGCTAAAAGGCCATATAAATGTCTGGTAGGCACAGGTATAACCTTTTTTTTTTTTTTTTCAAGCACAATAAAGCTTGTTACGATAATTTATTTAGGCCGATATATTTTCCCAGAAACAATGACGACGAATGCCAGTGATATTAGCGCAAATATAATTAAAGTACACAATGTTTGAAGAGCAACTTCAATTTAAGAATATTGAACATTTGCACTGGAGAACAATAACTATCTTAGATTAAAAACAACACCAATATAAATGCCAAAAGCTGTTGTTGGTATTTTTTTAATTATTAACTTTATGAATAAAGCTAGCGATAGATAGCTAATCGATGCCAATCAGTAACAGGCAAAACAAGGAAATCCTTTTCCGCTCGATGACTCAAGGCACATAATGTAAACAAACATGCGTGTGACTGACAATGCGAGCCCAGACAAAAAAAACTATAATTTCCATTTTATTCATCGAACGGTGAATATAGTAATTAACGTGACAAACCTAATCACAACACATAACACGTTCTTTCGTTGTAAACAATGTGGATGAAAAATACCGCACTACACTGCGTTTCACTACCGCTAAATGGAGAGTTGAGGTAAGTGCAAGGTCATCACTTTCAGCTTCTCATGAGCCAGCAAGATGAAGCTGCTGTTGAATGCAAGTAAACACTGTGGAAAGTGTTATGCAACTGTCCTTGTATGAGGTCGGCACGCTGCAGTGACAAGACAACGGATGAAGGAAGAGGACAGTCAGTGAACGCTGACAGACCTTCTTGATGCGCGCTATTCCATGAATGTCATTCTACTCGAGGTAAGGATTATGTATTGTGTAGCAAAGCAGCTGTCAAATCCATTTGGGGTAGGTCACCGTGTGGCGATTTCATTCAGGTATGAGCCCAACAAAGACCTTTTACAAAATCTTGCAGATGTATAATTCCGTCAATTAATTCAACAAACAAACCTTGGCAGGTGCCCCAACGCAAGTTAACTGAAATACGCTCAGTGCGAGGGCGTTAAATTCAAGTTCGTTGATTGTGAGCCACATGCCCCGATTGTTTGGGTGGAACATGATAAGAAGACAAGGAAATAGGCTAAACATAGAGCAAACAATCGACACAAAGCAAACTTGCTGATGTTATGTCAGGAACTGTTTCTCACAGGATTTCACAAAACACTGATAAAACGGTTTTGTATAGAAACTATCCTCATAGAAAAATGTTGAGGAGACTGTGCCAAATAAGGGGGGGAAAAAAGAATACAGCTTCAACATACTGCACCAGACCAACTTGAAAAGCAACCTTGTGAGAGTGACAAGGGATTACTGGGATCCTATGATGAGCCTTACACATGATGTTGAACTAACCCAAAAAGGTCAAACTACACTGGCAGCCTCACTGAATTCATTAAAAATGCCCAACTTAATCAGCAAAGAACATACCATCAAACTATCTTCTATTTTGATTCTTTTTTTAAGATCAGTGCTAGAAGCGACAACTACCATTGACAGAATAATAAATCAAAAGAATACACTTAGGTATCACAAGTCTTACTTTACTGAGAGAGTCGCAGGTCAACATGACCATCGTCATGGGGCAAAAGGTCACATCTGTCATTTTAAGCAGAGTGAGGCCTGCCATCGCTTACTTTTTAACACAGAGGGTGTCAAATTTATTTTTGTCATGGGCCATTTTATTGTAACGGTTTTCCTGTTGTCACACTACTTTAGGAGCTGACACAGCACTTGCAACAGACACATCCTGCAGTGGTAATGCAAGCCAGAACAAGGTGCACCGTTCCAAAATTTCTTGGCAAGCAGAACCGAAGCTCATTATTGGATATGCATCTCAACTGAAACTGAGTCGATATCCAGCCAGCTGTTGAATTCATTGTCTCAGCAGTAAGCCTGTCTTAGTCCGAACCGGATTGCCCAAATCCTGAATGGAGGCTGAAAATTCAAATGAAATGCATTTGTTATTTTACTTAATGTCACACTATGAGACTATGAGAGTGGTTTGCCGGAGTGCTGGCAGGCAGTGTGTAGTCCACACAATGCCTAGCCTTGCAAGCCAAATACTGGTTGGGAGGTCCATTCACCACGGAGCTGCTCGGCTCAAAAAAGAACCGATAAATCAAATTTGTTTACTTGCCGCGACGTATCCTTCGGGCGCGACGTCACGCTTCGGCAGCGGAAGTCCATCCTCACATCAAGCGAGAGAGACGGTAGTGTGTTTAATTCAGCATTAAACTCAATTTTAAATAACACAAATCACTGAGCGTCATTAAAATCCCAGCAGTCGACAGCATTTATTTCAAATGACGAAATCACGTCCGTTCTTCAATCTGTCGGTTCATTTGAAGCGCCTCAGAAATGCGCATCAATGCGACTCCCCAACCAGCCCAATTGCCGAAGCATTGCTCCGGCGACACAATGCCACTGTTGAAAGTTTAAACACAAGGGATGAGTCGATGGAAGTCTATGTCCTTGCACTGAGGTCACTGAGGACAACAAAATAGACAAATCATGCCACATATTGTTATGGTGACACTATTTGATTAACTAATGGAGGTGGAATAGAGAGGAACATTTGCTAAAAAAAGACCTGCCAGCTCATTTTGGCTTAATGAGGCTTAGAGACATGAGCACACAGTCCAGGTTCCTCGCTCACCTTCATCACGACGGAGGGAAAACACACTTCAGGAACAAACCCTCCCTTCACTAGACGTCTGTGTGTTTCTTTCATTAAGGGTTATACAGTACAGTACAGTGCACACGGACAAACACACACACACACACGCGAACGCACTCCAAGAGTTGAAGTGAATCAAAGTTGCAAATCACTACGACACTTTATCTAATCCAGCTGTGGTGTGATATGTGCTACAATTTCACCATCGTCAAAAAGCTCCTCAGAGAACTAACACCTTATATTTAGACTTTTTACAGCAGTTATGGCCTGTAACTGGCTCAGCACACAACCACAAGAGAGGGGAACCAGATGCACTAACTGCCAACAAGCCCAACCAAAATCATCTCCCCTAACAAGTTCTCTCTGTCAGAGTACCAGCATGTACTTTAAGTCTGTAAACAGATGGGACTGCCTCCTAAACATGGCAGTGGCAAGTACCTTCATCAAAACAGATTACAAAGTACAGTCAAATGGCTGGGGGGATCTGACAATACGCCGCAAAGAACTAACAGGGAGAGAGGAAACACTTGCCCCTTCGTGACGGTACACTGTGTACAAATCAAAACTGAATCGCAGCCAAGAGGCACACAGGGAGGCAAAGTTTGGAAAGCCTGGCAAGGCCAGGACGTCATAAGCAAACAAATCTTTGCTTATGAAAAAATAATATATACATACTCTGTGAGGCAAACTGTGTGCACTGCTACTCTCACAAGCTTTCCTCCTCCATGTACATGTCACGATAGCCTGGCCTGGCTTGACTCCAGCAGAATCTCTGCCTGCTACAGCAGCACTGACCTCAAATGTCACCTCCAAACCACAGCACAATAACAGTGCGACATAGAAAGGGAGGGGGGGGATATCAATGGAATTCTCTGAAAACATCATCTCTACTACCTGCAACTTACTTCCAGATAGGGGAAAAAGTAGTCACATGGTTAATTACCTATAGAAGAAGCAGTTGCAGCACACCAAAACACCCATCAAGACGGCGGTGAAGCAGAAGCGGGCCGGACACTTCTTGGTTCTCACCTCCCTGTCCGCACTCTTGGCGACAGGTGCAGGGCGAAAATGTCCAGCCTAGCACCTTGTTAAATTACGTGGTTGCACAAACAACCTTTGACTTGCGCACAGGACAGACGAATGCAGGACCAATCCGTGTCCCTGCAAAACGGAGTAGGAAGACACGCACGCCGGCAAACTCCATTCGCAGAAATCGGATAATTTTTCATAGAGCTGGTTACTCATTCTCTCTGACGTCCAGCGTCCGCAACTGCCTGCCTCTTTCACACTCTTGCTCTCGCTCTCCTTAGCGAACAACTCTCTCACTCTCTCTCTCCCTCGCTCACTTGCACCTAAAAAAAAAAAAAAAAAACGGGAAGATTATCTTGGCAAACATAGACCCGTAAACAAAGTGCAGACGGATGGGCAGCACAGGGTGGACTGCAGAAAGCGGGATAGAAAAAGGAGGGCGGGAGCAAGAGATAGAGATAAACGGGCAGAGTAGGGGGTAAACTAAAGTCAGGTGACAGCGATTTTAGCAATCTGTTTACACACATACGTGCCCCCATATTAAACTCAAAATATTCAACAATCATTAGCGAAAATATTTTGAAAGCTGGCTTCCCTCTTCTGGTAAATATACAATCAGGGTGACTTTTCATTCTTACAAATGATGCAGTGGAACCAAATGGGAGGGGCTAGCGCTGTGGCGAGCCCCCGGGACGGGAGCCAATCGGTGCAGAGTACTCCAGAGAGAAATAAGATGAAGGGCATCATTCCTGCACATCATGCACTGCAATGCACTTTATATACTTGTGTGTGTGTGTGTGTGTGTGTGTGTGTTTGTGTGCGTGCGTGTGTTCAACGCACAAACGAAATCCCAAACACATCACTCAACGGTGCTGTTAAAACTGTAACCATGTGACTGTAAACAAAAGGGTGACACTGACGCCAACACGGGATTAACACAGAGTGACGAAGGTGGCTGACGCCACTGAATGCTGTTGCTCAATGTCAGACGCCACAAATAACTGCAGCTTGCCAAGAAAACAATAAGGGGCTGAAGCACCATCTTAAAAAGACCCCTTTTGAACACAAGCAAAGAATTGCGCTCTGGATGAAGGAAACAACACACGAGCAAAACCGCAGCACATCAGCAGAGGACTTTACATCCAATGACGTTATCACTCCACCTCCTCCTCGGAGGCCTGTCGCCAGAAGCTGCGCTTAAAGAGACCTCCTCTTTTGCGGCGTAATTACGTCATCACTCTCACCTACAGACAAACAAAGATGTGTAGGCTTATGTGTGATCGAACACGCATAATAGATGAGAGAAAGACAGATCATTCCAAAAATTCCAAATTAAAGTGTAAATATATTCTCATTTAAGATAAAATAATCAAGGGTAAACTGGGGAGGCATTGTCCTTGATTTTGATTGTGTGATTACGAGTGCACATGCGAGCTGATAGGGGTGCTTGGAATTCATTCCAAGAGTTTGTGGATCTAAAAAGCAGGATCAGGATGTGGGTTTTGTGTGTGTGATGCCCAGCGGAAGGCCATGTGCCCAATAACAAGGCAAGAGAGGAAAAGGAGTGCCTGAGAGCTAAGCGTGAAACTGCCATTAAACAAACTGTCACTTTCCCAAAAAATATGAGCAGGTTATTGTGTTTGAGTGCCTGTACTTCCCATAACTTTTGAACCCATTCATGTAATTCAATCAAACAATAAAAGAATGACATTATTCACCAGAGGCAAGAAAACAAAGAAACGCGGCTTCCTTTTCAATTGTAGGAGCATAAGACAAAGAAAAAAAAAAATAACAAGGCTATACCAAAACAACAGCTTTATACATGGAGGCGATTATTGTTATTGTGGCAGAGAAAAGTGGGATGAGATGGCGGGGAGGGGGTGTCACACCAAGCACATACAAAGTTGCTAGGTGATGGGTCCAAAGGAAGGAGCATTTGCCTTAAGGGAAAAACAGAGGGAGAAGAAAAAAAAATGAAGATGCAGGTCAATGTGAGAAAGAAGACGCACAAAACAGACAAAGCAGTTCTGAAACCGCAACAAGTTTGTTCAAAACTGGAAAACACGTGGGCACCCAGAAAAAATAAACTTGTGTAATCATAACACTAATCAGGCTGGGGAGCGTTAAACACTTTGCCCCTACAACATAAATAGCCATGTATTGTTTTTTTTTTCCTAATCGTAACAGCCCCCACAAATAAGACATCACACGGCACTGTGTCCATATGGCCCACATTATAGAAGGCTGTATGGTACAAAACAACAATGAGAGCATCGAGTAGCTCCATAGAAAAGTGATTTATGGCAGGAAGACATAAGCAGTTCCCTCCCACCCACATCTTCCTCCCCATCTACGCGCGTCACATCAAGTTGCGTTGCGCACAGCAGCATCTTACTTCCATACCTATTCAGAGTGTACGAGCCGTTCCTTTTAAACCTCATCCTGGACGACAGGAAGCGGATAAAGAAATCCAGAATGGTGCGATGTCGGAGCGTTTAGGCGGCGCCTCGAAACAGCACAAATAGAGCCGCTGCTGATGTGGACGGCTGCGCGGCGCACACAATACGGACTTGCTCGCTGCTCAACACCTTTCCGACTATTTCTCTCCAAACTGCTCCTTGCCCCCTCCTCCGTGCAGTTTCCGCGGGGCAGTCTGGATTCCAAACACAAAGAGTCCGTATCGGTGACAGGCGCGCACAGTCTGCTGCAGTGGAGTTCGGATCAAGACGAATGGGCCGGTGTTAAAAGCGACAGTGTGCTCGAGGGGCAGAGGCGCCTTTGTCCGCAGCCTCGCTCAACAGTCACACGATCATCATCTCAGCCTGCCATGAAAAACATCAACTCCTCAACAGTGTGCAATCTACACTGACACCATGACGTCACCACAATGTCTTTGTGGTGGGGGGAAAAAAAAAATACTTTCGATCCTACCCTATTCATTCAAGAGACTACTGCTGTCTCTTGACTATGGATATATTTACATGCATATAAAGCGCCTAGTGCCAAACATAGCTCTTGTCTAAACTAAAAGAGTGAAGCAGATCTAAGGCCAAGATTAGGACTCAGGAACCACTAATGCCATTTAAGAACTGGGCTGTACTCTTGGCAAACACGCGTGTGCAAATATATCAGTGTGTGTGAGTTGTATTCCGAAATGTTTTTTATTGTAGATAATCAGTAAGTTGCCAATCACAATTAGCAAAGACAGAAATCAAATAGCACCTATTCTATATGGATCCATCCATTGATCTTTTTAATGCACGATGCAAAGTTTTACTATACAGATGCGGTCTGGCGGACTTTATGCCATTTTACCCCTTCATTGTCAGTCTCGTGTACTTACTCCACGGCAAAAAAAAAAAAAAAAAAAAAAAAGCTGCCCAATGTTAGTGATCCACTATCAGCACACACAACTGGAGACACATTTACCTGCCATATTGACTAAACTCCACCAAAACCTCTGCTATTTGTACAATGCAATATTGCCTCTTTTCTTCTTCCATTAATGGTGAGAACTAGCTGTCCAGATACCAGCCCTGTTACATTGCATTCTCAGCACCCTCCCAAACAAACACAAAGAAGTGACATTGACAGAGGTGCAGGAATGTTGAAATGTGCTGAAAGCAGGTGGTGGAATAATGTGAAGTGACTTTGTTAAACAAAGATGCGACAGCAGAACAATGTTATAATGATCAAGTGCCAGTTGTGCTTCACTCTGTCTAATTGCCCTTGAGGAATAAAGCTCTTTCAAACAGCATTGCATACAGAAAAATATTTGATAATCAATGTCTTGGTTTGCGTCGAGGACTGCGTGAGAGCAGTTCCTGTACTTCCGCAAAGCACTCATTGCATCCAAGTTCATTTATTTCTATAAAAGCAGCTTGGAAACAGAACTGCTGATGCCTCCGTCAGTCACTACAGTTAGACCGCAACCACTGGAAGGAGAAGACAAGGGGGAAGATGGGTAATTGACGATGAGAAGAGCGTACAGGACACACTTGTATGTGGCTTGGATTTTGCATAAAGAGGAAGGGAACTCATCGACCACAAAAGCTTGTTTTTAAGTGATGCCGTTCTATACCCCCCCCCCCTCGTCCTATTCATCTTTAATCCAATCCTCTTTCCAGGATGTATTCATAAGCCTGGATTTTATTCCTCTCCTTGCAGCCTTTCCATGAAGATATTTTAAGCTTGTTTTGAAAACCATCCCATCAGCTCATCCCCACAACTTGAGCCCCCTTCATTTGCCTCCAGAAAAAAAATATTTCTTTAACCAAGCATGACTTTGTCTGAAGGTGTGATTAATGCGAACGAAAACATTTTCTTCTCCTGCTTACCCCTCAAAAAACAAAAACAAAAATCATGACAGACTGCTGTGCTTGGCCTCTAAACTCCCACCCAGGATTTCCAGGAATACTTTTCACAAACACACATGTGGAACTGTGGTCAAAGGTACTTGAGTGCAGACAAGAGCTAGCAGCTTTCACAGATGACCATGTTTCTGTGTGTGCCGAGTTCCCCAGTGCTTCAATTGACAGAAAACACACTGAATGTGTGCCTCATTCATCACAGATTATGTGCTCTATTGCCCCCTAAAATAGATATATTTTTGAAAGCACAAACATAAGTTGCTTACGCAATTTTGTGTACACAAGGGAGCACTGCCAAGTCACCAAGAAGCCACTGTCCTGTACTGAGCACTGTGCACACACACTGGACACAGTTTGAGTAAAAATTAGTAAAATAAACAGACATATTTGGAAAGTTTGGGGGGAACAGGCCCAGTGAGGATTCAACACAAGAGCCTACTGTATGCCCCTAGAAGAAAAATGTGCATTTCACAGCGATAACTACGTGTGGCGAGCTGCTTTCCAATGAGTCAATGTAAGCGTGTTATACAACTGAATCATTACGGCTAAAAACTCCTTCAATATTGGTGAAAAAAACAAAGATTTTATTTACACGCATTTTTATGTCATCTAAAAAAATTACTTAACCCACAAAATCACTATGACTAACGTTCTTGGGAGGACCTTGTAAAAAATGAATAAGATCCTCCATGAGATGAAAAACTATACAAACATCATGCAACAGATTGCGAAGCAGGCAAGTTAAGACTTAAAAATAAAAAACTCGGCAATTTCGGCAGCTTGTTATGTGCTGCAATTACTCCAAAATTAAATTTTAACAGGGGCACAGGCACTACATGAGTGAAGAGAAATTAAATACTCCATTGTTTTATAATCTAAACTACAAACAAAATCTCACAGGTTATTTATTAAATGCAACCATTCTTGAAAGAAAGAAAGAAAGAAAGAAAGAAAGAAAGAAAGAAAGTTGCTAGGACAGAGGTTTGAGTGCCACCTAGTGTTCAACAGAAATAATGCACAAAGTATGCAGAAATAACTAACACTAAACCTGACCATTGTCATCTATCTATCCGGTTATATAATATACAACAAACTAAACTGCTTTGGGGTGGGAGGAAATAAATTGTAAATGTTTGTGATACTTCATACACCACTCATTATAATGAGGTTGACCGGGAATGCAAAAAGAGAGGCAGTATCATTGATCACCGTTTCTGTCTCTAGCCGCTGATGGACTGGTACCACCGGGTCAATACTGTAGCCTCTTGATATAGTCATGTGATCCATGACCGGAAAAAACCCACGTAGAGCCTGATCCACATTGGGAAGACCTGCGAGGCATAATTATGCAACAACGAGATCTAATTTCATGCTCACTGGATCATCCTATACGGGTGAAATGTGAAACAATGTGAAAACCATAAAGTTTACCTGTAACTGCTGCCAGGTAGGCAGGCGTCAGTGTAGTAGAGTACATGTGAACTTGTGGAATTGTCCCCTCTTGTGGTAGAGGGATGCACTGCATCGTGTCTGTTGACAACAAGCTTGGCTTGTACTTACTGTTTGCCACGGATTTTGAGCAGGAAATAAAGACATGTATGGGAGCTTGCTTATTCCTCTTCTGTAAGGAGATGATCATTTGTGATCGACATTGCTCAAAAGCATAACTGCAGCTGCACATACCTTACATTCTGAAATAAAGACTCATTGAACTTTAACAGACAAATTGATATGAATGGAGATGAAGGCATACAATGAGCCAATTGCAGCACATCCATGGCTTCTGGTTTTGTGGATGATTCTGAACGCCCATACAGAAAACACTTTGATTCCCACAAATACCGACGCATGCATGTGCAAGCGTCGTGTACCCATAGCTGAATTGCTAACTCGATTGGTTATGCAACAGTTGTGTGCGAGCGCACGTTCAAGCCGGAGTGCTGTGCAGAGCTGTGAAGAACCAGTGACCTCCATGCAAAATTGACCCCAGCTCCCAAACTCTCAGCTGAGAATAATGCAATGCGCACAGACAGTTCCATAAGAGTTGCCTCGGCGATTTTGGAGAAGAGTAAAATGGATGCATTTCATTTTTTATTTCTGCAAAAGGCACAGCATCCCAACATATGCCAAGCCGGCAGCATGACCACTGCGTGCTTGTATTTTGAGATACGCGTCGTGGACAAGACCTACAGTCTAGCAGCCAGACGAGTTGCACAAGTCAGGCGCCCACAGAGATACACGAGCACAGCGTGCAACAGACCAAGTCGCTTGTGGTTGGAGCCAAAAGCGCACACTGCCGCATTCTGATAAAGGCAGCTCAGTGACAGACGGTTGGGGAGGGAAGGACGGCCGCGAGCGCTTCCTGCGTTTGCCTTCAGTGAGTGACGAAGACTTCCTGCGAACAATGAGGAGGGAAAAGAGCGTTTGCTACAGTGTGGGGCGATGAAGGAGGGAATCAACACGAGGTCGAATACGAGGTCATATGCAAACGGGAGGATGCAGGTGTACATGACCGGCAGAAAAAAACAGGCATTGCTTGCTTGCAGACAGATGACGTCAAAGTAGATCTCAAGCAGAGAATGAAAAGGGAAGAAGGCGGGTCTGAAATCAAAATTGCCGTCGCCAACATTCACGTGTATCACACACAGGATGCAAGAAGCGAAAACGAAGCTGAACATGTACAGCGCAGCTGTTTCTTGTGGCAGACGTGGGAACGTAACTTGTTCGCTTCCTCACGTTGACAAGAAAGGAAGTGGACCAACATGCAATTCAACATGGCGGATCATTAGAACCTAAGCTTTTGTTTACTTTGCCCTCCGACTTCTTGACATGAGTATTAACGGGAAGCCTTTGAAGGAAACTGAGGCAAGCGTTTCAACTGATAAAAGAATAAAACGGTTGTTGCTTTTAGAGTCGACTATGAAACCTATCAAGACAAGTTTAACCCTACTGCGTCCATCCATTTGTTTTGACAGTTCCAACCAAAGTCACCAAATGGAAGTGCAACATCCTTTGACAGTTGACCTTTGTCTTGCCGGTACTTCATGCAAGACAATGAAGGCCACCCCAGGACAAATCCTTGTCAAAAAAGCTCAATAGAACGGTTGTCTGTGGAATGATGCGCATCTACAGGGAGAAGGCCCGGATGAATGAAAGGGCAGCTTAGCAGAGGAGTGTGAATCACTGAATAAAAACAGGAGGAGGTCAAGAGCCATTGCTCGCTTCCGAGAACTTCTCTCTCCACCGCTCTTTATGTAAACTAATCTCTTCCATCTCACTTGGCCTCATTTAGCCAGCTCACAGACGATAATAAATCAACAGCACACTCCCCAGTGTGTCGTCGAGCCGGCCCAGCATGGCACGCTCACGTCCCACTCAAGTGAGCAAACACTACACCCAACGCGTTTCCTCTGTATGTACAACTTTTTTTTTTTTACCAATATGTCATTTCAGTAGGATCCTGAGGAGCTAAAAAAAACACACACTCAAAGTTTAAAGGGCTACAGTGATGGCGACAAAAGCAGCCATTCACTTTGCGCCAGTTCGTGTTGTAGGTACACAAAATACAACAATACACACATACTCTAAGTGGTGGTATTTCTGGTTCTGCAGCAAACTTTGGTCACAATTTGACAACATTAGCAGGAAACATTCTAGCTTATTCAACGTCTTGATGACTTTTGGGTTGCTGTTCAGCCGCTACGCCAGCCAGCTAGCTGCAAAACTGGTTTTGTACACAGGGAAGATGCAATGCTATCAACAAACTATCACAAATGGTTGGTACAGTCCAAATTGTCAGCCTCGCAAGACCTTCCAGACTGACTTGAAAACTCCAACTTACTCTACTGTGTGTGTCTTTGCATCGTCCCCAGAAGGTTCTTCCTTGTAACAACGAAACACGTGGTAACTGCCCGTAAGAAAATACGCCAAACCAGAACACATTTGGCATAACCTCCAGTCGGAGGGGGATTTTTGCTTGATCACAACATCCTGTTTTGGCTCGTTGACTATTTAGTATTTTCTGCCGAAAACCAAAAATGCACTTTTGGACTATTTTTGGTGCATCTCTAATTATCACAACATACGGAGATGATACTCCCCAGTGTACAACTATGTAAGCTTCCAGTCAGTCAGATTTATCTGTGTTTACGCACACACACTTCCTTAAGTGGATATCTGGGGATTTACGGGGTCAAATATTTGGTTGTATGTTTTTTGGAGGGTCAAGTCCAGTTTTAAGCTTTTCCTCCCTCACTGCTGAGGAGCCAAGTCAGCAACTCCCATACAGTGACCCAGGCCCACCAGCGGAAATCAGCTGAAACCTCTCCATGAACTCTGTTAGCCTTGTGAAGGATGTTTTAGTTCCTTAAATCATGCTAATGCGCCTCCTCCACGTGTTTAATATCTGAGGAAAAGTGATTTACTGTTGTCCATGAGATACAGTGGTAGATTTTAAACAGAGGTTTGGTATTTGGGCTCAAGGTTAGAGAATCTCAGCCAGTCTGCACAACAGACTGCGTACATTCAAAAATTGCAACAGCTTGTTATGATCCAAATGTCACTGCCATGACAGTGTGATGGCGGCAGGAAGCTCAGGCAATGTGCTGACCATATGGAAGGGTCAAATCAATAATGGCGAGCTTCTTGTTGGTAATGGTGTCTTGTCTCGACCACACCCGCCAGTGCCTCCCACTTCTTGTGCATCGCTACTAAACAGGAAGCGCACAATCGGAAACAAGTCAAGAGTATGTCGCTCCATTACTCTCTTAAGTAAAGTAGGAGGACTTAGATCATTAACGGCTGTCGTACATTCTCTCGCTCACTTTTTGTATGCTCTTCATTCTGCCGTGTAATCCCATTTAAAGTAGGTAGCGGGGCTGTTTATGAACATGCATACAACCGCCAACATGTTCACGTCAACACGCATCTCAACAGCCAAGGTAAGGGGGCGGCCAATAATGATTAGAGAAGGATCACTTATGCAAGGTTGTGGGTTGCACAGCTTATCAGCAAGTAAATGGGGTAAAAAAAAAAAAAAGAACTTTCTGAGTCCCGAGTGAAGCGTGTGAGTATGAGTGTGTATGTCTTGGGCTGGCTTGCCCCTGATGCAACACAGAGATCTCTAATCCAATTACA
The DNA here is from genome assembly GCF_901709675.1 of Syngnathus acus. Classification (NCBI taxonomy): domain Eukaryota; kingdom Metazoa; phylum Chordata; class Actinopteri; order Syngnathiformes; family Syngnathidae; genus Syngnathus; species Syngnathus acus. The sequence goes on along the minus strand of NC_051092.1, from coordinate 9,217,767 downwards.
CTTCAGACTAGCCTTGCGGCCTAGCCCCAACCACCAAGGGCAAATCTATTGTGAGCTTAGACTAGTGCTCACAGCACACATCCAGCAGATCCACCAAAGCCTAGTTATCAGAGGCTAACCATGGCTATGTGGAAAAAAATTAATTTGTTTCCAGATACCTTTATTTCATCTGAAAATATATAGTATGGCCAAGCAGGGTCGGTTTCTTTTCCTGCCTGGTATAGAGCTCATTTGTCTGTTTCTGGCAGCCTGGGCCCCTGCAGTTAAATCTCCCCCTCTGTCCTCTATTGCAGACCTCTGCTGTTTCCAATCTAACTCTTTGACCCGTGCTGCCGCTTCCTCATCTATCTCCATATCTCACCTATCGCCTGCCTGAGCTGCACTATCATTTGCCTCTTCTTTCTCTCACCCTCTTTACCTTCATTCGCATTTTTTGTTTGCCATCTTATCGGCATCCCCCTCTTTCTGTCTCGCTCCGATACTTCTCGTCTAAGAAACCAGCTATTAAATTCGTTCAAGGGGCTCCTCTTTCTCCTCTGACAGAGAAAAAGATTTTGCAGTTCAGAAATGATGATTATGAATGGATAGGCCATCAATGTAGGCAAATACTACACGGTCGACCCTCAAACATGCCAGCCTTGCAGGTAAACATCTGAGAGTTGAGACTGGGGCTGCCCTGAGCCAGTTCAACACATTCTGTCTTTCCGCAACTGAAGAGCCCAGCTCAAGCTGTAGCAAAGCACGCACACGTCTCTGCACATCAGTGTCCTAAGAGAGAAACGGGACGGAATTAAAAAGCGGACAGAGACAAACTGAGATGGAATAATAGAGCTGTGTGCTTTCCCTTAAGAAAGGAGGAAACAAATCGGACAGTTCTCATCCAGCAAATCTGGTGCAAAAATGGCCCATTTTGGAAGTATAGCAATGACCAAAATTTAGCATAAAGAAAATTTCCATCAGTAGTACGTCTCATATTAAGGTAGTCCTCATCACTACTAAGAGAATGCTGTAGCTCCTTTTCCTCTGTTAATCGTGCTCTCGACCCGATCAAGATTTCCTTTTTCATTCATTTACAGGTCAGCACTCAGGGCCAACATGGCTTCCATCTATCACGGGGGTCTCAAACCTGCAGCCAGGGGGCCCATTTGTGGCCTGCAGGACAATCATTTGTGGCCCCGTATGTCACATCAAAGTTTTATGTTAGTGCGGCCTACTTCTTTTTGGTTGTGTTGTTGCCTGCTCCCCTCGCCCCGATGAATCAATGGAAGAACCAACGAGATAATGGATTCCCAAAAGATTAGTTTGGAGCATCCCTCATCAAAATACGCTCCGATTACTTCCCGGTATGTACGCGGTAGGACACAATTTTCTGAAAAAGTCCTTGTCATTTCAGCTGTACCTTTAACACAACCACATAAAACTGAGTAAGAAAACCAGATTAGTGATGATCCAGAAATATGTTACAATGTCCAATTCCCTCGCTCTTAGTTCAGCATTAGCGAGCCATCACTCAAAATCAAGGGAATTAAACATCTGTCAAAGCCTACCCATTTCACCGGACAGAGAAAGACACATTTAGGCGTAACTCCCTGGTGATTCAATTCCTGTCTAAATATGAAACTAGACAAATGAGGTCATGCAGCTCGGAAATAATGCTCACTGTCTGGGTAGTGTCTGGCTTGCAAACAAATTAAGGCAAGTGCAAAAATAACAAGGGTGATTGAAGCACGCTTTCCTTGCTGCTGCCCTTGCATGGAAACAAAGCTTTGTCACATATATCATGAGCCTCAACATCATCTCCTTTCTTTATCTCACCACCATTAGTTCTATTTGATTCCCCCTGGAGATTCCTGCTTTCTCGTAAACTATGCCACTCCTTCTCCCAGCACTTGCTAATGTCTCCATTGATTAGATACCTCATCAAATATTCCATTGCAAACTTTTATACAACACATTTTTTATATACACCTCTCTTACTGCGTTCTTTGCACCACTATTCTTTATTCATTCTTACATTGTATAGTACCTGCATAAGATTTGACAGCTTCTAAAACAGGCATAACATTTTGAGTTGTTGAAGACTTCTTTGATACCAACTATTTGACCCTGCATCATACTATTTCCTCTAAACTAATTCAAATGGGAACATATTTGAAATGTCAATAAACCAGAGCAAGATAAGCATGTTAGAAAAAAAATGTTAGCCCTTCAAAGTTGCATTGTATACTGAAAACAAACCTACTCAAATTGGCTGTCACAGCAAGTACGTATTTGGGTCCGTCGACAACATACGTCTTCAACGTGTCGTCAAACACGAGCTGTCAAAACTTAAAAGATGCTATCAGGCTTTATCAGGTGACACATGACATAACTTGAATTCCCAACATGCACAAGGTATGACTGTTTGAAGGTTTGAGCATCACACAAACTATGGACTGAGAAGGCAATTGTGTCAGTGTCAAATTCAGTCGCACACAGAGCAAAAATTCATAGTACACTTTAGATTGAACAATGTAAACTTAATTTATTAAATGAGATGTAAGCATAAAACGTTATTCTAAAATAAATCCCTTTTAAAATAATGGCTGTGTGAAAATATCTCAAAATTACAGTAATGAATTTGAAGATGCTGCAAATAAAAATTGAACGCAAGTGAAGGTTTAAATCATATGATGAATAAAAATCTAGAAAACGCACCACATCACAGTAAACTCCCTCATTTAGTCTTCAAACGGCTCTGTTCTATGGGGGAACAATCTGAAATCTTTTTCAACGGAATTGCACAGACAGCAGTTGACAGTATCTTTTAGGACTTATTGCATTGTTATTTTTCTTGAATGGCAGGCAACCAGCGAATCAACACAAGGAGTTACAACTGCCCGTTTAAAAGTTCAACTTGGCGCGCCCTAAAATTCAGTGAGTGACTGAAGGAGGCAGGTGGGAGTCAAAATACATCAATTAATATTCCACTCAAGGTTGCCTTTTGTAACTTGACAGAAGCTACAATGCAAAAATTGGAATGGCCTAAACAGGAAGCTAAGCTCGGTTAGAAGCGTACAAATGACCTTGTGCTACCACACACACAAAAACCCCACATTCGTGATGCTCAATATGCACAAATTTTGACTAAAACTGTAACTGATGTGAACGAGCTGACATTGTGGTTGCATGTGTTTTGCCCAATGTTATCTCTCAGACAAAATGTCACATGGTGGAGAAGCAGCCCAGACCGCAGTCGTCTGCCCTGCCCTGCCCTGCCCTGCCTGCTATGTGATGCACGGAAGCACACACAAGCACGCCCTGCCAATGAAAAAATGTAAGCAGCCAGCAAAACAGTGCACTGAAAACTTACTTTTCAAAATCATTACAGCAATTACATTGAAATGATTTCATAATAGATGGAATCGCATAAAATAGAATGCCTTTATTGTCCATTAGTGCGGGATTGGAATTGTCAGACACCTGAGTTGCTTTGCATCTAGAAGTGCACTAGGTTATATTATATATTTTCTTAGTACTCAATACTGTAACAAATCTAGCACAGATACACCTTACCTTTGTCTCTCGTGACAAATGTGACGACATCTGAGACAATTGAAGAAGGCACAAGAACAAAGTACTAAAAAAACCTAGGGCTGCACAATATTGAAAAAATATGCAATTTGGTTGATGAATATCGCAACATCAATATTATTGCGATTGTATGACATGTACCGAATTTTTTACTATCCAATGAAAGGATTACATATTTCTTCAAGCTGAAAAGTAAACAAGCTCAATGTATTCTTAATTGTAGTTGACCTTGATAATAGTAGTCAACGACTGGATGGCAATGCACATTCGATCATTTCACTTAGTTCTATTGGATTGCTTTATACTATGGATGTGTTTTTCATTTAAATAGCTAAATGAATAGTATTAAATCGACTTCAATTGAATTTACTATAATTGCATAACCCACCAATGTGGTGCCTGAGGACCACACGAGTCCGCGGGCCCGTTCTAAAAAGTTGTAATGTAATGTTCTGAGAATGTTGTAAAGGTGCTCATGACTGAAAATACAAATAATATAGCATGTTCAGACTTGTGCACAACTTTGGGATAGTCACTGCCATTGCAGTGGAAGAACTCTGAGGTAAACCATGGACTCAGCACATCTCATTGTACCACACAACAGGTATTTATTTTCCCACATAAAACATGTCAGGTTAAGGACTTTCCCAAAAAGAAGACATCAGTGTCAAGAAATCAGTGGCATTTTGTTATTGTTGTTTAAAAACGAGCTGCACTCATTTTTTGGAGAAGCGGTTAGTTCATCTTCAGATTCTTGATGGCTCTTAAATTAAAAAAGTGAGCATGTTTTTATGAGATTTTCTAAATCGATCATCTGTAAGTTCTAGATGAGATGGTTAATGCTTAGCGATTGCAGGTCATCGGGTGACAGCAATTGAGAAGCACTGGCGTGTTGAGACAGCCTGAGAAGGAACACCTTGCACTCAGCTGGGCATAGCAGCCTTAGCGGGACGCTGCTAATGTTAGCCACTTTGTTGCGTTAATCATCGCTATAAATAACCACCTCGTGCAGCAATCTGTCCTCGACAATGACAGAATCTAATGTGGGTGCTGTCGTTATAGGACAGACTGCAAGACGCCGCAAATAGCCGAAAGAAAAAAAACTCTCGATCCTGGGTTATGTCGCTTGATCATCGCAGGTGAAGCCTGCTGGCAGCTTAGCTATCGAACTAGCCTTGCCGGGCTAGAATGGAAGTGAAATCAACACAACATTCCACGGGAATCGTGACAAATAAAGCGGTGACAAGCCCAGTGTCAACAACAAAAATGTGAGCAGGTGACATGAGGGAACGTGGTGTGTACTCACCCCATTAACCAGTCCATGGTGCTGTTTGGAGCTAGCTTAGCTAAGGCTAGCTAGCAGGGGATAACGCCAGGAGTCGGAGGCGACCCCCTCTACTTGATCCGGTCGACTTCCTCGCAGCCCGGCTTGCCTTGCGTCGCCGAGTCCCGTCGCTCTCTCCGGGGGTCACTTGACTCCCCCCCTCCCCTGGCCGTCCACACGGAAACCGGTGCTCACGCTCCGAGTGTCTGTCCTTGTGCTCCTCTGCTAGCCCGGAGCATGAGGATGCACTATAACAGGCAGCTGCTCAGCGGGGCAGCCTGGAAGTATTGAGCGACTTTGAGCCGGGAAACACAGCACGCAGAGCCGGGTTGAAGCGCGCGAGGCGACGAGCGGGGTTCTGACCGGACCGGTGCGCTGAATGAAGACGCGATTTGTCGGGAGGCCGCTGGGCCAAACCGGGCAACCTTTATCACGAAAGCTCTTATGAATGCCGCGGTGCTAGCTGACAGCGTGAAGGTCCAGTGAGGCTGCCAGCCGCTGCTGCTTCTCTGACTGCAAGCCACTCTCACGTCTCGGTCCGGAAGTAAACACAGGGCTGAGCCACTCAGACTGCCGCTCCTGTGCGCGCGACGCGCGTACGTCTGTAGAAGCAATGAAACGTCTACATGGCATTTGATGCTTTGAAGCTTTTTCTGTGCTCATTCATATGTGCTTGTTTTATTACAAATACGTATCATGTTGTCATCATCTCGATTCATTGTACAGTATAATGATCGGGAATTTCCGCACTGCAAATTGCTCGCTTTTGAGAGTACATTTAAATGCTGTCAGTGAGCTGAAATGCCAAGCACAATAAATTGCGGACGATAATAAGGGGGTGGGGGGCATTGACAAACAATGCAAATATGCCCCCTAGCGACTGCGAGTATTTTGAGGATGACGTCAGAGCAGGTTGACCTTTGGGACGTCTGAGCCATGATTGTGCCATCATTTTTTTGTCCACGATCTCGCCGTTAAAATCTTACTGGGGGTGATATTTAAGGAACCCTGAATTATTTTTGACACAATATTCTTCCCACTGTCTGCATAATCTTTCTTTTCAGTATTTTTTTCCAAATACAAATCACTAACACTAATGCCTTTTATGCAGACGGCACGGTTTTCAATTCCTTGAATATATATTTTTTTTAAAAGGGCTTCTCGAATAAAGACTTTACCAGAAAAATCATGTGAATGACTCGCTGTGGCGGCCCCTGATGGGACAAACTGAAAGTCGCAACTCATTAGAATCCTCCATGGGGAATCTCAATTTTCCAATCTGTTGTACTGTTTATATTTGTGGTACACACCACACACATGCAGGCACGCAAGCAAACATGGGACATGTGGATTGTATGTTGCTAAAATGCACTTCTTGTTTAAAAGCCCAATTCCTTACCGAAGCATTTATCAATCCAGCATTAAAAGTTCTTTTAAACCCCTGCTACACATTCGGGTTGTGAAACTTGAGGCGGGTTTTACTCTGGACTGGTTAGCAAGCAATTGGGTACATAAATACAACCATTCACACTAACATTCACAGCCATGGAAAATTTGTCTTCCATATACGTAACATGCATAATTTTAGAATGTGGGAGGTAGGAGGAGTCCCCCCCCAAAAAAGAAAAGGCTTGAGTATTCAATATTATTGAAGGCAAAAAAAACAGTTTCAATACTTGACTTGACCTTCACGCACATTTTGGATGCCCAGTATTTATGGATGCTGGCATTCACATGAGAATGTTATGCAAGCAAAAATGCAAAAGCGTGGGTGCAGCAGTATTACAGAATGATTCTTTCTAAATCTCATCATTCAGCCAGTGTTGACATCCAAAGGCATTTGTTCGCAGCGGTAGCTGTAATGCCTGTTTTATGCTCGGTACTGTGGTTCGGTCCTAAGGCCACGAATACAAAACGGTTTGATGACGGTGACCAATACAATGTACAGGGTGGTGCCTAAAACTGTGTGTGAAGACCCCTATGCAAGCAATTCTATCCTCTCTCTCTCTCCCGCTGCATGATCTCATGACATCTGAAGAAAAACAAAATACCAAAGATGATTCACTAATGCCCTTGTCTTCAGTGAGGTTCCTGTGACATTTATCACAATCAGACAAGACACTGCAAAATGTCACCCGAGGCCATATTTCTCCCCCGCAAGGCATCCATGTGCACTGACCTCTCGCAGGGAAGCGGTGGAGGTGGAAGGCACTTACAGTAACTTACAGGAAAATGATCATAAATGAGCTCACATACAGGCAGCCCTCCAAAAGAATAAACTGTGTTTTATGTATTTGTCATGAGTAACAGTGCATCCACCTGCTGGACTTCTCTCAGCCAGATGAACACCATCAATCCCTTGTGAAATACACCACACAAGTTTTTCATTTTGGGCAAGAAAATCCAATTTTTGTATGATTTTAGAATGTGGGGGAAAGAAACGGAACCTGAAGAAAAACATGAGGCCTGATTCACACCGGACCACTTAAATGTGAGGCCTGCATGATGTTGTCAATTTTTTAATTTTATTTTATGTACATACAGTACATCTGTGTTTACTTTTGTGACTTTGAGCTACAATTCTTGCAAAGGTGTTGTATGAATGCATACTTTAAAAATAAATATCATTATCATGCTTTGTCTAATTGAAAATATGTTGACTTTATTATGTCTACATTCCTCTGCTCTGCAAAGGTGTGTTGCAAACAAAATGCCCCTTTGTAATCTTAGCACAAAAAGTGCATCCGTGTCAAAGTGTCCATAAAAATACAAAATTAATACGTCCAAAAGAATAATGATATAACAATAATGAATTTGCACACATCTGGTTTGCTCTCTCCAAACTATCTCACAACAAGATTATCAGAATGAATCATTAGCAACCGTCTTTATCCCCACAATACTAAAAATAACACCAAGGCGCAAAGGGGCCCTGTTGACAAGGGGCAGAGTTCCACGATTGGCTCTTTGAGTTTTGAGCGCCCGCCAATCAGATATAACAAGTGGGCGCGGTTTCAGATATAATCGGCAGTGGAGAAATAATCCTATGCAGAGTTGTTCCATGTATTGCCACATGATGGCAGTGTGGAGTAACGTGTGATCTGCGCAACAAGCGCTGTTACACGCACTCAGGTAACGTTACTTGGGTACGATTACGAACGACCAGAACCAGTACGTACTTACTGTTTTTACATTGGATGAATTTATATTCATGGCCTAATGTTTCTTATAGAACTCCCCCATGAAATGAACATAGTGATGGATCACTTCCATCAAGCTGCCAGTTTCAATTATATGCATATGTTGCTCCAACTACCAAAATATGAATGCACCAATGTCCTTGATTAGGTATGAAGCTTCGACTGAGCTTTGCTTACCAGCCATTATTTTGCTTCCAGAGGGCCGGGTGTCGCCAGATATGTGCCCACTGTGGGAAATGGAGCCGGCCTCTGGTCAGGTGCTCCTTTTAGCAAGTCAAGGTCACTTCCTGAAATCCACCCACTCGTCAATAATGCGTCGTGTTGAGGTCGATATTTCCCCATTCCACAACATCCAACTTGATGCAGCTGAAAAGAAACATTATTGAGTTCATATGGTCATTTATGTAGTATATTCGTATTCCAATAAGCATTGGTTCAATTAAAAATGTGCTTATCAGGTAAGTAGCAAGAATGGGAGAATCTCTGAATGTTCTGAGCTCATGGTCTATTACACCAATTCCCTACAATTCTTAAAGGAATATTAAATCTTTTTTTTCATGCACATTCCTCATCCCCAATTGCGAAACATTCAATGGGGCAATGTTTCTTAGTTGGAGGGTATAATGATTAGTCTAAATTGTGGCTTTATGGTTATTCTTTCCTCTTTGCAATTCTTCTGTTCACAAAGCCAATGAAAAAGCCAAACAAACTTTATGGATTTAATCCAGTCACCTGCTTTGTAAAATCAAGTCTTGAGATTTTCTGAAGTCTAGCAGGATGACACAAAGTGATGAACCTACACAATCACACAGTGATGGGTGTTTGCTGTTGGAGGTGTATTTTTTTTTTTTTTGTATTTTACTTTGGAGGGTTCACTCTATGCTACAAATTCAAGTCTATAATCGTGAAAGTTTCAATACTATGTATGGTGTGTAATTGGGAGAGGTAAACACTTTTAAATATAAAACATGTAGTTCTTAGTTGTCATATTATATTTAAATAACAGTTTAAACTGCCCAAAGTTTTTTTTTTGTGGCAGACATTTTGCGTGACTTCTTGTCATTCTGAATCAGACAGCATGACACCCACATTTACACACTAATTTTGATGCCCCTCCTCCCTTGTCAAAGAGCTTCTTCTACATAGCCAGAGGGTTGTCTGAAAAACAACCAACGTGTGCACTCATTTGAACTTGTGTAACAATAGATCAGCTCTACAGCTGCAGGTATCGACTTTGGGGTGACTAATGTCATTTATTCATAGCAGGCAGCAGGTGAATCAAATAGCCATCACTGGGCCATAAAACGGAGACACCCAACATAATTCTTGCATGAATAATACATGTCTTATGGCTCCAAAGATTATGGGAATGTGATCGTTTTACTTTGCAAAAGTGTAAGGCCAACCCGAGCTTTGTTGTTTTGAGGTTTTTCACAGGCTTCGCAGGTTGAATCAGTTATTGGACAGATACAGTTTGTTGATTCTCTATCTGTGACTGATTGGTGATGTGTTCAGAGGCATGCATATGGTCCAGGATTTGCAGTCAGTACTGTCCATGTACGTACACCAAACTGCATTGCTAAAACAACAAATCAAATAGTGGGACTGGACCCTTCCACAAAACAGTCATTTATATATTAAAGCAAACATAAGCATTGTTTTCTCAAAGTTAAATCTCTGGAAACTGTCACATGGCTTCATCAAAATACCCTAAGGATCAAGACCAGTAAAGTGGGGCAGAATCACAAAACATCTCGAGACACATTTTTAGAAACAGGCAGATATCAAAAGTTGGTTGTTTGATTTCACACTTGATGGGATTCTGGAGACCAAATTAGTTCTATTGAAGCCACTACAAACTATCATTTTCGCTACACCGGATGTTTTTGTTTTATTTCATTTTTGTTCTTGAGGCAGAAATTGCCAAAGACTCTTCCACCATGCAACAATTCTTTTGTTGGTCTTCAAGTACTGTCTGATGATTTAAATGGACATCATTTTCTTTATGTTCCAATCTAACATTTACTGTTAGCAGCCTGATCTCATCGAATGCATTAGACCTATCAATAATGACCACATGATACACAGTGACGATCGTAATGGACTTTTTGCGTGACTGTGTTTGGCACCGCCATGTCTGCATCCATTCTTCGCAGTGTGCGTTGTGTTGTTGTGTGTTCCTGTGTCACCTTCGACTCCACACTGACGGCTGATGTGCGCATATGAGTCAGCCTCAGCCACATTAGTCATGTCTGCAGACTATGCAGTACCTGGCTCCAGCACATTTCTTCCCAAGGAGAAGAGGTGGCTGGAAAGAGGTAATTTCTCCATGCAATAAAGACAAACGTGTAGGCTTGAAGTAGACGGGATGGAAAAGGAAGCGAGCCGGTGGGGTACCGTAGACACCAACAACAACTACTGGGGCTTTTGAAAAAAGGGGGCACAGTAATCGTGCCTCCGGCCATTTAAATGGCCAATAACAAGCAGAACAGTAAAAACATGCTGTTTTAATGCAGTAAATGTTCCATGGCGATACGCTCCCTCCCCCTGCTTTGTCTTTTAAGCAGATCAGACATGATTCACTTCCAGCCAGAAGCAACTTGACAGAAATAGCTTGCATGTGGCTGAAGGGTCACAAACGATAGGGGAACAAGCAGCCTATCAGCAGATAAGACTTGTACGATGTCATTTACAGGTCATCTACATGCATCATCTCAACTCATATTTTAGCAAGAAAAACAACCATCTAAAAAAAATAAAATGTAGTTCTTGAAAGAAATATGGCTGCATGTGGACAAAAAACCCACAACTTCTATTTTGGGGTGGCCTAAACAGTATTTAATGTTGGAAGAACTTACAATAAAATATGAATCATTGACATTTATGGCAACAAAGCAAGCTAGAGACATCCCACTTTTAAATGTTCTTAATTGTAAAACGAAGTTAAGCACTATTAACAGTAACATATAATGAATATAAAATAGTCCACCTTAAAAAAGCGCAATTAAGTTTGTTTTTAAATGTGTATCCAGGCATACTGATTCCAGACAAGAAGGAAATGTCTGAGCTGGTGTCAGCACTGACACATTCACCTGAGGGATGTGGTTTGGGAGGTGCAGACACTGAGATATAGGATACACACTGCAGTGTGCACTCTTGCTGACTAAAGTAGCAGTGTATGCACACGTCCAGGTGTGTGCGTGTGTGTGCGCGCGTGTGTGTGTTTTGACCGGGGCACACAGTCCTGATGGAGTTGATTCAAGGAGATACAAAGACAGAAAAGGCACTTGTAGAACTGTAATGCAGCATACTGAGAAGTGATTCTAACATTTTCCATACTGGACTAACAAAGCACTAATCCACTGTGCTGCCCCACTTCTGTCCGACTGTATATTAATAAATGAATACCGTAATATTCGGACTATAAGTCGCGGTTTTTTTTCATAGTTTGGGTGGGGGGGCGACTTATACTCAGGAGCGATTTAGATACATATATATGTTTTTTTTTTCACTTTTTTGGGCATTTTATGGCTGGTGCGACTTATACTCCGGTGCGACTTATAGTCCGAAAATTACGGTACTTCTCTGACAATGTAATGACTGTTATTATCCTTGTTAAAGGTGGCCAACTGACAGATAAAATGGATGACTTCTATCTATCAGGATGATACGGAAGAGGATTAGGGCCAGTGACAGGATTCTGCCTTTTTTTCTCAGAATTCTGACTTTAAAGTGAGAATTCTCACTGACTTTAAAGTGAGAAAGACAGACTTCTGATAAAAAAAAAGTCAGAATTCTGACTTTAAAGTGAGAATTTCCACTTTCTGACTTTAAAGTTTATTCTCAGAATTCTGACTTTAAAGTGGGAATTCTGATTCTATTCTCAGAATTTAAAGTGGGAATTATTCTCAGAATTCTGACTTTAAAGTGGGAATTCTGATTCTATTCTCAGAATTTAAAGTGGGAATTCTGACTTTATTCTCAGAATTCTGAATTTAAAGTGAGAATCCTCACTTTAAAATCTTTAGACTGGGAATTCACACTTTAAAGTCAGAATTCTGAGGAAAAAAAGTCAGAATCCTGTCACCCCCCCCTTTTTTTGTCTTCACTGGCCCTAATCCTCCTGCGTAGTAGGACGACGTATAGTACTATATGCATTTAAGTGTTCTGTATGTCACGTGACAGACAGACCAATTAAATGTTCATCTACCAACACTACTACGACCACACATAATCATTATTTTATTGTGGCATTTCTATTTGGTGTTACTGTGCTGTAACTTACTGTGCTGTTTCTTATGGAAAAGATGTCCTTGGCTCAAGAAAGGTTGGGAAACAGTGTGCAAAGTGATGTACCTTCACAAAAACAGAGGGTGGCAGTAATGCGCATGAATTCAAATGACTCCATTTTTGTTTCTGTAATTAATGAAAATGTCTGTTTGCACGCTTTCTGTTAGCTCTTCAGTTCCAGACAGCAGCTTGAGCCTTGAGCAGTGTCGTTCTTTGTTTTTCTCGTGATTTGCCAGTCTCGACATCCCATCCAAGTCTGCTTGGAAAAGACACACGCGCACTCACACAGGTGGCCATGACAACACTAACTGCATTAAGATGGATTACCTGAGGTCTGCTGAACCGAGCCAAAAAATGATTCTTCCTTGTGCAACACACTCCGCACACTAACTGCTGCACACTAAACTTCGTTTATTATGTATGCAACATTCAGTACACTTTCGGCATGTAATCAGATGGAATATAAGAATGCTTAAAATGCTTTTACAAGGGTAGAAATGTTCATATTTTTTGATTGGCACCTCTGTATTTGCTGGAGCAGTAATTTGAGTTAAGTGAAATCCAAAGATATCAGAAACAAGGCAGCACGGTGAAATAAAGGTTAACACGACTACCTTACAGTTAAAAGGTTTTAGGGTTCAAATATGGCTCCAGCTTTCCTGAGTGGAGTTTCATGTTGTCCTCATTTTATGTCATGTGTCGGGTATATGCGAAATAATTTCTTTTTGGCCAATGGATGAAATTTGGACTTAGCAATTGTGATGACGTAAGTGCATGCTGTGCACCTGCACCTTTCTGCACTGTGGATGACATGCAATCATGGGGAAGGCATGCAAAGTCCACATAGAAAGGCCAGAGCCTGGATTCGAAAGCAGAACCTCAGAAATGTGAGGCGCAGTACATGCTTACCACTCTCCTCCATGCTGCCCTTCGAAAATATTTGTGTGGCAGTAATCTGGAGTGAGGGAAACCCCGACTGCTTCCATTTGCGTGAGAGGCTAATGGTAATGAAAGAGGAGGGACGGTGAGGAAGACCAGACAGGCACAGAAGGACTTCCAGGCTGCCTGACTCAGGTTTATATAAGGACAAGAGCCTTCCGTGTATAAACAGTGCCAAAAATGTTGTTTGGAGTCATCTCCTTGTGACGCATGGAAAAGCATGCATTTCAGCACTGACGCCACTTCAGAGGAGCATGCATGAAAGACACAAGGAGGAGAAAGTGGGTGAAAATATGTTAAGTAAAGTGCACATGTGTGCAATGGAAAAGAGTGCTGGTGCCCCGCTGACGTAACACGCGCTAAGTGTTTCCATGCATGAGGCCCGCGAGGAAGGCGTCAGGCCGACCCTCGGCATGGATGCGTCTGGTAGCCATCATCGGCTAATGTGAGCTGTAACATTCGCACATGCGCGCACACGTCCGGGAGCACGCGGTTCATCTACACACCATTGAAAAGAGCTGTCTTCTCTAGATTTACTGTGCATCGCGCTCACGGTACACAGTAGTGCATATGCTAGCCACATGGAAGCAAAAACATACAAAGACATGTGGAGAGAATTTTACACAACATGGGCTGCACACAAACATGACAGCCTCAGTACAATGTATAGAAAACAAATTGATGACTAAATGGAGACTCGGTGGCAAGGGTGGGTAAAGTTTGGGATTTCTGTTGCAATTAAAGTTCTGTCATATTTGTTGCATTTTTTTCACAATTATTTCTGACAATGGTTAGTTATAATGAATGTAATAATTTCTCACCGAACTTAATTGATTTAATGTATTTTTATGTATTGTATTCATTTCGGATGTTGTCTACAAAAACACTCCCTGAATTATGATGATCAAGATGACCCACATAGATTCCCTAACAATGATATTTTACTTTGTAAAACTTTATGAACATAAAACAAAAACTAGATGGAAAAAAGGCACGGAAGGAAAACATGACAAAAAAAAATCTAATCAAAACAAAGTCAAGACAAACAGATACTGTAGTCTCGTTTAGACATACTGTATATGGTGTTTGTGTATTTCATTACTATGGGGGTCTTGTGGTCCCACTCTGGGAATTTCCCATAAGGGGCGGGAGGTTAGGGTTAGTTCACTGTCTCTTTCTCTCTCTCACACACACACCACCGCACACACAGCCACCCAACCGCACACCCACCCACATGCACACACTCTTGCACAGAAATAGTGGGTCTCGGCTAGGGAGATCCCAATCTGTCCATTACCTCAGCGTGCCCCTTCATTAGAGCAACATTGTACCCACAAGCTGTCCTGGGTCTATGGAATTTTGCTTGCACATGTTATTTGATTGTGAATGCTGACATTCCATCATGACATCATGAATAAATGTTGAACAGAGGCTGTGATGTACCGAAGTCAAATTCCTTGTTTGGCACGCTCAAACATGGCGAATAAAACCTCTTGAATCTTGAAACCAAAACTGCTTTTGTGAGAGGACGCAACAATATGGCTGGTACAGGCCAATTAGCTCTCAGCGTGACCTCACACACATGTCCAACCTCATCTCATCCTTTCATCCTCTGGAGGCGACTGTTGTTCACACATCATCTGATGTGGGGGCAAAGGGTTAGGGCTGACAGTTGGAATGAGGAACAAGGTTGGGAGCAAGGACGGCCGGGTGTCGTCTTAAAAAGCTTGGATGTGTTGGGAATTAGAAGAGGAAGTAGAGTAATGCTAACCAGACATCAGAGGTGCCTATATATATATATATATATATATATATATATATAGAGAGAGAGAGAGAGAGAGAGAGAGATATCTATATATATACACATAAATATATATATATAGATATATATATAGAGAGATATATATATCTCTCTATATATATACACATATATAAATATATATATGTACACACAAAAGCATCTGACACTAGCACTATTGTAGGGAAAGAAAAAAAATCATTGAAGTTGTTTGTGTTCAGAGCGGAGTTTGTTAAACACAAAATCAATAGGAAGGGCTCCAGGGCTCAAGATGTCATCATGTAGTCTGCAAAAATACCATTGGAATTCCCCTTTCGCAACCAGAAATGGCAAGAAAATGAAGAAGCAGAGGAGAGTTTGCATTTTGTCATGTCTGTATTTTGTCTCATTTTCACAAAACATGTACAGGGGAAGGAGAAGCCTTTCAATTAAACCTGAGGTATATATAATTTTTTTTTAGCATCAAGCAGCCTAGGTGTCAGGATTTTTCTTTTAAAAACTCATCAGTGTTCTTCCATGTGTTGCTATTTACAACACCCTAATCATAATAATAAGAATACCAATAATAGTAATAATAATAATTCAATAACAACAGATTTAGCAAATGGGACAGCCTGCATCATATTTGTTACATATCATAAATAATGCTAACAACAATTTTAAAAACAACATGAAGGAGGGATTTAGGAGCTTGATTGAGCCTCAGGCAAACAAAAGGAATCTATCAGAAGTTGTAGCAGCACAAGGTCAAATGCTAGTCAAGGGTCAAAAGACAACAAGTTTTACACGGTGAATAAATAAGCATCTTGCACCAGGAGAGTGACAATTTCATTTTTCAACTGTTTTTAATCAAAGCATGGGGGTAGGGGGGGGGGAAGAGATAAATGTTAGAGACTTCCTTGTTTTGTGCTGATGTGCTGGGCTTGGCTCACCGAAAGATCCCCTGAGAAAGAAAGAAAAAGATTGCGTATGTGTGTGTGTGTGCATGTGAGGGCCGAAGCTTTACCTGTATATAAATACTGTAAGTGCATACAGTGTTGGGTGTATGTGTGTGTTCGGTTCAGCTTTGGTGAGAAACACCGGAACTGGCTTTGAGAGGGTGACTGGTTTATCAAAAACTGTGCGTAGGTTGCATAAAGTTGTCGTTATGCATGCGCCCCCATCCCCCCACCCCGATGTCATGCACAATATGCTCATGTGTTAAAGCCATAATCACAGACTTCTGCTGCTGTTTCTGTAAGCTGTCACTAGCTTTGTCTGCGTCATCCCATAATAGAACTTGGTTATCAGAGGAGCAAAAAAGTGCATTTCCAAGTCATACTTCACTCTCCCCAAAGAAGAAACAGCCCATATTGCTTGCTTGAATCTGGTGAATGTATGTATTTGTATGTGTTCATAAATACCATACAGCAAATCATAATAATAAACAAAAGAAAAATGAAATAAATCCACAAAACATTATATTATATCTCATTACCAGAATGAACAATAAATTAAAAGTCCCTTTGAGTCACTATACATGTACAGTATATTCATACTGGATCTATCGTTATTTGTCTCTCTGTTGCCAACCTTTCACAATACATGCTCAGTGGTGACCACAAGTGGTGGCAGGGAGCAATGGCAGGGTGTCCTGTGACCCGAAACCTCAGTGCCATGACGCAGCTAACACTGGAAGTGAGGGGACCAGCGTCACTGTGCTTAAGAATCCCCGGTGGAAGCTGGCTTGGGCAGAGGCCCCGTCATTGTTACGGCTGCATTCAGGCCATCCCGAGGGCTGTGTGTGCGTTCCTTGTGCTGCGGTGACGTCGGCGCTCCGAATCCTCCGCTCACGTAGGTGGTGTTGCGACTGGACTGAACTAGACGAGTATGAGGTTCTGAGGCTTTTGGTGGTGGACGCTTTGGGGATAGCGAGGGGCGCTTGGTTCAGATCACAATTAGAAGTCCTTTACACTTGACCACAGGCAGGCGGTTGGAGTCCATGCTCCATGTCAACAACAAGTTATTGTACATGATAAGGATGCAACATAGCGCAGGCACTGGGCCCTTTGACCGCAGAAGGTTAGTACCGACAGCTCACGCTTCGCTGCCTCGAGAAAGTTCAGAAGGTTGTGGTCAGGTAAGCAGCACAATGTCTCGGTCCAAAACTTTGTCCAACTCTCAGTTGGAGTTTTGAACACTGTCTGTGATATAGACATAGTTCTTCGAAGGAGGTCTCTTTTTGCCTCCAGTGGTATTCATGTCTATTATCTGTCAGGAGACCTCAATGATCTCAAGGCTCCCGGAGAAACTCGACTGTTTCCCAATCTTGCCCAGTTCTTCCCGGGACCGCGTCTCTGAGATGCCCTCCTCAAATTCCATCTGACAGCTGCGACGTTTAAACTGCTTCTCCGTGGCCGAGCTGCTGTTGTTCGCCCGCTCGGCTTGCTTTTCACGTTGCTGCATCGGGGGCTTCTCCTTTGAAGGTTTGTCTCGTAACCGCACGTTTTCGCTGCAACCGAACGCCACGTACGCCGAGCTGCTCCCGAACCTCACGGACGACTCGGTTCCGCTACCGCTGCCGAGCTCCATCTCGCCGCCCTCCTCCACCCCAAAGTGCCAGGGAGCATCGGTGGTGGGGGTCACCGGCGTAACAGGGGTGGTGGCCTGGACAGTGTCTCTGTGTTTGGTCCACATGGATCCAGATCCCATAGACGGCAGAGAGGGCAGGGCGAGAAGCAGGGAACCCTTTAAGTTCTCATCCTTATGGTCGAGGGACAGGCTGAGCGACTGTGGAGGAAGTTGTTGGAAATGGATTGGTGAGGTGCCAGAGCTATGCTTGGCTTTCCTTCTGGGTCTGGATGCCGAGGAACTGGGCCGATGGACGCCCTCGCTTCCTCCGTGCCCCAAACTTCCGATGCTTCCCGTGCTGCCCGGTGAGGGGAACGGGGAGTCGGAGGAGCAAGGACTGTCCAGGATGGGAGACTGAGAGCAGACACCATTGGAGGTGCCTGTTTCGGGGCTGTCCAGTTTGCACAGCTTGGGGACGTCTTCAGAGTGTGTCGGCGCCACGGCAGCAGGGTGTGGACTGTTAGGTGAGTACACAGATTTAATGTCCAGGGAGAAGGAGCGTTTCAGACGATTTGTGTCCATGATCCTCTCCGCAGAGAGGTGCAATCCGTTGAAGCCTTGCTGGAGGGAAGCAGGTGATGGTACCTTGGGCTCGGGAGGATTTTGTAGCTCTACCGCAGATGAGTCATAATTGCTATGGTGACCGTTCATCACGAAACCCGTGTTGACAACGTTAAGCTCCGAATTTTGCTTTGAGTGGCCTTCGATGATTTTGTCATCAGAGCTTGACGTCAACGCTTGGAGCAGTCGTAGGCCTTTCTCAAACTCCAGCAGCTGGCCCAGGAAGTTAAAGTTGGGGGATATAGAGGGTCTTCGGTCCTTTACAAACCTGAGGGATGCAAAAAAGGTTGACTGCATTAGGAAAGGCAAATCGTTTCCAGAAGTCGTAAGGATGCCATAAGAACTGCGTGTTTGGTGGTAATTGCTTGAATGGTTCCACTGCACTTTGCATAACGGAAAAGGAAAATGTACATACAGTAAGAGCTTTTTTAACTTGACCTCAGGCAACAGCCACAGATGTACCACAGACAGCACATTTCCTCCAAAATGTGCTTGCCTTTTTAATGTTCCTGTCACCTTAGCTCGGCAGTTTGGGAGGAGTAAAAGTACCTGTAGGCATCATCTGATGACAGGCCCATTGTCTTCATGATGTAAGCGATGGCGATGGTCGCTGAACGTGAGATTCCAGCCAAGCAATGCACAATGACTCTGCAGTTTGACACCTTGGCTTTGTCTGTCGAAGGAAATGGAAAGATAGGGCTCAGGCCACACAATAGCCGCAGCACAAAGTCTGGTGACAATCAGCCTCCATTGAAAGAAAGCTGAGATTTCCTGGAAGACGACAGACGCTCTCCGTAACGGAAGTTTTGAACTTGATGCTATTGTTTGCTGCAGCACACGTGAACCTTTATTAGTGGTGACAATGGTATGTACCGTGTTGGATATTTTGTCAGTCTTGGTTGGATATTTTCTCATTCTTTAGCAACTAACATTACAATTTTTTTTTTTATACGTTACTTATCCAGTAGATGCATCATCTTACAGCTTACCAATGAATTCATTTGTTTTGTCCAGCCAAGGAAGCAGTTTCTCACAGTAGTTGTCATTGACTGGGATGCGCATGAAGTGGCTCTCGCTGATGAAGTCTGGCTTGGGGCAGGTGTTGCTGGCATTTAGTACATATGTTATACCATTCTGAGCCATCAGATCCTGCGGAGATATGAAGAAAACATTAGGCCGAGGTCTTTTTTCTCCTCCAGGAAACAAATATATAGCAATGCAATGATTGCTTTAATGCAACTGAGATATATTTAGTTGGTAACTAAAGCCTTTTTTTTTATGATGACCTTTATGATGACATGACATTATGTATCCCCACATGAGCTAACACTTTGGCAACAGTGACACCTAAAACTAAATCCCTTCCAATTGAGATTTCTTTAGCCAGGATGTGCTGTCTTCCATACAAGGTCCAGTGTACTACAAACCTTATTGAGAACATCTTTCTGGGAACCCAGGTAAAGGTGCGGCAGGATGCGAGTGGGCCCGACATTAGCCACAGGCAAGCAGGGCTGGGACAAGCTCATAGGAAGAGCAGTGGCTGGCTTGCCTTCACACAGGCCGGGGAAGCAGGACGAGAAAGCAGCAAAGCCTCCTGCACAGACACAATGAGAACAGCTCCATTACTCTAATTGTTTTCAGCACTGAAGTCGTTTGACATGAGTGGATTTATGCAAGGTCTCGTGAGCAAAAAAAGAAATAATCTTGCACCATTAGCAGAGTAAACAGTTTTTAGACTTTCAGAGGTGACCCTGGCCTACAATGTCTGGGTCCTGCCTAGTGCAGCAGAAGCAAAGAAGAGGCTCTCTTGTTCTTCTGTGTGAGGTTAACTGCAGGGTGGCCAGGAATGTGCATGTCTGGCCCTTTAAGAGGCAGGCGGCTCCACTTTTGCCATATGTGTGTGTGTGTGTGTGTGTTTCCTGCATGAGCTCATGTCCTGTAGAAGTGCATTGCGTCAGACCGAGGGAATGAGAGAGGCCACAGGTGCACGGCCAGGACAGAGGCCCAGTAACGTCCCCTGACAAGCGCACAGCATGACACGCACAGAAAACAAACACGCACACACTTTGACAAATGGTTGCAGTGCAAAAAGATGATCTGAAAACATGATCACATAATCCTTAGCACCACATTCGCGTTTCACTTGCAATGACTCACAATGACTCTGTGCAAGACACCATCCCTTTCCAACACACACTCATCATTACTCTGCAGCTCTGTGGTTGTATAACTACAGGGTGGGGGTAAAGGGGAGGAGGTGGGGGTGGGGGGTGAAGTTTGTGTGTGCATGTATCGTGAGGGTAATGACCTCTCAGACGACGACAGAGAAAAGAAGGGAATGCTACTAAGGAACTCTCAAACCTCAGAGAAGAGATTGGAACCTAATCTAGGTTCAGACTGCTCTGACCTAATCTAGGACAGACACACACACGTTCAAAGAGTGAGTGAGTGAGACATGACATCACTGTTAAAAACAAACAAAATAGCGCACACAGCACAACGCAGGCCGCTGGTTGAAAAGCATATCCAGCTGCCCACATTCTAAGTACAGTGTCAGCAACACTCGTGAACTTGGCAAACATACAGCTAAGCAAAAAGAATCCAAACGTGTCAACAAGGGCTCAACTTGGAGGAGTAAGACGACAGCCTCTGAAGATGGAAGGGGGTTGGCAGCTATCATAGTCAAGCGCTACAGTGGGGGAGTAATGCGTCTCAAAGTGCAATGTGGATCCCCGTCAGTCTCCTGCTATTAATGGCAACTGACGGTGTGATGACATCAGTGCTATTCAATGCATGAAGTGAGGGGATGGATTGAACAAATGATAACGCCCAAGAACCAGGAACCAAGGCTTTAATTCAAACCGCTGTGTAAATATGACCACATACGTCATCTATTTGGCCTCAATGTAATCTTGTTTTATGGCGTTCATCTAAAATTGATAACGTGAATGAGATAGGGTAGTTCTTTGACAGGATTTCTTTATCGTAAAATCATATTTGTTCAAAAAAATATATTATCATATTTCTTCTTGAAGTACCGCTACATATAGCGACAGGTTCTGAGTGCATTGTATCAAGTAGGCGGTATGTTCCTGGAAGCCATATAATAAACAGGAAAAAGCTCATGTCACACGACAACTATTTCCCTTTCTACGTGAGAACATTGTTCGAGAGTTTGTTAGAAGCACACAAGACAGGACATTACACTGTGGACACAGCACGTCTGCTGGGGAGAAAGTGTGTGTGTGTGTGGGGGGGGGTGACAGTATGAATGGCAGACTCATCTAAAAATATACTTGCTGTTATAATTTAAGGGAAAGCCAATCCAAAAATATTTGCATTTGTGGGATATGAGTTAAGCAGCATAATGTATCCATATTATCAATCTCAGGGGGTGGCCATTTTGCCACTTGCTGTCGACTGAAAATGACATCGCACTTGCCAGGTCCAAATCACGTCACTGACCTGAGACCTAGCACCCGTGATGTGATTTTTAAATTCATATTCCACAAATGAAACATTATACAGAACACTTGGGCTTCACAGAACGTATTATTACAAAGAAAATGTGTAGGTTGAGTTCCCCTTTAAATATGTGTCTGGAATAATATAGTGATTGCAGTTGATGAAATTATCTCATGTTGGATAAACAAATAGAGAAGAGCAGGAAACGTGCTGAACCAGTGTGTGACTCAAAGAATGAGTGACAGTTACTGGAATGAAGCGGCTCAAGTCAGAGATAAGCGACCTGGGCCAAGTGTTGTTATAAAGGGTAGTTACATGACGTCAATACAATGACAGATACCTCCTTGGTAGGCAGCTCGAGCTTGACACAGCCAGGAGATTATTGTCGTATACGTTATACGTTATTGTCACCTTGTCACCTGACCGCCCTCTCCTTAAAGTTGTCATGACAACAAGGAAGGACAGTTGGCTCATGGTGTTCCCCTTGTGTGTTGTCAGGATGTTATAGTACACAGTGCGCACATGCATACACACACGCACACTCTGAATAGAGACATGACCTCACATTCTCCAGAAAAGAAAACGACGACCCATTCCAATCTGTGAGCATAACGCAAACACACAAGCGAGGACTCACAATGAAGTCATTGAAAATACCCTGTGACACACACCAAGCCAGCTGTCTCTCAACATGACATCAGAAGGTCAACTGGGAAGGATGAGTTCATCTTCAGTGCGGCGTGATAATCAGTCGAGCGTGACATGCTGATACTTTACACATGAACACAAATGGCAGCCCATACAGTATTTGTGGAAGACAGAATAGGGAATTGTAGTCATCGTTCCAACAGATCGCACGCTATGCTATCACATCTGATGGTTAAGGAATCTAGGCTTTGGCAAGGGGAAAACTACAGACAGGATGTTTGTGGATGTTTAAATGCAGTATTTATACATGTGGGAAATAATTAGGACGTGACAAACCGATTCAGGAACACACCATCTTAAAAAAAAGGAAAGAGGGCACTGTGTCGCCATCGGCAAAACTCACCAGCGGTGACTTCCTTTTTCCGTTTCCCTCTGCCCAATTCATCACTTATGCAACTGCTTACTGCTCCCCCCCCCAAAAAAAACCCTTCCTGTGAGAGTGTAGCACTCAGGCCTCTTGACTGCTTTTCCTCATCCCTCATTTCTTATAACGAACTCAAAAGAATTCAAACCTTCAGTCTTACTATCTGGGATCAGCAGCAGATGTTTGGATCACACTCGGTGCACTTTTGTCAATTGATGCCGAAAGTTGAACGATGAATGCTCGAGTGGAACCCGCAGACCAATCTGGACGGAGATACACACCATGTGGTTGGTTAATGGGAGCTCTGCTGTTACATCATCACTCCTATTTGGTGCAATTGACTGCTTTATCAATACAAGCCAACTCCCTCTCCCCTCTGTGTTCAAGCTCCTGTAAAAGTACGTAGCTTTCTGTCGTTAATGGAGAGGTGACTCGGTCAACCATACGCCCACAACCCACCCACAGCCTACAAGCATTGATCTGCATGAATGACCACCCCGCACCCCTCCACTGCTCTTCCTCTTCATATCAGGGGAGACATGACGCCACCCATGCACCTCCAGCTGTCCCCCCAACCCAGGAGGGTACATTAGCATTTCAATGTTTACCCACCCCCCTGCCTCCCATCCCCACCACCCCCCAAACATGACATCATTGCACACATGTCCCACTCAGCACCACAAAGGCTGAATTGCAGCCCGGAGAAAGGAAGGGCTGAGTGTGTGTGTGTGTGTGTGTGTGTGTGTGTGTGTGTGTGTGTGTGTGTGTGTGTGTGTGTGTGTGTGTGTGTGTGTGTGTAAGGGGGGAGGAGGGGCATCTGATGACCAATTGTGTCAAAACAGACAAGATTGACAGTGCACAGATGAGACAAGAGGGTGATGTCATCTTTTCAAGCAGGCGTCATGTTGAGGACTCTTGGACCGTATGATTAACATGGCATCCTGTCTAATGATTAAATCCGCAAACAGCAACAAAATGTCACTTTGATGAAGAGCTGTTTCTGCACATTATGTAGTATGACGTAACATAGACCAATATGCTGTGCAGCTGCAACAATGAAACGATAAAGATTTTAATAACCGATAAATCGTTTAGATGCCTTTTTATTAAATTGCCCAAATGCTTAGAATTTCATCTTGACATCAGTAAAGATGCCATTTCTGTAGTTGTCGAAGAAAACGGACTGATTATCTTTGTGTTGATTTAAAATCAAACATTTTCTTTTTCTTAAGAATACAGTGATCAACATTTTTCTCTATTATCTTATGCACCAGAAACTGAATTATAAATAATTATTTTTTACATTTTCAACAGCCAATTTGAAATAATGGACTGCTTTTGAACAAAGAGGTGAAATTATTTTTTTAATCTGATTCAACGATGAATAAAAAAAAAGAAGAAATTAATCAATTATTTTTGTTACAGTCCAAATACAGTGCACTGTATATTTTGCTGTAACCAAGACTGCACTAAGAATGTGTTAAATGTCTTAAAATAACCTCCCAACTTATTACATTTTCTGAAAAAACAAGCGTGTCAGCTCCAGCAGCGAAGCCTCAATGTAAAATGAACCGTACACGCTGCTATGCAAACACATTGGCAAACACAAAAAAAAAGTAGTGGTTTGCTTTGCAAACAACTTTGAATCGAATCCAATAAACGTACACATGTGACACGTGCGCGTAAAGCGCAGGGAATGGCTGCGTGCACTTTGTTCAGTATGAATGTATTGCCTCATGCCTGTGTGAAAACGTGTTGTCTTTGACACCTGCAGTGCACACCACACACAATGATAACACAATCTCCACATACATTCTGAAAAGAGAGCGAGTGTGAGTATTGAGTAAGAGAGCAAGAAAAGCCAAGAAGAGAGAGAATGGCGCCTTTGTGACAGTTTTACATCTCAATGACCGCAGGCTGTGAGAGCATGAGCACTATGTCATACCGTGGGTCACAGCTCTCATTCTCTCGCCCGAACCCCCTTTCTCATTGTATTTCATCTTCATGATGTCATCCTCCTAATCCTCCTTTCTATTACCTCTTTAACAGTGTAATAGTGAAGACAAAAGATGAGGGAAACCAATGATCCACTCAAAGAGCTCAGCCTGTCTGTTAGTGGTGGAGGCTAATATTTTAACATCATTATACTTCATTCTTGTCCATTTCACTTTCTCTCTCTTTGCACGTGTGTTTATAGTCTCAAGTGGAAAAACATACTAGCGTCACCACTGCCACAAATCTTTTCTTTTGCATTCTCTTCACGTATGTGAAGATCCCACATACTCCCGTTTCATTACAAAGTAGGCGCTTGTTCATACCCCTTAAATCAAACACACTGATACACACACACGACCCATCGTTGTGTGTCCAGGTGGGTTACACACCTCGGAGCTCTCTCCCCTCCTTCATCCTGCGGACCCGGATCTTCAGCCTCATATCTGTGTCGTGGAGGTCCGGCCAAAAACGATTCTCTGTGGGGGATATCACCACATCAAGTGGCATCCCCAAGAACACAATCCGGCTTCTTCGGAGATGACGCAAACCCTTGCAAGAGTCTCGAGCAAAAAATGTCTTCTTTCGAATTCCGATGGAGAAGAAAATTCCAACCAAGGTTGCTAAAACTGTATTTGATGTCAGACTACACACACTGGATATTCAAGTTGTTCCGGGGCCTTGTTAACGACCCTCTCTAATGGACCTTATGCACAAAAAAAAGTCCAAGTATCTGTGGTGCTGCACCTCAAAAGCCTTCAAACAAGTCCACATGTGGCCAGAATCCTATGTGAATGCAAAAATCCCAGAAATGCTCTTGGGTAAATATTTCGTAATTCTGTGGTTTTGCTGAGAATGGCGACCGCTGAGAGAGCAATAGGAAAAGGAGCAAAATGTTTTCCAGCACAAATGTGCCAGCTGTATTCTGCCTGCAGCTGGTCTGAGAGCTTCTGACTTAGCTCAGGCTCTCGCCTTCTCAGTGAGTCCACAGCAAGAAGAGCAACCCACTATTGTTGTGCGGCTCCACGTCTCCCATTCGCTCACTCGCCAGAGTAAAACTCCTCCCCTCCCTCTGCCTCCCTCCTCTTTCTGATGGCTCTCTCTGCAATGGAGGATGACGCCGCCACTCGCTCTCCTCGAGCTTGGAGGGTGAATGAGCTCACTTGCCGCGAGGCCGGAGCCTGCCCCCTCTCCTTCTCTGCACCCCCCTTTCCAGTGGAGCCAGAGCTCCATCATAGCTAATGTCCAAGGCATGTAACCGCATTCCTTACTCAGCCAACAAATATGCGGCCACCTCAGGGAGCGAGCTGGAGAGCTGGCCTCTACTGGGGAAGTTTAGAGGCTAACAGGTACTTCAGCAGCTATACGTGACTACATGACTTAACTAGTTAAGGGATGGGAATGCACGGCTGTACATGGCTGTATGTACGTATCAATAGTTTGAGTCATCACAACTATTTTTCAAGTGGAACTAAGCTGTCGAGCTATTAAAGTTTATCGAGCGTTTAAGATGACTTAACTAGTTGAGGGATGGGAATGCATGGCTGTACGTGGGCATATGTATGAATAGTTTGAGTCATCAGAACAATTTTTCAAGTGGAACTAAGCTGGAAAATAATAAAAAGGTGATTGAGCTTTTACAATGACTCAATAGCTTTTATGGACAGACATTTCTACTGTCAGAATGTATGCGACATCATGGTCTTGTTGGGCTATAGTCCGCAGTCCTGTCCAATGCGGTTTTGTTTTTAATGGTAAAAAAAAAAAAAAAAAAAAAGAGAGAGAGAAAAATGTTACATTAGGGGAGAGAATGGAAAAAGAACTAAAGCAGATGAAAGAGGAAGCCTTGGGAGGAAAACTCAACAAGCTTGTGGCGTGGAGACATTCTCAATGTGACAGGCCACTGACGCTTGGTACTTTACTATGGAATGGCAAATATGTAGCCCGCAAGTTCAGTTATTGTGGGGGGGGGAGCAAATGACATTATATTACTGCTTAGGCAGAGGGAATAGAAAGCCGTCGTTACCTATTTTTAGTTGCTAAACCCAAAAATGTACTAAGAAAAATGGTATAATAAATTTGAGCTCACATTATGTTTATTTTTGAAAAGAGTCGGCATGTTAAAGAGAAAGTAATAAACTATTTCAAAAAAATGTTTCTTTCACATTGAGCTGCATTTTTGATGCGTGTCCAAATTCTGAGCCTCACGTTGAAACATCATGCTGCACTAGTCATATGGTTTTTCGTACATGAAGTGATTGCCAAAGATGAACGCAAATAAGTTTGTAAAAGATCTCCAGTTGGGGTGTGCTTACATACTGATCTCATCATCGTCGTCGACCACCATAAATAATCCCAAACGGGTGACAAGAGCCTTGTGCAGGGAGTGTGATTTAATAGTCACTCAGTGGTGATCTGTTTAATGTCCAACCATGAACAACAGTAGCACACACTGACCATTGCAATGTATTTTACAGACACTAGAACTGCGTTCACATTGTATTGTGGAAGACAAGCTCAAACGATGGACTACAGAAGATATAAAAAAATATAGATACGTATATATACAGGAATTTGTCGTATGACATGACCTTGTCGCTTTCTCCTACATCTCCCTTCTCCCATTCTTCCGAATAACGTGGTTGAGAATAGTAGGTGTGCTAATTGGGGGATTACTGCGGGATATACAGTATAGCAAATGGCAACCAGGCTGTTTTATTGACCGCACGTGTGTTCTCTGCGACGACAGAAATAGGTGGCCCTGTCATTCTGGCCACCCTCTCCTCTGATTACTCAAGGAGCACAACACAATATTAAACCCTTGATAACATTTAGTTAAATCCTTACAAATTTGCTCCACAGGAATTGTGAATGGAAATATTATGTGTTACATTCAGGATTCATGTGTGGTTATGATAAACTCATACAAAACTTTACTTTTTACTCGCGCTGCACACAAATGGGTGGTAATTAGTTCTTGTTTGAGTGGGCATGGCGATTTAATCATGGAACTAAAATTTGTGAGCTCAGCTCCACCACAACTACGTACTTGGGTGTTCAGATCAACTCGTGAGCCTAAGCCTTTTGATGACCTCACGCTATATGATTGGCTGGAAGGACAGTACGGTGACGTTTAAGATTGTGGTTGGTCTGTTTTGCGGAAATGGGATAGTAGTTCAAACACGGACCATTTTTGCAAAGAAAACTTCTTAAAACAATGTGCACTTTATGAAGTCTGTGATTATTTAATTTATTGATGCTTTTGACATTTCAAAAGGAAGATATGAAATTTGCAGCCACAGCTGGTAGTAATTTGTAACGGGGTTCTTTAGTATGGCGTGGCTTGTAAATTAAACATTTTGAATCAATAGTAGGAGATTGCCTGATTAACGATTAAATATATCACAATAACGATGTATTTTTTTCAAACATAAATAATGACATTAATATTTGGTCCAGTAAATAAAAAAATACGTACACCATGAATAAAATGATCTCGAATTATTTTTAGAAGTTTAAGGTAAGACATTTAGAACAACAAAAAGAAAACAATTCTGTGGTTGTTTGAAGGCAGCAATTCCTCTGCTGAATACATTTTCAAATAACTGAATATCTGGCTATTTTTTGGCATTGTAACTTAGAGACTAACAGCACTTGTATATAAAATAAAAAAAAAAGTACTTTTTTTGGGGGTGAATAATTAAACCTTCTCATTTATTTTTAAATATATATTTGGGAATGGGAAGTGCATGACCCCTTTTCCCCTCCTAGCTAAAACAGGTAATGGCAAGAGTGTAATCCAAAACCATAGATCATCTGTCAGGATTGCATAGGAAGGCACAATGTCATTTTCCAGATAGGGGAGGTTTAGGGTGATGAAAGCTGTGAGTTAATTGGGTTTGTGCATGTGTGTGTTCACCTGTGAGGAACAAAAGAAGCGGTGTCTAAGATTAGGGGTGAACACTTTGCCCTACAAACATGGGTCAGTGCACCTTTGCACAAGTGTGTGACTCTATGTGCATGACATTTGTGTGTGTGTTTATGGTGCTGGTTGTCAGGGGATCAGTAACAAGACTGCTCTTACGGTGATGTAATGCCTACAGGAGGACACAGCTGCCATGCCAAGGGGCTGAGGTAGTTGTCGGGGGAGAGATGGAGAAATTGAATGAGGGGGGGTGGGGGTGTTGGAGGGGAGGATAGGCAGATTGGCAATTGGGTGAGGGGGGATGATAGCTGATCTGGTCATCCCACAGGGGACATTGGTGGTGTGGTACGTAATCATCTATGTGTGTGTGTGAGGGTGATGAAGTGCAACAAGCATGCGTGTCTTTTCTCATCTCCCAAGTATTGATAAAAAATCTCCAATGAAGTTTGATTGATGTCACGTTTTAGACGGATGTCTCTCAAACTTCCCTCTCAACACATTGGCTTTGAAAAGCAGATCAGTCAAGAAGATATGGGCAATTTTGAGTCATTTAACAGGGAAAACGTGGAAACGCTAAACAGAGTAAACAGATATAAGGAAATCTTGAGAGGGATGGAAACACTAGGAAGCAGGCAAGCATATGGTGGATGAGATTACAAAAGGCACAGATGAATGACACGGTCAACTCATTTGCATGTGTGTACGCATGAGATAGTGCACCCAGTCGTGTGGTGGAGCCTGCCTGTGTTCCAAGCTACTTAACCCCCTGGAGGAGCTCAGCATCCAAAGTTACTGGTGCAGTTTTACTGCAAAGAAATTACTTCAGTCAATCTGTTCAATCCTGCAACCGCAAGCAAACACATGCACGAAACATGAAGAGGAGGGTACGTTATCCAAGAAAGGTGCTTTTAGGAGCAGAAGGGTCTCATAAACCATAAATTGTACATCCTTAAAAATACCAGTTGGAGCCATTAAGCAGTGCATATGTGTTAGTGTGTGTGTAAGAATTGAATTGAGGTGTGATGCTCAATATCAACACAGTAAGAGCAACATAGCGACGTATGTAAGCATATAGTAAACATTGAACATTATGTTGTGAAGTGAGCATCATCATAGGTGTTCTCTTGAAGTTATATTTTAGCTGCATGCAAAGGGAAACAGAAAATAAGTTCCTATTTTATTGTACTTCCTTGTGTATTTTAAGGTGAATGTTTACACGGACCATAATCACATTAAAACATTTTTAGTTCCTGTTCCCACATACAATGAGCTGGGAAGCCCTTGATCTCACCTCTCTTACACGATGTGTAATACTTGGATGAACTGCTCCCATGGTAGCAGCGTAATATTGCAAAGCGCACATCAACGGGTACTGACAGCAGCTTAGGCATCTGCAACAAAGCCTGACTGGCAGCTCCCAGATCAGTTTTGTATTTATTAAATGTCCCTCAGCAAAGCTGGTTAGGTGGTTTGATTATGCTACATTGCCTTGCTTGTTGAAGGAAACAAAAACTATTATTTAGATAAAAGCTAAAGAATATTCAAGTGGACAATTGACTCGCTTGATTCAAACGATGTGACAGATTGTATGCTGTGCATTCAAAAGGGGGGAGCCATGACTACATATAATGATCGAAATTCCATTTGCTGGCTCCGGAGCGCTTACTCTGGATCCATCCATTTTCCAAACGCATTTGTCCTTTTTAGGGTCATGGGTAAGATGGCGCCTATATTCCAGATGGCCTTGGGTACTAAGTGGGTGGACTGGTCGCCAGTCCAGGGTGGTCAAGGCGAGGCATAGTACATCGACAAACAGAAATACACACATTCACACTCACAGCAAAAAAAAAAAAACGCGCAAGCTCGGTGCAGAACATGCAAAGTTCCAAGTTGCCAAATTGTTGATGTAATGTTTATGCAATCCTACTGACTAATGGCAAAAAAAAAACTAAGCTTGGTCTAGGTAATAAAACAAATAGTCAAAGATCATTTTCACAGATAAAATACACTATAACAGCACCAGACATTAAAAGCATTACTCAACGTTTATTCACTGCACAGTTTCCTCTCATACACAGTCAAGCAGCAGAAATGAGGCGCTGCACCCAGGAGACTATTAGTGCACGGTGACAGCGGCTATCACAACGCCTACAGCGAGGGTTGGCTTTCCTGCTCCAACAGGCCCCAGAGATGTGCGTGTGCATGTGTGTGTGTCGGATCCAAGGCCCAGTAGTGACATCACTCTGCCAGCTACAAAAGAACAATAGAGGAAGTATGACGCCATGCAGTGAGAGGAACCGGACAAGCTGTCTCCTTCAGAGCAAAGCCAACGCCCTCATGATGCTACAGCATGCAGATGGTTAAAATAGACAAGTAGAGCGTTTCTGGAGTATAAAAAGCTGGTAGACAAGAAGTCAAGATTCAGCATATGCAAAGTTCTTGACAGCTTCAGTCACCCCAAAGTGCACGGATGTCATTTGATCAGTTATGTTTATCAGGAAATGGTTACACAAGCAGAGGAAGTGGATGTTTGTGGGTTTTGTTTTTTTGTAGATGCGTGTTGATGTTTTGTGTACGCATGCCTCTGACTATTTATGCATGTGAAGACAAGAAAGCATCATGAGGAAAATAAATGATCAGTAACAACCGCATTACTTATTCTGGGGCCTTGGGCTTGCTGGGAAGTCCAAAATTAGCTTGTTGTCATAGTGATGGAAAAAAAAAAATATCCCACTTCTATCAGGAAGCAGTGGCTCCAGAAGTTCGGTCTAAAATTGTGGTCACGGCATATTAAAGCGTTTTACAAGTTTTTGCACCCAAAATCACATGAAGGGCTCTTAACTTATGTCTCGACCATGGACACAAACTGCTTGGAAAAACAAAATGACCAACAAGGTAAGCAAGGAAACGGTGCTGTGGAATTCCTGAGATAAAGTGTATCAAACATAGCCCAGTGATAAACAGGAATCTCTACCATTGTTTGCTGGAGTGACGCCATAGCAGGAACGGTAGTGGGCATGAACGGAATGCAGTGCATGCACGCAACTCGTGGGTATAAACTCGCCACCCTAATTGAGAGTGACTCCTTTCCTTAATCGTGCTTCTGGTAAAAATTACCACGAGTGTACAAGAGCCTTCAGGGTAACAGTGATTAAATTAACAACGCTACTAAGCTACCAAGCACTTGGCCCACATTCCCTGTGAAGTTGAAGACGCTGATGGGGGCAAAATGTGGAGACGCTAATCCAAGGTTAGCACGCTGCTCTACTTCTGTTGACCCGATGTGTTGAAACTGCCTAGGTAACCGTTTCAACAAACTATTTTTATTTGACGCTACATGAATGCATGACACGGGTGGCTTGGGATGTTTAAAGGGCGTTCAGATAGATTTCAAATGCAGGCAAGCTGCAAGGCATGCACTATGAATGGATTGTATACACAAAGCAGCAATGCTTGAAATATTTAGGGCATGGTGGTGCAAACATCCAGTGTTAAGACTTCCACACGACCTTTTTTTTTCCTAATAAAATATAAAGCCCACTAGCCAAGTTTTTTTTGGAAGCATGAAAATGACTTACTATTTTTGACTTTTACTATTGAGCAGATATTCCCCCGCCTACTTTTCTTGACATTTCAACATTTGGCCTTTTTATCTTATTTTAGTTTATCCTGGAAAAAAATGTTTGGCTCTTAAAGACATAATTGTGGCATATAGATGAGGTTGAGGTCTGCGCTTGATGAAGTGGTATTCATAAAAGAATTTGGCAAAAATGAACTGTTTCTGAAATTGGGAATTTCTCCAATCTGAAAGCACCATTTCAGAAGAAAATAAATCATAAATATTTACATTGCAACGTTACTTGATGATGGCGAGATGAGTTCATCCTCTCCAAAATGTATCAAAGCTCTTCTCCAGAGTTTGGAAATCATCAGTTCTAATCTAATCTTATATAAAACCGAAAAGTGCACTCGTTTCTTTTGCTACAAGTCAATGATGAGTGTGTATTTTTGAGTGAGTGCAAGTGTGTGAGTGTGTGTGTGTGTGTGTCTGGCCTTCTTGAGCCGGCAAGGGACTTGAGAGTGATGAGGAAGAAGAAGAAGAGGAGCAGGATCATGTCATGCTGGAAAAATTTGGCAGAGGCACACATTAAAACACATGCAGATGAATAAAGACACACACACACACAAGCACACACAGGCCTGTTTCATCTTCCTTTTTTAAAGGCAAAGAAGGGAAAATGACATCAAGCACATCATGTGAGGCCAATGAGACAGACGAGGGGGGTTGAGAGCGCTGGCGAAGGAACATGGTTACATAAAACAAACTCTGCAATGGCCTCCTTCTGAGGAGGTCTGTTACCATAATGTGTACGTGCGTCCATTTCCCCGCATGGATTTGCTTACTTCTGGGACTACTTTGTGTGCACCGTATGTATCTGCACAACAACTCATTAAGGCGTGAGCCTGAAGAAGAAGCTCATCACATACGTGCAGAAAATAACTTGATGTCAACGTGCAGATATGACGCTTCTGAGAATCTCAAACACTTTTTTGGATCGGGAAGGTGATGTCATACAATATTTCCATCGGCCATTTACTTTGACCTTTGCGCTCTCCTTCTGCCAACCGGGGTGGGTTGAACGCTTGTTTGTGTGTCGACAGGCCAAGGCGAGAGCATCGAGGCCACTGGCGCCAGATGTGATGACCGCAGGAGTCTGGGCCTAAAAATAGAGCTCTGTTCTCAGCACCGTGAAACAAGCGCAGAGAAACGCGAGGTGGAGGAAAGGAGGAATGGGGGGGAGGTAAAGGGGCTGAAGGAGTCACAGAGGGAGGGAGGAGGAAGCCCGGGTCATTGAGAATAAGGTCAGATATCTCTGGGGAAGGTGAGCTCACTTCTTAATGGCCTCACTGGCTCCTTCTCAATGAAATCATTGATCTGCAGCAGCTCCACACAGCGTACTGGAGCAAGGTCAAATGGGAGTGGGCCAAAAGGGGGAGAGGAGGCGGCAAGGAGGTGCAGAAAGGCTAGGTTAGAAGTTTAAGATGAAGGAGTGGGAGAGAGAATGACTAATATGCTTCAAGAACACTTAATGTAGTAGTCATCTAGAATTGTCACTCAACTGATGATTTCAATGAGTTTGGACCTAATAGTTGGGACTAATCCAGGTGTAACACATCACAAATGTTTGAACCACACCACTGATGTCATGTCCGTTGCACAATGGCCTTTCTTAAATGTGCCCTCAATGAAAACAGAAATGATAGTTAATGTGATGTCATTTTCAGTTGACAGCAAGTGGCAAAATGGCTGCTCACTGAGATGGGTAAAAACTGGTGGATTTTGCTGTGCAACTCATCTCATGCCGTGTTCAGACTAGCAGGGGCATATACAATATATTACTGGAAAGAATTTGTAGGGGTTGACTTCCCCTTTAATGGGTAAGCAATTGGTGGATTTTTTTCCTACAGCCTCAAGATGTCTCAAGATGCGTTTATAGGAGGCCTGCTCGGTAGGTAAATGAATAACTTTACTAGTTTTTGACTCCTAGCATTCACACATGAAGCCCTTTTCCGATTTGTGTGTGTGCTATTGTCCATAAATCAAAACCAACACTGTGATTATTTCGACAGATATTGCATGACGATTTCAGCGCTAGTGGTGATTTTTGCTTCTCTGAAAGCCTATGAAATGATGTGATGTTTGTCAGGGTCTGTACTAAGCAACCACGTCACCGTACATCTGGAAAATCTGACATTTATTCAAGCTAACAGAGAGCTTCCTTTAAACCAGTATGAGACGTGAAACATTTTTCTATCCTGCGCTGCTTCAGTGGAGACAAAACCATGACGACTGAGCACTGAGGATGCTTTCAAGGACGGTATGAGCGGCATGAGGCTCTGTTACACTTAACGGCCTCGAAGACCACACATTCTCCTCCGTGTGCGTGCACACACACACACACACAGAGGATAAAATGAGGACTATTACCTCATCTCCTAAATAGCTCTCCTTTTGTTTTGTCTCTTTTTTTCCTCCCTTCACACATGCTCTCAAGCATTGCCTCACCCACGTGCACACACTATTTGATATGCACATATTCAATCCAACTTGCACACAGACACACCAAAACACACGCTGACACAAGTAGACCTCCTTGTGTAGCTCATTGTAATGTCTCTGTGAAGGGCCGCATTGAGAGATTCAGCCTTTCACCATGACCTCACCTCTTCTACTTTTCTCTGATGCTTTCATGTACAGTAAGCGTACACAGACACACATGCAGGGGGCCACCGCCCCATTGTATAACAGCTCAGAAGAATGACACATGATTGAATTGACCTTTGTACCTTTGCGATCACACCCAAACCTGATGTCATCATGCTTGCCCCTGGCTAGACAGCAGCTCCTGTGTGAGTGAGGAGGGAAAAAAAGGAAAATGCAACTGCAGGCAAGAGAGAGAGAAATAGAGAAAGAGAGCGTGACAGAGTGAGGCACCTTTCATCTGCTAATACCGCTCATCACGAGCTCGTCGAACGTATGCTTTTGCTTGTTTGCTCTTTTGACTTGTACAGGTGACAGCGTGGGAACCAATGTGTCTCAACCAACTTGACATATTATCTAGTTAATATAAACAGGGGATGGTTGCGATATCAACAATAACTTTTTTTATTTCAAAAATATGCTATTAATCAA
The DNA here is from genome assembly GCF_901709675.1 of Syngnathus acus. Lineage (NCBI taxonomy): Eukaryota > Metazoa > Chordata > Actinopteri > Syngnathiformes > Syngnathidae > Syngnathus > Syngnathus acus. Next base: position 9,182,324 of record NC_051092.1, on the reverse strand, counting down.
AGCAAACTATTCTCGCATTCGTTTCATGTCCACATTGCTGGAATTTCTTTTCTAGCTGTGAGCATCTGGGTCAACGTTATTCATCAAACGAACGACAAACAATGAATCATCACTGTTGCTATTGGCGACTTTCTGTCAAATAACGTCACCTCGGTCTTGTGTTAGAAATCGGCCCTTAAACTGGCACATGAAATCACTCTTCCTTGTCCTGCCCTTTTTTCTCTTCTGAGCTTGTGGTGTCAGCTTTAGTAATCCTACAAAAACGCACGCAGATGGTCCCTCAGAAAGATTAAGGGCAGTTATGCACATCTGCAAACAACACACAGTCCCTCACCACCTTTATTTTGTTTCTGTGCCCTCTACTCCAAAACCTCAAAACTATTTGTAAGATCTATTTTTCATTCATTTAAAATCTGCTATCTATTTTTTGATCTATATGATTGGTTGCCAGCCAAACATTTGCACCTATAGCAATTTAGGCTCTTCAATTAACCTAATTTGCATATTTGGGGGGGGGGGGGGGTGGCAGTAAACCAGTCTGTGGAGAAAACCCATACAATCACGGAGGAGAAAGCTGGACCACACTAAAAACAATTTCAAAACAACTTGCATCAAGATTTCTTTGACCTGGGGTTTGCTGTTCAATACCTGGTTTACAATTCTCCCACGTTGACGTGCTGAAAGCAACTATTGCATATTGTACAGGTCATGCTAAAATGTCAGGCCAGCGCTGAAGTCATCACACATCTAACAATGTAATTGCGGCATTCCGTTTCTCGGCAATAGTGCACAAAGTTACGGAAAAATGCCACCACTTTTTAAAAAAGCACAGGCAAATAAATTCTGGACTTTCGTGTCAAAGAAACGACCATAGTGCGACCTCAGCGTCTTCTGCTAAACCCAAGTTCATCTGCGTCAGCATGCTTGAATCATGCAGGCCAACATCGGGAATGATTTGACATGACACGACTCCCCAGATGGCATCGGCTAACATACAATGTAGCCGGGCACTGGCAGGAGTAGTGCTGCCTTTGACTTGACTGTATGATGCAAGGTTGGTGGGAAACATGCAAACTTTAGACCCACGAGGGAGGCAGCTGGCTCCAAACAAGTCATGTTCTCCTCTTTGAGACACACACACGCACGCACACATGCACACACATCCAGTCACAAGTCTCTAAAAGGCAAGACATCACCATGAGCTCCAACTGAATGAGGTCACTTATAGTAAAAATATTTTTCTCACAAACACTTTCTCACAGTCGGTGCAGTAATAACTCAAACACACGGATGCATAAAAGCAGAAGTAAAAAAAATACACATCCATACACGCACGCAATCTATGGGTGTCAATGGGAAATGGAAGACATACAATGGTTCTATTGCCTGCTCGATGACATCATGCAAGTGTCGGAAGAGGTTCCGTCTCAAGCGATTATTTAGTTGACCGGCACAAACCTCTGAGGGGTGAATGACGTTTTTTCAATAAATATTTATCCAGCACATGACTACTGGTTGTGTAACATGACATTCAAGTAATTGATCTAATTCCCATCTTGTTACTTTATAACAACAGAATCTCCAAATTTGCTTTCATACATTGAGCTTCATCATTTAATTTCCCATCCTGACCATCCATGTAAGGAGTTTTTGTTTTTATATATCGATACAACGCTCTCTCCTTTGCACTCCCAAGCGTATCACTGCTGGCCTATTTGCAGGAATGTTACATTAAGTCCTTTGCGTGCGAGGGTGACATAAGAGCCTATAATAGGTCAGTCAGATCAGAGAAATACAATCGTTGCAAGAATTACTAGCAGTTAAAATCTAGAGTTCAGTAAAAGTACATAGCAGAATGGAGAAAAAGGATGACAGGGTGGTAGTGACAGAAAAAAGGATTACTTTTTATTTTAAGCTCCCTTGTGAAAGGAGGCAGGAAGGCCAAATAAGTCGTAGAAAGATGAAGGCTGCAAATAATTACTTAGCTCACCAATTCATTTATAGCTTTGAGAAAGGGCAGAAAACAGCAGAAGGCTAGGATTCAAATACTATTACTACATTCCACATAAGTGCAGTAAAGATGACTTCATGTGACTCTCATCTGCAACTGCACCAGTACATCATGATTTCATCCCCTTTTACATATTTACAGTATACACACACAATATTCTTTTGATGTGTCCGATATGAGAACAAGGGCACCACACACACTTTCAAGCACACAAGTATCCATCCTTCCATTTTCAACAATGCTTACCCTTTATTCATACTACACTAAAGCAGATTTATTTTTATAAGTGTCATACGTGAAGCTATTTTTAGGAGTGCAATGAAACACTGGATAAAAAAAAAATCCAGAATCCGTTTCCATTCATCTGTCAACGTCTCTTTTGTGGAAACGACAAACAGGCACATCCTCCAGCGCTACCTTGCACAAATTGATGCATGCCACAATTCAGACATGCATGCACGCACACACACACATCACCCGCTACTCTGCCCATGCAGCCGCATTACACGCAGACAGAGCGTCGGGTATGCACAGTCACTGGCTGTCGTACTTACACATAAACAACAGACATTTCTATTGGCCGGGTACTCCTGTGGAATATTCTCTGCCACTGTTGTCGTGGAAACAGCAGAAAATAAACGAGAGCAACGAAAGACGTGTGCTGAGGAGACTTACACAACACAGCAATTGCTGACAAGCTCTTTTCCTGTGAAGTGAATGAAAATGTATAAAAATCGGCGGTGGTGGGGTCGAAATTTCTTACATGTAATATAGTGCTTGACTACTAAGTACTGGTGCTTTAAGACAATGTATGACATTTAAGAATAACTCATGACCAAGTGCTGAACAAATGCACAGAAAATGTCTATTTACCCCTAGCGACATGCCTCTGCTGTCTCATTTGCATTCTAACTAAGGCAGATTATCTTTTCTGCACTGACACATTTGAGGATGGACTCATAAGCCTCTGCTGCTGTATGTCTGTGCGATAACATCCTTGCATACGCTGCACATAAGATGTTATTAACTCAATGAGTCTCGCTGCTGCTAAATTAAGCCTTAGTGTGCTTACTGGACACTATGACAGCATAACTGCGATACTTAAGTTAAACTTCAGCATTATTCCAAATGATGCTAAGTAAGAGTAGGACTCCTGAGAGGATTAAACATCAGAGTCATTAGAGAGGAGTCATGGCAGGCATGTAAACATCCGGTGCTACAAATGTGTGTGGGCATGCGGTTTGATTATATTAACGCTGAATAAAACTCCCTTGCAGGTGCTGTGATATGTGATGCAAAACAGTGACATCTACTGACAAAACCGTGTCATAAAGCTTCAGCTCACTGCAAGATATGTGAAATATGAGATGGGTACTACTTTGTGGTGGACAGTAAAATGTAAATATCGCTAAATAAATAAATAAATACATACATAAATAAATAAACGAATAAATGAATAAACAAAAAAACAAACAAACAGAATTTTCACACACACACCAACTCCCAGTCTGATCCGTACCAGTAAGCAGGGAGACTTTGTGGAAGGTGCCCTCCAACTTCCCCAAGAGAATGTGCACAAAGCCGTCTTTGGACAGATGAGCTGCCTCTTTGGAACTCTGGTCATAAAGCACCACTTCCTGCTTCCTGCCCAGCTCCACCTGCACAGAAGACAAGGTAGATACAGTGTTAAGTGAAAACAGTACAAAATATACTTTTTATTCTCCTGAACATACATTTGGGACATAGGTAGTCCCAGCCTCACTTGCTGTGGCACAAAACATTTTCATAACAAACACATATAATCAGCTGCAAGAGTTGAATCTGTCTCGTTCTGGTATGTAGCATCACTGAAAAGATAAATAACCAGCAAGCATGCAGTTGACAGTTACGACAGTCAATCGCAGCCTTAGTGATTAGAATGCCTGCAACAGTAAACAGATTTGGTTGTAAATTAGAAATATCGAGCCTTACGGTATGAATAATACATAAGGGCTGCATCTATGATCAGAATATTTATGTTGCAGATAACCCCGTGCTTGGTGGAAAGGGAATCTGTAACAGTAACATTTAAAACGCCATTTGTGCTATGACAACACGGTGCGGCATTTATCATTGTGGTGCGCTTGATGTCAGCTTAAGGGAGGGATGGGTAGAAGTGTGCTTCCATGTGAATGTGAGCATGCGCATAGGAGTCCACTGTGTTGTTCTTCCCCATGTTGTTGGGCAGGCTTTGGTCATGTGACCAAGAGGGAGCACCTACTGCAGCTCTGAATTGCTGCATCACTGAACTACCACTGGATTGGAAAGAGGAGAGAGCGAGCAGGAGGAAGAAGGCAGAGAGGGATGAGGTGGAGGAAAAAAAAAATGACAAGGCAGTCAAGAGAAGAATTTGAATTCTTGTATTGGCGCAACATAAAACAGCTCAAAGACAAAATTGCACTTTCCAACAGCCTTCATTCACTTATTTAAAAGGCATTTTGTTGATGATTCAGAGTGTGCAGAATTGATGGTGGTGGTGGTGGTGGTGGTGGTGGGGGGGGGGGGGGGGGTGGTGGTGGCAGACAGCCATGCAGGTGATTTGGACTGGACAAGGTCAACAAGCAGTCGCGTAGAAGCGAATCTGGTCTGCTGTGATTTGTTTAACGATGAGAAGACAAAAGCAGAGAGCCCGTTTTGAAGAAATAACTCACACATTGATATGACACTGTTTGAAACTTTCCAGTTCTCAAAGTGACCAGTTTAAAAAAAGAAAGTCGCATGAGCTATTTGCATGAGTTTTGTGCGGTAAAGGTCAATGAGCTAGCAGTTGAGAACTGCAGGCTGTCAGACTGCTGCATTAGAACAGTCTCCATCCCTCTGCAGTGCTGCGTTGTGACGCACGAACACTGCAGGTAAACAAGCATTGCTCGTGGTAGGAAGGGAGAATCAAGGAGTGGCCATGGAGACACTGATGGAGAGAGAAAGAGAGAGAGAAAAAAAAAGGAAAACAAAAGCCAAGAAGGGCATGAGGGGAAATAAGGAAAAAAATGGTAAGCATCTTCAGTGGGTCAAAAGTAAATTGAGCCAAACTTGAAATGGGTTACCACGAAGTCACTCGCATATGTTTGGCAAAATGTTTTACACCCGATGTCATTCCTGACACAACCCACCCATTTTTCGAGGTTGCCCTGACTGGTATTGGAACCCAGATCCAGGTTTCCAAAGCCAGACATTAAATATACTTCAACTTCAGTGCACTATGGAACTGTCCAAAGTTCAACTTTAGCTTCAACTTTTCAGCCCACTAAAATCCAATCTTTAGCATAGTCAAACTATGTCAATTATTTCAACCTTGTAGTAGCATAATAGCTCAAATATCCACAGCTATCCAGCAAGTGCGTTAGGAAAGCAATATATTTTATAGTGTGTAGAATGTATGGCATCACCCCTGATGTAATTGATCCTTTTTATTTTTGGTTGCATGCATATTTTTTACCGCCCGAAAAAAGAGCATGACGTCATTCTTTCAGGCGGGGTTGTTGTACTATACTGTTTTTCTGTTTTGTTTTTTGAACAGCGGTTAAATCATCTGCACACTTGTACAACAGCCACAAGTGTTATAATTGTTACTCAAACATTTCTTGGATAACAAATGACAATGGTTTTGTGCACCTCGATCCCACCCTTAGACATATCACACAAAAATGCAAGCTGCAGAGCCGGTTAAACCGTGGCCTTCATTTTACTTCCTTTCCATCAAACACCAGTCAATCATTGGCTCATTCTGGGTATTTTTTTTTTTCAACTTTGTGGGGAAGTACATATCAAACAGAGCGTCATTTAAACAACGGCAGGCATGAAAGAAATGTGAGTAAAACTTCCAGGATTGCCACATGGTGTAATGTCGGAAGGAATCGACATTGTGAATCATCACCTATGTTCCTTTGATGACAAATATGACGTCACCCCAGACGAGAAGCTATATTAAGGTAACACATGGGTGTTTTTGGAACGTGGGAGGAAGCTCACACAAGCATGTGGACAATATGCAAACTCCATTCAAAAGATTCAAACACAAGAACTCAACTTTGAGATGAACGTGCTAAGCATTACCACCGCGCGGCTACGTTAAATCAATTTCAATTCTTTTGTGGTTTTAGTGTTTTTTTTCCATTGAATTAAACTGAAAACTTAAACTTCAAATTAGTTTTGATAATCAAGTAATTGTTTATATGTTTTTTTGTTCCAAAGCTTTACCTCCTAACCAGTAAATAATTATTTTATATTCCTCCATAAAAGTGGAAAATGTTTCTTTTTCTTTTCTTCCCTTTATCTTTGTGTTGAATATAAATAAAACTTTGACTTTGGAAAACAATGATCAACATTTTTGCCTATTTTCTGACATCTTACGGAACCAGTAACTTAATTAAAAGGGATATTTGGAGCCACTATTTTTAGTACGAGTAATCCACTCTAGAGTAGTCACTGATACCAATACGACTACTATTTTTGATCCATGAACTCCCCCCAAAAGAAAACTGACAGATAATTTTAAACACCTATATATCCCAATGCGACATTTTCCCTTAAAATTGTAAGACGTTAATGGCAATTTCTATTTATCTATTCTCCTAATTTGTACTGTCCATTTCCTGATTGTAAACTGCCACAAGAGGGCAGCCGATAATGGTATAGTCTGCCGAAACTGATTCCTGGTATTGGTACTCGCTCGTCCCGATTCAATAATTGATGTTTGTGTAGAATAGTTGGAGAATGCATTAGCTGTAGTTTCGCAAAGAAAGAATAGAAAGAGGCGAGAGAAGACCAATTCCTGACTAAGCCTGTGCCATCCCACGTCCTGAAATTCCGCCATCATTTATCCCACTGGACCAATGTCTCTTTGACCCAAATTGACAACTAGCCGTAAAGAGACTACGAGGGAATGTAAAGACGACAAGAAAGAAGACTGAGTTTGGTTTACTGCAGTACCAATGGATGGATGTTCAATCAACTCAGTTAACTGAAGCGTTGGGAGCTTTTATGAACGGGGGTGAGTGCAGCGCCTGGGGGATGCAGGCTATTACATCTCAATGGGATGTGAGATGGGAGGCAGTCAGGGAGGCTGCACGGAGGCCATGAATACCCTCCGTGCTGCTCTCCCGCTTCCTGGCTTCCTGTATTCACTTCCCTAACAAAGAACCACAATGGTGTCCTTTGCCGTCTTGGCTGGTTGACACGGCCCTTGGCGTTGCTCAGAGCCATGTGGGGGGCAGGGTGTGTATATGTGTGTGTGTGTTGGGGATAAGCTGGAAGCCAGTATTAACACCGCGCAGCCAGTCTGCACGTGCCGAGCCCGCGGTCTGCCAGTGGCCACACAAAAGGGATGATGTCATGCTTAGCCAATAACAAAAGAGTCTTGGTCTGTCAGGCCCTCCTCTCTCACCCGGCTATTTCCAGCTTTATCCAGCCTCGCATTAATCGCAAGCCTCATCCTCTTTACTGGGTGAGTGGGGGGGTAGATGATAATAAACCAGCAGTGGGAAGAGGAGAATAAAATAAAGAAACTTTGAAGCAATGAGAGGGTGGAGGATAACGTCAGAAATGTTCTAAGGCTGACAAAAATCTAATATTTACATGAGCCCCATGAAGAGGTGGACTCGGTCGGATTACTACAAAAGAAATCAAAACAATGTACAGGAAGTCTTTCGTCAATTGAATCCATCAAACCATATGAGAGCCGTTCGTCAGCTACTCACCTCCGTAACACGTGCAAGAAAGGACAAGGAAATGGGGGGGGAAAAAATTAATGAACCTTACAGCTAAGAAAGTCACTCAACTGTAGCCTTGGTGTGTCAGGATTTGATTGCATTGCATATAATGAGCTAAAACTCACAACACAACTGATTTTGAAGAATGCCATGTGTCACAACACCAGCTTTGTTGCTGTCCAGTCATATAATACTGCAAGGCTAACCATCTACACACCAACAACACCCACTCCCTGCTAAGGTTTCCCCTCTCAGACTTTCTTGAGTTTCACACAGTGACTAAAAATACAGGAGTCAGCGTGCCACCACGGCCGGACAGGACATGGAAAAAAGACTGTCATATTCAGAGGAGAAGTCATGGAAAACGAGAGGATCCAATTCAAGGGCCAATGAAAAGCAACAAACCTACAATATGCGTGTCCCGCAAATATAGTTTTTGGTGCTCTTTGCAGAAGAGGTATCATCATGTGCTGTGGAAGTACCATCTGGTCAGTGACTTGCCTGAGGGCACTTAAGCAGGGTAAATATTTGTTGACAGGAGCACCTTTGGATTAGTTTGGTTTTAGCCTTGAATACACCAATGTGTTGCATCCAAGGAGTGAGCATGCTCACTTTTCATGCCTGACTGTGTGTTTTATTTTCTTAAGGTGTGTATGGTGTGGACGAGTATACCAGCTTTATAGTGGCTCCGGCTGTTTCATTGACGTTTCAGATGAATTCCCCCAGAAGGGAGAATAAAGTTCATCCTGATCCTAATCTATTGTAAGGCCACATAAAACATATTGCATTAAGATTTTATATGACATTTTATTATATGCTTCCTCTTACAAGCTTCAAGATACCCATGCGTCGGATAAAGAAAACGACACTGCTGTAATAGAAAATGGTTAGCACACACCACTGATCTCACACACTTTGCGTCACATCTCAGCACAAAAAGTCGTAAGGTTGGCGAAGCTTCAAACTCACCTTTATTTTGCCATTGGGTTGCAGTAGCTCTGTGACAGACACCTTATCCTGCTGCAGCCGTCTCTTCACAAGCTTGGAGCAGCAAACGTTGACCGCTCCCTGCACGTGTGATGCGTTGTACTCTGAGAATGTCCTGCTGTCTATCACCAGCAAGCGCCCTGTTCCTCTCTGGATGAGGCTTGCCAGGCGCTTGATGTCCATGGTGCTTCGCTTGGTTGGCCCTTTCTCCCCTGCCATGATGTCGGCGGGGCCAAAGATGAAGGTGTTGGATTAGGTGCCGCAGAGGTGAAGGAGGAAATGTGCAAAAAAAAAAAAAAAAAAAAGGCAGGCTCAAAGGACAAACAGGATCATTGAGGCAGGTGTTGAGAGATCCATTCTGCCTGAGGAAATAAAATAAAATATTCAAATGAGGATTAAAAGAAGATTCAAATGAATAGTTATGCGATTGCATTTTACATGAACTAGTCAGACGCAACAACCAGGATCACCACAACAATGCAAGCTGGAATCGAAATACTTCGCCTTAAATAGGTTGCCGCATTTTTATGTTTTGAGTTACATTTATCGCCTGCACTCAAAAATGTGCACGCTTGTTTGTGTACGAAGGTTGACCTGATGTTGATAGACTCGTACGTCAGCTCATGAAACAGGAAACGATGGGACTGAGGGAGTGAGATAAATTAAGCCCGGGGAATTTGGAGCACAAGCCTGGACATGAAGGAATAGCCAGTGAGCTATGTGCATGTGTGCATGCACACCAATGTGTTCAACTGTTCATAAAATTGATGGAGTGTAGCTTTCAGTCTGTCACTGCTAATCGCTTGGTTGATGTCCACATTTCCATTTGTGAATCAAAGTACATGGCGTGGTTTGTCGACGCAACGTGCAAGTACACTAGGCTGCACACGACCATCTACAACTTGCGTACGTACCGTTAGACTTGATAGGTTCACGGGCTCATTCCTGACAAAAACATGTCAGGCGACAAGAGAGGTCAGTGTGACTGCGGGGCTGTTTTATTCATCCACAGGCGCATAGTGTCATGAAATATAGATAGGTCTCCTCTCATTTACCCCTGAAGTCTAAATGGAAGTTTAAACCTGAGGTGAAAAGGGAGAGTAACGTGCGGCGGAGGGGTTCAAACAGTAAGCGTGGAGAGGCGTAAAAAAATGCTCACCAGAAAAGAGTTTCTCTGAAGGGTATAATTTAGCAAATGTCGAAGCAAAGCCACAGAGAAATAAAGACATTGTCACGTTATGATAACAAGTCAAGACAAAATGCGATGATAAAAAGGATACTTTGGGAAATATCTAAATTCAAGTCACACATGCCACGACATGAACAAGATATGTAGAAGATCAGAGTGTATCAAAATTATTATTATTTTTATGTTTTCTGTGATTCCAGCACAGAAACGGTCAAGAGGAAAATGAGGACAGTAATATTGTAGACTACAGTATATTTTATGAATGCAGGACAAACAGCACCTCCATAATATCAACATTTTTAATGAGTTGATTTTTGAGAGAAGAAAAATGCACAAAATGAGTTCTTGCACTTAAAGCTGATTTCTTGTTGATTGATTTTGTGCCATCCTAAATGGTTATGTCCTTTGCGCTTGAAAATGAGACTATGTGTTATTGGTTTTATTTTCGCTTCTAATCTTACATTAGTTGGCGTTTTTGTTTCGCGGGTTTTAAATCATTGTGACGCCTGACTGCTCCTTCTGGAATGACACCAGCGACCAATTCGTCACTTGTCATGCATACCTCACATGATGACGCCGGGCTTAGAACAAAGCTTCCAAAAGTTGCACGTTTTTCCTGTTTGCCGAGCGCATTTGACGTAAGTCTAATGGCAATTGCTCCACACCCAGAGATTGCCCGTGCTTCCTCCATCCCTCTCGTCATAGTATTTGAAAACAAGGCTACGAGGAATAGGCAGCTTTACGCAAGGTGCACCGCATCATTCAACGTTGCTAATACTGTGCTTGCGTCCACAGTGACACCGTTTGTCTGGACGAGAGAGGGACACAAGGGGAAGTAAACTTAGACAATAACATAGCCCAAACTCAGCTAACCATACTTCCTCTAGAATGAACTCTTGAGATTGAAAACACTAACAAAAACAAACGTGCAATTTTAAGCTAAAGGAGGGCGGGGTTAGGAGCTAGCTATGAATCGAGAGCGGAGGAAAACATGCTGAGGTAGGATGGAGCAGAATGAGAGTTTGCAGACCCTGAGCAGATTCTGCTGTTGCCATAGAGACAGTCCAGCGTGGGGAGGGTGATGGTGATGGAATGGTACCCTCAGTATGCTAGCTGAGGAGCAAGAGCAGATGCAGCCTATCACCGTTTGGTTTCAAGCAAGGTCCATTATTCCTTGTTCTTTAATCCTCCCTTCACGCCAGATGTTTACATGACAACTGCATACATGTTGACAGGGTTTGCAAAGTCAGCAGTCTCGTTACAACTTGAGCACTGGCAGAAGAACCAGTATAACCGGTTCATCTTTACTTAAGTTAGTCCTTGTTGGCAAAATTTGAATATCTTACAGAACTGGAACTGCAAAGCAGAAACGAGCATGTCAGTCATTAGTGCTAAAGCACTTTTGCAGCACGTCAAGACATGATGTCTCTCCAAGCGTTTTAATCCCTTTGCCTTGCACCAAACAGTCAAAATGTGTGAATATCCTCATTCGTCAATGTCAATCTATTCCCACTGTGTTGAATTGATTGCCAGTGTTTTGTTCAGGCTCTTAATTGAGTTTCCAACCTCAAAAATATTTTGGAGGCCACGTATGATGAATGTATCTCTTCAGCAGGTAATCAAATAACACACATCTTATAATTAAGTAAGCTTTGATCAGTAGGTAAAACGTAAATATCACCATAGCAGGCGTCAGGACAACACACACAAAAGAAAACCAACAACTGGAGGGCAGCCAGCCCTGATGTAACACCATCCAGGTTATTCATTAACTCATGCACAACATCTCCTGTGGCCAGTCTGTTCGATGACGTTAGGCGGCTCCTCGTTTCACAATATGACACTCGGTTGATGGTGAAGACCACAACCACTTGTGAGGGTCTCCCAGTCTTTAATGGGTTGTGTGTGCAGTTGCACACAAACTGAGTCCAGCCTCAGACTCTGAAGAATATTAGAGCCAATAAACCGTACTTTGCAACAATACAAATCACATAGTATAAAATTATAAGCAGTTTGCTTTTGTTCTAAACATATAGGCCTACAGTATGCATAACTATTAACTGACACCTAATTGATTATCAACTTAATCAGTGATTATTTTAATAATCAATTCAATAAGTATTCACCCATTTCTGTAGTGTTCCATGAAGGCAGATTTTTTAATAGCTTAATCTAAAATACATACATATCCCTGCATGTGCTTTTACTTAGGAAACAATGACCAACACTTTTGCCGACTTTCTGTTGTTATTTTATGGTCAAACTCAGCTACTGAATCATAATTAATTAATCTTTGTGCATTTTCTGCATTGTCAATCTGAAATAATGTAGTACTGCATTTTGTAATAAATGGAGCGAAATATGTTCTTTTTAAATACGATTTATCGACCAATCTGCAAAATAGTGGAAAAAAATAATTTACCTGTGAAATGATCATGCATCTGCATTCTGCAGAGGCTAGTGGGTCTGGTTCAATATTCCTCGAATTGCAGAAGCTTTGTCTTATTATCGACGCTATTTGACTGAGGGGATCCCTCTGCTCGGATTTTGCAATAACCCAAATCTAGGTGCTAATCATGACATTCACAATCAATTTAGATCACTACTCAAACAGCAAAGCGTGCACTCATATCTGCCACATTTGGAAACGCATAAATAAATAAGAGGCCTGCTTGACAACATAGTCAAACATAGTCAAAGATGGGGGAATATGGGGCCATTGTAATAAATCGACCTTCACAAAATTCAGCATGGGGCGATTGCAGTTGCGACCTGCTATGTTCTCCACCCCTATAAACGCCTTTATAAAGGGTTCATACAGTAGAGGGAACCTGTCGTGTATTTGTTATGACGCGTGTTGTACTGTATGTCCGTATGCAAAAATAACACACGGCAATCATGAATCGCAAAGCTTGCTTTTTGTTAATCGCATTAGTTTGCTCAAAAATCGGAAGGATGGCGCTCTTACCTTGCAATCGGCAAATGTTAATCGAATCATTTCTGTCCAACACTAAACGAAGCGTTCAGTGTTTAATTCCCATCGAAGGAGACGCACGCGCGCACTGACAGTGGATGTGAGAGGAGGGAGGAGGCAAGGGAGGGGTGGGGGTACATGATCACAGAGCTAATGACGGCTAACTGGAGCTAGCATGGTGGTGTGCGACACAACATACACACATGCACACCTTACCTGGGGTTCCAGTCTGTGTTTTGTGGTCACCTAACAGCCTCCGTGTGACAGGGGAAAGCGGCGGGGTCGTCATGAGTGCGGCCGCCCGTGGCCGCCGGTGTCCCGGGGCACAGTGCAGCTGACGCGGGGTGACAGCGCCAGAAGCGAGCCGCACATGAAAGCGCGGCGAAACATTGAACTGGATTTGGAATTGGTTAATACAAAACAGCACAAAAAGATAGATAAAGCGACCCAGATGCGGTTTACTGCTAGCCAGCTATCTAAGACGTGCATGTGTGTTGGTTAAAAGGTGTGGGGGTGGTTACAAAAGGTACACTTTAGCACTTTCTTGAACTAACGCGATGAGGTCATGGTTTTGCAGCGAGGGAGAAAAAAATAGGAAACTATGAGGTTACGTCACTTCCAGCCAATCAGCACTCACGGCTCGAGGGTTGAATGACGTCAACACACGGATTAAAAACCCTGGCCGACTTTTTTTTAAAGGAGACAAACGCTCAAGTGTGACGAGTACAATGTCTCGGTAATAAATGACGATGTAGACCAAACCAAACGTGCATCCGTGTTCTTTATTTCGGGACATAGAATCATACGTTGTTATGTGAAAAACATTTACAATAACGGTCATTTTATTCTGTAAACACAGAGCCACACCTCCACGGTGGGCAAAAGCAAAATTTTATTATGTCTAATGATTTCTCAACAACAACAACAACAACAACAACAACAACAACAACAACAACAACAATAATAATAATACTTACCCCATCAGAGCTGGTTGGGTTTAATTAAAATGTATCAAGTGATAAAGCGCTAATGAGAAACTATATATATTATAGCATATTATCCAGGCCGACTAAAAGCAACAAAAATACTTATGTATTGAGTGTAAATGTGTCATCTAGTTTATTATTTTTGACCTAAAAACAGCAAATGCGACTACAATGAAGTGAACAAATTTTGCCAGCAGCTCTAACCTCAGACATCACCTTTAACTAATGATAAAATTAAAAAGAGGTACAAAATGTCTCACAAAATGGTTAAAAAAAACACCAAATGAATTATGTTGAATAATTAATTGGATTAGTGAAAATATGGTAGAGATTTAGAAAAAACCCAAATAAACTTTTATGTTATTCTGTGGCAGCAGATGAGTTTACAGTTTGCAGGTTTACAGTTCTGTGTGGCGTTTCAGCAGGTACTTCAGCTCCTGCCCTACATTCCAAAAACATGCATGTTTGGTTAATTGAGGGCTAAATCGTAATTAGGTATGGATGTAAATGTTTATTTATGTGAGCCCTGCAACTGGCTGGCAGTTGAAGATGTATCCTGCTCTTGCCCAAAGTCAGCCAGGATAAGCTCAAGCACCCTCACGGCCGTTTAGTGAGCATAGACTGTATGGAATATGAATGGAGGATTCTACTCTTTCCCAATACTATTTCAACCATTTAAAAAAACAAAAAACACTACTCTCGGTTGTGATGATTTTTGACTGCTCGTTTGGGCCCACTTGTGACCACATGACTGGGTCTGCTTCAGCCTTGGGCCTGTTCTATATAAAAAAATTAATATACTGCAATATTTGACATTTTCTCTAACGACCACTGAAAGTAATTCTGAGAACCCCGATATTTATCATCATAATGTAATTACTTTTACTCATGAAGTCATTTTTATTGTTTTACTCACCTTTCCGAGTTATTAGCACGTCTGCCTCGCAGTTCTGAGGTTTAAGGTTCGTATTTTGGCCCAGGCCTTACTGTGTGACGTTAATATGTTCTCCCCATGCTTGCGTGAGTTTTCTGTGGGTATTGCTCACATTCCAAAAACATGCATCTTAAGGACATGCGCTACAGAAATGAAGTATCAATTCATCACTCTGCAAATTTGTAACAAACAAACAATAAAAAAAGAAACAGAAATGGATATGTACTCATTAAGTCCCAAAGATATTGTACCCAAGTGACCAGCTGATTGGCGGTACAGTGCAATAGACACCAATTATTTTTATTTTCCTACACTGACGTCTAGTGGCACTGCTATTTCACTGCACCATTGTTGTACAAGTACAAGTGAAGGAGAATTGTCGCAATAAAGTTGTTTAATCGTGTGTGGTTTTTATGTGAATAAAATAAAAGCAACACAGGTTCATGAAAATTTTATTTGCAAAAATTCACAACTGAAAGCAATACTGCTGCAGAGAAAAGGAATACTGACTGCTGGTTTGCTGTATTTTCACTATTTTGCTATTCTTATGTCATAATTTCTTTCCTTATTCTCACAATGAGATCATGTATGCAGTGTAAACAAGAAAAACTATTTTTTTTGTAAATGTCATAGACATAATCAGAGCATTAGGTAGAGATGTTTATTTCGCCATTATTTTATGCTGGAATCTACACTTTCAATTCAATTGTCTTATTAGATTTTGTTAAAGAAAAAATATGTACGTCTGAACTGTTGTAGCTGCCTTGCGCATTGCCATTAATTTAGTTGTTTGAGAGTCAAAGATAGACTCCTGTGGGAAGGTGTTACTCAGTCTGAGGTAAAATTCTCTGAGAAAACAATAAAAACATTCACATATGGCAAAGCATATTAAAGCAAAGCTTCAACGATAACATAATACCACTGAAGACTAAACATAATTGAAATTGTGTGTACTATAAGACAGCTTGTTACATTTTGTTCCGTCTTCAGTCTTGCAATAAAAATGGACGTTTTTCGTAATTCACAGTATGGCCAAGGTATGTACATCATGGTGGAGATGGAAATGTACACACGGCATCTACACAAAAGGATTGTATCAAAATGTTCTAAAAATATCTCTGGTTGGTTTCACAAAAAGCAAACTGTATCAAAAGCATTGGCTGAGAGCAAGCAATATAGAAGGCTTTAACGCCACTTTACACAACAAAAAGCAGGACAACCAATCACGTCGCTTTGATTGTGAACCTACAGCATCCCGTACAGCACATGCGATGCATTAAACAATACAGGAGGGAAAAAAAAAACTTCACAGCTAAACATAAGAGAGACAACCTTAGTTGTACCATTGTGCTTCGTACAGATTAGGCTTGACCTGTCTATACAACAATCATGGGCGTCTTACTTTACGCATGTGCTGAAGCTACAACTGAGAGCAGAGGCATTACAGGGCAAGTGGCTCTGAGGAGCAAGATAGAAACAGGACACATCAGATCTTTTTCAACATGTAGTAATTGGTTTGAATTGCAGCTCCCTCTCAACCTTGCTGGCTCTGTGATGTCTCTGATAGTTTGTCTATGTGGCTTTAACACAAGAAATGTACACTGTAAACATCATGAACCATGAGAACTGCACACAACTAGTGCACTGTAGGATGCACAAAAATTCTAATTAGTTCACTAATAAGTGTTTTACATTTCTTTGTTCCATTACATTGCACATGCCTTGAAGGAACACTTAGCACCATGCAACCTGAAGATGAGGTGGCTCCCAAATGTATCAAATACAGAAACAGGCCTTTTGTATGTGAGTGTGTGCGTGCGTGTCTTTAAAATCATAATAGTAAGATGTGATGTATAAGATGTGTAAAATCATAATAGTAAAATGTGATAGAAAAGGATAACCAACCAAAATTTAATGTAATACTGTGGTATAATAGTGTTTTTTTAGGAAGGAAATACAGGAGAGTTGACCAGCAACTGGCAGAAAACTGAAACAAATGTGCATGTAAAGTTGCCAATGGTCTAAACATAACCATTAATGTATGGAAACTCTAACAAAGTGGGAAGTTCGGCTAAGGAATTCTGGAAATATTCAGTTGGACTTTTTTCACAGTAGTAAATGTCAAATGTCACGAAATTGTGAGTGCTGTAATCTCAACATTTATCTTAATGAAAGAGCATTTTTTACTGTCATAAATGGATATGTAGCAAAATTATTTCTAAAAAATACATTTCTTGTCTTTGAATAATTAGTGGCAACTAGTTTGATCCAATCTGGTTTGAAACTACACAAAGTTTGAAAATACATCTCAGTTTCTTGCTATATATTCAACAGTTATACTTAACATTAACATTATGATTCATTTTTTAGATGAATTCCCATTCTGTCATCCCTCTTAATCACCCCCCCCCCCCATCTCATAATATTTCCATCTATTAAATTTCTCGCATTTTAATGCACACAAGAGCTCCAGATGCTTGCTCATGACTCTGTGTGTCTCATGCAGATAAATGTGATAACCTCAGTATGGCAAATGAGAACATTTCAGAAGATTATTATCTTGCAATTTACATGCTTATTTTGTTATTAGGGAAATGTGAACAAGTAGAGGTTTCTGTTCAAGTCTGCCATGGATCAATATAATGATGTGAACTTTTTTTAAAGGGTGACACATGACATGATGCTTGGTACAGTGGTGTGGACCGCCAGAAGCAGCACAGTGTACAGTGGTGTGTCTCAGTGTGGGCGTGGCCACTGTGCAAGCACTATTCTTCAGAGGCGTGAGACAGCTGCTTTTCATACAGGCTGAGGACATGATGCACAAACTGGTACTGCTCACATGTCTGGATCATCCCACCCCTGCCAAACACACATTGATAATTAGCTGAGGCACATCACATACTCTATGTCATAGAGTCTAAAACACACGCACACACACACAAACACGTTAAGTCATTTCAAAGGGCATCACGCAAATGTGAATATCAAATAATTTTTGCTCGATTTTTTTTAATGGCACAATAATTCACGCTTTTCAAACTGTTGATGTTGCATTTGTCTGCATCATTCATTTCCAAAAAACAAAACAAAAACGTTTTGCTCAAACTGCTGTTTCATTTTAGATCCCATCACAACTGTTCTTGTTTACATAAAACACAAGCAGTTCGTTTTGCATTTCGTTTCCTTTAAACTGTAAATGTGAACTGAACCATGATGGTAAAACAAATGTACTGACCCGTGTCACCAGACACCTGGCGTTTCATTGTAGCAACCGCCCCCATAGGGCAACCATAATTTTAGCGATAGAAGTTGAACACTTCAAATGTCTGAGAATTTGGTTGTGTTATAAGAACCACTACAGCATAAACATCCAACTCTTTTCTTGACAGACTATAGACAAGGAAGTGGAATCTACCACCTGTCCAGACGCAGTTGGCAGGTTGTTCCCAAGATGTCAACCACGCCCTCCATCCTTAGCTGCTTACAGAGGATGGAGGTGGCGATGAAGCAGCCAGTCCGACCGATTCCAGCACTGCAGACACAATCACCAAGAGGAGTGTGTTGTCATAATGTTTTTTTCCATCAATGAGACTCATGCTTCAAAAGATGATTGGTAAAAAGCAAAGGCTTTGATATTGTAGCTGTTTTATTAAAGCGGCACAGTCACTAAACTGCATGCATGGAGATTTACAAATTTAAAATAGATACCTGCAATGCACAATTACAGGGCCACTAGTGGGTGGGGCCTCCTCTCTGGCTCTTTCCACTTCCTGTACCAGCTCTAAAAGAGGTGGCGCTTTGTCTGGTGTCTTCTGGTCAGGCCATGAGGTGTACCAGTACTGCCGCAGACTCCGCTCCTCATCTCCACACTTGCCAGTGTATACACAAACAAAGACATGAAATACACACCAACCAATGGGATCATATTTAATTGTGTTCCTGACGCAGGAGCACAGTAAAGATTTTCTGATCAGCCTTGTTGCTCCACATGTACATAGGAAATTCAACGTTTGAGCGCTGTGTGACAGTAATGAGTGCAGAGTGAGACGGTATCGTCAAAAAATAATTTCCTCTCCTGAACTGATTTTGGTGCCCAATCGCATTCACAGGCTCTCCTTGTGCCTAAGTCCAACAATGATTAATAATTAGACTTTTCCAGGGACTGCAATGTAAACAAGGGTTAATAAGTAGGTATGAACTAATAAGGTAGTATGTCCCAAGAACAGAAGCCAGACCTTTTCACACTACATTTTTTTTGCCTCTTTTAACATATTAATAGCACTTCGGGAAATTAAGTTTGAGTCACCTGTAATTCTGAGATACTAGCCAAGACTAAATCATACATAAACCACAGACAATTAATTATATAAGCTTACAATGGAATTGTTTACTGTATTGTGAAACATCTGTCCTTACGTCTGTCCATCCATACATCTGTCCATCCATACGTCTGTCCATCTATGCATCTGTCCATCCGTACGTCTGTCTATCCATAAGTGTCCAAGCATACGTCTTTCCGTTCGTCCGTCTGCCCGTCCGTCCAACCATACGTCTTTCCGTCCGTCCGTCTGCCGGTCCGTCCAACCATACGTCTTTCCGTCCGTCCGTCTGCCCGTCCGTCCATCCATCCATCCATCCATCCATCCATCCATCCATCCATCCATCCATCCATCCATCCATCCATCCATCCATCCATCCATGAAGAACATGCAAACTCCAAACAGGAAACCCAGATCTGAGTTTTGAACCCACAACCTGCCGAGTATGAAGCAGATACGTTATCTCGTCTCATATTATCCGATTAAAACGAAAAGTAGTTCCATAAAGGTTCTAGCAGGGTTTTGAAATCTTCAATGAACTTGAAATTTTAGGTATCTCAACACGGAAACCTTGACTGTGAAGCAGACCCGATAAAGTCTGTTTTCAATTGTTGTTGTTGTTTTTTGTCACGTTTTTACCCTTGCGTGACTTACCTTCAAAGTAAACACCCTCAGACTGTAGTCGTCCTCCTGTGTTACCGTGACAACAGTGATTTCAATCCCCTCATGGGTCACAGTGTCCTCAGGCCAGTACTCGGCACATTTCTGGAACACGTCACAGACAAAATCGCACAGAATTCAAGAACATGACAGCTCCAGTGATGGATCACAATCACAAATACCACAATATTATCATCATTAGCACCCAACCTCATTTTTCTCCTCCAAGTTGGTGATCATTACAATGATGGGGGTCCTTTCCTGCCACACCATTCTCCAGAAGTCCCCCACCGTGTTTACTGTTGGACCCTGCGTGGCGATGTATGCACGCTCTTCACCCCCATAACCCTGAATAAAATCATCATTTGTTTTTACAAAAATATATATTTTCTTTTGGAAACATTTCGAAAAATATGATGAAAAAAAGGTGACATCATCCACGGATAATGATAAATCAACAATTTGACTTACTTTGAGATAATTGCCATTGATGTAAGTCATGAGGAAATCATCTTCATCTTGTGACTTCAGGATCACTCTGCTGTGTGTGTCTGGAGGTAAGCAGTATTAACAACAGACAAAAGGAAATGGGAGACACATTTTACTTCTGCATCCTGCACAAAGAAAGTCTGCTGATAAAATCCCAACCTAATAACACTCTGTTTTGATGGCCATTGTGATGTGCTGATTATTATTAATGTTGCTGTTCTTTTCAAGGACATCCTCAAATCATCACTCAGTATAATCTCTCTCTCTCTCTCTGTCTCTCTGTCTCTCTCTCTCTCTCCCTCTCTTTGTGTAGTGTTAGTCTATATCACTGGTGTCAAACTCAAGGCCCGGGGGCCGGATACGGCCCCGCCGCATCATTTTATGTGGCCCGCGAAGACAAATTGTGCATCAAATTCATGTGTCATTACTAGAATTGCAAATTGTCTTCACTTTTAATATCTTTTCTTTTTAAATATTTGACCGGTTTTTAATCATCTGATTTGAAAACGAGTTATTTGTCAGTTTGTTTTGTAGCTTTTACTGTATATAATATGAGGTGCTCATACATTTATTTGGGTCATAATGGCCCTCCGAAAGAAGCTATGACTACAATGCGGCCCGTGAAAAAAAAGAGTTTTTCATGATCATGATTTAATGATATAGACTCTATATCATTAAATCATGATCATCTTTTCTGATATTATTAATACCAATTAAATGATGTTGGAAATCGCCGTACTCACTGGGTAAGATGGTTTTGTAGCGGTTCTTTCTCACAAGCCCTGGGTAGTTGTACTCCTTAGGGTCCACAAAGTTCATTGGAGTTTCCTGCAATTGGACAAATAACAAACAGGAACAATCAACACGCAGCAACAATTAGCTACTGTTATGTGGGAGGTGCAATCCATTCCATAAGCTAATCAAGATTTCGTTTTGTAATATGTGGCAATTGAATATGATTAAGGCTTGTGTGACTAGTTTGAAATTTGGAACACCAATTGCCTGACAGACTGTAGAATCATATGTGAGTTTGTATGTAAATGAAGCTCGTATCCATCCTTCTTTCGCCCACTGACAAACAGAGGCAAAGCTTCTGGGTGCACAGCGCTCCGTTGGGTGCACACTATGATCGGGTAAGTCCTTGTTTCTTTGTGTGTATCTGATAAGTGTGTAGGTGGCTGAGCTACTCATGCTGCACTCACATAGAACTCCGCCTGCAGGCCCTGGTCATCCATAGCCCGTATGTGTAGCATGGCAGGGGTGAGAATATGTGTGCCCTGCCGGAGGTACTCTTTGGCTGACTGGTCCCTTGGGGAAAGCTGGGCTCCGTAGCCGTAAGGCTCCGTGCAGCCCGGCGTACACATGTCCAAGGTCAGGGAAACATTGGAGCCTCTCCTGTGTGAGAAATGTCAGTTCAAATAAAATACCTACATACAAAGCCTTTGTGGCCATTTTACCATTGTTCTTTGCATGAATACAATTCAAAAGAGCACCACGGCTTTAACATTAGTCAGCTACTTAATCGGTCACAGAACGACTGTAACATTGACTTTATTAGCTTTCGAATCAGAATAAATTTAACAAAGTGCTATATTTGTTTACGTTCACCTATTTTAGAGCTACATGAATATAATTTGAAAAATGTTGACATATTCAACAGCATGTAAATACTCTTTGGCAATTTTAGCCTGTAAGCATTTTTACTGGTTAGCGCGTCCGCGGGTTCAATTCTGGCTCCGGCCTTTCTGTGTGGAGTTTGCGTGTTCTCCCCGTGCCTGCGTGGGTTTCCTCCGGGTACTCTGGTTTCCTCCCACGTCCCAAAAACATGCATGGTAGGCCAATTGACCACTCCAAATTGCCCGTAGGTGTTAATGTGAGCACGGATGGTTGTTTGTATGTGCCCTGCAACTGGCTGGCAACAATTTAAGGATGTCCCCTGCCCACTGCCCAAAGTCAGCTGAGTTAGGCTCCAGCATGCTCACGACCCTCGTGAGAATGGATGGATGGATCATTCTTGCCTGACCAAAACTGTAAATAGCATAGAAAATGCCAAATCTTCTTGAACCAATTGTACAGGGTTGAGCATTTAATTGTTGGTGAGGATCTGGATTAAAGTGTCAACACAGAAATGTGATTTCACCATTTGACTCACAATGTAGCCAACTAATTAACAAAGACAAACCTAGCACTCTGCCAATTTGTTTCCATTTTCTTCACATTTTGACCTTCGTAGAGGCTAGTGCAAATACAGTGGCCTAAGATTTTGGAATGGGACTGCTGATGAAAAAAAAAGATATCAAAAGCTGTGCTTTGAAGTTGCACAAAAACAGCAATTAAAAAAAAAGAACGAACAAGCCACATCGATGCAACAACAAACTCCTTGGGGATGGAAACGAACCTCTCTTGAAGCCCCACCGGTGTGACTGTGAGAGTTGCAGCATCTCCCTCTGGCTTGCTGTCAGTTCCCATTTCAAAGACTGGAGTCTGAGGCACGGCATCCAGATCCATCAGGTCCTCTTGGGCGTCCGTCCACTCTGACAGGGTGAAGGAAGGCTGACGGCTCACAGACTGACGTCTGTCTCCAATGTCTCTTGAAGCGCTTCCAGGTGGCCTCAAGCCAGTGCCGTATCGCCACCTACACACCATATGGATGACCTGAAGATAGATGAATGGAAGAGAATGTGATATCTAGCCACTTGTCAGTCAAGCATACCATTTCAAGAAAAAAATGTCAAGAATGTCTTTAGGATTCCATAAATAAAGCATAAATTGGTCATGAAAAGTGATTTAATCTTCATCTGCAGTAATTCACAACAATAAACAAACACAGTTAGCCATAACTAAAACCCACAACAAACAATTAGGTAACAGTTTACAATTACGTAGTAGTGGTGGGAAAAGGATGCAAACCTTTTGATTTAACATCTATGGCAGCAATAACCTCAACCAAATGTTCTCTGTCATTGGAGATCAGCCCTGCACAATGGTCAGGTTGAGGACCGGACTTGAGCCCCCCTGATATACTACAGTATAGTCTACACAAAAATGATGAATAACTACTTTTCAAATCAAAGACTAGTACAAACTGTTAAATAAAAAAAAAAAAAAGATCGGTAATAAAACTTGCTAGCAACATCTCTATTTGTAAAGACAATGTGTCACATAAAGTCGATGCAATGACACATAAAGTCGATGCAGAATTTGTCTTGACAGGCCAAATATAATCACACTGCAGGCCAAATTTGGCTCATGGGCCAGTGTTTGACACCCCTGCTCTGGGGCAGTGTATTTTTCCTCTGTTAAAACCATTCTGTTGCTGATTTACTCCTGTCCATTGGGTCATTGGCTTTGACATAGTACAATGTCAAAACTGTGATTATCGCTAATGCTAGTTCAACTACATAAGGAGGCCAGAGTGGAGGAAATTAACAAACACGGCTCGTACTGCGGAGACTTCAAGCTCATTTCAGTTCAGGAGTATGGGAGGCATGGCTACCCGGTTGAAAACAGAGATGGAAATCGTGCATCCTCTTAGGAAAATCTTCCTTTTTCCTGTCTGATCCCAAAAACCTGAATCATGTATCAAACTATGGGTCAGAAATCGAGACAGCAATTGCTACAGACCTGTTTCACAATTTATTTTCCTTCAATGCTAAGTATATCCGATTCAGTGATAGTCAATTGCCCTGTATCGAAACACACATAACATACACAACACATGCACACGGTAATCGCAATCATTTACCAACATGCACATTAACATGCATTAAGTAAGGTTATCACTAATCTAAGAAAGACAAAAGTGTGGAATTGGGCATACAAGTGTGTTACATAGTTTGTGCATACCATAGAAACACAGATGGTAACTCCAATGCCTACAGTGGCGTAGATGATCCATGTTTGCTGTGTCGTGTTTACCACATCCTTCAGAGACTGACAAGAGCAGAGAGAGAGATTGAACACTGGATGTATCACATCTTTGCATTCTGCATTCATATATACGAGAAAACAACCTTGAACTTGAAGAATATCTGTATTTCCTATTGTTGCCATGCTATATGAACTCAGCTAGGGTAATGTGGGAAGTCTGTAATAAGTCACATATTGGTTGTCTTATCCTAAATGAAATGGTGGTGTAACTGTAGCAAGAAATAAAGTATCAAAATATTACAGTCCAACAAATAAAATGTTGATTATTTACAGCCACTCTGATGGCGTATAAAGAAAACCAATAAGATTGTGTCATTTCTCAAACTTACATCCATTCCAAATATTGGGTGGCAGGGTAAGACAAAGCCGAGATAGAAGTCGATGACCTGGAGGGCTTTATAGATAGAGGCAAAGGGCCCATTTCCTTCCACCACAAAGAACATCCAGTACCCCTGAGAAGACAGAGCGAAGGCAGACTGTCACAGCGCTGCCCTTCGTTCACATGAGCGCAGCACCAAGGCTGTTTTCAGGTGAAAAGAATGGAGCAAAGAAAAGAGCATGGCCAGTTACACAACTATTGAAAAAGGTACAAATTGTCCAAGTGCAGTCTGGTATCGTAATCAGTGGTGGATTTTCAAGGCCTCTCTTATTTCAGTGTATGGTAGTATTGTGTACACAGCCATGTGTTTAAAAGGATGTCTTGTAAAGAAAAGTAAAAGTAAAGACCCAATGATTGTCACACACACATCTGGGTGTGGTGAAATTTGTCTGTGTGATTTAAAAAGGCAGGGAGAAAAGGAAAAGCACCTTTTCCATTCCAATTGGTGGACATGCTGATGATAATTCTGCTTATTCTAATCATTTGGCTCTCAGTCGCTATGTGTGCGTCTTTTAAAAGCAACATAGGCCAAAGCTATTCTACAATAGCTGACTTTGTAATTGGAACTGGACTCTGGTTACAGACGTTTTATGGTAGCCTATATAGTAGATATGCAGAAAAATTGTATGTTGCATTTTCTTTTCTTCAAGGGTTGCACAAAATAAAATAATCTGGATCAAGATATATTTTTAAGTAGACAATACATACATATCAAAATGTAAATTATCTTATTATGTGTATTGTGCAACCACTTGACAAAATAAAATTGACTACATTCATCACACCAAGTTTTGAGTATACCGTATCATAAAAAAAAAGCGAGGTGCGCAGTGGGATCCATGTGTTGGTTGACAGCCATTTCTTTTTCCATTTTTCCGTTTTCCATCCATCCATCCATCCATCCATCCATCCATCCATCCATCCATCCATCCATCCATCCATCCATCCATCCATCCATCCATCCATCCATCCGTTTCATTCCACATCCACTGGCATCCATTCACATACCGTGACTTGGGAGATGACAAAGAGGGCGGCCCAGTAGTGGAACTGGACCACCAAACTGTACACTTTATGCAAAAACACTTCTTCTTGTCGTGAACTTTGCCCCTCTGTGCTTTCATCTTTTCTTCCAAGCAATTCTTCAGTTTTCGAGGCTCCATGTACTCTTTTTCCTGTCTTTGTGGGCTCATCCAGCCAAACAGGGTCCTCATCAGGCCTTAGGAAGATGGAGTCCTCGGTGTGGGAGCGGGTGGAGCTGCTCAGGCGTCGGGTCATGATCCTCCTGTTGATAGAAGGCTCCTGCGTATCGTGAGACATTTGACACATTAATGCTGCATACACAAGGCAGTTGAAAATAGTTAAAACTACATGGCAATACACAGTACAGATTCCAATGGACATAAAACAGAAATGCTATAATTACGATGTTTCGAAGCGTAACTCAGACCAACAGAACAGTAAATACTGTATATAGTTTTGCTTAAATAATTGTGAAATCTCAAATGGTTCCAACGTCTTGTCAATTGGTGAAATTGTGGTCTATTACAGATGTTTTAAATAAATAAACAAATAAATAAATAAATAAAACCACATGCTCTGAAACATCTAACTATCTACTTATTACTTAGCTTACAAACAACAAAATAGTGTACATAATATAATTATTTCCAGTTCAATGACCTTCTCATTGCCTCTCACTGTGTTTGTCAGTTTGTGTGTGATGGGTGTGATATTTGAAATGAGAGCGAACGAGCGAGTGGGGCCGTGTGTTGTGTGTGTGTGTGTGTGTGTGTGTGTGTGTGTGTGTGTGTGTGTGTGTGTGTGTGTGTGTGTGTGTGCATGTAGTGAGCGACAGATTCTCCATTGTGGAGGGATGAGTCAGGGGTGATGTGTTTACAGCCCTGTCCGTCGTCTTGGCAACAGAGTGGCTCTCATCCCTGTCATCCATCCTGAGCATTATCATCTACTGACAACAGACACTCACACACATATATGCATGCATGCGTGTACACACACACACACACACACACACACATACACACACATGCACACGCAAAGAAACTGTCCTATTATTTTTTAAATGAACATTACACTACCTTGTTTCATATTTCATTGTGTATTAAATGTTGCCCTTTCTGCATCTATTGTGGTCCCTTGTCAAGGTTTTTCAGTTTCCCCCTACTTTTCTGAGTTTTCCCTTGCTCTTCTGGGTGTTAAGATAAGGGCATGTTGAGAATATTTGTCAATTGTGGGCAGTGAAGCCCTTTTAGACATCTCTATGATCAAGGGCTTTACAAACAAACTTGACTTGACAAATACATTTTTTGAAAACTAGCTGGAGCTGAATGGAAGATGCCTGTTTGCCGGACCTGCACCAATGGTCACACTCCATATGACCGGTGTCAGACTGTGATTAGTATTGCTGGCAGTAAGTCACATTTGTTTCCAGGTAGTGCTGCTTTTTGTCACGGATTTTGTTCATGACCTTTATGGACCGAATTTTTCTGCAAAGCCTAAACTTTGCCCGGTTTGGTGGGCTGAGTATTAGGCCTATGCTTTTTGCAGAGCTTCATCAAGCTCTCGCTGGAATGGTATGCAGTCTTCGACGGGCAGATTTTTGCAGCTTCTGCAAAGAGATTCAGACTCGTGGTGCCTTTCGGCAAAGCACTCTATTTTGTGGATGATTTACATTAACACCCTAACCTATAGTCACCATCTCATGCGATGTGTCATGACCAAAAGATTCCACACCAGACCAAACCACTGGTGCACTCGGTATCTCTGGTGTGTGGTTGTATTTTACTTCTTGCAACGCACTTTACCTTCTTGTCATTGTGAACTTTTTTGTACTTCAGTGGAATAACAACTTTGAGTCATCTCATCCACACGCTAAATCTGCTTTGAGGTCCAAGCAGTTAGCGATTGATGCAATACAATTTCAGCTTAAGCTTTGTGATGGTGTTTGAATGTGAAGGCTTGTCAAGTAGTTTGCATTTTTTTTTTTTTTTTTTTAATTCATCAATGACTACAAATAAGACCTATGATATGGAAAGCAGCCAGTCGGTCGCATGGTTCACTCACTTAAGGTAGAGCGAAGAAAAGGATGGCGTGGGAGTCAGATCACATGATGAAGATAAATCCTGTATCTTGCCGCAACCAGTCAACGTTGGCCATCGAAAAGCAACCTACAAGGCAGAAGATATCAGACATTGTTCAAATGTGTTACATAGGCCTACTTATGAAAAAAGACAGACCATCTAAAGACAACCTAAATAATTGCCCGAAATACCCACTGAAGCCTCATTGTGACTCAAGCACTAGCAGTCCTGGTGAGGCAGGGTTAGTAATGCTCCATCTGAGTAGCACTCTTGTCAGCTGCCAGCTGTGCGGTCATGCGAGGATGTAAGGTGACACGGTAAACTGTTAATGTCTTCCTTCTTTTCCTTCCCTCACTCTCCCTTGCAAAGAGGCAGAGTTAATTCCAGCCGGACACCCTTGCCAAAACATTCATATAGCTCCAGTTGCAATCTGTATGCACGAGCTCTCTTTTCTCTCGTCTGCCTCTTTTCACTCTGTGCCATGCTGTGAAGCAATAGCATGAGCTCCGAGCTAAATCAGACCACGTCCGCGTGTGTGTTTACAGGTGATGCATGCGATGAAGCTGCACCGCTGAGTGCTTTTCTCTCTCCGCTTGCTGTGAAGGTGATTTTGAATTGATGACACCAGTTCGCCCAGCCGGTAGCCATGGCAACACGCGTACATACAACATACATGCATGCAAAGTATACGCGAAGGCGAACGCTGGGGAAAATTGTGTGTAGGAGGAACTGTGAAATTTCGCAGGGCGCAGATGGGCAGGTGAGTGGATACAGGGATGAATGGGAAGCACAGTAAGCTGAGTTACTGAGTGACGCAGTGAGCCTGGCGTTTTGGTGACCATGGCAACCCAGATATTATAATGAGCATTCACACACCCATACACACTCAACCACAGGCTCAAGCGGGAAAAAATAATGTCCAAGTTTGTCAAATAATACTGGTTCTCTTTGCTTTTTGTCTTCAAGGTAAAAGTCTTAGTGTTTCGAACACTTTGTTGGTTTCCCAGTGTTTTATAATTGACTGGTGTATTTATCTGTGGATCAGGCTATTATGATCAGATGATTTAAAACCTAATTATTTTTATGTAACATGTAATATTTGTGGTGGGTATGAATGATAGCAAAAAATAGTTTGAAGGTAAGCATGAACTAAGAATATATGTTGTCTATATTTGTGTTAGAACTTTTCAACTTAACTTCACACACACACACACACACACACACACACACACACACACACACACACACACACACACACACACACACACACACACACACACACACACACACACCAACATGCATTCACATGCACACATATCTGAACCCTGAAATGACTCAGACCATGGGCAAATTCATTTTGAACTACATCGTATTTTGGAGCTTGATGAATGGACGGAGGAACAGACGGACGGGTTGAGGGACGGGCAGATGGATGGAGGGATGGACGGATGGATGAACGATAGATATACGGATGGACAGATAGATGGACGGATTGTCTATTGTTTAGATAGATAGATAGATAGATAGATAGATAGATAGATAGATAGATA
The DNA here is from genome assembly GCF_901709675.1 of Syngnathus acus. NCBI lineage: Eukaryota > Metazoa > Chordata > Actinopteri > Syngnathiformes > Syngnathidae > Syngnathus > Syngnathus acus. Next base: position 9,153,068 of record NC_051092.1, on the reverse strand, counting down.
GATAGATAGATAGGTAGGTAGGTAGGTAGGTAGGTAGGTAGGTAGGTAGATAGATAGATAGATAGATAGATAGATAGATAGATAGATAGATAGATAGATAGATAGATAGATAGATAGATAGATAGATAGATAGATAGATAGATAGATAGATAGATAGATAGATAGATAGATAGTGTGATAACTTGATCTGATAACAGAAACAAAATATAATTTAAAAAGGAAATCTAGCCATGATAATATGGACACATATAAAGGGGATTTAATATGTGTCAAACCTAAAAGCTGATTTGATCTGGTTTCTCAATGAGGGTCCTCCATCTTTGTATCCTTACAAACCCCGCCCCCCTCATCTTCATATAGATCATTCACATTGTATTGATCTGCACTCTTTCGCATATCAAAGCAAGTGGAAACAAAACCATTCAAGTTAACGGGAACCTGGTCTAGTGGCCGGCATTAGAAGGGGAACAAGGGGAATTACTGTCATTATTTTTCTCTTTGGGTGACAGATGGCTCATGTTTTAATGGATGTTCCTGATGATCCTTCTTCCTCTGTCTGGAAAATAATGGAAGCATAACAGCATGTCACCATGTGCCCATTCTATTTCTATATTAATGCACTGCCTTTCGAAGGTCTGGCGTGCAGGTTTTACTAACCATTTCTAGTGGCTTCTTTCCTTTTTTTCAATGGGAAAATAATAGGGGGACATCAACCACTGGCAAGAGGCATGCAGTATAATAACAGTATTTTATCCTTAGATTCATTTTGCAATGCCAGTGTACTAGACCACAAAGACTTTACAAGATGTATTCTTAAATTCTGGAGCTAGTTTTTAGGTACAACATTGTTGCCTTCTTCCTGGTCAAAACATAGCCTACTTCATTGCTACTTGTTGCAACAATGTACAGTTCAACAATGTCAGTCTTAAATGTCAATACGTAAGTTAAACATAATAAACATGTCATGCCCACTGAACAGAGCCAACATAAAAACAGTCGGACCAATTTAAATATTTTTCTTCTTCTCTAATCAAAGACAGCAAAGTTTCTGAACGCCAATCCTGACTAATTATCATGTGACTGTTCACAGTGATTGATCTTCCACAGTATGCTCAGCAAACTGACGGCCAAACGTTAAATCTGGTCATGATTTCCGTTTGCAAATCCTGACTTGTATGTTCAAGCGATGGACTTCTTGATTGTGAAGGCACTAATAGCAAATTGGAAGCTTTGTAAATGCTCACACCGTTGCTGAACACAGACCAGCACCTGATTTGGGGGGGGATGCATCACAGAAAATATCAGACTTTTTACTTGCTTGTATGCAAATAATAGTCTCTGGAGTACTTTGAAATAACAAATACTAAATCTACAGTGAGCATTTGTGGTTAATGATTTGTCCATGTATCACCTACACACAGTGTAGTGTATGAACTTCCATGAGTGAAAATTGGAATGGGAACAAAAGCCGCACTCGCCATTGTATCTTAAATATATATAATAATATTAGCAATACCAGTTTGTCTTGTTTTTCTGCAATTCTTGATCCTTGGTATATACCAAAAAATACCATGGCAACTGTAAAAATTGTGTAAAACGTTATTCTTTGGTTGTACTCTGCTTTATGTTGAATGTGGCATCTGGTGGAGCTAACGGGGCTGCGCCCCCTTTGCCCCAAATGACAACAAGTCACTACAGACCATCACTATAATGTCAAGAATAAAATGTACAGCTACAGCAGTATTTCCCCTTTTTCATGCTGACTCGAAGCTGAGTATCATGTGTGGAGCTGAAGTGCTAAAGAGGATGGATGCCCTTTCTGAAAGTGATGATAGAACGGAAACATGAGATGGAGTCACCTGGGCCAAGACCAAGCTCATTGACCTCTCATAGATGATCATTAATACAAACAGTAGCTTACAAGGAATGACCTTGGAGTTCAAATGTGATGTCCTGCGGTGGGACACAATTAATCGCCATCATTAGTTTACTAAACATCGACTTTCTGCAACATTTGTAGGAATTGAAAGAAAAATCTCATCTCCACCACATGTAAACATGCAATTCTGCCTAAGCTGTACTGCATGAATAATTAACATATACTGCATAGCAAATGGATTTACAGGCTGAAGGAGCTAAATCTGCATTTTGCGGCGACAGAAAATTGTATGACATGAGTGCGCTGCATCACAACACCGAGGCAAGAATGGCAATCCCGGGCAGTCATTCATACTTGGACAAAAGACCATTCATATCACGTTCGTATCTACGGTGTGCTCAAGCAACCACACTGAGCAGACAGGGATGGATTAGTAATGAATCACCCATGGGAGGTGGACTGTTGCATCTCTCGCTGGTAACTCCCCCATTGTCTCACAAACACACACATACACACGCATCACTAAAGCTTTAAGACAACAATGTGAAAATACAAGGCTGATGAAGAACCAACCTGTTGTCCATGCAGGCTACATCACGGTACCTTTTCACAGCCAGGAGAGCACAGCAGCCATATGAACCACGGGGTCTTCATCGTGCTATTGGTATTCACCTCATGTCGCACAACCACAGACGGAGGAAGGGGGTGGGGGGGGAACCGAGCGGGGAGAGGGAGGGCCGGACCACTCATCCCCAGTCTTAAGTCTGGTTAGGATAAGTCTTCTTACCTGACTGAGCCCTCCTTCAAACGGCCATCTGGCGCTCTTCTCCCTCTGAGCCAAAGAGCAGCAGCCAAACACCAATTCCTTTGCTGCTCCCCTGCCTGCTGGAGATGGAGCGTGCTCGCATGCGAGGAAGAGACGGACCGATGGGGACGGGTTGGTTTGAAGATGCGTGCGAGGTTAGCGGAGGCCAAGGGGACTTATGCGGTGGGTGTTTGCGTGTGATGGGCTCGCTATTGTTTGTATCCTGGAGCAGAGTGGCAGCAGCAGCTTCATCTAGGTATATGCAGCAAGAGGCTGTGTGGTAGCCTTGGCAACAGAGCGAGAACGAGGGAGTGCGAGTGAGAGAGAAGGCGAGAGAGGGAGAGACAGTGGGAGAGAGAGGGAAAGTGGATTCATCACATTGGAGGGACATAAATCTTCCAATATTTTGCTTACTATAATGTGCTCAACTCATTTGTTTTACATTCATACAGTTTTTAATACGACAGCATTGGTGTCCAAACTGTGGCCCGGGGGCCATTTGTGGCCTGATGTCCATTTTCAACCACATATTGTAGAAATAATATTTGAAATGGCCCGGAATGTTATTTTTAATTTTTTAGATGGTGGGGGTTGGATGGTCAACTGTAAAAATGCGGCTGTCTAAAAAGTGGAGAGAAAAAGAGGACTACCACCAATCCTACTGCAAATTAAACATTTCTAGCTAGAGCTGTTCATCACCCATTATCTGACAGAAAATGCATACAATATTTCACTAGATTTTACATTTTGTTATTTTATAACTATTTCAAACAAAAAATGTCACTGAAGTACAAAACTTTTTTTTCAATATGACAATTGCCAATTACAACAATTCATTCCAGTCTTTTTGTAGTGTTTCCCAAATTCTTGATAGTCTGAAACAGAAGCTGCGAAGCAACAATAAATTTCAAGCGAAGAAGAACAACAAAAAAACTTTCTTCGACTCGGTCTCCTTTAAACTATTTATGACCCATTTCACTCTTCATCCATATAGTACGTATAACTCTCCCATATGTCACCATCCTCCACAGGTCCAATCAGCCACATGACCTCCTCTTTCTTCTTACTGTGCATCCTCCTCATCTCCTTTAACGTGACTTGACCTCCCTAGTTGTGCGTGTCTAGAAGCCCCCCCCCCACACACACACACACACGCATTTACGCAATAGGGTCGGATATCAAAATCCTTTTACTAAGACTAAGGTATGAATAGAGCAAAGTGATAACGAATTGCGAAAGTTCATGCAGGTAGGTTTGTATGGATGTTGCGGGGACATCTAGTGTTCACTTCTGGATTGACTTTCGGCCAAGTGGATGTCTCCTATGTACATAGTAACTGAAACATTCCTGACTGTTAGAAAATAACACACCCTTAATCTCACTGTTGCATTATTTAATTGTGTTAGCGATCTCAATTTCTTTCATAGCATTTCTCATCTTAGCAAATGCATATCTCAGTATTCAAAAGTCGTTAAAAATACTTTCAAGTTTTATTTTTTACTTTTGGTTTCAAACTGCTCTGTAGTAAATAAAAAAACAAGATGTCATCTGCTTGATGTTGTCATGCCATTTGATTATTATCTGCATGAAGGAATTTTATGCAGGACTTGAAATTAAATATATAGAATTAATTATAGAATGTTGAACTAAACTGGCAATAAACACATTTCTTCCAACATGTTGAGCAACAGATGATTCCATAACATACAATCTACTGTACCCTGACAAATTGACATTTTATTCTGTCCCAGAAATGAACGAAAAAGATCGCCAAGCTGTTGAACCATTGGTGGTAAAACTAGAGCGAAGAGTGGGCACATGAGCAGAGTATAAGTGAGAAAATGAAAACTGTGACTTCATCTAGCCTAGGTGTGACTGACAGGAAAGATGACTCCTTTGGTCTCACACCCAGCAAAGTGTTTTTATACTACTAGTGTGAAGCGGAAGTGGGACATTTTCAGATCTTACTCCCATTTTGATACAGTGACTGTTACTACATGTGTGTTTGCTGCTTGTGTGAGTGAGTGAGTGTGTGTTTGTGTATGTACGTATATTTTTCCTGTACAGCTAAACAGTAAAAATCTAAATTGGGAAGTTGAAAATAGTCACCACCCTAACCCTGCAGGGCCCAGATCCCTTGCCAGCCATCCTCTGATAGTAACCATCCACCCATGGAAATAACATCATTTCAAATATTGAACTTGTTTACTCTGACATTTAAATCCAAACAACACAGCGCGACAATGAAAATATAAACACACATTCGTTTGACATAGGGGCAATTATGACAATTTGCTCGGCATAAACAAACAACTGAGGCACATGGTTGTGTAGATGGGGAGATGGGATAGCAGAACAGGGATAAGGTCTGTTATGAGAGCATTACTCAAGCATAATTGCGTCAAGCTAAAAGCAAATTTAAAGGGATACTGTTCTTGGTTGTACAGTTAGATGATAGTGCAAGTGTCGATTGTATTGGGGAACATTTTGTCATCACTGTGTTCCATGGTATGTTTAATAAATCTGGACAAAATCTTCACTTGACTTTAAATGCATATTTTAGAAATGTAGGTTTGAGAAAGAGAAAAGGCTGAGATATTATTGGGTGAAAAATCTAACATTCATGCACGCATGCCAAAAGAAGCGCACGCAAGACAACCAATCACATTCAAACTCATGTCATATTGGAGTCGGCAAACACCTGATTTACCTGAAATAAATTCCAGATGTTGTAGTTGTCGGTTCTTGACATTTTTTGTTGTTTTCTAGCAAAACTCTGACGGTTTTGTGCTAACCTTGCGTGCGAATTGTTCATACTTTTGCTCCATATTGAAGCCCGGGGTCCACCTGAAAAAAAAAACCCCAGCACCCTAAATGACCCCTAACCTCAACCCAGTTACTTTTTGGGCAAAAACAAATAACACAGAGGATAACACCAAATTCAGTGCGTCCTTGTGAGTTGTATTTTTATAGTGTTGTGTTTATTTCTTGGACGATCAGTTCTGACACTGACAACGGTAGCTGGTAATGAGTAGCAATGTGTTAACTACAATACACATGTCGTTGACAATGCGAAGTAACCAAACCTTAAAAAAAACCTGGACAATGGAAAACCTCAAGTCATGTTACTATTCCGAATTATAAGCACACAGAAGGCGGTGGAAAAGGTGGTATTTATTTAAATGCCTCAAAGGCATCCTCCCACATTGTTTCATGACCTTCACACAGAAGGAAACTTGCCTTCTTGCCATGTACTAACTTCTTAGGGACTATGGCTTGAACATCTCATTATCATTGATAAAACATCCATTAAGAGTTCATGGCTGACAGCCAATACATACAAGTATGCATTTGTGAATTCTTCCATTGTCTTTTTTATTTTCTTTGGAACGTCAAACGCTTTGGTTTATTTCCTGATTATAACATCTTTGAAGGAGGGAAACCACTCATCTTATCAGCCCGATGTTGGAACTCCAACAAGGTCTTTGTGCCGCACGTCTCTTTGAAGATCTTTCCAACCACATTGCTAAAACAGAGGACACAATTAGAAGAGGCGCTTAGGATTACATAACAAAATTGTATGATATTTCAAAGTGCATACTGTGTTGTAGACCATACAGACTTTTTGTCACAAACACAAAACCCAGCGTGTAATATATACAATATATATATATATAATATATATATATATACATATATATATATTTGTATGTTTGTAATTGTTTATACGTAGATGCCACAGGAGAGTAAAAAGGGACTTTTTGTATGTTTGTAATTGTTTATAGATGCCACAAGAGGGCGACAAAGCTGCAATAATGTCTAAATGAAGCTCCTCAACTCACCTCAACATACTTCCTTGACAGAAAGATGTCAAAAGATGGTGACAAAACAACACTGTTGAGGGAATGTCACACTTAGTGTATTTTCTAATACTGCAGCGAGTGAAACAAAAAACATATCTATGGCTCTATTTTATGTGTTGGAGTAAAAAGCGGCACATCTTTATGTATGTGCAGAGGCAAGTCTAGTTTACCATGTATGAATTCTGGCGAACCGAGTGTACTTAATTACACATCACCTAACAATCTGGTGACAGAAAGTAGATTTAGTTCCAATTCCATAGTTTTCTTGGAGTGTTGTAGAGATATCAATTCACCAAATGTCCTTGCATGCAAAAGTCCCATTTGTTTCCCCTCTAAATACTTCTCATACTTCACATACACAGCAATAACATCACTTTTGTCCACTGTAAAGAAGATCAAGATAACTTAAAGGGAGTTTTTCTGCAAATATTTTCCTTGGCTGCTCTGTTGAGTACCCTCGAAAGGGGACGATGCATTCCTTCACCGTCTGTGGCCAAGTTATGGTCGGAATGTGGGGCGACTCCTTCAATTCTGCTTGACCAACTTGCCCTCCGTGTTGATGATGGCGAGGAGGAGTAGGAGGGGGCGGAGGGGGAGGCGGTGTCCACTACTTATTAATGCAACTTTCGCCGAATGACGCGCTCCTCCTTGTTCCCACAGAGGAACAATTTCCCCATCTCACTTAGTCATTCTCATGTCGCGACAAAGAAGCAACAAAGACGTTATTTTCGGCATGTCAAGTGGGTAAGAAAAAAAAAGTTTTTACGTGAACTTTGTTTTAATAATACTAGTCATGAAGACGTCGCAGCTGCGCGTCATCGCCTCTCTGTGGACTTTTCTTCAGTTCAGCGCACTTTTAAAGGTAAGCATAATTTCTTCAGTCACGCTTGAGAAGTACGGTTGCTTTCTAAAAGTGCCGCTTTGCTTGGATTAAAAGAACGCGCAACCAGTCAGGAGTGGATGAGTGCACCTGTTGCGTGTCAGGCTGACTGTTTCGCTACTGGTGCAAAGTTTGCGGAGAAGTTTCACACAAGAATGCAGTTTTGTTACAATGGCTGCTATGATGGTTTGTTATGCTATGAATGGGATTTTTTAATCTGGGTTAAATCCACGTCAACGCGTAATAAATACTGTGACATTTAGTTAAGTCAAAAAGGTTAACAATGGTTGACTGTTTAGCAGAAGACAAGACAGGAGTGTATTAATGGAGTTCATAAAGTATGTTTTTACTGTGTATTGTGTATTATTATTATTATGAACTATATTTTTAACATTCAAACAGCTGATCACGATGATCCATGAACATTGGTTGCCGAAACGAACTCACTTGGTAATTAAAACAGAAAATTTAAATGTAATGATAATAATTTCATATTTTAAAAAACAACTTAACATACATGGAAAATAATAACACCAGAAGAAGTCGGCTCCTCAAACTGTCTTACGTTCAAAATAAATTTATATATTTTTTACAATAAACCAGGGGTTTATATGAATGTAAATGGCAACAATGTAATCCACCTGACCCACCCACCAATTTTGTTCTAATAATCATGTTATCTTAAGTGTCTGTCTTCTGAATGATACTGAATCAATTAATGATTTCACCAAAATTTAGAGAGAGCAAGTTTTCATCCGTGTAGACGTCCAGTCTGGTTACAAACAATAAGTGAAGTTTCTTAATAATAAATAATAAAAAATGAAAAATGCTAACAATAATAATAAAATAAGAAATATGAGAAAAATAAGAAAAGGTTCCATAATACTTGCACTAAAAATATTTTCTTTAAATTTCTTTATAAATGTAGCATCAGCTATTTTATTATTTAAAATTTCCATATTTGAATGTAAGTGTGAATCCAATCCATCGCCTGGAAGCCCGTGGGATACAATAATGGTCAGATTTGACTGACACTGTACGCATTAATAGTATACATATAATATTTGTAAAGGTGGGATTGATAATACAGCGCTGACATTGACTATCTTTACATAATAAAGTGTAATGTAATGAAGTCTCGCAAAAGTAAAGAGAAGCATGGTTATCTATACTGGTTTGTTGATATGTCATATCCAGAGTCATCCAGAGTAAACCAGTGTAAAAAATGCATCCCAGTAGAATGTCATTATGTAAATCTGTGTCTGTGAACTGGCCCACCTGTCCTCGCTGGACTGGTCTTTCAGGATCGAAAAAGGCGAGAGGGGTCAGGATTGGAATGAGATACAGTTCATATGGCCAAAAGTCTTCACATCACTACCAGTTTTTAAGGTATAGCTATCCAACCTGGTAAAGAGAAGTTCTAATTGTTTCCAGTAGCATCTTCTACTTCAATATTTGTCAGTGGGCTGACTTTACATATTACACAGCAGTGACAACAATGACAAGTTGTCTCACCGCAGACATGGTGCATTTAGCCTTACATAAGAAACCACACTGCAATATAACATCCAGTTCAGTTTTGTGCGCGTTAAGGGCCATAACACATTCCCGCCATCTCTCAGCTGTGTGCACAGGAGCGAACGCAGAAGTGTTTTATTTTTGTAATGTACAACTTGTAAGTGAGGAAGTTGGGTTGAACATTCACAGTACGCCAACTAAAGGTTGTTTTAAATTTGTATAAGACACAAAAGACAGAAAGCAATAAGAGTCCATTTAAAGAACAATGTCATTTATAAAGACCTGCAAGAAATGATTAACTGCTTAGATCATGAGTTGTGTTTATCCATAGTTCACATGAGCTCATCAGTTTACATAGATTCTCATCATATCCTGTGTGTTGTAAGGGTCATTCCACTGTATTGTGGCCTACTCCTTCAGATCATAGCAAACCTCATTATTAGCTTGATACAATATTGAAACAATTCAACAAGGGCATATTCATTTTGTTGGAAAAAAACAATATGTGCAACAAAGGAAGTTCAACCTGAAAAGGGGAAATTTTAAAGTTCCTCTTTTTTTTTTTTGCATGCTGATACTACCCATATGTTTCTTCATCTTTTACCGTCAAACAAGAATAGAACAGCGCACTTAACTCTGATTTCCTTTAAAGGAGAAATTTTGTGATTTCTTTTTTTCTCAATTTCTCAGTTTTCAGGTGTCGGCGTTTGGCCCTTTCCCAATGCTCTGAGATGTATCGATTCCTATATGGTAATAAAGTTGATGGCGTTTTGTTATAAGAAGGTGGACTCAGTCTTATTTAGCTTCAAGCAAACGTATTTGTTCGCAGCCACTTTCCACTGCATGTTAACCACATGAACGGAACGCTTCCTGTAAATGCGTCGCTCAATGTCATACAGCTGCAACCCTTCAAAGTTCATGTGAACATCACAAAGTCTTATGTCAACTTCAAATGCCCGCAGCAAATATTAGAATAATTGTCTTCAATATTTTCAATTTTATGAACAAAATTTTCAATTTTATGAACAAAACGTCTTCCTCGCCAGACGACATCTTACTGACAAACATGCTAGTTACTGTCCATAAAATCCCTGTTAATAATTTAACAGGTTGACAAATACTAAAGTCTCCCACACACATTTAAACAATAGCCGCTGTTAGCCCGGAAATAAGGTGGATAGAACCAAAAAAGAAACTTGATGGATATAGTGATTGACAGCAGTTACTGTTATTAAAGGAGACTTATTTTTTTACAATTTATATCAATTCCTAGTGCAACTAACATCTGTTGCATGCTCATCTGGGAATTCCCAAAGGATAAATTATTATAGAGCACTTGAAGCACCCTATTTTTTGTCTTGCTGAAATCACGCCATTTGAGAAGGCAGCCCTTTCTCATTTAAGTGAGCCAGGTCTCATCCTGCAATGAGTATGAATTTTGGTCTCTGGCCATAAGTTAAAAGTGGCTCTGGAACATCGGCCTGCATATTTGGCCATGTTGCTGGCGGAGAAATTCTTCATAGGGTTGATTATTATTACTGATAAAAGAGTTACTTGGTTGTTAAACTTAATACTTGGGCGGACAGGTACTTATCTATTGTATACAATAGATTGAAAAGTGAATTTTAAATGATATGCCCCCTTTAAAGTAGCTAAGCAGCCAATAAAGGTTTTATTATGGTGACTTTTACTTCCCATTATGTACTATTAGAAAAAAAAAGAATACAACACTAGTTGTATTCTTTGGTTTTTTTTCTGATTCTTTGTTGCAAGTTGTTTGCTCTGTTGATTGATGTTTGTTAATATTTGAAACAGGAAATGTGCCATGACTTCATACTGTCCATTTGAACCTATTGTGGTACACACCAGCTCAGACCAGAACTGAATAAGCACAATGCTTCCTTGTGTCCCTTCATCTGATCAATTAGTTACCAGCCCTCTGAACTTCTGAGAGGTCAGACGGTTTGTTTCACCAAAACAGCATTTGGCTTAGCAGGGAATCTGGCCTTTTCTCATTCCAGGGGAAGGATTTGGTCCTGTGTTGGGGTCCAAAATACTAAAATATACATTGACATGTATTATCTGTAAACTGATGCTAAAAAACCACAGAGAGCATTAATGTGACATGAATTAAAAAGCCCTGTGCCTGCTTAATGACTAATAAGTGGTTCAAAAATCAATACAAAACAGTGCAGGGGCGGCACATGCGAACTCACTTGCTCCTCACGCTCAAATGACTCAGGAAAAGTACAACACTTTGCATGAGTTTATCATAGTATGGAGCGAATGGCCATGCCTTTATATGGTTTCATTCACTCTCTGCCGGGCCCACTCAAATGAAAAGGTGGTGACACTGCTATCAGTGGGAAACATCTTAGAACAAGGAAATGGGACGTTTGGTAACTTTCACAAGTGGCCTGTAGTGAGTATCGACACTATTCTGTGTGTATATACCACTTGTCATTTCATTCATGCTGCTTTTCCTTCCTACAGAAAAAAGGACATATGCAAAAGCGCAATAATACTGTAGTCATAAAACTAGTAAATAAAATAAATAAATAAAAGTGAATAAAAGTCTCTGTCGAATGCTTTTGTCTAACCGTATCTAAATGAGCAAAATGTTCCACATAATGGTCTGAAGCACAAAGGTCACAATTCAAGTTTTTCTCCGTGGAATGCCGCAGCCTCCGCCCACTCACTAAACACTTGAGAGGCATGATGATGGTCCAGTTTTCAATTAACATAGTTGCCTGTAACCAAAGCGGCTCCTTCAGGCTGTGCATGTACATGATGAGTTACAAAGAGTCACAGTTCCCCCATGTAAATGAGACACAGACTCCTCCCTGGACGTCAAAGGCCTTATTGTCAGCAGAGAGCAGATAATTTTATCTGTGACCTCTGTGCAGGTCAGGGTCAAATGAGGCAGTCAGGTTGAAAAAAAAAGAAGATATTTTATCTTTCGTTTTCTGCCAAAAATGTAGTTTTTACTTAAGAGTTTTGAATTTAAGATTGGAGGGTTACGGTTTGAATCTCAGCTCTGGATCTTCTGTTCACATGGTTTCCTTGGGCTTGCATGGGTATCCTGGCTTTCTTCCTCATTCCACAAGCATGCATTGTCCATAGCTGGCAACATGATTAGTTAGTTACTTGTTTATGTGTGCTTTCTAAGCGTCACATTTTAGCCCTGCTTACAGTTTCTTGTGTAGTGTAGTACTTGGTCCACCTTGACCTCCCACAGGACACAAGCGATTACAAATTTGCCCCTTGAGCGCTGCATTTAGAAGGAATGAGAAGAGACATTTCAAATATGACGTGACCAAACCCAGAATACAGGTGTGTCATGTCTTTCGCAAGCTGAGTCCAGAGGCTCGTGACATCAAATTCACTCACATGTCAGTAGAAGGCAAATATGGCAGCCCCCTGAGATAGTGAAAAATAAGTGCGATTCTTGCGAGCGTAAATTGTATACCAAGAATGAAAGCTTAATCCAGATACCTTGTTTAGACTTGTATCTCAGGGTAGGGCACAGTGTAACTAAATCTACAAAAAAAGAGGCAAAAGTTCTTATTTGAACTTGTTTCTTTGTCATTCCAAAATGTTGCATGCAAAACTGGCATATAAAACAATTGAGGAAACAACAAATGTCTGCTAGCAAAATTAGATTTTACAGTATAAGCCACACATGGTGCATGTTAATCAAAATTAGCACCAATGTTTCAGTAAATTAAGCTTCAATCAACATGCAGGGTGCAATCCAGGGTGTTGTATACTTCTTGTATAATAACTAGTATCGAGAACATGGAAAACAAAAGCACATTTGGGTTCAAATGTGAAGTTCTTTACAGCAGTGGTCCCCAGCCTTTTTAGCACCACGGACAGGATTACTGCAATGCAAGTTATTTATTGTGCAGCCCGGTACCAAATGATCCACGGACCGGTACCGGTCGGCGGCCCGGGGGTTGGGGACCACTGCTTTACAGAATGCTAACTATGTGTATGACTCGTAACCATGGCAAAAGCTCCCGGTGAAAAGAGGTAGACAGTTTTCTTTGTTGCTTGCTTTTCTTTTGGGTGGTTGCCAAATCTTTTACATTTTTCAAATTTGTGGAAGATTATAATGAAATATTTTAAGCCTTTTCCCCCCCGACTACAGCCAAAAATGACACAAGGCATGACCAATGGCAAATGACAATATGTTAGCGGGGCTTGACAACCAATACATTCGCCGGCAATACAAAGTGGGTAAGTCGTAGACCTCAAAACAATATCAGAGGACGTTTTCTTCACATTGTGCTCCAATGGTTGTCTGCAGCTCACTGTGTATGGTTGTACAGAACTGTGCTTGGGGACAGTATTTCCATGTCCTCTGATCTGCACAGTGATAGAAGAGTCAAGGCTGTGTTGTGGGTGGTGGATACCTGGAGAAACACGCACACAGACACACACGTGCACAAACGCACGCACACACACGCGCACACACACTATGGTAAGATTCAGTATTTGGAATTAGCCCATCTCACCCATTTTGCAAATATACAGTGTTACTATGTTGCGCTCACAGTCGTCCTATCACATATAAAAAATCTGATTTGCAATGCACAGACGGAGTCCATTCTGTTCAGTTTTAACCTAATGTTTGTTTTTCAAGATGTTAGAAAAATAGTTTACAAGCCTTAAAATAAAATTGACAACAATGTTATGGTTCATTCAGTTTTGAGTCTGACATAAATACTTTGACGGGAAGTTGCGCATAATCTAGATATTTTTAAACGTGGTGAATTTTTGAAGGAAATTGCCGCCATAAAACTCAAAGATAACATTTTATGCTGGGAAATATTGTGTTTGTTTATGTGTCCATGGTAAACATTCACACTCGAGTATCAACAGCCGCCTCCATGAGTTAAAATGCTTTTACTGCTTTTACTTTATGGGTGTCCGCTTTTTCCCATGCCCCGGGCACAACGCATTCTCTGGCACGATCAGGCCTCCTGTTACGAACTACTTGATGGCGAGATGATGAGAGGCAGTTTGTGAAGATTCTAGAATCACGCCGTTCAGGCCAAAGTCATCATGGTAACTAAATTGGCCAAACAGAAAATGAGGTATTAGGGGCTTCTTTCTTGCATGAGGTATCATACTGATATTCTTAAAATCCTTGCCACTTGGGCTATAATAACTAAACAAACATGTTATCAAGACACCTGAGAGCTGTTGCAAATTGTGAATAAAGCACTCTTTGTAATTGCTGCCACATTTAAAATGATTAGCATGACATTCCGTGGACTTTTATAACAAACTAATCATCATCAAGTCACTGGAATGTGACTGAAATGTGTTATCCACACTCGTCGCCATGCCCATCTACCAAAATGCCTCCTTAATACTGAGGTCTGACGACAGGTCTGGCGTTACTCAAAGTCTTGTGGTACTTTTTGTTCTTGGAACTGACCTTAATAAGCCTGAGGTATGAAGTACAGCATAATATTTACCTTCAAATCCCTTTATGTTGATTTGTTATCTGGGGTCTCTGGGTGGGTACAGGAAAGTCATGTTTGCACTGAAACAATGAATGTTTCCCAGGAGAAACCTCTGAGCCAATCAACTTTACAAAGGCTGACTCTGACCTTTGAAAATGAATTAGTGAAATGTGAAATTTAGTCAAGTTGCCGCAGTGATAAATGTGCACATTGTCCCAATCCGTGACATGAAAGGAGAGCAGTGAAAGGGCTGTCAATCAATCTGTAAACATGAGCACAAATTAAAAACCTGCACTTTAAAAACACTGGTCAGCAGCTAATTTTGGATCAAAGATGGCTTTATGTGTCTCTGAATGTATTTTTAATGCCATTTGAAATGATGAATGAAAAAGTACTGTAGAAAAGTGGGAGCAAAGACACCCAGCGCATATCCCAATTCTTATGTCACCAATGAATTGTGTTTGGTAGTTTTTGTTCTGAATAGAATGCCGAACAGAATACGAACATTGTCATTAGGCACACTTATTGCAACTAGCTGATATGGATGTTTCAAAGTTTATTTTGGTTTGTTTAGTGTACTGCTGGCCCAGGGATAGAAAATGTCACATAAGATGTTGTATTTATATCAACATTATTAATGATATGCAAAAATCGAGATCATTCAAGCTGGAGTTTTACTTTTTTGTTCTTGGTGCCGTTGTTCCAAGTCATCAGACTATAAGAAGCTGAGGTCAATAAGGTCCACCCTTGAGGGACGGCGTTGAAGGTGATGTCTTGGTTGTGCTGAGTCTCGTTACAGAGGAAGGAACTTGGGTGTTATCGGAAAGCACGCAGCAAAGATGGGCTGAGCGAGACGCAGAACGGCAGGCAGATCGGCTGCCTTTCGGGTTGATGTAATGTTTATGTAGCCGTCGGTGTGGCCACTTCCTCCTCCTCCTCTTTCCCAGACTCCGGCAAAGGGCACAGACTGAGGACACAGTGCCAGAGGGTCAATAGCCGAGTCCCAGCTAAAATGTTTGCCCATCCAGCATTTAAACATGACTTCTTTTTCCAAGGAATCCTTTTCCTCCTGGGACTTTAGAGTATGGTTTACATCTTGTCTGTGAGTCATTTCCGAGGCTTAATGGCTTGAAACATTGTTTTGTTTATTTTGGCAGAAGAAAATATGTGATACTTTGGCACATGATTAAAGTATGCAAAGCACATCTAGTCTAAATGATCAGAGACAGTTTAACATGAACATCTCGATAAAAACAACAAGACTGTCAAAGTATTATGAAAAAGTATTAGATAAAGATAAAGATAAAGTATTATCATTTCTATTATTTGTTCTTTTTACACTAAAGTCAGCCATTTTGTCGACCAATTTAAATCGATCTATTTAGTGACTGATTAGTCAGTATTTGGAGTTCTGTAAAAAATGGTGTCATAGATGATTGAATTTGACTACATTACCTCGGTGGATAATGGGGAAAAATAACAATCAGTTATTTCAAATAGATGTTGTTCAAAGGTGGGTGGCGGCAGGATCTCTCTCTACCCTCTGCTGGTTAGGGCACTGTGTATTGTTGTCATTGTAAAAGACATGATCATCAGTTCAATCCCATCAGTCCTTATGCCCATCCACAGTATTGCCTTTTGTGTAGTTGGCTACATCAGGAAGTAGTACGCATGGGCACAATTTGGCAGCCAGCAGTATGGTGCTAGTCATTCAGTTTCAACGTGTTTCCTGTCTAAAGAAGATATGTGACATTGCAGGGGACAATTACTTCCCCCAGAATGACAATGCAATTGAAAGAGACTCCCATCCTTCAATCCTTGAGTCTGTCACCCTGGAATATGTCTTCAACTCAGTTACATCTTTGCTGAAGATAATTTTGTTGTATTCCAACTCACTTGAGGAAAATGACTGCTTCATTCAATTTCACAAGGCCAAGAAAGAAAGACATCATAGTTGATTCCAGTTGTGTTCTCCATCAGCGCATTGTCTGCATCATGTCCTTTGGCAAACTGACATCAATGCAGCACAATAAGAATGCTTGTTGCTTTCATTTGCAGCGTGAAAGCCGAGAAAACCGACCTTGGTTCTGGTTTGTCACGCAGACTGGATAGTCACGTTCGCATTAAAAGAACTGTTTGAAGGATCAAATTGCCTAATTACATATCTGTGAGCTATTCTTTCAAATAAAATCCATTCAAAACGATCGGATGTTTTTGATCAGCGTTACCAACAAACACCAGAATGCCCCCTAAATTCAAACTAATTGGTTAATGGCAGAGATAGTGGCTCTCAAGATTCCAGCCAAAACAGTGACAACCAAGAGCAAACTTCTAGAATATAATGTAAAAATCCATCCAATGTTACTTAAAAATGCCTTCCTGCTTTTATGCTATGTCCTTATCAAAATGGGGTTTAAAAATAATAGCTTTGATAAGCTTTCCGGAGCAAACTGTTTGACCTTTGAGGTTGCACGCAAATTATGTTCAAGTCAACAACTGCCTGAACAGCCTTGACACGCTCTGCAGCCTTAACCCTCTCAAGGGGCACTCTCATATTTAGAAAGAATAGAGGCCCAAGGGGTTTGGGAGGAAGGCTACAGTCACCATTGTAAATAAAAAAAGAAACTAATGCAAAGTTCGGTCTTCAGGGAGAGGTGGGTGGTGGTGCTGCATTAATTAGATAAGCCTTGGAATGCTGACTATTTGAATAGAAGAATATGACTGAAGTTGTGGTATGTGACCTATTGTGATAAAAGGTCAAATAATTTTGGTTCGCTAATTATCAGGAATATGAAGGACTCCGTTTTTTTTAAATGGATATTTTAGCCATTTAACTGAATCAATCAACTATAACAGACATTCATAACACTAAACTGCTAAAAATATTAATTACAAGAATTAAAAATTATTCGATAATTGTTATTAGTTTGCGATGCTCGAAACACAATTGGTTTTTTTTCTTAGCAATGCAGTTTCGAGAAACAATGACCTAACTGAGGAGCAACTTTTTAACTTTGTGGAGCATCTTTTTTTTTTACTGCAAGTTAATCCCAGGGCACTGAAGTAATTTTTAAAACAAAAATAAGATAATGAATGAATATTTTTATAAAAAAAAATAGAATTAACATTTTTTATTTCCTAAATTTGCTTTGTGCATAGCAACCAACTTTAGTATTTTTTTCTAGCAGCATCAGCCTAGTTTAGTTTAGTTGAGTTGAGTTGAGTTTAGTTTAGTTTAGTTTAGTTTAGTTTAGTTTAGTTTAGTTTAGTGTGAGCTAAAGGTCACCTGTTGATTGACAATCATGTACGGGATCTTTGAAGTGAACGACAAGTGCTGGCAGCTATTTCATTAGCTACCGCCAGACACAATAATACTTTTGACTGTTTTATCACAGTTTGAGTCTCAGGTTTGTTAGTCAATGTATATGAATGAGGCGCAAAGTCCTAATTTTCACTTTTGTGTGTGCGTGTTTGTTTCTGATTGCTTATTCAATACTGACATCTGCTGTTGCATGAGACTAAAAGGTGTTTGTATTCTTACAGGGCTCCCATGGAAACCGTAAAGGTGGGTCATTTTACACACTGCGTATATTCTTTGGCTAAATATAGGTTTTTCTTTATTAATAGCTTTTTTTCATATTGGTCCAATCCTTGTTCCTCTGTCTCACAGATCAGCTATGTGACAGCAATGAAACAATAAGTTTAATAACAACTACAACAACGGTCACACTCGCCTCGCCTTCCAGTTGCATTCTATCGGTTGGGAACATCTCTGGAAATGGTTCACTCATTGGGTTAACTCCTGGAGCCATTTATCATGTCTTCCTCAACTGTTCCAACTGCTGTCAAGAGGTCACAATGAGTGAGTCAAACTGAAATAAGGAAATTATGCTCAACAACTATGTGAACTGTGTTTGGCAATCATAGGACAACTTAAGCAAAAAGCCCTTTGACTCACAATACAGTCTCTCAGCTGGAATACACTCCAGATCTCATTTCCCCCTGACCAGAATATGAAAAATATTCATTTGCGCAATATTATTTTTAATATCGAAATATTCATAGCTACATCCACATGCGTCCAACCATGCATTCTCTTGTGTTTCTCCGGGATTGGGTCACCAGGGCAATAGTTTAAATGCAGGAGCCCAGACCTTTCTTCGTCAAACTCTTCCAGGGGTATTCCGAGGCATTACCAGGCCAACCTGGAAACTTAACTTCCTGTTTTTACGCCCATCAAGTGTAATGGAAAGCCCACTTGTGCGCATGGGTAGAGTTTTGGTATTTTTGTAGACGGGCGCAGTTAGAAAGTGGCCTTTGTGCCGTTATTGGAGTGAACTTAATTCCTTTATCTCCCCTTTTGCTCAGAGCCTCATAAAGCCAGCCTTCTTGAAGTCGGCCAGGTCACGACATCCTCAATAAAGGTGAGCTGGAGCAAACCAGAAGGAAACTACTCGTTCTACATGGTACAATGGACTGATGGAAAAGTTGCCAATCAAGAAAATGTGACTCAAACATGGATAAATATAACTGAATTGTCTGCTGGGACCATGCACAATGTAAGTGTAACTACAGTGGCAGATGACAAAGTGACTGAAGGCGATACTGCAGCTGTGTCCCAATACACAAGTAAGTACTTTTTTGATTGTGATTAACAAAATAATGGATAACTGACAAAACTGCGGCACAGTAGCTCATTTGTTTGATTTGATTTGATTTGACATTCTTTTATTAGTCCCACACGGGGAAATTCCAGTATATAGCAGCCAACAGTGTTAGAAAACAACAGAGCTGCTGTAAGAGGCTGCCGCTTGTTCAGCGCAGGGAGTAAAAAAAAAAACACTTTACGAAAACATAACATAAAATAACAATATAACAGAAAACATTACACAAAACATTGGCAATAATGCCAACATAACAATTATCCCTTTTTATGCCTTGTTGTTTGAAGCGGTTTTAGATTAAAGAGGAGAGATCAATTTGGCAGTGAACAGAAAGTCCCCAAATTGTTTCCACAAAGCTGCAAACTTATAGTTGTCCTAAATGTTTTCCTTTTTATGTTGTTCTTTTTGTTGGCAAAAAAAAAGATATTTGGGGGCTTCATGTAGATTGATTTGCTGAATGTTCATTCAGCACAATGGATCCATGGCAGTTTTTGGACAGTGCTATTTACATAATATTTTTTTATTATTGAAAAATAAATACAAGGAACATGTTTGAGCTTTAACTCTTCACAGTTGATAAAGAAAACTTGTTTGACTATTTTTTTGTGCTCATTTTGTTCTCGATCCTCTTATGTAGAACCAGGCATCATTCGCGAACTCTCTGCTTCTGCAAATACATCCGCAATATCTCTGAAATGGAAACCACCTCACGGTGAGGTGTTCTTATATGAGATTAAGTGGCACAACGAAGGATCGCAGTTCAAAAACACAAATGATGACTTCACTGTGCTATCAGACTTGGCCTCTGGTACATCATACACAGTCACAATTGTTTGCATTGCTGGAGACAACCAAACGGAGGGAGAACCTTACATATTTGCCCAAGTCACGAGTAAGACATCTCTGCTAGCATGGCAAATAGAAATGTACAATATTGTTGAAGAAATTAAACTCACTGTGGTCTCAAACATACTATCTTGAAATTAATTTGACATTTTTACCAAAACGTACAGTGCATTGACAACTCAACCTAGAAAACAAAGAGATTGTCATGAGGATAAATACATATTTTATTCTAATCACATCAGTGCAATGTTGAGATGCCACTGGTAAGTATAGAAAAACTAAGAACACTATAACTCATTTGAAACTTGGAGGAGTCTGGTCTGGGGTTGCGTTTTCATGACTCTGTGCAATGTACAATGAAATCTCTAAATGTGGCATTTCAAGGTGACATTTTAATTCTGCTGCCTACTGTCAGAGAATTTGATCTCTGTTGGATTAACAGACATAGGAAGGCATACAAACTATCATACTGTTTCATTGATAGTGAAGTGAAAAACTAGCCTAAGATTTGACTTTCTTATTTTTCAGGGCCTGAGAGGCCTGAAAATATTACAGTTACTCCAGGGACTGACTACCTGACAATTAACTGGACCTTACCCCAAGGGAGAGCTGATTTCTATGAGGTGAACATCTCCAAAACCAATCCGTTATATTCCTCCAGCAAAAATACAACAGTCACCACAGCCCATTTTTACGATTTGGATCCGGGGAGAGTTTTTCTCGTCACAGTCACCGCTGTCGCTGGAAATCTAGGCAACACAGCCGACCAGATTGCATTCGCTACCAGTAAGTTGACTTTTTAAGATGTTTCCCCAAATTGACCATGATCTGAATTAGTATTTATAGTTGGACATAAAAAGCTCTAAATATGTGAATATCTGAAGCTGTTCTTTTTTTTTTTTTCTTTTTACAAATGTTCAGTTCCAACACCACCTGGTTCACTCAATATCACGCAAAGTACAAATTCTTCACTTCACCTTCGATGGGAGACTCCCGCCAACATGGAGCGTTCTCCCTTTATCAGTTACCATATTACCTACGAAAGACCAGATGGTGAAATGCAGACCACTAACACCACCGATAACAGCGTGGTGCTGTCACAGCTCTCTTCTGGAACATTGTACAACACAACCGTGTACACAATTGGACCCCATAAATTGAGGAGCTCTGCTGTGCATATATCAGGATACACCTGTGAGTTCACCACCAAAGCTGTTCCTTTTGCTGTCCTGTTATATGTTAGCATACAAATGCTCCTCTATCTTAAGTGATGTTTCAACTCAATTTGCTATTCTGCTTAAAAGTATGCACACCAACTGTAAGGGCAACCTCAGTGTGTACCTCTACATCCATTTTATAAAAGTCTAGGGCTTTTCTTCTTCGGACTTCTCGAACACATCTATAGCTACCGTATTTGCTCTTTCTTCTAAAAGTGTGTTCACTCGACCAACTCACATTGAAATACTGTGATTTTTTTTTTTCTAGTGCCCAACCCTGTGTTACACCTTGTGGCCAGTCCTTTCAATACAACCTCAATAAATGTAACATGGTCCAACCCATATGGAGTGCAGACATCTTATAAATACTTGGTTCAAA
This sequence comes from Syngnathus acus, assembly GCF_901709675.1. NCBI lineage: Eukaryota > Metazoa > Chordata > Actinopteri > Syngnathiformes > Syngnathidae > Syngnathus > Syngnathus acus. Next base: position 9,131,540 of record NC_051092.1, on the reverse strand, counting down.
CCTACAACTCTACTGGAACACTTTTGGATGAACAAACAGTCATTGATAACAACACCGATGTACATGGTCTGGAACCTGGAACTAAGTACCATGTTACCGTTACCACATTAGCAGGAGAAAGTAAATCCAAGAGAGAGCAGACGTTCACTTACACATGTAAGACAAAATCACTGCATTATCTTGACATGGTCATATTGATTATTACAAAAATATTTGTCTTATGTTGATTCTAACAAAAACCTGTTCTCTGTTTTGTGTAGTGCCTAAAGCTGTGACTAAACTCAAAGTTCAGGATTATAACACAACAACCATCCAGTTGATATGGTCCAGATCAAGTGACTACAAGGATACTTATAGCTATCTGCTGAATGCATTCCAGGATGAAACAGTGGTTCAGAATGGGACAACTAAAAGACAAACTTATACCTTCTTCAATCTGATCCCTGGAACTCTTTACAGTTTTGATGTGGTCACAGTTTTAGAGGGGCTGACGTCGACATCGGAATACACATCACATTACACAAGTATGGCCTCACTCGTCTGTACTGTCAAATAATAAGAATAAGAATTGGTACATTGCAATATAAAATATACCACGGACCAATATAATTCGCAAAATCGTGAGCATTTACAATATATTATGAATTTGCATTCTTACAAATAAAGGCCTTATACCATATGCATTCTAGCCACTGTATGAGCTCATCTGATAGTTGTCTTCTTTTTTCAGAACCTGAGGTAGTTTCAGACATCAGGGTCATAGGGACAACAACTAATATGTCTGTCTTTTGGACTGCTCCAATGGGCCACGTGGACTCCTACATTGTACACCTGTTGAACAAAGACTCAGAATCTGAAAGTTCAAAAGAGGTTCTGAGTAACTCAACTCTTAGCACATTATTTACAAATCTGAAGCCAGGGATGCTTTATTGTGTGGTGGTGATAAGCAAAAGTGGACCTTTCCTGAGTGACAATTCAACTTACTGCAACGCAACTTGTGAGTTAACTCATCATGCTTTGAAGAGGATTTATATTCCATTTTCAAACAGTGACTAATAAAAGTGTTCTTTTTCTCTTGCTAAGTTCCAAACCCTCCTGGGCCCATAAGCGTTGCCTTCCAGACTGTCAGCTCCATTAATTTCACTTGGCACCAACCAGATGATTTGGATCAAAATCAATGCAACTACAGTGTCGATGGCCACTCCATAACCCCAAATAATTGGTTTGTTATGAACAAGCTCAATTCTGGTAGCCCGTACTCTATTTCTGTTGCAACAATTGGTGTGATGGGCTATAAAAGCACGGCGGTAACAGCAACGTTTTATACAAGTAAGTCAATTAGCATAGAAGGATAACTCTAAATCCATAATACTTATGTTGTTTTGAATTACATTTTTCTCAGGACCATTTTCGGTGACCATGCTGAAAGCGGCAGAAATTACCACAAATGCTGTCATGTTGGTGTGGCAACAACTAGAAATTAAGCTTAACTACTCATACTTGGTGCATGTCACCAACGGATCATTTCAATCAGACGAAAGGGTCTTCACAACATTGTATGCCGATGTCTCCGGCCTTCTCTCTGGCAACAACTACACCTTCAGCGTCACCACACAAGCAGCAGATGGCACTCTGGCAGCTCCACAGATCAAATCCTTCTTTACACGTATGTGAGCATCCTCTTAAAAGAATTCGGTAACAACAACTATCATCAATAATATTTGTTGTATTAATTTGAGATCAAAGAATATTAAATCAAATTTAAAATAGGTTGATTTAACTAAAGAAAACTCGTTTGCCAAAATTGAAAGACCATTTTGAGTTTAAATGCACAAGCTGATGAATCTTGTTGAGAAATATGAAGCAGTTTGTTTGACTTTTGTCGGCAAGTTATACTGCAAATATCCAGAGTAATATTTGAAATATTGCTCTAAAACTCTCCTTGTAAAATTTACTGAGAATTTCAGGGTGAAAAAATTACCATTTTTTTTCCCCAAGTAAATATCACTGAAAAAACAGTTTAAAATCAATAAATAATAACCGTTGTTTTGGAAAATTTTGGAGAAAATATTCTAATGATACTAATAATATTTTCTACTACTGTACTGCTCAAAATCACTCGGCAGGGACAGTGATATCCACCTTGGTGGAAAATAATCTGAGATAGCAAATTGGACTAACGATATATATGTTCAATGATGCTTATCGGACAGCGATCCTCATTTTCATCAAAGGAAACTTTCTGCCTGTGTTTTATAGGACCACATGAGATTAATGAATTTAAGGCGCTCACCTTAAACTCAACTGCAATACAACTGAATTGGAAGGAAGTGCTGCAACACAAACCTGAGTACACCTATTGGGTTGAGACAACTGGTTGTGGCTTCCAAAACCAAACTGTGACAAAGGAAGTTGCAGTGATTTCAAAGCTCCAACCTGGGACACTGTGTACTTTCTGTATTTCTGTCCAAGCAGGGGATGGCATAAAAGGGGGAAAACGCTGCATTTCCCAGTACACAAGTAAGACTTTAATTTGCCATTTGAATGAAAGCACTTTCTTCTCTTCATTTGTCAAACTCAAGTCATTGTTTTGCATGTTATCAGTGCCTGAGGCAGTGCAACTCGGGATCTCCAGTCAAGGCTCTAATATGTCAGTCCTGGTGTCCTGGATTATTCCACAGGGGAATATTGGGTCATATAGTGTTCACCTCAACAGCTCTTCTACTAATCGGTCACAGCCAGTGGAGGCTACCAATAACTCCTTGCTTTTCGAGGGGCTGTCTGCTGGTAGTCTCTACAGCGCCAAGGTCGTATCCCATTCTGGACCATTCAATGTGTCATCGGAATTTGTTACAAATGCTACCTGTAAGTACCAATTTGTTCATGCCATATTTAGTAACAACACACTTAGGTACATACACACTCACCAGCCACTGTATTAGGTATACCGTCACATTATGCAACCAACGTTGAGCATGGTTGTCTACCGTATTATTGTTTCATTTGAGCATTTGTCAGCTTGAAATTTGTACATAACATAACACAAACTAACAGAATATCACATGACATTAATTTGCATGTTGATGTTAACACACTGTATGTACCAATTCCTAAAGTTCCAAACCGACCTGGGCCTATTGAGATCCTCACAAAGTCGACAAACTCAATAGAAGCAAGGTGGACAGATGCCCCCTTGATGAATGGTACATCATTCTTCTATCAGCTAACACGAGCACCATCGGAGGAAAGTGGATACATCAATACCACCAACTCCAGTCATACCTTTGACAACTTGCTCTCTGGGACTCCCTACAACATTTCTGTAACAACAATTGGGGTCTTGGGTTTTAGGAGTGAAGTGATCCATGCCTATTTGGTCACCACAAGTAAGCATGCGTTTGTTTATTTATGTATTTATTTAATTATGTCTGTCTGTCTGTATGTATGTATGTATGTATGTATGTATGTATGTATGTATGTATGTATGCATTTATTTTTTTATTTATTTGTATTTTTTCATGTGAAAAAATGTCTGATCTCAGGGTTAACGCTTTCCTCTCCGATTCCCTTAGAACCCTTGCATGTGCAGTTTCTCAACTCTTCTGCAAAGGAGGATAATATAACAGTCACATGGTTTCAACCTGATGAATACAAGGAAAGCTACGTTTACAATTTGACCTGGCAAAGCTCAGACTTGCCTATCAATGACAGTATTGTGACTGACCAAACAATGCATACTATCAAGAACCTGGTCCCTGGCAGTAGGTATAACTTTTCTGTTGTCTCTGAGACTAAGGATGGAACTCAGAGTGCTCCCAGAAGGATTTCCACCTGCACGGGTATGATCACAATATCCTACACTCACAGTTATGCAACCAGTGTGCACTGTTCTTATCTTATTTTGCAAATTTAGGAACTCTGTTATTTTTACTTTCAAATTTTGGAGGCAGTCTCTAAAAAATACATTGTGGCCACATAAGCTTCTACAACCTACAGAGGCCCGCATTATTTATCAAAAGAAAGAAATAAAATCAATCAGAAATGATTTTTGTTTTGCTCATTGTATGTTATGCTGCCCATACCAAAAATGCATATCCCTTACATACTAAGCAATCAGCAATAAAACCGTAATAAACATTACAAGTGTATAAACTGTTCACACTGCGCAGGTTGTAAATTCTTAAATAACCTTGTGTGTCTAACAAGTGTTAAAATTATGTTATTGGTCTATTCCAGGTGCAAGCCCGGTGAGAAATACAACATGTGAAGGTCCAGATATTCCAAATGCAGAAATTGTCTTGTCCTGGACTAAGCCCATGGGGCAATTTCATGACATTCGCATCACTATTAATAATGCGGAAATTGGGACAAGCACCTGTAACCAAAGCTGTAGCCAGACCATCTCCAACCTAAGTCACTACACTTCATACAACATAATGATGGAGACACTGAGCTGTGGAGAGCCTTCTATTCCAGTGTCTCTACACTGCAGGACTGGCATCACAGGTTAGACTTATTTTAAATGTAGCTTTCCTGTTACGGACAAAATCACAATTTTTGCTGTCGTGTTTTGGCAGACCCACCGATTCCAGCAAACTATGAGTCGCTAACTATTGTGAACGAGAAAGTATACAACAAATTCACAATTCTAATCAATTCCAGCCTGATAGTTGAAACCAGTGGGCCAGTCACTCATTTTGGTGTGTTGGTGGCGGAAAACATAAAAGGTTTGTTTCATCCAATTTTGTTTCCATAGTATTGTAGTTTCATCATCTTCTCAATAAATTCTGAATTGTCTGCTTGGCAAGACTATTAAACTGATAATCATTCTCTTATGTCTGTACCTTCAGAATCTGACATGGCTAATACAACCAGGTTCTTGGGAAACACATATCAACAGTGGATTGACAAACAAACTCCAGTATACCTGGCAACCATCAAGAAGATAAATGGTCAATCGCGCAGTCAAGAGAACATGTTGTCTGTGATTATTGGAGATGGTTCAGAATGGGAGGGCTATACCAATGGACCCCTTCATGCCAACCGAAGATACCAGTAAGACTTTAAAACATACCGCTGCATTTAGCAGATAAATTATGTGTCATCCATCCATCTCTCGGTCCATCCATCCGTCCATCCATCCATCCATCCATCCATCCATCCATCCATCCATCCATCCATCCATCCATCCATCCCTCCATCCATCCATCCATCCATCCATCCATCCATCCTTCCATCCATCAAACTAATTAGCGCGCCTGAATATGTAAATGAAAAACACAGTAGAATGGACGGAATACATTTGTGTGTGAAAACAGAATCCAATCACATGTCGTCAATATTTTTGAGCCTAGCTATGATTATTGCCATCATTATGCAATATTTATTACATTACTCAGAAATACTTACAGCGTGAGTTGTTTTGATTTCGTTTTGCTTTTATTTATTTTATCTTGCAGGTATGCCATCGTATTATTCACTAGATTGTTTCTGCAAGACAACCTAATTAAGTCTTATGCATCAAAGGCCTCAATCACAAATTTCTATCCAATGCTAAATCTCCCCCAAGACCCAGGTACCATGCAAGTTCTAAATGAACTGTCTCATTTCATGTGCTCACTTTTTTTTTCTTGAAAACTTACTCATGATCTTTGTCAATGTCATAGTTGTCATCAGTGTCGCTGTCGGAGCAACACTTGGGATTTTTAGCATCCTCTTCATCATTCTCATTGGCTTCATTGTTTACTGGAAAAGGTTTGTTACATTCACCAAGTCCCGTCATCTGACACATGTAAAAGTCACACCTTTCAACTCATGGTCACTATCCTGTAGGTTATCCAAAAAAGAATCCTCAGACATCCAGATTCATTCCTTGAGGTAAAATATGTTCATTTCAATCATATTTATATGTATACCAACAAGAGATTTCAGTTAAACTTTGTATTCCATAACTGTCCGTCAGTGCTGTTTTATTTTGTTTTCAGAGGCAAAGCGTGAGTATGAACCTTCAAAGATAGCGAGATAAAAACTGAATTGGTTTCTTGTTACTGCACTCTTGTCCTTTGAGCAGAAATGCAGCAGTGAGGGTGGAGGACTATGAAGTTTACTACATGAAGCAGAAGGCGGACTCCAACTGTGGTTTCGCAGAGGAATTTGAGGTGAAACTTTCATTAAACATCTTGCCCATGTCAGTCAACTAGCAAAATTCACTACTAACATTGCATTTTGGTTTTACTGCCTTTATAGGACCTAAGGCTGGTTGGTACATCTCAGTCAAAAGCATGTGCCCTTATGCAAGAGAACAAAGCCAAGAATCGCTACAACAATGTACTTCCCTGTGAGTCACCTCCAGCCTACTTTAATCCCTACTTAAAAATCAAAAATACTCTCGTCTGTCTCTCACTACCTTTTGCTTGTACCCTATTTTCCGGACTATAAGGCGCACCGGATTATAAGGCGCACCTTCAATGAATGGCCCATTTTAAAACTTTGTCCATATATAAGATATATACATTTGGCCCGCAGGCCGGACTTTGGACACGCCTGCTGTAGTGGCTCAATATTGGTCCATATACAAGGCGCACCTGATAATAAGGCGCACTGTCGGCTTTTGAGAAAATTGGAGGTTTTTAGGTGCGCCTTATAGTGCGGAAAATACGGTAGTACAAACCATCCACGTCTCGGCCATATGCCACAAAAATAGCGTACACCGTGAAATAAAATATGCACCTGCATAATCTAATGATATCCAGTACGAGAGCTGAAGCATTAAAATAAAAATAAAAGATAACAATGCTGCTCACTTATGTTTGTCACATAACTAAGAATGGTACTGTTATTGTTAGTGCTGTTGTTTCACAACGGAATTTTTTGTTTAGCTCGGTGCACTGGAAATATCATCGTTGCAAAATCTGAATTTTGATACAGCTCTAATATTGGATGTTGTGTTGTAAGAGTGTACTTATGAAGTGTCATGATCGGCAATAGCAGGTTTGCAACAACACAAAAAATTGTTTTCATAGAATACTCTTTTTCATCATAATTCCCATGTCCCACTTCTCATACTTCCTAGATGATTCCTCTCGAGTGAAACTCTCTATCATTCATGGAAATCCATTTGATGACTACATCAATGCTAACTACATGCCGGTGCGTACTGACTCCTTCTGCCTGAGCCATTGCTTCATCATTTCTCATCCGTTGCCTTCATCACTTCAGTTAATCTCAAGTTAATGTTTGGACTGTTGATGTTTGTGCATGGACTGCTGCTTCATTTGGCAGGGTTACAACTCCAAAAAGGAGTTCATCGCAGCCCAGGGTCCTCTGCCCGGCACTGTCAAGGATTTTTGGAGGATGATATGGGAGAAGAATGTGCACACCCTGGTCATGCTTACACGCTGTAATGAGCAAGGCAGAGTGAGTACACACACAAAATTGTCTTTAGTATTGCTGAACAAAAACATGTTCAGAGATACATTGCATGTCTGTTTTTTATTTTTTGGTTGGTTGGTTGGTTGGTTGGTTGGTTGGTTGGTTGGTTGGTTGGTTGGTTGGTTGGTTGCTTTCTTTCTTTCTTTCTTTCTTTCTTTCTTTCTTTCTTTCTTTCTTTCTTTCTTATTTATTTCTTATTTCTTTCTTTCTTGCTTGCTAAATTAAAATGCGCTAACCATTGTGACATTTTAGAATGAATTATTCATTTTACATTATACATTTTCTTTTTTACATTTTACTATTACACTTTACTTTTTTACTTTTTCTTTGCTGTCCCATTCAGCTGCCTCGTTGTGCAGTATGTGATATCTCTATGCTGTTTTGTTTTGTACTTCCTCTGTGATACTGCATTTTGATGGATATGTATTAGAAATATGCCAGACAATCAGGTTTGAAAGGGAACGGAGAAAAGAACAAAGCAAAAAAACAACAGAGACCAATAAACTGTACTGTATGACAACAGTGATATTACATACGATTTGGAAGGATAGAATAATTTTAAATGTAAATCATGTTTTAATGTAAATCATTCATTGTTTTCTTTCCACAGGTCAAATGTGAGCAGTACTGGCATTCAAGCACCAAGCACTATGAATACATCCGCGTTACAACAACCTCTGAAATACCCCTTGATGATTGGACCATTCGGGACTTCGAAATTAAAAATGTGAGGGAAATTTAGGCAATCGTCACATCATTTGTCTTCCTGTATTAACCCATGTCGATGTATGCCCATAGGTGAAAACAGCAGAGACTCGTTCAATTCGCCAATTCCACTTCACAGCCTGGCCCGACCACGGGGTACCGGAAACTACAGAGCTTCTAATCAGCTTCAGACACCTGGTCAGAGAACATATGGACCAATATTCCACCAACTCCCCCACTGTGGTGCACTGCAGGTTTGTCAGAACAATCAGTGAGGGGAACTTTTACAGTGTTTGTAGTTTGGGGGAGATTCACTGACAGACAAACTGCATGTAATCAGGTACTTACTGTAAACTAAGTTTCATCTAAAAGCAGCTGACTACACCCACAGGAGAGGTCATAAGCTCTCCATGATATGAAGATGTTTTGAGTTTTTTTGCACGCTGTAGGTGAAAGACAAATCTCCCCAGCCAAAAGTTAGGGACACTGATAGAATATAATGAGATGTCAAATGTGTAAACAATTGCATTTACAAAGACAGTAAGCACTACCCAGTGCTTAGATTTTCACACAGTAAGTAATTCAGAGAAATTCATTCTCATCACATATCAGGTATGCTTCAAACAAAATGTCCAAATTGTTTGGGCAACCATTTTAAAGCCTTAGATAAAAAGCACAGTATTCTGGAAAATGAAGTGCCGTTCTACCGTCATATCAAACAATTTAAAATGTTGGCAATTTGTATTACCTGTTTTATCTGAGTAGGCTTTTAATGTTAACAAAAAGCTATTACAGTATCTACTAAGATTAGGAGATGCCGTTTGCCATCTGTGGTCATGTGACAACAACCCTTTGACATTGTATGTGATTAGGGGTGCATAAATTATTTGACTTGACCGATTATAATTACATATTGTGTACGTAACTCCTTAAAATAATATTTGTGTGAAATTGGTGCTTTAAATGGGCTTATGTACTGTAAAGCTTCATTGTCAAATCCACTTTTATTTTGCATCATGAATTCTTTTCACAGAATTTCAATTCTACTCAATTTGAATTTCAATAGCAATTGTGCTTCCCTTTTACCACGTCACTTCAAATTCAAAAATAGAAGTGGAATTTAAGGGTCAATCTCAATTCAATTCTGAATTTTGTACAGTCCTAGTACTAGGTACTAATGTTGAGGCACGTTAACACGTGCACCGCTTCAATGTTCAGCTGTGATTATGTATTTCTCTGTTTCAGTGCTGGGGTGGGCCGCACTGGAACCTTCATAGCCATTGATCGTCTCATCTTCCAAATTGAAAGGGAAAATGTAGTGGATGTTTTTGGTGTTGTCCATGAGCTGCGCATGCACCGCCCACTCATGGTCCAAACAGAGGTACACACATACAACACTACATTCAGTGATCTTTTTGTAATTGTCAGCTGGGGTCAACATCTTGATTTTATGTCTGTGCAGGACCAGTATGTGATCTTGAACCAATGTGCAATGGACATAATCCGATCAAGAACTGGAACTAATGTGGATCTAATCTATCAAAACACCGCCGCACTCTCCATTTATGAGAATGTGGAACCCAGAAAAGGTTATTATAAACACGGCTGCCACAATACTTAAGCCAGTTTGAAGCACTCAGGTCTTCGACTTCATTTTTAATTTTTATAGCAAAGAAAAGGGAGTGCTTTTCTAAAACATCTCTTGACAAATTCATGTTTTAGGAATCTTTTGAATCAAAAACTTATATTGTTTTCTACCTTGTAAATTGTTAAATATTAAGATATTGTTGAATACCATATAGTAAACATGTATGGTAGTTTCCCAAAGCATATTTGGATTGTGTAGCTGTCTACTGTAATTATGCTGGCCTAATACTGTATATGATTGGCTCAGGTTTATGGGCGTTATTATTGCTGACACTTGTAAAGTGTAAAGAGAAATTGTCTTAAAATGAACTGTTGGTCCTGTGAAACCAGCGGATGGCACTCAAGTGAAACCCATATTGCAAGAGCGCTATAATTATTGACCAATGTAAATAGAACTGAATAATATGACAGATTATTATGGCTTTGCACATTTTATGTTACTTTAAACTATGTAATGAGTAGGTATTTTATATGTTTTTTTTTTTTTGTATAGTGTGTATTGTGTATTTTTATGCACTGAGGTGAACAATGCACTGGATGCATTTATGTTTCTCTTCTAAACATTTGTGAGTAAAGAAGCAGGTTTTATTAGATGTATCATTTGGCCAGTTTGGAACAGTCATCATTATGTATTATGCGGTCACAACTATCTTTGAATGGCATTCCCCCATGTCAATTCCTGCTGAGAATATTGTCAGAGACATGAACATTTTTCTAATTTTGTCTGTACATTTAAAAATGACGTTTTTTTTTTAAATAATGAGACTGATATATTCTTTGAAAACATTATTTAAAACCCAGTGTTATACTGTTGTCAGAAGCACTTTAAGAAAATCAGGAAGTGCATACGCTGGATGGAAAAAAACATCCAGAATTCAGTTTAAGTTTGTATTAATTCCTATGAGATGCTTGCTGGTACAATGCAAAACTGTAAATGACCCACTTTTATGTTTCGTTTGTGATGTGTAAAGCAAAATGGGTAGCATGGTGATGAGACTAGATGTCTTGCCTGCTTGTGTGAGTGCCACTAGAGGGCGCTCATTGATATGGTATTTTAAAGAATGCCAAAGTTAATGCAAACACATTGGCCCTCAACTGAAATAACGTTGAATCAATGATTTCTTGAGCACATCTTAAATACTGCACAGCGTAGGATATGGTATACACACCACATCAACTATGTTTTTCTTGCCCTGAAAGATGTCCAAATCTATCATATCATCTTTTTTTTTTTTTTGCAGATTACATATTTTGTATGATCAATGTATAACCGTGCTTAAACATTTTGTGTAAATCTCATTTTTACAAAACAAAAATGTTTAACAGGGGAAAATGTCTTTTTTTTTTTACCATGGGTGAAAAAAAATCATACTTCACAAAGTTTTTCTTGTGTGTGTGTTTTTTATTTACAATTGGTGCATCCGTTTTCTAAACAAATAGAAGGGTAATTATGAGGAAGCCAAAGTACCTGGAGAAAGCATTAGGACAACATGTCAAATTCAGAAATGGGAGTCATATTTGCTATCTTCCAAAAATTATTTGGCTGTTTATGAAGTCTACCTTATTTACCCATCATGCGCTGTAGGAAAATATTGCGCTATTTACGTGCGCAAAATGTTTTTCTTACACGTAATGTCGGTTTGCTCCACTGCGATGGTGGCGCTCTAATAGTATCACTTCACTTGCATAACATGAAACAGGAACGAGTGAGACCCGGCGGGTGGAATAAATTGACTGGTCATTTTCGTCAAACATCGTGAGTGTCGTTCGTCTCCAACTTGGCTGATCAACAACATAAAAACGTCCCATGGTCTTCCGCTAGAGGGCGTCCAGGAACTCACTCAAATGACATCATCATTACGTAGCAGGAAGTCAAGCGACGACGTCAAAAGTGGGCTTGGTTGCAGCACTCAAAACAAGTTTATCCGCCTTCTATTCGGCTGCATCAGATAAACACCCAACTTATGTGGTGAATGGTTAACCCTTAGCTACGCTACAACTGCAACGACGAAAGAGGTAAGTTACGACTGTGAACCCAAGTTATTGTTAGCACTGTTATTTGTAGGACTGCTTGGTGACAGGACAGAAGTGCGGCCCGCTGCTTTTAGCATGGTAGCTAACACGGTGCTAACTTTATGATATTTAACTTGATTATCCTCGACGAATGTTCGATCGCAAATGAGCCATCATCACATGGTACTGTGGAAATACTCAATGCATTCGTGCACTCTACCTCAAGATAACTCGTAATCACGTTTACTCTTGGGAGCTTAAGATCAGGGGATGCTTTGAGAATAATTGTCAATTTGTTTTGTATATGTGAAGCCCATTGAGACTGCTTGTGATTTCGGGCTATACAGGTCCGAGCTACATGAAATGTCGTTTCGTGTATTGGGTCGCTTTAAGTTCACGTTGTAAACAACACAAGTTGAAGTTAAGGTCAACTATTTGACCATGATTTATGCCTCCTGTTTTCATTCTGTTGGGAATTCCTAGTGAAATGGGAGAAATCGTCAAACAAGTGTTGTGATTGTTGTTCCTTTAGTGTACCAACGCCTTTGTAACCAGGGCAACTTCAATATTAAAAAGGGGAGAGAAAACAGAAAGAGCTCAGAAGTGATGGAGAATGAAACGCTCTGTTAGTTCTCCTCGCGAGTAAAACAAATACTGGTTGTCTTCTCCTCTTTGTTTCAGTGTGTGAATTAATGTCTGTTCCTACTTAGACCTGAGTGGTTGCAGCGAGAAAATGTTCGCAAGGACCACAGCAAAGTACGTGGAGGAAAAGGTCTGTAGTCGTCAACGACTGGAAGCTCTTTGGCTGCAGCCTTATGTTGTGTTGCGCAGAGCAGGTTAGTACACGTGTATTTTCTATTATGAATCCTCTTCCAGTGTTTATTTTTAGTCGAATTCTATCAAAGTCATGTGTGATAGGCAGATTGAAAAAGTCCTTGTATAGGTTTGACCAGTTTCTCTTCAACTGTAACTGTCCTATGTGTTTGTCTTGTTTTGCAGACATCAGTGAAGCTATTTGTCCTAAGCAGGAGCCAGAGCGCACTCACATTAAAGAGGAAGATGTGGGCAAAGAGGTCCAACATTTCAATGACCAAATGGAGCAGAATTTCTTTTGCATCATAAAAAAGGAAGAAGAGCCGGAGCGGCCTTGTAATAAAGCGGAGGGAGAGGACTCCTGCGACATTAAAGACTTCTATGACATTAAAAAGGAAGAGGAGGAGGATGCCTGCGAGATGCCATTGATTGGTCTCCCTTTGAAGAGTTTAGATGAGGGTCAACATGAGGTGAGCAAAGGGGAGGAGCCTCCAAGCTGCAGCTCAAGTCAACAACTGAGCAGAGAAAGTGATGGAGACCACTGTGGAGGATCACAAGCAGCTCCACCATCAGATAGTGATGATGTGTCGTCACATGTTCCTGCTGCTGCTGCTGATAATGATGAGTCTCAAAACAAACACAGGCAATGTTCTCAGTGTGGATTTTTTTTTGCTCATAGCAGTAGTTTGAAACAACACATGAAAATACACACAAGAAAGAAAAACTTTTCCTGCTCATTTAGTGGCCAAAAACTTTCTAAGAGGACAAATTTAAAAAGGCACACAGGAATCCACACTTGTGAGAAACCTTTTTCATGCTCAGTTTGTGACCAAAAATTCTCTCACAAGGGAAACTTAAAAAGACATACAAGAATCCACACTGGTGGTGAGAAACTTTTTTCATGCTCAGTTTGTGACCAAAAATACTACCGTAAGGAACGCTTAGAAATTCATACAAGAATCCACACTGGCGAGAAACCTTTTTCATGTTCAGTTTGTGGCCAAATATGCTCTAACAAGGGAACCTTAAAAAGACATACAAGAATCCACACTGGTGAGAAACCTTTTTCATGTTCAGTTTGTGGCCAAAAATTATCTGACAAGGGAAGCTTAACTATACATAGAAGAATCCACACAGGTGAGAAACCTTTTTCATGTTCAGTTTGTGGCCAAAGATTCTCTGACAAGGGAACCTTAAAAAGACATACAAGAATCCACACTGGTGAGAAACCTTTTTCATGCTCAGTTTGTGACCGGAAATTCTTTGACAAGGGAACCTTAAAAACACATACAATAATCCACACTGGTGAGAAACCTATATGCTCAGTTTGTGGCCAAACATTCTCTACCAAGGTAACCTTAAAGAAACATCAAATAATCCACACTGGTGAGAAACCTTTTTCATGCGCAGTTTGTGACCAAAAATACTTTCGTAAGGAACACTTAGAAATTCATACAAGAAAACACACTGGCGAGAAACCTTTTTCCTGCTCGGTTTGTGGCCGAAAATTCCCTCTCAAGGGAACCTTAAAAACACATACAAGAATCCACACTGGTGAGAAACCTTTTTCATGCTCAGTTTGTGGCCAAAAATTCAGTCAAGGGAGAAACCTCAAAAACCACGCAAGAACCCACACTGACGAGAAACCTTTTTCATGCTCAGTTTGTGGCCAAAAATTCAGACATAAGGACACCTTGAAAGAGCACACAAGAATCCACACTGGCGAGCAACCGTTTTCTTGCTCAGTTTGTGGCCAAAAATTCTCTCAGAGGGGACGTTTAAAAACGCACACAAGAATCCACACTGGCGAGAAACCTTTTTCCTGCGCAGTTTGTGGTCAAACATTCTGTCACAAGGTAAACTTAATCAGGCACACAAGAGCCCACACCTAACACTGTTGCCTGCTTAGTCAGTTGCCAAAGAGTCTCTATTGAGAATTTCCGAGTGTCGTGGGGAGATGAGCAATGATCTATGAAGTTCTCACCTTCTATTTGAGCAGACTATGAGTTTATGCATCAATGATCATTCTATTCTAGTATGTACCTTTTGATTGAGATGCTGAACTCCTTTCCTTTACTACAGTGAGAAGTTCATATTTTAGTTTTAGTAATGAATTTGAAAATACTTAACCGGCCTCGGGATGATGATAGTTCTGTGTTTTTCATTATACGTGATGTTTATTATGGTTTTAGTTGTGGTTTTTAACCGTGGGTGTAATAGCAGCAGACTATTACGGTGTAATAGCAGGTCCTTCATTCCCACTGCTGTCAGACTCTACAACATGCGTGGCGCCTGATAAAATTGTGTTAAGTCTCTACCGCTACTCGTGGCACTTGTCGTTGTCCTTGTCTGTTATTTATCCTTTTTTAAATTTGGCACTTGTATTCTTCCACTCTTGTACGCTGCTGTGACAAGTAAATTTCCCCGCTGTGGGATGAATAAAGTACTATCATAATCAACTGCAATTAGTTTTAATTCATATTCAGTGCAAGTTGCTTAGTTTTTATTTGGGTTTAGAGTTTTGTTTATTTCAGCTTTTCATGTTCATGTGGATCAATAAAATGAAAGAAAAATTGTGTTGGATATCCCCCATTTTTCTTCAACAGTAATTTTTTTTACTTTGCCTTGCTACTAACACTTTAAAATGTACTTGAGATGCATTAAGACATGTCATTAGTTGTTTACTTCACAGTCCTCATATTGAAGTCTCAACCTCATATGCTGCTTCTTATTAATATGAATTATATTTATATTAAATTATTTTTAAATAGGATCCTAATTAAGACGATTAATCTTGTCATTTGTTGTTTTAGTCTCAGTTTCTGTTCTTATAATCATCATGACATAGTGATTTTGCAATTATTCATCATCAAAACATGCTTATATGATAAAATAATGCTATTGTACAAACGCATTTTAACTGCCCGTTTTAAAATTCAAATGTTCACTGGACCTTGAGCGCAAAGTTTTTTTTTTTGCAGCATCAGATGATAGGCAGGTAATGTTGCCATAAATGCCATTGGGTACCACATTCTCCTATATTATGAGCAAACATTTTTATGTTTATGTCCTTAAAAAACAAGTTAAATTCAATGTATATATTTAATACATATGATATTTACATTGGTTTTGAAAAATAATTCCATATGAAGCATCCGCGGTCGTAGTCATGGTGTCGTGTAGTCAAAATAAAGATGTTGTGCGCTGCTTTGGCCGTAGGGGGCGCTAATGCTCCCAGTGCAGTGGTAATGACACGGCGGTCCAAGCGGGCTTGGCAGTGAGTCGCCTCCAGCTCTGGAGTCTCCCTCCACGCTCTCCGTGTTGAGACCGAGCAACTTCTTCTCACCACAACGCTCCACCGATCTCGAGGCGGTTCCCGGCTCCATCCTTGTCGATATGACGCCGAACTGGGACGGGAGCTCGGAGACAACTGCATGAATCCTGAAACACGGTAAGTTTGCGTTTTTTGAGGGCTTCCTTGCCGCATCACGTCGGTTGAGATAACTTGCTATTTTTAGCTAACGTTACTTGTATTTGTCGGAATAACGTGCGATTGGTCGTGTTATTGTCTGCAAAGTAAAGAGTACATTGATCGGCAAGTATTCGGGCATTTTGTTCTTTGAAGCAACGATTATTCTTGCTAGTACTTAACGGTTCGCCGTTGCCGTTAGGTGGAATTCGCCCACTTTTGTGTGTTGCGGGGTAGGGCGCAGGCTAACGTGTCTAGCTTAGCGTTTGCGACTCCAAGTCGGGCTTCGCCACGTTAGCGAGCTAGCCGAGCTTCGTGCCCAGTTTTTTTTCTTGCTACACTGCCACTTGACAGAATGGCAGCCATAAACACTGTACTCGACCCTGGAAAGCAATGCGCGTCTCAAGTCCCATTGATGGCGTCTGTGTGTGGGCTTATCAACGTCAAATGGTCATATGAAGCCCTAAAAGGCACATGTGACAGAAAGAAGTCCCTCAACATGAACAGCAAGGATGAATGTGAGTAGGATAGTCCTCGTTCAAGATGATGCACGGACTCGAGCTCACGATGCGCCAATGCAACGTGTGAAGAAATCAAGTGGTTTGCCATGGCGAGGGATTCAAAGATCACATTGACTGGCTGGGAGACGTTCAAATTGTGTAATGTGGAGGCGTTGTCATTTTCTGATTTGGGGGTGTGAACAGAATACAAGCAGATTCGAAGTGACAAATCTTGACCCTCCCCCCTGTTTTCGTCAAGGGCAGTGTTTGGATCTTTGTGGAACAATCTCGACTTTCTTTATGACAGTTAGTGGATATACCCTATGTTTACACTATCATCGGATTACTTTGACACCCGGTGCCATCTTTGATGTGTTGATAAAAAGAAACATGCTGTACTCACTGTGTCATCCAGCTCCGCTCAGCCTCTCCCATTAGTGTTGACATAGATAAAAAGATCATACAGAAATGTGGCTCTTATGTTAGAAGAAAATAACATTTTACTCATGGATTGTTCATGAAGCATTTGGTTGGTTGTGCCTTAAAGCAATCGAGGAGTGTAGTGCACTATTTGCCTGTCTCTACTGCTGTTGATTTAGTCTGTACGTACTAGTTTGTTGGTTGAAGGAGGACAAGGGGATATCAACTGTTAGATGCTGAGCTGCCTCCAGGCTGACCTCCGCTATTAAAGTCCTCCAGGCATCATCATTCTGCTTGAATTGAAATAAGGGTTCGGAACAGTCAATGAAGGATGAGCACAAAAGATTCAGTTGAAACCAGGTAATAAATTCAGTTTTAATTGGCTGAGCAAATTTGGCATTTTATAGTTCAGCCTGCTTGGCACAGATTGTACCATTTTCATCAACGACAGCGTAATAATATATATATATTTTTAAATCAGGACATTAAAGTAAAATCCCAATTAAGTTTGAACATTGTGTCAAACATAAATAAAAACAGAATACAATGATTTACAAATCATGTGCAACCTATATTTAATTGAACACGCTCCAAGACAAGGTAGTTAATGTTCAAACTGAACTTTATTGTGTTTAGCAAATAATCATTAACTTGGAATTTTATGGCTGCAACATATTTTAAAAAAGCTGGAACAGGTGGCCATAAAGACTAATAAAGTTGAGGACTGGCTTCTACAGGTTTCAGTCTTCCCAGAGCTTGCTGATAGGCTGAGTGGCTCTCAAGGACCGGAATTGGGCATCCATGACATAGGCCCATTGATAACATCTGCAATTTCACCCTCCAACTGTTTCTAATCCAAGAGCAATAACGTCTTAAAGACTGGTTGTGATGTGTAATAATCTACTGGTGAATGACACTCTCCACAAGTAGAATGTCATTCTGATGAGTAGTACTGACAGGCCAAAGGAAGTAGGTCAAACGATCAATAAAAATCCACCCTGCTGGTCTGTGTTACTTTATATACTGAACATCTAATGTCCTTTTAATGAAAGCTAACCCTCCATTAACAACACACACACAAATATATATAGATATGTATGTGTGTATATATTTATAGCTTTAATAATGATTGACATCTCCTGGCGTTGATCAGTTTACGCTAACGTCTGCTCTTGACGTGCGACGCTCTACCTTGCTCAGGCGGGGATTTTTAATGGTGTTGCTCCATAAGCCTATCAACTAGAACTCCGGCTTTGCTTGGCTGTTGGATGATAAATGAGGAGAGAGTGGTGGAGCAGATTGATGCTTAGTGAGAATTCGAAGAGCTCTTGGAGTCCTGTTTTGTGGGTGATATCTGCTGTGTTTTAATCACTGCTTGGTGGAGCAAGCAGCAAGGCACAACAGATGTCCCAGCTTCCACGCTGCGCAGTGGTAAATACTTAAAAGACGCCATTTTCAAGCAGACACTCTGGAGCTGACCTCTCCACCCATGTCCCTGCTCTGAAACCAGCTGCGGCTTGTGTTGCTTGCCCTCTGTCACCCTTCACATTACAATTTCAATATATATACTTTAGACATACAGTGCAACCTAAAAGTCTCTGTAAAGTGAGAGTAATTGATTTTAGATTCATTCTGCAATTTTGTTATTGGTCATCAGTTTGAAGGAGTAGGAAGTTAACGTTTATCGATATCGGTGGGGAAATCATTATCATCATTTAGTCATGCACTAAGAGCGAGAGGCGGCCTGTTCAGTTCAGTTTAGGTCTCATCTCTGCAAGCAGCCAATCATATTGGAGCGGGACATGCCCTGTTTAGAAGTCTGACAAAGAAAAGAAAAGCTCATTACCATGATGGACAGTTTTATCGGTTATTAAAACATATTAAAACACAACACGGTAGTAAACCGTCAAACTGGTAATTGGCTCGTGCAGTTATCCCCCGGCTTTTTCCTCCATACCTTTTAAATACCTGTGCCGTTTCATCTGTATTTGTCACCAGCTTGCCTTGAAATATATTTGCTTATTTTACCAGCCATCCCAGAAAGCCACAAACATAAGGGTGAAATTGGCTTTTTTGCAAGCATAAGAAGGCATGTCGCCCCCCCCCCCCCCCACACACACACAATTGTCTTTGCAGTCATCTATAAAAAGCAATCTTGAAAATGAATTCATTGTCATTTTAGCTCTCTAAGTAGCATTCTTTGGCAGGCTGTTCTGCCATGAAAGTTGTCATTTTATAAAATATGTTAATTGCACCTGAATGCTTCTGCTGTAAAATGCACCACAAAATCCTCTGCTCTTTTTTAAACTTTTACTTGACTCTTTATTGTAATACAGTGGTTGCGCTCGGGTTGTTTGTGGCTCAGCCTTGCAGTGTTCCTCCGTGACAATTGTTTCGCCTTCATGAGCATTGGAGAAATCTGCGCTGATATGTTCTATTTTGGATCCGTCCCACTGCCCCCAGAGAGCAAAGATTTAGCCATTGATATTGTGTGGCAAGATTCCTGTTGCTCTTTTTAGATGGTTAAGTACAGCTGTACACTATGTTGTTCATCCCCAAAGGTCCCTCTCTTTAAAATGTCACATTTTTCCCACAGAAAAAAAAGTCATGCATTTGAATGCATTGGGCAGTGGAAATAACACTTACTTATTACACATCCAAAACAATGTAAACACCGTTGTAGAAGCCCATTACTTAACAGCCAATAATGTAAAAACAACCCATTAATAGAGGTGTCAAAATTAATCAAATTATTGTCAACTGTCTTAATAATGGAGTAATCGTTTAGAGCCAATCTGTCTGCTACTCCTTCGCCTTTGGGGTCATCTCAAAATGTAGTGAAAACGGAAACTCTTAGATGTTTTAGCGAACACATGAGATTACATTTTGTGAAAAAGAGGTCACATGATCCACAAGGTTAATTTCAAGGTCATATCGGTCAAAAGGTAATGTCATTAAAATTACGAATTTTTAAAACTATGGTGCTCCATCCAACCATGACTTGCCAATTGTTGAACTATAGGAATTGCTAATATTTCTTATTCTTTCAATGAGTGGAAAGGATTACAAGAAATAAATTGTTGATGTTACAGGTTCACGCACACACACATACACACACTTGAGCAAGTAACCTGATTACCCTTGAGGTTTGTTCCTAGGCTGCAGGTTATGTGGCATGTGTATTTTTAGAGCAATTTTGATGTCATACCTCCAATTATTATTTCATTTTTATGTCTTGAGAGATTGCCAAGCAATTTGTGTAGCTTATAATCAAGCAATAACCACTTCTCACCGATCTCGAGACAAATTTAAGGAGCCCATTTAGTATGGTTAAATCAGGGGTCTCAAATAGGGATTCTCAATAAGGCTTTGTTTTTTACACTGATAAGCGATATTTTCCTGTTCCTCCAGTCAAGCCAAGTAAAATGTATTTATATAGCCCTTAATCACAAAAACATCTCAAAGGGTTTCACATGCCTAAATTTGACAATTATTCTTGACATCCCCTGAGCTTAACCACCAGGAGGAAAAGGAAAAAGTCACAACATCCCTACTGGGAAACAATCAGAAACGCAGATGGGAGGAAACATATCCTGATATCTTTGTTTTGTAAACTACACACTATACTAGTAGTAAAAAAAATCCTCAGTAAGTACATTGATTAAAAACAAAAAAGAATGCCTCGTGTACCTTTTTATTTGGAGTGGACCTTCAGGAAATCAGTCAAGCCAGCCGCAGCAAATTCAACAAATTCAATACAATCACTCAAAAATACTTTACAGGTCATCATGAACTTGGATTGACAGGTAGAACCAGTATTTTTATGTTTCTAACAAAGGATGGTTGTTCAGCTATGAGCGGTTCAGAAAATGAATGAATGGATAAAGTAGTATGGATGATAACTGATCCAACCTACATTGATTAACAATTAACCAATCATTAATTTTCACCTTCATCCCTAAAAAAAAGTGTCTGTCTGTAAAAACATTTTTTTTAATTTAATGTCAGTAGTGGGTAAGCAAGAAACGTAACATTCAGGATTCCTTGTTGTTACAAGTAAGCATACACTTAACACCTCGGTGAGTCCTCAAGTTTCGCAACAGGAATTGTTTCCATGATAGTGGAGAATCAATTCAGTTGAGTTTTTTTCTAGACACTGTGCATGGAAAACAGTGACCATGTTACATAATTTAACGCTGCCCCTATATATGTTCAGGCAGCAAGTGTTGTCCGTCATGATGAGTCACTTCTACTTGGGGTCATTTATATTTCATACTCCACTAGCGACTCTGTTATTTTTTTGTTTCATTTTATTTTTTTCTCTGTGTATGTGACATGTCACCCTGATCAATGGCAAATGTGGCTTTGAGACGTATTGATCAGATCTGGAAAAGCTCAGTGGTGAAACCAACGTTTATTCAGGAACTAAAAGCCAACAACCTGTTTATGTTATTTCAATGTAGCTATGAATTGGGCCACACCCAATAAGCCTAATGCACGATTAATCAAATCACTAATAACAGAAAAGAATGCTGGCAAGCATATGTCCTCTGGCCTGCGATCTATCTTGGTTTGCGATTGACGTCACTTGATATCAGTCTGCTACTACTAGACAGGTTACAGATAACAATGCTTTGCGTTTAGCACAGTGAAACGTGCCATTCTTATTAAATGAGTCATTGTTCGTCATTGTCGTTGTTATCAAACAAATTTGATGAACCGTATTCATTCAGTGACTTTGTACTAGCTAGCGCAGTGTTGGCTTTCAGGTTCATTGCTGAGCCAAATGATCAACTTTACGCAGTTGAAGCACCAACATAGATGTAGACTAGAAATATGTACTACTGTTGGTCGTGTCCCATTTTCTGGTGTAATGAATAATATTTCCATTGCATGCGAACCGCCCAAGCAACGCTTCACGGCTACCTGGCATGGTTGTTGTTTGTTTTTGTGTTAGCTTGCTTTTGAGAATGCCGCGGGAATTAGATTAGATGTTATAAGTCACTGTCAGCAAAAACAAAAAAAACATTGCGGGTAGAAAATAACTTATTTTTGCTCCTGTTAAAATGAGGTGTTTTAATTTGAACTTTGCCCGTGTGGTACCTGTCTTTGTTTTGCTTCCTTTCAAAGCTAACAAAAGTTGGACGTTGTGTCAGCGGCTTCAGGAAGCAATGCACCACAGAAATTGCATATTGCAGTATTTGCACTTGCATTCCTCTTGGCAAATCAAATGATTTTACTTTTGCTCTGTGTCTCAAGTCTTCTCTCTGTGTAGAGGAAGCGTGGCACTCCAGGCGACACCGGGAAGGAAGCACAGCACCCGCTTTCTGTAATTCTCACCTTTCAAGGTTCTCACTGATCATAGTTGTACTCTCTTGTCTCGACCGGCCTTGATAAAAAAAAAAAAATCCTGTGTCCGCCCTGTTCAAGACAGACTGAGTCAAAATGCCTTCGATTTCGAGATGAAACAGAGACTCTTAAAAAGGCTGTTCTCAAGAATTACAACACTATTTAATATGTATGACTAAACTGCATCTTCATACTTTGACTTGAATTTTAAACCAACTCTTTCAGTTAAATTAAAATACATTTCTCCACATTCAGGAGTACAGAGGATTCTTGTTGCATAGGTATTACTTGTGCACCGGCATCCTCTATTTGCAATTCTGCTTCCAATTTGCATTTCAAACCTTTTTGAAAAATATTGTTTCAAGCCCCATTTACAGGCCATACAAAGATGGACTTTTATTTTTTTCTATGGCTTGCACAGAAGGTTCTGCTACTTAGAACTCAGAAGACAACACATTTCATAAGGGCAACACATCAGCAGCTTTGGAATATGCTTGCAAACGACCAGTATTATACTCCTGCTTTGTTTAGTTCAAACTCACTCGACCTGCACCCAGCTGTGTGTTTAGTACAACTTTAAATGCGATAAGTACATATTTGTATTCTGTTCATTGTTAAGGAGGTAACACACTTTGAATGGTGTTGGTGTCAGTTGAAATTTTAGCCGCAATATCCTGACCATCATGGGTCGTGTCAACGTTCAAATATGGTATGTCTTTATTTGCAGCTTTACAGAGTTAGTAGTAGGCTACCAGCGGTGTGTGTACAGTTGGCAAATAGTCTCACAAAGGCACCTCCCTTAGGACTGGGCCTGGTGCTGGAAGAGTTGAGTCTCCTCTCCACCCACCTTAGTGAGGAGCATTGGAAGGAGGAAGTGAGGATGTAATGCTCTCAGGACTTTGTGTTTCTAAGTGACGGCTTGTTTTGTGTTTGTGCATCCCTACAGGTGAGACAGGTGGCTTTGACAAAGGCCTCTGGATGTGGTGTGTACTGCAACTCAGGTGAAAGGTAAGCTGAGCTCTCCCTTACTTGGCCACACTTACTTTCACCCCTTAATAATTAAGATCAGATCAATTCGCAGTAATATGATTTATCCTCTATTGAAATTACTATTATTTTCTGTTCATGTTAGACTTGCTTATTTGCCTGGTGACTTTGTTTTCGAGGCATTTCTTGATGGATGCTCATTCATGAGTGTGTTTATGTTTTACTCCAAGTACATTTCTATTATTTTTGCATTTAAAACTTTGTCATTTTGTATAAATGCTGATGCCAGTGGTAATGTTTGTGATGGAGAGTACTTATTCATCTTGAATATGGTTGGAAAGCGTAATGACTATGTACGGCTTCTTTTTCAGCCATCTATCTTTAGAAGAGTATATTTTAGTGACTTCTGAAAAGATAATTGCACTGTTCGCCGTCTATATTTATGTCACTATTATCAAGTGTACAGGAGTCAGCTGAGTGTTGTCTGACTGTTATATGAAGAATATGGCATTTTTTAATGATTTCTTGGGGGCAGCCAATCCTTAAGACTAGATCCGAGTTGATTTAGGATAACTGTTGGAGTGTGAATAATGCAATCTGACCAACAGTTTCATCACAACAATGGACTAACAGTTTCTTAAAAAAATACCAAACAAACATAGTTCCGTGTTTACCCCTGACACAAGATTGTGTTCTCATACTCTGTAGCCTTCCATTCTAAACTGGGTCATTGTCGACCATACTGACACTAACCTTCTGAACCATAGCACATTTACCCTCGGGGAGAGGGTATACCAATAGAGTAGGGTAAAGATGGCAAAGATTCAGCATGGTTTTGAGTCGCCACAGTCCTACAGAACAATGGCGGCCCTTTTTCAGTTCACTTTTGGCTGGAAGGCATTCTCTTCATTCAAATCCCTTAAATATACCTTCACTATTGGCAAGACCCAGAATAGAACATTACCACGTATCCTCCCACAGAGCAAAAAAGGAATTTCTCTCATGGTGTAGGCTTTACATGTGTAACAATCATTTTGTCGTAGGGAAAAGCCCACGAAAAAAAGCAGGATTTTTGTCATTTAGTACAAAGTACCTATAGGTACATATAAGTTCATAATTCACAATTGAACCTATTTAAATATTGAGTAGTTTGTCAGTATTCTTGCAGAAAAATCTGAAGATGATAGATTAAACAGCTAGAGTGGCGTACATTGTTTGTTTTGAATCTCCCAGTTGACAGCACCTTTCGCCATCAAGATGTATCCTACAAGTCAATGTTGTCTTTTTAGATCCACGCCACTATGTTTGTGAATGTGTAGCGAGTCTCGAGACTCAGCTTTGTTGCAGCTGATTGGAAGCTTGGTGGAGTAGCATTTGCTATGGGCGCGAAGAGATCAAGAGGTGCAACACAAACCGTCTTTATTCACAGACAATGTGCAGTGTGATCAGCTTGTCACTAGCAATTGTGTCTGTGTGAGAATGACAAGTTAGTGTACAGTCATGTTTTTTTCGGTTGGAACGACAAAGGGTGGGAGTTTAATAGATCCGTATGTGTGACATTATGACACAAATAAAATTGGTTCTTGTTTAAAAAAAATATTGCGATAACTACATGCTATTTATACTTTGTCATTTTTATCTGCCCTTTCCTCAGACAGGGTGAACTGATTGTTAGGATGAAGGAGGAGAGTTTGTACCACCGAAGGTTGTCGATGTCTCCAAATGCCTCTTCCCCACCCAAAATTGACCCCCGCATCCTCACACGAAACCTTTCTTATGGAGGAGACAACGATCTCTACAACCTCAGCTCAGGTAAGTTAGCCACAATCAAAAGACCTGAGCGGCTATTCATCAGAAACTTGTGGCCCGGTCATGCTTTGACAATCTGTCAGATGACGGAATCCCTCAGTTCATGTGTCTGTGTGTTGTGGGTTCCCACCAGGCAGTGAGACAGACAGGCAAGATATCTCCCTGATGACTAATGAACTTAGTCCTGCCCAGTCACCAGGCAGCAAGGTAAGAACACAGATTTTGATTGGGCAACTTCATAAGAGTTTCCCAAACCATTTTTTTTGTTTTAATACCACCTGATCAATTGTTTAGGGTACATTTGCAGGCCATTATTGTGGTTGGAAAAAAGTGTATTTTTGTCAAGGCCTCGAGGGAACCACAGGCAAATTAGACCTTTGAGACCTCATGCTGCCCCTCGTGTTTCTGTGTTATTTGTTCCACTGTCTTAATTTGTTTTCAAGTCATCCTGTCCCTCTCATTTGTCTTAATTGGTTGCAAATATCAACAAGAATTGGTCAGTACATAATTGACTGGCATATAGATGTCTTATACATATCGTTGCTGTCAGGCAGAAACCCCCAACTGTCAAAATGACAACTTTACGTTAACTAAAAAAAAAACTTGAGTGGACACACTTGAACATAACAATTAATAACAACTGTAACAATTTGCATACCAACTGTAAACTCATATTCGCCGTTCCCTTGTCAAGACTCTTAAATATATTGTGATGTAAAAAGAGAGCCCCGTTGTTTTCATTTCTATTGCCCAGAGAAACATTTGGATTGTGTGAAGGTGCACTGTTTACTTATCACGTCACCATGGCAGACATTGGACAGGACCAAGACTGGACAGGTGGCTAGAGGTTTTTGCCCTCTCATCTACGACCTAAAAGCGGAGGTGGCCTGGACATTAATAATTGCATCCTGGGTTGCCCCTTTGGCACGGCAGCTGAGCTTATAACTGACAGGGGCCCGCAGTTCTATTCAGAGCACAACACAGCAGGTGCTAAGGTTCTGAGGGTGAAAATTCACCTCACTACAGCGTACCACCAACCTGGAAACATGATTTCATCATTCTATGAAAGCCGCTCTGCAGGCCAGCCTCACGGACAGCAACTGGGCCACCCGTCTCCTGTGGGTCATGCTGGTTCCCCGCTCTGCCCCAAGGAGGACCTCCAGATCTCATCTGTGAAAGTTTATATTTTATGGTTGTTTTATGACCACCCACTGCATGTCCCAGGGGAATTCCATCCGGATGCCATCCCCCCTTGGTCCACTTCATTGCGTCTTGTGATGTGGTGATTTTGTTCCCATTCCGATATTTGCTTCGTCCAGCCATCGGACCCCACTGCACCCCCACTGGAGATAAACAAAAATATCTGTGGACCGCCTCAGACCTGTTTTTTGTGGCCATTGAGGTGCTGCTGAATATGTCAGGGGCACCCTTCCTCTGCAGTATTTGGTCTGACACCAGCTCCTGACCCCTACCTGAACCCTGATCCCCCTACTGCTAAGTGCAGCTGCTTCTGATGCTATAACCACTCTCCATCACATTGACTGTTTTTCTCTTGACACTGTTTATGCACTTTCTTTAATTCGGGGGGCTGTGTTGTGACCCACAAAGGTGAGACATGTAACTTTAAGGGAGGGGAGGATATTGCAGAAGTTTCATGAAAGGGGTTAAAGGGACTGATTTGTGTGGATATAGAGAAATGACTCGCCTTCGTCTCCCTGTCTCATGACCGCATTGTTTGCTGCTTGACCATCATTAAAAGCTACTTCTCTTCCTTCTTTCCTCCAGTCTGAGTCTAGGATGTTTAATGGTCTGGAAAAGGACTGTCCCTCACCAACAGAAAAGCTTGCTCGGAAGGAGTCTCTTAAGGTTTGCACATGCATCATTCAGTATAATCATCGGCTCATTCCATATCTCATTCCATTCATAATTAAAAAAAAAGAAAACACAAAAATATCTTATGCCAATTTATTTCTCTTGGGTATTAGTTATAATAAATATGAATTCCACCCTAAAAAACTTCATTTGACTCTACCAACGTTTTTCAAATCACTGAATAAATTGTATTGTTTTATTGGATTCTGCATCCATCCAGAGTTGTACTTAGTTTATGTACGAAGGGCATTGCTTAGATAATTTAGCTTTCATTTTCCTCTACAACAGGTCCAAAAGCAGAATTACCGTCAAGAAAAGAAGCGGGCTGCCAAAGAATTGTTCAGTGCTCTGAAAGACCCGAGCGTTGTCATTATGTCAGACTGGCTAAAGGTAAGGTTGCTGAAGCTTTGCACTGTTTATTTTCTACTAGTGTCATGTGTTAACCATTTTGAGGGTGAGGTGTGATTATTAAAATGTCACTCCGTTGCCTTTGTTATTTTTCAGATCCGTGGCTCTTTAAAGAGTTGGACCAAGCTGTGGTGTGCCCTGAAACCTGGTGTTCTTTTGGTCTATAAGACCCCTAAAACTGACCACTGGGTTGGCACTGTCCTGCTGAGTTCCTGCAAGCTCATCGAGAGGCCCTCAAAGAAGGATGGGTTCTGCTTCAAGCTTTACCATCCACTGGACAAATCCATTTGGGCTGTCAAGGTCAGACATGTTTGTAGTCTGGGTGCCCCGATCGATCAGCCACCAATTGCTGACGGCTATGGTTACTGTAAATAGGCCTTGCTGGCTCAACCCCCTCCTTTCAGCTACATAAAACACTGTGGGAAAAAAACCTCATTAGATGTTCATTATAAGAATAAAACTAATACATTTTTTGAAGAATTGCTGTGTTCCAGTCCATGATGTATCACACGCTTTGATCTGAATGTGTAGGGTCCCAAAGGAGAGAATGTAGGCTCCATCACACAGCCTTTACCAAGCAACTACCTGATCTTCAGAGCATCCTCTGAGTCTGATGGTGAGTATGTGATGTCACTGTGAAAGCTCAATGTTTTTCTTCAGATTATCTCTTTTAGACTAGAAGCAGAGTGAAGGTTTTAGGGACGCACACTGTAAATTGTATTCACATTTGTATTCATTTTGAGTGTATTGACAAAAAAAAAAAGGGAAAATACTTGAAGTGTCTCAAATTTTAGGATAAAAATTCCCCCATTTGAGCATTTCTTCAATGTATTGTACAATCTCTTCTTTAAACCTATTTGCCACTTCAGGCCGATGCTGGATGGATGCACTGGAGCTTGCTCTGAGTTGCTCCAGCCTCTACAAGCTAACAGCCAAGTCTGGAAAAGAAGGAGATATCAGCACAACCTCTGAGTCTTCCCACTTCCTCCATCTTCTGCAGTCTACCACACTAGCAGACACAGAGCTTTTGCAGTAAGTAATGACTCACTCATATTACAGCATACTACACGGAAGTGATACATAACTGCGGTTATGTGGCACATTGGTGTGGCTCATCAGGTATGTGTTGGTCGTTCAAATGTAAAGAACAAAAAACTCTTTGAGGAGCACCAGTATCCACCTTTTGCCATGGCTGCAAAACCTTTCAAGGCCCAGATAGCACACCAAGTAAATTTTGGAGTAAATTGCAACAAGATGACTTGAAGATTTCTTTTGCTCCAATTTGTGCCAGGAGAGTTTTCGTATGTGTGATTTTGCTCAGTAAATGTTGGCAGGTGCTGCTCTGTAGCCCATTCCAATTGAAAGATAGCCCAGGTTTTACACTCTGCAGCAGTTGCATCATGCTTTGTGCTTAAGGTCCATTTGCATGCCATTATGTTTTTTGTAATGGTTTGCATTTTTGGCTTTTCTTGCATTATACTCTATCTGTTTGAATCCCTCAAGATAGCCACTTCTCCACCCCTTTTTCTGTGGTTTCACATTGTATGACACAATCATCAAGCATCCTCCAGCCAATGACAAAAGCCAAATGAGTCACATGACTGAGAAGCAGGAAAGTCAGGAAAAATGTGAGCTGTGTACCTTTCAGAAAGATTATCATCCAGCACACGTTAACAAACGCATACTGTAGGTATGTAGCACTTAAAAAAGCTTTTTTACAATCGAAGACAATCGTACACTAATTAGAACGGCAACTGCTCGTATATACTACATCTGGATTTACTGGTAATAACTAACTGAAGATTGTCACTGTGCCGATGAGTGCTTTAGATTTAAGGAACACTTTGATGCCTATGGTGCAGAACATTTTAGTGTTGGTGAGTTTGAGATTTGATTATTTATAGATTTTACTTTGTTCTGGAATGCAATTTTTCTGGTCTTCAACTTGGTCGTTTGGTTTTCTCAATTATGGTTTTCTTGCTTTTTGTGATCAATCCCGTTCTTTGTTGATAAATCTTGGACTAGAGTGCAAGTCGACTTATTTCATTTGGGTATGTGTATTTGTGTTCTTGTCTTGAAAGGGGTCATAGTTTGTGAAAAGGCTGGGGCGCAGCAGATGCACGGACCTCCAATGACAGTCCGTAAATTGGCTTTTCATTTGGATTTGCTCCTACTTTTTTGGACACTTACAAAGATTTGACTATAATTGTTATATTCCAAGTACCTATTACTATTTATATTGTAACACTAATCGGTGTCTTTTAAATCAATAAAATTTAAATGTTTTGAATCCTATACACGTGTAAGAATGTCCAACAGTGACATCTAGCGGCTCTATGAGTCCAATATAGTAAAGGAATACAAAATACAAACACACTTAAATACACCGTGTTGTGGAAAACGTAGTTTTTAATGATTCATTTTTATTTAAGAAGAATTTGAATAAGGGTCCAGAATGAGTGTGTTCCAAATACAGGTGGATCACACTGCTTAGCCTCCCTGGCTACATGGAATCTCAGATTCAAATGGAGCAGCATTATTTGTCCATACTGTGGAAAAGCAGACCAGAGTTATGCTTTCAAAATGGTCCTTGTCAGTGCTGTCAGGGCTGTTTACAGCTGTCCGTGTGTGAGGCGGCCAAAAGTAGCCTGCAAAATGTTTAAAGAGTCGTTAAAGTGTGACTGATCTTGATGTTACTCTGTTCCTAAAAGGTTGAATGAGTCTGTGCTGCTGGGCAATCACCACATGGACCCTGACGGATTTTCTGACAAGTCAGAGCGTGATGGTCACGAGGACTGGGACGCCTCTGCAATTGATAATGGAGGAAGGTTGACAGAGGAGAGTGACATGGACCAATCAGATGAACTGATTTCTCCCGTGCCACAGGGTACAATTTATGTCGAGCAGGGCACAGAAGAGATGGCTGAGGTGAGAGCTCATGTACACAAGGTGTCCCTTCTTGTCTGCATTACAATTCTGTTGACAAACTTACAGCTATGATTGAGGAACTTATGTCCAGGTATGTTTTGTGTTTCTCAGGCTGGGGAATCATCCCAAGTTGAGACTGTTTCAGAGGAAAACAAGGGTATGATCTGGGGTATTTTGAAGCAGCTGCGACCGGGCATGGACCTCTCAAAGGTGGTCCTGCCTACATTCATCTTGGAGCCTCGCTCCTTCCTGGACAAGCTATCAGACTACTACTATCACGCTGACCTGCTCTCACAGTCAGTATTGCTGTATACCTGTAACATGATTTCTGATATACTCTCTTGTCGCACTATTTAATGATTACTAACTCCCTTAGAGCGGCACAGGAGGACAGTGCATATGGCCGAATGAAGCAAGTAGTCAGATGGTACTTGTCTGGTTTTTACAAGAAGCCTAAGGTAAGACATGTTTCAGGTTAAATTCTTTTCACCCTATTGGCTTAAGTAGAAGACAACCCTAAATTACAGCATCTGGGATAAGAAACTGTAAATGACAAGATGGTCTAATATTTTTTTACATGAAAGTTTAAAAGTAAACCGACTAATATTTGAAATTCAAACGACATTTGCATTTTAATTCACTTTAATCTAATAACACTATTGTGAATAACACCAGTCTGTGGAATATATTATCACCTACAACCTA
Organism: Syngnathus acus; assembly: GCF_901709675.1. Taxonomy (NCBI): domain Eukaryota; kingdom Metazoa; phylum Chordata; class Actinopteri; order Syngnathiformes; family Syngnathidae; genus Syngnathus; species Syngnathus acus. Next base: position 9,100,484 of record NC_051092.1, on the reverse strand, counting down.
TTGGTCCTGTTAATTTTTTGGAAATCGTTTGCGATTGTGGCCGCATACATTCCAATACAGTTAATGATAATGTTTATGCTCCTAAGTTAAATGTATAATTGCCTCAGAACACAGTTGTAAAATAAGTTACAGATGTGTTTGTCAATTCATGGAAATATTCCTTCCTGATTGCATCTTCTCTAGGGTCTGAAGAAGCCCTACAATCCAATATTGGGGGAAATGTTTCGCTGCTGTTGGCCTCATCCCCAAAGTGAAGGCTGCACTTTCTACATAGCTGAACAGGTGAAAACCTCAAAACTTGTACACTTGAATCTGGAAACAGGAAGTCAAATAGGTTGCGAAATTCTGCAAAACCGCTTGAAATTCAAACAACATTCACGTGCATGCACTTTCGCAAATGTAACAAGTTTGAAACTGGAGTCTGGACAGCCACGTTTTTACTCTGCAGCTCACAATGCCAGTGTCACAAATTTGTTTCTTTTTCCAGGTTTCGCACCATCCGCCCATTTCTGCCTTTTATGTCTGCAACAGGAAAGATGGGTTTTCCATCAGTGGAAGCATCTTGGCAAAGTCCAAATTCTATGGTATTTAGTATACACAGTGTTCTTTTCAATGCTTGATAATCATGCATGACCAACATAAGCAGAATACCAACTTTCTCTTACACTATTCCCTCATGCATTTTGATAGCAATTAGCAGTTGTTCAAAATTAAACATAGTCTGAGTACATGATTTGTTTTCCTTGTGATACTGCATTTATTTGAGTACATTGTCATTTTATTTATATTTCATCTTATTTATTTTCCATTTAATCCGTAACATTTGAACCTCTTTTACACTTTGTAGTGACTGAATTTTTGCTTCAAAAGAAGGTTAGGCGCAAATGGTAACATTAACTAACTTGTACTCTTCTGCTCTGTTGTGTAGGTAACTCTCTGTCTGCTATCCTGGATGGCAAAGCGAGACTGCTCTTTCTGAGCAGGGAGGAAGAGTATGTCATCACAATGCCCTACGCTCATTGCAAAGGTAACTAACTGTCCACTTCCACGTAGTTATTTCACTTAATACAACATTTAGAGCTGCATAAGTTGGGAAGAATATGACACTGCCTGTGAAAAAGTAGGTTTTCAGCTTGCACATTGTGAGATGAAGTTCTAACATGCACTGGATGTCTGTCCGCGAAAGGTATCCTGTATGGGACGATGACACTAGAGCTGGGTGGAAAGGTTACCATTGAGTGTGAGAAAAACAAGTGTTTCACTGAGCTGGAGTTCAAGTTAAAGGTACATTGGCAACATCCGCTGTTTCATTAGAGCTTCATGGTCTGCATCAGTTATTTTGCTTGCTGCATGCAGCCGTTCCTGGGAGGCGCCTCTTCCGTGAATCAGATCAGTGGCAAGATCCTTGTGGGGGATGAGCTCGCTGCCACTGTCGATGGACATTGGGTACAAAAACCTTTCTCTTTTTTTTAAACGTGTTTTTCCCCGAACCCTTGGGTATGACAATGATTCATTGATTTGCAGATTTTGAAATATCATTATTTCAAAAATGCACCAGGGATCACCTACATATGGTACAACCAAGTTGCTCCCAAGAATCTCATGACGTCCGAGTGAAATTAAATTGCGGCTATGATGATTATTAAATCATTGTTGTTCAGTGTCCTAACAAACTAAATTATAAGTATTAATATAAATTGAAAATGTGTTCTTGTTTCTTTACTTATTTATCATTTATTGATTTCCTGCCTTTCGTGACAATTGGTTTGACATTTTGTAATTAGGACGGTGAGGTTTTTATTCATGAGAAGCGCTCCGGACAGCAGGCAACCTTGTGGAACCCGAGCCCAGAAGTCCGCAGCAGTCGTCTCAAGAGACGTGTTGTCCTCTTTGACCAGCAGGGAGAGTTTGAGTCTGAAAGGTAAATCAGGTCTTTCAGTAGAAGAATAAAATGATAAAATGGCTTTTTCCTCACAATTTTATCGATGTAGATCTTGCCAATCTAGTTTAAATGGCTTAAAATTAGTTATTATTTTACCTCATCTATGGTCATCAGTTAGGTTACATTTATATCCATGTCCCGAATTGTCCTTCAGTATGTGTTTTTCAGTTGTGTTTCCCTCACTTACAGGCTGTGGCAGCACGTGACTCGAGCAATTACAGAGCGTGACCAGGTTCAAGCCACACAGGAAAAGTTTGTGCTTGAAGAAGCTCAGCGCAAAGAGTCCAGGGAGCGGGGAGACAAACCCTGGACCCCACGACTTTTCTATCAGGACCCAGTGACCTCAGAGTGGACCTACAAGCATGTGGAGTAAGAACTTTGAAACCTTTCAGTCTCTTCATTTTTAGGTTCACACCTGTAGTGACCTGTTGAATGACCAGTCCCGTAATGTTTGCTTTAGAGCCGAGCCATGGGAGCCAGAGCGTTGTCTGGTTCAGTTTGAGAGAGATGGAGTCATTCAAACGTTGGAGAAAACGCAGAGACAGCACAATGGACTCTCTTACAGTGACAGCTGGCCCAGCCAACGCAAGGTTACTTAGTCGCCCACCTTTACACATTTGTTAAAGCTCATTAGGATTTTGAATGAGTAAATATTATTTTTAGAGACCTAAAGATAGAGACCAACAAGTCATAGTGACCTCAACTGGCTGCATTATCAATTTAAGTACCTTGTGTAGCCAAATTTTACATGTACACTGTGCGGTCGGTATCCAGCTAATGCTAATGGAAACTGAGCTATAAAATCTTATTTTTTCAGGCTAAAGTGAATGGGACACACAGGAAAGCCAGCAGTCAGCCATCCAGCTGCAGCCAGAACACTGAGAGCAGCAGCAGCACCCCAGAACCGACACACGAGTCCTCTGATAATGAGGGTGAGGCGCTAACACACCATAGGCTGCCATGGCCATGACCCGGCAATCGAGGCGGAAATTTTGATACTTGTTACGTGGATACAATATTTTTAGATCATTTGACACTCTTCCACAATTCATTTATATTACTGTATATATAAAAAACAAATGTATAATTGATCTGAATTCAAACTCTAAATCTGGCTGTCAAGTAAAGAGCACACAATCACTTAGGTGAGAAATAGAGAAACAATGTGCATGTGCACGTGTGGTCTAATGTCAAGTCAGCGCTTTAAAGATGCTGTTTTGATTTTTTTTTTTTAACCTAATTATTATTGTCACTGTGAACAATATTTTATGGAACATATACCTGTTTAGTCTTATTTCGAATTACAGGCATTCCTCGGTTTATGATGGTACGACCTACGACGTTTCAAGGTTCTGAACTAGTTTGAGCAGTAGTATTCGTCACACAAAACAAAAAGGCACATTCAAATACTGACGTACTCGCAGTTTTTTCATTTCATTGTTTTATGTTATTGCAATCATTTACTGTAATGAAGACTCTGCGACTGCATTAGCGATGGATTACTGCACTTTATAACTTTGAAGTACAACTTCAGGTTATGTTGCTATCCGGAAGTTTTTGTGAGTAGGAGAACAACGTAATCTGTCCCGATTAGATTTTGGTGTTGATAATTTTCATTTATATAATTTTTTTCCCTATCACAAAGACCAATTTTCATCAATGTTCTTCAATTCATTGTGACCAATGAAATAATTCTCAACTAATCTGATAGGTTGAGTAGTGTTGAAGTCAGCCAATGTCTATGGTCATTAAGTTTGTTTCTTGCTTAGTATTTTATAAGATTTTGTTGCGGTATTGTTAGATGTTGTCATTGACTATTGTTTAATATTTGAAACCATCAGAGTTCTCAAATCACTGTGCACGCTGCAGTAAGGACATGGCTCTCCTCCAGACCTCCATCACTTCCATACAGAAGACACAGCAAGATATTCAGAGGTGATACAACTCACAACAGCAATGTTTTTGCTATTTTATTAGAGGGGTACACATACTGATTTGAACATCACACCATGAGGAAAACATGGCATGTTTGTGCGAATCATTTTTATAGTTTGTGGTGTACTCATGATTAACACCACTCGCATAAGGTTTTCACTGAGTATCCTCAAGGCCTGTCACAATAATTACTATGTATTATGCTTCCGCTCGATAAAATGGAAATCATTTTCCTTTCGTTTGCATGCGAGGAGTCGGAAAAAATGGGTGTTGACCATGCACACACACGCACACGCACACACACGTACGTAAGGATTTGCAAGTGGAAAGAGTTTGTTGTTCCCTGAGCAATTTCATTAGTGTTTCTTTGGCTGTCTGTGTTTATTTTCATTAAAAGCACACCTTGCCTGTCTTTGCAGGAACCTGGCCGCTCTGAGTCGCCAGCTCGCTCAGCAGAGGGCAGCAGACAACAGTGTGTCATGGATGAGTCGGCACTGTGTGATCGTCTGTTTGGTGCTCCTCTCACATGTTTTCCTCCGCTACTTCTACGCCTGAGAAGCTCGGGTCTCCGTCCAGCCCTGATCTGAGATTTGATCCCTCCCACAAGCACAAACTAATCAACTGGGCGGGCCCAGAACTCAGACGAGAGTTGGGTGAGGGACTTGTCCTATTCTTTTTCTTCTATGGAGTGGCTTAGCATGAACATTATAGCAATAAACACAGCCAATGCCTGTCAGACATCTTCAGATAGAAATGACTCCCCCCACTGAGTGTAGCCAAATCGAAAGAGCACCGGCACCCACGCACTTTGGACAGGAGATGAGGGATGACAGAAAGGGTTATCAAAGATGGTCTTTCAATACAAAAAAAATGTCTAAGTTGTACAATGAAGAATGATTTGTAAGAGTATCAACAGAGACCACCATCCCTTAGTGTCTTTATCGACTTGCCCTGCAATACTGTCTATCTGTGAATGTGTTTGTGTGTTGTTTGTATAAATTGTAGGCCCTACACGCGCTGGTAGATCACCGCGCCAAAGTTTCGTACAACTTCCACTCCAGAAATTGGGCCTTAAAACCGCTGATGCCAAAAAAGGAAAACACGTCACGACACATACAAATGAACGAAGGAACATCTTTCAACAGTGCAATTTAGTGTTTTGTATTTACTGTAGGCACACATCAGCTCTGTCTCGTCTTGTAATGACAATAATTTTACCAAAACAGTATTTATAATCCGAAAAGACAAAGAGTTATTGTTTACAGGGAGCACTGTGTGTGTTTCTAGTGACACATACTAAGTGTAGGAAGAATGGCTAATGTGGGTCAAGAGTGAGAGCCATACAAAGTGTCTTTATATTTGTGTGCCTGCTGTGGCACAATGGATGGGACGATTGCGTAGCACTGTTTGCTTAATGCTGGATGCAGCATGTGGAGTTAGGATTAAAATCGAGCAAAATTGCTTTGGCCAATGGATTACTTTGTGTGTATGCCTCCTACATAGCATCCAGACAGGTCTACAGTTTGACATTCTGGTTTTTGAATCAGAATTGTCTGACCAAGTTACCATTTCACTCATCCGTAAAGATGATCTACAAATGCACTTAACACTCTTGTAACCCAGAATTATCACCAACCTTTGTATGATTTGATCTGTTGCTCCAGTTAACTAGATGTCTGCAACAGATGGGTTTAAGCAGCATGCAACTCAAATAACCTGTAATGGTCATCTACTTTAATTTTTTTTTTTAATGTCAAGTTGCCCATGGTGGAAACTGGCTAACAATGTTTCTCACAATCCCCAGATACTAGTTTGTTTAATGAGCGTTTGGAGTTCATCTTGGTCCGAAACAAGTGACTTTGAAAATGTAAAAAATTAATGATTTGGTTGTATTTGTTCTTTTAAAAGGTATGTACATATTTGTCTGCAGTGCTTTTGTGCTCTGTGATAAAAAGAAATTTCAGAATGTATTTATTGTGTGATTTTACCCCCTTGGTAACTAAAGTAATGTTGAATCTTCGGGACCAGGGATGACAATCTTGCTCCCAGAGTTGCGTGCTGTTCTCATGTATGTATTTTAGTTTGTGAGAAAGCCATTGAGCTAAACGCAAAGCTATGTCTGTGACTTTATTTGTTTTGAGCATTTTCTAACATTTCAGTTCAGTGCCCAGTTTGTAACATTTCAGTCCAGTGCCAGAACTGATCTACCCAACGGGAGCAAATTTTAGCGATGAAAGTCGACTCTGAATGAATGATTTTGTGTACTTTTTTTTCCATTATTTTCCTGTTTTTATACTCGATCACCAATTTCCGGGATTGTATATGCCACTTACTTTTGTTATATTAAACAAGAACTCAATGATGCCCTTTTTTTTTTTCTTTTTCATTCACACTTGTTGCACACTGTAGCACTACAGTAAAACAGTTTTAACCCTAACACTGCCTTGTTTCTTTAATAATGTTTGACTGTCAAAATGTTGTGCCTCTAAAATGGTATGAGCTGTAACTAATTAGTTCAAAGCTCATCATTTGTTGAAACAATCAGATTCAACCAAAATACACAGGGCATTCGTGAAAGCGGAGTAAGTTTCAAATTATTGGGCTTCTTCCCCTATAAGACAAGATAAATAGACAAACAGGCAGACAGACAGTGGTCAAATGATTTAACATGCATTTGGTGAGTTAACTGCATCTGTAGTTGTGCATGTGGAACGCATCCGCTCGTGGGTGATTGGTGTCTCCTGAGCCTGTCCCTTGCAGTGATTACTAAATGATGATACCAGAGTCATACACATGGTGGAATCCTCTTCCAGGTTTGTGGAAGTGGGCAAGAGGATGAGGATCCTTTTAATTTTCTAAACTTTGAATCGGGTCTGTTTGATCTGCAACACCGAAAGAGGGTTAATTCTGTGCTTGTTCGAGAGAGTTGCCTATGATCTCAATGTTTCCCAAAATATCTTCCTCTCACATGCGTTTGTGAAGGTGCTGCAGAAATGTGTGACCACAGCCAGATTCATTAGTGTAATAAAAAATAAAATGTAATTTAGTTACATTACTGGTAACTTGACTTTAAAAGTAATTAACATACCAGGTATGTTTGTTTTTATTTACCATAGACACACAATATAAAATGAAAGGTTTTTTTTACCCGTCGTAATTAACTTTTATAATAACTGTTTTTATAATGTAATGGTAGAATGTTACATTTAATATGCATTGTTTACAAACTACGCCTCCCCTGCCATAATGAAAAGGGTAAAAACAAATTCCATTGTTTTTATTATAAAGTCATTTTCCTATTAATTTCAATAATTTTGTATCATTTTGAACCAAAATCGCTGAATTTTTATAGTTATTTTAAATCTCGGAGGAGCCAACGTCCTGTCCAGCCTCCTCTGAGGATTGCGTAATCAAACGGCTGCCTGTGTTGACAGGCTATGCAGTTAGACTGAACTGCTCTCTGTCGCTGTTTAAGTGTTCAAACACTGTGGCTATATTAATTAATTTCCGTAGTTAAGCTAGTGTATATAATATCTTGTGTTTTTGTCATCTGTCTGTAACGTCGTGTTTCTTTAGATGAACAAAACGGCTTTGAAAAGAGATCTTACGGAGGCTACAAAAAACGGTTCTCCAGCCTTATGGTAGGGGGTGCTAGTGATCTTGGGATGCTTCATGCGCCTACCTGTAGAATAAGAGAGCTCCAGTTCAAATTTACTGTGAACACCTGAGGAGCAGTCGACCATTAGTTTCGTTTTACATTCGTTTTTTTTTTTTTTTCGTTTTTACATTTCGTTTTAAAATGGAGGATTACATATTCAAACGATTTTCAACTATGGATTTTCGGTCGAAGCAGGAGGTCATCAGTAAAGGAAGACCAACTCCGGAGTTAAAAGGTTTGATTCGGACAACGGGACTTCGGAACTTTCATGTGCTTTATTGAGTGTTTTTGTGAAGACTGCTGATATGAGATTTTAATTAAAATAGTTCAAATTAAATAATGAATAAGCCACACTAGAACAGCGTTCCCCAATCTTTTTTGTGACACGGTTAGGTGCCGGACAAATTTTACCGAGGGGGGGCGTCAGTGCCTCCCCAGTCATGAACCTCATCGCACGTCACTGTCAAACCACTATTCCATTCTAAATGTGTCAGTGTGTTAAGTACTTTCGTTAGTGGTCTTGGGATATTTTGAGTCACTGTGCTGGAAAAGCTTTGTCTAAAAATGTCGTTTTTGTTCGTCTTTGTGCCAAGGTAAGAAAAGCTAACTGTTTTATTTGGGCCCCAAACTGCTTTCTTTTACTGTGGTCTAGGTCCCCCCTCCTCAGCCTGATCTAAGTGGGAGGCCAGCCGCACCGAGTTGTGCTTCGGCATTTGTTTTGAACTCTGTCAGGATTATTGTTTGCTCATTTCCAGCTCGTGCAAACCCATCTCGGAAAAGCCAGACTGCTGTTTGAGTCAAGGCAGAGGACTTGTTGGGACATGTCTTCCACTAAAGAGGAGTAGTAGGATCGAAAGGGGGGCGGGGGGAGTCTGGCTGAGTGTTTGTTAATGTGTCTCTTGATCCAACTTGCCTGCAGCGTGTTTGACATGTAGAGGCAAGATTCTTTGCTGGTAGCTTGAAAAGACGGCGCACATCGCCTGTGATGATTGCTCATGGGTCATAAGACCCATTCAAAAGACAAATCACACCTTTTCTTTTCTATGGACTCCATTTATCCTTACCACACACACTCAAACAATATTGAAATGATGGAATAATTGCTAACGTTTGCTTCACAGTTGAATCCTGGGTTTGTATTCTGACTCACAAACTCCTGTGTGGAGTTTGGGTGTTTTCCCACATGCTTCTTTCCACATGCATGTTCGATAATTGAGGACTGGCAATTGCACATAAGTGACCTTTGACCTGTCCACCTTTTGAATAGTGCTTTGTCTATATGTGCACTGCAATTGTCTGGCAACCAGTCCAGGGTGTGAATATATACACTGTCTATGGTGAGTGGCCTGTTCAGGGTGTACCGGTATTGTAAAATATGAATCAACTCGGGTAGGCTCCAGCTCCCCAGTAACCTTAACGAGGAAAAACACTACTGTTTATAGCTGTGCACGCTATTTACCACTGGTGTAATTTTGAACATTTGTATTTTGTAGGAATTTTAAATTAGGATCAAAAGAGACATCAGTTAGAATGATCAGTATTATCTTTCAGTCATTCATTTTTATCCTTTTGTCCTTGAAAGAAATACCACCCTTTTCGTTTCAAAGTTCAATGCTGACTCACCAAAGCTTCGTCTGTCTTGATCGGAAAGATGAATCATTGACATTCACTTGTTTCCCTTTAGGGATGGGCACTGATTTGTTTGGGAATAGAGTGGTGCCACTTGTTGTCGGTTGTGGGAGGTTGGTGGTGCGGTTATTAGGAAAAATGATGGGCGGTGGTGGGGATGGTGGCTCTGAGCACACTGAAGCTGAGGATCCACTTTGCCTAAAGCCGTGAGACGATGTAATAATGATCAGTCAAAGCTCCAATGTTGATAAATCACTTCCGGCCAGGTATATGCAAACAACAACATCCTCTCTTTAGCACTGCTGATTATTACTCCATGTGTACATACCTGCCATTATCGACATACTGTATTGTGAGTTACAGGAGGGAGCACTTGCTGAGTCTTGTGCCAGATCTTTAAAAAAAAAAAAACAAACAAAAAAAAACACTGGCCCGCGGCAGATTTACAGCCAACAAATTTAGTAATCTCTCCATAAATAGCTCCAATTAATCATAAAAAAAGAAAGGCATTCTCAGGAGTGGCAAAAAGACTCACACTCCTTATTTAGAGTATATGTAAGGTAACATAATAGACTCTGAAATGTATTTGTATACAAGCGTATTTTGTTTTTAACGGTCAAATATACATATGAAATACCCAATTTGATAAGATCAAATTCTGACAAGAAAAAAAATAATTTGACACAGCTTTGCCGCAAGCTCAATTCTGATAGGATAGTGGGAAAGTACCGTCTTCTACCATTTACCATTCTGCCAAAGTTGAAAAAAAGTTCTGTTCAAGCACATCTAACCATGGAAAAGGGGCATTGCTTCCTTTTTTAATCACACCTCCCAAATGTTTATAGACAGCGTGGTGGCCTAGGTGACCTGTGACCTGTCGCGCATGTATGCGAACTTGCAGTCTTGCGTAGTCACATGTTAAGTAAAGATAGCCGAGCCATCTGCATGACTTACTTGTTTGATCTTGTTGCCTCACCCTGTTTAGTTACGGGATGTTAGCGGTTACCCGCTTCCAGTTTATGCCATGACTTGTTACGTCATCTCAGCATGGTGAAGTTGTGTGAGTGCGATGATGCCCGTTCACCTTCTTCTTGTCCTCTCTTAAATGGCGGCAAACAGCTGCTGGTTGGCCAGTAGAGCAAAGAGTGAAACTGTCTCTGCTGCACACGTGTTACACTCGCTAACAGGATCACCTCACAGTGATGTAACATGAAGCTGTTACGGGTGTTCAATTGAAAACTGCTATTGAAAGATCCAATTGTTATTGAAAGATGGTCGGACAGAAACGGGCAGACAGAAGGATGTTTTTAATACAAGATAGTGCTGTTTGTCTTTTTTTAAAAACTGTTACAATTGTGCTGCTTCTCTGCACTAGAGGAATTAATACCAAATTAATTTGTTGCAGGAAAGGGTAATATGCACCACCAGACAAAACACAGTGCTCTAGAACAGTCTAGTAGGGGAGATTTGTCAACTCCAGGGTGCCATTAAGTTGGCACCAATGGGATGATGGAAATTATTCATGACAACACATACAAGCTGAAATCTGATTGTTCAATAAACTCCTGTGGGGATCCCCTCAAAATTGTTGGTTTTATTGAAAATAATGCCTTTTCTCATGGTAAAGTATTATTCACGTTAACGGGGCATATAAAAAGCGCATGAGGGCATTTTAGTGTGCAGAGCTGTGGCTACAGTGACAGTTTACATTGTAAATCTGCAAAAGTAGTCACATGAACTTAGCTCATTGTGAGTTTTTATGAGCTCCAGTACCATGACTGAAGGCTGTTATATTTTGTGAAGCTCACAAGGCTGCTTCTATTTGATGTTACATACAGCACATAATCCAGCTCCATGTCGAAAGATAATAAGTCGCATCACACACAAAGCACAGACAAGTGCCATTTTATAACTCTTCGCTAAATTTTCTACAGTAGAGGCCTTTATCACAACGCTGATGTCCTTTGCAACAAGAACTTGACCTCTTTGCAGCTCATTCCTATGTAGGCTGCCCACTCAGCTCTTCCATCTAGGCCCAGATTCCTGCGGACCTCCCTGCGCGGGTGCGAGAGGCAAAGGGTTGCCGAGGTTGAGCAGCAGGCTTTGAAGGAGACTCCAGTGACTCATTACTCAACAATCCACTCACCCTCCATGTACCCGACCCCACCCTCCCCCTCGAAAACATCTCTCTCCTCACCTCGGCCAAAACCCCTGCCCCTAGGGCCCGGATAGCAGAAACTCGCCAGTCTTTGAATGAAGAAAGCAGATTGTGTTTCAGATTTCTGTCAAAGGGCTCCTCTGTCTTCATGTGTGTTGTATTGTGTAAAAGGATGTCTTCTGACCAGTGGACACTCTGGTTTTGCATGGGAAGCAGTACCATGACGGATCCAGCAGATGGCACATTTTCTAACTTTCTCCATAGATTTGAGATTTTATACAGAAAATGGATTCAATTAAATCATAGACCTAATTTAGAAGTCTTTTGCTGAATATTTGTGTGATTTCCTGACTTCTAGATTCCCAAACCCCTAGTTTTTCATTGAATAGCCTGGTGCTTTTTTTTTTTGACACCAAATACCACATTAAAAATATTTTGCTCTCCAATACCACTACAATGACCGACATTAAAATATATTATGAAAAAAAGCATATTTATTATTATTGTAAACCACTGTGATTCAGTTTGAATTTGAACACATCTCGAGTATAGCATATAAAAAAAAAACATGCAATCTGCAATATTCTTCAATATTGTAAATCAAACTTAGATCAAGCTGAGCCATAATAAACTAATTTACTGTACTGGAATTTAATTCAGTGATTCTTACATGCCACACTTTGATGTTCACTAGCCTTGTGGAATATGTTATATGATTTTTTCCTCCTCAAGGCCTTGCAACATCTGTTAGAAAAGAGATTCTAAATCAAATCCATTCAAAATTCAAATGAACTCATCTGTCATGCAAACGGCTGGAATCTTGTTTCTTCACTATTCCCTGGGTGCTGTGAAAAGGTACACTTTGAAATCTGGTTCCCACAGACGGCTCTTCCCTCAAACGGCTGTGGACGTGTACTGCACCTTATGGAAATTAAAAGCATGTTTTAGCCATTGTCTGAGGAGAGCTGTATGTTTTTGACATCCTGCCATGTGTCTGCATATAGCTGTGCGAGTTAAAGATGACATCTGTGAGAGATGACATCATTGGGACTTCCTGTCTGGAAACACAAGGCCCAAAATTGCATTCCCAAGTAACCAGTGATTCACATAATTTCAATTGCATGTGTGGGAAAATATTACTTTTTATGTAAACTCTTTGGCCTGTGCTCAGAGTTTTGACATGGAATGTATGTGGATTTCCCCCAAACTGCCACACGATATATATATTCAATTATTTTCTCTTTTGACATGCCATTATGCTATATGTTCCACACAATTTTTTTCAGCAGGGAAAAATAAAAACGATTTTCTGGCCTTTTCCGGACAGTTAAACACCGGACAGCTGAAAACGAAGCTTCAAGACAAGTGATGTGAAAAATATATGCAGCTTGGTCAACATCATAATTATCATTTGCTTAATCGACTTTAAAAAAGTCTGTCTTCCTTGAGCGGAGGAAAGTTGTAAAATGTTAAATACATCGCAACAGTTTGCTATTGTGACTACTCCAATATTTAAACCACTCTGACAGTGTCCAACCCAAAACTAGCCATCACTGCCTGTGTAAAGAGAAAGGAATCTCATTAGATTTCATGGGGACAACCTAATAAAGTGTGTTGTGGGGGCACTTTTGTCTAATTTGATTAATGCTGCATGCAAAACCATTGTTGAATATTTGCCAAAAGGTTGCCACTTTGCTCAGTCATGAGGGCAGCGTTTGGACTGAGGGGACCATTGTTCTACTTGGGAAAGACCCTTAAGTCATGACAAACAGCACTTCCTCCTTTTGCAAGGCTGAGTCTCCCTATTTCCTTCCTCTATATGTTTGAGGTTTATATAATATGTCCTCACAGAGTGTGAAGGGGCTTCAAATTAGGGTCAAGTAATGCCAGGGTTGACTTCTAGTATCAGAAGCCATATGAGTTGTCCTAGCTATTCTTTTACCAGACGTGCTGCTGCTCCTGGATGATTGTGAAAGTATGCAGACATAAAAGGAAGCCACCACCCAGTTTGCACATTGCTCGCAACACACCTTGGTTTGGAGCTCAATCTGGTGTGATTGATGGACACGTTTAGCAGTCGGATCAAAGCCGAGGTGAACCGTGACTGGAGCCAAGTAGCCAAACAATGTGATGGATCTAGTATGGCAGCATTTTGGAATTCTGACCTTTTACAGTTGAAATAAGGAAATGATGGGCCACTTATTAGCTAGACAACTTAGCTAGACAAACACCGAACTACCACCAAACAATTGTTGGGGCATTATCCCAGAAGCTTTATGGCTGGTTATTTACAGTTACGTGCAGAAATATTTGGATAAAGAAAGATGCGGTTGGTGTGGGGTGATTCAGCTCATTCATCTGAATCACTTGTTGGCATTTTGTATGCCTGATGCTAATCCCCGACTTCATTTCCAAGTGTGGAAAATAACCTTGAAATTCCCTGCTAGAAAATACTCATATAATCAACTAAAGTACGAATGTATCGAGACAGTGATTGATGATGAATTTTTGTTTGCTCAAAAAATATATATAATTTCCTACAAGAAAGCGTTTAACAGATTCCTACTGAGGGTGTAGCAGGATATTTAGACTTGATGATTTGGCACACCATTTAAATCGCAGATTCTTCCTCTTCCCCCACATGACCTTAATTTATTCATCCATTTTGCTTTCTCTTTCCCTTTCTTGCAGTCATTTGTTTCACCATCACTTTCATGTCAGTTACACAATCTGCTGCATCGGCGTTTTGAACTACACTTTAATGACTATTCGTCACCTTGTCCTCATTCTCTATAGTTGTCTGTATCTCTTTAAGTTACTTACTTATCAATCATCTACGTATTTAGACCCAGTGGCTTTAGTTCAACATGTCTGAAAAAGAATACTTGATGAAGGGATTGTCCAAACAGACGTATTGCTGAAAAAATCTAAATAGTAAGTTGGGAATAGTGTCTCATATTTGACGTTCAGACAGGGAGATATCATGTTTTTGTAATCTGTTCTTGGTCATTTGTTTCTACACCCACTCAGGCAGGTGCGAGCAAGACAAATGTCTCCCTGGAGCCTTTTTTGACTGTGTGAACAGCTTCAAATCTTCTCAACACTCTCATCAGACAGTCACTGTGTAACTCCCTCTCCTCTTGTAAGCTGTATCGTGTGTGCTTTAAATGGATGCTAATGTTTTGCTGTCAATTTTGCATCACTTTTACATTTTCTAGCTAGACTGGTCCCCCGAGTCGGTCATGGTCATTCCACCATCTCAGCGCCTTTCACTTTTTGTGATGCTGATTTAAGTTAATTTTGTGTATTTTATTTCCTGAGGATGCAAATAACAAATGATAAATGTAATGACCCAGACACTGTTGGTCAATGCTTGTAAAGAAAAGCTAGCTCTACTGCGCATTTCTAATTGTGGCAGCTCAAATCTGCTATATTCATTAGAAAATGCTGATTTTTAAAACTTGTATGTATGTCAACTAACATGTAAATCATAGCGTTATTATCTTTGTAAAGGCAACACATCACTTGGATTAGTTTTTTTATTGTTAATGTAATGGGATGAGTGAGAAACTAAACACTCGCAGATTACTGGACTTTTTACATTGTTGTTTTTATTTTTGATGTTGTCGCTTTGTACATACTGAAATATTCAATTTCAAATCCGGTAGGACTAAAGTCCTTCTCTGAAGTCTCTATCTGGTGTAAATCTTTGTGACGCCTTCATGTACTCATCTTCAGATGTCCACCTCCTTGCTGCCTTGCAGACATTCCTGACAACGTCTCCTGTCACAGCCTGAAGCTTTTCTCTGGACAGCTGAGGCCCAACAACATGATCCCCAGAAGCTTGCCTTTATAGCAACACTGCATGTGTGTGTGCGTGCGTGCGTGCGTGTGTGTGTGTACTATACGTGTTACATTCACAAGATTCCCTTTGAAAAACAGACTCGCTAGCTATATTTAGGACTATATTGCCACACTTTAACATGTAAATGCTTGTTTTTGCAGAGGATGTTTATTTCCAATGTTTCCCCAGAGACAATGTTGTCGCAAGCACAGTCAATGTCAGTGAAAATACTCACAAAAGCATGACAAGCAGTCATAAGTAGGGATATTTTGATTTCTATCTTGTGATTCCTAACCAGCTTTTGTTACGCAATGAATCCTTATATTGTTATCGCTAGTATCTCTATTGGGTCTCGGTGCCCAAAGGTGTTTGTGTCACTAACTGCATTTCACTAACTAGGCCAGAGAAGAGGCGGAGATGTGAATGAACTTCCCCAGTGAGTCACTGAGCAAAAATGAATGTCGGTTAAAAATATAAACATTGTTGTCATGACATCACACAAAGAATAGGGTATTTTTGGACATTTTACATGGCGATCCAGTTCTATCTTACTTAATTGTATGAATGAACCATGAATGTGAATGCCAGTGAATTATTTCAAACAAAAAAAAGGGACTTTTGGTGCAAGATTCCATTGTGTCTAATTTCAAAGCTTCCTTTGATTAAACCGTTGAACCTCAGATCACCTGAGCCGGTGTGTGTCTGACTGACGTATAGGGACAGGTATGTGGCCACGAGTGATGTGTGACGCTGTAAAATACCAAAGATGGGTGTTTCCAGTAAACCAGGCTGTTTAAAATCTCTTCTCGTAGGAGATGACCTCATAATAAGCAACTCTTGAATGAAGGCGGGTTTGTCACGAGCAAACCTCTTAAGTGTTTGCATCATATCCTGGTGGTCTGCGATGTTTGGATTTGAGAGCTTTTATAGTTCTACATAACTCTGCCGGCGTTTCATCCTGTTAGCATCACCTTTCATGTCTTTACCGGAAGCAAGGGGGGCGAATGTCTGTTTGTTAGCTTCCTGTAAGCAGAAGTGACAGCCATATTAGAGCTATATTCGCTATAAAGCCAGGAGATCCAAATGCTGGATTGTGATCATTTAAAGGAGGGATATGTTGTATTTCTTTCACAAATTAAAATAACATGTTTGTATTACTCGTTTAGCAAAATATCCCAAGCATCAAGAATTGAAGAGCAAACGCATTAGCAGACATCTTTTTTTGGGGGGGATGGGGGCAATAGAGATTTTCTGATTTATTTATTTATGGTTGCAGTTTTAAGCTCATACTTATTCAAGGTATAATACATTGACATAAATGATAAGATAAAAATGTTATCTAACAAAAGTCCTTCATAGAGGTCCGGACATCGCTGATAAAAGGATTTCTTTTTCAAAAACACACAAGTCCAACTACTGTATAAAATGACACTATAATGGTTTTATATTTTGCTTTGTGGATAAAAACAAATAATAGATGAGCATGGTAGTCTCTTGAATTACTCCTTCACCTTAATTTACTGTAAAATGTAGATATTTTTTGATGTGCGATCATTCAGAATGACTCCGAAATAAGTTTTGAAACAGAATAATTATTAATAATGCATCCTGCATGTCCCAGTGTGCTTATCTTTTCCATCAGTTTGAAACAATGCATTCACTGTGATGCCGCCAGTACGTCATGGGGATGTGCTCCACGAGAGGATGTTTGGATAGTTAGCACGAGGCGGAAGATACATTGTGCCCGTCCACGTCTTGATGCGTGTGGGTCCAGGGTTCATTACACACATTACAATAGCCGCCTGATGTACAACTCCTGACCTGCTGCTGAGTCAGGAATGTTCCCCCCAGAGTTGCGCTAAACATTGTGCGCTCACAAAGAAGAATGAGTAGCTTTCCCACAGTAACAAAAACGTCAGCCCACATGATCTTATGGGCTCTTTGGCTCAGGCACCACTGCTTTATGGGCAAGAGATTAAAGCGGTGCCAATTTGTTAGACCATATTTTTAGAAGGGAGGCCCATCCACCATTGTAGCGCAATCCCACTTCAAAGCTGGTTAAAGGACTGCGACCCCAACATGCACTTCCTACAGCGTTAGCCTTCCTTCACCTCTGACCTCAGCACATGTGTCTGACAACACGCCTCTACTCCATTTTCTTTACTTGGCCTCGCTCTTTTCAAGAACATACTGTTACAATATAGTATAATATATCATTAGAAACAGGAATAACATTAGTATTCATGTATACAGTAGCAGTGCGGCCAACATTGGCAAGTAATTAATCATGAGGCGCACATGCTAACTGTGCCATTCTTTGAAAAATTGTCAAGCAGCCGATTCTTTTCTGCACTGTTCAAAGCATGACTGAACTCGATTTCTCTTGTGTTGTTCTCCAGCTATTCTTGTCTACAGAATACATGATGTGTATTAGTATGGGTCATGGGGAAGGAAAAACATTCCGATTTGAATTTTTAGCTTCTTCTTGGCGACTTGGATACATATACATAAGTGCGGTATCTTTTGCCCATTCCTATTTTAAAATTTGACGTGGTTCAAACTTCAGTGTACTGTAATTAGTATGCTGTGTTTTTGTGACAGCTGAAGTCACTAACACAATGTGCACTGTTTTCATAGATGGTGGAAATGCAGGCATATCCTGACTTGCAGGCGCAAGCCTCACTGCACCTGTTTGGGATTTGGCTGACCGTTCTGTGCCAAGCTGGATGATCCGGCGTAGTGAGGATATGCCCTTTGACCTGTGCACGGCACATCTGGTAATTTGGTAGCAGAAAGTTACCAAAACTATCAAGTCTGGTGTAGTAGGTAGACCACCGGTCGAATGCGATTTGGGTGAATTTGGTGGGGGCACAGCGTGACAGATTCTGAGCTCCTCCAACATGGTGGATGTCATTGTGTTTTGTGAATAATTATGACAGCAGCGGGCATCAAATCCCCCTGAATCATAATTTGGACTAACTTGTACTAGTCATGAAAACACAGCCCATAGTCCACTCTAGTTTATTAAAAGAGCAATTGAGTGACATTTATTTCCATTAACATTGGTTTTACTTCATAAGTAAACTGAGGTGAAATTTCAAGTACATAATGAAGTTCAATCCAATAAGGAAGTGTCTATGACCACATTCCTTGACAACTGTTGGAATAACACCCAACAACGCATAAGTAATCATGCGAGGCATATTGTGAAACATCACAAATGTGCCAGATCAGCCACACCTAAGGTGTGTTCGGAAGAGCTAAACTGCTCTGCTTATCAACTATGACCTCAGCTTCAAAGGCTCCCACAGACAATAAAAAAGCCACATTCCACCTGACTCGGAAAGGAAAGGTACTTTCCGGTCTGCCCTTCTCGTTTGACTGAGCATGATTGGCATTTTCTAAGAAATGTCGCCGCTGACAACTTTCCCAGAGTGAACTATATACGGTTACTGCCTCTCAGGACATAAGATATGGGCAGAGCCTCACAGTGCAGGCTGGCAATATGGCACTGGTTGTATGTATATAGCACATATGTCTTGAAGCCCAAGTCTAAGTTGTTTAAACTCATCAGCACCAAAGAGAGTTTTAATAAATACAGCGTCCTCCTCATACATAGTATGCAAGATTGGCCATTCAGAGACTTTATTTACAATGTTAACAAAAGCCAAGTTCTAATTGTTTCCTGTGCTGTTTAGAGGTGCCAAAATTACTCGCACATTGTACTGTTAAAAGTAAATGTGTGGGGAAAAAGTACAACCGAAATACAAATTCCACTTTAAGTAAAAGAAGAAATGTACTGTCAATTATACCAAACCCCTATTTTGATAACTTGGAACAACAACAAAAAATAAACCAGGTCATTTAGGTTTAGAAAAGTATAAAATCTATTCTGACAAAGTTTGGAGTAGAAACTACAGTATCTTCTTGTAAATTTAGAGAAGCAAAATTTAAAAAAATAATAAAACCCATCTTAAAACTAAATGAATGTAGATTCCGCAAAAATATACTACAGATATTAATTTTTCTCACATAGTGAGAAATTAAGCAAAAAATTGAAAAACACCGCAGTGTTATAAAGACTGAAGAAAAATGAATCTGCTGCACCTCCATCCAGATATACACTAAAGTTCAAGCAATTCTAACAAACTCTTCAGGGAAAGTAATGAAATGCTTCAGATTATGTTAAAAAGATGCACATATTTATTGAAATAAATATAGAAACACATACCACGCTTTGAAACAAGCAAATAATTTAAACAAGTGCAGTTTACCAGTAGACACTATCCTGGAAACAAATAAATTAACAGACATTCTTTTATGGGCATCTTCTTTTTCTGTTGCTCCAATGAGAGCAAACTTCACTGGTCAGTCCATGTGAGTGAAGTCAGGAAAATCTCTGCCGGACAGGAGAGTCATTGCGACAGCTCAGTCCACAATCCTTCATCGCTGGACTGGATGACGTCATCTTTCCCTTTTGCTTGGTCCTTGAATGATTATTTCTTGTGTGGGCCACGCACACATCCTGAAGGGGAACAAGGAGATGAGATTTGAGAAACATTATAGGAGAATTAGGTCATAGGATAAAAGCGAGCCTTCAGAGGAGATGGAATTACTTTGTGTAGGGTTTTTTTTTTTTAATAGTATTTGATTTCCTTGGCATTGCAGTTCTATTGTGCTTAAAATGTATTCCCTTGTATTTGAATTAGTTTCATTTCGCAATAGTTTTATATTGCAAATTGACAGTTTACAATACAAAGCTCCTTGTAATTCCGTTTAGAGCAAAATTTCGAGGATTTGAACTGACCATATTAGGAGAAGAGAGTGAGGCTTGCGGTGGGGGGTTCTCAGGGAGCCCTCGCCATGTGCCTCTCATGCTGGTCTGGGGACGCGCTCTCGTCGTCCTGGCGCGTCTTGAAGTCTTGGATGGCTTTGCGGTTTTGGTAGTCGATGAGAGCCATGGTGATCACAGCATTCCAGCAGTTGTCCTCGCCCGGGCAGCGGAAGTCGATCTCCTTGTCGTCCGTGGTGACGATGGTGAAGTAGACGAATTTGCCGGTGCGCTCCACGCAGTCCACCTTCTTGATGCGCTGCAACTTGAGCTCTTTGCCCCTGGAGCGCTTTTGCGTGTCGGCGTACATGTTGAGGCTGTCGGGGGTCAGGACGCAGGTCTTCCTCTTCCAGAACTGGAGCAAGTTGTCGCTCCTTTTCTCCAGCTCGCCCTCTTTGAGCACCTGGGAGATCTCGGCCGCTGACATTTTCATTTTTTGGGAAAATGTTCTTCCGAAAGTTGCCTGGGTCAATTTGGGTGAACGAGGAAGGAGCCTTTCGTCGTGTGGGCGTAATCCACGGTAGCTATTTGTGAATGAAGCGCAACGTGGAGGGCACCTTTATAGCCCGGCCCCGGCCTGGGCCCCGCCCACCTGACGTCAGTTGGTTTGGGAATGCATCAGCAGCTGTCAGTGGGTTGATTCAAGGCTGTATGTGTGTGGGCGAAAGGCTGGCGGCTCGGAGGCCAGAGGAAGTGGACCAAAAAGGTGGACCAAACCACGGCACACCCACCATGTTAATTAGTTACTAACCCTCATCCTACTCTAGGGATCAGTCCAAATGGTGCCCTTCTCAGCTAGTTTTGGTTGTCAAAACCCTCCTTTAACTAGAATTCTTTTCGATCTGGAGGAGTTTTCAATCCTACAATTTCTTTGCTGGAGAAAGAACCATTACATTTACAGTATGGAGGAAGACACCATTTTTGGGTAAACTGAACCCATACGAATCACAATGTGCCTGTACATCATGTGATTTTTACGCACAGCCAATTAATGCTAAATAAGCTATAAAGACATGTGCCTTATCATTATAAACAATGATGGGAGATAATGACATTTGCATAGCAAAAATGTGCAATGTACTACAGTCATTTTGATTCAAATTAAAACATTTGAGGTGAGATGGCACATTTTAGTTTTAAGTTGACAGAGATCCCACATATGTGGGCCAACAGTTTTTGGTCACATGATCATTAGCTAACTACATTTTGCACTTGCACGTCAGTTAAATCATGTCAAATCGCCTGTTCAGCAAATGAAAGTTCGACCCTAGAAAGCATTATTTCCATTTTCAACTGTTTTCTATGAGGAAGCTTCTCAGCCAAAGTCAGCAACAACTCTAACAATATAAATGACAACAGGACATGATTATTGTACCCTCTGCCATCTAATGAAAAATCATTGAATTGTTCTACCTCACATTGTATGCCAATGTGATAGATATGCTTTCAATAAATAACTAATAATTTTCAGACAAATCAAGTGAAACAGTTTCATTTCCTTCAGCACCCCTGATGACCTAGTTCCTTCAATCTCCACTATATAGGTCTTATTATTGGTCACTGTTTTCCAACACCATAATAAAGATGCAAATTTAGCTCCAAAAGCAATTTTACCCAGAATATTTAATAATGATGAGGTCTGGTGGCCCCTGATCAAGTTTTCAGGGAAATGTTTTGGTGTGGGTGGCTGTCAAGCCACTAAAAGACACACCCAAACGAGACTGAGGCACTAAAGCACACAGTAATGGAGGAATAAGGGAGTCAAAAACTTTGGTGTTGCTTCACTGTTTCACAAGACACAAAGACAGTGGCAAGGACAATATACTTTCCTTTGTAAAAAAAAAAAAAAAAAAAGTTCCACTCACAAAGTAACAATTATGAGTCAAAATGACGCCATTTTCCTTTTGCTATGTTATTATCCTCACATGCACCTCATTCTAGAACTGACTTCATCACATGACTCATGTTTGCTGTGCATCGCCCGTCTCCTGGAGTTTGTTTAAGAAGCTGACAGTCATCAAGTCTCCACTGCAAACAAGCCTGACCCCTCGAGGAACCTCGTGGAGCTCCAGGTCTGTCTGTCTGTCTGTCTATTTCGTTAATCCATTTTCATTCAGAAAATGGCACCACTCATCTGTTGATCCTTCCTCCTCACTTTGATTTAGGGATCTTTGGTGTTGCCTGGAGGTGTGCGCACCTGGTGTGACTGTTTTGAGGATACTTTGTGGTGAAGGCATGCCCGGGCTCTGTGACTCAGCGTGGGCGGCAGCAAGCTGCAGTGGAACACTTTGCTTGCCAAAGGAAGACCCAGTGACTCAGTTGGACTCCATGCATGAGTGTTTGTCAAAGGAGACATGAAGTATACTACAAAGTGAGATCAGATAGAGTTTTAAATGACAAAACATAAATACTATAATGGATAGCCTTGCAGGCATGGAGCAATTAGTATGATGAACTCCGTCAAACCACATGATAAAGTTACCAGGACATAGGAATCTCCTGATCTAAGTTGTTAGCAGCAATTTTATTTCGATCTTTAAAATGATTTGTGTTGTCTGTCAGTTTTTGAGAACGATTTGGAATATTTTTAAAGCATCATCATTTTGGACTCTAAAAACCTTAAGAAGCAATTGTACCAAAATGACATCATTGGCTGGAAATAATAACGGAGAGCACAACCCTATCGTGTGGGCGCCAAATTGCAGCGATCATAAAAACTGAACGTGTCACCGCTTGTGGGAGTGTGTAAAATGGATCCTGGAGGAGTTTTGTTTTGTCCTGAGCGTTGTGGCAGCCTTGAAGTTAACATCAGCACTTTCCGGCCCCCGCTCTTTGTACATAGACTAAACTGTGGCGCCTGGGACACATAACGGAAACATGATAACATGCCATGTGCAAATACAGAGGAGGATAGTAATTATGACATAAAAAGACACCCCCCAGAAACTCTTTTTTGTTTCTTTCTCTTTTCAGCAGTTTTTTCAGCCGGAGGCAGCGGGTGATACATCAGGTGAGAGGTGTTTGCTTGTCTTGTTGGGGCATGAAGTGCCTGTTTTGTTTATTGTGAATCACAGCACTGAAAACACACATTATATTAGCTTTAAATAGTTTGCGTTGAAAATAACTGGTTATAATTATCCATATGTGTCAGAACCTGTGTGATAGTAACTGTAATAAATACTGTATAAATATTCCTTGACTAATTCTGAACAGTCTGGTGACCAGGTCAGGGTGTAATTCATCTTTACACATCTTTGCCCAGCTGGGATAGGCTCCACTCCAGCTCCTTGTGACCTCCTCAACAGGAAGAGAATGGATGGGTGGATTAAGAAGATAAGAATGGATGAATGGATGGCTTAAGAAGTCGTATAATTATTTTATTTTTGGCCCTAAGCCCCACCCTTAGAGTACACTTGTGGGGTGTTACTTATTCCAGTCATTGGGGTAAAGGCAAGTCCAGTCAATGAATGCACAACAACAGATGTAACGGTTTCATGTCTAACGTTGTTGTTAGTGATTGTGTGTGTCAACATTTGTACACAGGGTACACATTTTGGGAATAAATTTAATACAACGAAACCTCAAACATTAATTTGACCTCAAATCGCCCATTGAAAAAAAAAGAAATCTTCTGTTCCCTTATTTTTTCATTCATCTATTCATTTGTTTATTTATTTATCACATATTTTAAGTATCAGTTTAAAAGAAAATTCCACAGTCCCACAATTTGAGAATAATTGCATAATGGTGAAACACAAGTCATAATACATAAAACATAATATCATTCAAACCTAATTCTACGTGTTTCCCATTGTTCATGTGTCACATAAACTGTACAACTTAAGTGAATCTTAAAGAATCAATATTTTCAAAAGGGGAAGTAAAAATAAGCAAGTGCACAAATCCTCATAACGGAGATGTGGCAATGTACTTCTCTTTGGGTAAACTTTATTTTATAACACTTACAGTAGTTTTTAAATGACGTATGCATATACACACCTAAATATTGTTATCCAATATATCTACTGAAATTTCACATTAGATTGCTGGTTTGAAATTTACTTTTATTATAATTATTATTTTATCATTATTATTTTAATAAACATTTAAACATAAAACTTGTCTGGTGTTTTATTCCTTGTTTTTATTTTTTGGGCATGAAAACATAAAAATCTGACATTTTGTTAACTGCTTTATATGACAATATGTATATGTGTTTTACGTTGTGAATATGTGTTGGTGTCCCCCAATTTAAAGAGCAAGTAGTAAATACACATTCTTGACACGTACAAAATGTGTTGGCTCGTGAGTGAACTGTTCGTTCAAAAGAACGAATCTTTTCATTGAATGAGAGTGAACGAATAACTTCCTAAAGTGATTTGTTCTTTTTTCAGTTTATATGACTTCAACCTGTGGGTGTCGGTAATGCGCATTGAAGCTGGTGCCACCTCGCCGTAAAACAAAACGAAGAAGAAAATGACATAACTTCCTGTTCACGAACGAGTTGTGAATTGCATTTCCTGTTCGCCAACCGAACAGATCTGTGCGTGAACGAGTCAGTGAGTGATTTGCATTTGAAGTTAATCGCGAGAACGGATCAGTGAGGGAACGAATTCTGACTTTCCCGTTCGCGAACGAGTCAATGGGTGAAATGCCCTCCTTCCCCCCGTGCATCAACTGATCAGTCAGTGAACGCCTCCTGGCGTGAACTATGTAGACCAGAATGGAGATTTACGATTTGCCAAGGAAAGAAAGAACCACTCACCAATTCTTTTATGCACGTTTTCTCCGAGCTAACGGCTAACTTTCTTGCATGAAGGACTGCGCCGTTATGCAAAAACGGGGAGATTATGCTTCTCTTTGTTCTCTTTATTTTATAACACTTATAGTAGTTTTTAAATAACGTGTATGCATATATACGCCTAAATATTATGATCCAATGTATCTACTGCAATTTCACATCAGATTGCTGGTTTGAAATTTACTTTTGTTATTATTATTTTAATAAACATTTGTGTTAAAACTTGTCTGGTGTTTTATTCCTTATTTTTATATTCGCCAATTAAAACAAAAATTAGACATTTGGTTAACTGCTTTATATGACAATATGTATGTGTTTTACGTTATATGAGTTGGTGTCCCCCAAAATAACAAATGTCGGCATAACGGATTTTTTTTCCTTTATCCTTTTATTCAAACACAAACACATTCGGTATAATAACACCATCAACTACAATCCAACAAATACAAAATTAAAACATCAATGTCGGCATAACGTGTGTCGGCTGGCAGAGCAGCAACGCTGTCTGTCACTCACTGGTGAATCTTCGCGAACGAACCTGAAAATGACGGTGTACCTAATCGAGTGTCCGAGTGACGTCACAGATCAAACAGCCAATCAGAAAGTTGGGGTGAGGGCAGGTGTGGCACTTTTCAATTTCATTTAAGCTTTGACCATGATTTTTCCCTAATGAAGTGGCCTGTTATTAGGAACACCTAAAAATGGCAGTGTACCTAATGGAGTGTCCGAGTGACGTCACAGATCAACCAGCCAATCAGAAAGTGGGGGTGAGGGCGGGTGTGGCACTTTTCACTTTTATTTAAGCTTTGACCATGATTTTTCCCTAATGAAGTGGCCTGTTATTAGGAACACCTAAAAATGGTAGTGTACCTAATGGAGTGTCCGAGTGACGTCACAGATTAAACAGCCAATCAGAAAGTGGGGGTGAGGGCGGGTGTGGCACTTTCACTTAAACCAGTGGTGTCGACCTCCAGTCCTCAAGGGGCCGCGTTCCAATATGTTTTCCAAGTTACCCTCGTTAAACACACCTGCGTGAAAAGTTTTAGCCCCTTTCACGTTCCGCAGGAGCTAAAACTTTTCACGCAGGTGCACTTAACGAGGGAATCACACGGACACTCCATTAGGTACACCGCCATTTTCAAGTGTACCTAATAACAGGCCACTTTATTAGGGAAATATTATGGTCAAAGGTCACAGGTGTCAAGCTCTACTCCTCGGGGCCGCGTTCCAATATGTTTTCCAAGTTACCCTCGTTAAACACACCTGCGTGAAAAGTTTTAGCCCCTTTCACGTTCCGCAGGAGCTAAAACTTTTCACGCAGGTGCACTTAACGAGGGAATCACACGGACACTCCATTAGGTACACCGCCATTTTCAAGTGTACCTAATAACAGGCCACTTTATTAGGGAAATATTATGGTCAAAGGTCACAGGTGTCAAGCTCTACTCCTCGGGGCCACGTTCCAATATGTTTTCCAAGTTACCCTCGTTAAACACACCTGCGTGAAAAGTTTTAGCCCCTTTCACGTTCCGCAGGAGCTAAAACTTTTCACGCAGGTGCACTTAACGAGGGAATCACACGGACAGTCCATTAGGTACACCGCCATTTTCAAGTGTACCTAATAACAGGCCACTTTATTAGGGAAATATCATGGTCAAAGGTCACAGGTGTCAAGCTCTACTCCTCGGGGCCGCGTTCCAATATGTTTTCCAAGTTACCCTCGTTAAACACACCTGCGTGAAAAGTTTTAGCCCCTTTCACGTTCCGCAGGAGCTAAAACTTTTCACGCAGGTGCACTTAACGAGGGAATCACACGGACAGTCCATTAGGTACACCGCCATTTTCAAGTGTACCTAATAACAGGCCACTTTATTAGGGAAATATCATGGTCAAAGGTCACAGGTGTCAAGCTCTACTCCTCGGGGCCGCGTTCCAATATGTTTTACAAGTTACCCTCGTTAAACGCACCTGCGTGAAAAGATTTTGTTCATCTTCATGACTGCAGGAGCTAAAACTTTTCACACAGGTGCACTTAACGAGGGAATCTTGGAAAACATGTTGGAATGCGGCCCCGAGGACTGGAGTTTGACACCTGTGACCTTTGACCATGATATTTCCCTAATAAAGTGGCCTGTTATTAGGTACACTTGAAAAGAGTGCAGACGGGGCCACCTTATGTATTTCTACATAAATACTTGCATTTGTTTGCATATACTTATTCAAAGCGAGGTTCCAATTCTAAAAACACATTTGGGTATATGCTCACACCTGGGATCGAACCAAGTCCTTACCGAGCAAGAGCCCGTGTCACTAACCAGTCGGTTATTTCAACCTGGCGGTCTAGGCCGTCTGCACTCTTTTGTACTAATGATGTGCATTCCAGTTCTCAAGTGAACTGAATCTTTAGAATCGGTTCACTCAAAAGATTTGTTCAAAAGAATCGTTTACCGAATCGTTCGCTACACTTTCTTATTTATTTATTCATTTATTTATTTTTACCTCGTGTAGTGTACCTATTGAAGTGTCCATGAGGTCTCCCTAATCACAGACCATTTCATTAGGGAAAAAGTTTTAACTCGTTCGCGAACGGTAAAGTCGGGATTCGTTCCCTTACTGATCCGTTCCCTCACTGATCCGTTTTCGCGATGAACTGGAAATGCAAATCACTCATTCACTGACTCGTTCACTCACAGATCCGTTCGGTTGGCGAACAGGAAATGCAATTCACAACTCGTTCGTGAACAGGAAGTTATGTCATTTTCTTCTTCGTTTTGTTTTACGGCGAGATGGCACCAGCTTCAATGTGCATTACCGACACCTACTGGTTGAAGTCATATGGACTGAAAAAAGAACGAATCACTTTAGGAAGTGATTCATTCACTCTCGTTCACTGAAAAGATTCGTTCTTCTGAACGGATCGTTCACTCACTGGTGAAAGTCTCCTGCGCTATACATAGCCCGGACGACAATAGGGAGCAGCGTAGCTGAGCTTGCTGTGATGGCCTGCTGACATGCACAGCAGAGCCCGCAGGTAACAGCTGCACTGTGGCACACAGATGCACACGCGTGCACGCAAACACGCACACTCTTGGGAACCAGTTGTAAAGTCATAACTGCGCCTTTTGCTCTTTGGTCACATGCCCTCGCGATGAGACTCGAGCAGCTATTTGAAGCATTGTTCCGATAAGCCCAGTGTGTGCGCACGGGTGGCATTCAGCAGCGTGGGAAAAAGAACAAATGGCTGATGAGTGTCAAACATAGTGTTGCCGGAGGAACTGTTGGAGGAAGAAAAAAAGAAAAACTTCTAGCATGCATTTTCCACTAGTCAGTTATGTTATCAATGGTTACATTGCACCTTCACTTCCTGTTTGGAAGAATGCATCTTGGTAACAATAAGATCTGGCTAAAAATAGTATCAACGACATCTCTGGCATACCTGTGGTGCAATAAAATGTGTACTATTTCCTTGTGACACTCAGCGCAGCATTTTATTCACGTGATCCTACTTACGTTGACATGTGCAGCGACAGAATGCCATTAGACACAGTAAATGTCAGGCCATATTAATTGCACCATCTGCAATTAAAGAGTCTGCGGTGAGAGCTAGTGTGTCTACCTCTGTCCCGTTCCAGAGACTTTGTCAAAGAATGGCAGCTATGCAGGTCTGCCGTCGCCCCGCCTGTCCTATAATGAAGCGTCTGCGAAGCCTCAAAGGAGATCATGTGATCAACAAGGACTATTTCCATATTATTGAAGGTAATCCGTGATAGAAGCCATGGGTGGGATTTTGCACTTGATGGGTTTAGGCCTCACGCTTGACCTACAGCCAGGGCAACAAATAGCATGGATATGGTGTGGCAGACTATGAATGAACCAGAAGTATGCATTGGCAGTATATTTATTGTTTGGCCTGGCTGAAAAGTCTGGTGACATCTCTTCTTGATGACAGATACATACTACATAGAATAACCGGCAACAATGTTAGATCGTAGTGTCTGCATAGACGCGTGATCCATGTGTCAACACCAGCAACAGGCGATGAGCTCTTCATCACGCTCGGTGACTTGTAAAGGTCACCGGAAGGTCATCAGCATAAGTGACCCTCTATCCCCTCATCCTCTCTGGAACAAGATTTGGCTCGCATCGCTTCCGAACGCACAAAAGAGTCCACACAAGCCGACTTGTTCGCATACTCTGTGGTCACGTACGCACAGTTTACAAGTGCTGCCAAGAGCACCTTGGAGCCAAGAGCGCAACAGTGGCTCCGACTGCAGCTGCCGGAGGGATGAAGAGAGCGTCCTGTGTGTGCACTTGTGCTCAATGAGGAAGAGAAGATGGCAAGCGACATCATTAAGCCCACTTTTGGTCTTCACCTTTCTTCACTTTTGTAACTATCTTGCATACTAAAATTCAGGATTGCTAACCGACTCGATATGGATTTTGAGCAGATTAGGTTGAAGACTGTATTGGGTGGGCTGAAGATCTAACATTCATAGAACATTTTGGTGGTGGCTGCCCTCATGTCCCGCACGGACTAATCTGATGGGTTCAAGAAACTGTCCTCTTGTTTAGAGTTGAAGTTAAAGTGGCCAGCGCTAATGTGAACACTCTGAGCAGATAACATTGAAATGGCAGCACATAGGGGCTGAAATCTGATTTGATCTAACAGCCACAGTAAAATTGCTACTGAGTAGCAGTGTAGCCAACACACGAATTGTAAAGTAATACCATTTTATAGAACAAATGTTAGAATTTAGATTGTAATTGGATATCAGTCAGTGTTTCGAATAGCTAGCCCTGTCTTCTCACCACTGTATTTGACTGTTATTTTTATTCACAGCCTGCATTTATTTGGATTAGTTTGGGTTCTTTGCAAAGGAACAAAAGAAACATTTCCTTTCAGTCGTGCCTTAAAGCACGTGTCACTCCCAACTGCATCATTTTAATCACAATCACCTAACAAGTTGAATCGGATAGAGCATTTCCAAATCAGTATTGTAAAGTGTGTCACTGGATTCAAATAAGTGCTTCCAGGAAAATCTTAGCGTGTTCTACGCTGGGGAATGATTGGCCAATGACAGGTCAAGTGTGGAAAATCAAGGAAGGGATGTGTGTTGTTGTCGGCAACCATCAAGAGTCGTGTCTAAACGTAAAAATAACATTTTGACCTTCTGCAATGTGTGGCATCTACAAGTTCGCCCAGGTGCATAAACATTTATGTTCGATTTATGGAGGCCCCTAAATTCTCAATAAGTGTAAGTTTATCATTTTAATGTTGCCCTTAGAAGTTAAATTTTCATCCTATCAAAATGAAATGAAAGTTTTGAGATAGAATGAGTCTTTGTTAGTAAATCCCACACACAGCATCAATAGCACATTGTTCTGCGGTCAAACCACCAAAACTAATCAAAATTTTCAGTCTCAGAGAACAGACTGTGCACGACATTAAACCAAAAGGCATTTTGACATAAGTCTGGACTTGATTGTCACCTCGATCGAAGCCAGACGTCTCGTTTTCTCATGCCGCCACCTCGACTCACTCAAAGTTTGAACACACACAGCTGAAAAGTGAGTCTGCACAAGGTGAGTGACACGATAAGGACAAAACAGGTTTCTAAATAAGACACGAGCCCAGCCCTTCAGCTCTCCTCCAGAAACCTCAGAGCTCTTGGCCATATCTCCCATGATGCATTACAACGGTCTCTCACAAGAGCGGACACTCTCTTCTCTATCTGCGGGACTGGATTCCTGACATTCTGGTTCTCTTGCATGACGCTTGGCACTTTAGCAAATTCTTCAAGGGTGAAGTTGGCTCGGCTGTGAGTGAGAAAGACCATGGTCCACTCTTGTTGACATTCGGGTGATGTGAAAATGTATGTTAATTACTTCAAAGTTTTGGAACACTTAAAGCACATGTTGGGTTACACACTCCTGTCGCCTCCCAATCTTATATTACCAAATCATTTTGGACAATTTGACGCTCACAGGGCTGTGACCCTGGAGCACTAAGTGTAAAAGAATCTGGAAGAAAAGGCACTTGTCAGTGGTACAAGTAAAGTTAGTACATTTTAGAATAATTCAGAAATTGTTTAGAAATAGAGTTGCTCAACAGTCCAACCTTTTTAGTAAATATTCCAGCTCACTATTAGAACAGTCTAATAAATTGCACTGAATGATTCCTAACCTAGATTACCAGATTTGACTTTGAATTTAAGCTAAGCAGTGCACTCAAGACATTCACAGAAACAGACGTTTCATTGGTGCACAACTTTAATAGAATATTTTAACTCTGTACAAATTGAAGAGAATAAGCCAAGTTAACAAGTTAAGGCCATTTGTTAGCACAGGACCCCGTGTGATACATTTCAGGACAACAACCACAGCTCAGACGCAAGTGACCAGCTCAAGACAATCAAGAGAAGCAGGCAATTGCTTTATTGCTTCTGATGACCTGCCAACAGGGGCATCCAAACTAAACAAATTGAATCTAAAGGGCAGTAGAAAAAACATTGGCAACATGTTTTCAACAAATGATTCAAAAACAAACCCATATACAATAACAAAAACTTTAAATGCTGAGTACAATGTACAAGTGGGGACACAATTGAAGAAAACATTCAATTAGGCTTGTTAGAGCAGCCAAACAACCTGCATGCTGTCACAGATTTGAAAGGTCAGAGTTGGCTTCAGTCTGTCCTTGTGCGGTGATATACTGACTGGACTGATCGTGAGCAAATGCAGAAAGAGCTTTAGTAGGGCACAGGAAGTGCTAACATTCTGTTAAATGCTTGTTTAAATTGGCATCTGAACGCAGCATCGCGTCAAAACACTTTCCCCCGATTAAACGTTCAAAATTGGAACATGGCAGTTTTGAATCAATTGGAGGATAGCCTCCACCAATGTGGCTTCCTGAAAAGCATCACTACACTGCTGCATGACACCAGAATAAATAATTCAATGACAAGCACAAGTATGAAACAAAACTAAATGTTATACATTGAGAGAGAGAAAAAAAAAACCCAGCCAAAATTGACTTTGCTCTGCAGTTCCCTGGTGATATAACTATCGTGTTGATGTTAAAAAACCCTGAGTAACAGATCCATAGCAACTTAATTTTATGAGTCCTTTAAGTTTCATTTTTTCTATGACGTGCTGAGATTCTTGGCAGTAATGCACTAAATTCCACTTTAGCAAAAGATGAAAATTGCCAGGATACATCCCTGTTTGGAGCGAGAAAGATGCCAAACAAAAGGCGATGTGAGCAAAAACAACAAACAAACAAAAAAAAGTCATGCACTTGCTGTTTGGTTTGTATCTATTGCGTTTGGATGACCATTCATAGAAGTGGGCTGCAAGAAGAGGACTGGCTGATTGGCTGAATTGAAGGATAGCAGGTCTCCTTGTCCACCGGTCACCGTGGTTACTGCTGCTTGCATTCAGCAGGTTGGGCGGGTGCTTCTTTCTGCGCAAGACAAACATTAAACTCAGACAAGGAGGGAGCGAGGTTTGGCTAAAGGGAACTATTGGCTGACAACGAGAAGCAGCTAACAGGAAATGCAGCGAGTTTAAAACCGCTTTGGTGCAACACGGATGGAGGGGGAGCAGCCTTATAGTAGACGGAGCAAAAAAGAGGAGCGGGACGGAATGCCCAGGATGTGAGATTGAGGATCACCAAAACGCAACCCTTGATTACAGGAAAACAGAAGCCAAAGAAGCGAGCGCAAAAAGACTTAAGGGACACAAAGGCAGTTTTGAACAGATGGAGACTGCAGTATGTGGCCATTCTTAGTTCCTCCTTACCTAGAAATGCATGATTGATTAGGCCTGTGGTGGGAGGAAAGACAATGTCATGCAGACGTTCAACAATCTCATCGAACCTAATTCTACTCAAATAGACAGTCGCCTTTGAAATGAGGCCCACACTCACAATGAAGAGCCAAAGTGCTTCAGACAGAAATGAATCGGATGATGTCATGCTGGTCAATTCAGGTCTGGTGTGTTATGCCAATTTACTCATACAGCTATATTAAGGTGTTTCACAAGCTAGCACTTTGGCAAATAAGGTAAGTAAAAAGGCCCCATACCTCAAGCACCTCAATCACTTGGTTTAAGAGAAACATAAGATAAATGAATAGAACAATCGAAGCTCACACCGCGTAAATAGCGGCGGCAACGTGTGCGCGCTGGGCTTAAAGCGGCACTGCACCGAGATGGTCGATTGGATACATATGGACACCACCACTTGCAGCTACAGGGGTTATACGTTTCAAGGTTTTGAATGGTGCACAGACTACTACAAATCTGTGTTACCTTGCTGCAGTAGGAATGGAAGCAAGGACTCTATAAAGCGATACGAACACAAGAAATCACCATAGAACATGTAAACTCATACACACCCTCGGGTCAAAGTCTCCATCGTCATCATCATCATCGTCGTCGTCATCATCATCGTCTTGCTCCTGACAACCATAAAGACAGATAAAGTACTCAAATCAGGGCATAGAAGGTGTTAAAGAACCTTACTTTGTGGCATAGACTACACAGTTTTCTACTAACTGGGTCTCATTAAAAGCGTAAATACTACGACAGGTTCACACGACGGGTCATAATGCTCATGTCGGATTCTTAGGGGAAATCAGATTTGTTTTGGTAAGGTTCACATTAAATGTGACCCGAGTCCGTTTCGTATTCAGTGAGTTAAGAAAAATGACAAACCTCATCGCCTTCTTCTAGTTCCTCATCAAACTGTAGTTTAAAAAACAACAACAACAACAACAACCACATGACATGTTAATTCCACCACGTTAATTCCACCAAAGATCACATATTTACTTACACTGTCGTCATCTTCCATTGCCTCTCCTGTGAAATACAGCACTGCTCTGGGAATTATTCTCTCACGGAAGAAATGACCGATCTCAAAGTCAAAAGTTAGCTCAGAGTCCTCGTCCTAGTTTGGAAAAAAATAAAACAAAATTAGTGTTGATTAAAGAGTGCAACTAACCATCTCATAGCTGCAAGACAACTGCTCGGGGATTTTTGACAGCAACTCACCATTTCACCACCGTCTGGTGAAGCTGTGGAGGAAAACAGAATGATATTATAATCAGCAAAAACATCAGTCTATCAATCTATCTATACACACGCACACACACACACAATACAACCATTTATATTGACAAAGTGCTTCACATATAGCATTAATCCTGGGAGAGGGAGGTGTATGGCTTGATTGGAATCATGAGACACAAAGGAAATATAGAAAGCAAAGTAAAACTCATTATTTTTGTTATTTGCTATTCTATAAGCAAATCGGGGAGGTTCAAAAATCAGCTAACACATTTTGGGGGAAAAAAAAGGCCATTAATCACCAAGCCCTTGCATACCAGCACCAAATCAGAATTTGAACTAGTTCAATACAATAGATGAATGCAGCAAGGAAGCTCAGAGCAGCTAAGAAAAAGCTATTAATATTCTCCAATCACAGCTTGATATCAGGGAGACAAAGATGGGTTGAACCAATCAGATGTCAGGTCAGCCTCTGAAGAGACAGAACCTGCCCAGACATGTCTGAGATACAAACAGAAACATTTCTGTAACCAGGAATGCCTACTAGGAGTTACGACCAATGTTACAGCGCATTATCTGGAAATATGACCAGTAGGATCTGGCCTTGCCCTTAAGATTGACGCTATATAGTCTATCCACACACTAATTTGGGTAGCATCATCTTGGTTGCCGTTTGAATTGATTATAAGAATTAAACAGGCCGTTGCACCAGTTTAGTCGTGGAACTACAAAGTTTCAGGAGAGTTCAACGTCTACCCAGACACAGTGTAGTTAAAATATTGTCCAATCGTGGCGACCTCTAGTGTTGAGTTTAGTTTAAAGCAGCAAGTTGCTTGTGGGCAATTGAGGACACGTCAATTGATAGCGCCTCCTCTTAAGGTTTTTTTCTTAAAGCAGACTGCAGTATTGGCAAGTTAGGCTCGAACGTCAAGCTACCAAACTTGTAGCTGTAAGTGAGAAGTATATTACATTTTTTTTACATTAAATATATAAAAAACACGTGAGCTGTATTCGTGTGAATCATTTGGACACAACTCTACCCATATTGTAAAACAATGTCTTGAGTAATATACAAATACACCGTTTACAAGGAATATACAAATAATGACTAAGCCTATGCACCAACACTCACCTTTGACGGGGTTGAAGAAGTTGAAAAAGGAGGGGTTGTAGACCTGTTTGGTGACTGTGCGGACTGTGCCACGACCTTTGTGCTTCTGCTTTTTCTTGATCGTTTTCACAGTCACATCCTTCCCTTTGTGCCAATCTATCGGACAGCTATGGGGAGAAAGAAAACCAAGGTTAGTTATTACTAACATTGCTTACTTGTTGTAGACAACCACATTGTACCCTAACAGGCATCCAACTGTTGTTTATTACTGTGTCTGTGATATATACTGCTTGAAGCATAAAAGTGATTTCTTACATTTGTCAGCCCTCAACTGGATGACAACCTGCAGCAGCTAATCTAAGCGTTTTATACAAAAATTGATTTTTGAAATCAAATTTAACCTGTGGTCTGCACACTCAAAAAAGCTCTACAAATCTATAGCATGACCCAGTGGCATTCAATTGTGAAATCTATGCACCTGTTGAAACTAAATAACAGTGTTGTCTGTACAAATTTTAGATGAGTCTTTTTTGAGAATATTTGAAAAGATAATTACCACCTTCTCATGCCGTTTAAACATTTGAGTCCAAAGAATAATCTAAGGGTGTATTCAGACCTGACTGTTTGGTCCACATTAAAAGGACCAGGGTTAGATTCTAACGCTGGTCCAGACCTTTTATGCAGGTGTCAATACATGCAAACAAATCCTGGTGCGGATTAAAGAACCGGACCGAAACCCACTATTTAAAGTGGTCTCGGTTCGCTTCAGGCGTGAATACAAACGGCGCAGATAAGAACCAACAGCACAACTATGCAGACCAGGAATACAGCGTGTAGGACTCGCATGTTTTCCTTAATTTCTGGGTCTGTGCGCCACCCTGGTCATTGCTGTCCAATGGGAGCACAGATCGTCACAAGCGTGGATGCGTTTCCAAAATATACTTCATTTGCACAATGTACAGTCGGAATAGGAACCGCACCAAACGAAAAAAAATAAGTCCGCTTATGGTCCAGACCAAAGGACTTTTCTGGTCTGAATACACCCTAAGAAGCCTGCCAAGTGCATATCTCACCCGGCACAGTCGATGATCTCTGGGCCCTCAAAAGAGAAAGGCTCTGTAGCATCAGGCTCAGACTTCATTTTGTAGACTTTAGTAAGGACAGCATTATTGAAGTAACTGTTGGGCTCAAAGTGGAACTCCAGAGTGAAACTCTGAAATCCCAAAATAAGATTACAATGTTTGCAATCGTATTTAGGAGTTGTCTTATTATTTAACGCATCGATACTGACCATGGGCTGTCCCGGTTCGGAAAACTTGACTTTAATATCTTTCAGGTGCTTCAGGATTGGCTCGTCATGTTCCTGGCAGAAAACTAACAGTTAATACAAAGGTTAAGAAATGGGCCGGGATACTTGTGTTCAAGTGAAGCGTTAAATGTACTTGGATCAGATCAGAGAGCATATCTGCGTTCCTGAATATAGTGAGCCAGAAGTCCGGGATGCCTTTTGGGTCTTCCATTGGTACAGCATCATCCTTTTTAGCAGAGTCAATAGCTATTTTTTTCTTCATCTGCTCCTGTAGCAAGAGGACAGACAACAGCCAGTAAGTCTGGTCTATATACAGTATTGATATATATTGTTTCTCTTAAATGTAACTTTTAAACAAGGAACCACGAGCCTTGACTAGAATCCAGGCATAAATCCTATTAATTAAATAGTCAGGACACATTTATTTGCTCTGGAAGGAGTCTCAGAGTCATTGGAACTACTTTACACCACAGGGAGGTAAAATGGTTGTTATGGGGAGGAGGCAGAAAAGGTGCTCAACACAGGGACAGATGCTGGGTTGGTTTGACTCCACCCCCAGACACCTACATACTCAGCGTTGCATGAGGCAGAACCCCCCCCCCCCCTCCCCAAAATAGCACCGTTTTCAATTACATATACATTTTAAGCGTGCTATAATTCTTTAGCCTATCGGTATTTTGAAGGCAGATGTCAGAAACCCGGAAGCTCCTTGTTGTATTTTGTCTCCTTTAAGAGTTCACTGAAAGCTCCACTTACAGATAGCTCCTCCTCTTCATCTTTGTCACTGTTCCACTCACACTCTGCATCTGTGGGTTCCACTGTGCCCGTGACAATCTCTCTTCGCTGTGACAACACACATACACACAGTAGTGTCAATGATTAAACAGACCAATTGCAAACAGCCATAGATCACAATAAGAGTGAAATATCCATCCATCCATCCATCCATCCATTGAAATCAGAGCGCCAAAGTGCTGCATGCACAGGTGCAGGCAAACCTTAACCGCCAATCATTAGGGCAACTGAGAATGGCCTGGTTCTTGTGACTAGCTCCGGAAATAGCCTTGACAACAGTCGGCTACTCGTTGTACTAGTATACACTATAGCACTATGGATGCAGTCCAACCAATTTCATGTTGGACAAGAGAGGCATCTGGCGCCACTTAAGAGTGTCCTCAAGCCCATGGGTACACCCGAGTGTTTAGTTGGACTCTTAAGATAACAGTTAAAGAGTACCTTTTCATACAATGGCCGATAGAGGGTAGCATACTTCCTCTCCAGTTCATGGACCTCCTCGTAAAACTTGGCTTCGATGTTGCCACACTGCACCTGAAGCCTTTTCAAGGCATGCACTCGCCTCGTCACTGCTTTGGGAAGGCTGTGGTAGAACGTACAGCAAAAAGTTTCAGGGGGCACTGTTGTGACTGTCATCTCTGAATCTTCAGAACAAGATGTTCAATATACAAAGCCAACAACCATAAGAAAACATTCATATCAGTCAATTGTGATTTTTTTTTTTTTTTTTTTTACAACAACGTTTTTAAAATAACCGTTTTTGTGGACATTGGAATGTGCAGAGTTGCTCCTACCAGTGCATTCATTGTAAACGTTTATTTGCTTTACATGCTGCTCCAAAAGCAGTATCTTTCATTCATCATTCAATTTTCTTACAACGTACAAGTCGTGAACTAATCCCCTCTTGCAGTTGATTTATTTTCAGATACTACCAGAGCTGGTGTTGCATTTTAAGTACAGTCAAACCACCTTACAATAATGTAGCATGGCATAGTATAGTATGGTAACAAAACATGACCTCACTACTAGCTTGTGTAATTTAAGTGTTTTGAGGAACCTACAATGCAACTCATACCAACCTTTCCACCGCATGCAAGTTAACAGATTTGTCCATCTGTCCGAGAGGATTCTGCAACCCCGGCTCCCCTTTACCTGCCAAAATGTGTGAATTTGTGCGAATGAAGTCTCATTCATAAGGTCAATCAGACTTGTACAATTGTGCATTAAGACAACCTTTGACTTAAACAAGACAGCAAAATGACAGCAATGCTTGACCGGGTTGTACAAGGCCAACTCAAAGGTGCACTTACCTTTATTGACCTCCATTACAGAGATGCTGCTCTTTCCTGTGAATAATAGAAAGCAATGATAAAGCTACCACAAGTAGTGACTGCGTGTTACTTTCCACACGGGATTGCTCAATAACACCATCAGAAACAGTCCCTTACGCCACGGTCTCCAGCATGTGGCACAAAGAAATCATCGTTGTTACAAAGGGGCACACGTATTTGCAAAGAGCCCAGGTGTGACGGGCACAGTGTGGCGAACAAGCGCGGGCCGATGACGAAGTGACGCCCTGGCTAGCCTACGACAAACAAAGTTGGCGTCTGCTCGCGAGTGAAAGCGCTCTCGACGCCCAATGACAGTTACACAGTGGAATTAAACGCAGACTAGGTGCACGATTTCAAACAGTCTAAGTTTGGCTTCCTGGCAGCCACTACTGAACAAGAATAGGCGGCGTTTGCACGTTTGACAGGGCTAAAGCGCTAGCTGACGAGCAACAAAGTACGAAGCAACGTGTTCTGTGACCAGTCATTAAAATGCCACAGTAAAATAATAGATAGTCGTTGTGCAGATGCCAAAAGTCGCGCGGGGTCATAATCGGCAAAAAGGTGACTTCATAACACCACTGTGCCCGTGTTAACTCCGTTTAACAT
The DNA here is from genome assembly GCF_901709675.1 of Syngnathus acus. Classification (NCBI taxonomy): domain Eukaryota; kingdom Metazoa; phylum Chordata; class Actinopteri; order Syngnathiformes; family Syngnathidae; genus Syngnathus; species Syngnathus acus. The sequence goes on along the minus strand of NC_051092.1, from coordinate 9,061,465 downwards.
ACGGCTGTTAGCTCTTTGCTAGCAGCACTGGTAAGCTAGTAGTTGCTGGCTATCGTTAGCACTGCAGTTGCTTAAAGTGGAGACAAAGTAACTTTGAGCCAGTTCACCTGAAGTCCTTATAGAAGAGTTTACTATCTCCAAGGACTGCGTCACCTGCTCTTTACGATTACTTAGCAGCGATTAAAGGGATCTTTTTACCTGTGACGTCGGGCGATCAAGTCACAGTTCTCACGCGTCTTCGACTCTTCTTCCTTGGTGTGACGACTTATATTTCAGCGATGTACGACTGCCCTCTGCCGATCAACATAATAATTATTACTAATAATAAAATTGATGGGTAAATTCTCTTTTCTTGGCTGTCAGTAAACATATCAATCTGCCCACCCCAAATATAACATTTATGGAAAAGCCATACATTGCATAATTTTAAAATAACTTAGAGCTTTTCATCGAAGCTATGCCAATTAATTTTCTTTTGATTCTAAAAAGTTAAATATTACTCACCAAGGAAAGGTACATTTTTATGGGCTGTCACGCTATTCACCACGTACCAAAATGGAAACAATCGGTGCGATATAATTAAATTATTAAATAAGAATTGTAATTAATTATATGAAAAATTAATAGGCTCGACACAAATTTAAAATGTTGTCTTAACAGATGTTTACAGGTCGTAGCTCACCTGAAACAAACTAATATCAGACAAGCTATATTTGATACGAGTTTTTAAACCTGTTTTGGTAGTGATTTAAATCAGTTTTAAAGTTTCTGTGCAACAATGCACAAGGCCTATAATAATTAAAATGTAAAATGTTGTGGACACACTTTTTTTAGTTTGGGTGAGCGTGGTTATATGACCACCAGAGGGCTTCATAGTTCTTCATCTCATAGGGCGAGTTTCTTCAGTGAATGGACCAAAATTTCCACTGCCAGATAAAATTAGCATTAGTTGCAGGCGTATCTTTCAATATTTTGTCAATATTATGATTATTGCCTTATATTTCCCTTATTATTGATTCATGAAGACACCTTCTTATTGCTTATTGTATTGTCAAAACTTTATATAACCTTTATTTATTCAACTTTATAACCTTTATTGTATAATAAATTGCCTGTGGTTTAATTGATCTGTCTTGCCAATTATAGTAAACTTATTGGTGGGTCAGGGAAAGTAAGAGTTTTATTCGTAAGTAAGTATTATTACCCTAAATGCTTTTCTTTGCTTCTCATTGTTAATTAAGTGTCAAATTAGCACATCTGCAGCCTCTTGGCACTCATTTACAATGAATAAATAGAATAGTGACTCTTTATACCCCAACCAGCAAAATCAGTTGGTCAAGCATTGGTCATAATTTCTTAAATGATTCATCTTTTCTTTTCTTTTCTTTTTTTTGACGAGGAAACATGCTCTTTACAGAAATAGCATATTCTGTAAAAGGCATAAAGTCACCAAAATCAGGCCCTCTCTGTTTGCTATCAACTGCTGCAACGTGCGCACACTTGAGAGGAAGTGACAGTACCGGGGTCCCTCAGGGTATGATTGTGGTGACCAGGCTTTGTGCCTGTCACAGTGTGACATTTACCAGAACAGATCTGTACTCACAAAGAAAATCAAATGTGATTGTAGCATTTAGGATCGAGCCACAAATGTAGACAAATATACAGTAATTACTGATTTTCGAAAATTGTGGATGATTGTGGCGCATTTATAGATGGAATTTGTCTAAACACACACACATGGTCAAATGTTGGAACCCTCTGATTCAAGAAAGAATAACCCACATTGTTCACTGAATAACTCAAAAATGATGAGATGAATTGAAACTGAAACATGGAGAACCTCATACCTGTTGTGAAATGTGGAGACAGCTTGGTTAAAATCTGGAGCTGCTTGCTGCATCCAGCTCAAAGAATGGCTAGAAACCAAACTTTGGACCATTTGAAAATCTGCAAGGATCTGAAATTTTTCAGTCTGGAGAAGGCATCATTTACAGCAGAGACGTTTGAAGAAATTTGCACACAAGATGTGTAATACCTGTTGACAGGTGTATAAGTCTTTTTTGGGGTCCAGCCAATTTTGTTAAAAAAATAATAGCCATCCTCATCCTCATCATCATATGGCACAAAAAGCACTGCTTTGAATATCGTTTTGTACAATCTCAAGGTCAATTTCAAATTTTTTTTTGGGTGATTTTTTTTTTCTTCAGTGTTAGGGCTTGAATAACTCATTGCAGTATGGCTGTATGACTTTGTACGTAGACATAACAGACTTATTAAAAAGTATATCTTGTGAAGCTTTGTCGGCTTTTCCTTTATCAGGTGCCATATTCACAAAGACAATGGTGACACCTGCAACTCTTGCTCAAAGCTGCACTCCACAGCGTTGGGCTTTGAGCCCCACACCCAAATAACGAACCTAATTGTTTTGTTTTTGTACGTTGCCCTCTCTATAAATGGGCTGAAGCACACACCTGGCTGTTTGGATGCAAAATACGCTGGTGCATTTCCAATAATGAGGGTTACATGAATGCACTCACTTTAAATCTGTAAAGTGTGCAAACATACAAATCCAGCAAAAGAGAACAGTCTAATGTGTTCATCGCTGAAAAGCCGTCCCAGAAAGATTTCTGGAATCTTTTGTAAGTAATTCGCCCTGAGCAGGTACTATTAAAGACAAATATACTTGTGGTTTGAACACATAATGGCCCTCTAAAAATTCCCACGGCAAAGTTGGCAGCAGTGATGTGCTACTATGTAGAAAACTGATTGACTATTCAACGCAAATCCACAACCCTTATGAATGGTATAAAATATATATGAATAAAGTGCATTGTAGTTCTGCTAAGCATGAAGTTAACATTAGTGTATAGCTAGACTTTTTTAATGTCACTCATTTATATTTTTCGATGTGGCATAGGTTAGGAGTTGGATACAATTAGCATGCCCTATTTCTTTCTTCAATATGGAGAGGTATTTGCAAGAAAGAAATTGTTATTTATTGTTAGCTTTCCCACTTCATTCGTGTAAATTTCTTTGTCTGTAATATGAACGCTTCGGTCAATCGGTCAACATCAATGTCCCGTCTGCCACACTTTTGACAGGTGTCTTGTTCATGTTTTTAATGCACAATAAATGTTGTTATGCATGATCTTTTCCCCATGTATTGTAATGATTTGACTGTTCAACCAATACATTTTGAGACCCAATCTTTGTCACGATCTGTGATCAAATCAGTCTTTATTCGGAGAGTTAAAAATGCGAGTCGCAATGATGTTGCACAAGCATCAACAGAAGACAAAAGAAAAAAATAAAGTGGTGATATCACTTGTCTGTTTCTGGTGATTCAACACGGAGAATGAGCGTACAACGTGGCACACCTCATTCCACTGGGGTATTGGGTTTTTTGAATGAAGTGGTCAAGCTCCCAGATGGCACGGATGGTGTTATCGATATGACCGGAGGGACAGGGCGGTGTTTACGAGCAGTCCTGCCCCCGCATCCTCTGTTGTCCATTAAGCCGCTCTCATTCTAACATGGGTAATGGCCTATTTGTACACCATAATCAGACACACACACACATTCACACTGACTATAGAAAGCCATCAAAATAAGACACAGCAAAGCAGCCCCATTGACACAGCTGCAGTCATTATTCACAAGTGGAGGTCTGGGGTGGGGGGCTGGAAGGATGGCAAATGGAACTACTATCTCATCTGATGTGGCTGTGTCATAAGGTTCTACATGCACAACAAATTTAGCTGAATCATTGATCTGGTTTATGGCAGGCGGAAATCTCTGCTCTGTGCAATTTGAGTGCAATTTACTTTCATTTGCACCAATAAGCAATTTTAATCACAACGTCTTTATTTTTGATTCATTGCCCACTGCAATCTCTGTTGTTCAGATTTCACAACTAAAACCTTTTAGCCACCAACAACAATCACCGAAAACACCTTTGAGCACATGCAGCCACACAGAGTCAGTGACTGTGAGTTGACAAAATGTTTCCTGCAATTTGAGGATTTCACGCTTGACAATAAAACAGTTTATTCATATTTTGACAATAAAGGACTTTCAATGAATGTCAAACTAACTTTCAGCCACCATGGTTGTTAAAACTTATGGTCTGTAAAAACATTCAATGTGCACGAGTTAATCAGGGTTTGGCTTAGACAATATCGTTTCCCTTTCTGATAAATATAACAAAAGAGGTTTGACTTATTTACCTAAAAAATACAATGCATTCACAATTCACATGCTGCCAGAGAGTATTAAAAATAAGTTTTGTCCAGCAGTTGAAAGGTTTAGTGCGATACCGATTATTAGTGATTGAAGAGGCTGATAACCGATATCTTAAGCCGATATTCATTTGCAGTAAAAAGGAACATTTTGGCAAAAAGTTTTTTTAATAACATGTAACACTTAAATGCATTTCAATGCCATGTTTATTAAACAGCAGCGTTTCAGATTTATATGTTCTTTCAGTTCAAGTTCAAAAACGAAATGGTGGGTTTGGTGGAGAAGAACTCCGAGAACTAAACCACCATATTTCCTCCCATATTCCAAAAACATGCATGGTAGGCAGATTGAACACTCTAAAGTGCCCGTAGTTGTGATTATGAGCATGAATGGTCTGTGTGTGCCCTGTGACTAGTTGGCAACCAGTTCACCGTGTACCCTGCCCAAAGTCAGCGCCAGCACGCCCGCGACTCTTGTAAGGGAAAGCAATTCAGAAATTAGATGGATGGATGGAAACTTGTTACAGGTGGAGGCAGATACGTACCACAAGCAAGTGGTGTGTATCTGCGGCCCCAGCTGCTTGATGTTCATTAAGCACTAGCGGGACGCTGCAGGCTGGTGGCTGACAGCAGCCCATTAAGAAAAGGTAAATCTAATTGGGAGTCGCTAGTTCCACACAGCTTGCGTGTCACTGCTAGAGGGTAGACAGCCAATATTAGCACGTCATAGCACTGTTACTACCGCCATGACCCCAGTAACCAGAACAGTGCTAATGGTTGAACAACGTGGGCCTAATCACTTTACGTATATAAAAACAACAGGGATGCTGTGCCTCTGACATGGGTTGCACATCAGTCTGTACACTGTCCTGCATCAACAACATTCATAAGAAAAAAAAAATCATTGAATCAATTTAGATCAATTAGATTGTGTGGACCTCTTGTAATCCAACATTCATATTATTAACAGGTTGTGCAGTCTGCAAAGTCTTGGAGGATTGAGAGCAAAAATAAAGCCGAATGTGATGTTGATTCAGTCGCTACTCGTCGCATTGCAATCAGATGGCGTGCTATAGCAACCACGTTGCTAAGGCGCTTGTCTCAAGAAACATTACTTCACTCAACATGGCAATGGTCTTGAAACAAAAGTTTAGAACATTCCTTTCCCTTGATGGTAACCATTCAGACTGCCTGAAAGTGAAAAGATGGAGCTTTTGCAAGCAATCTGCAAAGGTTTTCTGCTGCTCAGTCAACTTGGCATGTTACTCAAGAACCTGTAGTAACTTGTATATACATATTTTATTCAGGTTTTTTGTTTTGTATGTGAAATGTTAGATGCAGTGATGTTGGGAAAATCTAACCTTTGTAATCTTTTTTTTTTTTACATTTAATAATAACATTTAATTTAATAACATACCTAAAAAAAACAGAACACAACGCAATGAAAAAATACTTGGTTGAATTTGAATATGTTTGTGTGGTGCTATTTTCAGATTAAACACTGCCCTGCATGTGAATTTGGCTTTTGGTCCTCTGATTGAACCAGCAGGGAATCCTGACATACAAATTTTTTGCCACCCTCCTGTTGCGCTTATGGAAAATGGCTCATTAAGTAGATGGCCATAAAAAGACCACAGACCACACGCTTGACATATGACAACTTGTTCAACCAATTTATATATAAAGACCAACATGATGAACTAATACAAAAAACGTTGTGGTGTGTGAGGCAATTTAATAGAGACCCCTTATTATACATTTTGATCAACATGACATAAGCAATTGATAATGTCGGAAACATCTGACAATTGTACATGATCATTTGCATAGATGTGCCAAAGCATTTGCGACGTTTTCCTTTTTGTCTTTTTTTTGTGTGTCGGGGGAGATTGAAAAACTATCATAGGACAATATTTTGTATATCCGTTTCTCTTCATCAACAAAATATGTTGTGATGCTAAACTCAAAGGTGACTGACGTTCTGCCACCCTGCGGAGAAAGAATCGCGGAGGATGATGGATAATAGCCCAGCTGGCCTTGTTAGGTGCAATTAACCCGTCTGAGGTTCCACAATTACGCAGGCAAAAGCTGACACTTACAATGGCACAATGCAACCACTGAATCAATGCATAATTGTAATAATTATAATCCCGGTGTCATTTGCAAGTATTTCGAAAACTTTGAGAAAAAAAAAGCTAGAGTTGGAAAAACAGAGGTAAGAATGCTGGAGAGATGTCACCTCTTCACAATTGTGTCAAAAGTTAGTTGGTAGGGGTTGACACAAATGCCTCAGCCAGCTAATGAGACATTACTTGGAATTCTAAAGCACTTGTATGAATATCCATGCACTCCTCCATGCACACCTTCATCAATTAAGTTTCTCCTACTTACCCATAAATGGGTTGCGCTAGTAGCCGCTTAAGTGACGAAAACTCAGATGTCCCTCTCCCCAGCCACATTGCGTTGGTTTTCCAAGGAGATTGTTGGTGTTCCAAATCCAGGTGGGAGACATATCTCACCAGCATGTCTTGCTTGGGCTGTCCCCAGGGCCTTCTCTCTGAAACGTGCCTGCAACACCTCATTAAGGAAGCATCCTCACCAGATGCCCGAGGCTTCAACCTGAGCCCCTCCTAGATGACTGAGCTTCTCACCTTATTTCTAAGGGGTGGTGGCACACCCGGTGGAGGGAACTTATTTTGATTACCGTAATTTTCGGACTATAAGTCGCGGTTTTTTTTCATAGTTTGGGGGGGGGGGCGACTTATACTCAGGAGCGATTTATATACATATATATGGGTTTTTTTCACTTTTTTGGGCATTTTATGGCTGGTGCGACTTATACTCCGGTGCGACTTATAGTCCGAAAATTACGGTAATTGAAATTGTTGTCCTTTCAGTCATGACCCGCAGCTCATGACCACTTGGCTACAAATGGTCCTTGTAAAAGTTGGAAATCAGTGCTTGATGAACACAAGTGGCTAAAGCCCAACTGTGGCAGGGTTTTTATTTTTGGACCTGGATTTGACACTTCTGTTGATGAAGACAACAGACGTCTGTAAACAAGATATATGTATGTTGCTCTCACATACACGCACGCACGCACGCTTGCACACACACACACACACACACACACACACACACACACACACACACACACACACACACACACACACACACGCAAACACTTGAAATAAATTATTAGCTACGGCATGAATAATTATGCCTAATTGCAAATAAATGTCAAGCGTCACATTGTTTTGCCTTTCAGAAAATAACACTTTCAACAAAAGGTCAAAATAATGAAAAAGGGAACCTTGAATAACCCCTCAGGAAGCAAATCAATTCAATTTTTCACCCTTAAACATTCTAGTTACTTCTAAAGATTTAAAATAGCATTTAAATTGTCTATTTCTGACGAACATTTTGTTATTATTGCCATTTTAATAATGACCTGCTTTGGGGTTTAAAATAATCTGTAAGAAAACAATTTAAGTCTCTAGTAGGAGTGTTCAAATTCATGAAGTAAATGTACAATACATGTGAAATCAAACAAGAGTAAGACCTCTCGTGCAATATTATACCGGCCTGAGCAATACGAAAGTGTCAGCTGATTAGCCCATATTAAATTACAGTATAGACCTATCACCGCAATGCTCTTGAAGGAATTTATCATCATTCCAACAAGGTAGAAATATACCATAAGTCTATTTGTTGTTACGATCGTTTGTTTTATATTTCAACCTTTCCCTCTCTGTGCTCCGCTAAAGGGGTCAGAGTTGTCATAAGCCAGAGGCTATAATGCTCTCCAGCATTTTGAGCCAGTTGGCTCAGGTTATACAAGAAACGTCTAAGCGCAGAGTCACACATGCCTCCTCTGCACCCCTTCAAGGTTGCAGCCATAGCATTTGACCAGAGGTCCGCAGATAATCTTTTTACCCCTGCCTGCCTGTGGGCAACGAACATCACTCCACAATCACGTTAAGCAGCTAAGTCCTCAGCCAAAAGCAATAGGCTACAAATCTATGTGATGCGCTTGTTGCTGAGGTAAGACAGAGACAGCCCTAAACAGGGTATGAGCAGTGTACATCGTGGCCGTATGTGTGTGTTTTGTCCCTCCTACACGATGAAATCTAATTTTGAGGAGATGCACAGATTGGATTGACCTGATAAAGTGACTAAATTTTCCACGGTTAACCCCCCACCTCACCCACCCATTCTAACCTAACATTTAGGCCTGAAGTAAAGACTTTGATTATCGTGTCATTGCAGTGTCTACAAATTAGTCACACACACGGACACGCACACTCACGCACGCACGCACGCACGCACACTCACGCACGCACGCACGCACGCACGCACGCACGCACACACACACACACACACACACACACACACACATATATATACGTATATATACGTATATATACGTATATATATATATATATATACGTATATATACACACACACACACACACACACACACACACACACACACACACACACACACACACACACACACACACACACACACACACACACACATCCATCCGTCCATCCATCCATCCATCCATTATCTGTACTGCTTGTCCCAATGGGGGTCGCGGGCATGCTGGAGCCTATCCCAGCAGTCATCGGGCAGTAGGCAGGGGACACCCTGAACTGGTTGCCAGCCAATCGCAGGGCACACAGAGACGAACAACTATTCGCACTCGCATTTAGGGACAATTTGGAGTGCTCAATCGGCCTACCAAGCATGTTTTTGGGATGTGGGAGGAAACCGGAGTTCCTGGAGAAAACCCACGCGGGCCCTGGGAGAACATGCGAACTCTACACAGGGAGGGCCGGAGGTAGAATCGAGCCCGCACCTGTGCTAACCAGTGCGCCACCGAGCCACCTATATGTACATAGAAATATATATATATATATCCATCCATCCATTTTCTGAACCGCTTAGTCCCCACGGGGGTCGCGGGAGTGCTGGAGCCTATCCCAGCGGTCAACGGGCAGTAGGCGGGGGACACCCTGAACCGGTTGCCAGCCGATTGCAGGGCACACAGAGACAAACAACCATTTGCACTCGCACACACACCTAGGGACAATTTGGAGTCTTCAATCGGCCTACCAAGCATGTTTTTGGGATGTGGGAGGAAACCGGAGTGCCCGGAGAAAACCCACGCGGGCCCGGGGAGAACATGCAAACTCCACACAGGGAGGGCCGGAGGTGGAATCGAACCCGCACCCTCCTAACTGTGAGGCGGACGTGCTACCCAGTGCGCCACCGAGCCGCCTATATATATATATATATATATATATATATATATATATATATATATATATATATATATATATATATATATATACATACGTGTGTGTGTGTGTATGTGTGTGTACTATATACAGTGTATATATTATATATAGTAATAGTTAGTAATAGTTACCTACTGAGAATGGTTAAGTTAAAGCACGCAGTAGCGTGAATTTATGTGACGTTAAGAAATATGTATATAAAGGTTAGGGTTAGGTGTGTATTTAAGATACGTGAAGAACAACATGATCTATGAAGTATAGTTGTTAAGTATGGTACATATTTGCTCTCGAATATAAATACTGAGTGCACGTGCATTGCTGAATTGACCTAAGTTTGTTTGACGTCAGAAACTGCACACAACTGAGCGTATAAAAAGAAGGACGCTTCTGTCTGGGGAGGAAAAAATAGAAACGCGGTGGAAGGCACGCTCAGACGCACATTGACTTGTAGCAGCTCCCCAGCGCTTTCTCACGCAAGATGCCACTTTCGAGCAGCTCCACATCCTCGTCCAAGAGCATCCGCAGAGCAGCATCCGAACTGGAAAGGTCGGACTCCATTACGGTAAGAATAAGAGAAACTTTCGTAAGCTTTTTACACATTAGCACAAGGATGCCCTAAATGTGACTGTATTACGGCGTTACGCACCACGAAGTGCAAAGAACAATTTAAGGTGACAGAGACTGCCACCCTGTTAACGCAAATAATCAAATATAAAGCAAATCTCAATGGGCACTGCTGGTCATATTCGAATACATTACTATTTTTAAATTATGTATTTTATTTCATTTTTCACATTTGGTTTTGGTGGCTGGCTATCCTTCAAGACATCAACGTTTATAGCACTCCCTCTTTTTTTAACCGTTCATTACCAATGTAAATTTGAATTAATTAATCAATCAATTAATTAATTAGACTATTGTATACCTCACTCTATGAGTCTTATCTAGCATTGAATTGTTTCTTTTTGAATCAGCGTGCTTTTGCAGGCATTTGGAGAATTTATAGGGGTTTTTTTGTGCACCAAGGTCATTTTTGTGTCGTCATTAGTCACTTTATAAATAAATATAGTTAAGTTATATATGTTTCCTTTGAATCAGTCACAGCGCTTCTTAGGACGACGGCAGAGCTTGATCGATGATGCACGGAAGGAGCGTGAGGCAGCCGCAGCCGCAGCAGAGGCTGCAGAGGCCAGCGAGCAAATAGTGTTCGAAGAGGACGATGGAAAAGCCCTTGTCAACCTCTTCTTCACTTTAGCCAGCAACAAGACGCCCGTGCTTTCGAAGACTCTCAAAGTGTTTGAGGTATAGGCTCTGTGTCAAGTATTTCTCCCCCGTACCCAATGCGTTGACATTAATTGGGAGGTCATTATCTGTGTTTCAGACATTCGAAGCAAAGATCCATCATCTGGAGACGCGACCATGCCGCAAGCCCAAGGACAGTCTGCACAGCCTGGAGTATTTTGTCCGCTGTGAGATGCACGTCTCCGACGTCAGCACTCTTATCAGCTCAATCAAAAGAAATGCAGAAGACGTCAAGACCACCAAGGAAGTCAAATGTAAGGCTTTCCAATTCCTGTATTCAACACACTTTTTTTACCTCTTGAAAAAGTAAAGGGACCACGGCAAAATGATCTGTACTGTACAAACATGCAAATCTTTGTTTGGATGCAAAGTAACTGGAGTAATTTGTCATTTTCTGTAAACGCCTCCTGATGAGCACAACGAGGATATGCTATCCTAGATTTTGAATTTATCCTAAATTTTGAATTTATCTTGCTGTGGTCTCTTGATGTCTTCCAGAGCTGTATCTGTGAGATTATAATTCAATATATATTTTATCTTGTGCGCACAAATCTAATACTGCATAAAAGAGCTTTTATATGTAGGCATTACTAGGATTTTTGTTTTGTTTCTATTAGAAAAACTCCTAATGATGTAGGCAATGTGAGTGAGCCAATAAGAGGTTTTACCACTTACATTGTAGCTCCCTTGTATCACATAGAATTTTTTTGCTAAACAATTATTATTATTATTATTATTATTAGTATTAGTATTAGTATTAGTATTACATTCTGGTTATCTACTTTGAAGGTTCTTTGAATCAGAAATACCAACTACATAGCTGTTTGTCGAATTTTTGTCACTCAAATTTAGACTTTGAAGTGATCCAAAATATGGTCAATTTAGCATTTCTAAAACAACAAATTTCGTGATGGGCCAACAATTTTAACAGTTGTACTCTCACGAATATTTTATTTCCAAAAATAAAAATATACTTACTTGTTTTTATTGTTCGCTTGTTCACATAATATCTGAATCTGACCTTTTTTTCCCCAGTTCACTGGTTTCCAAAGAAAATAGCAGATTTGGATAAATGTCACCATCTGATCACCAAATTTGATCCAGACTTGGATCATGATCATCCCGTAAGTCAAGACTTTGCATGACACATACAGGGAAACAATTGTTCTTAATGGCATTGGCCAAGAAAATTGGATCAGTGTTTCTGATTAATTTGATTTGAATAGGGCTTCACAGACCCCGTCTACAGACAGAGGAGGAAAATGATTGGAGACATTGCCTTTGGATACAGACAGTAAGAGACGTATTTTAAGCAGCTGAGTGGCTACTGTGCAAGCAACCTTACAAGATACATGAACATAACAAACTGATACAAGTACACATTTGTCTGTCCACAGCGGAGTGACGATTCCCAGGGTGGAATATACAGATGAGGAAATTGCTACTTGGTGAGGGTTGCTGTATATTTCTACTTCAATTTCTCCCGTTAACAAGGATATGCACGAATCTCACAAGAGGTTCAGCCATAAACTTTGGTTGTGTTGTTTTGTTGTCTCCACTTGTGAGTGTCACTGAGTATTGTGTGATGTGACTTTCATGGCTATTTTGCTCAATTATTTACACATGAACAACAGTATCAAAGCAGTCCATTAGAGTAGGCAGCCTGTAATTTGAGCAAATTCTTCCGACATGGAGTTAATTTTCAGCTCAGTTCATGCCAAGTTCATCCAACGTGAAGAAATACTCTAGCTATAATGTTTGAACTTGATGTGGGTTCCAAGACAATATTCTAAATCACGCCAAGGTTTTACTTTACTTTTGATTGATGCAGTCAGGTCGAGAAGCTCAATTCATTTATTAAAAACACAGTCTACCCACAATATGTTATTGTTTTATTAAAATGGATAATATTTTTTCACAAAATTAGCCTGAGAACAAGCCATGTTGTGGCCATGTCTGCCACTGTCACTTTTCCTTACTTTTGTCCTCATGCATACTTAAATGGGTTTGACGTGGCAAAAGAAACGAATGGAATTTTCACACCAAAAAAGGAACGAGACTTTGAATATTGACTGAAAATGAATAACAATAGTCAGACCGTGTTTTGGTATGAAGAAATCACACAATTCTTCATCTCCTGCCAGGAGGGAAGTCTACTCGACTCTGAGGGACTTGTACAGCACGCATGCTTGTAGTGAGTACCTTGAGGCCTTCCGTCTCCTGGAAAGGCATTGTGGCTATAGTCCAAACAACATTCCCCAGCTGGAAGATGTGTCCCGCTTCCTTAAAGGTATGGAGCAGCAGTTTGTTTAAAGACTCGTTGCAGATGTGAAACATATGTGATGGGAACACTTTTTCATCTCCTAAAACACACAGAGCGCACTGGCTTTCTGCTGCGTCCAGTGGCAGGTCTCCTTTCGGCAAGAGATTTCCTGGCAAGTTTGGCGTTCCGGGTGTTTCAGTGCACCCAGTACATCCGACATGGCTCTTCTCCTATGCATTCCCCAGAGCCGTGGGTATACCAGAGTAACGACAACTGAAAAAGAATGATTGAGGGCACAAACTGAGTAATCCTCCTTTCCCCATTTCAATCAATGTACACACTTGATGAGAAAAAAAAAAAACATGAACAAAAATACTACTATTACATAGTTAAGACAATTAACCAATGAAAATCAAACATTTCTTATGAATTGTGGCCAATCGAATTATTTAAAATAAACTCACAAAACTGGTCTTGAAAATAATGTTAGCGAAAATGCCTGACGTGAGGTGCAGAAGTCTCAAATTGTTGGATTGCAAGAAATGCCTCAAAGATTTCTGCAGCAAAAGTGTGACCATTACTTTTGTGTAGGTTGGTGATTTTTTTCAAAAGCACATTTTGATACACAATGTAGAAGTTTCTCAATGATCGTTCAATCTCCCACCTGCCCTCTTTGCTTTGACAAGAAAAAAACATGCAGTGGATTAACCATAGGTCCATAGGAGCACATTTTTTGTCTGTTTCTCTTTCCATCCAGCGACTGCGTCCACGAACTTTTAGGCCACGTCCCCATGCTGGCAGACCGTACATTCGCACAGTTTTCCCAGGTAATCCAACTCAAGTTGATTCTTGACTACCGACACTATAATTTATAGGTCCAGTTTTACAATTGTTTTATTGTGGCTGTGGTTGAATGCACTGTATCACACTGGCAGCAGATTCTATTCTGTGTTTACTTCATTTAGCAATACAATAAACAGTAAACTTGTGTCAGTCAGCATTGAAAATGCAGATTTAAAAACAAATTGAACACATTAGAAAGCACAAATAGTAATAATGTTGTGATGAGCCAGTGTGTGCCTCTCCGTATCAAAACATCATTGGATTATTTTCTGCAGAATCTTGGCCTGGCATCACTGGGTGCTTCGGATGAAGATATTGAAAAACTATCCACAGTAAGACCAACAGTGTAAACCCAAATACTGTAGATAGTGACGTCCTCATTCAACACTTGATTTGCATGGTTCTTCTTCCAGCTGTACTGGTTCACTGTGGAGTACGGCCTGTGCAAACAAAATGGTGAAGTGAGGGCTTATGGCGCCGGACTGCTTTCTTCTTACGGAGAACTTGTGGTAGGTTCCACCCTCATTTGTGTTTTAATCTTCTCATAATTTCAGAAGATGCAGCAGCCAACTCCACCTTGTATTCATTCCCTCTCCATGCAGCACTCTCTCTCCGATGAACCAGAAACGAGAGCGTTCGATCCAGAAGCTGCGGCAGTGCAGCCCTACCAAGACCAGACCTACCAGCCCGTCTACTTTATTTCAGAGAGTTTTTCTGATGCAAAGGAAAAATTCAGGTAGAACGCTGTCACCTGGATGCAAACCCTTGGCGAAAACATATTGAAAGTGAGAAAGAACATGAGAGAAATAAACAACAAACAGAAGGATGACAGGAAAGTTATGCAAGGACAAGGTCAGAGAACAGCCATCCATCCCTGGAGGCCACAAACTTTTGTAGGTCAGCCAGAAGACAGCTGTTACTAATGTAGGCCCTCTTACCATAGCAAAATACTGCCGTTTTATTTGGCATACACATCAAATGCTGCCTTGCAAAACAAATAGCTTTGGTGAGTGTTTTGACAGGATTTAGTCACACTCCATATGAAAATAGCAGCAAGGGAATGTTTATCAAAATAGAATCGATACGAGCAAAAGTACGATGAATATCATTACATAGGAGAATATTTCTCATGCGGACCTTTTGGTTTCTTTACGCACGCATAGTGCGCTCTAAGGCCAAGTGAAACATTGGTGCTGCACCGAGGCATTTTTTACCGCTTCTACTGCCACAGGTGAGCTGGAGCCTCTGCCAGTTGACCACAGGAAAGTCTTTGTTCACATTTACACCTACCTGTGAACCATTAATAAACATACCTGTACACAGACAAAACGCATGCATGACAAGTAGATTGTGAAAAGTCCAAGCCAAGATTCAAAGGTAGAAAACTCTTGATCGTAAGCCAGACATGCTCCACTGTGCCATGCGACCTCAAGTGCTCCTTAACCTTTATTTTCTTGGCTCTCTTTGTGTGAAACTTTAACCAGGGCATTTGTTGCTGGAATCCACCGTCCCTTCTCAGTGAAGTTCGATCCCTACACCAGCAGCATTGAAGTCCTGGACAACCCCTTGAAGATCCAAGGAAGCTTGGAAGGAGTGAAGGATGAATTGAAGATGCTGACGGATGCCCTCGGTGTTTTGTCCTGAAAATGGACCCTTGACCTTCCTGTCTTCCCACCCCACCTTGCTGTTGTTTGCTTGCTCTCTGCTGTGCTCTGCAACACCCAAAGTGTGACAAACCTTGTGTGTTTGGTGCCTCCACTCTGATGGAGTTTAGAATGAAAATCTGATCTTCTAGAAGCTGGCCAAAAAAAAAAAAAAAAGACTGCAACCATTTCAACCTCAATGTCAACACTTAAGATGATGTTTCCAAAGATGTTCAGTGCCTCTTGTGGTGTAGAGGCAGCTATGGCCATACAGTCTGTTAAGGAAAATAGTGTCGTGTTGAAACTAAAATGTAATGTAAATCAAAATCAAAGATGTACGTATATAAGAAAAGAGTATGGTTTGATTATTTTACAATCAGCAACATATACATTCAGCATCTACTAGGGAAAGTTGATGCTGTATAAAATCAAATCATATTGTATCACCTGTGTCTGCTGTATGACAAATGCTGTGTGAATTAAGTATTTCAGATATTTTTATTTAAGATCGTCAATGTATTTTTATTTAAGATAGTCAATGTATTTTTTCCATTTATGTGTTGAGTGTCAATGCATGATTAAGAAAATAAAACCACATGATGAGCTGGTGATCAATGCTTTACTGAATAGCTAAACTACTAAAATACCCCATATTTACATCCCATCATTATTTTTATCTCCAACTATTAATTTTCTATTCTGCTCGTCTTTGGTCACATGTAAGCCACATCCGATGTCGTTTCCATCCAATCACAAAGCCCATAAAAACAATTAATCCCATTCATCTAACATGCATGTTTTTGGAAAGCTGAAGGAAGCTGGAGTGCCTGAAGAAATCCCAAACAAGCACGTGGAGAACAAGAAAATCCACACACAACCTTAAACCGAGATCTGAACCTGAGCCCTCTCGACGGAGAGGCACCCCAGCTATCAACCAGTGTGCCGTCTGCCTCATCAAAGGTTTTTCCACATAACATTAGATCACCCTACCTTCATGTGATTATGTTTTAGCAAGAATTGGCTGCGTGAATGTAACAGTATCCTTACTATTTTGGTTGCAGCTTGCAGTGGTGTCAAGCATGACATATCATAAAGGTGTGTGGTATCTGGGTTACTTTATTCAGTTAGATGAGAGGACAAAATCAAAAGAGCTCTCAGTGAAATGCAGTGCACCACTGTACTTCTGTTTTTGAGATATTTTCATTATTTGTGGGTTTAGTTTGACCGATAAAAGCTTTACCATGCATTGCAATTTATAACGCTGACATTTCAGTAAAAAAATCCCACCTGTTGCTGAACTGAACCCTTAATTCATAAATATTACTGAATATAATAATATATTCCACAAAATAATAATAATTTATCAACAAATTGTTTGTGGGTTTAGTTTGAACAATAAAAGCTTGCATATTTGCATAATTGGGCCGAATTCCTCAACTTTGAAACACGGTGCTGCTCATCTGTAAATCGATAAATGAATAATTATTATCTTCTTTTTGTCTCTACTTCTCGATTGTTTTTATTCAGGAAAAAAATGCCGTGGTTTATTACCTTCTTGGCAAGGTGATTGCATTGTAGTGTTTTGCCACAGGAGGGTGCTGCTAACCAGTATTTTAAATCCTTCAAGACGGAAGCGGCACGTTGTTGAACCATCCTACTGTCATTCGTGAGTCCCAATGAAACAAAAGCCGAAGCAGAGAAAGTGGCAATTTTAAGCATAACTAAATAGCCACAAGAATGATGTGTTTGTACAGTGTGTCATGCAAGGTGCTCCTGTTGGTTCCATCACGAATCATGACGTCAGAATTGAGAAATCCAGAGGGAATCGTTGACAAACGAGACGGGAGGGGGTTCGATGGAGATGACAGCATAAGGATGACATCATGCCTACATCCTCACCTGCTATGTTAGGTACGCTTGTGCCGTTCATCACTGTGCGTGACGTCATTTCAGTTCATCAATTGCTTTTTATTACCTCCCGTCCTTCCTCACATGAGGGCGGTGTGCGCGTTTTGCTCTCGGGCTCGCTCACCCTGACTTTTGGGTCACTGAGAGGCACTGCTGCATCACTCTCCTCTTGGCAGGGTATCACCGCTCACTGACAACGAAAGTTGACCTCATCAAGCAGACGCACTGATTTAACGCAGTCTGAGCAATGTGGGGAATGTGCGTTGACTAGGTGATGTGAAGAGTCCCGTGGAGATAGTTTGACCTGGTGCGTAAACGCTGTCGATTATGATCATAGGTTCTGATCTTCCTTCAATAGGGCTATATTTTTCCTTATGCTTCTCTTCTAGAGCATTTTTGTGAAAGACATCTCCATGTTTTTTGTAACCGTGCCGTGAGGAGGAGGGGAGGAGCGAGGGGTGGAGTGTGGGGTGTAAAGTGGGCGTGTTTTGGTATATAATACTTCTCCCTCAGAAGTTTGGTCTGTCGCCTCGGTCTCTGGGACAGCCTCTCACACATCATCAAACTAACCAACCGGGGAAACTAACTCACCTGCAAGCACCCGACCACGTCAGACCAACCTTTTCATTCCTTTCTTTCTTTTTTTGTTTTTTTTTGTTTTGTTTTTTTGGGTGACTACTGCCGACTGTCATGGAGACCCTGCGATCGAGACCCGGACACAAATCATTTTGCCACACCTGCAGGACAACGGAGGAGAGCAGACGAAAGGTTAGCAATAATTAACGGTAACTTTTACACATGCATATTTTAATGACTGTTTGCACGTGGGTCATTGAATAAAATAAATGAATACAATGAGAAAATCTAAAATATCAATGCACAACTTAATGCAAAAGTTCAAAGTGCCATTATGCCATGAGTGAATTAGCATTACTGGCATTTCATACAAAAGACAAACCAGAAGGATTAAAATTTGGAGGTAATTTGGTGTGCCGGCTGGTGCAGGACTTGGAGCAAACAGCTGGTCTTATTTGCCGGCAGATAGGGGGCGGTAGGCGAGGGTCAGTTTGCTCAATAAAGGGTGCGCAAGGGGGACAACAAATGCTGAGTCTAGCTTTTCTGACTTAACTATCGAACAGCCGCTCTTGCGAAGTCTGGCATGTTGCGCAAGAGGTAAAACGGCACTTGTCTTGCAATTTTCCTCCACAATTAGCTCTTCTCCCTCCTCGGTGCCGAGTTGGGACCGTCGCATTTAAAAGCGCGCAGAAAGCGGACTGATTTTGTTTTTAAATTAAGAAATTAGGAAAAACTGCAGAAGTAATGTGTCGTTTTGAATCTGGGTGTAAGTTCACCTTGCGTGTATGTGTGTGCTTGCAGGTCAAGAAGATGTCCTCATCCAGCCGTTCCTTGCTCTTTGCACTGGCACTCACCCTCTATGCGGTGGAGATGACCTCGGCAGAGACCCTGTGTGGGGGAGAGCTGGTGGACGCGCTTCAATTCGTCTGCGAAGACAGAGGCTTCTATTTCAGTACGTTTGTGCGCGCGTAACGGTACTGCGCAATTGTGTGGCCTTAAATCATTTGCGTGCCTGTGCGCGTGCCCCCGCTAAAAAAAAAAGGGGAAAAAAAGATTTGTTTGCATAGCTGATACTATTTGCCTATTTGCTCCGTCTGGGCGTCAAACATTCATACACACACGCACACAAGAGAAGCGAAGAAGACAGCTGTGTCTCGAGTGTTAGTCCCGATGCGCACCACAGGCCTGCGCACCGCACTGTACCGCTCATTGCATATGAAAGGCCGGCGAGCCGTGAAGCCGCATACAACACAATGAGTTGCTTGTTTACCAGTAAAGTAATAGCACCCCAAGAGGCATACCAGTCACCACCACCCTAGTGTGCACAGACCACATAGACCACCGTGGTCCAAGGATGTTTGTGTGAGTGTGTGCTATTTTTTATTTTTATTTTTTTCAAATATATGCCAGATCATTAACTTGTGTGGCATAATGATGGCAAGACATGTAAAGCATTGTTTGCATTGTGGTGGATTGTTAATCCCTGAGTGGATAAACTGCGACACACACATACTAGATATTGGTATGCACAAACATACACACTCACAAAAAAATCTCACTTTTGACACACATAGGAAATATCTCTGAACATGGCTTTTTCACAGACCATTATCTAATTTGGATGATTTCTCCTCCCTAGTTTCTTTTCCCCCTTTTCCTTCCTGCAATCAAATCTCTCTTGTGTCTCGTGAGATTTCTCCAACATTGTGTGGGGCGCGGGTCTTCAAATGAGCCCTTTATTGATCGTTGACGGCATTCCCCCATGGAACATTGAAACACTCAGCCCCTTCTTCTTCTCTCGTGCTTTTCTTTCCCGTCATTACTCTGTTCCTCTTTTGATTTGCATTCACCTCCTGTTTTTCAAGGCTCACACACTCCTGCGCCGATTCCCCCGGGCTGTTTTCTCTACCTCTCTGCCCCTCCTCATTCTTGTTATCTCTGCTGACTTGACAAAGGACAAGGTCGCAGAGGAGTTTCCATTTTATGTATTTGCTCACCTAAGGGACGGGCTGGCTCGTCTGGCCCACTACATGCTGTTTACATGCGCATTTGCTCATTAAGGGACTTCCAGCCCTCGTCAGATTATCTTCTACAAACAAAAAGATTTGTTGCAGTTGGTCATAGATTTCCTGTTATCCTCTTTGCTGCGCTACGATTGTAATCCTGCAAAAACAACCTAGATCCATTTCTGAAGAGAGTGTGTGTTCCTTGCTTTAGGCCTTACGTTCTGTTTTGCGTCTCTCCGCAGGTAGGCCCACCAGCAGGGGGAACGCCAGGCGCACCCAGAATCGTGGGATAGTGGAGGAGTGTTGTTTCCGTAGCTGTGACCTCAACCTTCTGGAGCAGTACTGTGCCAAACCCGCCAAGTCAGAAAGAGATGTGTCGGCCACCTCTCTACAGGTCGTACCGGTGATGCCTCCATTAAAGCAGGTGTGCATCACAGCAACAACAACACAACAGTCTGGGAACCAGTGAAATCCTACTCCTCCCATCATGTTGTCCTCTGTTCACCTCTGCCTCACCCCTATATCCTTGACACGCTGTACAGACCGTCTTGTTAGATGATCTAATGATAATGTAAAGTGCTGACCGTCGTGGAAATCGTCCAGCCAGTGGTAGCACATTGTGCTCAAGAAAGGAAAAGCTCACACACTGACTGCTGGTCCGTGACGAAAACAATGTGTTCTGTAAGATTATTCGCTCATTACTCATACAACTGCGATTGCACCGGAACGTGGCATGCGTTTGGAGTTAAAAAAAAAAAAAAAAGCTGACAGAGCCCTTAGAGTCTCCCTCACACGTGCAGCAAATTGTCTAAGTGCTTCACTGAGGACACAAGAAGACACAGTAATGGCTGTGCTCCCGACCTTTTACAATCCCCTGCAAAATCCCTTTATGCTTGGTCATGTTCACGTCTCAGTGACAAGCAGTTGAATGAACGGTGCAATCGTAAATCCATAGGAGAAAAGTAAGCAGACCTCTAGTCCAGAGAGGGGGGGGGGGGAAACGCCGGTGGGGAATTAGTTTGGACATGTCCCTAGTTTGTCCGGGCAGGGAGAGTTGATGGGTACAGCCTGCTCTGAGGGCCAGCTGTTCTTAAGCTATTGAGCGAGCCTCAAGTGAATGAAGGGGGATAAACACTCTTCAAGTGGCAGGACCAAAACAAGCCATTCACATGGATCACTGGCTACTGGCGCATAAATTCCAGGCCCCCTGCTACCATTCCTACTTGTTTCTCATTCAGTGGTACTCAGCGAAACACCTAGCATTGTTAAATTTCCAATGTTTATATGGTCATTCAGTATGCAGCAGTTTAGCCATTCAGAAGGTTGTTTGGTGAGCGTTTGCGTGCCCCTCATATGTAGACGAGACGGGAGCCCATCCTTTTTCGCCGCTTGTTAAAGAGGCAGAACTAAGCACTTGTTGATAGCTTCTCTCAGTTGAGGAAACCAAAACAAGTACTGTTTGGAAGCCGGCCAAGGCTATTATGACTTGCCGCTTTGAGAATCACATTTGATCAGCCGCAAAATAAGCATATCACCCGTAATGAACTGACTCCATCTTCTCCCCTTTTCTTCTGTTTTTTTTCCCTTTATTTTGCCGGCATGCCGCAAAAGGAAGCCCAGAGGAAGCAGCATGTGCCCGTGAAGTATTCCAAATACGAGCAGTGGCAGAGGAAGGCGGCCCAGCGACTCCGGAGGGGTGTCCCCGCCATCCTAAGAGCCAAAAAGTTCCGAAGGCAGGCGGAGAAGATGAAAGCCCAGGAGGAAGCAAGCTTCCACAGGCCCCTGATCAGCCTGCCCAGCAAACTACCGCCTGTCTTGCTCACCACGAACAACTATGTCAACCACAAATGAGCCCGTTGCCAGCCCTTTGCACAGACAAGTGTTTGCAAGGACAAAAAAGCCTAGGGGATTATAGCTTTGTCTCTGACGTCATTTCTGTGGCAGTCCTCTTTGACCTCCCCTGCCCTGTCCGAGCCCCACGCCCCCACCCTCACCCCCAGCCCATTCTCATCCACCGCTTCTTGACCCTCTGCCCTCTTTCTAATACCCCTCAAACCCTACCGCCGTCCTCCGGAACACAAACATGTCTTCACATTCTTCCTGTCTGAACTTTTTTTCGCTAGCTCTTTCAGTCACTGACACAAAAGGATCAAACACAAGTGATGAACAAAAAGTTAACAATTCGGCTGAATGCCATTCAGGTGGACCCGTAAGCAAAACAGTTAATGGAAGAGAGCAAGAAGATGTGTTTTGCAAGTGTCAAAAGGACACCCAACGGAATGATTTTTTTTTTTTTTTTTTTTTGTCCTTGTGGAAGACGACTCAACGTGAGGAGAAGCTTGCATGACAGAATCCATTCCACATATATATATATTTTTTTTTTAAGTTTTTTTTTTAGTTTGCACCGCTACCTTTAAAGGGACTTCCACACTGTAAGGAATTATTTTATAAAATTAGATTCCTGTTCCAGCACCTTTTGATCACAAACAAAAAGCAGAAAAGAGTCTGCAAAATTGCACATTGCCACGGATTACGTCAAACTAAAGAAAAATATATGGCACTATTTTTTTATGAACAATGAACGTGTAGCTTAAAAAATGCCATGGTGCTAGCTTTGGGAAAGGACTCAAAGAAGAGGTTAAAAAGCACGTTTGTTTTTTTTGTTGAATATATTATTACTTTCCGTTTTAAGGAAAGTGTGACTGAAACAAAAGAGAGAAAGATGGGGGAGCTCCTGGCAGTGGCAAAGTCAAGGGGGAAGTGTCACTGAGAAACTATGGGGGCGAAGAGGGCATCAAGGCTCAAAGGAAGTGCTGGTGGCTGCTCAACACAAGTTTGCTGGCATACACGGGAAGGGGGACAAAAGACCCTGGCCCTGTCCCTCCTGTCTTCCGACCCCGAGGCAGATGGACGCAGGGAACTTAATATGGGACACTGTGGACTGCCTGGATTGGGACAGGACAAAAGTCCTGGGACAGTACTTCCTGTTTACCGTGGCTTTGCGGACTGCTCCGACAGGAAGTGTCATGGCACGGACAAGTGGGATAATTGAAGATTTTATTTTAGTTTGATTTTATTGTTTTCTTGTTTTCTTTTCATATCAACATTTCAACGAAAAAAGGAAACCCCTGTCTGTTTGTGGTACCATGACATTTCTGTTTTTCCATGTTAGGCATCCTCATGGTTATTTTATGATGTTACTTTACCGTTGTAAAACAAAAAGGCACAGACATTTTGATTCAAAGGGAAAAAACAGCAATAATGTCAACTAACATTTATTTCTTATTGTATATCAGTAGTATTCACATGCGTTTGCCCGAAAACAAATACTTGAATATATCTCTCTATACATATATAATTTTATATATATATATATATATATATATATGTATATATATATATATATATATATATAGATATAGATATATAATTAGTTTCCAGGGACGTTGTGTTATTTCCTATAGTCTGAGCTGTATCTTGCGTAATGAGCCGTCAAGCTTTTTTTGTTTGTTTGTTGGAATACAAATAAGGGCACTGTATAAAGGCATTATTTATTTTGTTATAAAATATATTTGAAAATTGGTCCAAATAATATGCGCAGCACTGATGCTCAACTGACGGATTTATTTTGTATGATCTCTGTTTTCCAATTGGACCTGTAAGGCTTTTTTTCTAGATGCTTTGTACCAAAAATAATGTCTTTTATTCCCCATTTCATTTGCCATAGTTACTTAAATCAATATTTTAACAGCATCATGTAGTCTGAATTTTGTTGGCATGTTATGTCACAAAAATAGTCACATACTCTTATTAAAAATGATCTGCATGGATCTTCAGAAACCTGTCAATGTTCCGAGGGAAACGGAAAGTATCAGTGAGTAACTTTATTAACCGAAACTGTTCAACATCAGTTGTATTCAACCCACTATGTTTTGAAGCCACTTTAGTATTGATGGCGGGGGAATGTCAAGACCTTAATTAAATAATGTCTTCATAATTGTACACGGTGTCCTGCCATCTTGTAAGGATCATCTTTTTTATGTGCCAGTGCTGCAAATGTCGTCATAAATAGTGTGCTGGTTGGATCAAATGTCATGAGAGGGTCTTAACTTGCGCAGTGCACCTTTACACTCATTGGAGATTAGCGTAATGGTCATTGAGTTGCTCCCTCTCTCCCTCTCTCCCTCTCTCTCTCTCTCTCGCTCTCTCTCGCTCTCTCTCTCTCTATCTGGATGGTTCTTCTAAATAATCTGACAATGGCCTTGATCTTACATATGAAGCATCACCTTCCATTCACGCAAGCATTATATGTTTTAATGAAGGGCTAATGCAGCCATAGGATTCGGGTAAAGAAATAAGCGCTCTGCAGGGAAGAGTGTAATAGTTCCTGAATATGACATAATTGTGTGGCGGAAGATAAGGAGTTGTTCTTTAGACCCTTCCATAATCATGTGGCTTACCACTTCCTCCTGAAATAGGTTATGCATCACTTAAATGAAGCAAGTTGAGGTGAATACATCAACAATACATCTAGATTTTTTTCTGTCAGATAGCATCCATATCCTTCTCTGATTATATTCTACTTTCGATGTGCAAAGAGACAGACAGTGCAATTATTATTATTATTATTATTATTGTTTTATTATTATTATTATTATGCTGGGACTGCATTCATTCACTATTGCAATGTTCAAACAGGCTACTCTGTTGTTATGTTGAAAGACAACCACTTCTTTTGCTAAATATGAAGAGATATCATGCCGAGCAATGGCAACTTCTTCTTTGTCACTCGCTCACTCAGCCTGTGTGTATTTTATTGATTTAACCTCCGCACGCTAGAACGTCCGAAATGCACAATTCATGTACTTTGATTTTTAACATCAATAAAAAAACATTTTATCAAACGTACAACATTCTGTGCATTGTCCACCTTACGTAATGGCTTGCTGCTTTTGCAAAATCTGCATTGTGTGTTCCTCCTGGCCTTTTTTGGACCTCTGTGAGAAGCAGTCAAAAGTTCTGTGTGGTGTAAATGATTTATCGTGTCTTGAGGCTTTCCAAAGAATTTTCTGTTGCTTTCTCTTGCTGCCCCTCCCCACCTTTTCTCCACCTCTGCCTGGCTCCATATCTGTCCTTCTGTTCTCTGCATAGTGATAGAACAAAATGTGCACATCACCACTCACGTAGTAGAAGGCAGGATGGCTGGATGCACTTCCTCTCCTGCGTGCCACACTAAATGTGGCCTGTCGTAAGCTCCCTCCTGCAGAGGCATACTACTAATGGAGCAAGTTCCCATTCTGCAGCTATGTTTGGAGGCCGACATGTCTTAAATTATCACTTGCATATTTGGAAAATGGCATGACCTGCTTTTGCAGATATGCATGTGCATGTATGCAGCCACCCATAGTTTTTCTGTTACTGGGCAGATTTACAGTGAAATGTCTTCCCGGAATGGAATAGTTTCTGGGTAATGTTTTATCATGGCGTTTACATTGGGTTGTCAGTGTTGTTTAATTTTACCATCATAGAGTTAAAGCCCGAAAATGAGAAATGCCACGTCCCTTTATTGCACAGTTCTGTTTCATGTCTGCGTGATACTGTGTGGCCTTCGTAAATCACATAAACTCGGCTTTCCACTGATTGATGTCGTTTTACAATGTCTCGTGCATGATACAACTGTCACTGCAAATTTTCAAGCTCCATGCAGGTGACTGTTCTCTCCAGCACCTGCTCTGGCCTCACCTCTTTGGGCCAGGTTGGACTGGTTCCCAAGTTTTTTTTTAAAATTAAGCCAATGTTATATTTCAGGACTTAGGTTGAGGAAGCTTTTAAACCGATAGATGCTAGATATTTTGTAGAATCCGTAGCACGGTGAATATTGTTTACTTAGCCAAGTTTTTGTCTGATTACTGGTTATCAATAGAAACATTTGTGAGATTTAAGATTGGATAAAACAAAGAAATGCAATTTGTGAGGGGCATAACTACGCTATGTAATGTTGGGTTAATTGTCAACAAATGCCTATGCACCTCTGCATGTACAACATTCATTTGAAGTACATACTATAACACCACCACATCATAATTCTAATAAATGAAGACTTCGAAAAAGACAGAGCAGTGCAAACCAATAATCTCAAATGACCACATTCATCCCAACAGAGAGGCCTCCTGAATAGCAGAGTGGAGTGAAGATGTGGGTGGCACAACTCTCCCAGGCCTGACACTGGAAACTGCCAAAGAGCACACTAGAGTTAGTTGTGGTTGGCTGGATGCACGGGATGCATGTAAGGCCGGGCCAACTATTGAGGAGCAGGGTTCGTCGAACCCAGACCATCGCAGGCCAGTGTGGCCACACAGGCCAATTAAGACAGGCCTTCTCTCTTTTCTTTTCCTCCCATAGGCTGTCTCTCTCTCATCTTCCCCCCCCCCCCGTCTCTCTCTCTCTCTGTCTCTCTGTCTCTCTCTCTCGTACTCCCTCTCTCTTTCTCTCAACCTTCACAAAGCATGCTAACACATTCCTCTTATCCCACTTTGCCTCTCTAATTGCAGTGGGCTGAAAAGAGGGATGGAGAGAGGGAAATGAGACTGAGAGAAAGGGACAGAGAGAGGGAAAAAGGGGGTCATACCACACACCCTAAATGACCAGGACAAACTGTACCGGCGGCCCCTGGAAGAGTCCACGTCGCTATGTGCAGTTTGCGTCAGGTGGATCCACAATGTGAGCATGAATCACCTCTCTGTTCATTTATTACACAGATATCAAAAGAATTTGGCTAATTTTCAAGAAGCCACGTATTCCGCAAATCAAAAATATCACTCAGTCTGAACCCTTGCATGGGCTCAGAGTATAAAGAGGGGATTGTATTTCTTCAGCGCCCCACAAAACGATCTAATTGTCGATTCTTAATCAACCTGTCTCTGTGTGGAGGCTTCCCAAATTATGTAACTGTTGGTTCTCATATATGTACAAATAAGTCGACGTTTTAGTTTTGTAAACTAGCATGATGAGAGTCTTGGAATTTCTCACTGATTGATTTAAAGCAAATATGTTGTGTTTCTAACCCAATTTTGGGGTGCTCAAGCACCCATAAATTGAATCGCACCACCACTAAGATTCAAGAGGTTCTATTTCTGTTGTTTTTGATGATCCCCTGCCTAAAAAACAATGTTACAGCTAATCCCTTCCACAAGTGGTCTCTAGCTCAAGACCATCACATCATTATCATTAGCAAGATTAGGGAAGTTCAAAGATGTTGTCGTAGCAATGGCAGCTGGAGATCCGCAACAACGTTAATGTTTATTGTATTTTGTTTGGAACAGTTGAGGATAGTTTCCACATTTTCTGGCCCTGACAGTCATTGGCCAGAAACTTTTTTTTTTTTTCCAACCACCCTCAGAAATTTCCAAAAAAACAACAACAGTCATATGTGTTTTCCCCACTCCCTATACCTCACCTCCCCACAAAACAGAAAATCCACAAACAATTTGCGGGAAATGAATTGCAAAATACATGGGGGCTCCCTGTATTACACAAGTCAATTTATGAATGAATTTTATATGTTCGTTACATTTCGTGTCAAAGTCCGAGATCCGTTCTTTAATACCGTAATTTTCGGACTATAAGTCGCGGTTTTTTTCATAGTTTGGGTGGGGGGGCGACTTATACTCAGGAGCGATTTATATACATATATATGTTTTTTTTCACTTTTTTGGGCATTTTATGGCTGGTGCGACTTATACTCCGGTGCGACTTATAGTCCGAAAATTACGGTACTTATTATCTAGTGCTGGTTTATTTCTGATGAAATGCATGTGTTGAGGTGCTACTGTATGAAAATATGTTTTCTTTCACCAAAAATGAAAAGGGTTACAATTTGTTTGTTTTATAAATCAAATCAATTTGCATTTGTTTTCAACTAAATAACCTTTATCAGATTTGAGGGTTTAGTCATAGACTTTCCCAAAAGTCTTATGCTTCCCTTTCACAGAAATTGAATTAAAATGTTAAAAAAAAAACTGTGATCTTGCCTGGCATCTCAAAACCCTTGATCTAAATAAATAAATCATGAAATCTAGTAAACGATGAAAAATGATTCCAGATTTGAAAAACATGACCAAAACAAATTAGTTAAGTTACTGTTTGTCCTTTTATAGTCTGCGTCTGACTGCCTAAAAAAAGAAGATGAAAAAATTACAAGTAGGAAACACACAACCCACTCACATACTAAACATAGATTGTTTTGGATGCTGCATCTTCAAATATTGCAATTTTGAGGGTTCTGGTGTCTCTGTCAACACACCATCAAACTGTCGGAGCCTTTGTGGATTTGACATGATGTGCGCTAGGCTGAATTGTGGAGGGAAGCAGTTTAGCCATATGAAATCACAACAGTAGAGGAAGTGGTTTTCTCTGCGGTCACCGGGTCACCGCATGATACCTTTCACTGGAAAACAAGGGGTCACAGCTTAACACTGAAAAATACTCTAAGTGTGATGTAGAGGCTTCCTGCTCTTCTTTTTCTCACAGGATCTCACAAGATTTTATAACAATGTGTGGTGGGTAAACAGTGGCTTACATGCATTGATTTTTTTAAAAGAATAATAAAAATGAAAAAAAAAAAAGACTAAAAGGTGTTTGCTTAAGAGAGAACTGATCGGCGGGGCACTTCTAAATGCACAACGTTGCACTTAATTGGACAGGGAGGTCAGCATCTTGCAACGTTTAAGGTTTCTGACTTTGTAACGCTAACATTATGCAGGTGGGTCCTTACTTCACTCTCCCAGGGCATTCATCATTGTTGCACGTCAGAGTCACAATGTGGAGGTCACCAGGGTACTATTTGGACTGTGCACATGCGCGCGCACACGCATGCACACGCATGCACACGCAGACATTTTTCTCAGGCTCGTTTCAGGATATCAAACACAAGACAGCAGAGGGAATTGTGGCTTCCATGATGTCAGCATCCAATGGCTCATTGAAAACATAGCTTTTCAAATAACAATACATAGATTTCGAGTGTTCGCCCATGTTGTGTTGGAAGAAGAAAATGAAGCAGACTACACAATAACCAAGGACACCCCCGTCTGTGTTTGAACAACATGTAATTTCAGATCAGCGTAGGAATTCCCATTGTGAGGGGAAAATAGCAATGTCTCTAAATTACAAGGTTATACCTGTCACTCCAAAATAACTTCCATTGAGAACATCATTATTATCATTTTTGTTTATAAACAACTGTCTATTGTAAACACATTTTGTGTACATCATATACTGTAGTTATTGTTGCCTCCTTAACAAGTAAAATTACCACACGGGAGCAACAATCACTGCCAACTTCTGTTCCGCATATCTTGCCAGTTTAATAAACCATACGCCGATCCCTGTGGATGTTATTATGTGCTTTTGAATGACAAGTGTTGACTTGGACCTCTGTACAACATGAGTGGTTGCCAGTGTGTGTAAGCAGCTGTCATTCTCTCTCTCTCTCTCTCTCTCTCTCTCTCTCTCTCTCTCTCTCTCTCTCTCTCTCTCTCTCTCTCTCTCTCTCTCTCTCTCTCTCTCTCTCTCTCTCTCTCTCTCTCTCTCTCTCTCTCTCTCTCTCTCTCTCTCTCTCTCTCTCTCTCTCTCTCTCTCTCTCTCTCTCTCTCTCTCTCTCTCTCTCTCTCACACAAACACACACATACTCGCACACAGACACACACACACAATGCTGAAGAATTTAAGCATACAGATACAGTGAAGGTTCCTCTCTTTGCAGCCAGATGAGCATTGTGGTTATCTTCCCCACATAAACAAGATAAGCTCCATTTTGTTGGCCCCCACCAGTCTTGGGGTTACAGAGTTCTTTCCCTTCTCCCTTGCTTTTCCGCTTCCTCTCTTTGCTTCATTTCCCCCTTGTTTTTCTCCCTTTTTGGCAACTTCTTTGAGCAGGATTCGGCATGTGTTTCTGAAGACAGCCGACAAATAAAAATATCATTGCTCAAAATAATACAAATATTTTTTTAATGATGATTTCATTGTGAATTTTGGCTGCTCTTTTGTGAGTAGATAATCAGCTGATCTCATAGCCTATGCGCCACCGCGCACACACATGAGCGCACATGCATAGGCAACACTCCACAGAGGAGTGAAAATATTGGCTTAAGAAGGGCACTGCGTCTGTGCCATTTGGCCGCTTCAAGCCATTGTCTGTTGAGACATGCCATGGAAGCTGGCAGCACTTGTTTGTGTATGCTGTGCCATCTTTTAGCCCAAGACTGTCAATTTCATTCTCATGGTTCAGTAAGGACTGCACAAATACCACAAGTGAAAGACAATGCATGAGTGTGAGAGCACTTTCATATATAACAGCAGCGCCGCCAGTCTGGCAAACACAAGTGATGGCAGGTTGGCTGCGAGAGGGCATAAATGTATACCAACACAAAAAAACGGGCAAACAGAGAAGAAAATATACATTTTGCTTACACATGAAGATGTAAACAAAAACAAACTTGTGCATACAGAGTGCGTTTGTGTTCACACAATTCCACTAATGATGGGTGGCACTATGATGTTTGTGTGTGCTCCCAAAGAATTGGCATTACTACTTGGACCAAATCTGCAGCCAACAGCAGACTATTAACAAAACGTTTTCTTTGTTTGCCTTTTCCCATTTTTTTTCTTCCGTGGCACCAAGCAAATAATGGTCTGCTTATGCCAGACAGCAGTTTGCAGATTACAGCAGTTTGACCCTGGAACAAATCATTACTAATATTTTTTTGTGGGCGGATGTGTTTCAAAATCTGATCAAATCTGAAGATGACCAATTTTCTATACCGCTTGTCCCCACGGGAGTCGCGGGCGTGCTGAAGCCTATTCCAGCAGTCATCGGGCAGTTGGCGGGCGACACCCTGAACTGGTTGCCAGCCAATCGCAGGGCACACAGAGACGAACAACCATTCGCACTCGCGCCTAGGGACAACTCTAAACTGGTGGCCAGCCAATCGCAGTGGTCTAGATCCATAAAAATAATATTTTTGTGTCACTGTAAGAATATAAAATTTTGCCTGGGCCCTGCTAAGAGAATCAATTCCTTTTGTATTATCTCTCATTGCACAGCGATGTTCTCAGAGTGAGCTACATAAATTCCACGTGTACTGACAGGTAAGCAATAAATCTCCAGAGGCTTGCTCCCAGACAGACCTTGTGCGTACACAGTGTACTAGGACTTGTAACTGTAGGCTCAAGGGGAAAAGGGCTGGGTTAAAAGGTAATTGCTAAAATGATGAATGCAAATCTATGATGATTATGGGTGGCAGATTGATGCAGGGAAACCTAAAAATAATTCATTGTAAAAAAAAAAAAGATCAACTGAACAAATCAGTGTCAAACTGTCACAAAAACCTTGATAAACTGCACAAGCAATATTTTCAATAAGCTTCCTAATCACATATCAATAGCAGTAATAGTAAATATTATTATTGATACGACTAAAAAAACACGGCAACCCCCTGTATTTATTTATTTTTATTAACAATAAAATGTTCTTGATTTTAACCGAACTTTAATGGTGAGTCACATGGCGCATGGAGAAAGTGGAGAAAGAAGTGGAGAGGGGGAAGACTGCTTGAAAAGCATGCCACCTGCCACGAGGCAGCATCATTACATAGAAACGCTATCTCTTCGAATTCAAAAGCTAAGCAGAGCTGCTGAATTAGCACATATTAGCATCAACTAACAGATGGTTACTTCTCACTTCTAATAAGAGGCAATTTTCGGTGATGTTGACGTGGAAGTGTTGGTGATCGTGGGGGGGGGTCTTTTGCATGCACCATATGCAAGGATCTGCTACACTAATTGGCAAGTGTAAGTCATAGGTTGGTGACAAAGTGCTGCCTCCGCGAGTCACACTCTGGTCTAGTAATAGCAGTTCGCCCCTAAAAGCAATCGAATGTGTAGTGTGCTTTAATTCTCCCTTGGGGTGTTTTGAAGAGCACATGTAAAAGACATATTAGCACACGTGAAAACTCTTTGGAACTGTGAAACATGTGCGGGATGTGCCCTCTAAGGCATTTAAATTTTCTTCATTCCTAACTGTCAGACAAGTGTAAAACAGAGAACTGCAAAAGCAATAAAACCAGTCACGAACATGTAGAGGAAGGCTTCTGCTGAAGCTTTTTTTCCCCACAACTTAACTTCCATATGCAAATCTTTTGTCATTACATGCTTCCATCACTATCACCCTTCTGTGAAGTCAGTCCTTGAGGTACTCACTAAAGACTGTGGAAATCTGGATTTATGTGTATTTTGCCAGTATCATGTCATGTTAGTCTCTGATTTGGCGTCTTCGTCCTTGCCCTGATAGCGGCAGAAAAATGCTTCAAGTTTGAGTTTGTCTGACGTCAGCTGTTAGCCCTGAAGGTTTGGCCACCTGCGGCCCTCAGTGCGATAAACAATGGGAGCTGCTCAGTTCTCACTTCTGCAAATTTTTGTGTGGAACAAACTGTACCTGTCCATGAACTCTGGTCTCTTTTAACACCTGTAGCTGCGTAGACATCTGCTCTCACTGTATTAGGAGCATCTGCTGGTTAGTGGGAGAGTGGCAGGAGCTGTGGGAGGTTCTGCGCCGACACTCTGAGTAGCCTCTCGATTACTTTACTACAGGTCAAAAATAATATCGGAATAACATGAAACTTTTGAACGAGTTCATTTTGGTGACAAAAATGCACAAAATCAGCTCTTGCAATTAACGTTGGTTTACTTTAACAGTTTTGTGCGACCCTTTAATGGTTGGTTTTATGCATGAAAACTCTTGCATCATTTAAGTTGTCCATCCCTGCAGCACGGAATGTAAAAAGCGAAACTGAAAGCTCGACTGCTCTCGTTTGCTAGTGGCAACTTTGGCCCTTTCAAGATTCACGTACTTAATTTCCAATAAAGGTTTTACAAGTCAGGAGAAAGACTGAGTTCTCACAATTGTCTGTCAAAGCAAACAAAGAAAGCTAGTAAAACATCCCCACACAGACGTCAAAGTTTATTAATAAAGTTATTGTTGTATGACAACTTTGGCCAAATAAAACATTCCAGAGTTGTTTTTGGAAGTTTGACAGCAAATCATCTTGGAGGACTTTTAGCGGGGACGGCACCAGTGTGGTCCCCACCCCCAATCTCCCCTCTTAAATGTCCTCGTCCACCTGTCCCCAAACACATTCCAGCACTATCACATGTTGTGTGTTCTCTGTAGGGAGAATGCGGATCATCAAGGGGTCCTTGGCTGGTCTGGAGCCTGCTGGCGTGTGGAGAGATGACGTCTCGCAGCTCAGCTCACAGAAGAGCTCGGCTCCCCAGTATCAGAGGCCCGTTTGGGAAGTGGGGGGAAGGGGAACAAAAACAGAAAAACAGGGAGATTAAGGAACACAATAACACTTTTTTGTATCATTTACATGTCTAATCAAGATGTCTCTCTTGCACAGGATGAAAGGAAGAGGCCTGAGAAAAACAACACATTGAAGGAAAATAACATGCAGAGGTCGCTTTGTTTTTGTGGGCGGGATCTTCCCTTTTTCACCCCTCATAAACCACCCTCATGACAAGTTGCTATAATATAGGATATGTATAGCCTATGTCATGATCCAGTGTAATGTGTTTTCAAAGTTAAGATGAAGCTTAATGTCAAGTACAACATATTGAAACAGTGCATCAATTATAGGAAAACAAAATGCTGAATTTGTGATTTTGTGAATTTATTAATAGCACAAGGGAAAGAGGTAACAAGTGGGACTTTGCGGGAGAGATGTGTAAGAGGTTTGAGCCCATAACAGGTGCCAAACAAAACAGAGACGATGAGAAAAACATGGTGGGGTTAGCTCACAGCCGGGCTTCCCGCTAACAAAGTGTCACAAACAAAACTGGGACCGTGCGTTTGAGTGTTTCTGGATGATGTTGGGGAGCTTCAGACAGTGTGCCAGTGTCTGCAGCTGTATGCGTGCAATGAGTAAAAACAGTTAAAGGAAATGAATAAGGTATGTTGACTGCTCTATTTTCATTATTTGTATCTATCTGAGTGTGTCTGCTTTGCTTCACAAATTCCTATGAACAGGTAAGAAGAGGATACCCTGAAGTTTTGGAGGGTGGTACACACATGCCACTGGATTAGCATGTACTTCCTTTACCCAATTGACAGTTCAAACCCAATTTTTACATCTTTTCTGTATGTGAGCCAGTGGCGGAGTAAGACTTTAATCCTTGGGGAGGCCAGAGGGTGGCCAAGGGTATCTCAGAAGTTCCGCAAAACAAAAACTTAGAAACATGTTATCAACAATCAACATTCATTTTTATATTGAATAAAATTCGCACACCCAGAACTAGTCGCCAACCAATCGCTTGAGGCCAAATAATTCACAATCACTTGCACCACATTCAAATAATTTGGAGTCTTCATTGAAGCGAACATAGACACATGCTTTTGGAATATGGGAAAACCCACACAAAAAGGCTAAAGTCCAGATTCAAACCTGCAGCATCAGGATCTGTCATGAAGTGAATGGAGCTGGGCGACCAAATGCAGCTTGGACGAGGGTTTATTGAAGGAACTCAAAAGACAGACTACAGGCTCGACTAGGGACGAGAATAACTGAACAGAAAGAAACAAGACGGGAACAGACAAGCAACTAAAGAAACAAGAAGACATGAGACGCAAACAATCCGACCAGGGGAGTGAGGGGCAGACAGGACTTAAATACAAGACAGCTAACGAGAGGCAAGTGAGGGTGATCACACTAATCAGGGCACAGGAGGGGAGGGGCAAGCACACAGACACGTGAACCCAAACTATGACAACATTAAAACAAGGAAACAAAGTGTGACAGATCTTGACAGGATCATGCTAACCACGTGTACACTGTGAGACCACAAACATCCCCACCCCGATATTTTTCATGGGCCGAAACGATGTTGCGAACGGTGAGAGAGGGGGTGCTGACGGATATTCCAACGTGTCAAATGCATGACGTGCACACTCAATGAAGTCGCGAATTGGTGGCCGGCATGCATAACGGTGCCCGCCATCAGCGATGGTGCCCGACGTGCTGTGCAAACAGGGAACGGTGGCCCTGCTTTAATCCATAAAAGGATTTGGTGGACATAAATGAGATCCAAAATTACTCGTGGCGCTTTTGGCAATGCCTTCAACGTATACAACATTTGTGCTGAAGTTGAATAACATTGAGACAAAGCTTACCAATTCTTTGTGCCAGATCATATAATAAACACTTTTTATTAGTTTTAAGCGAGGTTGTCCCAACATTATTAAATGTATGGTCTTTGTTTGAGACAGCCAAGTTATTTTCCATATGAGGCTTGGCTGTCCTCAGCTGCATGGACTCTCGAGAGCTTCAGGACCTGGCCGTCTGTACACATTGCAGCCCTATAGCCGACACTTAAAACATCAATGTATCACGTAACATAAAGAATATACACTATACGTTCAAAACATCTGTGATTAAATAAATCATGCTGAGCATATATTTTTTTTCTTCCTTCAATCAGTTGACTGGGCTCATTCATGGCGCTTTAAAGCCGGGTCACAAAGAGATCAAATTCCGCAGTAAAAGAGAACAACATGCTGTCCTGACACAACCTGTAGGAGCGATCCCTGGTGGTGTCATTAATAGCAGGGTAAGCGCTTTCCGTCCTCAAACTGCTCGCCTGCCATTCAGCACCTTTGGCGGAGTAAAGCGTACATCTTCCCTCCCTCACAGAGTTTAGAAGGCCCCACTGGATAAAAGTGCTGACTGCAAGTTTTTTTGTAACTTGATCGGTTGCAGGTGCTGTTGGCTATGTAAAGCTAAGTAAAATTGTAAACGTTGCCACTAGACCCCTTGCAAAGCCTGCAGCATCATTTCCACTGGTTGTGATGAGTCACTTTTTTCATTTGCCGGCCTTTTGTAAATTTGTTGCCGACGAGCCCAATCAATTTTTCTGAGCGTTTAACAATTGCATCAATGGCACACACGATCACTGATTACATTTCTCGAGTCAATCACTTCCAAAATTTATGTTTTTTTTTTTTTATTGCTGGAACAAATGGAGCAATGTTGCACAAAAATTCAAAACAGTAGTCATACAAGATTTTGCTTTTTTCTTTAAATTTGCACAAGTGCATATACTTGTTGTTGGGCCTTGTTACAAATACCACCAAAGAGGGATACATTGATCATGACCAAAGATTCAAACCATACATTCAAGTATTATGGTGGAGGGTCTAATATATTTCTTAATAAGTATAATTGAAGTTTTTTCATTTATTTATTCATACATTCCATTCATTTATTTCTTCATTTAGGCTCTTCCCTATCGGTCTACGGCATAAAACGAATGACAATATATATATATTTTTTTAAATCCCACCCTTTAAACCTTAAGGCAAAACATTGCTGACATTTCCCAGATTGTCTAAATTCCGAATCCCCCGCCAAATTCCTAAATTAGCGCAAGAAAGAACTTGTTTGTTGTTTTATCTGATACCGATGCATCAGAATGCATGACAGCCAGCAGCAAACTCCTCGTAACCATACGAGTAAACACTTCACTTACAGAAGCTATTTGTTTCCCCTGGCTGCTGAAGATCCATCCATGTGCGTATTGGAGAATGGAGCAAGGTGATTAGAGATAGAAGTCCTAACCCTCAGGCCCAGGAATTCCAGGGCTGGTATTTCAGCAACACGCCAGGCCAGAGCAGACGAGCCCAAACCCCCCACTGGGTAACTTCAGACTTATACAACACTTCTGTAGCACACACACGCACACACACATGCACACGCAACAATAAGCAGACAGTCCCCTACCCCCTTCCTTTTGTTGTTGTTTTCTCATCTCCCCTTACAATGGAAAGGCATCTCCACTCTAGAAGAGGCCAGATTGAGTCATTTGCTCTCCATCTCCCTCATAGTGGCTACATTCTGAGCCTGTCTTGGACTTTAAGCAGCCAAAGGTTATTACGGGGACAGCATACTGTATCTTGCCGGCCTATATGGGACACTGTAGATCAGGGGTCTCAAACTCCAGTCTTCGGGGGCCGCATTCCTACATGTTTTCCAAGTTTCCCTCGTTAAACATACCTGATTCAAATGATCAGTTCATCCTCACGTTCTGCAGGAGCCTGAGAATTGAATCAGGTGTGTTTAACGAGGGAAACTTGGAAAACATGTCGGAATGCGGCCCCCGAGGACTGGAGTTTGAGACCCCTGCTGTAGATGTTGTTGGGCCAAACAAAAGGCGGCTTCAACTTGTGGTGATCACAACTTGTGGCCCCCGCCGCATCAAGGCATGGATGAACTGCCGTCAATAAAAAGCTCCTTTGATTTTGAGCATTGTCTTCTCTCGCTGGCTCTATGATAAGTCAGCAAATCTGCTATCATACAAGGCCCTGGCCTACTTTTGCGCAGGAATTCGACCTATGACATCAGTCTGCTGCAAAGAGGCCAAAGTCTGTCTGACACAAGTCCAATAAAGTCCAGGTGGACTATCTTAAAGATTTTCTGTTTGGAATTCCCCATCACCTCCTTGCTGTCTCATTGATTAGCATGTGCAGACAAACCAGAGAGACATAATACATATCCTGTAATCGAACAAAGAAGAATGAAAAGTCGACCAAATATATTATTTTTTCATGAGATGTTTATATGTCTAACAAGGCGGGCAAAGAAATAAAGGCTCTCAAGCCTACCATATTTTATTTCCCTTACATTTAGCACAGTTTAATGGCATACCATGATGTCAGATGTGCTATAATATTGTCAAATAATCAAAGAGAAATGTGGACATCATTTGCATTTTAGGCTTAAACGCGTTTCCAAAAATCGATGAAGCATTACACACACACACATACACACACACACACACGCACACGCACACGCACGCACGCACGCACGCACACACGCACGCATTTGCTCAGACAAACAGATTGGGATAAAACAGACAATGATGGAGGAGGGTTTACAGAGAAGAAAAACAGAAAACGTGAGAATAGAAAAGGGGGAGAAAGGCGGATAAATCCTCCCTTGTGGCGGTGCTCTCAGGACATTTGATTCAAGGGGTTTGATGTTTCTTTCAGTCTTATCAATAGCACCTTTGCATCAATTACCCTACAAAAACATCCTTCAGAGAGAAAGGCGTTGGGGGAGTAAAGAAAGGGGTAGAAGGGTCTAAAGGAGGAGGGTCTCTGAGGGTTAGTGTGGGAGACAACCTCCTTGTAGCACATTCCAGGCTTTTGTCGTCCCTGGGAATTTGTTTCCTGTCAACGTCTTAGCCACTAGATAATGCCTTATCAGGGCCGAGAGGAGCCCTCAAAAATGACCAAAAAAAATAAGAATGAGGAAATATGAGAAAGACATCTGCTGAATTATTTCTGAGATCAAACATCCTGAGGTGCTTGGGAGACCCCCCAAAATAATCATCACGAGAGAAGATGAAGATAAGCGGCAGCCAAGCTTTTACTCCTAATGACATGATGTTCTTACTCCAACGTGTTAAAAGATTTATTGCTAATATGGATGATTTGGGGTATTATTTCATTGCTATTGGGCTTAATTTATTAGGTGCTTCCCCGCACAACTTTGGTTTTATGGCCGTATGTTTCCCAGTGTCTGCACAGAGATGTGTCTGGCTTCCCCACAGCCAGCCTGGGGCCAGTTAAGCTTTCCCTACAATGGCAACTATAGACCGTTTCTCTTCATGACATCATTTCCAGAGCCCAGTGGTGAAATTGACATTCACCTTTTGGTTGATTGGCCTTTTGTTTTTTTAGAAGTAGGTTTTGCCAGTATCACTCCAAAATGTTTTGATGACCTTCTAATGTTTTCAATTGAAATTCAATGACATCAAAAAGTGCATTGGAATCTGCCAACGACAAGTAGATTAGATTGTGGTTGAATGGTTTATGGTGAAGTTTGAAAATAAATCAACAATATGTGAAATGTCATGTGACCAAACCCAGATTACAGGTTAGCGGCCTTTCAGTATATTCCCCGATAGCCAGGGAGTTGATAACATGATGTGTTGAACATGAACTTGCTAAAATGTTGTTCTCTTTATGTCTGATGTTTAAAGGCTCATTGGGACTTTGACTTTGGGACTTTGACTTTGACATGAGACGTCGTCTTCTTTGTTCGACAAATGTGTAAAACAAAAGATATTTGTTTAAAGTTTCTACGGTTGCCACCTGTTACGGGTTCAGCCATTTACCAATAGCGGAAGGAAATGTTTTTATCTGTTTTGACGAATGTGGAAGTTTCCGATATACCGGATTGTGCTGTGTGTGCCATTTATAGCATTGCAGTGGAAGAGAATTTAAAACAGCATTCCAGACAGCAAGGGACAGAGTTCCAATATGCTTTCCTTTTTATATTTAATTCTTTTTATAATTCTAGTTAAGGTGATACTGCTGATCTTGAATGCTGACATGGCAGAATGCGCCTCGCATCCTCTTCTCTTAACCCTCCGAATCCCTGAGATCTACTCGCAGGGAAGTGAGTCTGAGTCCGTGGTATGTTGGCAGAGTAAACATTGGCTAGCGGAGGGCTGGACTGGGTTTATCAGGTCAGGTCTATCTGACTGACCCTCCCCTCCCACTTTGTTTAGACATACTGACCGGTGGGTCAAGCTTCTATATCCTCCTCCAGATCTGAACCATTATTCCCACAATATCATGTTGTAAAAGTGAAAGGCCATGTTTTACTTCTGTACTTGGAGGGCAAACAGCCGGAGGTGCTTTTGGGGAAACAAACACTGCATAAAGAACTTCTGGCTGCCACCTGAGGCATTCAGATATGCGAGCCCAGTCTACAGAAACAGTAGGGAAAGGTAAAGACAGGTTGTGGGCCATTGACAAATATTTACAGCTCACTTGGACAACAGCAGGAATGTAAGGGAACGTCTCTATCAGTCGTTAATAACCCCACCCCCCTCCTTCCTCCTTCCCCCTTCCCCTCTGTGTGTGGTACTCTTTTCCTCAACTATTCCCCAGGTCTGTCTGTGGCCTGTCAGCCTGTCAGATTAAAGCCGGGCTCTCCCAGTCGTCCTTAAATGCCACATGCTTTGTTTTCATTGAGGAGGGGTGCGGAATGCGTGTGATCTCTTGTCGGCCTCCCTCTCATCCATCTCTGCCAGAAGCTGAAGGGGCAGAGGGGGTAAAATGGGGTTCAGCCAGGGCCAAGGGGCAGGGTCACACAGGGGAAGAGCGGGGTCGGAGGTTAAGCTAGGTTACCCCAAGCCTGTGCACCAGAGTAGCGGAGAATGATGGACACAGAGAGAGGCCTCGCAGACACACCAGCATGCTCTCCAACATACACACACTACTGGGGCCACCAGTACCGTAATAAAGACTTCCACTGACGTTTCGCTCATGTCTGCAACACTGTGGTTATTCATGCACAGTGTGGCCCGTTATTGAGAGCAGATGTTGAGCTGTAATGAGCAGTGGCGACACGATGATGAACACAGAGCTACACTGTGACCTGATATGAAAGAAGAGAGACAGTCAAATGGATGAAGTGAATTGGATGAGTCTCTTGCAGGTGCAAACGGTGTCTTAAAGTCACCTGTAAATTGCTCGTCGACTCAAAGGTTCAATACATTTTTGCTTTTAATAGTTAGATAATAGTGATAATCCCTCCATCCATCCATCCATACATACAAAATGAATAAAAAAGTAAGTAAATAAATAAATAAATGAATAAATACTAAATAAATAAAAACACATATTTTGACTTATTGAGTTTACCAGTATATTGGACATAACTGTCAATTCTACTGTTAACTACTGCCACAATATTGTTAAATGAAGACATTTGTGATACTGTCAATCTAATACGATTATCTTTGTAAGAGCACAAAGGGGCCCTTTTTAAAGATAGTGTGTTGAGCAGTATTTTCTGCTTGAATGTTCCACTGAATGCTCATGAGATATTTTTTCCTGTAAAGTGAGGATATCCTCTTTTTTTCCCAGTGCTACTGCAGTTTTTATTAGCAAGCTCAGCAAAGTTTTTGCAGAATTTCCTCAAACTATTGACTAACTAATGAGGTGACATTTGAAAGTGTTTTCACTTCTGTAAAACCTGAAGAATCAATGCAATCCTGAGAATTATAAATAGCCCGCGTCACCCGTGCAGAGACTCGTGAAAGAAAGAAAAAAAAAAAACAGTTTCTACTTTTGACACAATGTATGTATTTGCATATTGGAACATCTTAATTTTTCTCCAAAGGAATACATACACAGTAGCTGTATGATGATTAATAAAAAAGAAATGAGTCATTCTGTCAAGGAGTTGCAGATTTTGTAATGGAAGGAAGTAAGGCAGTATGGAGCACTTTGGCCTCAATATGGGCTTGCCAAACATGGTCAGCTACAGCCTAGTTTTGTGAAAACTTCGTACCTTAACTGTTCTCTGGTCCCATGATGAACACGAAACGTTTGTATGCATATATCTGACTGCTAAATTTAAACATACCAATTGTCTGACATGATACAGACTTCCTCATGCGAAAATAATTTATTCAGAATTGCAAAATAAACCTGTAGGAATTTAAAATGTTATTTAATCTCACATTAGTTCACGAAGGCGGAGATCTGCACAGCTGTTGCTAATATTTTGTATTTACTACTTGTAGTTGGGATTTGAGCTGCTGAATTAACTAATTTGGTCATTATTTATTGTTACTTACGATAGTGTAGGGGTACACTCACCTGACTTGCGCGCAGGTAGTGTGGGATTGATTCCCACTCAGTGGCAGTGTGCATGTGAGTGTGACGGGTTGTTTATCTCTATATGTACCCTGCGACTGGCTGGCGACCAGTTCAGGGTGTAGTCTGCATGTTGCCAGCTGGGATAGGCTCCAGCACCCCTTGCTACACTAACCAGAATAAGCAGTGTTGAAAATTGATGGTTGTGTTTAGAAGTGTAGATTTCCATGACACATGATGTTTTGTAACAAGTTTAAAAGCTCATCTAACTAAATAACCTAACAAAAAGAAATAAATTCAAGTAGCATGTATAATCCAGTTTCTATGTGAGATTCAGTATGATTCTACACCACTGCAAATTCAAATGATTAAAGTGATAATACTAAATTACACTCCGAAAAGGATGTCCATTATTTTGGTCATCTTAAAACTGTTTCGATCTCAGTGGATGGCAAATGTTGTCCTTTTTGGTGTATAATTGTCCATCCAATCCTTCTAAGACTATCTCAGATGATCACCCTGGACTAATTGCCAGCAGATCATGAACTGTTTATATTAAGTATATATATTTGTAATCCAACAACATCAGAACTTGTACATGGAAGAAATGTAGAGCAGTTCTCATCAATTTTGTCTTTAACTGGTGTCATGATAGCACGTAATGACATGCGTGGCGGTGACACGGGGGGTGGGAGGG
The DNA here is from genome assembly GCF_901709675.1 of Syngnathus acus. NCBI lineage: Eukaryota > Metazoa > Chordata > Actinopteri > Syngnathiformes > Syngnathidae > Syngnathus > Syngnathus acus. Next base: position 9,018,958 of record NC_051092.1, on the reverse strand, counting down.
CTGGAGCACGGGGGAACGCCCAGTGACTGACTGTGCTTGTCTGTGTCTCTGTCCATGGTGCTGAGGGGGACGCAGCTACACCCATACACCTACAGCATGCAAAGTAGATTCTCTCAGCAAGTTATTACAATTGTCCATTGTGTGTGAAGTGAACCTCTCCTGAACTGCCATGCCATAGAAAAATACAAAATATTTATTCATTTTACCATACATAGGCTATATGATATTATCATCAGTATGGAGCAGCATTAGCTCATCTGTTAGACTTTGGCCTTTAAAAGCAGAGGTCACAGTCTTGCTGCTGGTAAAATATAATGGCAACAGGCCTGTTCACTCCGACATGTCTCCCCTGTGACATAATATATAACGGAGTGTAAATTCAGGTGTCCTTCAAGGATTATAAAATCCATCCATCCATTTTCAACAACGTTTAGGCTACCGCCGTAGCCTATCCCAGCAGACATTGAGCAAAAGGCAGACTACACCCTGAACTGGTCGCCAGCCACAGGGCACAGGGATAAGTATGATGAAATAATTAAAAAATTTAAAAAAAAGCCAGAAATTGCAGAAATGTGTCAGTGACATCTTATTTATTATTTCCAGTATATGTGCAAACAATTTTGTCTACTATTAATTTACTGAAATTACTGAAACTTTATATTGCCCGCGCACTCAAAGTTCAGCATGTGTGATTTGCATAATCACACATTTTTAAAAATAGATTCAATTTTTGTTGTCTACTCCACCCACGCCTTTTTTGTGGAAAACATATATTTCCCCCCAATGCATTTCAATGGATGTCAATTCCAGTATAAAAAGTACTCTACTATCTACACGGCTTTCATCACTTGCATGTAGCAGGGGCCGATTGTATATAGTACAAATACAGTGAAAATGTATAACAAATTATACACTCAATAGTTTGAAAAATGCCAAGTCAAAAGTCTGAACTTGAATACCATTGAAACACAGTTCCCTGATCTTAAAAAAAGGCAGTTCATAATCAAAAACTCTCCAGTTTTGCTGCATTGAAGCAACTGTGCAGGGAAGAGTCGGCCACAACATCACCTTAGAGATGTGTAAGCCTCATTGCCAGTTTCATTTCAATGCATGGTCTCATATCCGGTGCCGTGTGGCCCGATTTGAACTGTTAGAGAGGCTACTTAAATGCCTCAAGGGAGCTGAAATTGTACGCCACTCTGTCTTATTCTTTGTGTCAGTGAGAAAGTTGAATACACAGCTATTAGTTAAAACAATTGCCTGCAAAATAGCATTTGCTCCACTTGCAACACCTAAAAAAAACACAAGATAAATTATATAAGATAAATAGAACCTGTACAGTATATAATAAATCAATTAAACTTGACTGAAACACCTTATCTTTAAAAAAAATAAACACACATTAAGATGACTTTCGACAACTTCTGATTTAAAAAAAAAAAAAAAACCTTTACTGTGCGTGTCATGCTCCCGTTGTAACATCCTCTCACTTTCCTGAGATGTTAACAAAGTGAGTATGCTGGGAAGAGGAGAGCACTCACCCCAAATGCCATCCACTCTACCAAATATATGTATGAGGAGATGTCTTAAGTAAATACAACAACAGGAAGTTATCGACTCCATCCAACATCCTGCCTTCTGAAAGCTAAATGAGCGGCTGTAAATAAGTCGTCTCTGCACACAGCTTCCCGGCGTGTGTTTGAGTGCATGTGTGACTCATGCAAAAAGGCGCCAATCCGTGCCACTGAGAACTGGGCCGCACACAGCTTACAGCTATGAGTTTTAGATCGTTCAGCTAATTAGAAAAATATCTTAGATCTTTATAGAGCGCCCATGTTAACAGCGCTCCTAGTATTCTTTACGGATGTACGTATGCATCTTACTCACCTCCAGCCACAGACCGTAAAACCCAGAGAGAGCGGCTGAGCACTGTTGACCTTCAACCCTAATTATGTCTGCCTCACTCAAAGTCACTGTTGAAAAGAAAAGTGAGCCAACTTGCAATTTGATCATCTGTGAAGTATTCTGTGAACAAATTCACTCACGGCGAAGAGTCATTCGTCATTTATGTTACTTATGCAGTGTTATTTCCTCATGATTCCAATTGAATTAGATGAGTACACTCAACAAAGCTTTTTTAAGTCATGATGTGTGATGCATGCCATGAACTTCACCTTTGAACACGATGACCGAAGGGCTTTGTTGCACATTCGAATAATATATGCAACACAAAATTAAACACAATTGCTTGGCTACGACATTGTTAAGCATAAATGATAAATGTCACTGGTGGTAATTGGTTGGACACCAAAACGGGGACGCAGGAAAGGTAAAGCAAACAAAACAAAAAGAGCAAACGAAACATGCATGAATTCACTCATTTTTCCCACTTGTTGAGGTTTGAAGGTGGGTATGATTTCAATCCATGTGACATTCTGGACTGGAATCCAGACAAGAAGTACCTTCAGCTAAAAGTCTCACTCAGAAACTCTCAGTTGTCAGGCAGACACCATCTCCAAACTACTGCTTAAAATGTTGGGGGCTCTTAAAAATCTCCTTTAGTTTTGATCTAAATACGATCAAAATCCATTTATCATATGTGTACCCTCTGTACGTTATGAAATGTTCTTTCCAGCAGCATTTCATGGAATTTCTTGGAGACTCTTGCCACATGGGGGATATTAGCCATCAGCATTGACCCTTTCAGTATCGTAATGTCCAGTGAGCCTGGCCTGGTCAATTATTTATCAGACTGGTGATAAGATCTGTTGGCTGAGCTGATAAGGCTTCTCGTGTTGAGATCATTGACATTCGGCCAGCCAGCATTATGAAACCCCATTGCTTCTGCAGCACCCCATCTTTTCACAGAAGTGAACGTTCGTTGATCGATGTCTACGTGTAGTGTGTGTGTGCGTGCATGTGTGTGTGTGTGTGTGTGTGTGTGTGTGTGTGTGTGTGTGTGTGCACGCGTGCAGGGGATGTGTGACATGACCATTGGTCAGTCCGTCTAGCACTATAACCCTTTACCAGAACACCACTTGTACTTTAGCATGTGGAAGTCATAGTAAATTTACAGCACGTGTTTGTTGGGAGAAAGTCCTCTTTGGATTCAATCCACCAAGTGAAGTGAACAAAAGCCTATTGAAACTAGTTTTATAAAAAAAAAAAAAATATTGAATATAAAAAAAGGTGAGGAAGAATGACGATGATGCAGGCACAAAAAGACTGCATGAACTATAAACATGCATGTAAACACAAGGGGAGGGTATAGTTCTTTGATAGTTCAGGAAAAATTATGATTGCAAAATAGCTTCTCATTCGAGAGAATGCATTCAGGATGTTTCCAGTGTGAGGTCTGCAGAGGTCTGTTTCTCATTGGCAAACTACAAAAAAAAAGCAGGAGCATTCCCTTAACCGTAACCAAGTTGTTTCTGCTGGAATCATGATGACCAAGTTCCCCTTCTATTAAGGAAGTGGTGGCTTTCAAACCAAACTTGAACCTTTTCCTGAACTCGTCGCAATTATAATTTTTTTTTTTTGCCTAACCTAACCACAGCCGAATGACAATGTTGTCACATCATTTAAAAAAATGTTTTGCAGAACAAATTTCAGTTGTGACATTCTTGCAGTCAGAGCTAGGAAATATTTGTCTTGAAAAGGCAAGGTAAATTGACAGGAACATCATTGTTAGGGTACACGTTTATCCAGAGTGATATTTCTGATACCTTGGAACTCTTTATACGCTGCTCAGACATGATAAATAAATAAATTAAACAGTGTGGAATGTGAGTGGAAATGGTTCTGACTCTCTATTTTTTTGACTTTCTATTTTCATGACTGGCGCAGGTCCGGCACAATGTGAAAGCTTGGTTTGCATGTTCGTGAGCATGAACACAACCAACTCCATTCGCTGTCAGCTAGCTATATCGGTGATTTTTATGCTTTTTTTTTCATTTATTTTCCTTTTTTTTTTTTTTACAGCAAACAAGGAAGTTCAAATTCAGAGTTACACACCTTCAATGTTCAATGCTGACCTCAAGCATCTATGTTTTCAAAGGCCATAATAATTTTTTGTGGAAATGCAAAAATGTCAAAAAATATATGGATAAAGAGCACCTACTCTTTTGAGGAATAAAAAAGCATTGAGTCATAATCCAACTCTTGCCACTGTTGGACAACTGAGTGTCCCAAGGTCCCTCCCATAGAGGACCATGTGGATCTCAGATCAGGTTACAGAAGACTTCATTCAGAAAATCTTTACTTCATTGATAAAAGTCAGCAGCAACATTAACTATAATGAAGATTTTTCGGGGGGTTTCTTTTTATAATTTTTAATTATTGAATAATTTGAGTTGAGATCAAACTCCAGCCCTTAATTAATTCTATGCTTTCAATGATGACAATATCTGCAGCATTTTTGTACGATAAGTTATATATTGTATATATCTTTTCATACCGTTTCTAAGTTAGTTACATGCATACATGTAACATAACACAATGGCAAGTTTGAACAAACTGAAGGCTCATGCACACACGTTTTGACTTTCATGTGAACTATACTTCCAGGGAGAGAGCAAAAAACTTTGCTTAACACTGCCTGCCCTTGAGCAGATAACTCCGTTTGTTTAGCTACATTTCGGACTTTAGATTCACACAGGGGGAAAAAATAAAACATCGGATCAATTTTTAAAAAAAATCCGTCACACCAAATTTTGAATTGGAACTTTGACTCTAAACATTTTGTGTAAACAGACATTTTTAACTTCATGTAAAAAATTTACTATTAATTGCCTATTTTTTTCTAGTGGCCCAAATTAAAATAATTAGGTTGGCTTTTTTACTGAATGCAAAAAGTTCTTTCAGTTTTACAATGGGTATTCTTAGAGAGAACACACACTTGGTTGCAGGGAGGACAGAGCTGTTACAATTTATATATTTGGCAAAACAACTTACATTGAACAAGAAATGTGTTTGTGTCAGAATTTATTTGAAGCATTATTATTGAATATATTCTGAATTGGAACCATGGTGGCTGGCTGAATAAAGCATGAAAGAAAAAACACTGTACAAAACTTGGTCATCATCGAAGTAAAATGTAACATTATGAAATAAATACCATGATAGCGACTACAGATGTTGAAAGATTTCTGTTCAAACCATCCATCCATTATCAACACTGCTTATACTTTTTTTTTTTTTTTACACGCTTACACACACTTGAATAAAACTTCCTGAGGACTTACACTACAGACACGAGCAGCATTTGTTTTGCTCATTAGGGTAACTTGAATTCCTGGAACAAATCCCACCTGCCTTGGAATGAGAGGTTGGATAGGTCACAAATACTGAACAAGATAAAAATATTAGAAGGGTCACAACTTTTTGCAGTGCCCTTTATTCTCCCACAAACTACAGTATGTAACAATAAAAATATTGCGAATATTATTACTAAGTCTCTGACAGCGTCAACTAAAACTAAATTCAATTTTGCAGGTGTACTTGATGAAGTGACTGGTAAGAACAACAAACATCGCATGACCTTATTAGTTCAATGGCAAAGTGAGAATTGCTTGATTAAAGGAATTGAACTGCCTTAGTGACGTTACATCGGTTTATCTGAGAGGAGCTGAAGGTCGCTGTAGTAAATTTTGAATTTTAAATGCATCCAGTGACGAAGACTGAAAAGGAGATCAAATAATAAAACAAACATATTCTTTATTACATTTTGGCATTCTTTGACAGAGTGTATTACAATGATATTTAAGTCATCATCTCTTTTATCATTAGGACTGTAAAAGGATGGTGATAGCATGATGATATCAGAGAAAATGACCTCAAATAAAACATCGTACACATTTACTGTCACCTGTGCAATGCCAACACCTTCTCAAGGTCAAGTATGTTAAGGTTATCAGCGTAACAAAAACGCCTGGCTCCTTTTATATCAGACTATGAAATGAGAGTAAATTTACGACCACTAGTGGTATTCCAAACTGGATGTTTCATCACCAGCCGCCAACGGATTTCCATGCAGGCTGTGTCTCCTTTTTTGGCTCCCTTGAAAAGACTTGGTCTGGGTCACGTTGACCCCGAGTCACATGGCAGTAGTACAAGCAGCAGCAGTTTAACGAGTACTAGTATTAACACCATCCATCAGCTCTGTGTCACAGTGGAACATTGGGAATTCGTTAGTGACGTCCTTGCTGATGCTACCAGCTAAGAGGTTGCGGGGAGGATATGCTTATGTCATTGTAAAGGCAGCAGTGGTGTGCTGCCATCTGCAGTTGTCACAGTTCTTTTTCCTCTCAAAAAAAGTGCTGTCATCTTGTGCCAGCTCATTAGTGTTTCGTTAGCTGGAGACTGATGGGGCAGAAGCCCTGTGCCTCAAATATGCAGCAATTAAAACAAAAATGTCCCATCAACCTGTGATGCCAAACAATTCATACCATGCAAATGCTCTGCTAGAGTAATCAATTGATTTGAATTCTAGTTCAATTGCTTTCCTGCCGCCCTTCTCTCAGACCTAAAATCTGCTATCATGAATGAGACAAATTTGATTTATTTTTATTTCGGCAAGTACATAATTAGCATTCATTACAATTTCATTTTACATTATGTTCTACATGACTTGTCGAAAAGGGAGGCGGGGTGGAGCAGAGTTGACCTACTGTGTGTGCGCAAGTTTCCAGAGAAACTGGGGGTTCAGTACCTTGCTCACTTGGACTTGGTCACTAGGGTAGGGGATCAAACCCACAACTTCTGGATTGGGAGATGGCCACTCCACCCTGAGCCATTCAGTGCCTGTTATTTGATACAAATGCAAAATTGTTCCAGCAATATATAGTTGTATTGGATTTTAAAAATTATAACTAAACATACCAAATAATAAAATGAATAGTAAATTATTGCTCTTTTATTTTTAAGGGATGACGTATACGGTTAAAAAAAAGATGTCTAATAGGTATTTGAATTTGAAAAAGAACATAGGCACTGTTCTCATGACCCACTTAATGTTTTTAAAAAGTTTTAAACATTTTAAAATGTTTATAATATGATTTTCAAAATTTATGTTTAAAATGACAAAATTTCCATTCGAATTGAGAATTGTTACAAATCATTCTTTTTTTTTTATTGAGGACTAAGCCAATACACTCAATGATTACAGCATGTTTTGGAAGGATCTGTAATCATTCTGTTCCTTTATGTTGTTAAATAATGTAATCCACATATTGTACTGTATATATGAGCATGTATGCCTGCAATATACATGCATACTTGAAATTAATGCATGAAGCTATGTCACAAAATAAAGTATTGTCAAATTGAATTTTGATTAACGATCTTTTGTAGGATTACATTAGGACGTGACACTAAATATAAAGAATACTACCACAGCCACCACACGTATCTTGTTGTAATAATTGCAAAATAACATTTAGCATAGGTTAAACCTTATTTTAGGAACTGAGGACTACAACGCCACAAGATTTATTTTGGTTCATTCCCTCTGCTAATGACAAGTTACAGCAGAGACAGTGGCGATTGTCAAATGCTGAGTAGGAAGCCGTGGTCTGGGTCGACCACTTGCAGGTCACATCAAGCGTCTGTAGTTTGGAATGGTTTGGTAATAGATCAACGTAATGATTCACAGTGAGCTCAGCCATCGTCTGTGAATGGATAAAATGAATTCAGCCCAGATCCACTTTTCTTAAAATATTTGGAGTATATCTTTTTTCTGACTTGAAAGTGACCACAAAACCCGTTATGCCAGCATGGCCTAGAACAAACACACCCAGACGTGGTTACACATACCACAAAGGTCATGTGTAGGTTACAAATAGTAGCTGTTAACGTTACCACTAGTATTGTGCCCGTAATGCTGCTGCCTGATCTATTAGGAGAATAGAGGCCACGGCACATAAAATGTTACAAAGCTTACTTACTCTCCTGTAAATTCTTCCTCTTCTCCTTTTACAAATCTGGACCGGTGTAAGGATGACCCTTTGCTTTTGTTTATGATACAGATGGAAAAAATAAAAAATTGAATGGCTTGGAGGCCAGTGTAGTCATGGAGTTAACACAGCTAGTTCACTCAAATGACCCAACAACATACCCAAACATTTAATCATCCACAACAGACCAAGACGGAAAATAGGTCAGGCCACCAGAGTTGAAGTGCTACTAGTCTAGTTTGCTATAGGCACATGCAAACATTCAATCAAATGCAGTTCAACGGATTCAGGTAGCCTGTTCATTTGAAGTGATTTGAATGAATGATGACAGACATTATAATGTTACATAGAGTCATTATAAAAAAAATAAAAAATAAAAGACATCGGCAGATGATAAACTTCCTTTGCCTTTATGATGCTATGGAACAGGTTTCACAGCTCTATAATTTAATTCCCGTTAACTTTCATTTGCTTAGGGAATTAAAACGTACAAAATGAAATACTTCATTGTCAGTTCCTTCCTGCACACAAAGTAGAAACAGACCTGGCGGCTTTGACAAAATGTGAATAGCTGCAATAGCTCGGTCCATATCACCCTTAGGAACAGAAGTGCTAGAGCAACTGTTGATCCATGTAATGAGATCATGTTGGACTGGAAAGAAAGCACTCAGATGTTGCATTAGAATACTAAAGCCCATTTGCAGATGGAACAATTTAATTCAGCTGTGCATTTCCTGACTCCTATGAATAAAGTCCTCCCACACAAAACTATTGCTGCAGACTTCCAGACAATGGAATGCTGGCCGCATGAAGTTACCATCATAGATCCCAGCATCCGTCTTGTCCTCACTGAGTGGGGAAAAATAACACAACATAACCGTTCGCCACAATGCCACTGTGGGCAGACTACTGTAGGCTGTGAATGGAGCACTCCATATAAATGTAGCAACAAGTGACTGTTTACGCAGTACTTTAAAAAAGTAGACTCTCTTCGAATGTCCTATCATTTCGTATGGTGTCATAACAAAACTGCTTCTTTAAAGTGCAGAGAAGTGACTTCACCTGATGACATCATTACCCTTTGACGGTTTCCACATTTAATTAAAGAGGAAGACAAAGAGGGATTTCGCCCATTAGCTGTTATAGTTAACCACTAAATTGCATGGGTTTATTGGCTATAAATAAGAACATACTGCTGGATTCTGACCTCCTACAGGCACTGTTTAACTGAGTTTGTGTGTGTGTCTGTGTATGTGTGTGCGTGCACGTGTTCATCACAGTAGACAGCTGCACAGAACGCTAGCATCCACACACATTTATTTTCAGCATATCAAATAAAGTGGAATCTCTGAAGTAGGACATACAAATATAGCCACTTCTTAAAAGGCCCTAGCATCAAGTGGAGAATTCCACAGTTCCTGGAGCGCGATGGGCAATCCTTTTCAGTTTATTATCTCACGTAGCTCACTGTCATCCATGCATGCAGTCATCATGGCAAAGAATCTCTCTGCACTTTCACCAGTGAGTTACTCATTCTGTGGCCCATTTGGTTGTGATTTACTACCAGAGAAGTTTACAGCAAATTTGTTCCTTCCTCTCCTTTTTCCTTCATCTATTCTTCCTCCACGTCCCGCTTCCCATTCACATCAGTATGATGGCATTTCATTGTGTTCTGTTTGTTTCCTCAGGATTCCTTTCATCTCCCAGTCTGTCTGGCCTCATATCATTATTAAAGTGGACCCAAATGCTTTCCCTGGCACACGTTGATGTGCGATTCCAGTAAGTCTGAGACATAAATCGAATTTTTGAAGAAAAAGACAAATAAATACAAGTGTAAATAGCCTCTCGGAAATGACCTTAGCAACTTCTGTGTATAATCAGGCTATCGTATGAGTGTGCACATGTGTCCGTGTGTACGTGAAAGTACAAATGCATGAGAACGGAAAACAGATGAGTAGCAGCATATTAGTAATCGTGCTTGTATGTCTCTTTCAGGGCGCGAGTGACTACGTATATGCGTTTTATAACCAATGTGTGAAATGTTCCTTGCGGCGTTGGAAATGTCTTACACAACCCATGAGGCCCCCAAAGGGTGACGCCTCCCTCTGACCATTCAACACCCCCACACCTCCAGCACGAGTAACATTTGAACAACAAAAACATCATTATGGCTTGGCATTTATCTTATGGCTAAGCGTCTTACTGATTCACTGTCGTCTGGCCAAGACTCTAAATGAGCTTCCAGGAAAGGAAAACATAGAGGGGGTAGAGAAGTGCAGACAGAAAGAATGACATATTATTTGGAGTTGGGGAAGGTGATTCAGACAAACCGATGCACGTCTGGAATCTGTGAATGTCATAATCATGATGAGATGATAGGATAGCCTTTTTGGTCATTTGTTTGCGCGCATCATACACCAGTGGGTGCTACATGCAAGTGCCGCCAATGAGTTGATAAATTTGGTGTGTTTATGTGTGGCTATTGTGTCTGGACTAAGTGGTCATTGTATTCCAGACATGCGGCATATTCAGCTTTGCGTGATTCACTCTGACCAGCATCTGTTCTCTCTGCAGTCTCTGGCAAGAGAACAACACACAAGTGACCCCACGAAAACCAACTGGAACTGACCAGATCTGACCAAGCCTCTAAATATACAGTACACCAAAACAGGACTTAAATGGCATTATTTTAGCGGCAAAGCCTCATTGTCTTTGCCGTTGTCATTGCTGTCAAGGCTTGAAAATAACAAACGCTAACACAGCAATGTCAACAATAGTTGAAAAGTCAGAGGTGAGAAGGATGTGATTGTAGTACTTGAAGAGAGAACCAGTTAAGAGATTCGAGTACCACAGCAACGGAAATTATGACTATTTCATAGTGTTACAGCATTAGGGGACAGAGGAATGGATGGATGGATGGATGGATGGATAGAAGATGGATGGATGGATGGATGGATGGATGGATGGATGGATGGATGGATGGATGGATGGATGGATGGATGGATGGATGGATGGATGGATGGATGGATGGATGGATGGATGGATGGATGGATGGACGTTCCATTTAGTTTCTTTTTGCTTCTTTGACTCAGTCTACACAAATCCAGATCAGTGTGACCCTAATATGGTTGGTTATTTGCAGGGCAGTTCACCTCATGTTGCCAGTAAGACATTAGGATTTCAACAGCTGGAAAAAACAAAAAATGCGTCGACCGGGAGTGCAGCGAAAGACCTTGTTTAAATCAGCTGGCGCAGTGTCGGTGGGACATTTAGACGACCGTGACTACATGTAGGAATATTTGAGGTAGAATTTCCTGTTCTGTCTCACAGACAATAGGATGGACATGGGACTTGAAGCAATCACCCTGCCGCAACTTAGTCGAGTCCATTTACCAATAGTTTGAAAGAACGATTCAAGTGACACAAGTCAAGTGCCACTAATCTAGCTGGCATGCATGCAGGACAACAGAGTTGCTCAACAATTTTTGATTGTTTTCCGTAAGTATGACTATTTCCCAGATTTTTTATTTTATTTTAATTTCCCCAAAACACGGTGTCCTGAATCCAGAATTATGCATCATACAAACAATAACAAAGTTGTTACGACATGAATAACTAAATAAGCATACACGTGGAAATGATACCTTAAATTTGTAATGGAAATATTACTTCACAAAACACTTATTGTTTCTGTAATTTAAACCTCAACCTATTTATTATTAAATTCATCACAGCGGTTGGAGTTACTTGCATTTCCTGTCTAGAAGGCTTTTAATTTGAAATATTTCAAAAGAAATACAGAGTGAACAGCAGCCAAACTCTGGATCACCACTAGTACAATGAATGAGACCATATTTCACCACACAATGTGAAGAGTTAGCCACCTAGCCTTCCAAGAGTCAAACATTTCCGACTGCTGGGAAAAATAGCAAAATGCGTGTTCATGCCGGGGTTCGTCAGGGTTCGTTCAAGGTCGCAATTCTTCGCCGAACAGTGTTTTTTTTAACATGTTGCATGGAAATTTTGAACATGCTCAAATTTCTCTTGCAAAAAGAAGATTACAGTACAGGTAAACATCTGGTGACCGTTTGCCGAACATCTGCGACCTTGAAGGAACCCTGACGAGAAGGCAACATTTGCTACCTTCGAAAACAATCACAATTGTTCGCACTTCAGTGGGATAGAGGCCCAATGTGTGGGTATGTTCTAGCGACTGATCGATGAAATAAGATGAGGAGGGATGGGCTGGGCCATGTAAGGCCAGAAATGCAAAGAGAGGAGGTCTAGAGGAGGAGGCCTCGCCACGAAGCAGTCGGTACAGCGTGTACTTTTACGAGTAACTCATCCCACCAACCACCACCAAGCTTCTTTTAAATAACTTACCATTTCTAATTAACTCACTCATCAAAGGAGAGTTCATTACAAGGGCCTGTGAATGAGGCAGAATGAGATGTTCTTCCAGACTACAACCCTTCAGTTAGGTTTTTGAGGATTACAGAGAGCACAATAGAGTACAATAGTCACTCAGGGTGGGATCTGCACTAATAAGAACTGAAATAAATCTGCAGAGGGGCAGACAGAAACAACATATTTTCCTGCCCAAAACGTTTGAGAGGCCCTCTCCAAACCAAAAAATATTATTACTCAGAATAAATGACCTGAGATATTCCACTTGGCCGAGAAAATGACTTTTCTCAGTTTCTCAGTCAACAGTTTTTTTTTTTTTTTTTGTTCGTTCCCAGACAATTTACACTGACTGCTATTATAGTTGTTGATTTACATCCAAGAGTAGAACAAAGCGGATTCATTCACAGAAATGCAGACTGCGACTTGAGAAAAGTCTTGTCTTTGAGCAGGCACGCAAACACACACGCACACATGCAGGCTTCCTTGGTGTGTCCTCAAAAACCTTTCATTAAGGCTCAATAACGCAAGCCAAGTGAAGAGACAGGCCACGCTTTGTTGAGCTGCTGAGACAGTTAAGCGATGCGGTGGAGCATGTGTGTTCAGTGGATTAGTTGTAACTGTCATTGGCGTTGATTAGATTTATAGTAAAGGCGTGGATCCTCAACGCACAATTAAAGATTTGGCGTGTTGACGTATCTTTGATGTCTCAGACGTAGTACACCAACATTGACCACTTAGCTATTGTGGAATGCAATAAAGCTAAAGAGTGCTTTCACACTTTACTCCATTTTATTACTTAGATCATTCTCCCGTTTGATGTGATTTGCTTTGGGGAGGAAGAAATCACAGATCTTTTGGAGATCCTGTGATTCATTTGGGAGAGATTCTATTTGGAATGTATGAATTACAGTTGTCCCATCACAGGTGTCTTGAAAGTGCAAGGCTCTTGACTGCAGGTTCTTAATTTTGCTTTTCAGTCGGTAATCTAAATGTCTGTTCTGCAGCAGAAGAGAGGACAGTCAGAGGGCACGTAATTGAAAACATTCCAGGGAGATCCCAAGGGAAGGTGTGGTGTATGTGTTTGCATGCGAGGCAACGAGAGAGAAAGTTCTGATGCACAAGAGGTTTGAATTGCGAAAGACTCAAACTCACCCTGTTTGACATCTGGTGAAATACATCCATTTCTCATCAAATAAGCGAGAGAGGGGACTTCAGAGACTGACCCAGCCACTGTGATTGGTGTCGGCATTGTTATCAAACTTAAATAGTAGCCACTAGGGTTGTTCAAAAGTTCATTTCAATGTTAGACAGTGTTAGTTTTGCAATGTGCCTAGAATTATAGTGACGTTTTATGATGTGTCAATACTGTGGTTTATAAGCGAAGCAGGCACAAAAACCATCTTGATTTAGCAAAATATCATATGAGGTCAAACCATGGCTTGAATTAAGGCAAGGAAAGATTGTGGATTTGGTGAAAGTTGCTACTTCCTGGAGTGTTACGCACTTTTCATCATGTTGTTAAGAACTGACCACAATGACGTCACTTGCGATTGGAGACATAAAGCTTATGGCTGGAAACAGGAAGCAAACAGCAATATATCCAATTACAGCGCCAGCGTTTTGTCAAAAACAGTCTCGACACGTACCGTAGTTGGAAATTGGAGTCCTACTGCTCCTGTCTGCTGTCTCGCTGACGTCATTCCCCATGGTCACGTCAGCTACGACCACCAAAAGGCATACTCGAGCAGCTTGAGTTGAGATGGCAAACTTGACTAAATTTAAAACAGATGTGCATCAGATTGGCTGATAACTTTCAAAACAGCTATCAACCACAGCGGTTAAAAAGAACTGCTTCTTGTCTGGTCTTTAATTCCACCAATGGTCCACTGTAAGAAGGATTCCAATAAGAGTTCGTTTCTGTCTTTATTATGCCGCTTTTTCAAATTTCCCCACTGTGGGATAAATACAATTCTATCTAATCTAATCTAGGTTCCAGAACGGATTGGCACCACACGTCGTCAGCCTTGCTTGGACCTGCCTGGCCTCGGTTGCTTTTTTCATTATAACAGGCGTCAGTCAATTGGGACGCGATCACCTGAACTGTGCAAGCCTCCACTGAAGAGTCACAGCATGCGGGGTTCTGCTGTGAGATTTTGCGAGTGGCGAGTCTTGGTCACTGGTTTTGATGTAGCAATGTCGTAAATCACAGCCCATCAAATGCACAGACTTTCACTCCGACAAAAAACAAAACAATTTCCATTCCCTGGTTCAAAAGAGAGAGACAAATCAAAGATATACTGTCCACATACTGCATATTGTTTTTTTTAACAACAATATTTAATTATATTTACTATTTTATATAGGATCTAGAAATGGGTGTGTGTAGCGAAGTTCCTTGCCACATCGAATAAGAAACCAATTAAACGACAGTTACGTCATGGACCTGCTTGGCCTGCGTTTTAGAACCGCTTCAAAAGAGATTGTGAAAAGCGGTTTCATTGTAACCGCATGGAAAGTGTTACGGAAAATCAACCACTCAGGAGAGAGTAAGGCCGTCTCGGAACCCGTACAATGGAAATGCGACTTTAGAGTCCAAGGTAACTTTGTGTATCACTTCCAGGACAAAACCAAGATTAATTTAGTATGGTATGTTACATTGAAATATGCTCTTGTGTAGTTTTATCGAAAATCTGATCATAAATTGGAAGACTATAAGACAGTATGGGCTTCACTTTTTTTCACTTGATTTAACTCTCAACTTGAGCACCTTGATATTTTCAACTAATGCACATTAGAGGGTGTACAAACACAGAAAATCCAAATAAAAAGCTGAAAAGAAAACAAACATGGGAGATCAGACAATTCACATACTGGATTCTTGTTTGTGATTTTGACAATGTTTTCCTCTGATTCTCATAAATTCCCTCCATTTTTGGACAACCGCCGTGAATATAAATAATTTTCTGGATTTCAATGTGTAAATTATTGATAAAATGTTTGATATAATGAGTAAGAATAAGCGATACATTTTTTTTTTCTGTGGGCTTACCATTTCAAACTGAATATTTGGGTTTAGTACGACGGAAAAGTATTCAGAGAAGACTTTTTTTTGGTTCATTACAATGTTAAAATCTCTGTGATTGAATATTGCAGTTGATTGGTGATTTGGATAAAATTCTAACAGCAAGACTGGATTGTTCACTCAAAAGTAAGTAATGCCCAAGATGATTTATATCGATCTTGTCTATTTATATACATGTGTAGATAGATGTACAAGGCTGTGCACAATAGTGTTACGCTACCAGTAGTCATTGGAAGTCAGTTTCACTATCATCTCAATGCTATGTTGGAGGCAAATGAACTTGGCGTGTTCGTATGCATTCATGACAATCTGTTATGGTAGGACACTTGACAACCATTTGTACAAAAGGCTAAATGTTTTAACTAGAAGTTGTTCATTTGTATATCCAAGCTATTGTTCCATTCAAAACTGCCATGTAAAACAATTAAACAAACTAATCTTCTGCACAGCCCAGAAGATCACAGCTCTCGCTGCCTGACCAGAGCTGGCAACATCATCAAGGACTCCTGTTTGACCTGTTACCGTCGGGCCGAAGGTACAGGTCACACAAAACAAGGACAAGCAGACTCAGGGACAGCTTCATCCCAAAAGCTATTACTGTAGTCAACAAAAACAGATGAACCTGTCCCCTTAACCCACAAATATACACACACAGACGAAAAACCATTTGCATTCACAATCACACCTATGAGTAATTTGTAGTGGTCAATTGGCCTACCATGCATGTTTTTGGAAAGTGGGAGGAAACCGGAGATCCCGGAAGGAACCCATGCAGGCATGGGCAGAACATACAAATCCCACACAGGAATCAAACCCACAACCTCTGCTCTGAGAGGGTGACATGCTAACCAGTCAACCATGCTACGGTAAATCATGAACCTTCAAACACCACGCAGAGAACAATCCAGGGTGTTGTATACTTAGGCTAAATACAAACAAAGACACGGGAAGCAACAGCATGCATGCATGCATTCATGCAAAATGCTCTCTTCAGACTGCTAACCGACGGTGATGTTTGTGGCTCGCAACCGTAGCAACAGCTTAGCTCCTGGTGATGATTCGGTTTTCTTTTGGGTGAGCGTCAAACTTTTGGTTTGTAATGATTTTCGGGAATTCAAAGAAACCTTTCCCACCCTTTTACCCACAACTATTACAGCCAACAATGGCACACGTACAAATCATGACCAATGGCAAACGAGACTATGTTTGCAGGGCAAGCCTTTCAATATGTCCACCAGCAATGCATTATGGGATAGGCAGAACAACGCATATCCCTCAATACACCTCATATCCAATTTCAAATGAGTACAGTGCTTGAATGCAATTCAGCGTCTGGATTGTTTGATTGTTTTGGGCTGTCTGGGCTCTGAGTCATGTGGCAGGGCTCCTCGGGACACATGCCAAACTCATAGCATATGTTGGAAGAGTATGACAGGGGTTCGGTGAGAATGTGTTTTTCAAGTGCGCACACACACACACACAAACACACACACACACACTCACACACACACACACCCACACACTGAGAAATGGCTTTTGTTTGATTGGATTTTTGGCAAACACACACACGTGAATACTGAATGTATTTTTGTTTTACAGTTTGCAAACTTGCATATACCTCATCCATCTGTATGTTTCATTATATTTGCATCATTTGGGCAAATGAGGCTTGCATGCCAAACACAACCAATGAGATGTTAGTATTCCTGTCTTTTATTGTTTGGAGCATGAATGTCTTAAACATCTGGACACATCTGTGGTTGTGAGTTGGTAAAGTTAGTCATGTGACACGATCAAAACATATTTGAACTGGCCTTATCTTAATAGCAGCTTTTATCCGCCATGCTGACTGGTGTTCTGGTATTTTTCTGTATTTCCCCATTATTTATTTTTTTCATGCTTTTTGCAGCTTTCTCCCTCCTGCTCCCTTTCCTCTTGCCCTGTTTTGATTCATCATGTGCCAGTTTGGGTAGTAAGGATGGAGCTCCCCAGACCCTGGAGGGTTGTTGGAGCCTTCGGAACACTACCCTCCACCTCTTCGTGCGTGGCCATTGTTAACGTAGGCTAATGGTTAAAGCGACGGCTCAATGAAGGAGGACAAAAGATCACTGAGGCTCACTTTGGCATCCTGACATAAAAGGAGCTCCCTGTTTCAATGAGGATTAACCCCCTCCTAAAAAAAAAAAAAATCCATTGATTGTAACACTACAAGTGCTGCCAGCATCTTATACATGTGAATTCCTTAACTCCTCTCTTCTAGTTGGAAAACGAAGTTTTCATAATAAAAGATGATGATCAATGGACAAAATTTTGTTTCCTGTCCGGCAGCGTGAGAAGATAAATTCGAAAACTAATGTGTATTATGGGTTGGTATAGGGCTCTGGAATCAAACCACAAAAGCAAAACATTTGTAAATGGATCAAACTATTGTCATACAATATTGTACTTCTAAGTAAGTTTTAGTGCTTTTTCACTGAAATTGGGTCAATAATTGGCCAATAAAATCTAAAGATTTTCTCCCTTCACCCATGTGAATACAATAATACATGCACAAAAGACAAACACACAATGCAAGTATTACTGAGCCTGAACTTAAATTAGTTCACTGTCGGCAACACTAATGGTCAAACTCTGCTCCTTGATCCCCTAAATGCCTTTCATCAGCCGTGTGTGTGTGGGGGGGGGGGATTAAAAGTCTGTGTGGCCAAAGGTAGATTAAGGTCTCGCACCCAGAGCTCATTTAGAGGTTAATGTGTCAGTGAATGAAATGAATGGTCCATTATGAGGTGGGATCCACAAGACACAGGCGTGGTGTATTCAATGCTGCCTGCTCATGTCACTGAAGATGCTCAATTCGGATCTATTGGGGTGGAGTTGCATCACAGTGAGGTTGGAGATGAAATGAGTAGAGAAACTAAAGGACCAAAGGTGATTGGGGAGAGGGACTGTATGCATAAATCATATACTTTTGTGACCTTTAGGCTACGCTGCACAGTTCCAATCATCACGTCTCTTCACAGATCAGAGGCTTAGCCACGGGGTGGCACCCACTTGGGCATCATGGGCATTGCTGGTAAGTGCATTCTTCACAGGCACCAAAGGTTAATGTCGCCATGCATCTCGTGCGTCATTATTACAGGGTCCTTCCACGTCACATTATCCCACTGTTAACTTCAAACATGTTCCTCTGACCTGGGTCAATCATGCAGAACCAAGGCTTATTCGGGTCCATTCCTTGAGCTCCAGTGTTTATGACGTGTTTTCTCACACTCAGCATAATGATAATTCCTCTAATAAGAGACAACAGGTCTGACAAGCGTGATGCTTTTTAATGAATGCGCCACTTGAACCTTTGAACCTCCTTAATATCCAACCTCATCAAATCAAGTGTGATGAATGTTCTTTCAATATGCTGCACTGGTATTCACATTACGATTAAGGCGCCATGTGTTTCATCTGATAAGAATGGATGCCTCCACATCACTTTTAACATTTTGACTTCTTTACGTAAGAAGGCCACCCAACATTCTGACGTGTTGTATTTGCAATTAGGACAACAAAGTATTTCACAACGAATCATGCAACAGTTTCATTGTTTTTGTCAATATTTCCATGCAAATCAGAGTGAAATCTGGAAATTCTTTGCACAGTCTGTTGAACTAAAGGCTCCGGGGAGCCCTGCACACATGTGTGTCACTGATTAACTGATGTGAGGTTGAGGAAAAACCAAAACACAAACTATCAAAAGAAAAACACTGCTTTTCCATCATCATCATCTTCTCTGTCACAAGCAACGGTGGACATTCTGGCAAATAAATTGAGTGACAAAACCTTATTCAATGGCCAAAGACCACTTCAAAACGCATCATCCCTACATTGGATGCCTTTCAAATTTTAAACCCGCGTATGCAACCATGATAAGAAGAACAACCCCCCTCCGACTTTCACATGTGCTTTCAAAACATTTCAAGGGGGGAAACTCAAATCAAAAAGGCAAAAACCACAGTTTTTTGTTGGTTCTGTCACCTAGTGGTTCCTCATGTGATGTTGAATTGGTTGTCTTTCACATGTGTGAGGAATGTGGCTCTAGACCTGTTCCATATTCAATGTGCCTTGAGATAATGTCTGTTGAGGATTGGTGCTTTATAAATCAAACTGACTTGACAGGTACTCATGTTATTGGTCTTCAAAGGTTTGCAGTTCTATCTCTCAGTTGAATGCTTAACACAAAAAGGACCAACCAATAATGTATTTTTACCTGCTTCAAACTGGCCACATTTTGGACGTGCACCTTCAGGTTTTTGAGCATATTTAGTCGAGGATACAGGAAGCATTTACGTCGGAATTGTTGTACTGGACTCCCACTCACTCCCACACCAGTCCACCAAGGGACGAGCAGCTTTTGTTTTTGTCATGCAAGGATTGGAGAGGCAAAAGCGGCTTTATTGGAAAAGAGCTCCAAAAATCACCAGGCTCATTAGAGAGGACATTTCCAAGTTGGAAAAGCGCACTTGATACATCACACATCACAACACTGACCTATTTACGGGGTGACTTGCAGCATATCTGTAAAACAGATAATAGCCCACCACGAGGGACGGATCCAGTCATCATCTTCTGAGTTACATTCAGTGAAGGGCCATGTGGATGATTTAGACGTCAAAGAGAGACTAAAAGGAACAGGATTCAAAGACATCCAACGCACTTGCTCAGACAAACAAACTGCTTGTAGTCAATGAGTCTTACTGCTATCCTTGATTTATCAACTTTATAGCATGCATATGTGTGTACGAGCTCGCGAGCTCCCTAACGCAAGCCTCCAGCCCTTGCTGATGGCTTCCATGTGTTGCGAATCTGCGGTGAAATGCACCTTTTTCCACGGCAGAGGAAGGGCAACCCGACACTGTGGCATCCCCCATAATGCCTCCTCGTGTGAAAAGCCACCATTGAAGAGGGAACCATAAAACCTTCACTTAGATGAGGTCATACAGCATGGGTTACCCCAGTGTAAAGTCCAATACTGCTGTGCTGTGAGTTATAATGTCATGTCCCACATTCCTGCATATACAATGGTAAATATTGGAAAACCTCAAAAATATTGTCAACAGGAAAGCATTAAATAAAGATGTATTGTATAGTATTGTATTGTATTGTATTGTATTTTATTGTATTCTATTCTATTCTATTCTATTCGATATAATCTCATAAAAGGTGTTCTCAGTTTGTGTGTGTTGGAATGCTGACTGTTGAGGACCATTTGCATGCCATCTTTTAATATTTGGTGGTGTTTTGGAACAGCTATAAGTTCAGAAGTCAACCCAACATTTGGAAATAAATGGCATTTAAACCCAGCATGACCTTAGCAAAACCTCAGTTGATTGCACATCAAAATACAGTGGGCAATTGGTACGTATATATTTTTTCTTTGCCCTATTTGATTTGTGTGAAAATTGTATATTCTTCCCATGTATGTGTGGGGTTTCTCTGGTTGCATTGTCCTTGAGAAAGGTTCTGACACAAGATCTGTATTCTCTTCGCACAAATGTGACATAGTTGCTGCTTATGCTTATCAGACAATTGATGTGTAATATACAGTACATGGGGAAGCACACACCTTTAACATTAACGTTAATTGTATTTTATTGTTTTTGTTTCAACTGTAAGAGTGGTTAAACAACTTTTAAGATGGTTTGCAAAGACTGTTATTGTTCTTAATCACTGTGGTCAATAAAGGTTTTATGATGGCAACAGTTTGATCCTGGAATGGATTTGTTGGACCTGTTCCATTAAATAGAAGAGAACAATGTGTCCAAGAGTAACGTTGGAGCTTGACCAGCATTGCACAACATATTTCTCTTTGGGATACAGACCTTTTTTTTTTTTTACAGTATGAATGTGTCTCCCAAGCTTCAGCTTGACTCCTTTTGTGGAGTATCAGATGGAGCACGATCACCGACACATCATTTTCTTGCTCTACGCAAAGATAATAATCCGGTTTGATTTTTAATAGGTGTGAGAATGTTTGCATACTCCCTTCCTATGTCTACTCAGCCCCGAAGCCAGTCAGTCATATGTGCAGTATTCCTTGCTTTTCTTGTATCTGCAGTGTAACACCATCCCTTCCTCTTGCCTTGTTCCCACCTATCTATCGTGTTGAGTCCAGTTGTGTTTTGAAAGGGTGGTTATATTCGCTGTTATTGTATGATTCCACAGAACCTTTCCTCCCAGCCTTTGAAGCGAGGAAGAGCCGAATGAAGCCGAGAAATCCCTGCTGTAAGCCCCAGTCTCGCTACCAGAACCTTTCCCTCTCTCACACATGGTCAAATTCTTCCCACCTCCTCATGCAACTGGAACAAATTTGTCAGCTCAACAGATTTGGGGGGCATTTTGGAGGTGAACACAGGACTGCTAGCCTGTCGAAGTTGACCTTGGGGTATTTGTCCTGAGTTGAGTCCTTTGAAAATAAACAAGAGGACAGAGGATCTTAGTCTTGTGAAGTGCTAGGATTTCAGGGACAGAGGAAGACAACAATTACCCTAGGCGTTATGGACATTAGGTGCTGAATGAGAGCTGTGCAGAGGTAGGGTTCTGTGAATAAATAAGCAATGTTGGGATAGTATCTGCTATGGCGCGAACACTGATGAAAGGGAGACATAGAAATAGAAAATAAACTTCACCTGACTTGGCACTGACCTCCTTTGTCAAAGTGCTACTGCTGGCTTGGAGGTGTTTTCAACGCCTATAGGCTTTCCACACTCAGCTTTCACAATATAAACATGGCCACAGAGCCCCGGTTCAAGCAACGAAGGACAACAGCCAAAGATATACATGTAATAATTGCCTCTGCAAGGTTTTGACTCTTTATGTTCGGTCATACAGTTACAGAGCTCACATCTTGGTTATTTATTTGTTTGAATCTTTTGGGAATATGTGAATGGTATACCTGATGCAACTCAAGGTTAAAGCACTCTTTTACTTGAATGTCCTACAATGGACTACAATGGAATCACGAAGATGAACATATTCCAGGATACTGGTTGACTTTTGATTTGTTCAAATTTCGAATAATTTTTCTCTTATATGAGATGTTGTCATCTTAAAAACGTTATAAAATTTTTAAGTAACATAAACTTCCTTTACTGGCACACAAGAGCAAAAATGAAAGAGGGCTTTTTACTGCTTCAAAAGTAAGTTGCGACACCTGAAGACTTATTCGTTTTATTTTACATAGTAGTAGTGTTGTACTTTTGTCGGAACAGGATTCGTACATCCTGGTCATACTGTGAAGTAAAAGGGCTCCAAGGCTGGAAAATCTTGTTCGTAAATCTGAGAGATTGCATTCTCTGCCAAACAACAGAAATTCAATCCCTGGTCATACGACCGGTTTGGAGCTGCCAATTGAGCCTCATCTCGCCCATACATACCATGGCTAGCATTGCCTGGCCTCACTTGGAATATAGACTTGAATGTGTCATTTTGACTGGCTGGTTCCAGCACAACAGAGGACAGAGGGTCAACATCCTACTGAAAGCACTCCACTGAATTTAAAAAAACAATTTCCACTTCTTTTTATTGAACATTATGGGTAAATAATGTGCTTGGGGCATCTGCACTAGTGACAAGCATTATCCAAACAGGTTGAAGGGATTTTGTTTGGTTTTGTGTTTTTATTTTTTATTATTATACTTGATGCATCCTCTGGATTACAACAAGTGTCAGTCCCAAGCCCCTTCGACCACTGTCGTCTATCACTTTCCTTCTGTGTTTATTTAGAGTCCAGCTCACCAGCAATCCTAAATCGGGACGATCAAAAGGTACTATAGCACCAATATCGCTTATCCGGTGCAGGATGAAAGGGCAGGGCAAATCATTTGTGGGTACGATCCTTGACTAACTCGATTTCAAAAGTTGAATGAATGTGAGATAGAAACATGGGGTAAAAGGAAATTATTACTCCAAAGATGTCTATCACAGTTTATGGCCAGAAAAACTTCTGTTTGCTTGGGAAGACAAAAAAGCGATTATTCAACCTCACAGTGACCTTGTTAACACACAAGTAACATAAGACCCTTCATTGCACACGCTAAGTCAAGTCACACAACAATCAACTGTTAATCATTTTACAAAGTTGAGACCATTTGACTAATTATGACCCAGCAGTGAATCAACATTGTTTTGCTTTCACACCAAATACAAATTATGAGCATCCGGTGTCTACTTGTCTCCTGTTTGCTGGGGTGAGGCAATGCGTGCAAGCCATTGTTGTGATTCTAGGAAATAGGGTACAGCAGGGCAGGCCAATTGGCCCTGCAAACACTAATACAGTTAACACAGCTTGCAAGAGGCTTGGCCTTGCTGCTGATATAATGTCGTGGCTCACTGGGTCACCAT
This sequence comes from Syngnathus acus, assembly GCF_901709675.1. Classification (NCBI taxonomy): domain Eukaryota; kingdom Metazoa; phylum Chordata; class Actinopteri; order Syngnathiformes; family Syngnathidae; genus Syngnathus; species Syngnathus acus. Next base: position 8,995,126 of record NC_051092.1, on the reverse strand, counting down.
GAGTTACTAATGACCAAAACAAATACATTCTCTATCCCTGTGTGTGTTTCATCTGCCTGCCTTTGCTGCCTCTGATTCTCCTTTCCCAGTTCGTGCCATTGCATGCGCCAACCTTGATCAGGGGACCTTCACGAGCAATTACAGACAATTATGGTGCTCAAGGTCCCTCCGTGTGCATGTGAATGTCTTTGAATTGGGTTTGTGCTACAATTCAAGCAGAAAACAAATGGGAAAATAATGTCCTAATTGAATTTTTATCTTAATCCCAACTACCATCCTCTTAATCTGAAATTCTCTAACTCAATTACTGCACCTTATTTTTCTATCATCCATCCATCCATCCATCCATCCATCCATCCATCCATCCATCCATCCATCCATCCATCCATCCATCCGTCCGTCCGTCATCCATCCATCTATCCACCTACTGACCTTCCTACCTACCTACCTACCTACCTACCTACCTACCTACCTACCTACCTACCTACCTACCTACCTACCTACCTACCTACCTACCTACCTACCTACCTACCTACCTACCTACCTATCTATCTATCTATCTATCTATCTATCTATCTATCTATCTATCTATCTATCTATCTATCTATCTAAATAAACACAACAGAAAACAATACTAGTGTATGGCGGAAAGCTATTCTTTTTTGCTTTTGATTTAAAAAAAAACTGGCATTGGCCATTGGGGGACATAGACTTTCAATATCCACTATAGTATATTATTTCATATGCATTGCAGGTATGCATCGAGTTAAGTTTTCACTTCTTCACACCTCCCTTCTCTGGATTAAATTCTGATTTTCTAAACACCCACTGTTAAAAATACAGATAGCCATGTGCTATTGGACACTGACTTGGACAATGCCTCTCAGGAACCCGCTCACCTTAGTTCTCAAGCTGAATTCCTCTACAGAGTACACAAATTGTTGGCTGTTGCAGGAGCAGTGGAGGCAGGACATGGCGGACATGGTCACATCTCTAGTCTTCTTCAATATTTCATCAGGAACCTTTCTCCCGTCCCCTGGAGCCTAACGGCCCTCTCCTGCATGCCGAATCAATTCTTTATTCTTCCAGTACAACCCGTTGTCACTCGTCTGCAAAAAGGGAAAACGAAAAAACATCCAAAAACCCGTTAACATACCTTTGCCCAACGATTTGTCTTGATTATTTATTCCTCCAGGGATTCTAGCAGCGTTCCTCTTCTTGCTACACTGTGAGTCCGATAAAGCAGTCAGATTTATGTTTAGCCTTAAAGCAATGAATGGTGTGGTCGTAAAACCTGTACTATGAGGGTGGTAGCTGGAGAAAGTTCAGACACAAAATAAGGACTAAATTATAGAAGTAGTTATGTCACGAGACTTCACATTCTGTAATTGTAGATTTTTTGGCCGAAAAGCAACTATTTGTCACAAATGGTGCATAAACTATAGTGTCATCTTCATCAATCTTGGAAGACACTTTTTCTGGAGTGAGGGTTGTGCATGTGTGTATGTGTGTATGTGTGTATGTAGGTATGTATGTATGTATGTATGTATGTACGTACGTGTACGTAAATGAGATAAGCCGTTATTTCTTTAAGTTTTTTTTGGGAAGTGTTGGCCATTTTGAAGGTGTGGGCGTTCTTAGTGCTGCTCCTTTACATCAGCAAACCATGAGGACACTTACATAATTACGGTACAGATCAGGTCACGTGGACAGCTAAACCTGCTTGTACCTTGCTGCGCACAGCAATCTAAATAAAATGGTTAATACCTTAATATCTTGTTCATTCTTGTCTCTGGTTCTAATAAGTTGTCATGTATAGTTTCACCGTTTAGTTTTTATGCTTCTTTTAATTTACCAGCTGACTTGGTGATTTAACATCGGTAATTAGCGAGTTTCAGACTACCTGTAGCAGATTTGTTGCTCGTCACTGGAGTTGGCTTGTTGGGTATAAAATCATTTTATTGAAGGCTAACACGATTAATTTTATTTATCTAGGTGGGTAAATCTTTCAGCATGTATATGTAGATGGCTCATTAAAAAAATAGGCACCTTCAACCCCATTCTCTTTTATTGTACTCTACTGATGAGCCAAACCAAAATCTGCTCACAAATATTTCTCTCTATTTCATAACACAGATACTCATCATGAAAAATAAATATTTTCTTTTATTTTTTATGGGGTAAGGACTCCGGAGACACCTACAGAAATTGGATGCTGTATTCTCTCTATTTTATTATCTCCCACCCCTGTTCTTAAAATGAAACCACGGCTTGTTTACATATCCTATTCAGGAAAAATAAAATTAAAATTGTTGCCCACCGAAATAATGCAAAAGATCACTTATTAGTAACACCTTTGGTATGTTTGTATATACGTATGCATGCATGCTATGGACAGAGGACTTTTACAGGCCCTAGTGCCGCATGTACACTACCGTTCAAAAGTTTGGGGTCACAAAATTGTTTGGGTGACCCCAAACTTTTGAACGGTAGTGTATATATTTATTTAGATAATTATTTATAGATTATATATATAATCTTGTGTAAAAAATCTTATAATATATATGTATACTTATATTCATAGATTATATATAATCTTATACAAATATAAGATATAATTTATAATATTTAATTCATAATATTTTATTATAATAATATTTACACTACCGTTCAAAAGTTTGGGGTCACCCAAACAATTTTGTGACCCCAAACTTTTGAACGGTAGTGTATATTTCTGCTCTTTTTTTTTTTTGACAACAGAGCACATTTGGTATGATATTTACTGAGTTTTTACTCATAAAGCACATGTTGGAGAGCAGGATCCATGATTTAATATTGTCTGCACAAATCCGGAATCTTTAAAGCTTATTTGAGCACAGACTAATAAATACTAGCCATAACATTAGATATACCTGATATAAAGAAGACCAATTAATTAATTTACAAAGCTAATGATCAACAGTTTTTTACAACCACCTCCTCAATAGAAGTGTTGCATGCGAATGTCTTTATCAGACACAACCAGTCCATTTGGTTATGGTTTACTGTTGGCCTCTTCAAGGTTTCCTCTGCTTTGAATCGAAGGAGGATGACACACAGATAAGCTGCCCCATAGAGGACCTGATCACAGAGATGACGCATTGAGGGATAGACAAAGATAAGCAAATGCCTCAGATGAAAGAAGGTGAAAGCTGCGTCACCAGCTGAGTCGCACATTAGATCAGTCAACGTCTTTAGAAACGCCCTGTGTTATGATGGTGTAAGTCTTTCCCATCTAAATGTTTTTGCCTGTTTATAGCACCAGTCACATTCCTGCACTCTTGGTGACCAGCGCACTTGTAGGAACCTTATTGTAATATTTTGTGATGAATGCAGGAGCAGAGCGATGGACCTTTATACTGTCATTATTGACGTCATCATTTTCCCTCTTGCCATTTCACACTATGGGGAATGAATGATAAAGCCTAATTGTTTTCATTCCACTTCTGTGGTCACAATACATCAATATAAAATTACCAAGTGAGAAGGTCACATAAGAAGATGGAGTGCACATGTAAATAATAAAAATCAAAACACCACCTGCAGTCAAGGGGTAAGCAATGACGTGGTTGTTGGCTATGTAAGCAGCAGCCGAGAGGAAGTAGTGGTTCAGTGTCAAATCACCACAGACAGCAAATGTTTGGCACCCAAGAAAGAAAACACGGTCCTCCTGGATTCTAACACAGAGTAGAGATAGCGAGTAGGGAGACACATCCGGGAATAAAAGTGAAGAGCGTTTGACTGATTTCCTTAACCCTTCACCTCATCACCCCTTGCAGCTCTCCAATATCGGGCGCCCTCTTTGGCATGTGAAGGAAGTAGAAGGCAGGGGTAATAGGATGAGAGCTTCCCTGTTCACCTATTATTCTTTGTTAAACACTTTTTAGCACTGCTCAGCCTCTCTCTGGTGGTTTTCATTAAGAAAGGAATCAACTTGGTTTTGCTAGGACCCCTAATCAAATCCAGACGCCTTGGAGCTTTTAATTGATGCAAGATGGACCTCCATGTTGTACACAACCGGCTTAATGCGACAACTTATCCCATCAGTACAATAGTGTTTCCCAACGGGCCTGCGAGAAAAATATCTCTTCATTGAGCGAAATCGAGGGGGTTGTTGTTATCCCTCTGATTTCAGAGCACTGTTATTGTTGAAACGACTCCAGACTGCCACACCAGCCGCTCTTTCTGCATGACCCTAGGCCCTGCTTTATCCTTGCTGGCTAATGTGAAAATGAGTGTTGTACACTTGCAGGCAGGCAGGGAATTTGTACGTTGCCGTGTCTTTTGGAAACGGCTGAACATTGTATGATTGTTGCTGTGTCCAAATTCACAGGCTGGGTCCTCCGAAGGCCAGTTCGAAGGCTGGTCCTCCTCAGCCCTGGAAGCTCTTCCTTTGTGGACCGCATAAGCCGTGGCGAATTTGGACAGGCGGAATAACAGCGTACAATTTAACGGGCAGCGTGCACCGGGCAATACGGCGGCGATATTTTCGCCAAATCGTCTGTTTGACAGATAGTGGCTGTTGTGTTTATATGTTCTGAGTTCCAAAATAAATCTTCTCAAAAGTGATAAGAAATAAGACCTGCGCCATGAAAACGAAGGCTAGTTTCAAGGCTGTATTCATGCGTTACGGGACGAGCTGTGGAGTGGCGTCTGAAGTGACGTCATGCAGTCTAAAAAACGGCCGAAAAACTGGCCTTCAGAGGACGCAGCCTGTGATTTTGGACACAGCTTATGTGTCCACCACTAGCCGGCTGACTGGGCAGGGGAGCTTGCTTTTAACTGAAAGAAAACAAAAGTCTGAATGAAAATGACTCACTCAGAGCTGAGGATGTTTTTTTAGCTACAGCCAAAGTGGCAGTTCCCGTTCTTGTTGTAACCCCACTATGAAGATAGTGTTTCATTCAATTTTAAGTTTTAAATATAACTAAGGCCACTGCTGACTTTTTTTTCATGCATTTCTCAGAGGTTGGCAGGTCAACCGAACCCAAAATAATTGCGTAGGGACAGATAATCCAGCTGCATTCTTCCTTCTGCTGACCCCCTCTGAGAGTATTTGGACTTCTTCAAAAACCAATATTAATAATTTGGAAATGTGGCTGCTCCAACTCCTCTTCTGTATGCTTGCTCCCCGCCCCCTTTTTCATTTTCACCTGAAACTTCTCTTGATTTTGGGCTTTTAGTGTTGATGTTATTCTTTTAAAAGAGAGTGAGACCTGTTCTTACCCCGTCATAGAGGAGTCAAGCATTTTAACACTTGCTTGAAGTGTTTTCAACTTTCAATACCGTGGCAAGTGGATTGATCAAACCAACACTGTGCGTTATTGTTAAGAAAAGGCAGCTGATGGCAGTGTTGCAGCATCTGCAACACATTTTCAAAACAACGTGTGGGTCGTGCGCGAGTGTGAAGGCAAATTGCACGTAGAATTGCCGCAGTGACATCTCTGCGGCCTCTACCTGTGCGACTGTAAAGTCTTTAGCAGAAAAAGTGAAAGGTGTAAATGGGAATAATGGACTCTGTGCATACACCTTCTATGTATTTGGCGTACGACGGCATGCTAACTTCTGGTCGCTCGGCGATAACAGTGAAGAGTTTTTTCACTATATTTCTGTGCTTTTGACTTTCAATTTTTGGAAAGGAATCGCTGTCAGTAGGCAAATATCCACAAAATATGGCAGGCAGCTGCGATATCCTGCTGGCAGGCAGTGGTCTCGGGAGCGTGCAAAGGAGGAGGAGAGCGTGAGCACCCGCAGGCAGTTCGCCAGGTTAATTGGGCAAGGGCACAGGATATGGCCCTGTGGGCAAGACGACAGGGAGGAGTGACCTCTGTTAAAAGCCTACGGCCGTAACAGGAAATATTGTAGAATACAGTTTGGTTTTAAACATGCATAGGTGTGCATTTTTTGATCACAAATGATGAATGCCAGAAACTTTCAAACACGCAGGTGCCGACAAATCGAACCAAATCGTCTGTCAGTCTGTCAATGCTGATTAGATGATTAATTCAATTGAAAATACAACAAAGGCAGACTATTTAACGTTCAAACTTATGATCGTTATGTTTTATGCAAATATTCTGTGGTGTCTGCAACATGTTCCAGCTTTACCAACAACACTAAAAGACAGCAAAAGGCAACGGGCAATGGGAAAGTTGAGGAATGATCCAAAAACACCTATTTGGAACATTCCACATGTGAATCGGCAAATTGGAAACAGGTGAATGTCGTGATTGTTTGTAAAATGAGCAAGCATCCGAAAAGGCTTAGTTGAGATTAGTTATGCTACATCCAAAAAATTTTACCTTTATTTACAAACGCCAAATAACTTTCCTCAAAAGAGAAGTTGAGAACTTCCAATCGGGAGATAAACAATCAGTCATTTGCCCATAGCCGATACTTTCCTCATCCCTCGTGTGAGCATTTGCACCGATGCCTTGAGAGACTAAAAGGAGGTATGAATAATGTTCTGCTCTTAATATGCAGGGTGTCTGCCCTAATGTGTGCGCTCTGAAGCGAAGGGAAATCTCCCACCCAGGCGAAACCAACATCGTCAAAGTCATGACCGCAGGCATGAGCTCTCTTCTCCAAGAGGCACGAAGAGGAAGCGTGCGGATGAGCTGCTCGTATTCGCATACTGACTGTCATTGCAGATCGTAAAATGGCACCCCTCCTTCTCATCAAGTAACAGTATTTTATCTTGTCACCACACTTCTGTCCACGTCTAGGATCTGCTTTCCTTGACTTAAATGCTCTTGTTCTTCCCCCTGCAGCCCCACCTAGTCCCAGCCAGCATGATGGGTGCTGCGGTGCAGCTGTGTGTGTACTGATGGAGGGAGGCCCAGCAGAAAGGGGCAGGGAACAGGCTGATTATTAGTATGACGGCAAGAGAGAACTTTGAGCAAGTCCAAAAACGTTGGCCTTTGCTGCACTTAAAGCTTGTTTTTCCAACCACCCACTTTCACTAACACCCCCACCCACTGTCCTATTCCGTGCCTCAATTTGTTTTACCTCTACAAGGGTCAGCTGCTGTTTATGACATGAAAAAAAGCTCGAAGCACTGTCAAGATTTTCGGACGATGAACAGGGCATGTGAGATGATTCTGAACAGAGGCCGGAGCATGCTGAAATATTGCTTACTCTGGTTCAAAACATGAAATCACTCCAAATGAAGCATCTGGACCAGCAAACGATAGCAGGATAGCGTGCGTGCCTGATCGTGTGCTTTCACAACATCCTTCTAGTGGCCTGAATGGGAGGGGAGGGCAGTGACACAAACGGTGATGAGAGGAGAGGAAGCATCGGCCATAACGAGCCAACATCTGCCAGCGGCCGGCTCCGATGCAGTACAATGGGACCTTTCAACGCCGGTGGAGAACAGAGCTGCGCCCACTGTGATAAGTACATAACAGACCTGAGCAGTTTGATGTGCATCCAGAATCCAGATTCACGTGCAGATTTCGATCAAAACAGGGAGTGGTGGATAGGATTTGTTGATGGCCGGGCCTCCCTGTGAAGTGGATAGGCCCAACAAAAATAAATCCTAATATAATCCTAGATGTGGCTAGACACAGCGTGGAGGGACTTTTGATCTACCCCTGAAATAAAACACTTGTTTTTTTCTTTACTTCTGCCTCAGCGAATTGTCTAACTGCTTCACAATGCTAAGAATATCACACTGACCATAGAAGGGCAGCAGTTCAACATTGTAATTTTATTTTCTACAGCATTTTCCACATGATGAATGTTCCGTAACACACTATAAATTTCAATAATACGATCCATTTTAAAAAATATTTGTTGAGCGGACGTAATGTCTGTACCGAATCTGATATGAATGACGAAGTTTGCTGAAGATCGTGTCCCTTGTTCTGCCTGATGAGATTGCACAACCGAGACTTGCAAATGATGTTTTTTTTTATTGTCCTCTGCTGAAAGTGTTGTTGTGATGATACATAAATAGTGTAGTGTCATACGGCAAGTGTAATTGGCCATTCGACCGAGAAGCTAAATGTGACACAGAACTATTGCTTTGAATGTGTTGTGAGGCATTCCTACATAGTACCATCATAGCACAGAAGTGACTCATCAGAAATGGGCAACGTCCTCCATCCCTGAGGTTTTCCTTAGCATTTCAGCCTCACCCAGTCAGCCGGAGTCAGCCAAACGCCGTCGAGAACGGACTTACCGGTATCACAGTCACATGCAGGTGCCACACACCTGACATGCAGCCAAATAAAGAAAGGATAAAAAAATCAACTGAGTTGTATACCTTTTGGTTCACATGCTCTTGTGTTGCTTGCTGTCCCGTTTTTTTGTCCCCAAGGTCTCAATCAATCAATCGATCAATCCGTTAATCAATCACTTTCGTTTTAACAAAGTACAGTAGAAAGTGCACATATGGGTATCCAAATGTAGGAATGGAGTAAAAGTAAAGTCATAAAAGAAATACTCAAGTCCAGACGCCTGCCAAATCAACTTTTCATTCACTTGCCAGCCTTCCAATCTGACATAAATAGCTGTCAATGGCAGTGAAGTACAGTAAAAAAAAAAAATAAAGTATTTGTACATTGTTACATCCTTCCACTGCACTGCTGACCTAATTCCTACAGATATAGGAATGCAATGTTTTTGAAGGGGATTTCGAGGATCTGAAATTCTCCGCTAGGTAATACCTTAAAATAGCCAGAGCAGTAGATGCAGACAGCGTGTAAATGCCTGACTTCTGGTGACATGGGACGCCGCCTTAAAGGCAGTGATTGTCTTGTTAGTCTGGATTCTTTCTGCAGATACAAAGAATCTTCCCAACTCTGTGCCATTAAAACAAACAGGGAGGTCTCTGAGCACAGTGCTTTGGACAAAGGTTAAAGCAATATCCCCCCAGCACTATTCATTTCAGAGAATCCATCCCACTCACCAGCTTTGATCCGCTCCCTCTCCCTGCCCTGCTTTCTCTGTTGCTCATCTCCAGCCACCGAGGTTGCTTGAGGATGAACGTGCATTCGAGAACGATAAGTGCCAAATGGGCGTGAGCACGTCGATCTATACCCAGATTGGAGTGTGTGTGTGTGCGTGTGGCGCGCGTGTGTGTGCATGCAAACGTGTATATGTGTGAAGCTAAGCAGCTGGAGGCCCCCAGAGGAAAAAGCCTATCCCTCAGGCTGTTTACCTCCACCAGAGCAGTTTATTTGACCCCTGGTGATTTAGATGCATAACCAAATAAAAACAGCCTGCAAAGTTCAAACAGCTAGTGATGCATAAAGGGTGCATGAGGTGGGATAATGTCGTGTTTAGTGATAGCTCACAGCTGGACCTCCCCGCCGTGCCAGCTCTAACAGTCCAAACCCAAGAAGTCCAACTCACAAGTGGATTACTTGAGAATCGCTTGACTGTAACCCTTACCGATGCTTTCATGGAAGTCTGGGCATGCGAGCCAAAAATGTTCATTACAGGCTTAATTTTGATGGGAGAGGAGAAGACTTTTGCATACTATGTACATCACCACCATATTTCAACATTGTGAGCATTTGATCATTTGTGCAATCTTGTTTATGCTTTGACAGGGGGAGCTTTGTTGTGTAGCAACGGATCTATTTACATAATTTCTCAATGTTGTAAGCACTTACATAACGGCCCATTCATTTTCGATGGAAGAGTGTTTCCCTGCACGGCCCCTCAACCTGCTGCTTGTACGGCACACATCCCCACATGCTCAGGCAAGTTGGTAGGCTTCGACACTTTCTCAGAACCTTCAGATACTTGGAAGTGCAGTGGCAGATGTGAAGGTTACTGTTTAATTATATTGCCGAAAGTAGTTGCTGTACGAAGAATCTCAACTTCAGAAAATTGAACACATGGACTATAGTGAGTTGTAATTTTGAATCGTCAAACTCAGTGAAGGTTCATGAATCAATTTAATAGGGAAAGCTGTAAATTATCCCCGACACGTACACACCCTCATCTGGATATTGTGATGCAAGTAGCCTTCGCAGGATTTAGGCTGTTTTCTTTTACTCCTCTGAGATTACCTCACTTCCAACTAAACAGCGGTTCTTCGAGTGAACTATTAGCATGTGTGTTTAAAACTTAAAGGTAATATTATCGGCATGCTTAAAGTTTATTTTGAGAATAACCAACACAGATGACAAGCACACCAACATGTTTGAAGATGCGTCTGCTGCATGCGTCACTTAACCACAAAAATTGGGACATCTCGTTTGTAAATCAATGTCAATCAAAATGGATATCGATTTTACTGACCATCTTTCAACACTAGAAGCATTTGGAACAGTGATTATCTTATATTATCTAGAAGAAGAAAAAAATCTGAAATGAAAATGACTGTTATTCTATACATTGAGAATATATTTCTCGACACGCAAAAATAAATTTTGTACATGAGGTGGACCCCCCACCCCAATTGGCAAATCCTTGTCAGTTCTGTTTGGGAACCCCTGATCTAGGAGAAAACACAGAATCAACCTTACGTGGTCTCTCCCTTGTGCTTGAATAGATGCACAATAGCGCCAGAGCTTCCACTCCTAGCTCCTGCAACACCCTGACGCAGACATATAAATCTGCCTTTACACTCTCTCCCAGTAATGGGCCTTGGCTGCGCTAAGCAGCTTGAAATAGAAGAAGCAAAGAGGCTAAAAAGAGATAACACAAGCAAGAGGCAGCATTCAGTGGTGACAGATGCATTTAGCAGCCCAAGGTGGCTTTGCTCCCCTCCGATAGTAACCAGCAGCAGTAACAAAGCGCCATCAAAAATGATCAGCCAACCGTGGCGGGCTAAATTTGGACATGCGTGCAGTGGACACTGACACACTAAGAAGCATCTTCACAGAGACATCAGGTGGAGGAGCATCATGAATATGAATCCTGCTTGGGTAAAAGAACAAAAACTGAAGGTGACAGAAGTCTTTCCAGTTTCAAATGTAAATTGAGAAGGGGAGAGAGGTGTTTCAATGTTTTTTTGAGCTTCCAGTGTGTTCCATGACTGAAGCAATGACCTTCCAAGTCAGTCCTGTGTAAAATGCATCTTACATCACTCACAGAGGCTTTTCCATCCCACGTTCTCAGAACTGTTTTATTTGGACGATGTGCTGGTCTCACACTCTATTTTAACTTAGACACACTCACTCTTTTGTACCGCTGTTTGCAATCACGCAAATACACACACACACGGACCCAGTAAGTAATTTCAGACCGCCGGGTGATATTCCTGCAGTTGACCCAACCTGGTTTAACATTTGACTCATGTTGCTATTTAAAAGGTCACCTCATTTCCAAATGGAAGGAAAACCCTGATGGATGTATTGGAACGGTGGCAGGGTACCCCCACATCTCTGCCATGTAGTATGTTAATGATCTCATAACACAGAGTGACGTTATTTTCTGGAAACACAAGAAGCCACGTGACGTCAGCGCACGGCTCCTAGTAGCTAAAGGACAATCAAAACACACATACGTCTTACTTTATATACAGTGCAGTACTGATGTCACCTGGCTGTTTTTCCTCCAGCTAAATGATGGAGCGGGAACATCTTCGTAATGGCTGTTATGGGATAAAGCGAGAATAATCAAGCAGATTACTTGGCTCGGTGATGTCTCGGCTTTGCCAGCAGTGCGCCTTTGTGTGGTAAATATTTGCTGTTAGCTGAGTTGCATGGCATGGGTACATCACAGGGACATTTTGTGTTTCCCAAACACTCGGCCGCTAACGTCAGGAGGCCTTAATGATACTTAACAAGCCCACCCAGTCCAGCATCACCCCATAAACAACCCTGATGTACCCTTGGTCCCATGTCCAACTACTTTGCAGCACCGGAGAACCCAACACCCACTTAATGTGTTGTTTTAAGGTAACAAAAACAGACACGTGGCTCAGAGCAACCTTTTGCAACCTCAATTCAACATTCCCACCTTAACCGAGTTGTTGCAGCCGAGGCGCTGCTTCGTGTTGGCCTACTGAAGAAAGCGACTCAGCTGTTTCGATGTGAGGAAAACCCTGAAAATAAGGTAAAAAAACAACACTGACGAATAACTGGAAAACCCATAACATCAGCCCGCTGAACAGCGGGAAAATGTGAAAGCCCAGAAACACAAAGAAAAGGCGGAGGATAGGAAAGTGAGAGAGAAGTCATCGCTTGTGACTGATTGGAGACCGTTTGCAATTAGAGCGGCTGAGGACAGGAAAAACAGAGGCAGGGAAGAAAGGGGTCGCCGGGGCTCAATTCCATCCGGCAAGCCTCGCACACCCACCCACCCACGCACACACACACACACACGCAAGACTTTACATGGAGCAGAGTTTTCCAGCGGGAGCCCAATTTGTGTTTGGGCTCACTTACACTATTATATTGGGTGGTATGATCTCAGCTCAGACTGAGGCTAAATGTCTGTTTGTACCGTAGGCAGGATTCTGACGCTTGTTCGTGAGTGTGCCGGGATTCTGCGCTCATGCACATGCACAAAATGTGTGCTATTTGTGTTTGCGTGCTGGCAGACAGATATGATTGTGTGTGCGTTTGTGTGTGGGGGGCAGCCAGTGTGTCTGACAGGAGAGCAGAGGTCATGCTAAGGTTGGGATGAAGTCAGAATGTAATTATGCTTCAATGAACCGAAGGGGAAGTAATAAAGACCAGCTGCATGTTGTGTGACTCTTAAAGTTCCACTTAAAGCAAGCTGCACACACACACACACACACACACACACACACACACACGCACACACACACACACACACACGCGCACACACACACACGCACACACGCACACACACGGCGCTCTCTGGCACTGTGTTGAGCAGGGGAACACACAAGCTAAGCTCCAAACCTCAAAAATGGATACAGGGAGAGTTGAGAAAAATACAATCACGCTTGAACACACAACAGAGACATTAGCAAAGAGCGCAGTCAGCAGCAAATAAAGAGATAATAAAAATGGGCAAAATATTTCCTCTTGTATTGTAAAGGGGCCGAGCGGGGTTACCAAGGTGACCTGGCATGTGGCCAGGGCCAGAGATGGTCACTGAGTGCATAGATGTGTGGAAAATGGGGTAGGAAGGGAGGGCAACACACCAGGTGGTTTCACTCGGGAGATCCAGTCTCCACTGCCTGCGTCAAAAAAAAAGAAGGGAAAGGAAGGGAAAGAAAAAACATCAACTGGCCCGTCAAAAACAAGGGGGAAAGGAGAACCGTATCTCCCCCTGAATGAGCCTCCTTTACTCAATCCCTTCTGTGATTCCACACATTTTCTGTTTCTCTCTTGTTTCCTACTTGCCTGACAGAAACCATGCTGTTTTCTTTCCTTCTTTCTTTCCTTCTTTCTTTCTCTCTCTCTTTCTTTCTTTCTTTCTTTCTTACTTCCTTCTGTCCTTCCTTCCTTTCTTCCTTCCTTCTAAACCTTCTCCACGTCTGACTCAGTCCGTTTTCCCAGACCTGCCATGCACAGATACCGTATCCACCAACAGTCGCCCACACGTGCCTAGCAGAGGAACCTCAAGGGGAATCCGCCAGGGGGGTGAAGGCCTCCCTGCAAGGCCTGTGTGTCGGGGCTGATATGCACGAGTTGGAGGGAGCGCTTCTGTATGATAAGAGACATAAAATACTGTCGAATATATTTTCTTTCTGTAATTCTCTCTGCAGCTCACTATGATAAAGATTTATTACTAATTTAACTTCAAAATGAAGTCAAGCCGTTCTGTTGATGAATTGACCATTTCACAAGTGCATAACATTATAACTTATTTAAATGTTTAAATACAACACAGAATAAATGTTGACTTCCCATCAGCATTATTTCCACGCTGTAGAGTCGTAACGTCAACAGTATTGCATTGTTTAAGGGATTGCGATCAATTTACTCAGCCCCAAAATATGTTCTGAATATCGGAATATTTTCCACTGGGCTATAACGTAATGAGTAAGTAATAAAGCCAAATTCGACGGGTTTCCTTGATGGTATCACTTTTCATAGCGTATGTTGAGCAAGTTTTTTTTTTTTTTAATCTAGTTCAATGCATTTTATGCAGAGAACAACAAGCGCTTCAACATGTGCTAATCCTCATTAAAAAATACAATTACCAAAGGCTCATTAAGCATGTCTATTGAAGTTAGAAAAAAAAAAAACGTATTTTAACCTCTTCTGAGTTCATACATGCCTGCAATGTTCTGGTAATACATATACGGCTTATGGGATTCCATGAAAGTATTTATGAGTTATTGAGAGCTCATGAAAGGAAGGGAAGGGAAGTGGGGGGCACAGCTCAGGTTGCTGGTTAGGGGAGGGGGCTAAATTCCATGAGCTTCCAGGGGAAAAACAAGCACTTTATCAGGGAAAGTATAAGTCACCGGGTCCTGATGTGGCCACTCGAGGCTGCTGTCAGAAGGGAGCTACGTTAACAGATCCTCCGCAGTCACCAGTCATCCCCAAAACATGTGGTTCCTGTAAAAACAAGCCCAACTTCAAGCATCCCTGCCACTATCCAGTCCCACTGGCCACTCAACAAGGAAAGAAAGATGTGTTTTTTTTCCTGAGGGTGTCCCCTGTGGTTATGATGTCTCCATGCCAAAGGCTGCGTGCATGCGTGCGTGTTCCTGTCAGTGTAACACAGAGGCTGTTCATTATTTGAATGTCAAGGCTCACACCATAACACTGCAACTGGGATTCATTTAGATGAGACTTAGTCAGGCCTGCTGCTGTTTCTCAGCTTGGTTCATTTGGATATTGAATGGAAAAGTTTAAACATTTACATTTAGCTTTTTTTCAACTATTTTCCTTCTGTTCTTGATCATTTGTGGAAAGACGGGAATAGCTGGAAATTGGGGGACACCAGGCACTAATGTTGGACTTGGGATGTAGCCAAGGGACACATCATCGTGATTGCTCTTGAGCCAATCGGAGTTGGAAAACATTTCAAATGCTCACAATTAGTTCAATAACACCAAGACAATGTGGGACTTCTGAATACTGAAAACATGAGCAAATCAGTGGTTAGGTTTAGTCAACTCAGGACATGTCAACCAGACTGCTGCAAGTGAAATTGCTGTTTTGTTCTCTACAGCAACAGCAGCCATGAAAAGGAACTTCATACTTAGCTCAGTTAGATATAATGTCTGACTCACTGCTAAGTATGTGAAAATCCAAAGTTATAAACTACACAAGCTTCTGGAAAAGACAGCCCTTTCTCTATTAGAGCTAGAAAACGGTTCGGAAAGAGAAACGACTACACTGTCTGGAAAAAAACAATACAGCAATTGAAAATCATATCACAGCACAATAAAATAAACACCATTCCTCATGTTTATAGTATCCCACTGACTGACAAAATTAAGCACATCAAATCAAAGGCAGGTCGGTGTCAGTCTGAAAAACTTGACCAGGATGCAAGAAGGGAAGGGCGGATGCAGCTGGTTCCAAGGTGGTCCTCTGACCACCGGGCCACCCCTAACCCAAATAGATGTCTGCAGAATGGAAATCTATGCAAAAGAAACAGAAAGTCATACAGGCAGATCTGGCTGCATTAGTATTCTCTGACCTCAAGCAGTGTATGATGGTGCTGAAAACATGTGAGCATATGAGTGTGAGAAATTCTGTACGCTACATTTTGTGCAAAAAATAAGCAATCCTTGTTCTGAAGTGGAAAAATTGTCAACTGCCATATTTGTGTATGTGTGTTCACCGGTAAGAGCAGGCTACTTTCTGCTTCATCGAGAATAACATACAAGACCGTTTGCATTTTGGGGCTAGTAGAACATGGAAAAATAAAAAATAAAAATAAACCCTAATTTGACTTTTACACCTCCGTACATCTTAGTATCACTGATCCGTTTCTGTTTTATTTTGATTTTTACTGATTTTAATTTGAATCAACTGTTTTTAATGTTTTTGAATGTTTTTTAACTGTGCCTTGATGCTTTTAATGTTTTCTTTTTCTCTGATGCCTTTCATGTCTTGTGTGAAGCACTTTGGATTGGCTTATTGCTGAAAAGTGCTATACAAATAAACTTGCCTTGCCTATTAAATTTGTCCCTCCATCCATTTTGTACACCTGTTTTTTTCCAAAACCATGGGTGAGGTGAAACCAATCCCAGTTTACTTTGGGGGAGAGGAGACGAACAACCTGGACTGGTCTCCAGCCAATCACAGGGCCTGTTCATATGTATTGAAAAATAACAATTCCTGTGGGAAAATTCATTTTAAAACTTGAGTAAATTTAAAATAGCCATTGGATTGTGAGCACGCTTAGATGTTTTATTATACCTAAGATACACTCAAATACACTACAAAGTATTTAGATACCCTTTTTAAAGAGTGGATTTTTTTATATGCTTGTAAATGTATGCTTGGAAGATCTATATATTTGACCTTTGTAAATGCTCGTCTGTATAAATGGAAACATTTCCACAGACACACTTCAAAGGTTTTCCAAGTAGTGGAAAGTGTCATAGCTGCAGACGTTGGAATGAACTCTACATTTTCTTTCAGTTCCACTCTTTGTGGGTTCAGTGGCCAAATACTGTTGTCTGTACAGTGTAGTGTAATTTACATGTACAACTATAACCAAATGTGCCTTTCACTCATTAAATCATACAACAGTCATTTTTCCACAAAGGTTTGCATGAGCCAGATTTGGTCTTGGTTACATAATGCAAATGCTGCATTGAAGTAATAATGAATGAGTGTATTTGATTATTGGAAGTGTAGTGAAAACTGGTCCAACCTGTAGTAAAATTTAAATAAGGCCACACAGGTCCAAAACCTCCATTAGTCTCCTACACACACACACACACACACACACACACACAGGTACACACAAGTACACACATTTGCACACACGCACGCAACTTGAATTTTCCAACACACACATGCAAACACATGCACGCAGATACATAACAAAATCTGGCTGCCATAGTTTAGCATTTGTAAACTTTAGCGATGATCTGTTGATTTGAATATTGCTGCTGTTAAGGAATACAGGTAACATCTCGTCATCCTTTTTGTAAAAGTTGGTCAAGGACAACCTTTGTTAAAAATGACACTTTTCCTGAGCATTTTCCAAATTCAAGCAGCCTTTACGCTAAGTAATTTCTTTCAGATCATCTTGCTTGGATAAGAAAGGAATGCTACTAAACAAAAACTAAAATCTGAAGAACCCCATTATGTCAATCTCAGCATGACAGGGATTTTTTGTTGTTTCCTTTGCATGCGGGCTACTGGCTTGTGCTATTTTTCTAACCAGCATACTTTTTCTCCACTCCTCAGGCATCCTCTCACTTTCCAAGATTTTATTAAACAATCTGTTTGAAAACTCCACTGCCATCTCTCCTAGATAGACGTTTCCATGCCTCCACTGGAATGTCATCTGGGCCAATTGCCTTTCTACTCTTCATCCTCTTCATCTCAGCCCTCACCTCATCCTTACGAATGTCTTACATTTCATTCTCTCCACATCATGCAACCTTTTCTCTTTCTCTCTCTCATTTTCTTCGCTTTTCTTCTTCTTCAAAATATTCCCTTCACCTTCTCAACAAACCTTCCTCACTTGTCAGCACAATGCCATCTACATCTTTTATCACCGTAACCTGTTGCACATCCTTTTTGGTTGGCTTGTTTTATGTCGGATGCTCTTCCTGACACAACCTTCCTCATTTATCCGGGCTTGGGGCCGGCACTCAGAATGTACTTGTTGGGCGACCCAACCATTAGAAAACAAAGGAGACTATGCCCTCAAATGTACTTCTTCTGAACATGAACTTTTAGAGCTGCTATACCTTTCTGATGTAGCCATTTGGTTCGGTGTGCCACAAGTGAGAGCATCAGAAGAGATTGTACCTGGAAGAATGTAGCCCCCACAATATTAGTACCTTTTTTTTCCTAACTGGGACGCCAAAGTGCTGCCAACTTTCACATTAATGAATGGTAGAAGGTCAGTAACAAGCTGAGAAAAGTACTTTTTCATTAGGGAAGACACAAATGGGAATAGTTGCGTCACTCTTTAACGGTATCAGCACGTACAATTTTAAAAGGTGAGCTCGTTATCACCCTTGCTACATCATCAGACGTTGGGCCATTATAAACCGTTTCTAATCCTGTTGAATTTTCCATTTAGTTAACTGGAAATATGCAATAAGCGATCCTTCCCTCTGTATAGTAACTACAGTATGGTCTTTAGATAAAAAAATATTGTTAAATACAGATGCAAGTTAATGCTCCATACAATAACACAGGCTGAACAGTTTGAGCCCATTTTAAGACAGAACCAAAGCAAGTGCTTAGACGGGGTTAGGAAAATCCAGTCAGAGACCCCAAGATGATCAGGATCGTTATCAAGCTTGCTGATGAGCTGATTATTTGAATCAGATGTGCTGCAGCAGGGAGAACTGGAAAACAGCTGCCTAGGACCAGACTTGCCTTCCCCTGATTTTGACACACTGTGGAGAGACATGAGGTCAGTTTCTGAGGAGTCCATGGGAGGTTGCCTTACTCCTTGGAGTTTGCCTATCAAGACAAGATCCTGCTGTTCTTGTGCTCCTAAATTCCTAAATGTTCAAATTCCAGAACTTCTGTAATCCGAGGACAATTGCCAAAACCATAGTCATAATTCACGTCATAGTCGGGGGACTAACTTTTGTTTCAGGACGGTTCGGGGCTGCTCAGTGGGAGCTGATTCTGATTCTGATCATCTTTGACATCACGCTTATTTAATATAACCAAATACTTATGTTGTTTTTAAGTGTTGCCTATTTACAAAGCACAGTTGAGCACTTAGTATCATCTGCCGTGAATGTATTAGACCTCTCCATGGATGAGGTCATGTCGTTTAATTTAGTACTTTGTAATTGCAATATGCACTCTGGCAGCACATGTGCTTTTCCCCTGGACAAACACGCGATGAATGAATGATGTGCACAGGCCTACTTTCTGTATTACTCACATACACAAACATAAGCACAATATGATTCACGGCGACCGGATGTCAGCATGCTGCCATTGCAGCTCTCATTTGGAAGTTTCAGAGATAAAATTCAATAATGAGTGCCTGCCTGTCTGCAACCTGTTCCATAAACTGCACATGCACACACCGGTGCAAACACAACAATACACAAACAAGGTAACCCCTTCAGACCAGCTGGAGTAGAGTCTCTTTGATCCGAAACGATCACATGAGGTGGAGTGCCGGTGATCCATTACATATGGTCGAGAGGAAATTTACACATGCCATCCATTTGCTTAGCTGTTTATGTATGTTTAATCAGGGCATGTCCTGTCACCAGTTTGCAAAACAAATGGTGCATCTGCAGGCTAATGAACCGGCAAAGTATTGCGTGATGTTTTATGTCGGCTTCGTTGCCTTTATGTAGTACAGTAATCACAGATGGAGGGTTTCATAAATGGCAAGTGAATCGCATTAAGATACACACATGAGCAAACATGCTGTAAAAAACATTGTATACATCATGTTCCCACAAACAAGCACCTGTGCCCACAAACCTCACACACATGCAGTACATACAGTAAACTGTTGGCTGGATACCGTCTCACTACAGATATGTTATTTTACCCCTGTTGCCATTTTCCTTGGTTGCCAACCACAACAGAGTTTGGAAACTTAACATGGATCAGTTGTTAGATTTTTCCAGAGTGGAGAAATTTGGTTTGTTTTTACTGCTACTGTCACACGTTCAGCTTCCCTGCATTCTGATTCATCGTGCAGAGTTGACAGAGCTTCTTTGTATCATGAATGTGGCATACTAACTGTGCTACGTAAGTCATAAACACATAACTACGACACTATGGAATCATGCATGAATTAAAAAAAAAAGATAGAAAGAAAGAAAAACTCCAAAGAAAATTGCGTATGCTATAGTTTCCTCTAAGCCTTTGTGGACAATAATGTCAGGCATTAAACAGGCACACGGAGCCGTCCATTCACTTATTAAGTGAGAATGTACGTACAATATAATTTTATAACGCTATGAAATAAATTCCATCCACATATTCCTCTACACAAGAGAAGTCTATTGCTGATTGTGGTGGGGGATGACATTCACCTGATGCCAGATCATATTCTAACCCAATCCCTGTTATATTTACTGCTGGGGAACACTCTGGTGCAGGAAGCCGCTGTAACATTGTTTTTCCCTCCTGTTAAAAAGCCAGTGTTCTAATAAAACTTTGGGGGGTTGAAACCCGCAGCTCCCATGTTTCAGCTTCCAGGGGGAAAGGGAAAGCTGAGTCACCTGAACCCGCCTGTGGCCTCCAGCTCTTTTTATCCATCTCGTTGGTTGTTCGTTGGAAAGGTTCTTATCCGCTTGGATTTAGAATCTACTGTGTGGCAAGGAAAAGGTGATCTTAAAAGAGAAATGTTGGCAATTTTCAATACAGCATATCCAGTTCAGAGTCAGATATAAGCCATAGAGTAGTCCTATGCTGTTCACTTTTTTTTTCATTTGGCTCCCAAGTCCTGACCAGGAACTTCCGGCGTGTTTTTCTGCTGCCATGGTGAATTATGTCCTTCTCTCTGTTTGTGGCATTGACATTCTTACTGTTCAATCCAATTTTAATTCAATTAGGCACTGGTATGTAGCACTGGTCGTCAGCAAATCGCAGGGTACACATAGACAACCATTCACGCTCACAATTACACAAACGGACAATTTGGAGTGGTCGATCGGCCTACCATGCATGTTTTCGGATTGTGGAAGGAAACTAGAGTATCCGGAGAAATCCCACACATGCATGGGGGAGAACATGCAAACTCCACACAGGAAGGCCAAAGCTGAAATCGAACCCACAACCTCCGCACTGTGAGGCAGACGTGTTAACCAGTGCACCACTATGCCGCCCCAAAACTGACATCAAAAGATGAAAAATACAAATGAATAAACAACTACAGGAAGCACAAAAACCGATCATCCAACTGGGACAAAAGCCTGTCACTGAAGTAAATGAGTAATAACCAGTTAATGACGTCTTCGATCAGGAGTTTGGGTACTATTTTCTCAGGCCCGTGCAAGCCAGACTCATTCAAGACTCATTTAAAAAAGGTGTTTTGCATTAGTGTGGGCGTGAACGCAGCTGATTTAGTATCTCTGCCAATCGAATGGTGTTCCTTGAAAGACGCACGGTAAAGGCGTGATGACAGTCAGAGTTGGCCGATTTGGTGGAATCCTGCAGAAGGCCAGAACGTGCAAAGTGCATTTGTATAGAATTGCAAGCAGACTTCTCAGGGCAGATGATATAAAGTTGCCCACAGAAAGTTCACAGATCTGTGAAGTGGGCATCTGGTGTTTCCAACAGGCATAAAACAATTTCCTTCAAATTGTCAGATGCATGTCAAAGGAAACCCCTGCAGTTCACTGGAACACTCAGCATGGCGCAGAGAGATGAAGCAAATTACCAAACAACTACATCTATGCTTGGGTCAGTACAAACATCTGGAAAATATGTTTTAATGCTCAAGTGCAGCTGTGCTGTCTACAAATATAAATATCTAGGACATAACTGTCACAAGCCCATTGTAATCAGTGCCGATGTAACACTTGGTTCAAAAGGATACAGACTGATGAATGAATGAACGGTCAAAGAAACAGTAAGGGCCTTTATGAGTCACGTCAGTGATGGGAGGCCGTCTCAAGATGTTGTTAATATAATAGATGCACGTGCACACATGAACGAACACATACAGATATTAGGTTACAGGGAAAACAAGTGACGACAAGAGGAACGACAAAAACAAAACAGGCCACCATCACAACACACAGAGGCAAGATGGATACGTTGTTGAAGACGTCACAGACTGAACTTTTTAATTACAACTAGCTTAAGCCCATGAGGATGTTGTGTGGTCTTTATATAAACTGCTTCGATAAATTGTTTGGAAACTTGTGTGAATTCCCTTCCTTTTGTTTATCTTTAGGAAATCCAGGAATCTCTCTCTGCAATGGAGACCCCGTTTCTGAGGACAGAGCAAGCGTTTTGCAAATGCTCGAGTACACGTGCAACTGGCGTCATTTTGAGTGGTGACACAAAAAAGGTGATACTTGCTCATTTTTCCCTTTGTAGCACTAGATAGGAGTCAGACTGGATCTACTGAATGCAAGATTAACTGGGCATGCACACCCTCTCTCTGTGGCTGCTTCTGACTTAGGTCCAGGACCCAGAGCTGTGGGCTAATGTTGTTATTGTTGTTGTTCATGCTGAGACTGGGGGTACCTGCCAAAAAGTGCAATAACAAGACTTGGAGGGCCTGTGCTTTTCTCTGTGCTGTGCTTTATTGGTACAGGGGAGCACCAACAATGATGCCTGTGGACAATCAAGAGCCCATTTGCTGAGGGCCGGGGTGGGAGATCAGTCAGTGGAAGATCTTTTTCTTTGTCTTTCCTCAGGCAACAAGTCATTGTCAGACAGCCGCTGCTCACCGCATGTTATCAAGGTATCTTATAGAGTAAGTCGTTTAATTTTTAACTGAGATGCAAAGATATTTACCTCGTATACACACACAAGGAGAGATTGAAATGAATCACAGTGTTTGGTATGCTGATACGTTAGCATTCCACATAATTTACAACAACCATTGTCCAACTTGTTCAGTGATCGTCCCATATGGATCAATCTTTATTGGCTTTTGTTTATCTGCAAATATGCTACTATTTTCAAATGAGGTGATTAAATGTATGTATTAAAACACAACTCCAAGACAAAAATTTAAAACCCACATTACAGTGATGTCAATTCAAGATGGGTATTTTATATTCCAAAATTAGCAATAAGGTAGATTAGCAGTCAATTAAACGATAATTTATTTGTTAAATATCATGTTTTAATGAAATGGAAGAATCTCTCTTGGAATGTTTTTAACGCCTGATTCAGCTGTGCAAAAATAAAAAATTCAAAAAAATTTGAAAAACATTTTGATTGTATTGTTGGCTTTATTCGACAGCGTTTTAAAAACATAAACAAGAGTTAACTAAAACCAACCAACCAACCACACCAACCAACCAACCAACCAACCAACCAACCAACCAACCAACCAACCAACCAACCAACCAACCAACCAACCAATCAAACATGGATATTAAGAAAGGCAGGTGCAAATTAAAGGAAATTTCACACAAATAAATTGAAATGCTCTTTGGACATACATATGTTAGTAACCTTCACTAGGCAGAAGGTTTAGTTTCATGCGCAACAAAGAAGTTAGTGATACATGGAGGGAAGGAGTAAATTATTGGGGCGTCAGTGGAACCCCTCAGACCTTTTTACAATGCCACATAATAGGGAAAGCCCACTCACTGCATCCAAACTATTTGCATAACTCATGGAGAAAATTGGCCTATAGGAGTTAGCTTTTTCCCCGAGTGCCACACAGTAGACATACTGTTCCAATAATTGTCCTCTTACACGAGCAGAAGACATAGAGTACAGTATTTACAGTAAGAAAACAAAGACCGGGGTATGTGAGGGGGAGCAAAGGAAAAAGAGAGAATGGGAAAATGAAGGAGAAAGAAAGGAAAAAGTGCTGAGTAGGGAAAGTGAGTGGGGTTCCACAGATTTTCCCCTAACACAAACACGTCCACTGTTGATTTTTGTCATTTTCTTGGCTCTGTCAAATACAGTAGTTGGCAGAACAGTAAGCTCTATGGTGGTTTTTATGACTTGTTGTCATGGGCTTAATGGTGGCTTCCCGCTGCCTCAGCGTATGCGCCTTCCCTCCCTCTGTCATGACCCCTGTATTTCTAGTCTGCATACTATTACTGATCACACTTTTATTCATTCGCTCTTGGCCGGACGTCACTTCTCATTGCTAACTCTGCTACCCTGTGGAGTTTGAAAGCATGAACATGTGCTCTAACGGCATTGTACATTTTTGGAGAGATTCCCAAACATTTAATGATGAGAGAAAAATCAGGCAGCCCAGGAAACTCATAGTCAAAGTCAAAGTCTGCTTTATTGTCAATTTCTTCACATGCCAAGACACACAAAGAAATCGAAATTACGTTCCCACTATCCCACGGTGACAAGACATAGTACACAATATACATACAAGTAAACAACACAAAAAATAAAAACAAGAAGGCACAAACAATGAATAAATAAGAGTGATGAATAAATAATAAATAAACAAATAACATAATAAATAAGAGGAGCTGATGTACTAGAGCCTGGGCAGGTCCAATTATTACTGACAATCCATCAATATGCAGAGCAAATCCTGGAGCAGGTTCAGCAGAAAAAACGTGGGAGGGAAAAAAACAGCAAAAGCGAGCGAAAGACAGAAAAAAAATGCGGTTCTTATAAGGAGGGAGAGCAAAATCTGTCTTTACAATCCCCTGTTTCGGCTTGCCAACTTTCTGCTGGCTGTTCTTAGTGCGGAAATGAGAGCGTGCTAGATTCTCCCCTCCCGAGAATAACACAAACCCTTCAAAGCTCAAATCAAACACACAATCCACGTCACAGGAAACCATTTTGAAGCGTAACACCTCCCAATGGGAGCTCCATTTGAATGCTGCGAGTATGCGTTGCCTTGCTCGCCCCCTGTGCCCCCACCCGCCACTACCATGTCTCCCATCGCTCTCTCAAGGCTTCGACCGCAACCTAACCCGAACCACACTAGCTCTCAGACGACAAGACTCCCTTTCATGCCTGTCCATTTCTCTTACTTAATCTTTGCCATCTTGGACTTTGGTCCATAAAAAAATTGCTCATGATTAGATAATTGATACCCGATTGTATGGGATGGATGCTTCCATTGATGCCACAGAGACTCAGACATCATGCATCCCTGTATTCCCATCCTAAAATGTGTGACACCACCTCTTCCATGTTTTGAACTTTTTGTACAATTCTCGTAATGACTGTGACCGTCCTGCTATTAGTTAAGGAATCAATTAAAACAACAACTCTGGTGTTGGTCTAAGACCTTTCTACATTACTTTAGATGAATAGATCACCCAAATGCCCTTTTCAGGGTCATAGGTCATGCTAAAGGTCATGAGACATCCTTCTATTCTGACTGCTCCTGCCCTTGAGCCCATAGCTCATCTCAAACCCAAACCACAAGTACCCCCATCCTTTCCCCCTCAAATCTCCAAAACCACCTCTTCCCTCTCCCTTTACCCCTTTTCCTCCACTTTGCCTGGCAGTTGAAACACAAAGGTCGAAGGGCATATGGGAGGCAATCACAGAAGTTTGTTTTGGCGCTGCCTACCCAAACACTAAGTCCTTGGCTGTGCAGAAGCAATGTCGCCACCTTGCCTGCTTGCTGCCTGGGAAACAAACACATCCTTAATCACACAGAGGCCCCTGCTTTCGCCAAGGCCACACTAGTTGAGCCTTGTCCTACAAGCCCTGGCCAAAAAAGTAGGGGCTCCATCTGGTACACTCGGGCCATACAAGTCGTGCTCTATCTACTGACGACAGGCCGCATTAATGGAAGCCAAGCAGTCAAATCAGGGTCATGCTAGTTGACGATGGGTTGTTGAAATACGCCAGGCCGTTCTAATCAAGCCCCAATGGCCACACGTAGGACAGTGAAATTGAAACTCGTCAAATAGATCCAGGTCACAATCGTCTAGTCATGCTCGTTGAAATCCGTCCAGAAAGGACTGCTCTATTTTTGGCTGAGTGAGCACTTCTGTCATTGGGTTGGATAACAGTGGGATTCTCTGACGTAAGTGGTGTGCAGCAGAGGGTTGGCAGCCAAATGAAATGTTAAGGCAGGAAACCAGAAGCCATTTCAATCAAAGATAAGTTAGACCAGTTGTATTACTCCATCCATCCTGAGAAATCCTTAAAAATCGTCCGTGACGCTTCTAAATCGCTTTCACCATTTGAACTTTAGAAGGAGGTTCAGAGTTGCTATCGTTTTATGCTTCAATAAGGATGCAAAGGACAAGCATTATTCTAATTTAGCAACCGCACTAAAAAGAAAGTTACGTATACACTGAAAAGCAAAAGTCTTGGGCCACCTCAGGCTCCGTTGATTTAATAAGAGTTTTCCCATTGGCCATTTGGATATTATCAAACAATACATTGCAGGACACATACAGTTCATCCTCCATGAACCAGGAAGTCGTCTTCTAGCTAACAGGCATTTCGTAATTGCTTGGTCCTGTTGGGAAAGGATGAGTACTACCAGTTGAGGCCATCTGCCCAATGATCCATCTAATGACACACAAGAGCGATATAACTCTTCCATCCACAGGGTTACTGTTAATATAGGAAGGGATTGTTCAGGACTCAATGTTCTTTGGGGGAATAAGGCATTTGTGAGGTTTTTCAATGAGCACAGTCATGTTTCACTAAATGTTGTTGTGACCGCATTGGTACAATTTGACAATAACAATGATACCCAGGGGTCATAGAGAGACCTCAAGAATTCCCTGAAGAGACATCTTCTACATACCAACACTATGATCAATGCATCCTTGAAGCTATGCCTCGTCTCCATTGGACATGTGACAATTAACCTTGAGGCTTGCGGGTGATACAAAGAGATTAGTAACCCATGTTTGATTATGCGTGATGAAAAAAAATGTTTTCCAAGTCCACAAGATCTCATTGCTGAGAGCAAAAAGAATTCACTTAACCTTGGAAACCTATGATTTCCTTTGAAGTTGGAGAAAGCCGTAGGGAAATACTGAGAAGTGATAGACCCCTCTGAGCCCCATCCAGACCACCATTCAGCCAGGCAGTAGCTGGAGCACTAAACAGGTACATGAAGTGCTGAGACCAGACAGCACTTCCAGGAAGTTAAGCATCAGGGATAATTCTTGTTATTGACTTGGCATTGTCTCCAGCCAGTACAATTCCACCAGCGAGGACTTTACTGACTTTGAAAGTGCATGTAGATGCGTGCGTGCAAATATCTGTGTGCGTGTATGTAATTGTGCGTGTGGGCTCCCTTGAGCATCTTCATACTCCAGACCAGGCTATGAGCTCTGCAACCCAGATGGGTGGCCAAGCCACAGTTGATTTCTGTTATTCTGTTATGATAATTGAACCCATTTGAACCATTCAGTCTTACACTTTTGGTCTCTGAAGGCACGCACACACGTACGTTGTACATCAGCCAGGACCGCCCTTATCTTTTGCTATTCTTGCAATAGTTCTGCTCTTTTTAAGTTGCTTCAAGAGCAAATATTAAACAACTGGAAGGGCAGAGTAACAGCGATGTGCTAGAGGAGCACTGCATTGATGAAGATATGAACATACAGTGGGAGTCGACGTAGATATAATGCTACTGCTATAATACGTATAACTGGATTTTTTTTGGTATCCATCTATATTTTCAACACCGCTTATCCTGTTCGGGGTCTGGAGAGTGCTGGAGCTTATCCTAGGTTTGTTTGTTTATTTATTTATTTATTCATTGATTTAATCATTCATTCATTGGTTGACTCTCGAGCTACAGTATGTTTGTCGTAATGCAGACAGAAGCTACAGTGAGTTTTTCCTTGCCTTCCTGGGGGGTTAAGATCAGGGGATGTCGACAATAATTGTCATCTGTGGCCATGTGAAGCCCTTTGAAATGTTTTTTTTGTGATTAAGGGCTACATAAATAAATTTGACTTCACTACAGTACCTGATTTTTTGGTGTTTTTTGGTTAAAGGCGGGGATTTTTATTTTATTTTTATTCACGACTGTTTATTTTGTGTGAGCAAGTTAATGTTCACTAATCTGTCTTTTTCCAATAATGTGTCCGTCAGCTATCAGGTCAGTATGACATGCGAAGACATGCTATTAATGCTTTAAGCATAATGTGTCTCCTTGAAGCGTTCTCCAGTCATGTAATCATTCTTAGTTCTTAAATGCAAAATCATATCAGCATAACACATAAGAACTAAACTTTCATTCACAAGATCTCTATTGAAGAAAAATCAAAAGTAAATTAAGTGTTAAATGGAGGACATGAAATGAAGAAAATATCTTCTTTTCCTTTCGGCTTTTCCCCTCAGGGGTCGCCACAGCGAACCATCTGTTTCCATCCCACCCTATCCTGTGCATCCTCTTCTCTCACCCCAACCAACTTCATGTCGTCTTTCACTCCATCCATAAATCTCCTCTTTGGTCTTCCTCTTGACCTCCTGCCTGGGGGTTCCCTCCTCCTCATCCTTCTACCAATATATTCACTATCTCTCCTCTGTTCATGTCCGAACCATCTCAGTCTGGCCTCTCTGGATTTATTTCCAAAACACCAAACATGCGCTGTCTGTCTGATGCACTCGTTCCTGATCCTATTCAACCGCGTCACTCCCAAAGAGAACCTCAGCATGTTCATCTCTGCCACCTCCAGCTCTGCCTTCTGTCTTTTTCTCAGTGCAACTAGCTCTAAACCATACAGCATCGCTGATCTCACCACTGTCTTGTACACCTTTCCCTTCATTTTTGCTGATACTCTTTTACCACACATCACCCCTGACACCTTTCTCCACCCGTTCCACCCTGCTTGAATATGCTTCTTCACCTCTTTTCCACACTCTCCGTTGCTCTGGACTGTTGACCCTAAGTACTTAAAATCCTCTACCTTCTGGATTTCTACTCCCTGTAGCCTCACCATTCGACTTGGATCCCTCTCACACACACACACATGTATTCTGTCTTCTTTCCGCAAATCTTCATTCCTCTCCTTTCCAGGGCATACCTCCACCTCTCTAAATTTCCCTTCACCTGCTCCCTACTCTCACTACAGATCACAATATCATCTGCGAACATCATGGTCCATGGAGATTCCTGTCTGACCTCATCTGTCAGCCTGTCCATCACGATATCAAACAAGAAGGGTTCAGAGCTGATCCTTGATGCAGTGCCAATTCCACCTCTGTCATCCCTACAGCACATCTCACTCCTGTCCTGCAGCTTTCATACATGTCCTGTACCACTCTCACATACTTCTCTGCCACTCGGGACTTCCTCATACAATACCACAGTTCCTCTCTGGGCACCCCGTCATATGCTTTCTCTAGATCTACAAAGACACAATGCAGCTCTTTCTGACCATCGCTGTACTTCTCCATCGGTAGAAATGAAGAAAATGTACCAGGAGAAAATCTCTTGGTAATAAGTTGAATTATCAAAGTTAAGGTAAGCCGTTTTGTAGTTTTACATTTTACTTCTCATTAACTTCTTTATATACTTGGAAAAAGGTAAAGCTGTGAGGTGAATCTGCAAGGGCACTTAACTTTGTGTTACACCATCATTCATGTTTTAACATTGTTTAAGCAGCTTTATATTAGGAGGCAGGGAAGTATTCTACAATGTTACTAACAGCCATATATTTAATTACGTTTTTATGATGATGACAGTGTGATCCTGCAACTGCTTACTAACATTTCCATTATTTTTAAATGGGAGAAATGCCCCCCGCCCCACCTCCCGAAAAAAAAAAAAAAAAAAAAAATCAACAAGCTTACCACAACTTAACATTTCAGTTTTATTGAATGCGAATTTATTGCCTTAAATTAGAGTGGCAGACAATTACATTTCATCTGCTCAAAACAAATATTACTAAGTGGAGTAGTTAAGTAGAAACCAGAACAAGCCATTTTTGACCAAATTAGAAGCCATAAGATATGCTTCCTGCTGCTCCAACAATAGTGAAGAACAGTACCCAGGCAAGTTAAACTAAATCAGCCCCCGTTATGGAAACAGGTCCAATTCCTTCTGTTCAAGGAGCTTAATATCTTAATTTTACAGCTGGTTGAGGTGGAGCAAATGTCTTTCAATAGCTGACATGTACAATTGCACAGTCAACAACAGTTTCACACTTTCTGCGCTCCAACACTGAACCGATTTTAATAGTTTTTCATGGCGGAACGTACTGCTTCTTTGTACTCCAAGTAACAATAAATAGCCAGCCTACATTCATCCCAGCGTGTCCTTCCTCCGTTGTTGCTCCTGGCTCTCAGCCAACAAGTGTATAGATGTGAGTACAGTAGGACTGTATATATACTGTATGGGCACGGTGGGGCCTCATTTTATCGGTGAATGGTTCACACATGCAAACACGTACGCTCACGCAAGCATGCACGTGCATGCACACACACACAAACGCTTATGGGGTGACAGAGTGCACTGGCTGAGCTCTGATGAACCAATGGCAACCTGGGGAAGGAGGAATGTCTATGGCGCTAGTCCAAGAGAGGCCTTCAGAATCCTCAGCAGGCTATCCTGGTTGTCTTAGTGAGCGCAAGTGTGAGTGTGTGGGAGTATGCTTCTGTACAAGATAATGTTCGGGGCTGTAATTGTATATCCTTGAGCGTGTGTAATTTTTACACTCGGTTCGAGATGAATTGTGACAATGTAGTGTGTATAACGCTCTGGCTTCAGGCAAGTTTAAGGCCTGAATACTATTACTATTGCCTCGTCCATATATACAGGCTTGGGGAGTAACAGAATACATGTAGCGGCGACACTCAAAGATGTATTCATTTGGAAATTACTTTTTATTAATGTGGTTGGACATTGCAGAAGTGGAGAACTGCAGTGCACCGATATTTTGACTATTTTGCAGGAATCGGAATAGCTCTGTGAAGGAAAAGCTGCAATGAGGTCAGCAAATGTGAGTGTGTTTTTATGTGTCAATGTTTTCCAAAAAAAAAAAGGGTTTGCCTTCCTTTTTACAATTGCGTAGCAATTAAGAATGTTAAAAAGTGAGGTTTGTTGGCAGCTTTACCAGCTCTCATTTGAATGCCTAAGGTGTTTTTACACATGAAAGGATGTTAACTGCATAAGTATTTTGTGCATTTTTGCCAATGGTAGCTACAAAAGTACCTTTATTTACTATTACACAATAATTTACAAAATCTGATATTGGAGATCAACCGGCATCCCAAAATAGATTTTAGTCAACCTTCAATGTTCCACTGTATGCAACCTATTCTCAAAAAATCACTATGATGTCATGCAGGTTTCAATTGTGAATTGCAGTCATAGAAACAGGGTCATGTGTGCACTTGACTAATGCACAACTGCACAGAGGGAAGGAAGAGAGAGGATTAGGGAGGTAAAAGTAGAGTGGAGGGGCTGTTTAAAATATTCAACCTCCCTTCCATTAACCAACCATGTACGGATGAGAACACGACCTGCACTGTACATCTCATGAGAGTGAGAGGCACGGTGCTCAGTGGGAGTGCACCTCTTTCAGTCAGGAGCCCTCAAATCCAGCTCAGCATTTTCTCAGTGATGTCATCCCTTTTTTCACTTGTACTTCAGCCTCTTCTCTTATCACCTCCATCCATTATTTTGCACATTCATTTCCAAATAGCCCCGTTTTTGTTGATATTGTTATTTTTGTACAATACAGAAATTTGTCAGGCACTGATCACAATTCATCTTGAAAGTAGACAAGCTAAGACAGGGTTCGGCAACCCAAAATGTTCAGAGCCATATTGGCCCAAAAACACAAAATACACACCTGTCTGGAGCCGCAAAAATCTAAAAGCCTTTTATAATGCAACACAGACTGCCAATACATAAGTTGTATGCCTACTATTAAAAATTCTTTTTTTTTTAAATAGTGGTATCAATTTGATCATTTCTTCTTGCGGCCCATTAGAGTTCACGTACCTGCATAGCAGAGCTGTCTGTTCGATATCGGACACGTCACGCGACTCATCCATCAGAGGGCAATTGAGAAAAAGCTGGAGATGAATTGATGTCCTTGATTTGCTGATCGGTGATATTGTCTGTGCGGAGAGGCATGTCTTTAGTTTTCTGTATGATCTTGGTTTTGTAGTTGAAGTCCGAAAATAGGCACTCTGATATTTTAATGAATGAATCCTTCATGTACTCGCCATCGGCGAATGGTTTTCCGCGCTTTATTATGTCCAGGGCTGCAACAAAACTTGCAGCAGTAGTAGAGTTTGGAGATGCAATCCACTGTTTTTTCGGTCCTCAAATTTCTCCACCAGCACTGCAATTGCACCTTTCCTCTCAGTTGCAACTGGGTGATCGGCAGCAAATTTAGCATGCTTTAGCTGAAAATGTCGCTCCAAATTCCTCTTCTTGTTATTTGACAACTTCTCATTGCAAATCAAACATGCAGGCAATGCTTCGGCATTGGCAATGAAAGCAAATAGTTCAGTCCATTCTTTCTTAAACCATCGGTTCTCATCAGCAATCTTTCTCTTTTTGCCTTTTGAATCCACGGCTCATCACTCACACACCTGTTTAGAACTCACCTGTGGTGTGTCGCAGGCTAAAACGCAATTTTGCTATTTGGCGTCATTCTTAAATTTGGTATTTTTAATATATTTACAACTACATACATTTTTACAGCACAAGTATGGTTGTGTCGTGATTACCATCTAAAAACCATATTTAAAAAAACACACAACAACCAAAAAAAAAACATTTTTCTATTTTCACGCATTTTTGCAAAACTCTAGGGAGCCGCTAGGGGGGTGCTAAAGAGCCGCATGCGGCTCTGGAGCCTCGGGTTGCCGACCCCTGGGCTACACCATCACATCTTATTTCGATGGTGAGTCACAGCAAAAGAGAACGATTGGATTTATAAAGCAACCCTACTAATTCCTGCGGGAAGACAAGTCATTTTAATAGTTTTGGATCTATGCGTCAGTCCTCCACAA
This sequence comes from Syngnathus acus, assembly GCF_901709675.1. NCBI lineage: Eukaryota > Metazoa > Chordata > Actinopteri > Syngnathiformes > Syngnathidae > Syngnathus > Syngnathus acus. Next base: position 8,962,493 of record NC_051092.1, on the reverse strand, counting down.
ACCCCATCCCGTCGATTAGGGCACGAGATGCTCAGTGATTATATGATATGACTTCACATTGTCCTCCAAAGATTGTTATTTTGAAAAGAAAAGTTACTCACCATCGCCTGTGTGGCGGTATTTCCAAAGCAACATGGATTAAATGAAGCCATTGTGCAAGGTACAGTATGTCCTCAATAACAGGCAGAACAACAATCCTGTTGAATCATTTGAACAAGTACCACCCAAGTGATGATGTCGAAAGAATGAAAATGCTCTGAAAAACAATGTTTCAAATGCTTTGGAGATGTGGGAGACATGGATGGATGGATGGATGGATGGATGGATGGATGGATGGATGGATGGATGGATGGATGGATGGATGGATGGATGGACGGATGGATGGATGGATGGATGGATGGATGGATGGATGGATGGATGGATGATTGGATGGATGGATGATTGGATGGATGGAAATATTACTATTTTGGGGTCACCAAAATGTCACCCCAAGGAGCATATGAGTAACCTTTGAGCCTGTTCTAAAAATAGCTCAAGAGTACTAATCCATTGAGATTTCCTTGGAATGCTGTAGAAGTGATCATTAGAATGTAAACACAAGATTAATGGAAATAGAAGATATGTTGATGCTTGTCCTACCTTTTAAAATGATTGTTGACAATTATAGTAAGGAATCATTGACATGATCGGTCTTCACCGACATGAATAGCAGAAATTATAATAAATAATACATCAATAAAGATCATTTGAAGAATTGTTTTCATTTCTGTGGTGTGTAAACAGGTAACCCTTCAATGCCCAAGAAGTAGCTCTCACGAAGGTTAGTGACCCCTGGACGACAGTGATGGCCAGAGAAAACAACCATAAATCCTCCAAAAGTGGTGCTAGTTAAATTGCAAGCATACCTCAAAGAACTCAATAATAGCTGTAGGTCCATAAAGAAAGGCATCTGGGCTCAGGTCTGGACTGGACTGTGCTTATTGAGGAATTCTGCCTTGGATACTCACCGAATTGAAGTCTCACAAGAAGTTTCCGAGCAACTCTATTTTTTTTTTCTTGGGAAGGATTGATGATGTTGGAACTCCAAACTGAACACTATATTGTAAATTGTGACTTAAAGGCACACAACCTTGGAGGTACTTAAAAATACATTTACAAGTGTTGTCAGACTTATTTGTTTTTGGTGTCCTGTAAAAGAGCACCAGTTCCTCTCTTTGGACACTTTTTAAAGTTCTTGGCAGGAGGGTTGTTCTCAGCTAAGTGCTTCACTTGTGTCTATTTAGATGACATGTCTATCCTGTCTGAATGGACGGGCTTTAAATCAGGAATCAGTGGGGTTCATACCATCTGTTGCAGGAATCCGCGTGTGATAGTTCCATAGAGACCATTTCTTAGCAGACCTTTCTGGACTCTCGTGGCGTAAAACCAGAGGCTCACTTAATCCTGGCAGTCCTGAGCTGCTGGACACTTTCCAGTTTGAAGTTTGATGTTAGCTTTGTCTGTTTTACTGTCACTTTTCTTGGCCTCCCACAGTGGTGAGCCCCCGTTGATAGTGGGGATACATTCCAGACACACATGCAATAGGTGAAAATTTACAATACAGACAAACATTCAAATACATTAGATGACATAAACTTGTTTTTTATTTTGAATTTCTCTACCAGCCCCACATGTGTTAAACACATTTAAATTGAATAAGTCATATTCAAAACATTCTTTTAAGTTTTACTCAGCACCTGTCAAGTAATTCATGCCAAAGGGTCACCGCTATGTCTTGCTGATGCACATGATTCCATGCATTATTCATCTACATATGTCCTTCACGTAGTATATACAGGATACTACGTATATCACCTCAAAGTCAAATCCAAGTTATGCATCTACAACTGCCATGCCACAGTCTGTATCCACAATGACCGTTTTCTGCAGAGCTCATGGCACAAGGCAAGGTGCTTATTGCTCCAAATTGTCTCACATTATAATTAAGGAGCTTCTTGCTGATGTTGCATTGAGTTCTTCGGTCTATCCATAACAAGGTCAATTCAAAACATCGAAGAGCCACGCTTTGCAAGGAGGCACTTTTAAGGAACATAGTACATTTTGGATATACGCCAGGTTCTCCACTCAGCTGTCACTTAAAACCACAGCGTTGTCAAAGTAAGATTCAGAGTTGCAGGTCTTCATGTCATCCTGTATCATTCTTCCCCTGAGAGTAATGTGATTGCTACAGTCCATCACAGAAATAAAAAAAAGCAGCATGGAAATGGATCCAAAATCAAATAAGAAGATTAGAAATTGCTGCTTCCTCTGAAATAGTAAAGAATGAATTTTCAGACAGAATCTGCTGCATGTCTAATGCAGAAGAGCTACATTCATGCATTATGCACAGCGATATAAAAAAAATCTCCAGATACCATGCAAATATGCCCCCTAGGGGCTATGAGCAGTATAGGCATGACATCATAGTAATCTGATTGGATGGTTATCACGTCATTGCTCTCAACCTTGACTTTCTGGGCTTTATATTTGGAGACGGTGTTGCTGCAGTCAAGTGTAAAAACTAGTGCATCTTGATATTTGTGCTGGTGTGAGTGTCGTTATGCATGTGCGGGAATTTGGGAGCCCGCTCTGTGCCATGTGGGTGTTCTGGTGTACCGAGGGTGTTTTCTTTGACAACTTTGGTGCAGTTGGTGGGTGAAAGATTCTGTCCTAGTCCCACGTTTATTAGAGTTGAAGAGCAGAGGAATGATCAAGTGTTCACAAAAAGTTGAGGATATTGGGCTTTCACATAAAATTTCAGAACTAACCTTAGCAGGTGAACTTCATTTGACCCTCTGAATGCACATACACATTGTTTCAGTACTTTTTGCTCAACCTGCTCTTTTCAAAAGTCAAAATTTACAATAAGGTTATTACCAAGTTTGGTGCCAACTTTTATGCCTTTCTGACTCTTCTATTATTTTTCTCTCTGTCTCTATCTCTCTCTATATATCCATCATCCATCTTCTATCCATCCATCATCCACCAATCCACCCAATCCATCCGTCCGTCCATCCATCCATCCATCCATCCATCCATCCATCCATCCATCCATCCATCCATCCATCCATCCATCCATCCATCCATCCATCCATCCATCCATCCATCCATCCATCGATTTTCCTAACTGGTTATCCTCACGAGGGTCGAGGAGGTGGTAAGCAGCCAATCCCTGGGCACACATAGGCAAACAACGTGGTTGTGTTCGACCCGTGCTGTTTGTTCTTTTCTAGTAAGATTACTTGTCATCTGTGCAATTTGGGCTGAATTTCTACATCTTAATATTCGAAATATGAAATTGGATACTTTCGAAAAACATATCAGAAATTGTACTGATTATTATATTACAGGTAAATCCCTAAGATTATGAGTAAAAATGAGAATATTATTTTAACATCATTATGAAACACCAAGCAGTCTCTCAAATTAAAAACAGATGTCAGGCCGTTAAGACTCAAGTATGTCTCGACTTCCAGTGACTCACTCAATTGTTTAACACCTCCTGCAACTTCAGTTTGATTTTTATTCACTGACTTACTCATCAGTGGGAGCAAAAGTGATCTCATCGACTGTCTGACAATGCTCTGAAAAACAAGGTTTCAAATCATCGTTTTCTCCTGGTGTCATCATCCAAACGTGTTGAGTCAATCCAATGATCAACAGATTAGCACCTGTGAGACATAAGAGGCAATTTTACACCACTGAAAATTACAAAACACAATCATAAAATATTAGTTTAATATTACTCAGGACACTTTAAGCCAACCTGATTATTCATTACTAACATTGCAAAGGGAGATTATTCTAACCCTCCCAAATTTCCTCTGATCTCCACGAGGAGACGTGGATATAATAAATCCATTTCAAAGTTGCATTCATATTTCGTACATTTAGTGCCTGGATTGTTTAAGTCATCATAGGGTTTTTGTACATTGAAAAAGTTGAAAATTCAAAATTGCAACCTTAATTAACTTCTCCATCTTTTAACAAAAATATCTTTGAAAATTTCAGTACTACAGTACTATATGCTTCCTTTCATTGTCTTCTCAAAACCCTTATTATGGTTGGAATTCTTTGCTGATTGGCTATGAGAAACTACATCTTCGTTCTGTCTTGTAGTAGGGTGTGTGATCTCCATTGTAAAGAGTTGTTACCAAATATGGTTCCCAGTCCACTAAATAGCTACCTTCATGAAGTCAGACAGAAGGGATGACAAGATGAGGACTTGGGTTTCTTGGAGGGGAAAAATAAACGTGGCAAATAGTAAAAAAAAAAAAAAAAAATGGGGGTGAAAAAGGAACAAAGCAAGCATACAAACACAGCAGACAGAATAGCTGAGTAATAAGTCAATTGCACTGTTGAAAATCAGCACGACGGGGGTTAGCAGTTCCAGGCAACACACAATGAATGGGCCAACAGGATCAATATTGACGTTCTCTGTGATATAAGAGTTGGCTTGCTGAGGGTCGGGTACCGGACCTTTTGTATGAGCCAGCATTTTGTGGTCACGGCTGCGAGACACATACTGTAACCTTGGCTCGCAGGCATAATGGAGGGTCTGAGCGGGCCTGCGAGCGGTCCCGCCCCTTTATGGGCCCTTATTACCGTAAGAGAGCTCCGTCCTCCAGTGGCCCGATTCAATCGCAGATCATTTCTTTGTCAAAACAGCTACCAGACCACGCTGGCACGTGTGCGAGCCAGCTCGTGTGGCGAGCAGCAACTCGGTTGTTGAGTGCAGCAGTCATGGGAGATGAGACGAGGAGAGCAAGGAAAATCAAGCGCACCACTTTTGGACAAGTGACTGTTTATTGCTTCTTATTGCAACAAACAGTAATAATTAGATTTTCTCAACTAATGGCAAGAGGTGCTATAACTAAATAATAAAACACTCCATGATGTTGCTTTGCTGAAACATCTCAAATGTTGTTTACCTAAATTGGTCAATTAATCCAAGGCAAACTCATAAAAAGAAAAGGATGTGGGTTGTCCCGGTGGTCTTTTCCAACTGGCTGCAAGTCAAAGCTTTAAGGGATACCACACCGCTTTTGTTAGTCAGAAAAAGACCATTGTAGAAACATACAAAAGAGGAAGAAAAATGGACAGAATGGAATGAAAGTACAGTAAAACACACAAAGATTTGATATTGGACAAAAAAATGCACCTATAAAGTGGATTCTTTTTTTTGTAGGGACGCTTTACTTACTAATGCTCAGAAACTAACGCTGGGAACACTGTTAGCTCACGCTAATCTGTGTTAACACAGCAGATCTGCTTACCTTTTGGTTTGGACATTCAGCCGCCCTGGAACAGCTGCCAGTCAATGGCTCCGTGTTTGATAACAGTGGGATGGAAGTGCAGAACGTCTTGCTCACACATTTTCAGACACAGGCAGATTACTAAAGATCTAATTGGTTGTGTAACATCCAGCTCTTTGGATACAAACATTAAAAAGTCCATTTTCAATATTTCTGCTTTAGGTAAAGGTGCGGTAAGACTTCAGCTCTGTCCCAATAGTTAATTCCAGGGTATCATTTTCACTCATTAAATTGAAAGTGGCGTGTTTTAATGATTCACACTATACTGTACATTATCATGCGCTTTTTTTTCTCCCCTCATTTTCACACTTGTGCAACTGTCATGACATTTGTCTTCAAGATTTTGGGAGTGCTTGTTCACATTTGAATATGAACAATGGATTATTTATCTTTACACTTGCAAAAATTGAACAAATGTCAACATGTAACTTAAAAATAACCTGCACAATTACTCGTTACACACAGTTAAAATTCTCATATTTATTATTCACTCCCTATGAGATTTGTGACAAATACAACTTTGGGGTAGAAAAGATGCACACGTACACACACACACACACACGCACACACACACACACACACACACACACACAAAACAGATGCAGACATATGCACGCTTGTGAGTTTGGTATGCAGAAATAGAAATGGCATCCCAACAGTTGCTGCTTCAGTGTGTTTCAGTCAGTGAAAGAGCCTTCGACCCACCCACACACACAGTTCCCAGTAGGTGAGCGGCCTCAGAGTCCGAACCACTCTGTGACCCCTCCTCTTCTTGGGTCAGGTTTCTGCCTTTGCTTCTCGTCCTCCATGAACTTTTCCTGCATCTCTTCCATGGAACCCTCTGGTGGCGCGCTGGTCTTTTCCGGGAAGATATCAGGGAAAGCAAACGTCTGACCCTGAGCCTGAAAGCCAAGTCAACACAACGAATGATTGAAGAAAACTGAAAAAGATCTAATCAAACACAATGAAGTCAACGTTTGAAAGATGCAGACAAAAAGTGTTTTCTTCCGGTTTTACAAAAACTTAAATTTCTCCAACTCACTCCTGGATGTAATCTCTCTCCATTACTTTGGTCTTGATTTATTCAGAAGTAAAGGATGGTATCCATTATTTATTCCATACCAATCTGTGGTCATGGCTAATGCATCACTGGCCCACCAGTCTGTCAGGCTGGTGTGCAGTTCAGTACGCACACATGCACACGCGCGCACGCACACACACACTCAGGTCAGTGGGTGCAACATGCACACATCCAACACCGTCTATCCTTCTTATTCTCTCCAATGGACACCTGGCAGAGCCTTTCAACTGGAGCCAAATTCTTGCAGTCCTGAAATGACTCCACTGCATCCAGCGCCAGATCGTAAGCAGCGATCACTGTTTGGATCGTGCGAAAACCATTAATCATCATAAATCCCACCGCCTGCTCCAAGGTGATCTACAGTTGCAAACACACCAGCAACAGCTTCCCCTTGACAATCCAGTTTAATGATTTCGGTCCAACATCACAAAGTAAACTTCTATATCAAATATTCTGTTTAAATATGTCGAGTATTTAGTTTGGGTTCAGTGAGTAGGCATAAAAGAATGGGCCGACTCTGATGTGAATGTTACATTGTCTGCTTCCAACCACACGACCCCCACCCCAAATACCGACAGAAACAAGCCTTTCATTACCACATAGTTTGGTTTGATTCCCAAGAGGCAGGCTGGAATGGGCTTCCAAACCCTTTTAAGAGGGAGCTTTCACTGGTATCATTATTGTATATCTAGTCGGGCTGCTCAATTAATCAAATTTGAATCAAAACCACAATTCTGGATCCAGACGATCTCAAAATTCATATAATCAAAGACAAACGATTATTTGGTGTTTCCGTTCTGTGCATGCGCAACTCAACCGTGACCCCCCGCGTGTGTAGAGAGTGGAGATCCTCGCCATATTTAACAGGCAGTGTTGTACCTTAATGCGTTCAATGAACGAAAGTTCCTGAACTCATTCATATTTTGGACGAACATGAACTGAGCGTAGCGCAAATTTGTTCCGTGGACGTTTTTGTAAACACGTTCATTTTGGGGCCAATGAATGGTTTTGAACGACAGTATACTTTCATTCAAGGATGAGAGGTTTTCTCTTCTTAGACTTAAAATCTGCTAAACACACTGTAAACAAGGCGAGTGGGGTAATTTGGCATCCCCGGTCATTCGCGCGACAAGCAGCCCCACTCGCCCTTTCTTGTCAAACGGCAACAATAAGGTATCATCCTGTGAGAGCATTCGGGAACTTGGCATTGAACCGCAAATTACTCTTAAAGAGATTGTTTCTGTTTCAGTCATTTATTTGGATTTTGCACTTTTACCTTCGCACCTTTATGGCCCAAATTCTAATCATTTTCTGGTACACTCCCTAAAAAACGAAAAATGTAACTTTAAGGAACATAGTACATAATATTAGGAATACTAGTAATATAAACTAGATTCCCGGAATATAGAACTTTCAAATTTGGTTTTGTTCACACATTGTTTTTTTTTTAATTATCTGTCATCGTCTTCATTTGAAAAAAGACACAACCATCTTATGTTGATTGATTGATCAGTACTTTGACAATTAAAAAAAACTGTGAATGAACAAAATCATACGGCGGATAATATTTATGTGATAGCCAAGACATTTCTGCAGCCAGCCAGTTAAGAAACTTGTTGCATTCTGAAAATATTCATTACATGATGACACGACTTAACCTGTGTCCCCCTCGGCCTCCAAGCGCTCCCAGCGGAAACATTCCGCCCCGAGTGGCAGTCTGCCTCTCGCCTTGTGCATTTGTCTGTGTGAAAGAAAAGTGTGTGTGTGCGCACGTGAGTGTGTGCATGCGTGCACGTGAGTGAGTGAGTGAGTGAGTGAGTGAGTGAGTGAGTGAGTGAGTGAGTGAGTGTCAGTCAGTCAGTCAGTCAGTCAGTCAGTCAGTCAGTCAGTCAGTCAGTCAGTGACTGAGACAAAGAAGGCGTAAATTGTGTGACTTTTGGAGAAGATAGAAAGCTTTGAGATTTTGCCTCAATTCAACAGGAAGAAGAGCTTTTTCCTCACTCTGCCATCATCTTCACCATGCTCTCAACTGAATCAAGCCGCTGTCATGGAATGCTGGTACGAGGCCATTCCTCCGAGCCATGTAACCATACCCCTCTTTAGCACACGAACAACCCATTACAGCCACAGTTTGCCTCAATTGGAAAGAAGTTACTCAACTTCCAGTGTGTGTTTCTTGCTTTATGGTGGTCTTATTTAAAGCTGGTTATGTTGTGTCAGTGAGTTAGAGTCATAGAGCACACAGGCAAAAAGCATGAGTACCGTTCAAAACAACTGGTGAATGCACATCAGGCAGAAGTGAAAAAGAGTGGTTCCTATCTCTAATTGGATCATCCAGATTTTAGACCAATTGTGATTGATTTTAGCAAGTTACTTCGTGACTTTGATGAGCAATTTGCTCACAGGATGAACTCTGGTGGAGAACTGAGGTGCAATGGTGATAAGAAACCCTATCAACTGATTCTGAATTACTTTCTTGCACTACCTATAACTGACTGCAGACATTTTGAAGAGTTAATTTAGGAAAATAAATCAAATTAAGCTTCAAATCGGGCAAGCAAACACAGAGAAAGATGGGAAGTGAAAAGAAATGGAAAGACGCATACAAAGAACAGCTTTGTTCTATATGACCTTTGCTTCTAATTTCCCGCAAAATGACCATGAAGAACAAAAATAACTTTTGGAGTCAACTAGTTTGTGTGTATTCAAGTAAAATATTTGTTCCTTTATGCAAAAAAAAAAAAAAAAAAGAGCAAGAGCGAAGAAAATGCTGTGTTCAGCAGCCTTGAAATGCATGTGAAATCAATACAAGGAAAATGTGAGCAGGGTGAGTCCTCTATTATTCATAGGTTTAGATTTAAGTATGAAATATGGAAGACATAGTTGTTCAGACTTGATGTATTAAAATGTCCTTGATAAAAAGAGGAAGGTGCCCGTACATGTCTCTCTTCCATTTTTTGTTTGAATAGAACTAATCTACGATGAGTGAGAAGGCACGACCATGACATTACCGACAGCTTTCTTAATTGAAAAAGAACGTTCTCAAATGTTTTTTTTTTTTTTTTTTTTGAATAACTCCAATTGTTTTTGTTGAAATCTGCCAATTGCAAAACCACTCGAAATCAGGTGGTGACGCAGGCTCATAAAATATAAGACAATAAAAGCAAATGCATCAAAAATAGAATACTTTCATAGTCTGGGTCTGAGATCATCCATTCATTTGTGGTGTCTCAAAATTTCTAAGCACTTGTTGAGCTCGATCAGATGTAACTGAAGGGTTCCAGCTTCTTGGGTGACCGCACATGACCGGTTTTCTGAAATAGAGGACCTCTCACTGAGGTCAGAGAGTCTTAAAAATGTGTGACACTGCGACTGACTTCAAATCAATTGTAGAAAAAAGACTCTTGAGACAATTGCATCCCCAAGCCAGTTCAGTAAATAAATGCAACCAAATGTTGGTGGTCAGGCCTTTAACTATACGCATATCTGAAACAAGAGGTGTTGATGAACAAAGTGAGAATTCTCCTGAGGCGCCGCGTCTTGTGGCCGTGGTGGCTGTGCGGTGGGATGAATCATACCGAAGTAGACATTTTGACAACTGATGGAGAGTGCGGGTGTGCGATGTGTTTACATGCGTGAGTGAGAGCCACAGAAGGTATTCAAAATGTGGTTTGATCCCGTATTCACCACACGGTAGGACACTGGCGTAAGAAGGAGACCACAGTGGTGAGGTTGTGGGGATTAGAGCTAGGGGCGACTCCAGTCTCAATGAGCGCATGTGTCTACTTTCGTGCGTGAATATGTGGGTCCGTGCCAATGTGTATGAAAGCGGTTCCGCTTGTGTTGACTGAGCGTGCATCATGCCCCTTTTTGGGGAAGTGATGACTGAAAATGAAATGTACACAGACATGCTTTCCTATTTTTGACTACTGGCCAACACTTTGAGAGAATAGTGCCACACAAAAAAGGACAGCCGAAGGAGGAGCTATCCAATATTTGAAAGGTTTCTTTCTTGGGCCTTACTACAGGTAAAAAAATGTTTGTTTTTTAATTTGTTTTACTTTAGTTCATTTAAGGTCACATTACACAAGTACTATAAAAGTGAGGCGAGTAAACCAAAATCAGATGGACTCTCGAGTATTTATTAAACAAAATCTTAGCGATGTGTCATTATGCAAGGTTACACAGTTTGGCAGGCAAGAAGCTGAGGGAATTAACAAATCTCAAATCTTTACTCATTGTCCTGATTGCACTAGATAAAGGAAACAGACTTTCCGCATGTTGCATTTGGCTTTCCAATTGTGAAACGTTCCGTCTCTGACAGCAACATGCAACACAAAAGGCAACCTGTTCATAAGCGTCAATAGTTTCCCCTTGGTAGTTATTCCATATTATATTCCGTTTAAGGCTAAAAACAAAAAACCCAAAAGTTCAGCAACTGACCGAATTTATCTCTAATGTCCTCACAAGCACATATAGGTAACTTTGTCAGGATTTCTTAAATGGTTTTACTATGTGTGGTTATACATTTGTCAAATAAATACTGAATTAGTTACCGATAACCGAAGAGCCCAGAAAGTATTCAATCATCCTGATTTTGTAAACCACCACTTCTCTTGACAGCATGTATAATTCTAAATAATTATCATGAATTATAGTATAGTAGAATTAATATAGTAGAATTTATTAGATATAATTATAATCATATTCATGTAGTAGTCACTTCACTGCTGATATTAAATTTGTTTTCCTGGTCCGTATATACGTATAACGATTATATATTGCTACATGTATCAATTGGTGCTACATGCCATTCAAATTCACAAGGGTGAAGCTGCCAATGTGGAGTGAAAATATTTTGACTGGCAAATACTGCACGTTCGAACATACAAGTAGTACGTTCAAACGTACTTGTAGCGCAATGCTACAAACGAAGCATCTTTCCCATCATGCCGCAGGGTGTTGACTTGTGCAAGAGTGAGTAAAAAATATTTTAATTACAGATAAGAAATGGCTGAGGAATAGTTTGAGGCAGGAGAGAAGATGCAAAAGTTGGATGGATAAGGCCAGATGATTGTAAAAAGCTTCAGCAGCCAGGACTCTGGGTGGCCCACACATTCACTTTTACTTTCTCAATGACATAGAGAAACACATCCACACTTAGAATCTCTCCACTGTTGCTCCTCTGTCCAGACCTCAGAGCTATGATCCAAAAACCGAGGAGTGAGGGACAGATGTGAAGATAAGGAAGTGGTGTGTGCTCGCGTGTGTGCGTGCATGTGTGTGGTGGGGGGTTAAGTTTGTCCACTGCACAAAATCTGATTCAAATTAACTCGGAAGAAAATATTTCCTGTAACCATCATAAGAAAATATGACCACATACAAGTAGAAGAGTGAGATGTGGACAGATGAGAAGTCCTGCACGCCTCAATCGTGATAGGAAACCAGCAGGACTGTCAACGATGCACGATTGAATTGTATTAATCCACGTTTGTGTCATTTCTTGAATATTTTAGTTTGAATATAAATATTTTGCAAAGTATCTGTTCTATTTGGTGCAGTACTTGAGAGCAAATAAATAAAAACGGTTTGATGTTTGTGTTGCTTTACATCACCGTGTCGTAACCTTTGGCATGATAGCCGTACTTACGCTCCATGTCTGTGGTAATATTCGACCAAAAATGAGACCATTGCAAAGTATCCAAGTTCATCCTTAAATAAAATAAAACCACGAGTGAAATACAGTAGAACAAGTACTCTGATACTGTACATGTTCACTAAACAAGTCATTGTCCTTAGAAACCCCAGATCTTTTTTATGCATGCTTCTTGGTACAAAGATCAAGAATCTGACTGGTGTATTCACAAGGTGCAAGAAGGAGACAAACTGTACAGTGTGCCCAAGTGAGACATAAATATGCATGAGTGAATACTTCTGCCTGGTAACAAAATGTGTGTGTGTGTGTGTGTGTGTGTGTGTGTGTGTGTGTGTGTGTGTGTGTGTGTGTGTGTGTGTGTGTGTGTGTGTGTGTGTGTGTGTGTGTGTGTGTGTGTGTGTGTGTGTGTGTGTGTGTGCGTGTGTGTGCATAAATGAATGGAAGCACGTGTGCATTTTCATGTCCGGGCATGTCTGCTCCTACTGGAGACATCGGACCTTGGTAACAGAGTTCTCAGGAAAAAGATCATCACCATCTAAATACACACCCAACCACCCACAAAGATGCTGACATCCATCTGGTGTTGAAGTAGACACTTGTCTGATAACAACAACTAGGAACAACACACGCAAATATTCCCATGTTAGATGCGATGAACAACAAGCGGTGAATCAGACCGTCTTGAACCGCCCACTTTTATACCTCACACCTAAACGTTGTGAGCCCCCAAGACGCACACATACACACACTTTAACAGCTGTTCACTGTCATTATCCCTTCCATCTATGTCACCCCAACCCCCACAATGTACCCCATTTCTTCCCCAACTAGTCATGTAAACAACAGCCCCACCCTCTCCATTTCAATCACCTCTGCCTCGCACCCCAAAACACACGTGCACACACACACACACACACAAGCACATGCAACGTAAACATCCAGCCAATGCCCCTGCCCCCTCTTTGACTCTAAGGAATGCATGGCCAGCTGGTGGAGAAAATAAAAAACGAAGACGCATAGCAAAACAGGAAATGCATCAGCAGGGGCCTATCAGAGGGCTTTATCAGACCAGTGGCAGCCCAACTGACAACCTGGGTGGCGCCGCAAGCTGATTGGCTGATCAAAGTGGCAGCTGGGTCAGGAGGTCAGGGGTAATCAAGAAAGGTTAGGCGAGTGCACATCAGTGCATGTTTCCATGGATATCTAATTAAGACAAAAATGGACAAAATATGGTAGCAAATAAGGAAGATGCCAGAAGATGGACGAGAGACCAACGAAGGATCACTTGGAGAAAACAAAAGGAGGATTAAGAGATTTGATTGGATTAAGACACAAATAAAAACCCTGACAACAGAGTGACACTGCAATAACTGAACTGTAAAGGAGCGAGGGGACAATGTAAATCTTTTGTCCTTTATCGAGGAAATAATCAAGACTAATTCTGCTGGTATTTAACTGTTTGGACATTTTTTGGTTTGTATGGTAAAAATAAATCAAAAATGTTTGCCAAAATAAAAAGAACAAAAAAATTGATAATCCTGTTCCATTTACTACGACAATAAATAACAGCAATGACACAACATACGTGTACAAAACATTCAAAATGAGTTTTGCTTTTGACATTTTGAAGTGTGGTTGAGACAGTTTTGCATCATTTATGCTCGCTTTCCACTAAACGCTTCTAAAGCGTACGTGTACTGTAAACAGTACACAATTTTCCCAAATCAGAAGAGACAAAAAAGAAGCGCTTTTAGCAAAATTTCAAAGCATCTCAGTTTACTGGGCTCAGCCTGGTTCCACACATTCGTTTACAAAATGTAAATGCATTCATTAAAGTATTGATCCATTCCTTCCTCACAAAGATACACAGTGCTAGAATAATGACCAAAATTTGATTAACAAGAAGTTCATTTAAATTTTAATTTAGTATAAATATGTAAGAGTGACACATTTCCATAATGATAAAAACATTCATTTTCTGAGCTGCTTATCCTTACGAGGGTCACGTAAAACATAAATCATATACAATATATACGGTTTACACATATACTGTCATAAATTAAAAAAGAAAAGTCAAGTTTACGTGCAAGGAAATGTGTACATTTATCCAAGGTGTACTGTACATCTGAGCTGCTTACGGAGACAAGTGCAAAAATGAGCGTGGGAGGTCGTTCAAGTAGACAAGAGAGATGGAGAGAGGGACAGAGCAAAATGAGAAGTTCATATGGAGCGGTGCTGCTCGGCAGGGTTGTGGCAGAAAGGGGAACTACAGTACCATATCGGATGATGTGGCACGAACGTTAAAGTAAAAACTCGCAAACCCAATATGGCATTTTTTGATATTTATGGACATTAGTCAACCTTTTTCCTCTCTCCAAATTTTCATAAGTTAAACGTAAGTTGAGGACGACCTGTATTTTCTTTCAGTTAATGTGATTCAATTGTTCTTAAAACTGTTGAATGTCATAGGTGTCCCCCAACTTCCAGTTTGTTTTAAAAGGTTCTAACAAAAAAGGAATTCTGAAAATAAATTAAAAAGAATAAGGCTATTTCAACCCAGCAATAATCAGGATCACCTTGGAAACCATTGAAATACAACCTAAAAAATTCAAATGAAAAGAACTCTAGTGAAAAAAATTCAACAAAAATATTTCAATTTTATACGCTATACGCATAATGATTTGCAACAAAGTGTACATGAACATTTAAAAAAAATAATGCATTTTGAAATTATGACTTACTCAAACACAGAGGGCAACGAGGACTAAGTGCCACAAGTTAAACATGTTAATTGATGTGATAAGCAAGGGTGAGGCAGGCCAGGGAAGGAAGCAGAGCGACAGCCAGGCAGACAGACAGGGCTGTGTAAGGAAAGCCTGTGTTTGCGTGACTAGGTGAAAAGGAAGACGAGGGAGGGAATGAGAGGGGGAGCCACAGCAATCCAAATAGTCGAAAATAATAAAATTCCTTACAGATAAGCAACATTTCCCCGTCGAGCTGGCTGCTCCACAGAGCCACAGCTTCACTCAGACCAGAGATCAACAACAGAAAGCATCGGGGCTGGACACCCACATCCTTCTCACCACCTTCCCAGGCAGTAGCCTTAAATTATGTGTCCAAACCTTTCCATTGTCTACTCTTACTCATAAACAATTGAAGGGCACTGTATTCTTGAGGGAATTGTTTACAAAGCGACCAAGAACAGTCGACATCCATGCAACGGTTAAGAAAAGCAAAGAGATCCACTCTTGTGAATGGAAAACCCCTCGTCTTGTTTTTGAAGGGGGCCAGTTAGGGGTTCAAAAGTATGTGCGTTCGTGTCATTTAGAGAATAAAATGAGCTACCTTCGTTCAAAGTAAAAGAACTTTCAGTTCAGAGGGAAGATTCTATTGTCAATAATATTTTGGAGTTGGACAGTTATTGAATAGATGTTTCCAATTATTGGATGTTTCCAGTTGAAAAACATCAACACTAGTCACACAAATAAAATGTAGTCCAATTCAAAGTGGGGGGAAAAGGGCATCTTTGCTGTCCCCACCAAACCAAAAAGCTGCACAATATAATTATACTTTCCTTTTTTTTGTTTTAATGGAGATACAATCCCCCACCAAGATGTTTATGAAAGGTAATACATTTATAAGGCAGCAGACCATGAAATCAGCAATGATTGTTCTTTTGAGATTTGCCAATGAATCTGTCTCATCTCCCAACTCTACTCCACACACGAAACCCGAAGGATCTACTTTGAGGCTGCAAAAAGGCAATAAAGCGGGACGCACGGAAGAATGATTTGGGAAGAATAAAGCAAAACGTTGCCATCTACTGTCAGTCAAATAGAGAAACATAAGCCACGTTCCCTCTTTAACAAGACAGTTTCACTCACCCATTTGTCTGTTGTCTCTCATTCAAACCGGGACATGATAGAAAGACACAGGGAATAAATATTTAAATTCCACAACTGCAGGTCCTTTTTTGTGGTCCTTGATTGTCAAGTAAGAATCTTTGTTTGACTCGTTTAATTTTGGTAAAAAAAAAAAAAAAAAAGAAAATACAATGAATTAAGTGGTTAAATTAAGGAAAGGAAATACAATGATTTTTTTTGCGCTAAGTTTTTTGGAGAATCGTCAACACGTATGAGTGAGGCGGTTCGGTGATACACAAACCAAAAAAGGCATTGAACCACTGACTTGCATGACGATGTGTCAATGTGGATAAAAATCAGCTGCCCACTTGATGACAATGTAGGACCACATTGTCACAACACATTTGACCATCTGTGTGCCTACTCTCCCTTCTGCTGCGCAGTTTCTGAATCTTTACTCTGACTCATGCCACAAGGTGGACATGCAGTATCTGTGCTGATTGTATGAGTGATAAAGGTAAGATTTACGAGGAAGATTCCAGCGAGCACAGAGAACTGGTCAGGCACACATCTCGGTTTATCTCTGCTTGCTTTCATTGGGTGCAAAACAACTGTCAAGCAAACATGAACTGGTGTGAATTTCTATGTCACATGGCTGTAAGCTTCCCACAGGTGCCTGGATGTGCCATGCACCGCCCAACACAGAGAACACCAACTGTGGTTCCTCCCCTCTTGAACTCTTCTGAACACAACATGAGAAAAATATTTGAGAGTTGTTTCCACACACAAATTTCATCACCAATTTTGGGAAGCATGTTGAAGGTATCAGCTAATCTTGGATATTTTCCTTAGGGGGAGGAAGCAAGAATGTTTGAAATGGTTAAAATGTTCAAGAAAGGGACTACGCAACAAAACACAGTGCAACTTTAGGATTTTCTTATAACTAGTGCTTGAATTACCAAGATTACCCTTCAGTAACATACCTCCACTTAGCTTTATACTAACCCTGACTGTAGGTTGTGTCTATGCAGACGAGACTTTTTATACCCATTGAACAGTATATGACCTCATCCTCTATGGGGAACCTGATCATTGGCATTTAGCTGTATCATTCAGAAATGCACAGACCCATCTAACGTCTCATTCATATGTTTCCAGCGTCGCTCTACCGGGGCTTTCAACATGCACCCTCATCACTCAGCTAGCTCACTTAAGTGCTGCAGCTAGCAAGCAGGAAGGTGTACTTGCTTACTGTTGCAACTCCAAAAAAGTAAGAGAGAGACATTGTTCGTAGCTCAGTTGAATCAGGGTTTTAAAGTTCATCGAGTGAAGTGGGTGGCTTTTGGGAAAAAAGAAAAAAAAAAATCATGATCATCATGAATACTTTTTCAGGGTAGGAAATTGAAAACATTTTAAAAATGGAATATAAATTCACATTTGACAGAGCATTCTTTTATGAAAACAACCTCTATATGAATAGTATGATTCTTTCTTTCAGTGGTGAGTTGAGAAATGTCTGGCCAGCACCAAGAATGTATGACCACATTCTTGATGGATTATATTGTGTTGGATTATATCGTCTACATCCAAAATCCAAAGGGGTCCTTTATCATGGTACTTTCATTTATCTTGTATTTATTTGATTAAAGTGCAGCACATTCTTATGTTTGAGGGTGAATTTATGTAACCCTAATGTGGCAGACTATCCTCTTGAAGTCATCTAATGAATCAACACCTAGTACGTATGAGGGATTTGAAAAATAAACGCAATCCTGACAATGACTCACATCTAGATTATAAAACATGATATCTTCAAAAGAGCCCTAAAAAAACAAAACAAAAGCTATTGGTCACAAGTGCAGGCTCTTGCAGCATCAAAATGATGAAGTGCAGCCAGACCGAAAAACAATCTGATCAAGATTGCTCCTTGCTCAATTGCTGTTTTTGCCCATCCCAGCACTAGCACCTCCACCCTACAACACGCAAACAGCCTCTGATAATTTTGCCCTGTCTCTGGACCTCCACGATCTGGCATGACTCCATCATGACCTTATGCAACTCCAATAGCCACTGCACGCATGTGCACATGCACACACACACAGAGGGGGTCTTTACTCAATAGTTGGGTCGCCCCCTTAGACTGAGGAAAATATCCGTCACGGAACCCCGCTAACAGGAGGCCTCCTTTCAACCACAAACCAAAAGTAAGGAATGAGCGAGAGAGAGAGAGAGAGAGAGTGAGAGAGAAAATGCATTACAGCTGCAATACTGGCTGATAGAGCGAAAGATGAGGGTAGAATGGGGGGCCTCGGTGTGAGCATCGACCTACAGAACACTCTCCCACACATGTGGAGTCAATTAGGAACAAACTTGTTTTGTACCAACCGCTGCAAGAGTTGCGTGCGAGAGAGAGAGAGAGAGAGAGAGAGAGAGAGAGAGAGAGAGAGAGAGAGAGAGAGAGAGAGAGAGAGAGAGAGAGAGAGTTAGCATGATTTTATGAAAACAGGCCAAAGAAATAGGCTCTATATATCTTTGATATCAAGCAACCTTAAGAACAAAAGAGGCTGCAATTTGACATTTATGGATGCTGTTCACCATCAAGTGAGCATGATTGCAATTATAAAGTAATTGAGGCTTGGAAGGCAAACACTTATCCTCTAGGCCACAGGGGTCGGCAACCCGCGGCTCCTGAGCCGCATGTGGCTCTTTGATCCTTCTGCTGTGGCTCTTTGTGACTTTGGAAAGGAAATTAGCGGTTAAATTGTTTGCTTGTTTTTCAAATGTCCTTCTTGATGTGACAATATTGGTGATTTTACAACATTAATACCAAACATTTGTAGTTATTTATCCATCCATCCGTTATTCGTACCGCTTGTCCCCACGGGGGTCGCGGGCGTGCTGGAGCCTATCCCAAGCGTCATTGGCAGTAGGCGGGGGACACCCTGAACTGGTTGCCAGCCAATCGCAGGGCACACAGAGACGAACAACCATCCGCACTCGCACTCACACCTACGGGAAATTTTGAGTGCTCAATCGGCCTACCAAGCATGTTTTTGGGATGTGGGAGGAAACCAGGGGTGCGTTTGAAAATACGCTCCGAGCACACAGTGGTTCACTCTGACTGCTGGAAAAATCAATGCGTTGCTCAAATTTGCCATTCTGAAATCCCGTGTCCATCAAAAATAGAGTGCCGGTTAGTCCTTCGGCTAACCGATTACTGGCCACGGTCGATTTTGCAAGTGCTATACATTATTATTCATTCTAATTGTTGTATACCAATGCTGGAAATCTTCAACAATCAGAGGAAAAAAGTTCAGTGGAAATTGCCAACACAGGGCGAGACGACCTGGCTAGGTGCCTGGATGTGGAAAAGAGTGTTGCACATCCAGAATGTCGTGATGAGCTTTGTTGGACTGTGAACAATCTTTAGTTGGAGTCCTTAAGGGGGTGATACGTATATTTCTAAAACGACTGCTGGCCAACTGTGCCCTTAAATTAAAATTTAAACAAATGCCTGCTAATCCAGCCGCTGCAGTGACTGCATTTCAATGCCAACAAATGCCATTGGCACAGATTCCCCCTGGCCCCCACACATTTTATTTTCAAGAGTGAGTGAGTGAGTGAGTGAGTGAGTGAGTGAGTGAGTGAGTGAGTGAGTGAGTGAGTGAGTGAGTGAGTGAGTGAGTGAGTGAGTGAGCGAGCGAGCGAGTGAGTGAGCGAGCGAGCGAGCGAGCGAGCTCATTGTAATTAACTCGAAGGATTAACTTTGTTAATTACGACTGGATGGCGATGCACATTTAAGTTTGGCGTCTGACTGGTCAGTCACATAAAAGCATACATTTGAATAAGAAAAT
The DNA here is from genome assembly GCF_901709675.1 of Syngnathus acus. Taxonomy (NCBI): domain Eukaryota; kingdom Metazoa; phylum Chordata; class Actinopteri; order Syngnathiformes; family Syngnathidae; genus Syngnathus; species Syngnathus acus. The sequence continues at coordinate 8,942,685 of NC_051092.1, read as the reverse complement.
TATTGCATGTCTTTGCAATATGCATAATGCATGGGTGACTATTGCAATATCGATATTCTTTCGAGATATTGTGCAGCCCTAACAAACAAGGTATATACAGTGCAAAAGGGAATTCAGTGTTGAAAGGACTCCACCACCCACCGTCAACGAGCTAATGTTCTCCAAACAACACACAAAACTGGGAAGAAGGGGTTATTCTTACCAGCTGAACATACGCCACTTTATAGTCAGGCTGCTTCACCCTCTGATTAAGGTGATTCCTCTTCTTGTTGGAACCTGACAAATAAAGAACAGCCAATATTACGTCAATGTGTAATCATCACAGAATGTAAATATGAATTGTGAGACTCTTACATTACATGACATTAAAAAATCTCTTTAAGACATTGGGCCAATTGAAGCCACAAGTTTAAAATACAATACATTTAAAGATATTAGCTGTCTTTAAATGTACTGCATTTGAATATTCTGATTAAATGCAGAAAACAAGATTTTTATTAGTTGGACTAACAAATCTTGATTATTTGCTCTTCCTTACATACATGCTACAGAAAACACACCATTTAAGTCCCCATTAAAATTTTGATATTTACTAACAAATACTCCATAACTAATGCAAAGCCCGTATCCCACGTTTGCCAGTGTTTGGAAAAGGCATCAAGGGTTGTGTTCTTGTCAGGGTTCGTTCAAGGTTGCAAACATTCGTCAAAAGTTCTCCATATATTTGGATGACATGCTAACTATAGAATACTGTCGTGAATGTTTTGTTTATAGATGGGACAAAACTGATTGACAAATAAAATGCAATATAATTTTGATAACATTTCTTGTGCAGAGCTCAAAAGTGAAATAGTTATCCTTGGTCTCTAGTAGAATCCAAATCTTGTATCAGCCAATCACAACTTTACAGGCCAAGCACGCTTCCAGGCAAACTCTGACAAATTTCAACTTCCTTGTCCGAGAAATTTCAACTTCCTTGTAACAGCGACAACAACATGGCGACAACCAGTAACAAGATACAGCCAAAGCGGACCACTGTGTGTCTAAGTATAAACCAATCCAAATAAATGAAAAAATTAATTATGTAGCAATTGATATTGTGAATGGTAAATTCAGCTACTATGCCCAAAAGTTAGTCTAACAAATTTTGACACTCCATACAGCCGATATTATCAAGTTATTTTCCAGTTTCCCTGGAATAACAAGTCAATGTGTTGATTCATTCTCTGGTCAAACAAAGGTCTGCATAGTTTGCGTCTAGGTCGAAAAACAAGAGTCTCATCTTGTCGACTAAGAAATGCCGGTTACCACTTGCCCAGCTGGAGACGATAATGACATCATGTTCTTGTCAGATCTCACCAAGTGAAGGGAGGACAGGGGACTTGGGGAGTGAAAGTGATGCGTGTGTGTGGCAAGGCGGGGAGCAGAGTTGTCAGATGAGCAGTCTTGCATCATATACATAAATCAAATGCCATTTCTTTCATAAATTAGTACAGTACGTAGAAGAGAAAAGAAATTTAAGAGTAACTCATGTACTAATACCGTATTAGCCCGAATATAAGACGACCCTGATTATAAGACGACCCCCTCTTTTTCAAGACTCAAGTTTGAAAAAAGACTTTTTGAACACCAAATTTAATTTTTTTACAGAAAGTAATTACAGTACATCCGAAACAAATGATTATAACAATATATTCAAGAGAAATAGCATGTTATTTTGCCTCATTCAAATCATGCAGAAACTGTATCACATCTTAATATCTGAACATTTAAATATGTAAACTAAAGTGCAATCACATTTGTAAATGAATGGCTTCTGGTTTTTCCATTTTCTGTTATCTCATTCTCTTATTTTCTTCTTTTTTCTTTCTTACCGCTATTTTTTATTTTTCTTCTTTGTGCTACCGCTATTTTTATTTTTATTCTTTGTGACAGGGGTTCGCTTTGGCCTGGGGAGTTAAGTTCAGCATTCGCTTTAAAGATATCTGGTGCCATCTAGCGTTGTGAATGGGTATAATGTCTAGACCCCGAATGTAAGACGACCCCCACTTTTTCAGTCTTATTTCAATGCAAAAAACACCGTCTTATATTCGGGCCAATACGGTATGTATAACAGGCCAATGGCCAGATCATCAAAATGCTTAAATCTTTTTGACAACTTGCTGTTGGTCAGGTCAAAAGGCGGTCGATGTCCATGAAGTTGCCATGGGTACAGTTACTGTATATATTATAACGTGAAAAAAAACGAACCTTCCACTGTGGTCATTTGAGTGTGTGTTTGTCTGGTAGCTAATAGTAATCACGAGAGTGGCAACCCACTGCTCAGGGAAAGCCGTAAGCAAAGTAGTAAAACGCTAATACCCACCCTCCCCAAGCCAAGTGGAGGTCCCTGTGTGAGTGGAAGAGAGAGGTAAGATGTGTGTGGCTCTATGCGTGTTTGCGGTCACGTTGCTGAGAAAATCCACAGGGAAATATGACTACCTCTGTTAAGACACTGACCCCTGCCTCCATAAACAATAAAATAACTACCAAGCGGATCCCAAAACACACGAGCATGTTGGAAAAACATTTCAGCTTCAGGTAATCCTTTCCGAACGTATACTAAAACACAGGCAACGCTTTCATAGAACACTAGCAAACGCAACCACTCCCACTTTCTCCCACTTAGAGATTGTGGTTTGGCAGCCAGATATCACATTACAAATCCCAGACCAGTAGGGTATCCATGGAAACCCCTTCCAAAATACCCCTGCTACCCATGGAGGGAAGAAAGGGTCGTTTGCGCCCCTCACTCTTTTTTTGCTTCTTCCTGTCTTTATGCTGCCAATGGAGTGGAACTCTCAACATAGACAGGGATACCTTCTCTGACGCACTACAGGATCACAGAGGCCCCGAAAGACCCCTTTCTTCTCCAGCCACCTCTGCCAGTCCTCCAGTTTCCAACTAGGGGCTCTCCTTTTGCCAAGCTTTAATGACACCACCCTAATAAACAGTGTTGATGAGTCTTTCACAATGTAGACTAGGGAGAACAAGGATAATATTCCCTGTTTCTATAGTTACAAGTTGGATCGACACATTTTTCAATAGTACCAGAACTATATCGTTACTCATTTTTTACTTACACATTCAGATGTTGTTCTGTTTTTTGTATTACCATACCAAATTCGGACGATGGAATTTTCAAAAGGGTGTCACATGGCTCATTACACGGGTTTCTAGCATCCAGCAAATTTATTATTATTATTATTACAACATAGCCAACTGGATCACAATGTGGAGGTTGTGGGTTTGAATCCCAGGTCTGGCCCACCTGTGTGGAGTTTGCTTGTTCTCCCTGTGCGCTCATGGGTTTTCTCCAGGTACTCCGGTTTCCTCCCACATTCCAAAATGATGCATGGTAGGCTAATTGATTTCTAATGCCACACTTGTGTGCCCTGGTAGGGAACCACTGCACTAAAGCCCACTAAAGGGCAAACAATTGCGAGTTTTTTAAGGCAGCGAATGTTGCGTTCACATCTGAGTTTGTCAGGGTTCGTTCAAGGTCGCAAACATTTTGGGGATTTTTTTTTTTTTAATTACAAGGAAATCTTAAACATGTTTGTGTTCAAAATATGTTAGAAATTCCCTTGAGAGATAAAAATACAGATGGACGTCTGCCAAACATCTGGCGACAGTTCGGTAAACATTTGCGAACTTGAATGGACTCTGACGAGAAGGCAACATTTGCTGCCTTCGAAGACACAGGAGATTGTTCGCTGCTCAGTGGGGTAGGGGATTGTGTTATCTACAAAACTGTAGCACAAACAAAAAAGTACTATGAATGTTTACTGTGACTTGTATTCAATATTAAATGACACTTTCCATTCTCCCAATCAACTTTAATGTACAAATATACTGTAGAGTACAGACATACAAACACAATATAAGCCTGATTGAAATGTGTATGATGTTAATCCATCTGTGTTCAATTCAAATACAGAACATGACTTAAAAGGCTGGCAAAGTATATCATAGTAAAAATCAATCCATGGGGTTAAAGGGACTGCCTGGAAGGACTCAGAGACAGTATTGTGGCAAGGCACAGAACTGGGCAAGTTTACAAATAATTTTCCGCTGTACTTACTCAGGTTCCTAAGAATACAGTGGCCTCTATAATTATTAAATGACAGAACGTTGGAACAACCAAAACGATTCCTAGAAGTGGCCGCCCGGCCAAACTGAGCAATCGCGGTAGAAGAGCCTTTGTAAGTAGGGTGACCAAAAAACTCTACCTGAGCCCCAGAAATTATCAGAAAAGATGGTCATAACTACCAAAAGGACAAACACACAATCTTGGAAAGGTTAGTCAGTCCCTCCCAGAACATTGCTTAGATCAGTGGCCCAGACTCTGGCCTGGGACGAATATCTAAATTAAGGCAGCTAGAAATGGCCCAAAAGCAGTGCATCTTCAGTTTTAGACTGAAATACTTTAATTACAGCAGCAGAAATGCTATAAGGCAGTAAGTATACTGGAGCCTTAGGCGAACACCCAAGGTTCTTGGTCACATCAATCACCAAGGCCCTTCTGTCTTAACTTTAACTGGGTTGTCAGATCTATGCCGGATTCTGGTTGTTTACGCAGCTACATTGGCAGTGGAGGAGCGTCAGCAGGCAAATGACTAACAATGGAGCGTAGGAACAAAATTTGCGTTTACCCATCAACATTTTGTCCAAGTGACTTTACATAATGAAATATAAGCACAAAATGGACAGGATATGACCGCTCGATCAATCATGCTTTTTCAACTTTGGTGATGGCAGTGATGGCAATGCTCCGGCCGGATTGGCCGTCCACAGATCTGCACAATTCTCTTTGAGTTTCCTTCTCATTATATAGCAGAGTGCTTGCGACACAAAGGCAGCTAATCCATTTACGATGCCTTGGTTCTTGTTTTGGTTAAGTGCTCGTCACTTCTTTTGTCCTCTCTTACTGCTGCACGCTGGTTGTCTATCATTGTCAAAGTATGGCATTCACGTTTGAGCAAAGTACTCGCGACTTGTTTTTAAAACTGCCAATGCAGCTTTATTTACATCGATGCACTGCATTGTGGGATGTGAGATGTCAACATCCATAGTTCTATCCACGTCATATTTCAGTTTTCTCAAACATTCTATAATTGTGGGTCATCAACAAATGAAAAAGATCACAGATACAAGTGTCTGAATTGAGTATTCTGCGCGTTAGACAGAAAGTCACGGAGGATCTAAGTGAGCAGAATTGAAATTTAGGTGCATTCGTTTTGTACAAAGTGAATGCAGTCATAGGGGGGCACAAGCCAGTGTCTTTCCTGTGCCGGTCCCAAGCCTGGGTAAATACGTCAGGAAGGGCATCCGGCGTAAGAATTTGCCAAAATTTCTCATGCGAACCATCTGGATGGTCCACTGTGGCGACCCCCGATGGGAAAAGCCGAAAGGAAAAGAAGAAGGTTTGTACAAAGTGAAATGACACTCACCAAACTGTATCCTGGTGCGGATTTCTCCCACTGGAACATTATATACCTTCTCCAGGTAATTTTTGACATCATACTTTGTCATTCTGCCCACACGTCAGCCCGGTAGAGGGGAGGAAAAACCCACAGCCAGGTTCCAGAAGGGAGAAGAAAACATGAGTTATATAAGGCAATTTTAGTTGTGGTTTATATTGTTTCTATACAGACATAATTGAGACTCAGTCACTTACATTTCCTTAATATCTAGTACTGAAGAGAAGGTGCTTCATCAAACATGCTACAATTCAGATTTGATCCCTTTGTGGTATAAAAAGCCAGAAGAATAGAAATGTGAGAGTCAGTCTTCACCCAATTAGCTCTCTGTGTGTATTGATCGAGCGTAGTGAAATCCTATACAGGAAGCAGACCTGGCCCCAGTCAATCTGCTGGACCATTGAAGCTCCCGCTAGCCGACTGGGCAGCATTTGAAACGTACCGCTTTGACCAGAGGAAGAAAGGCTTTTAACTGCTAATCAATTTAGCGAATTTGATTAGCTTGGTAGAGAGCACTTCCCAAATGCGTCTGACAAAGTGCTTTATAGTGACGCTGTGGTCTAACATAAGTACATCGGATATGGTGTCTTCTATCACATTACACGCTTCTTTGATTGAGTGGGATAATGTGTATGCCTGAATTTCTCAAGGATACAACAAAATGTCTGTTGGAAAAATATTAGGTGAGGCAAAGAAAAAAAATTGATTCTGTGAACACAAGGACTCCTTTAAACTCAGGATGAGGTCATGTGTGTTTCTTGCTGGACAAGGAATGGCCTTTTTCGCTATAATGGCATATTGTACATACTGGCAAAGCTGACTAATTTTTATGAAAAGCTGGTTACACTCCTCCATATTTGTGAATAACTAAGACAAAGTAGGATTTGTGGGTCGAGAATTGAAATGCCATATTGCACGTGCAGTGTGTCAGCAAAGTCCCAGGACTGGCGTTACAAAAACCACTGATCTCAAACTACAACTATTGAGTCACCGCCTTCGAATGTTCTGAACTGTCGACAGCCACTGAACTTTTATCCGCAAGCTATTCTTTGCATATTCTTTGATTCTTAAATTGAGTACATCTTCCGAGAGAGGTCGTCAAGGAATAAGCAGAGTGAGTGATGAGACCAGTCCTGGATCTTTGGGTATGACCAGGGGGACCAAATGTCAGAACTACGGTGGAAGCACCCTGACTGGATTTGGGGGTATCATGTCGACAACGAGATTCTGTGGCATTCGCGTCTTTCTTTCAGTGCATGAGGTGAGAGTTGTAGCAACTCATTGCTGCTTCAACGTAACATGTCTGCTCACGATGTTATGAGCATCCAACAGTTCCTAGCTGAGAAGCACATTCTAGTGGAGCAACCTTCCTACTCACCCAACCTGGCTCCATGTGGTTTGTTTTTTTTTCCCTAAATTGAGAGTGATCAAGGGAACCCGTTTTGAAGAGGCGGAGGAAAACAAAATGCTCGTGGCCCATGCCAATGGAGCCGAGGAGGGCTCCAGAATTCTTCCAGGAGTGAAGTTGTGGCTCAAAAAGAGCGTGGGGACTTCAGGGGGGAAACTTACATTTTGTGGTTTGGATTCAAAATCTGTTTTGTGACACCAGTCCTAGAACGTATCTGACCTACATCTGAACTATAAAACAGCCATGCACAAACATGCACACACATCCACATACACACACAAACACTAACACACACACAAACACACACACACCCTATTCATATCACATTTGAGAAATCACTACTAGGTGCATGTTTTATACTGTGGGGAAAAAAACGCTTGTGTAGTTTTTAAATCGAATATCAATAAGTCCACGAATAGACAGCTCATTGATTAAATACACACTAAAACGCGATAAACATGATGTATTTGTTTTGTCCCATGTGACATTTTTTGACAGTGTTTGGGGCTTTATCGTAGATTATGTTTGTTTGCTCCATTATTCTGCCAAACATACAGATTAACCTGCATTCATATGACAGACAATCCCAGATGAAATTTATCCACTGCTTGACCTTTCAAGCTTCTGGGTGTTTCTAAAAGGTGGCCTTACTCACACGAAGCCAAGAAGATTAAGAGTATCCGTTTCAAGTAGTTTAGGGCGGTCTAATTACACCTGTCCTTTGAAAGTACAAGGTAGGTGAAAGGGCATAGCCCAAAAACTATAAAACAAGACAGAGGCATATATGGTGGCATTTGATGACAAGAGCAGTTAATATAGCAATAGCCTGCAAGACCAAATTGAGGAACGGCGGGCAATTACTGGGCCAGATGAAACTGGAACGGTTAAGGACCATGCCAACCTGCTAATCTTTACCGAGTTCCATATTAATAGTCGGGTTGATACGTCTGCCTTACAGTTCAGAGGTGGTCAACTCAAATACACACATCTGGGTGAAATCCAACTACTGTACATCATCACAAACATCATTCAAGTGGATCACGTCACAGGAGATTAGTGTTAAGAATGAAACAGGAGAGTTGTTTCCTGCACAAATGAAAGGCCAAATAAAGCCGCCACATTGTCATTCTGCCCCCTTGTCACGTTTGGGTGGAGTTAAAACACTCGTTACCTTAGCACTCCCATTTACCAGACAATATGTATCCAGAAATTGCTCAACACTAAGTATCAAGATGATAATAGCAGACTGTCTAGTGAGACAGTCACTGAGAAACCTGAGACTCGACAAGTGAAAGGACAGCTGAGAAATTGAGAATATAAGAGCAGCGTGTGAAGGATTACAGTACGTTTATTGTTTAGGGTTTGCTCTGACAAAATAACAAAAATAGATCAAAGAGGGGACAGTGGAAGTCACAATAGAGCCATGGTCTATATCTTGGCAAATTTGAAGCAAGCCAAGCTGCCAGGATTTACTCCGTATACAACACAGTATATACGTAATCTCTAAGGCAGGGGTGTCAAACTCGTCTTTTTCGCGGGCCGCATTGTAGTCATAGCTTCTTTCCGCGGGCCATTATGACTGTCAACCCAAATCAATGTATGAGCACCTCATATTATATACCGTAAAAGCTACAAAACAAACTGACAAATAACTCGTTTTCAAATCAGACGAGTAAAAACTGGTCAAATATCTAAAAGAAAAGATACTATTAAAAGTGAAGACAATTTGCAATTCTAGTAATGACATGAATTCGATGCACAATTTGTCTTCGCGGGCCACATAAAATGATGTGGCGGGCTGTATCTGGCCCCCGGGCCTTGAGTTTGACACCTGTGCTCTAAGGGCTTTAAAATACTTGCCACAAAGTCAGCCAACACAATGCAAAGACAACTAGTATACCTGCAGTAATAATTTCATGAGTATGCCAAGTCTGAAAACATTGTACATGTCGAGTCAGTAGTCATTTGTTTGTTAATTCATTAATTAACCTGCTCAGTTGATCCCATGGCATGCATAAAGGTTAATTACACGCAAAGGGTTTCTATTTTCACTCATGCATTTGTAAAGTGGAACATGCAAACATGGAGCGATCACAACCGGGATAGCAGAATCGTTTGATCTAATAGGTACCGTACTGTATAGCTGCCAGACAATGGTGGCTGCTGTAAGGAAGGCTCAGTTTTCTCAAGTCAGATTACAGTGAGAAACCACAGCATGGTCTGGTTTCATAGTTATTTGTCAGCATAGTTGCATGAAACGTGATTGAGAAGTAGACTGAACATTCTGTTCAGCGTTGTTGTCCTGTGTTGTTTGTATGTCTTTACTCATGCCAGGTGAGAGAAATAAGTTGGGAATAAGGACTAGTGGGAGGAAACCTAGAAATTTGATAATGTTCCTTCAAGAGCAAAGGGAAAATACTGACAGCACAAAGGTAAAAGAACAATCCAAAGACAAAGAAATACGTCTCTTTGGTAGGACAGCCCAGGTGTCTGGCACAGAAAGTACCCACATCAGAGTTATGGTTTCCCTCGTGGGGCCATTCATGAGTTAAATAGAAATGAATGGGTGGATATTATCACATACACACAACAGAAAGGTTCAACAATTTACAAATTTATTTTAAAATTGGGATTATAACCAAAATTGCTGCAATATCTCACTGTTATTAAAAAGAAAGACCATTTAGAGTTTAATATCTTAACAAGAAACATTGCGTTGACACACATTATTTTGCTTTTGCGGGCCACATAATATGATGTGGCGGACCGGATCTGGCCCCCGGGCCTTAAGTTTGCAATTTAGAGATATCTTAATAAGGGTGCCAATAATTATGGAGAGTGCTGTAGGGAGGACAGCGTAGCGAGAGTAGTTCAGACGTTTCTTTTTTTTTTCCTCAAGCAGGCCCTTTGGGGAAACATCCTTATAAGTTAAAGTTTGCTGTGAACGTGTGAAAGCGGCTTTTGAAACAAAGGCCACATTGTGTTAAATGCCTGAGAACGCCAACATTACCACTTCTCATTAACAGCTGTTCCACATTACAACTTATCAGCACAAACATTGCCTACGCTAAATAGGCCTAGAGCAACAGCCATAATAATGCATGAATAAGTTGGAGTTGATATTTGATGTGTGGATCTGTCCATCTACGCCTTTTGTGGATATCAATGAGCCATCGACTTGTTTACTCATTCAGGGATGCTGGCCAACTTCCTGTTTTTCAAGAAGCCAGTTCCATCATAAAACTTTGAATTTCTTGTAATGCCAATGACCAGGAGAACGTTAAAATTGTATTTTAAGCAGTCTCACAAAGATAACATTACGTTAAGCACTGTATTATAATACAAAACACAAAAAAAATCGCATGATGCGCTTTGTTCGACTTTAAATGCATCTTTTCGGTCAAATTATGGTCACATTTTAAAATTGTACACCAGTGGCGTTTGACTTCAGAGTTCACTGTAGCAGCATGCATGTATGTTTATGCAAGCACTGCATGTTTACACACAAAGCTGACTCCCATACAGTGACAAGTGGTCACGTAAATCATAAGGTCCATCTGATTTAAAGTGAGCCAAGTAGTGTATTGTGTATTTCACCTTTTATCCTCCTATGATAGCATTTTGCTAAACTTCTCTAAAAATCCTAGTTATTTACAATATGAGCATACACAAACACATTTGTACCACCAGGTGTATAGACGTACACACACACAATTATATAAGCATTCTTGGAAATCGGCAGACAAGAGACAAGAGTCACATTAGTAGGAGCCTGAGCACCTGGATGAACAGATTACAGTCAAAAACCCACCAGAGACTTAATCTTTTATTTTTCTCCCCAGCGCAGGCCTCTCAGTTCTGCTAACCTCAATGACCTCGGCTCACAGAGGCAATCGGAATCTATTCGACAGCAACAATTTTGTGTTGACTTTCATGACATAGTGATACTGTAATAAGTTGGTTTGCAAAATCTACCGCACTCGCAAGATGTGGAATTGATGATTGAATCCATAAACATGTGGAAAAACACAAGAGGACGGAATATCTTGATGAGATGCCTTAATGACGTAGATTGAACAAATTGGATAAACATCAGGAAGCTCTTGTAGTGCCGTGAGTAGCACCACACAGTAAACTAAAACTTAGAATCATGTTCATTCGTGTAATCAACGGCTCCTAAAATAAGATTTTAAAATGCAGTTGGTAACCATTATTATGAGGGGATTTATTTAAATATTTTAGCATTACATGTATGTTACACATTTAGGATTATAACATACACAATAAATGAAAAGTACAATGTGTATTTGGAAGGCAGAGTTGGTTTTTTTCAAAATGGACCATTCATTTGGGAAATAAGTTGGTCAACATCTGTATGACCTATTCCAAAGGACGTTTTAGGCAGTAACTTTTTTGTTCCCTTTACACTGTTGATGTTAACATTGGCACCTAAAGGTGACGAAAGCGTGACATCTGGCATAGAGTTGTCCAGTCAAATAAATACCTTTGCATTAATCTTCCACTATACTGCCTGTGACAGCTATTCATAAGTCATCATTGCAACACAGCTCAATAAAGAGGATAAAAAGGCGCTGAAAGCCTTCTGGACAGCGAAGTGACGCTTATGACTTCTGTTATTAAGGTTGTCCCCCCCACCTTGTGGCCATGATGCAAAGTGCAGATGATCTTAAACCATTTCATTACATAGACGTTCAGATTTACACCAAATACATCCCAGAACAAAAATGAATTCCAGCATTTGGGGTTAGAGGTTTCTTCCTTAGATTGTACGTTTCTATTGGCTGGTTAATGAAAAGCATGGTCATGAACATACTTGTCTCTTTCCACAATGTATGTTGTGAAGTGGTCCAAATAAAATTGAACTGGAAAAAAATATTTTAATTGTGTGCGTGCAAAGTTTGCGAGTTTGCGGCTGACTGGTTAAATTCAGATAAAAGCATACAATTCCAAAATAGACTTATTGGATGTCTTTGCCATGTGCATAGTGCAAGGGCTAATAGTCTTTTTTTTTTTTCATATTATGCAGCCCAAATACATATAAATATGTAGCCTGGCCTAATGCCAATTGGATCTCTGCAAGAAGTGCGCTGTGTGACTTACTCCATTGGGATGCGGAACTGGACCGTATCAGGAGGCTGCTCTTTTCCAGGCCTCACCAGCTTCAAGAACCAGTTCGGTCTGAAGAGCCTCAGCTGGGGGTTACCCAGCTGGTAGAAAGGATATCTGCAAAGAGAACAATGTATCATATCATTCTAATATCGGTCGTGGGAACCTGGGGTGCTATTTCGTTCGACTCGAGATTATTTATGTATGAATTATTTATTCGTTTGACGTTCAACGGGGCATCTAGCCTTGGATTTATTTATTACGCATGCGGGACTGTTTACAAAGATAGTGGGAGTCTCATTTTCTAACCAAATTTACAGCAGATGGGTGTCATTGCGACCTACAGCGCAGCCGCTGCTGCTGCTGCTGCTTGTTTTTAGCATACCAGGCTACCACAAGTGACAGTCGTGTTGCAAAACGCTGTTATTGCTCAGTCTTCAGCATGCATCTGCCGCTTTGTGTTAAACAAAGATAAACAAAACACGACATGAGCACGGTGCATGGGTCAAGTCGGACGGGAATCGTGCATATCCTAGGCTTTTGAGGAGACCATGGCTGGGTCGTATGACTGTGATCGCGCTTATTCTAAGAGAAATAGTATAGAATGCAATAACTTACAGGAGTCTCGTTACTGGCATCCTTGGTGTGGTTTGTTGCGTTACATCGGTTTGACAAGTAGTTTGTTCGGTAGGCTTTCCAAGGTTGTATCAGCTCCGGACATGTGGGTGAACTTCCGGGGACAAACGCACTACGCATGCGCAGCAATCTACACTGGCGCATTGATGGGAATGCCAAGTTATTTTGGTCACTTTATGTAGTGATGTGATGCAGCTTGTTCTGACAAATTTCAAGCTGGATTTTGTGTGAAAGTCCCATGTTTGTTGTACGTTTGCAATGTAATATTGTATTTTTAATTAACAAACCATAGACTTAATTATTTGATCCCTCAGTGAGTACATGTACGCCTAAAGAGACAGCAGCAGAGGGAGCCATTGTCCCACTTTTTCAAGAGAAGCCAGTTGAGTGAAACGGACACACGCTGCTATCTGGGTTGACATCCTAATCGTCTCTGTTAGTTTAGCTGCAAGTTTCTGACTGTAATGCTAAGTATCAGTAAGTAGGCTTATTCAAAAAGTAATGGACCAGTTTTTACAAATGGGATTTACAAAGAGGACTGGTGATCCAAGACAGTTTTAATTTCTGTCTTTATCAGTGCAATATAAAAGGCGGACAGAACATTAACTTGTTGATAAGGTCTGTCCAATTGGATAATTTATTAATATAAAATAACTGGTGTTTTTAAAAAAAAAAAAAAAAAAAGTGGTGCGTCGTGCTTGTCAAATTCCTTGTTTGGCACGCTCAAACATGGCGAATAAAAACTCTTGAATCTTGAATCTTGTTGTCATTTGGTTCATTTGCCTCCATTGATGAAGGTCGTCATTTGTCAGGCTGCTTCTGCTGCTGTTTTTCTATTGTCAGTCAAAAAATGTGGACTCTTGTGTGCATTCTCTTTTGCCATATTCATTACAGCCTGATGGTATCAATCCTGCTTGTTTTCCTGCTCCCTGGCCTCCCCTTTTTATCAACTTCCCCTTCGATGGTCATCTTTACAACACTATATGGAAGTCACCTGCATTGTTCGTCCATGCAGGTCTTCTTCTCTCACGTCTTTCTCTGTTACCTCTTCCCTTTGTGTTCTTGTTATTCCAGACATCTGTGTTCTTGTTATTCCAACTGACCTGCAGCGTTCCGCAGTGCCCCACAAAGCCGCCCTAGACAGAGAACCTCTCATACATAATTAACCTTTCATGAACATTTTTAGAGAAAAGCAGGCAAAACCCATGCAAACATGGGAAGATCCATCTAATTCTAAATGTAACTAATCATTACTTATTAATTTACATATTTACACATCCATGCATTCATCTCCTGAACAGCTTTATAGATATTTTAACCATCCTATTTGAAGTAGCAAATGTCCAATGTCAAAATAAAAATTTCCAGTCTCTGTTGACACTTTCGACCAATGCCTGAATACAACTCATGTATTTGTCGCTGTAAATTGTCATTGCAACCAAGAGTGATAAAATATAACAGTGAAAAACGACAACTAGATTCCATTGAGCTAAAGGATCACAGACACTTCATAGTTAAAGCTCACTTTTTGTTGCACACACAGAAAAGCTACATAGTCTGTTGCAACTGTTTGAGAGCAACTTTAGAATTAGCCTCCATTTTAAATGTTTTGCTGAGAGGTCAGTATTGCAAGTGTCATAATGTGTTTAATGGCCTGATAAAGGGCAGGGTATGTAACACAAAAACACATGCACATGAGGCCTCTCACGCTGCAAACACACGCTGTGTGGTAGTTGAGAGAGTAATCATCATTCCGCTTGTAATCATTCAGAGAGAGAGAGAGAGAGAGAGAGAGAGAGAGAGAGAGAGAGAGAGAGAGAGAGAGAGAGAGAGAGAGAGAGAGAGAGAGAGAGAGAGAGAGAGAAAGAGCACTGCAATGAAGGTTTAGGTCTGGGGCATTGGAAAGCAGCTGTTTATGTGACTGGACATAGAAGGAGAAAGTGGCTAGATGGAAACAGACTGGTCCACAACAGTGTCGACCCGCCAAGAGTGGGCGCTTGGAAATTTCCCATCTTAAAGGCAACTGGGGACATATTGTTGGTATTGAATATCCAGTAGAGAAAAAAAAAGGGAAATTGTAAAATAAAGTTCCCGACGTGTAGACGGAGAGGTTGCAGTGCATAGTGTGCCCTCCCTTGAAGTCACTTTGCTTCTAAAATAGAACATCTTTGGCTACATTCACAGCGCAGGCAAAAGTGGTAATATTTTGATTTTATTTGCTTTGCTCGAACGAATCAAATTTGGTGACTTGCGACGTATCGTTCGTGCACAACGCTGGGCAGGTAGGAGACAGGTGTGTATGAGGGGGGAGCCACAAATCTTGAGGGGGCATTGTGCTCCAGCACCTTTTACCATAGGGGAGATGAAGCAGAGGCGAGACACATGACACGAGAACCAACTTGATATATTTTAAATTTGAGGGGGCAAGCAAAACATTAAGAAGTGGAGCAGAGGAGAGAGGCATGAGATAATAACAATATATGAAATATATTTTCGGGGATTTAGTTTGAGGGGGCACAACATTTATTTGAGGGGGCCGGGCATTAGTTTTAAATAACTACAAATACAGAGTCATCAAAACTCCAGCAGCCGACGGCATTGCAAGCATTTATTTCAAAAGAAGATTTTGATTTCTTTCCCTACGTCACGTCCGTCGTTCTTTAATATAGCTCAGGTTTGCCCCGCCTTAGAAATGCGCATCAATGCGACTCACTCCCCATCAAACCAATCGCTGGTACAGTTTGTGAATTTGGTCATGCCTCAATTTCAACCCCGCCCACTAGCACATCTGGATATTTGGTTGCAAAAAGTAGACTCAATTTTCGACTCCCTGAAATGAGTTTTATTTTGCAGCACAGGTGGTCTAAAATAATTCTGATGTCGCAGACAGACAAATCGGCGCTCCGCGGACATGCATCATTTATTTCACTCATAGCAGCATGGGATAATTTAGTCAATTGGAATCATCATCATCTTGAAAAAATAAAAAAATATTTAAAAAACACTCCATCACGTGTGTGCGTGTGTGTGTGCGCGCGCGCGTGTGCGTGTAAGGTTGGTGGTTTGTACTCTGCGTCTCAAATGTTTTGGTTTCCATAATATTGGGCACGTGGTACTCAGGTATGCGCTCTGACCGCCCTGATGTAGTAAATGAGGGATACCGTGACGATTGGCCAGGAAAAGTCTACTTCCATCCCACAAGGCCGTAGTGCAAACACCCTGTTACACTCAATTTTACCAGTGCAGAGTCGAGCAAAATACCAAAAGAAAGAACCCTCCACCCATGCGCACAGTCAAACAGACTTTGCGCCAGATTTGCGCCCGAACTGACTCAATTTGACCAGTGGAAAAAAATATTTTAATGGCATGGTACCTTTAAAATGTCCCAATTTGGGATAAAATGTGTTTAATAGGAGAATGTAATTATTTAATATGTACATGCTAGCACATTACATCATCTTAAAGAATGTTGCAAACAAAACATAATGTTGGTATTGTGATGTTTGTATGTTTTGGCACAACTATGATTTGCACAAACACAGTAACACAAACATCATAACAAACCATTATTTTTCCCTTGCCCCTCAACTATCAACACTAATTAAGTGGTAAACGAAATGGCCGCTGCAGGACTGATTGCTGTTTTTTCATGTCCCATGTTCACACTCTCTAAGGGAGTGGATGCATGCCACTCAACAGTTCTCTGCCTATTTATAGCTACAAGGGATGGAAATGGTAGGGAGGGGGGAAGCTAGATGGTGTGTATATTCAGACAACCCCCCCCCCCTCCCCTGGATGTTCCGTTGAAATCATAAGCCTGACCTCTAACCCAGGAGCCACTGCACTACCCAAATTGAACTAGAGCAGGCACGCATGCTTGAATGCATTATTCCGTACTTCTGCCCCTGACAAAGTTATGTGATGGATTAGGAGCCAAAGGGGGTCTGACATACATAAACAGAGACAAGAGCAACTGATCTTCAAGGTATGTCAGCTAGCACCTCTTAGGACATCTGGTGTGCCACCGTAGAAGACCTTCACCCACAAACATAACAACATTGCGAAAGCCCTGTGGTTCTTTTTATTATTGTCATTGGCATTATAATTATTAATTACCTGTTTAGTGACAAATAGCAAGAACATCTCAGTGAGTGTGAGTTGTGTCATTTTGTTTGCACAATGCTGACGAAGCACTTAAGTTTTGTAAGCTTGTGTACTGCACAGGCACTAAACATGCACTGATTTAAGGCACCCATATACTATCGAGCTGCATGTGTCAAAGTGTGGTTCAGTGGCACCATGTTGACACTGTGACTCCAGACACAATGGACGTTGACAGTCCAAATACCAACGATTGCCACCTTGGACCAATCACACCGCCACCGCCTGCTTTAAGGAACAAATAAACAACATTGTTGCTGACAAGTGTCCATCCAACAAACACAAAACCAGAGCCACGCAACAAATCTCGTGTCTATGATAAACATTGATTGATCATGAACACAAACTTATTTCAATTCTATTTTTTCATTTACAAGATGTTCATCTTTGAATTGCTTTGGAAATGGTAAATGTGATTGTTGTGGCCTAAATAGCACGATCATATCAAACTTAAACTATTTGCTCATACGATAGATAGATAGATAGATAGATAGATAGATAGATAGATAGATAGATAGATAGATAGATAGATAGATAGATAGATAGATAGATAGATAGATAGATAGATAGATAGATAGATAGATAGATAGATAGATAGATACTTTGCATGTATTTTTTTTTTTGTACATAAAATATGCTTACGTATTACTTGACTATGCCACCAATGTGAACAATTTCAGCACAGATTTAGATTTGTCGGGCTAACTTCCTTCTCTGCTCTCCAAGAAAATACAAAAAATGCCACAAGATCAAATGTGGCGAAGGTATGGAAAGTGTCCAGAGGTGTCAATTCCCGCTTGACGCCTGCGACCACGCACCCGAACGAACGCGCCCCTGTCTAGATGCACTGCTTGCACTGCAGACCCTTTACGCACGCAGAGCGCACAGATAGTGCAGGGCTACGCATGGGGGGTCTCTCTCTTACCGAGTCGACCTTGGCCGCTGCGTCCACACTGGAAGCTCCACTGCTTTGGCAAACCCTCCCGATCCCCCCACCAAATCCCTCTCTCCAACTTTCATGTGAAGAAAGAGCGCGGCGTTACGTCAGACAGTGCGGGGCAAACGAGAGCGCGTCTTTGGGCTATTCGTGGGCACTGCTGCCAAACTCAGCTTGGGGCAGCTCACCACTTTACTGCGGCCAATGCACATTGAAAAATCCAGATTTTTTTTTTTTTAAAAACAGCGGCGCTATGTGGTAAGTCAACCACCCATTCCTGTTTTGCTACCCACACCGATTTCTTCACATGGCATGTCTCTATTGCTGGTCCAATTGACAAAGTGCCACACGGTGTAGGGCGTGTGCAGATAAACTAA
Organism: Syngnathus acus; assembly: GCF_901709675.1. Lineage (NCBI taxonomy): Eukaryota > Metazoa > Chordata > Actinopteri > Syngnathiformes > Syngnathidae > Syngnathus > Syngnathus acus. The sequence goes on along the minus strand of NC_051092.1, from coordinate 8,924,517 downwards.
AGGACAAAAAATATATACACTTACACCGTGATGGCATGATGAAGCAACAACAGAGTCGTTTGGCACACAGAGCTTCCTACAGTATTTCTTGGTGTTTGATTTTTTGCTGATCTCAAAAACAACATGCCTCACGCTCGAAATAGGAACCCTAGCCCCATTCCGGAGGTAACATGGGACACAGGCTTGAAGGAGATGAACGAGACGTGGAAAGGAGCGATAGCGTGTCTCGGGGTGGCCGTCTTCTTTGTAATGACGATTGGGATCATTTACTGGCAAGTGGTGGACCAGCCCAACAAGAACTGGATCCTTAAGGGGACTTTGAGCGGACTGATCTGGGAGAGAAGAACCCACTCGCTGGTCATCCAGACGCTAACTGAGGACAAGACCTACGTAGAGATAGACGTCGAGAACGTGGGGAACCCTGACCTGGAGGTCCCATTTGTGAGAAACTTGTGCTGGCTCAACAAGACCGAGTTCTGCTACACGTGGGACGCAGTAGCTGAGATCAAAATCTCCCTGGATGTGAACGAGGACACCGGGACTGAGTGCTACAGCATGACCTGGACTCCGGTGCAGTGCCATGTGCAGCTCAAGGTAAGCTTCCTTTCACTCTAATTTGTGCTCATTTGGAATAGATTATTTTTGTGCATCCTATTTAACGTGCATGCATGCGTGAAAAGAAAATATTTTTTTCATTGAAACAAATCATACATTTTAAATATCAAAATAATAGTCTACCTGCACATGTGGGAATTGCAGAGTAACTCTAAAGATGAAACTAGTTTGGGAAAAACTGTTAAGCTAATCTTAACAAATAACCACTAATCAATAAGAAAAAGTTGAAATATATTGCAATATAGTAGTTCATAAACTACTATTGAACTATTGTTATGGTAAGCAAAATTCTAGAAAGCACTCTGGTCTGATGTGGTGCAGTCGCACACCACAGTAAATTCTACATGAAGTATTATTTACAATACTGTATTATTACACAAATAATATACCACTGGTAATCAGTCACAATTGAGCATTATCATCTTTGTAAAAGCAGTTTTTTTGTCTTCTGTTTTAAATGCACACACATTATTACATATTACTAAATTATAAAACATGAAGTCTCGTCAACCACAATCCATTCTTATTATTCTACAAGTCCTTTATTTGAATACGTATGTGGAGTTAAGAACACTTCAAGCATGCCGTATCAAAACATGTTTTTGACAAGAAGGGCACATACTGGACTTTCCCCTGGCTTAATTCTCAAACACATTTCACTATTGGGATGCTTGGCGAGGTTAATCTGTCCCCACCATAACTCTCTGTCATGTGGCCTGACTGCACGGGCTCAGAAAATCATTCCGAACACACAATTTCCAAAATCCTGCCGGGTGCCACTCAGCTGACCACTTGGCGGCCCTCCTAAAAGTCTTGAAAAGGGCTCAGACTTAACTGTGTGTTTGTCTCAGGGGGACAAAAACAAGCATTACAAAGATAAAAAGGATTCGTTTTGATTATTATTCATTTGACAAAAAACAGCTTTGGTTGCATGACATGACTCGGTACAGTCAGTTGTATTACATTACAATAAAGAAGTTTGCAAATATTGTATGTACAGTATACTGTATGTATATATATATATACATATATATATATATATATATATATATATATATATATATATATATATATATATATATATAAATAAATAAAACAAACCTTACAATATATTGTGATATTGTACATACACTATATGTATAGTGAGAGAGAGAAAGAGATACATATGGCGGCATATACATGTACAGTCGTATGCAAAAGTTTGGGCACCCCTGATCATTTTCAAAATGTTTCTTTATAAATCATTGGTTGTTCGAATCAGCAATTTCAGTTAAATATATCATGTAGCAGACAAAAACAGTGACATTTGAGAAGTGATATGAAGTTTATACGATTTACAGAAAGTGTGCAATCATTACCTAAACAAAAGTAGCCAGATGCATAAATTCATTTAATTCAATTCAATATTATTTAATTCGTTTGATCAGGGGTGCCCAAACTTTTGCATATGACTGTAAATGTACAGATAAATATGTATATCAATATAAATCCACCTACATATACTATAATAATATTTGTAACTTTATGAATAAGACATGCCTGGAACATGGACTTTAAACCGATGATGATGATGATGATGACATGCATTTTTAAGAAATGGGACTTCTGCATTTATTCCAATATGTAGCTGAACCCAGAATTTGCATATCCTACTAAAATTTACCGTCTTTTTTAATTCTCAACTTAAGCACAAAAATATTTGTTTGTGTCTTCAACCCACAAGTTCCTTGAGCATCATTTTTTGTTGTTGTATTTTCATACCTGACAACGCTTTTGGCCTCTCAGGACTGCTTCTCCATGACGAACGTATCCTGGTATGGCGGCGCCAGTGTGAACGGTCAGACGTGGCCTATTAATGATCAAAATGCCACTGTGCAGCCCTTTGTTGTCAGCGATCTCAAGGAGAATCCCTCAGGTTTCGGCTCAGCTCTGGAGCGATACTTCCTCGGCTCATCAGGTAAGAGCTCGTATTGTAAGTCATTTCAGTCAATCAACATGTTGCGGGCGCACTTGGACTCAAACCTTTACAGTGATGCAGCGTTTTGTACATCATGGTGCTGTTTAGAAATGTGACCCCACCTCAGGGGCTACAAAAACTGTGGTGTCAATCCCAGGGTATGAGGGAATCCCCCTGAGGATTTCACGTTTACTCCATCACCGCCCCCACCTCAACCCTTCATTATTGACTTGGTTGTTTGTGTGCAAGTGTAGAAAATTCTTGGGAGTAGCTCCCGGAAAAAGCACCCCCAAAATATAACCCACTGGATAGGGAGGTGGCCCATAAATAGATTGAAAGACAATACTGTCTTTGGCATGTTGGTTTAATAATTTAGAGATTAAGAGAAGCAAAGAGAAGCAAGCAAGCGTCTCCATCTTTGATCAATTCTTAGAGGAATGGGGGGAATTGCTTTTTGTTTATTAAAAGAATAGGTTGGATGGGAGCCCTTTTACTTTAGAGGTGTTACATTTCACAATGGGCCACTGATGAAGAATGTGTGGTGCATGTGAGACTTGTAATGGTGGTTAAAAAAACAAAACAATGGATGTAAAGTGTCACACTCAAACTGCTGCTCATAGTTGTCAACCACTGCTGGATGCGTGTCTACCATTCCCAGTATTTGATTAAATGCAATTTACACTGGTGAAGTTAGGTGTTGAAGGCTCAGAGGGGTTGAATGACTGAAGAATTTTTTGTGTAGCCAACTGTAGCCTAATGTGAGAAAAATCAAGTCAAAGTTGTTCAATGGATGGCGCCTTTTTTTCAGCACTGTACACTTATAGTCCGAAATTTACGGTAGTTGCTTTACAAAGTAATGAATGGTATTGCTTCAACAGGCTGGTCTGATATTGTGTTCCATACCAAAACATCTTCAAAGATGGGAGACATTGCAGCCATGTTAAAAAAACAAAAAAGCACTTCACTGTTTCTATTTCCGTTGTGGTTTTATCGTATTTGGTCATTCATAAATTCTCAGTAAATTCTTTGATGCACAGTAGGAATTTTGACAAGTCGAATAGTTAGTAAACACGTCGCAAAAAACAATAGAGACACGAACATTTTTCTGGCTTCACGTATGTACACTCTGAAGACAAAGTATACATGAATGCATGCATGCACATATACTTTTGGGGTATTATGTAATACGGTGGAGCAGTGCACAAGGGGTCACATGCCTTACCTCCCCTCTCCAACTTTAAAGAGGGCGACCCTGTAAGCCTTTGTTTCTCAGTTTAGCTTTGCAGAGGGTATAAAAACACCAGACAACATCCCATTAACAATTGTTTGAATGTCACTAAGTAACCACTCACAGATCTAGGAAAGTAACGGGACCAATATGTTCATAAGAACTTTATTGAAATTGTTTTTAGAAATGCTCTTGACAAAATAATTTGGAGTTCTTAATCTTTACCAAAGTCACCGTAACGTTGAATGTATGATATGATAGGCATATATGGAACATCAATATAAAATATTTTAAATTGTCCGACCGGAGACTCAAACGAATGCAATGAGCAATAATTCTGCCCAATCATGACTCATTTAAATTTGTGAGTATTCTATGGAGTGTTCTCTGAAGCAACCTGAGACTTTGAACTCAGATTTCAAAACATTTTTTTTTTAATTAGGAAGTTTTGGCAATAATCAACCACAGGGTCAAAGTGCAAGAAAACCTAAGTGCCAAATGTAATTAATGTTAAATTAAAATGAAATTTAATATAAAACAATTAAAGACTCAATTTTAACTGTAATGACAAAGGTGGAATATTGGGAAGCTTATTCCAATCGTGTGCCACATAACATGGAAATGCTGCTTGGTCAGGTTTATTTTGAACACTGGGCTCCAATATTTGACCTCAAATGGGCCCCAGCTCATCCATCAAGTGGAACTAAAATATTGATGGAACATTCATAAGAGCCTTTCTACCATATAGTCTACTGAATATTACATCCTCTGCCTCTTTGCCTCATTACCTGCCCATTAAAAATACACTCATTAAGCGTCCATCCATTTCCTACACTTATGCTCAGTGCTCTACTCAGTTTTACAAATACCCTGCAGCCTATTCTAGCTGACTTGAGACAGACTGAATAATGATGATACTACTACTACTACTACTACTAGTACTACTACTAATAATAAAGATAATAATAATAATAGTAGTAATAATAACAGTAATAATAATAATAGAATAATAATAATAATAATAATAATAGAATAATAATAATAGTAAACTGTTGTGTATGTGCAGAGCTAATTTGTGATTTGTCTCCTTCACAGTTTGATAGAAAAAACTGATGGTGGTTGTTTGTTTTGTTTTGTTTGTTTGATCTCAGAAAGGGCAACGTTCTGGTAACAAAACATTAAAAACTCCCACCTGTCTTAATCATTTAACTGGGAAAGGGGATGGTGGCATCTGGGCACAAATCCCCAAGTTAAAATGTTGTTAAGTGAGAAAAACAAACATGGACTCAGTTTTGAGTTTGATATCATCCGTTGATCATGTGAGAAGCTGTGTTGCTGTGAGGCTTGTCTCGATTGGCAAGACCGTCACTGTGAAAGATATTTTCAATGCAATGCAGTGCAGGAAGACGAAAGTGTGCCTGACAACCTAAAAGTGACTTGAGGATCAGTTAACTATAGCAAGGCAGACTAAGTAAAAAACAAGTGAGCAGCAGATGAAAATAAAGACAGTAAACCAAATGAAGGGGCACAATTCTGTAAAGTGAAGGCCAAGTGGATGGACGAAGCAGAGACACGAGAAAGATGCTATGCAGTCGACTACGAGTGTGACATTTGATAGTGTCACCAACTGTACAACTTATACATCCACCTGTCTTTATCCATTCAAAAATAAGCATGCCATGAGGCGGCAGAAGTGCCACAAAGTTCTACAGGATTAAGTCTATATTTCACAAAGGTTTGTCCTGATGCAGCACTTTGAATTGATTTGTAAGGATGTGTTGTAGCCAGTACCGTGCAAAGGTATGTTGATGCCCGTTGTCATTGACATTGGTGGTGTCCGGTGACAAATAAAACCCCTTTCCGGTAGTACCACTTCTACACACAAACTACCCAGTTCTGCCCTGTGTGGTCACTGTTCTTATTCGAGGCCGCATGGTTACAATGTAAACTGAAATGTTATGACTTCTGGAATATTCCACTTTTGACATTTCATTGTATTGTTTTCTTGTCTTGCTACTAAGCCCAAGGACATATTTTATCGACACTATAAAGACTAATATAATGCCGTTTGACAAGGAGGCTAACTAACTAAGCAAATGCTTCGTGTCATTCAGAAGGTCACTGAGCAGCTGCCCACTGAAGAGATGCTAAACACTTGAAGAATGACTCATTTAGCCAGCCAGTGCTTCATTGCTAGCTGTCATCTCCAATATATGCGAGGGCTGGTGTAAGACAATTTTCCATGATCCCACCAAAATCTTTCCATCATGGGCAATAAGCAAAACAAATGAAGAAATACATTTTGATTTATGTATAAACATATATATGCAATACTGGGCTCTGAATTTTGCTTCTTTTCTAAATTAATTCCTGGCATCTATTCCAAAATCCAGGAAGCAAAATATTACATTAACTTCATGATGAATCCTCAGCTAAGATCACACTAAAGGAAAAAATATTACTGGGAAGGGTTTTCATATCACTGAAGACATTTGCTTTATGCAACTTGAGTGATCACACTTTAGGAAACCAAAATCGCTCACATTTTGAACGCTAAAACAGATAAATGATCGGAACAGAGCCGAGTGTAAGGTCATTAAGTTTGTCACTTCTTCTTCCATAAGTGGGTTTGGAAACGTAAGACTTGGAAAGTTATCCAAGTTATGTGGCCATCAATTTGTTGAGGTTGGGCAAAGAGACGAAGTTTCCATTGTAAGGGAATCCATGCTGAGCACACACGTGTGCTTTCATATTTCAAAGTGCATTTTATAATCCCAGTCGGGTTTGTTAGCAGACAGGTGTTGCGCATTATACACTATGCATTGATCTGTGACAAGGTAAAGTGCCATCTGGTCCAAAGCAGTCAGTCGGCAGTGCTGTTGTAGGGTCCACGCGCTGCCTTGAATTTGTGTTGACCCCTCGCAAGCTGCATGGGGTCGAGCATGGAAGAAGAACAGATTCTTTTATGATTCTAAAGGAAATGAGCGCCCCATGAAATAGAATGTTGGTCACTCTTAATTGTGTGTGAAAAGATGATTTGGGTGGTTGGATGTCTTCCTAGATTTGAGGAATTTGCCACTATTACCTGCAGATTTGAAGGCACGCAAACAGTCTGTCAGCCGTGTGATTTTCTCCTGAGGGATGGTGGAAAATATTCAAGGGAAGCTTGGCGTGTTTAAGGAATTGTTCTAAAAATAGCCCCCGCCCCATTTGCTTCCCCTCCAACTCTTGGGGCACACCACCTTGGCTGCAACCCAAGGATCCAAACCTGCTTCCCTTTCTTGAAATAACCACCAGCGTCCCACTCTTGGCTGTGATCGAGGGATCCTGTTCATTCAGGGCTGTGTGTGTTTGGGTTCTACACAGCCACACTAATATAAATCGCAGCCCTTTTTGATTGACAACTTAATAGGTGCGCACCATACTATTCTTTGAGGTCGTAACATTGTATTGGAGTCTTGTGGTCAAAATAGGAAGAAATCATACAGCCTCTATTGATTAGCTTGTCAAGTTTCCGTGAGGCCCCACAATGTCATTTCCCATAAAAATTAAATATGACTCAAGAAGCCGCGCTTGCAAACACTTTCCACCTCGCGTGCACTCGGGTAAAAAACACTGGTGCAGCGTGCCGTAGCTGCACATCGTTGCACAAGGCTACTGGGTGTCTGGTGTACGCCGGTCGCCTCTTTTTCCACTGCCTGCATTCCGCCTCCATCCTTCCATAAAGCTGTAACATTTTCTCCACTGTCCCACTTTTCTCAGCTACAACCTGGTCGAACCGTTCCGGCTTTGCCTCAAGAAACCTTTTGAATAAAAAAAAAAAATTCTCCACAGCAGTCTGCATTAAGGTAGATGTGAGAAGGAGTTAGAGGGTGACCCGATACCCTGCGTGGGAAGGGAAGGAAGCTTCAGTGATACGGTTATCTCTTTGACATTATCCGTTGCAAACATATGAGAGGTGCCCAACTGAGGTCGAAGCTCCTCACTCGACTTTTGCATGCCATGTGATCTGTGAAACTATGAATCCGATTAGAAACTGTGTACTGCCTGCTTCTGGTTCCTGCCTGCCTGGGAACAGTGCACCTATTGAAACTAAAGAGGGCAGCCAAGCTCCCAGCCTGAGTTCTCAGACGTTCTGCCGGCGCCGGAAAACACTCTTACATCTTAATCTGTTTAACAACTCAACTCCAAATCCCGCTTCGGCTACTTGTGGCAAGATTATGGAAATCACAGATTAGGTAACGCCTTGAATCTGTCGGAGAACAGAGAGAACCACAACACATGGCAGTGTGGAAGGTAAGAAAAAAGAGCCGACGGTGATAAAAAGCCATGAGTCAGTCAACGGTTGGGAAGCGGCAAGGGTAGAGGGGGTAACTGGAGACCAAAGAGACATTCCTTGCAGGGCACGTACATCTGCAGACACAATTCTTTTTTTATCTCATTTAATTTGTATTTGACATACTCCCCGGAAAGCTGCATGCAGTGTACAAGAACACATGCTGGAACTGACAGTATGCCATTGTCTTATTCCTGTTTCATTCAGAAGGCACTTTTCAAGACATTTGTGGACATCACAGATCTTGATGAATCAATTTTCATTTGTTATACACTGTATTTTGCTCTATCCACGAGGGCTGGTTTCCCTATTAAACTTCATTATTGTGTATGGTGGAAATGTAGGCATGCTCCCGATGAACCAAGGGATAGTGTCCAGGGGGGATTTCTTCCCAAATCTGGATCCAGGTACCATTCAGCCCCTGGATATTTTATGCAATCTAGTGACAGGATGACATGTCGGGTGAGCCCGATTGAATTGCACTCCAGGGGTGTCTCAGTCAATAGCATTGGTGTATTCATCATCCGGGAACAGCTGACATATTTCTAGTAACATGCATCAGCATATGCTCTATAATGTGACTGCAGAAAATAGAAAATATGAGTCCATGGTGACTGTCTTATTTTTCATGAATTAATCAATTTGTTTTGAGAAAGCTGAGTTCTTTTCACTCGCCACTCCCAAGCCTGAGTTCAACCAGCCCTGTTCAATCATTAAATCACTTAAAGAGAACCTGAAGTAAATTTGGCCAAATAATCTAAAAAAGCACATTCAAAAGACACCAAAGTCAACTTCCGAATGGCGTTCTAGAAAACAACAAAATGAAGGTTTTGGAATTGTCTAGTCAAAGTGCGCACTTGAATCCTCTTGAAAAAGGCCCCCATGCATGACCCTAAGTGGAAATCTCAGCTCGGGCCTTACAGTGCGGCTCTAAATTGCCCATAGGTGTGAGTGTAAGTGTGAATGTTCATATTTCCACTTTATTTCTTAATATGTGTTTTCATTTTGTTTTTTGAGTTAAAATATCAATGAAATATGTGAGAGTATGAGTCTTTCTCCCGTTTTTCGCCATGCAGGTGTTGCAGTGCTGGTGTCTCCAGACATCCCTCTGCAGCTGGGCTTGGAGAGCAGACAACAATTCTGCTTGCAATCACTGCCCAGTATGACACTTCTGCCCTTGCAGTACACTGTTTGCGTGGCCAACAATGTGAAGGCTGTACACCAAGAAGCAATGCAGCAGCTCTCCCAGCTCACTCGGGAGATACCCGACCTTAAGGCGCTGTGGTAAGTGCTTTGGAGGAAGATGAGGCCTTCTCAAAGAGAAAAGATAATAGATCGATAGAGTGGACAATCAGAACTCAAAGCCAATCCATTTTGTCAGGCTGCTCTACCTTCAATGTACTTGGGTTCAAAATAATTCTTGATAAAAAATGGACACGTTGTCAATACTGAAGGAAGAACAACGCCTGTGTGATTTGACCGATTTTTCAGTGAGAGGCATCTGACGAGTCACAAAATTGTGACTAATGCTAATGCTAGTCAACTATTAAAGTCAGTAAGATCGCCAGTTTGGCATCATTTTGACTACCTGGTTGAGAACGGAAGAAACAATGCTGAAATTAATTTAATTGGGGCAATGAAGAAAACATGTCTACGTTGACTATGTATTGTATTAATGAAAGATACATTGTTTGAAATATACTAATAGAATAAATATAATTATATATATGTCCATACAGATCTTTGCATATGTATAAATACAAGCGGTGTTCCCCTGCATACTCTTCATATACTCATGGTTCAAAAATTCTCACTGTACAAACTGCTTGTGTGTCAATGTGTCCCACAGGCTCCCATCCTGGAAGCTCCTCAGCAACGTGGATTCAGGGCTGAAGGTGGAGAGGGAGCTGAGGACCTTCTCTAATCGTCTTAGAAGACACCAGCTAGGGGATGGAATCATCAGCCTTAATGAACATTCCACCAACCTCCTTTCTGAAATGGTACATGATCTTCAATTTCTGACTCCAAGCTTTATTCGGTTAGGCTAAATTGCATCCCACCTAGAAAAGTACAAAAAGGCTTCCCATCTCTTCTTTGTTGTTCTAAATAGCTATTAATTTTCATTTACCGTAATTTTCGGACTATAAGTCGCACCGGAGTATAAGTCGCACCAGCCATAAAATGCCCAAAAAAGTGAAAAAAACATATATATGTATATAAGTCGCTCCTGAGTATAAGTCGCCCCCCCCACCCAAACTATGAAAAAAACCGCGACTTATAGTCCGAAAATTACGGTAATCCAAATCAAACTGTTTTTTATATGCATTTTGGCTTTGGATCATCAAAAACAAAATGTCTATTCGGACAACTCAGGGTAGAATTTATCCGGTCAGGACATAGTTCGTGGCATGTCTTACTGCTCTAACGCAATGTGATTTTGAAGTTCCTATAGTACCTACAATACATGAGTATATTGTAAGCACCTCTCATCACAATGTAGTGAAGTTTCACAGTGCTGAAAACAACTGATATTGAATTCATGTTGGATTCAGATTTAGCGGACGGTGTCAATCAAAATTCTTAGTAGATTAAATCTTTATCAGATTGAACAATTGCATCCAATATCTTTCTGTGAAGGTTTTTTTTTATACTCCCCCATAAAAACAATATCAGCAGGATCTCTCTCACTTGTATCAAAATCAATACCAGATTAAAAAAAGAATGTAACAGGAACAATGGATGGGGAAAGAAGTTCATGTAATAGTGAGATCCTGACACCCGAGCTCAGTGCTGTGCAGGGACCTTGGAACAAGAAAAACAAGAGATTGACGTACGTTTTCAAAGAAATCAGACCACAATGGCACAAGGTAAACAGCTGGTCTAACACGATGCATTTCATTCAGAAATAAATGAACCACAAGCATCAATACAGCTTGAGCATATTTTCTTAACTATTAAGTGGGCATCGGGCCGAACCTGCCTCTACGCAGTTCTTCCACAGACTCAAATGGATTTATGTTATTTGAAAGCAGCGTTCATAAAAGCAGTGCAAGCTCAAGCATCTGACCAAACACACACATGCCACCTTAGAATGTGAGCCCATTACTAGTGCAGAAGGTGTCAGAGGAGGACTGTATAGAAGGGGAATAATCCATTACCTTGTTAAGAAATTTCCTGTACCCAACACAACAAAATGCTTGTCTGGTACATTGAAGATATAAAACACCAGTTATGTTCCTATCATAAAGTCTGAGCCAAGCATGCAGTGTTGATTATTGCAATAATTCGACAGCACCGAGACGGGCAACAATGATTCTTTTAGTTACCTCCAGTTTTATTGGTGTTCTGAAATGATCAATCACAGGTCGTTTCTTTTACATAGCAGTTTTATGGAGAAAAAAAAACATTATACTACGGTTGGCATAAGGAAATGTTGGTCATGTAACCATTTTGCGTCATTTCTAAATTTAATGACTGAAATGTGCAGTTCATCTGGTTTAGTGTTTGCATAGAAATTCATTTGCACATGCAAATTATTAAAGAAAAGTGTACCAGAAAAAGTGACTTGCGAAAATGAATTGCATAATACGTATATTTTCTTCCCATTGCTGTTTCACACAACCTGGTCTTAACCTTTTGTGTTGTTAAAGCACACCATTAGGTAATCTAGAATTATTATCTGACATTATGTACATGAACATTCCAAAGGATTATTGTAGGTTTTAAATGGTTCTGGCTAAAGTCATTTGACACAACTGCAGTCTTGCGATACAAATTGGGAGACATACAAATACGAAGCCAAACATCCATTGGGGACATCTGAAGGTGTTGGCTGTTGGTTTGTAAAATGACTATTAAAATATTGTGAAATCAGGTCGGACTGACTCTTCTGGATAGAAATATTGTGACACTTCGTCTTTATTGATGAATGGGATATAAATTACAGCTATTTCTTGGTTGCTTCCAGGGAGACTTTCTTCTTGGCTCGCAAGTCTGTTGGACTTTTTTCACTCTTTCATTCAAAAGAGAGTTCAGACTTTACCAATGTTTGACATTTGGGTCTCCCAAAGGTTTTTAATGGGAAGGAAGTTCTTCAACCAAAACATGCCTTTATGAACTTTGAGCCAGGGCACTTAAACAGGCCCAACTCAAAATGGTCTGTTGAAAGTATGAAATTGTCCAACAATTTGTTGCAAAACCTGCGCAAGGAATAGATGTTTTTGTATGAATGTAGCTGTATGTCTTAAGTGTGCTTATCCCTCCGTAGGACCAGGACTACCTCAATAGCAGGAAGAGGGGGGCGTCTAAAAGACGCAGCACCGACCTCCCACTTGTGAAGCTTCTTAACATTTCCGTCACTCTGTCCCCTTTCCTGAGCGTGGACACCACGCAGTTCCATACATCTCTTATGGATGGTACTGAGGCCTTCTGGCTTAGTCTTCCCTCCGCACCACATGGACAGTTGGTGAGTGGGAACATGTGTGCGGCTATTCTCATCACCTTTCAGGCTCGTAGATGATAATGTTGTCTATGCGTTTCCATTCTAAAGGTCCCTTTGATGACTCAGTGGCGAGGGAAATTCTGCGTAAAGCTGAATGTCACAAACCCTGGAGCCGTGAGCTGGTTCCTGGACAGAGTTGGAGCCATACAGGCCCATTTGGGAATGGAGTATATCCTGCTGGAAGGGGGTGAGAAGAATCTCTTTGAGGAGCAGGCCCTGCGGTCACCGGAGGCTCTAGGTGGGGACACATACATCAGCCTACTGGCTGATGTGGCCGCCAGAATTGGAGACTCCACTATCATGTCAGCGGGGACAAGGTGCACTATGTTCAATTTGTTTACGACCTATTTCTAAATGAGAATTCTTCTTATTGTAACCTTGTTTGTTCCTCAGGTCTAGCCACAAACCAGTGTTTCTCAGGATGACTTCTCTGCAGTCTGACTGGAGCCTAATGGGTCTGAAGGGGATCATTCCTTGTCTGCTGCACCACACTGTGCTGGGATACAACTTCCTCATTCCCGATGCAGTAGGTAATACTGCATCTTATAGGTCAGTTGTCGATTCAAATTGAAAGAAATGTCAGATTTTCCAGAGAAAATGGACAAGGTGAGCGCAGGTAAAGTCCATCCTTGGCCATGTCAGGGTAATGAGTGAGCTGGAGCCAATTTGAGTTAACCTTTCCTCAAGAGGTGGCGTAAAGCATGTATTTGTTGTAATCAATCTTAGAGAACATATAGACAAGCAGTGATTTATTGTAGACACATTTTCTTCAATTAAACTAAAATGCACATGCGAAAACCCCTTCCAAAAAAAGCAAGAAACATGCAAACTTCACATAAGTCATAGTCCACTAAATGAAAAATCGAATTTGATCAAAATGGCAAATCGAGTGCACTTAGACATTCAAATGTACCAGTGTAGCACACTGCAGCATGTTGACGCAGCATAACACATGGAAATGTTAACATTACTTTAAAATGACCAACTTTCCTCTCAAGGATACCACAACATATCCTGGACAAGAGCAGAACAAAACTTCAAAAATCAACAAGAAGCACTTCATAGTGATATAAATCCCAAGAAAACCTTTGTTCTACTTTTGTACTACTTAGCTGTCAGGCTTCGGAGTGTGGAAATGGAGCAGGGCGACCAAGTGCAGCTTGGACCAGGGTTTATTGAAGCAAACTCAAAAAGACTCGGCAAACTGACATAACTCACTAACAAAACCTAACAACAAGACTGACCGAAAAAGACGTGAAACAAAAAGACATCCTGACATTAACACAACAATAACTAGACTGACTGACCAGGACGTGAGACAAGAAAACAACAGGATCTGACGACAACAACACAATGATCCGACCGGGAGTGACACACAAACAGGACTTAAATACAAGACGGGTAACAAGAGGCATGTGAGAATGATCACACTGATCATGGGCACACGGGAGGGGTGGGGCGAGCACACAGACAAACGGACAAAACTATGACAACATGGACGTGACCGGGGACGAGTCGTGACACTTAGCATCTACTACTTAGTCCATGATGGCATTCAGCTACAACATACTACACATATGCCAAACCATGCATGTACTCCATATATTATAGTCTGTTTATTTTGCTGTTTTTTTCCCCCCAAATTCAATCTGTTAGAATAAATGTATTGTTTGCTTGTAGTAATTTCAGTTTTACAGTCACTGTACATGATACAAATCCCCTGCATCTGTTTGTCCAAACAGGTGGATCTCTATCTGGAGACATGGTCACAGATGAGGAGTTGTACATTCGTTGGCTGGAGATTGTGTCCTTCCTCCCGGTAATCAGTTTCCATACACCCCCATGGGTCTGCGGAGAGGACTGGGTAAAGACTTTTTTTTTTTTCGCCTGTTAATTCAGTGTCAGACTGGACAGGATTTTTACCTCAAGCCGGTTATTATTCAGCTCAAGGCCTGACAAACCTTAAAGTTCTAATCTTAGATTCACGCATTAGTTGTGATATGCATAATATTCAATATTTCATTGTGAAGAATCCTGTTGATTTTGTGGAATTATTTGTTGATTAACTTGAGGGTTATTGCAGGACTTGGCTTCAATGAGCAGAGACGCTGTTGACTCAGTCTTTCTCAGTTCATATGTGGTATAAAGAAAAGCTGTTCAACCTGGAAAGTAGAGCAGCTTCCACATAAAGTATACTCCCGCTATGGCAAAACTGTGGCGGGCAGCATTATTATGCGCAAAACAAACACTGACATTAAAAAAGAGGAGTTGGAATCATTCAGAGAGAGACTCCCCTGTGAGAATATTCTTCCCATCTGTGTGATGTTCTTAAATGGAAATATGGAGTGGAATATTTCCTCGGCTGATCTCACACAATGGCAGACTGCTGATGGGAATGTAAGAGACTACACAAGATGTTAAGTGAGCAAACGGCCTCTCCTTTGCTGTGCCTGTTGGTTCCCATGAGAAGATGCTCCAGGCTTTGCCCCCGAAAGGAGGATTACTTTATCTATTTGATACCTCCTGCTGTTCATCGCATGGCATCAAAACATGTCCTAAAGTCTCAGAGAATCCGGTGACTTCTCACAATGTAGACCGGGGTTCAAGTGTCCTGAACAGACAACATTTAATGTTTGTCAAGAGCGAGAACCCACACCGCAACACGTCTTCTTCCTGGCGTGACGCATGTACGCATTAGGAGTGATCGACAGGCCCCCCTCCCAACATCACCTGTGGTTTGGAGGTCCATCTGTTCTGAATTATAATGCCTGCTCTGGATTCATAACTCTCCCACACAGAGCCATTGGATCAGGAATAATCGTGATTTTTAAGCACAACACTCAGAAAAGTACATGGCTTTTTTTGTGCTAGTTAATTATGAGTACGTGACAAGCATGACAATCAACCTTTTTATTTATCTCCCGGAGACATCAAATTATATTGGTTTTGACTTGTGTTGCAATGTCAGAGATAAAAATAGACCTTTTGGGAAGTTAGTCAGTGTTTTCCATTTTCACTTTCCAATTCATAAAGTTGAGGTGAGGCGGAGGTGATAGCTTAGAGAAGAACAGACTACTTCTTAGTGAACATTCAAGCCAAGAAGGTCAAGTGCGACTCAGTGTCATGTTGGAAGCAAACTGTTGTCAAATATCATACCAACACAAACCACCTGGCTTATCATTGAGAACGCTCAAATGAAACCCAGCAAATTCCTACAAATGTTCTCCATTTTTTAAAAATCTGCTTATTAATGGCACATCAACTATTGTTTTTGTCATTGGATACTGGAGACGATGTGACCCTTAATGGAATGCTCAAGTAAATTTCCCAGATGGAGCAGGAAGAACAACTTGAACCTTGTCAAAACCGCAAAGTCAACATTGAAGGCCTGTGTGAACGTCTACTGCTCAAAGTGACAAATTCACACATGGTCACGAGAAAAACTCACAAAGGATAATAATTAAAATAAATGCAATTTTATATATATATATATATATATATATATATGTATATATAGTATATATTCACACACACACACACATAGTTTTTGGGAGGGGTCCAGTACAATTATATTCTTCTTCGTCTGTTACTCAGGTGCTAAACTTAACACGGGTATACATAACAAAGCACCAGAGGGATGTGGTACCACTCATAGAAAAGTATGCCGAAGAGTGGCAGGAGACGGGAAGCCCCATCTATCGGCCCCTGTGGTGGCTCAGTCCAGAGGATCCAGTGACCTTCACCATCGATGACCAGTTCCTCATTGGAGACGAGGTAACCTTCTATTATAATTTCATCCCGCAGTGCATTTATCCACACATCTGATCCTTTTTGTGGACGTTGTAGGTTCTGGTGGCACCGGTGGTGGAGAGGGGAGCAGTGAAGAGGGACATTTACTTACCTGACGGGGGCTTCCAATGGCAGGACAGTCAAAATGCTCAGGTGTTTGATGGAGGGACGCTCCTGGAGGACTACCCTGTGCCTTTAGAGGCGGTGGGTGTCTTCTTACGGCGAAGATGAGTGACAGGTGACTCATCCTGTTACTGTCTGCTATCATTTTTGAAACACGTGCTGTTTTAAACTTGCACTCTTTCCACAAGAGACCATTCACCCTGCCTCAATGCCATGAATTGAGACAACTTGTAAAAATATATCTTTATACTTGCACTTTACAGTTCAACATGACTTCTAATTCTGTTTTCCTTTAGGTGTATTTTCTTCCTTTTTTTTTAAAGACTGTTTATCAGTTTTACCTCTTAGCTGATTTCAATTTGATTTTTTTTTTGTTCTGCTTCTTTGTATGTAAGTTCTGGAGAAATCTGTGCGTTTACATACATTTTGTTTTCTACAGTCTATACATTTATTAGCTGCTGCTGTCTCTATTGACAAGGAGGAGCAAAGCAAGACCCTTGTTGCTTGAAATATCTCTCAAGAAGACCAAATGAAGTGAAATGAAATGAATGGGCTTAATTGAGGGAACGATAGCTTACAGGAAGATTTGTGCAGACACAATGCTTGCTCACACATTTTGAAAGAAGGCTTTTACTTGAATTTCTTGAGCCACAGGGCTAATGTTTGAATGAATGTACCTCACCCTCAAATTGTCACTGTTTTTCGGACTCAACGGACAAAGTACGTATAACCCCTTACGACCTACTATTAATACACAGTAATGGTATTAGATCAGTGTACCACTCTGTTGACCTATGAATGTCCTGTAGTACTGTAGGCCACATGAACATGAGGCCAAGTCACTGATAATTGTAATATTTTCACTTCCTCTGAACCTGTTTCTAATATGCTGCAGCGAGAGCTTTTAATGGCCATCTTTCGTATTTTTATATTTTTAAGTTGCTCGATGTTGTGTTGAGGCCCTTAACAACATCACAGTAGTGGGAGAGCATAAAGATGCACAAAATAATCAAACTCGATCTGCTGTACTTGTCCACAATTAAATAAGGGCGATCTAAAGGTCTGGAATTAAAAAGAAAAAAAATCTTTACTTTAGTGCAGTTCTGGTGGTGTAGAACTGAGCTGTACCATACTGAGAGATGCCTACTTTGATGATTTTTTGATAGTGCATCGAATAAATCACATTATTATTTCAGTAGTTCAACTCGGAAAGTGAAAATAAGTCATTTTGATTTACTACACGAAGTGAAATTTGACGATTAATGGTTACTTGATAACTCAAAATTCACCATCCCAGTAAATTAGAATATATATGTTTCCAGTGGCACGGAATCAAAAGTGAGAATTTTCATCATTCATCATTGTCAATCATTGTCAGGCTATCTCAACTATATTGTACAGGTGAAACATACTGTGGGGGAATTAAAAAAAAAAAAAAAAGGAAGGAATGTTTGTATCAAAATATGTTTCATCAAGAAGCACTGAAATTTTCTTGCTTCTGCCATCTGGCCATTGTCATTTCTGTTGTACTGTAGAGCGTTATGCTTATATATTGCCTTGCTGTGGATGTAAATTGGGTCGGCTAAGTATTAATAGGGCTGTGTGTACATCAATCATGGAGACATGTAGCATCCTCATTGATTTGTCTGTTATCCATTGCAACTGAAACAATAATAGCGGGAATTCACTTGCCCTTATCACTAATTGCATTTCCATGTAGTTTTACCACACTGTGTTATTGACCTACTCTTGACATCACATCCATTTCTTCAGGATAGTCAGTTTTTTTTAATTGTTTTTTTTTATCTGGACTAAATACTCTGCCGATAATGTATGTTCTGGAGTGATTTGTATATTCTTATTCATGTGCAATCGTATTCAAACCTATACGTAATCACTTTGCACAATGAGACGGCGCTTTACATTTCTTATTCAATCGTATTTGTTTGGCTTTTATTGAAATGATGTGGAGATACAGATGGATAGAATGCGTTAGCGCTTACATTTTCTGAAACGGATCCGTTTACTGCATCAACCCTCAGGTCTCCTGAAACGTATCCAATCACCCAATGTCTTAGTTCAACACGTTGATGTCTTAATCTCTCCTAAAATAATGAATGTACAATGGACAAACTGTGATGTTTCCCACGCGAGCTATTCACCTGAGGAGCTTTACAGTTTAAACTCCTAATGCGTTGCAGAAATGCTGTGGTATGTTGAACTGCAGGTAGTGCTTTGTTATTTGCTCTACAGACTGAGCAGACTCTTTGTGCCTTAATCTAATCCGGACAACACAAATGCCTGGATTATTGCGATATCAGCAATGTACATATTACGATGACTGTGCCATTATTAATGTTTTTTTTCTCTTCTGTAAATCAGAGAATCTAGAATGACTAATTTGCAAATAAAGTTTACATTTTCTTATTACCTCGAGTCTGACAGTTGATGCCTATGGAACATGTCTAATTTTGCCATTATTTCCCACTAGCATGAACTAGAAATAAAACAAACTGTATGGCCTATCAACAGTACTTTAAGTTTTTTTTGCAGAAATATGCCTTTCACTATTTCGCAACTACAATAATTTTTGCTGAATGCCTTTTCATGCATTTGAAATTAGGCTCCAGCTTCAGCTCAACCCTGCACTATAGAAAAAAACAGCTGGATTAATATCACACAGCCGATGTTCCCATTGTTACTGTGAAAAAACAACTCAAGGAAAGAAAAACAAATATCCTTCATTGGCAAAGTGACTAATTACATTTTGTCTTAGAATTATGGCAAACACCCACATACAGGCAAATAGTTGAATTTCAAGTGTTAGGCCAGCTTTATTTCTATCACATTTATATAAAAAAAAATTATATATATTTATGTTATAGTATGTATTGCTGTAAGAACTTCATCATAACGACAGCCGATTCTGTTCTTTTATTTTTTCTAATGTTGCTGACTTCATTTAGATACGTACTAAGACGCAGTGCAATTTTAAACTACTAGTGTTTTTGCCGTTGTTGTGTACTTAATGATGTGTCTGTGAATATAACCTGTATCCGCCTGATTGCTGCTCATGTTTTTCAATATTAGAAACACTCTTCAGCTCTTTTCTCTCCTTATGTCACCCATATCACATATGCTGAAAACTTATTACGTTATCACTACATTCTTGTAATCCTAATAAAGGCTATTTATAGTTAAAGGATCTTGAAGTGGGAAGGATTTGCTTATGGTAGTCACATTCAGTCCATTCTCCACTGAGCCCCTCGTCCTGACCCTCTGGTCTTGGCTCCGGCCCCACTTGGGGCCATGGAGGCCTCACTTCTTTGCTACATTAAGACAGGTGCAGCTGGCTGGAGTCATGCGTGGTCCTTCTGTGCCAACAAACAAGCTCACACTCTCCATTTACACCCTGGATTTAATCGCTCACATTCAGAAGGAGCTTTTTTAAATCTAGATAAGATGCCGGAAAGCAGCTCCATGCAGTCAGCTGGTGAAGATCGGATGTGCCTGTGTGCCTCAATCCCTTTGCAGGATATATACATATGTATGTGCTCAACCTCACTATCCGTACAATAAATGAAGTTGTTGCATATAATCTCACAAACGCACGTCGACATAGATTCTACCAAACAAACAACAGTAAACTAACATTTCAATTCTTTTCATGTAACATTCAACACAATTATCCACCATTATCCAACCATGCCAGAAAAACAAATGGTCCAGCATGACCACAAATGAAGGCTGATAACTGACGAAAAACTGCTGCACAGAGCAGAATTGAATTGTTCTATTAAAAAAAAAAAAAAAAAGGACAGACAAGGTCACATCAGCTCTTCGTTTGGGGACGCAAAAGCTGTGCATGAATTAAGATGGTGACATGTGCAGGTTGCAGATCTCTCTCAAAGTCTACTTTTAGAAAGTGCAAGTCAAGGCTTTAAGTTTCAGTGTCTGCTCTTGAGCGAATGAGTTTTCCAGCTTGCCAATTTAGTATACATCTGGAGTTCTTGTTCATAAAGATTTTTTTTATTAAGGTTGCATGGATTTCTCTAACTTCTCATTTTTTTTATTGTAATCAATGTTTTTATTCAGTAGCAACACTCATCAAATATTCCTGGGGTCATTGAGGGACAGCATAAATATTGCTTCATGTGACCATAATGACAAACATAAATTTAGCTAAAGCCTTTTTGTATTTTCTTAATCAGCCAAACAGAGGGTTGCCCAGAGTAAGAGAGAAAGCGGACCTCAGTAACGCAATCGTGAAATGTTAGCCTGCTATCGGAAGCCCAGGCCAGTGTGACATAAGGGTGGCTGTGAGTGAGAGTGAGTGAAAAGCCTACTGCCCACGTGGTAGATAGGAGCTCCAGAGACAACTGTTACAAGTTACCACTTCCTGCCTGTGCCCTTCTTGGACTTGTGTCACCTTGCGACACCTTTATTCATCTTCCTTCAAAGTGAGTGACTGGCTGAACTTGCCCAGATGGCAAAATGTGTTTCTTAAAAGTATTAGATATATGCATGAAAAGTAATAACCAAATTACAGGCAAAATATTAACTTTTGTTTAATATGGCTAAATAAGTGAAAAGAAAACATTCATCTTCACATTAGAAGCTGTCAACCAGAACTGCTCATGTTCAGTATACAAACAGCATAAGATACATGATTAAGGTGAAACCAGAAGTGACAGCTTACTTTTTATTCCTCGATTTGATTGATTTGACACCAACTCACAACAAGAGTCTAGCATACAACTTTCCGACATTCACTTTATTGTTCAAACTTTTGGTATGCACCAGCTGCTTGTCGTTTTTTGTTTTTTTATTTACCTTAAATTAGAAGCAAACATATACAGCATCATCTTCAAAAACCATGCAGCAGTGTAAACATGAAAGTTGACAGATAAATCATACAATAAAATGGCAAAGTCCGTCAAAAATAGATCAGAAAAGTACTTAAACCAGGAAAAAAGGCTTGTAAAATAAGCACATCTACATCTGTTTCCTGTGCATTGCTAAAACTATAAACTAAAAATAAATAAAATATACTAACATATACACATTAGAAATGCACTCTAAGGAAGACAACCACTCCATATACACAGGTGGACAGGAGAGATGTCCAAACCCCATTTTCTGTTACATGGATGATAAATGAACATTGATATGTGTTGAGAAAACCATTTCATTCATGGAGTGTACAACAACCAATTTGTTTAAGAGCAATTCCAGCCCTATATTACATTGAATGCGCGAGGGACCGTCATCCTTGATCACAGCTGCATTCTACTGCATCTCAACTACTGTTGCACATGTACATGCTGGAAGTAAAAGCACTTATATGCCAAACTAGCAAAACCTGAGGATGAAAACAAAGGCAAACCTTTGTCGCTACATCATACAATCACACGCAACATGTTAAAAGAATGTGCTAGAAAGGCATCGTGGGGCCCAATGTTGGAAACGACCTTCTACAATCAAGCTCACTTTCTGGCCCAAACCTGATTTTCAAATGTTACTAAATCAAGTTTGACAAGTTGGGAGTCGAGTGCAACTATACAACTGCAACGAATGAAATGAAAGAAGACCTAAAAGAACTCAAACAATGAAACAAAGCAGCAAAAGATCTCACACCGCATTGCAAATTAAAACCTTAAAAAGTGGATATTGCTCAGTACTTTGGTTGGCGGGAAGATCAGCGTGACGTCAGATCTGATCGCTCCTCCCTTTCTGCCCTTTTTACACAAGTGGTTTATCACTAAGGCACTGGTGCGTAGGGTCCAGTAAATAGAAATGTTCTGCGCACAACCTGTAGCAAACGCCACTAGAATCCACAATTTGTCAGATGCGTACAGTCCACAAACACCTCACGCGTAAAACGAAAGCAAGGTTTGTAAATGCAGCCCAATCAAACAGTTTTTCTTTTACTGCAACATCACGTAAAATAACCCAACCCTATATTTGATTCTGTACAGCTTCAGGAAGAATAGACATCGATAGATCGAGCGGAGAAAGGCCGTCACTTGGAAACTTTGTTCTCGAGCTGGAAGAGGTCGAGTATGTCCAACATGGCCTGTCTGATGTTGGCGCCAAAACGGTGAGAGTCCTGTCGAGAAAGAACATAATATTCAAACAAAAGAATGAATTGAATGAAATACAAGTGAGCGTACAGTTTCTGGGCTGGAGTGTTTGCTGGAGATGTGGAAGTTGATCAGGTTTTCTCCAACGATGATGTAAGACACACCATAACCATCATCAGCCACCTAGACGAGGGAAGAAAAAAAAGACAAGGTTCATCCAAATCTGCGGAAAATGCCACCGAACTCTGCAGCAATCTTTTTTTTTTTTTGCAGATTTAGTTGAGTGAGGAGCTACCGGTCCAAAGCCGCCTCCAGATGACACATATTCAGGGTGTCTGACCAGGTCAAACAGCTCCACCTGCTGCAGCGGCGTCTGACTGGTGGACAGCCTCCACGGCTCAGACAGCACCTACAAAACAAAGACCTGAAAGTTATCATATTATAATAATAAAAAATAAAAAAATCTGTGTTAAAACTGTTATTATGACCCCCTCCCCATCGCAGGTTTTGAGATTACAGGACAGCTTTTCCACAGGCTCATACCTCCTTGAGGAAGGGCGAGTCTTCCCCCAGGTATTTGGAAACCACGTAAAGACAGAAGAGGTGGCGATCAATGCCCATGCCAGTCATAGCCAGGCGGTACATGTTTTGGTGCTTCTCTGAAGCAAGTTTGAGCAACTTCAGACGTTGTTCTCTCTGAGAGAAAAGGTGTGTCGGTCTACATAAGCACAACATAATCCAAAATAGGAGAAGAAACTGGAGAGAAAGACATTTCTTACAGTCTCGTCTCTGATCATAGAATGGACGAAAGTGCACGTTTCCGAGGTGCAGGAGCGGACCGTTTCCGTTCGACCCTCACGGAACAAACGGGTCATGGAGGCTTCATAGGTCAGGCAGAACTTGCCCTTGTCCTGTTTGGTGAGAGAAAATTCAAGTGGTTACTTTTTTAAACAGACAGACTACTACTTAAAGCACTGCAGCAGCCTAATTGTGGTACGGAAGTTGTGACTGCCCTCTGCTGGAATTTTAAGGATCTCTGACAGTTGTCAGTGAAGCGTGTATAAAAAAATAAATAATGAAAATGACCATTCCTCAGTGTTATGTTAATTCCAACAAAAGAACGAAAATACTGTGACTTTACAAACTCAACTAATGGGCAAAATGGTGGCAAATAACATTGCATTGGTTTTATCACGACTATTAAACCCATCAGATTTTGTTTGGGTTTCAGAGTGGACCTCATTTACATTTCAAAAACAAAGGATTAACCGACTAGATCTGTTGAACAGTGATGTTTTCGAAGAGAAAAAAACATCAGAGGTGAAATACAGCAGGCAATGTATAGAAACATCCCCAAAGCTCATGAATTGACAATGTGTATCAAACTATTTTGACCAAGGCGTTGAAAGTACAAACCCTGTAATGAGCCAACTGCAGGGCAATCTGGATGAAGGCATCAGGACTGGTACGGCACTTCTTGATGAGACCCTTGCCAAAATCATTGAAGGGGAAAATGTGGCTGTCCACGTCGTCTGCCAGAATCCTGGCAACTGTCAGCGAGCCGTCGATGATTCCTTGGCACTAAAAGTAATGCAAAGACGACATGCTTGCCTTAACATATGTACACTTTGATTAGCATAAAATGGATGCTGCTTTTGCGCTTTGCATACAAACGACTCGTGCGAGTAGTTATAGCAACCAGCAGGGGGGGGGGGGGTGGGGGGGGCAAGTCGTGTGGTCATGCAAATAGGAAACTGTAGTTTATCTTACCTCATCATTGATGTCCCATTGCAGTCTCTGCGGGGCAGGCAGGTTGGGATGGGGCTCCCCACAGCAGTGCCCATCTTCGGTATATCCAAGCTTAAATGGGTCCATGGAAAGCACATGCTGCAAAACAAATGCTGTTTAACGTTGAGCATTACTAGGACTTCAATTGTGTTTTAAAACACAAAAACCCGACATGAATATCATGAAAAAGACAATGACCGACCTCCCACAGATGACCAATGATGGGAGCATCAGCCCAGGAGTGTTCAGCATTCAGACCCATGGTTCCATTCTTAAAAACGATCAGGTTAAAGGATTTATCAAACCACCTGAATGAAAAGAGAAACAAGTTTTGTGTATTCAACAGAGTTGTGCTGCATCCTTTATTTTTTTCCTGCATCTTTGGTACTACCTGTCGTAACACTTTCCGTGCAGCAGAGACTTTGCATAACTATCCAGAGACTTTACTGGGTTGCTTTCTTCGAATCGCTGCTCTGTTTCATCCAGTGTCACAAAGAAGGCTGCCTTCTCAATGGCGTCCAGAGACTGCTTGTTCTTGCCACGGCTGAAGTAGGTGTCGCGGCACTTTGCCCATGGTGTCCTGCAAAGAGAGAATGGACGGAAAGAAAATAGCAGCGCAATGCAGCATACTAAGAGGGTTTATTTATTATTTTACTTGCACATTTTTTTCCACCCAGCTACAATAAGACTGGAAAAACACAAAATGAACACATAAGTAAAAATGCATTTGATTTGTTACTCTTTGTAGAAAGTGTAGAAAATGGAATGCTTTACTTCAATTGGCAGTTATAACAATTGTTTTTTTTTTGTCACACTTCTGTCAGTCCTATATGCCTGATGATGGGAAAACAGTGAAGCGTGACAAACATGAAATAAACAAATAAACAAACAAATAAATAAATACATAAATAAGGGGGCACCCCTTTTTCATACCATTTATACTGGAGCACTCTCCATTTCTTAATAAACCTGAAATTATTCAACAGAATTGGGGGAAAAAGCTAGAAGATTGTACCTTCCTCATGGCATTTCTTCTGCATAAGTCTAGAGGCCCTAATTAAGTATTCAGGTGTATTCCAGATAAAAATAAATTCAACACTCGTATGCGAGTTTCACTGAGCAGCGGAGTACCTGTCCCCTGCAGTAAGTGCAGCGAGCCTCTCCTCTCCTGGCGCGGGCTCCGACCGGTCAGCCAGGATCCTTTCCATCTGCTGTTCAATCTCCCGTGGCAAGAGAAGCCTTCCATCATAAAACATCCACACCTTGTAGAAGCGCCCTTTGTGGTACACGGCTATGTGTTTGCTCTCATTCGTGTGCTGAAGGACATCTAGAGGAGAAGTACAAATTGTAAGTTGCAGAAGGGCGGAGTCAGAGAGGAACAGCAGTGTTGTTTTAGCTCTTTACCTGTGTCCACTATCGGGCCTCACTAATTTGATCTGCAGTGCAATCACAAAGTTTTCTGGCCATTTGTATCACCTTAGAGATGTTTATGCAATTTGAACTCAACCCCCAAATTTTATGCGCCCCCCACTACGCTAAACAGGCATTCTGTTTATTGAAAGGTTAAAGGTAAATCATCTTCATT
This sequence comes from Syngnathus acus, assembly GCF_901709675.1. NCBI lineage: Eukaryota > Metazoa > Chordata > Actinopteri > Syngnathiformes > Syngnathidae > Syngnathus > Syngnathus acus. The sequence continues at coordinate 8,898,512 of NC_051092.1, read as the reverse complement.
TAAGGTATTCCAGTCAGATCGAATAGAATAAGACAAATTGAAGCAGTTCATGTTGCTTTCTGAAAACATCTTTTATGGGATACACAGGACACCAATTTCACACATACGCAATAATTAAAGTGTAAAAATTAAAGTGGACCAGAAGACTTTCTGAATGCACTTAACAGTACATATGATCTTAGGGGAATAAAATGCTGTTCATTTTGGATGCAGCATTTACTGCAACAATTTAAAATATACATGTAGCTCTCATGGGATCAAACGACGGTGGAAAACAAAGTCATTGAGATCATCTAAAAGGAAACGAGAAGGGACTACCTGAGTGAAAAGTGGAGCCTGAAATGGAGTACATGCAGGGAGGAGGATGTAACATGGAAGTTTGATGCAAAGTTTGTTTGAACAGTATCGTGTCGCATCAAGACATACCGCTTTTGGTGCGTTCAAAGGAAACAAAAATAGATTGTCTTTGTGATGCTTGTAGTGTTCAAACAGCCACCAAACAAGGGAGGGTAAGAAGAAACCCCAAAACACCAAGAACGACACATGCCGATTAGTCTGCTCTGCTCTGCTTTCCCACTTCCATCAATAAAAATGCTTGGTCTGCCAACCACGAGGAGCATTTCATTTAACAATTAATGGGTTTAACAATTCATCGACTCCTATCAGCTCTTCTACTATATAGACCAAATCTACTATGACTACTTGACCGTTAAATCCTCACGTCAATTCAAAATCAAACACGGAAGTCAATTAAACAGTTCCTTGTGCATTTCAATTAATTTAGCGAGACAATATTTCAGATTAGGCAAGGTCAGCACTTCAGATAGCCAAACACACAGGCAATTTCAGGTTTTGCGTGCCAATTGAAAAAAAATGAGATATTAGAAAAACTGTAGTAAATGCATTCATTTGAGGTTCACGTTTTACCAACCGCAATGCCAATGGAATTGGTACATTGTGTAAAAGGTACCTGAGATACACATTGCTTGGATGCCATCATATATTGCTCCAAATTTTACATCAGCATTAATAGTGCCTTCACAGACATGTATTTACACATCCCGGATTCAGGCTTTTGAAGTTACGCTAATAATCTTCGGCCCGGATTATAATTATATATAATTTCCCAAAATAATCTGAAATGTGGACTTGACAGATCACAGCACACTTTTCCACTATGCATCAATCAGGCCATCTCAAGAGCTACCAGCTACCTTCATGTCACCCCATAACAAATAGTACCTCCTAGTACCCCATTTTGTCACAGAAAAGTGTCTATTAGTAGAACCATATTGAGAAAACCATACCTATCGTTATTATTCAAAGCAATCGGAAAGGGGGGCTATGCGCATTACAGTACTGATGTGTCAAAAACTGAGGTATACAAAAGCACATCTCTGAACACAATGCAATACCTGCAAAAAATTAGCAACCCCGGAAGAAGAACTAACCAGTGAGCAGCCCTGTCAGCTAAGAACAGGAAACTGAGGTTGCAGTCAAAGGCGGCTCAGTGCTGCATCACATTAACAGTTTTGCCTCGTGACAGTGGTGAATGGGTCATTTCTAGCCTCAGTCTGGGTTTCAATGCCGCAGTCTACTTCCTGAAACAAAACTGAACTAAAATGACGAGCATTTAACACGTCTCAACCCAAGACAGTCGAGCTCCTCTGGGACTCATGGTCAAGTGTGGCATGCCATTCAGCAATAACCAAAATACACCACTTAACTGGTTTTATCAGATGAAATGTACACGATATAACCAACAAGGTGGCAATTAGTACTTAAGCACGGCACTTATCAGTCATCACATTTATCATGCCAGGTCATGTCTTGCGGGTCTCAATCACCATGTTATACAAAGAACCTGGTTCAGCCACATGCAAATTATTCACCACGTGTGCAAAGAGCAGAACACATGAGTATTACAAACTCTACTGGGTCAGAATTTTTCCACAGACGGACAAAATCGCCCAAGGAGAAGTACAGTCAGAATGGCGTGGAGGAGGCAACACTGCAGACTCTACCTGTGTCTACACCTGGGACACGACTGGTGTTGAACATACGCTCGTATTGGGAGGAACACATGGGGATAGTGTTTAGGAGCATGAGCTGAAACGCAAGAGGGGAGAGTCAAACAAATCGAGATGACATTCTAAATCACCATCATCCAGACAGAGCAGCAGACACAAACACCTACGGGGACAGAAGCATGGATAAAGTGGAGAGGAAATGATGAGGATTGGTTTGAGAGGCAGCAGGAAGAACCTCAGCAGGCTGCCAGGGGAGAGGATTTATACAGGGACCAGAAACCAATGACCACTCTTTCAATTCCAACAGCAAAGCCCTCTTATCGCCAATGTGAATACGTTTCAGAAATATATACATCACCTATTACTTGTAGTCATCTCACAAGTCACATCTATGAAAGCCAATCAGAGATTGGATTGTTTCAGGGCTTGGCTGTCGAGAAAGAGACGAGAGTAGGCAAAGGTTTCCAATGGCTGCTGCCATTGTGATGGTTTGGGTCACAGGGAAGGGGTACGGTTCAGAGGGCATGGCACAGGTGCCCTCATCTTACCTGTCTCCAAACCGGGGATGCGGGTAGTGTTAAACATCCGCTCCCACTGAGCCGAACACAGAGGAACCTTGTTTGCCAGCAAGTATATCTAACGCAGCATCAGACACAACAGCGAAAGGACAAGACAGTAAAACACAGAACGTGAGTGTTTAACATTGCAAGCACATGCGCGGGGAGTTGTACAGAGTCATACGGTGAAGCTTTGCTGCTGAGGCCAGTGTAAGCTCACACAATATAAGATTTAAAAATAAAAAGTCTAGAAATTTACATCATGCGGGTTGGTGGGGGGTTGTACAAGAAAAAGAAAATAGTGAAGGTAAAGCTGCAATACATCTGGCCATCAGGAAAATCATTACAATTCACTCTTTCAACAGCACTCTGAAGAAACAGAAGGACAAGTTAAAAATATAGGTCAAATCTCATTTGGCCAGCAATCAGGACAATGTCTCCATTCAAACAAACAAATTGCTAGCCAGTAACACAAACTTTTTTTTACAGTAACGAGTGTTGAGCATTGTGAACATGAAAACACAAACTACCGCTGAATTTATTTGACTAAGGAATCATTTATATAGTCAAGCATTAGCAGCACTAACAAGCCATGGGGTAAGAATGTTAGAACCCAAAGACGTTGCTCCGTACTCACTGGCTTGATCTGAGCTCGGTCGAGCCTCCTCCTGTAGATCATGATGGCATGAATGGCATTACCTGCTCTGGCAGCCTGAACTGAGGTGGGGAACACATAAAGGAAGTCCTGGAGGGAGAGGAAGTTGTTTGGCAGAATGAAACTCTCTTATCAGACTTCTACTGCTTCACAAACAAATAACTGAGTTTTTCCTACCATAGCATAGTAGTTGCTGTTCACCATGATGGGCCCGCGACCTCTAAGGTAAATATACTCTTCCCACCAGTCACTGACCTGTGATGATGCAGGAGAAGAATGACAGAGACAAACATCAGGTAATATTATGAAGAACGTTCAATCGATAGCAATTTGAAAGGCTAAAAGAATTCTTTACGACTCACGTAATTGGAGGCCCACCATGACTTCAGTTTTAGGTACCACTGCAATCTAGGACCCAGTTTCATCTCAAAGTCTTTAGCCAGTCCCGTCATCCGTTCAAATTGTTCATCATCCATTAGTGGGCGGACTGACTCGAGGTACTAAGCATTAAAACAACACATAAGGAAAAGGTAACGGTTAACAAAGTGTACACAATAAGTGAGGAAAAAAAAGTAGAGCTGCAATGTTTTTTATTGTAAGGATGCAAAAAGGGCAGATGACAACATACTAGCCAATAAGGATACTAGTACATAGTAAAATCCAGCTAAGCCTATAATAGCGGAAACAAAAGGAATGAACTTTGATCTCCTATTAGATCCAAAGGATCGGACAAAAAAAATTGGAGAAGAAAACAATGACCCTTTTCCTTTTTTTAAAACGTACCCTTCTGCAGGTATCATTTACAGGTGGAACAGGCAGCCGCGGCAAGGAGCTCTGGAAACTATAGAGCATGGGTTTCCTTCCAGAGAACACCTTAACTAACAACTGGAAAAGAAAAGCAGTATTGCTCAGTGGTATCAAAAAGAACAGTCAACAAAACTCTGCCATCGTGTTAAAAATCTACATTAAACTGCTTACAAATCAGGTTTAACTAACGCTGCAAAGAAATCCTTAAAGGATAACAAAAACTAAATGCTCCAGGGCAATAAGGGCAAATCAGGTTAAAAATGTGGCCATTTTGAGTCATCGGAAGTAAAAATGTCAAGCATGAAAAAAATTGTCTTTCAAAATGTCTATTGTTAGGTATATGGAGACAGCTAATACAAGAACATTGCTCACCATCCACAATCGAGTCGACCAGGATACCGAGCCATGGCGCGCATACATCCAGCCATGCCACGACAACAGGGACTTGAGGACATTCCTCATGATCATGATGATGGTCACCCATAGACCTGTGCCCACCAATACCCCACCAAGAACCTTCTGGGTGTCTGTCGACATATATTTACTGTGCAGGAAAAACAGAAAAAGGAGAAGCCCTGGTCTGAAAAGTGATTCAAAAATATGGTACGTATGAAATTTGCACTGGCCAATTTATTTGCCACATAGTTGTTGTTTTGCACGCAATCATTAAGGAGCTTACCTAATAGGCATGTGTTGTCCCAGTTTGGCAATCAAGCCAAGAGATGGATCCAGTTGTTTGTATTTATTGTAGGACATGTAAGACACGACCACAACCATGAAGCCACCTGGGCTGCCTGGGTACACACCAGTCATTACTCCATTCTGTGGAGGTTTAGACAGGAACAACAAGGTCAAGGGGAGCCAGGAAACAAACACAATGATTTGTAGTATTATAGTGGGGTTGTTGAATACGAAGACAATGTTATCAGTTTATTATGTTTGAGTAACTTGATATCGTGGTGAGTAAAGAGTTGAAGGACAAACACTGTAACAGAGAATTGACACCCAAGGCATTTGTGAGTGAGTAGCCTTCTAAAGGGATTGGGAGCATGTTAATATACACCAATCGACACAATCGTAAAGAACAATGTGGTCAAACGTTTCTTCAATAAAGCAATTTAGTATTTCCAAAACAAAATAAGATCAATATTGTATAAGTTAGTAATAGGATGCAGGATTTTAGTAAGTGCATTTGGGAAGGGCCCGACTGGTTCAAAGGTCGAACTTTGCCTCAGTGACGCAAACAGAGTGCCTCTCACCTTGAAGCGAATGAATCTTTTCTTCCACGAGTGAAGACCAGAGAGGTAGATTTGGCGCAGAGCCTCATGGCACAGCTGCAGATCGATGCCATCTGGGGTGACGGTGAACTGAAAGGCCACTGCCTGGTGAGCTTCTGCCATGGTGGCTGCTTCTGTGCAAAGTTACTGAAGAAAACACAAAGTGAAAGAATGCCCTCATTATCATGAAGTAAACAGAGATGCAGAGGCATACCTGCCGCATTTTATTTTCAACTTTTAATAGATAAGCACTGATATGGAAGGCGTTAAAGTGGGATAAAAAGCATGCAATGCATGATGAAGGTTGTTCGGTCTCGAACCTTTATCGTTGTTGCCGCTTTATAAGTGTATGATTACGTTAAGCCTCGCCGTTGCTGTGTATGAATGTAGTGTCATGTTTTGTATGTTGTCCTTGTGCCATCAAGCTGAGCAAAGATAGTCACGGGACTAACGTCAAACGTCTGTCCATTGTAAGTGTTTTGGTCTATGTGAGAGCAACAATATTCTAGAGTTCTGGTAAACACGTGTCTAAAAAATAACATCACCTTGGAATTAAAGCTATAATGATGGAGAAAAAAAAAACAATAACCCTTCGTCAGGCAACAGGGAGCTTTGCTCTTGGCGCTCTTAAACTGACAGTAACTGGACAATGCTGGTGTGATTGGGGAGTTTTTTCTTTTTTTTTTAATACAGTGCCAATGAATGTGACATCAATGCAACAGGAAAAGTTTTTTTTTTTTTTTTTTTTTTTTTACTGAGGAGCTGAAGAGATTTTAGACAACTAGTTTAAACAGAGGCTCTTTGTGATCACCAAATGCAATGTTGAGACTTGAGAGAAAAGTGTTCATTGTCAACAGGTTCCCGCAAGCTGCTCAAGAAAGGGTATCATTATCCACCACACTGTTCCCGCTATAAAAACCGGTTAGACAAATGTGTCATCCTCTACATTAAAGCTCTTCCAGAGTAGAGTATTGTCTATATGGCCTCAAGGTTTATGTCAGCAGCTCCAGACCATGCACGCCAATCAAATTCCCACTGTCAGGGTTCTCACTCTTTTCTTAAAATTGTTTTCCAGGAATTACCAGGAATTCCTTGCATTTGTCCAGGACTTTTTAACTGCTACAGTATGATTCAAGTTATCACGACATGCACAAATAAATAACACCTTTAATCTTTGGAGATTTATTTTCTACAATTGGACAATGTCATTGCAGTCGGTGGCATCATGGGAAAAATGCCAAACTGAAATTATTATTTGCTGACAAAAAAATTACTAGGTGGCTTTGTAAAGCACTTTGGATCACATGGCGTAGATAAAACGGTATAGAAGTGTACTCCATTTAGTTATGCTCAAATTTGATTTTTATCGTTTGGGCTATGATCTGTTTTCCGGCAAAAGTAATTCAAGTTATAATTGTGATTTATTGGTTAAATGCTAAATGAATGATGAATGCGGATTGCAGGGTGATCTCTATTTAACACAGTCAAATTAAACTGGATGTCTTGGCCTTACAAACCAAGGAAATAGGCAATGGTCTGCGTTGTCAAGCCAGTCAAAGTGCATTCAACCAGTATCACCGTTTATTCTGTCAGATCATTTGCAAAGGGCACATTGAACAAAGCAAAAGTATACAATTTTATGCTGTATGGTAAATACTACTCTGTTTATAAATGCGTTAGGCTAAGCGCTCTCATGCTTTACGGCTGTCTGGTGCAAAAAAAAAAACTGCATTTGAATAATCTTTTAAATTGGGACGTGCAATACAAGGGATTATCCCGACAGTGAAAAGCTCAGGATGAAAATGACAGGGGGAAAGTCCATGCTGAAGGACACGGTCGCGTGGACATTTTCAATCTGAAAGCAGCGTCTCCGCAGACCGCCCCTCCCCCACCTGATCACATGATCCAGCCTTCACTGCGGAAACTGGGGGAAAGGTCGCCCTGGAGAGCCGCTCGCTTGGATACAGAGGGAAAACTGGGGAAATCACTAGCAAACACTCCCGTGCATGCCTACAGAAGCGTGTATCGATACACTGTGCAGATGCATAAATCGAGCTAAGTCGGCAATATTTCTAAAATGTTACCCCTATGGTAATAAATCATGGCAACCACCCCCACGATCATCGTGTGCGTAACGTCGTTCATTTGCATGACAGATCTTATCATTCCGTCATCATTAATCACGATTAAAAGCTGCCGTCAGAGCCAAGCTCCTCCACAAACACGTAATTTTATCAGCAAAGACGCACAACATACGTAGTTGCCATTCGGTAATTGCACGCTAAGGGAGGCAACACTTGACCACGTGGTACATCCGAAACTGGGTCAATAGTTTGCACTCCGATGTAAATAAACTATATTCTGGGCTTTCCGTGCAATAATGCAGCCTTCTTGAAGATAAACCTTTCAAGTGCATCGTTGATACACAAGTCCGAACCGCAACACTACAGCGCCTTTTTTTCTTGACGTTAAGGAACAGGTGAAACTATCGATTAATGCCTAGTTTATGACTCGTTTAGTCGCATCACGGGCCACCGTGTTGCAAATCCCTAATGCAATTAATTATTACCGAACGATCGAGTGCCCTATGTTTGTCTTTGACAATGAATGACCTCTATTTGCACAGTTGCCTACATAAGTGTTGGGAGGACATCTTACCTCGTGATAGCTGCCCACCACCTGGACAATGACCGAGGAGTGTTTGAAAATGATTAACAAAAAGGCCTGCCGTCTAAATTTAGCCACATATGGAAGTATGATGAGTGGATGCTAATGAGTAAAATTTCCTACTCTAACAGCTGGAATGCGTTTTGTCTGACTCGTTGGAATATTTCCCCTCCGCCAAAGGACCACATTGCACCAACAAGTCTCATAGTCGAATGGACCATATTCCACCACATCCGAAATCGTTTATCAAATCCTTCACAGGCACATTTTATGAGCGCTTTCCAAACTGCACAGTGGGCAAGACGAGATCGCGTTAAATGACGATGAAACGGAGAGCTTTTACTCACCAAGCCCTCCTATGAATCCGAGATTTTGTGTGCAAGACTTTGGCGTCTGCACACAATGAGACACCGTTCGGCGGCTGAGCTTGTATATCGCTAACGTTGACACAAGCAAGGTACGCGAATGAGAGCCTGTGTACAACGCCTACTTCTTTTGCTACGTCACCTGCGTCCCGAGTGGAACAGCGCCACTAAGAGGACCATCCCGGTATTGTAAGTGAGGACACGAAAAGGTGACGTCAGGATTTTTTCTGTCCGTTTTCTGTGCTCGACTCTGCTTCACGATCTTGTCAATAAAGCCCTATCCATCCACATTTTTAACAGAATAAATATATTGTTTGTCTTGATTTATTCACAACTCTGATGTTTGAAGCTAATAAGCGTACAGTCAACTTTTCAACGTATTCACACTTAACATGATCTCATTCTTGCTATTCTTCAAAACTTTTTTTTATATCGACCAATATTTTTCAAAAAGATAAAATACAATCAATCAATCAATCAATCAATCAATCAATCAATCAATCAATCAATCAATCAGTCAGCCACTTGACAAAAGACGAGTGCATCTCAGTAGTGAAGTTTATTTTAGTCGTTAAATTCAAAAGTGAACTTTCAATCCCTAGTACGATAAATAAATACATTTATTGTATACTGAATATATACAATATGGGTTTCACTTCTTGAACTGAGCAAGTGAAATTAAAATTCAAACGATACAGTGTTTTAATTTATTGAGACGTGCCTGTCCTATGAACACAAATCCTCGCTAGGGGGCGACATAAATTGACGCTTATAAACCAATAGTTGAAAACATAAAAATACAGGTACTATATAGCGCTTTCACAACAGCTGCAAGGCATGACAATAATACCGTAAATATATGTTGAATAAAGTTCGGCCTTTTGAGTGAGGATGCTTTTTCAACGCAGTTGCACAAGTTCACACACCCTCTTATAAATGAGGACGTGGCAAAACCATTTTCGTTCGGCAGATGGAACAGACCAATGGCATTTCAATTCCTCATTGGAAACATTGTTTGATACACGAGTAAATTCAGTTAGGACCTTCCTCAATGCTCACGGAACGATTTAAACTTGACCAACCCCGTAAACCTCTTTTTTTAGCAATAGAGGGCGCTAAATGATTTGACATGCATATTTAGGAGCGTGCCATTTCCACGTTAATGTAACATGTAACAGAATACGTTATCTGCTTAGTCTAGCTAAGAATAATTAATGTAAATACAGTTTGTTTGGGGAAAATTAGCACGATGAAGATTCTGTTTGTTGAGACGGAAATGATTTGACATCATCATGTATGCGCGTGAGGCGAGCGCGCCCCCACCCTGGACGAGCGCGCACGCGTGCGTCGCAACTGTCAGCAAAGCGCCACCGCGTGCGTAAACAGCTGCAGCCTGCCAGCTCGTGGAACGTGCAGATGACTTGAGCAGGGTCGGGGAATTATCGCTCCGATTTGGAGACTGCAGGGTTTTTTATTGTAAGCATTACTGGCATGAGCGGCTCGATTGAACGGCGAAAGAGAGAATGAGAATCGTGGATTTTGTTTCCACTCAGCACAGAAGATAACTGACTCTAAAGGTAAGCAGAGGCGCCGGAAGTCAACTTTATAGTTCTAACTATTGATTTGAATCACTTCGTTTGAAGATGCTGTTTGGATGTCCCGATCAGTTGTCGCTTCATATTCCTTTTCGTTTGTTTTACAACTTGGAAAATAAACAAGTAAAGGCGTTTGCGTTCCTAACGTCTGTTAGTTCATGCTCGGAATAAACACTCCCAGAGGGATGTGCTGTTTAATAAGTTCAACATCCGTTTTAAAATCAAAGTCAAACGCTAAGATTATAGGTCCATTCATTTTCCCCGTGTTGTTTGAGGCAGTGTCAAGTCAGACGTTCCCAAGCTTTGATTGCACGCAAACATCATTGTGATAGCAAACCACTGTATTACCTGCAGTATCTATTTACAGTGACGTCGAGGATAAATAAATAAATAAATAATTAATCTTGGGCATCATTAAAGTGCCTATTGATATGCACCCAGGAGCTGTGGGTACACAAATGTGTGACGACCTTTTACTTTTATTATGTGCACTGACCACACAAATGCTTACAAGTAGGCCAGTGACTGTTTTGCTGTGCTACGTCATCCTCATCCATGGCCAGACCTCTTCAAAATGTTATTTGGGCGTCTAACTGGTTCATGTAGGGGGAGGGGGAAGGCCACAGACCATTTGAATGGGAAATCTCCTGCAGGACAGCACTCATCCTCCATCCCATGCCAGATGTCATTGTTTATTTTGTGTGTTTTTGGTCTTCTGTGTGATGCAGCAGATGTGCATGTTGCTATTTGTAGGTATACCCTGCACTGTAAAATTACACAGAGACACAGTGTTTTAAAGCTCGCAAGAGTGACAGAAAGCAAAAAAGAGGAATAGTTATGCAACGCTGGTCAGTATTTGTCATCATAACCTGTAAGGCAAAAGTGGCATTTTAACTTTCCCATCTAAATTGCGATACAAGTGTAAGAAGTTAATCTCTGGAAATCTGAAATAAAATAAAATGATTCACCAAATAATGAAGTGAAACAGGTGTGGTGTTTGAGTGGCAAAGTGCTCTGCAGCACTTTACAGCAAATTTACACTTTAAGACAATCCTTGATCTAAAGTCTCCACAGGAGGCAGTTCCACTTCTGAGTTTTGGTTACAATCCAACCATATGACCTGTCGAGTGGTTGATTTGTCACGTTACATTGCACTGCTCACATAGATGTCTAGTTGAATAGTAAGTGTAGGAGGCTTGAGTTTGGACAAGGTGAAGGTAAAAAGTTCTCATGTTCCACTGTTAGGCCTGGAAGTTATCTTGTTGGAGTTTCAAAGGTGCAGATTACTTTGTGTGCTAAGAGTAACTTAAATCAATTCCTGACTGAATGAAGCAAGACAAACTAATCACATGACATGTCATCACATTCTCTTTGATGCTATTCATGTTTGATTCCTGTAAGTCGTTCCTGCTCTGCACATAAAGCCCCCCCCCCCCCCGCCTCCCTTGTAAATTCTCATCACGTAAGACTGCTGACGATCAGCACATTTTGGGTGTTGATGTTCAGGATCAATACGTTTTTTTTCCATTTAATATAACGCAATTAAAATTGCCAGTGTTCAGCCAACCACATTATTATTGATCTGAAAAGAGATAATCACTTCAACATAATCCACATCAGACAGTCAAAATGTCAATTGTATGTCATCAAAGTAATTGGCAAAACAGAAATCCTTAAACAATTACACATTTGGCCCATAGATAAAACACAGATGATTAAATTGATTGAGTCATCGGAACAATGGATTTGCAGCTCTTCTGAAAATGTTGTAACATTGTAGAACCTAAATTGAATGAACAAGAAAGTGTAGGCCTATTTTTAGCACTACTTGTGCCACATTGGGATGAACAAGCTGTGCTCTGGGCATGCTGCCACTTAAATTGGATACAAATTTCCCCAGGATTTCACAATGTTGATAGCTCGCACTTGATTAAAAGTCAACCTTTCTTTACTGAGAAGACCAAATGGGTGGGTGGCATGATATCCAAAATAACTGCTTATGTTTGCATAAATGCTATATCGAGCTATTTGGGAAATTCCCTCCGTGATTTTTTTCCACTCTTACATTTGTTTCTACTCGGGAATACATGTTTAGGAGGATCATGTTGAGATAGCGTTAACCTCCTCCCCGTGTATATTCCCGTGCTCTAATCCTCTTTCTGTGCTTGCAAACCTCACTGAACATGAAAACCCTAATATACGTACATCAAGCTTTTGACTTGAAACCAGCTGATCTGACTACAGTACGGTTCCCTAGCTACGTGAATTATTTAGTCTGTTTGGCATTGTAAGACAATCCAGTGTGTGGTACAGTTTTTTGATTGTAGTGATATTCCAACAGTGAACAATTTCTCAATGTTTGTGCTTGTCTATGGTTTGGGATTGCTTTAGAGAGATCGACCGCTTTATTCGGATATATTTAAGGTGTTCTGTTTTATCATTATATACCAGACAGTCATTAAAATTGTAGATGATAGCTTTTAGCTCACTTCACTGCTTCCCTTTTCATCATTGCCAGTACGATCCTGCATTTCTAAGACTCTGACTTTTTGAGTATGATCCTGTGGTTTTATTTTTTAAGAATAACGCTCCCTTGACATTCCTGCCCTTCTCATACCACCCGTCTAAAATATTCTCCTAGTCTGGGAAACAACTGGCTGGCCAGCCATTCCCGTATCTAAATCTTAGTGGTCATTGTTATATTTAGACATCCCACCCCCTCCCCAAGGTAATGATGGGGAAGCAAGGACAGGACCACAGGGTGTTCTGGCCCAACACATACTATGAAAGTGACGTGGAAGATCCCACCCCGAGCCTGACCATATAAACCTTAACATGTGGAAAATGTCGGGTAGGTTTTGGGTGGTGTTGGTGAGTGTGTTATCAGCTTTGGGAGAATGATAAGCGCCCTGTCACAGTGCTGGCTCTTGCTCCTTTAGGGACCACAAGCTATTCTGAGCCTTTTTCTTTTTCCACTGTCACTCTCTGTATGGTTCACCCATGGGTCACAGTCACAGAATGTCTGTGCGGCTACTATTTTCAATTCGAAAACAGAAACGTTTTTTTGCCATAAAAAGAGATGGAGGAAAAAGAGGCTCAAGCGACAAAAAACAACAACTATTGAGTTCAAGCTATAGAGGTGTCAAAATTAATCGAGTAATCGATTATCAAATGTACCAACAACTATTTAAAAAAAGTCGAGACATCATTTAAAGTCCTTCTGTAACATAAAATTCTTGATATGATAATGTAATGCTATAGGTAAGGGATTTTCTTGCATGACATTCCAACGCAATACTGAAGTCATTTATTTCACCTGAAGTCTGCGAGGAAAGGTTTTTACCTCTTGCATAAACCCTGAACAGGTTAAACAGTTTTTTTTAAATTGATTGATGGACTGCCCACATTCTCTGCAATTTACTGTCAACGCTGCAAAACAGCCAATGAATGCAGACATTCCTTTGCTGCATTCTGGTTACCGGAAGTGTCAATGAAACCACGTAGTCTTGCTTCAGACAAAATTAGCCCTGAATAGTTTTGGTTCACAGCAGAGTGAACAACACTATCAAGACAAAGGCCTTTGGGCTTGATTAGACCAGATGGCTCCTTTTGTTCTACAAAGCAAATGTCTTTTTTTTTTTATGACTAATCGAGAGCTTTAGTTGTAAAGCGTGCAGTGTCGCTTTGGAAATACCCTCACAGCCAACCTTCAAATGGGTAGCCCTGTTGTAGTAGAGTTACAAATCCTTTCTGTACTGGAGCTAAAGCCCTCAAAGCAAGTTTGCACGTGTAGTTAATGGTGTTTGGATGACCACTGAGGATTGACTAATCATCCCGCGGCAAAAAGGTCTCCCTCGGCTCTTCCAGTTACTTTACCAATGCCAGACTCTTAATCTAAGATTTTCATTTTCTCTCATGTAATCCTCGGTTGTAAATCCGGAATCAGATAAAGTTTGATTATGGACACAAAAATAGATGATTTGGGGATGAAGGCAACGGAGGGCGCTGCAAAGATTACTTACATTTTGGATTAGTCAATAGACATGTTTGTGTTTACAAACTCGGATGGTGCACATTGACTGGGTACAGATTAGGGTCTCTATTCTCTCGCTGTCTCTCTGCCTGTCTCTCTATGTCTCTCCTTCTGTCTGTCTCTCCCTCTTTCTCTCACTTTAGCCTCAAGAGCAAGAAATAGCATGTTAGAGTTCCCATGCATTCATAGCCCTGTTTCTACGACTCAACAAAAATAGTTCATTTGATTTAATTGAGACTCAACAAAAATATCTGAGGTTGAGGTACATTCAGATACTCTCACAACATTCCCAGCAACAAAATTTAATCAAATAATCATCATTATTTTCCGTCTGTTGTTTAGATTGATTTTTGACAAATGCCAGCCCAAACACCTGCTCTAAACAGTTTTTTTTGTTTTGTTTTTTATGTAAAGGACACCTGAGCACACAATCTCTTTAAACCACACTACAAAGAAGTCCGGATTCCGAATACTTTGCAAACTGTTTGTGGTTACAGCTATGTATGAGAACAAGTTAGATTTGGAGCCTCGTGTCAAAACAGGACATGATGTCATGTCACACAGGCCTCTGTCTCAAAGGCTTGTTCCCCTAGCTGGAGTTTTGAGTTCTTCCTTGCCCTCTTGGATCTTGAATCTTAAGCAACCAGGTTATCTCTATTTAATCAACAGTTGTTGCTTGGCTACTCAAGCTACTTTATTTTCGTCTCTTTTTTAAGACCACCGAACCACTTCCTCACAAATTCTCGTTCTGCCCGCTTTCTTTTGACATACACACTTAATAATAGTAATAATTGTATTCATAATAATAATAATTGTACTTTTTGTGAAATTTGCAGATTGTTTGTACTTGTGTGCTAGATAAAAATGAATTTTGGTAGCAATGCACTGCCACTAAGTGTCGTAGGAGCAATGCTTGATCTTCTACTTAGCGACCTTCTGGTGTGTTTTCCTTCTTTCTGACTCAATGTTCTTAGAACAAAAATTTGTCTCAAGTCTTTCGTAACTTACCTTGACATTTCAACATTTGGAAGGACACAATTTTAGGTCTGTCTCAGCTGTACAGGCAATATAGGACTTTTTAAAATGAGAATTTGAGACTTTATTCAGCTAAAGCTTTTGTTTCACATAGTTCTTGTTCAACCTGTTGTTGAAGGAGTGGCAGTCACTGGTTTCCGTTTCTTCCTGACCCCTACACAATACTATCTGTAGTCAGAAGACTCAACACAGGAAGTAAACAGCTTGAAGCTATATGATGAAGCGCAACAGACCAAAGACACAATTACTGTACAAGCATGGTTTCGTTGTTTAGAACTGGATGAAAACAACTTCTGATGTCGGCTTTTTCTTGCAACTATCACTGTATGTAGTATGGTCGTATGTAAATCCAGAGTCGATTATTGAGCCCAAAACTTAACTGTGAGGCAGACATGTTAACCAAAACAACAACAAAAAATATAGCCTGATCAGAGACTGACAAGAAAAGGAGAGTTGTTGAAAGCATAGAACAGCAAAATACATTTTTTGTGTGATCTTGTTAAACTACTCACCTTTTGGAAGGGAGGGTCAGCTGTTCTGTACAACAGTTAATCCCATGGCCATTAAAATCATTGCATTGCAGTTGCACTGCACTAATGTTATTTTTTATTCCTAAAATTGCTTCTTTTTTTTTTTTTCACCGTTTATCTTATCTGTCTTTTTATTTTATTTTATATTTTTATATTTTTGGGCAATTTTACTTCTTATGATCCAAATCAGTAGTAACAGTCTAGTTTCCAATGCTTTTTTTTTTTTTTTTACATTTAGTTTTTGGACTCAAATCTAAACGGTATGTTTTCAATACACCAAGTTTTACATGGACCTTTTCGTTGCAGGAGCATGCTTCATAGACACAAGTAAAAAGGTATTTGTGTGCTTGACAAGTGTATTGACACCTCTTCCTACACAATGTAATACACAAAGATCATGGCTGATGACATATTTTGGTCAGCAGAAGTAGGGAGGGAGAGAAAGAGACAAAAGCCTTCTTTGCTGTGTTTTTGGAGAATGCATCTTTGCATTGTCCTAAAAAGAAAAAACAACAAAAAATGTGCCAGCCGGTATAAGTTAGCCCCACGAACAATATTGGTAGCCCACGGGTCTGTTCTAAAAATACGAGGAGCTCACCAATGATGGGACACTGTGATTGATTGAGAAGAATTAAAACAGAGGAATGATGTTAACGTGTATTCATTTAAATTTAACATATTTCTTGTGTACCTTTTTTTGCGAGGAGGGATACTGTTTTTAGCCACACAAATACAGTATTTCAAAAAGGTCATTATAGAGCTGTAATTTTAATACCATGATCATGTGACACTGCAATATTTTTTATCACGGTGGTCATGTCATCATAATCTAATATCAGACCAGGCCTACATAGATGTCAGCAAATTTGTCGATAAGAAGGTAATTGGTGTTCTTCGGTGTCCGAAATGCCTCATAGAGTTTACTAAAATAAAGGAACTAAATAAATTAATAAATAAATTCAGACTTTTTTTGTCTTTCATTCTACAAAATAGTAAGAATTTGTGTTATCAAGGATGTCATGATTTAAAATAGAATTACTTTTTTTGTGGTACATTACTAACCTCTGATAGTAAATTCTCTAAAACTCTTTTTTTTTTGTTTCAGCCATGAAGAAGGACATAGACACACTGATAGCAGAAGAACGTGCTGACATCATTTCCAAATATGACAAGGTGAGAGAAACAGAAATGCAAAACTGCTGCGTCTAATTACGTCGTGAACATTAAGCCAAAGTGAAATGGGGATTTGAGACGACACTAGGTGTTTCCTTGTCACCCTAACTCCTATTTGTCTTCTTGTTTATGGCATGTTTTTGTTTCAGGGCAGGCAAGAGGGTGTCAGGATTGACCCTTGGGAGGATGCTGACTACAGCATCTATAAGGTGACGGACCGCTTCGGCTTCCTGCAGTAAGTTAACCAGCTGTAAGGGCTGATGTTTTTTTTTCCTTAGACCATATCCGTGGTTTTCTGTCACCATTTCTTCTTCATTCATGCCACACGTCGTTTATTTTGTAATGTCCTCTATGTCTCAATCTTTGTTTTAGTGAGAAAGAGCTACCGACGCCCAGTGTGCTTGAAGAAAAGGTATTTATTTATTCGGAATTGAGCTAATCTTAACTGTTTTGATTGCATTTGCCCCTGCATTGACCACTGTCACTGTCCTGGTATTTATCCTTATTTTGCTTCTCTAGCAAAAGCAACAAGAGCTTGAGCGCGTGGGGAAGTGGCTAAAGATGGTGAAGAACTGGAGCAAGTATAAGAACAGTGACAAAGTGAGTTCTCTCTCCTGCTTCATTTGATTTAGCAATCACACTTTTAATAACAAACTACATTTGTGATAATGAGAATTAATCAACCAATCTCACATTATTTATTTGCTTACCTTTAAATACCCAGGTAGGCACTTGAGAATCGGTTCTCATTTGCAGTGACAATCTGCCACTATTTGTCATGTGACCATTCATTTTCGTATAATTGTCATTCATAATTGTCTAGGGTTACTTTTTGATTGGAGTGTCTGGTTTTGTCTCTTTAAGCCACAATCTCTTCTCACTGATTGGAAGGTCATTGTTTATTTTGCCACTGTGTTTCAGTTGGTGAAGCGTGTTTATAAAGGCATCCCCCTCCAGCTAAGAGGCCAGGCCTGGGCTTTACTTTTGGACATAGAGAAGGTTAAAAAAGACAATGAGGGAAAATATGAGGTATGGATACTAAATCTGCCATCCATTCGCTCCCAGCAGCCAATCCCATAACATTTTTTCTTTCTTTTTTCAGAAAATGAAGCAGCAGGCTCGCAGCTTCTCCACAGAGATCAAACAGATTGACTTGGATGTTAACAGAACCTTCCGGAACCACATCATGTTCATGGACCGCTTTGGAGTCAAGTGAGTTCTTCTTGAGCGAGATTCTGAGGAACATCTTGTATTTGAACGGTCCAAATATATTGTTTGATCATTGTATCAAATTACATACAGAGAGTTGACTATACAAATTTGACTGCAGTTGTGCAGTATATTAACATTTCACTGTTCTTGCAAAGAAAGTGACAGAGCTAAAAGTTTTTATTCCAAATATCTTTGGTTGTTGTCTCTTGTTATGTATAGGACCATTCAGAGTTCTTATTTTCGTTTCTTTTCACATGACAAGTTCAGGTTTGTTCATGCTGGTGTCCGGTTGGGCGTGACCTTTGGCTTGTGTGTGTTGGGAGCTTCCCAACACACGCACACACACATGGGCACACAGACTAAAGGGCTAGTTTCCTCCTCTCTCTATTTTATTAGCCTTCCTGTCAGTGCACGAAGCCCCACAGGAAGTGGCATTTATTCAAAAATGTGCACTGACATTAAGTGCTCATACAGAAGAATCACAACCACAATGACCTATTCATTTGACATAACATAGATTTGTGTGTGGAGGAAAACATCCACTTGAGATTTCATAATTTCATAATTTCCAATTTATATTTCGTAGTGAGTTGTGCGTGTCAGTGTTCTTCCCCACAGTTGAGACAGAATGAGACCAAAACTCAACTCCATCCTGCTTTGTTGCCCACGCTTTCCCTACAAGTCAACAGCTGCCCCCCCAACACACACCCACTCACACCCACCCTAACACACATGCTCACACATGCGCATGCACATCGACAACATCCTCTATTTAAAGCTCCTTTCCTGTCTCAGTGAGTGTCTGTAAGACGTGTATATTCTGTGGGGGTCTGGTGGCCAGACGTCCTCTGCTGTCCGCAATGCATTTTAACTCCACAATTGCAAACATGCATGCACAAATACTCATACACACATTTACTTACTCTAAAGGACAGCCTTTATATCTTGTACAGAAAATTCAACAAACTGATTTAGTGTGGCAACGACCTGTAAGCAATTGAGAGCTCGATTGACTGACTAATTGACGGCTGATTCTCTGACTGATTTATTGATCAATGTAGTACATCCCCTCTAGGCCCATTTCACTTGAATGGGGAACTGACAAAACAGACTAGAAGAGGAAGTTCACCCTTACATGCTACAGCTTTAACAGAATACATATTATACTCTATATTCCCTGAATTGATGATTAACAACATACCAAATGTTTTAATGGTCCTTGTAGTGGCTAGTTCTCAATATGTAAAAGCTAAAATAATATTTTTAATGATAACATAAAGTAATGTTTTTATTTATTTATTTTGAGAAAGTTTCAATAAAGAAAAATGTGTTTTCCAAAAAAGATAAAAATAGTCATCACGTTGATATTTCTAACAATGTCAAATTAGAGTTATTTATTACCTGTATTTCTGGGGGGCGGGGCTCGTAGTTGAATGTTACAGAGATGCTGGCTCAAATGTAGGTAAATTCACTTTTTTACAAATTTATCATGAATCATAAAACGAGAGTATTCTTTAAAGCATTTCATCATGGTTCTTGGTCTCTTATGTTTATGGATTTTTATCCTATTTAATATTCTGTCCTTCAAAGATTGTCAGCCTCAAGTGTTTCTTCCAGCTATTTTAATGTGTTCATGTGCCCTGCTGGTAGAGTTCATTTGGGGATATGGTCATTTAATCTTGATTTAATGGACTCCACAAAGCCAGGGTGGTATTTAAGCTTCTCTAATTGTAAACCAGTCATATTTCCGTAGTAACGGTTGGTTTCTGTGTTCCCTTTTCAGGCAACAGGCACTCTTTCATGTACTAGCAGCCTACTCTGTCTACAACACGGTAAGATATGTGGATTAGCCCCAGCGTTCACAAGCGAATGATTTCACCTATATAAATAAAGACAATAAATGTTACTTGAAATAACATAAGTGTTGCCCCCCCCAAAAAAAATACCACTGCAAAGCTATATCTTTTTGTCATGCCAGTGAGATTTTCACGCAATATGTTGATTTTGTATTTGAAAAGGCCATAAGGTTTTACTGTATATTTTCCATCAAAACGCCATATTGCTAATATTCTTAATGAAGTCTTTTAAACACATTAACTCAACTACAGTGCAATATTGTGAGCATAGGAAAAATAAATACTATTAAAGACAACCGAATGAAATTAGTGACTCACCAATATCAGAATACAGTATCTTGTATGCAAGACACAAATTGCACTCAGTTGGAGTGGGTTACACATTGACATATTTTTCCTTTGCAAATACACAGAACATGTCAGTGCTCACAAAGCACCATCCAGCTCTGTTTGTTTCTGGTAGGGATGTGTTAGTGGTTCCTGTGTGGAAGAGGTGTTTGAGCCATAGGAAATGGCCATGTGCTAATTCCCTTTTCCCCATATCCCTCCACTCACAAACTCCTCAATAGAAAGTGGGTCAGTGGGAGAGCACAAGAATGAAAACGGGAGGAAGGGTACTGTTGGTGGTGGGGCAGAGGGGGTTTGTCCTTTCGCCTATGTGACAGCAGAGAAGAATGTGAAGAATGTTGCGTAATCGCATTGACTTTTATCCTTTCAAGGCTACGATGAATGGGCGATTTCCTCGGCCCAAATATGGAAAAGGGCACTATGCACATGCTACTCACTGTGGGTTGAAGGTGTATAGAAATTCAAGATGAAGACATGAAAATTCTGGGTCTGCTGTAAATATTTGCACAACCTTGGTGTAAATGTTTATAATATTGCCACAGTGCATTTAGGAGGTCTGTGAGGTCTAAGTGTAAAATTCTTTTTACAAAAGACCCTGCACAACTCCACATCAGACATTCAGTACACTCTTCAACCTAGTCCTGTGCGTGCTCTGCTAAATTATGAATTATTCCTCTTATTTGCCAGTCGAGTTGAACTGTCTCTTCTGCCCTGGTCCCAGGAGGTGAGCTACTGTCAGGGGATGAGTCAGATTGCTGCTATCCTGCTCATGTACCTGAATGAGGAGGACGCCTTCTGGGCTTTGTCCCAGCTCCTCACCAACAGCAAACATGCCATGCATGGTGAGACAACACAAATTCATCAGAGCTGGAAAATGATTGAAAATACACCATCCATGTTGCTATATATGCCTTTGAGTAAAATCGACATCAGATCGAGTTGAGTAATACTTGGGTAAACATTTGTTTACCATATAATCCCATCCCTCGGTGCAATTGGTGGAAGACCCAATGTTTAATTTGAAATATTAGGTCTCCCATCCACCATCTATGGTCTGCTGATGTGTGTTTTTCCACCGTGCTAGGTTTCTTCATCCCGGGATTTCCCAAACTGCACCGTTTCCAAGCCCACCATGAGCGGATACTCTCCAAAATGCTGCCTAAACTGAGGAAGCACCTGGTGAGTGACAGCAATTCAGTTCAAGCTCCTCTTTTGCTCTTTCTCTCCATGTTGGAAGACTAAATGACGTGCTTTTTTCCCAAGATAACGCTCGATTCATTTGTAGTTTGAAAATCTTAACCAGCCTTTTCCTTCTTCACAGGACATGGAACAGATGTCATGTGGGGTTTACACCACTAAGTGGTTCCTCCAGTGCTTTATTGACAGAGTGAGTGTTTGCTTTGCTTCCCATTCCGTCCATTTTCCTTTTCACCTTGTGATGTACATGATCGCTTGGGTGCTGTAGCTCAGTAATTCTCAACTGTTGTGACCGTGACCCACAGTTTCCCATTGTCGTAAAAATGCGACCTACTTTATTAGAAGTTAGGAACAAGATTTATGGGGGTTTAGTAAATATATTGTCCAAAAACACATGAACTGTATGTGTTATTTTCTCAAAATGAGTTTGATGTGCCACCAAGAGCATATTGCTAGCCATGACGTCTGTCAGCCAGAGGCAGAGTTGCACTCTATTTGTTTACAGAGTAAACTAACATAAGAAAAAATATCATGACATTTTTATTGACCATTTTTTATTGATTAATGAATTGGTAATTAATCGGTCATTCCTTATCACAGGCTATGATATTATCATTTTCTCTGTGCCGTCTTGTTAAATGACAGAGCCCCTTCACACTCACCCTGCGTTTATGGGACATCTATATTCTGGAGGGGGAGAAGATGCTGACGGCCATGGCTTACACAACCCTCAAGTTACACAAGAGTGAGTATGAGGCCCATTGGCTGTTCTTCCGTGCCTCGTCTCCTCCGTACGTGTCGGACACGCAGCTTTTTGAAGTCAACGTGGCTGCTGTTGCTATACCGCCGCATGCAGCCTTCTGGTTGGCTGCCTACCAGATGGCTTACATAATGCAAGTGGTTGCTGAGGAGAAGAATGGAAGCCTAACTTTTGATTGGTTGCTTCTGCAGTTTGAGCATCACTTTGACACAGTAGATACTTTAATAAGCCAACCTTAATAAGACAATTGTCACTCTCGAGCAGGGGTCTCTAACAAATTTGTGACGAATGCCATATTGTAGTTTTGTTTTCCCTCTTAAGACAATTTTGGCTTTGAAAAACACTAATTGTACTATTGTCACCTCATATTATTGCATAATACACTCATTTGTATATTGTATATTGATTTTGAAATCAGAGGTCATGGAAAATCGGATCTGGCTCCTGTGCCTTGACTTTTTATACTGTACCTGTGCAGCTACTAACCCTATTCTTTGTGTCCAATCAGAGCGTTTGCTGAAGTTTCAGTTGGAGGACCTGAGGGAGTTTCTTCAGGAGCAGCTGCCTGCTTCGTTCTTACTTCCAGATGACATAGTGGTGGAACAACTACAGGCTGCCATGTCGGAGCTACGCAGTAAAAAGTTGGACCAACCTCCTCCGGGTACAGTCTTTCCCCATATGAACATATATGAACCACAAAATGATTGATCACAACAGGGGGGAAATGTCAAAATTTGGCCCGATTATCATTTTATGATGCTTGCTTTTCATATGTATTGGAAATTATATTGCTGATGCAGGAAACCAACCTTTTTTTTAACCTTTTCTGACACATTGCTTTTCAGCAAAGTCAGAGGAGCTACCAAAGAAGCCCCTTGGTCAAGAGAGGCCGATTCACCTGCTCCCTCTGCAGCCAAGCTGTCCTCTTGAAGTCAAAAGTGATCTGCAGCCCATCAGCCAGTCTAATAAGGAGAGCATCACCCCAGAGCACACCAACCCCCAAGCCTCCAAAAGCCACAGCAGGTCAAGCACACCCTCCCTGCTAGCGCCTGATTCAGCTGCATTGCTTCCAAAAGTGACACCGAGGTGTATGCCTTCCAGAGCACCTCCGTTACCTCCCAAACCAGCAAAACCCTGCGCCGAGGTAAATGATGCCAAAGATGTGAAGGGAAGGGTCCCTGAAAAAGCTCAAGGAAGGAAACTTTGTGCAGCCCCAGACACTCAGGAGGAGCCTATAGAATGGCCCCCACCCTATGAAGTCACTTCTCTGGATGATCCTAGCATGCATGCAGAGATGTTGGACTTGCCAGAGCTGCCACCTCCACCATTGTTTTACTCTACAGAAGAAGAGCAAACAGTTAGTCCACCGGCCCAGAACCTTTGCCCGCCCCCATCGGTGGCAACATTAAAGCATTCTCCAGAGGCGCCAACCAAGTCGCTGGTGTCTTCTCCCTGCGGCTTCACATCATCTTCCTCTCCTAGGCACCCTCCCCCCAAGCCCACTAAATTTCCAGTGTCCCTGTACGTTCCAGCATCTACGGCCGACAGGCGCCCTTCCAACACCTCCCAGTACGACAACCTTTCCGAAGCTGATGATGACGATCGCTGCCCAGAGAGGTTGTTGGGCTCCACCCCCGAGGAGGTTCCTGTCCACAGAGACTACGACCCCGCTCTATATCCGGTGCCTCCACCTCCCATCTTCATCCCGTCATCACCGTCTCCTCTGCTGTCCTTGCACTGCACTCTTCCCAGTTTGCCTCAGGAGTCAGAATATGAAGGAGATGACCGCTGGGTGGAGGGCTCCATTATCATCCCATCTCCTCCGCCCAACTTTGCAGACAGACTCTCTCCCCAGCCGTGTCACACAACCACCTCGCCCCCTACTTACTCTAAGCCTTTCACTCGGGGCCCCAGGGACCATTCTGCCTTCCCGGCGCCACTCTTATACACCAGGTCTCCCCCGGGCCACCCCAGGTTCTCAGGACAGTCTGCGTTGGGAGTGCCTGAGGTGCGATCCAGCTCAGACTTTTGCAGGATGCCTCCTGACGGACAGCAGCCTCCAAAGTCGATCACCTTTTAAAGTACACTTCACATACCAGAATGAAGCATTTGAGTTAAAAGGCCAGTAGCCAGTCAGCGTGTCTTCATGGCAAGCCTTTTGAGCATTTGATACGTACAGTATTATACTAGTGTGCTGAAGTTTCTATGTACTACTACAACACGCTTTATCCTAATAAGACAACTCAGTGCATCTTAGTAGAATGACTGGCACACAAGTTGAACAACTTGACTTTCTAGTGGTATTTTTTCACCCCACCTCTGAATAACATCTCTGCACACGAGTAGAACAACGCAGACACATACCTGTATACTCCATTCATTCACAGCGATGTCATACAGTAGTGGAAAATATGTTCCCCGTAAGAATTGTCTTGAAGATGCAGCATAGTAGTATATGGACAATTGAGCACACTGGTGGGGTATTGATAAATGCTGGAACGGCTTGCCATTGTGGCTTTAAGGTTGTTTTGTGTTGTTTTATCACTATGCCCACATTTTTAAGACAGAACTTCTTTTCTAATTAATCGTTTTGCACTTAAAACTGCTGTTTGCCTTGCTTGTGCATTGGCGTTATGGTCATTTCATACCTTAACAAGCACAAAGAAATGAAGCTACCATTGCTTCACGTACAGTTATGCTAAATATTTTCCCACAGTGTCTTAAATGGAGTTCAAGGAGGGTCTCAAAGCTCATATTTGGTCCTAAGCTTCCCTTAAAGCCTTCATTGAACAGTGAGCTGGCTCACAGCTTTTCCTTTAAATGTCAAAATGTATTGCGTATCTTTAGGTCAAAGAGAAACAACTTACTTTGAGTGTAAACTAATAGAAGAGAGGTTGTGGTGCAATAAGTTGATTCATTATTGTTGAGTTCTAGCTTTCTCTTTCGTAATCCCACATTGTATAAAACTAAGATGAAAAACATGTCATGCATACTTGAGAAGTAGAAAATGATCACTTATGAACAACATCTCCCTCCAGTGGTAGTCTGTTACATCCTGCATTTTTGTCCAGGCGTGATGCTTTTGAGAAGAGAACATATCGTATGGGCATGTAGTTAGTTTTCTATATGAAGGCATTTCAAAGGCCCTTGTGAGAATATGAAGACATATTTAATATCTTTTGTGTTTATGCGCAGTCTGAGGTTAGGTCACTTTAAAGTTGTAATGGCTCAATGTAAATTTTCCGGAGAAATGGAATTTAAGACATCCTAGGAGATTGAAGCAGAGCCTACTATTTATCAGGATTATTGCTAATTCCCATATAATATATACTGTACATTGTTGCTGTAAATGTTGTATTTCCTGATAAGTTAATGCATACCAGACCTCACGAGTGAGTGCTATCCTTTTAATCAACCACTTTATCCTTTTTTTTTTTTTTTAAATGACAAACAGCGAAAAAAGAAAAGCCCTTCCTTGGTGGTGCAAAACTGGTTTTTATATGTATTCACTCCTAGGCTGATGATTCCAGAATCAAAGATAAAAATATGGACCTAAATAGTTCTGTTAAATCTGTTGTGGTGGACAGTTGGCAGCAGACCAAATGAAAGCTTTTTGTCTGGATTTGGCCAATATTTGTCACTGTCTGATGAAAAGCACTGTACTGTGTAACTTCAACTGTATTTTATTTTCATCTTCTGATAAATGAAAACTTTTCATCCATTAGTTTTCTTTATGGCTCTTCTTGTTGAGTGTTGCAGGAAGCTGAAGCTGGGCTCAGCTGACATTTAGCAAACCGCTACATGGACTGGTGGTCACCAGTCAAACAGCGACAACTTAACATTCACAGACACTGAGTGAGAATTTGGGGGTGTACAAAGTGCTTTTAGTTGGATAGCAATTAGATTTCTAAAAACTAATTGTGCATGTTTTCCTTCTTCTCACTCAGACACCTGGATGATTATTTAGTTTTTTGCACTCCAACAAACATGTAAATGTTAATGTACTTCTATTCCAGCTGTGCAAAGAGCAAATTCTGTTCAATTTAAAAAATAAAATACCCTGGTAGCACTGACCCACTGACTTGCTTGTGTGGTTGGAAGGAAAAAAAAAAAATCACATCAAACTTACAAACCCTTCAAAACAGAAAAACCATATCTTTGCACTCAAGGCAATAGCTTAATGTAAAATGTAACATTTCTGATATCTCCATGTTTAGTATAAATATAGAATTTGTACAAATATGTGATTTCTTTCCCATTCCATGTCACCACAACAAACAGGACGGTTAAAGACAGGTTGTCCACATTCAAACATGCTCGTTAGCCATCAAGTTATGAGTGCGGTAACATTACATCACCGCCCTTCATATCCTCAACTGACTCATGAGATTAGTGAGTGATTTGATGCTTTCCTTCAGCTTAGAATCTTCCTCCTTCCCCAGTGAGACACCAGCCAGACGCATGGACCCGCTTGACCCCAAGAGGCACGGCAAGCTGAGAAATACCTCTGCCCCTATTCCGCTCCAGCCCTAGACGAACAGTGCACATGAGCC
Organism: Syngnathus acus; assembly: GCF_901709675.1. Taxonomy (NCBI): domain Eukaryota; kingdom Metazoa; phylum Chordata; class Actinopteri; order Syngnathiformes; family Syngnathidae; genus Syngnathus; species Syngnathus acus. The sequence continues at coordinate 8,871,862 of NC_051092.1, read as the reverse complement.
CTTTGAACACTGACTTCCAAAGAACACAAATTGTGTGCCTAATTATAAAACACTATTTGTATTTGCATTTAATGCATAGGAATTCAGATGTCAACATTGTTCCTCTAGGTCTGGGATGTTCAAACGTTTTCCATTGAGGGCCACATCCAGAAAAGGGGGGAGGGGGTATTTCACAATAGCAGTTTGCTGGCAGAGATCATCGGGTGTGTTGCATGAAGTTATCAGGTTTGACAAAAAAAAAAAAAATACTATCTGTGATTGTGTTCAACTTAATCATAAGATTATACAGGACGGACGTAGGTATGAATGAATAATAACCATAATGCATGCATCTTACTCGCCATCAGGAGAAGTCAAGCCACCGGTGGCCATCTTGCATTGCCACTCGCTAAGCTAACCTAATATGAATATATTGATACCCTTAATGATCATGCATACAGTGCATCATGCATGTGTCACCTGGGCAAGAGTGGTGATGGAGTGGACTTTCTTCCTATCCGTCAGGATGCTGTTTGTGATGTCAGCAACAGATAAACCAACAGACCATGAGCGCTGACCTTGATTCTTCATGATATCAAAGGCTCTGCAGGGACACATCATGTCAGCTATCAACCTCTATTCAGAAGCGATTAAATCCCGCGCTGAAATTGAATTCATAACTGATGACCTTACCTGCCGAGCAGTGGTTTGGTGGCGTCCAATCCTGTGATTTCCAGCAACTTTTTGGAGCCCGGCTCATTGTTACTCATCACAGGGACTGTGTGACAAAGTGCTGACAAGTTAGTGTCAATGGGAAGCAGTCCAAAACGAGCAGCACAGCTGGGAAACAGCTCACTGAGCGTTTCACAATTACCTTTGTTGTCCGAATGCTCTCCAATGACCCAGGCCTGTTTGTGAGCGTTTAAGGAAATATTCAGAATGTAACTAAGACGCTCAGAGTCCAGATTACAGCCCGCCCCGATGACTTGCGTTGGTGGCAGCCCGCTCTGCCTCCATGCAACGTGGGTCATCACGTCCACTGGAGACAAGGCCGAAAGACACATACAAAGTTTTTAGACAGCTCTTCACTTAGTCAATTAGAGCCTTAGTTTAGTTTTTGTTTAATTACATTTTTGTGTATGTTTGAGACTAGTGCAAAAACCTGGGCAAGACATATTTGCTGTGGAAGAACCTGACCTCACTCTCATCGAGGACTGTTGCGCTAAACTAAAACAGGCACTCTAGTGCAACAATTACAAACTTCAAGCACACAAACTCGCCTGTACTGAACTTTCAAGCTCAACAGCGCTTGGTGTAATAATTTCCTAATGTCCCAATACCTTTGTCAGTCAGTACCTGGCTGAGAAGCGATGATCATGACAGCGCTGGGGTTGAGCTGCGCCAATGTTGGAATGATCCCTCTGAACAAGTCGACATTGGTCTGGACCACGCTTACATACGACTGCTCGCCACTCCATGCGTTGGCGGTCACCACGATGACCCTGGAGCCCCTGGAGGCAGACAAATCTGACAAGAGCAGAGTCAAAATGTCAAAACCAGTTACTGTGTCATCGAGGGAAAGCACCGAGCGGCTGAAGAATGTGGGGAATTCCTCGCCAGCACAATTCCTCAGTGTAAATGGAATCTAACCAAACGGTTTAATGAAGGGCTAGTTTTTGCTCAAGGGTCAAATTGATTTTCGCAAACAGAGAAGGGTCAGATCATTTGTAGATGAGGTAACAAGAAAAACTGTCAAGAGTATTATTTAAGTTCAAGGATTGTAGGACCCTTGACTGTATATGCTCAATGGCCATAATTAAATAACGGTTTAGTGTATGTACATTTTGTGAACTACATAGTGTACCTTTGGACACCTCGATCTTTGGCAGCTTGAATATCTCCAGATCTGTGCTGCCCCCCTTGGTGGAACTCTCGGCAACGTCAATGAAGACGACCTTGTCTACTTTACACTGAGGACAGAAAAAAGGGATTCATTTTCTACGCAAGGCTTAGAATAATTTCAAATACACAACAGGCTGTGAACTACGCAAAAATCCTAAATGTCGGTTTGATATCATGACCATATCTCACCATAAATCATTGGCTCTGAGCTAATTGCGGACTGAGAATAGCCATTGTGCCATTGAGAATCATAAATACATGGCACTGCTCCCTATGGAAAGTCCCCAGAAATAACGTAAAGGTTTTATTATTTATTCATTCATTCATTCATTTACAAACAGCACATCAAGGGACATATTGGCCTGTTCCTTTTGGATACAACTCAACAAAGTGCTACCCGCGTTTGTGGGTGCGTTCAGAGAGCCAATGCAATAACTCAAACAATAATGCCTTCCATCTCTGAAAGATACAAACCTTGGCCAAAATGCTCATCACTGCAGCCATTCCTAAATCCCCTCCTCCGACAACAGAGACTTTGTGGACCGGCTGATCATGGTGTCTGACGGGACCTGAAATTTAAAAAGGTAAAGGTTGGTGAATGGGAGGGGGGTTAGCACAAGTGGAGCAGTTCAAATGACGTACTCGGCTGATCATGGTGTCTGACGGTACCTGAAATTTAAAAAGGTAAAGGTTGGTGAATGGGAGGAGGGTTAGCACAAGTGGAGCAGTTCAAATGACGTACTATCATTGATCCGGAGATTATTAACAAACGCCAAGAGCTCCTGGGGATTTTTCTCTCCTGGGACGGAAGAGGCCAGCGGAGGAGCTTCTTGAAACTTGCAAATCATCTCCTCCAGAAGAGCCACCACTGATGACTTGGGCTGCAATTGGAGGACAACTCATGAAAGCAGGTGACATTCAACATTTACAGACAAGAAGAAGAACATACGTGATCCCAGTTGTGCAAAATAGGTAAATAGATGCGTCCTCGGGCATCCACGTGTTTGCCCTCCCTGATTATCATGTCCGGCGTGGGCCTGAGGAGGCAAATGGGAGGCGTGACCGGGAAGGAGTCTATCAGCCACAGCTGGATGGGGAAGTTGTAGGAGCGTCCTTTGAGAGTAACAGATATAAATCGGTGTGCTTCATCACAAGACACTCGAAAAGATGCTCCCAGATGTAAATCTTACCTTCATACTTGACTGGAAGGTTGCCGTTCAATTTGAGGAGCTCTTTCTGGGAGCCATCATTGAACGCTACAATTTATAACAGAAGTTAGCAAGATATTGTGATCACCGCGTGTCTATCTGTGTGAGACATAATTGCGAACATGCACAAAAACTCACTATATCTGCCTACAGAAGGGATCATCCCAGGGAAGGCGTTCTCAATGTTGTCCAACTCCTCAAGAGCAACATCGTGGAACTTGTACTAAAATTAGACAGACGTTCAGATGGACGGACAGCTCCTTTATTCAGTTCGATTTCTATGATTCATGTTATGTTAAATTATCTCTCACTGGTATATCAGATTAAATCTTGTTTATTCTAGTGCTGTTGCAGGATTCCTCCAGCACACTGGTGTCAAACTCCAGTACTCGGGGGGCCTCATTCCTGCATGTACTTGAGGTTTTCCCCGTTAAACACACCCGATTCAAAGAATCAGTTAATCCTCTCGTTCTGCAAGAGCCTGATAATGATCCTGATGAATTGAATCAGGTGTTAAACGCAGGAAACTTCGAAAACTTGTCGGAATGCCGCCCCCCCGAGAACTGGAGTTTGACACCCATGCCGAGCAAGACCAAAGTGGGAGTGCTATACAAGCCAAAGCACAATTAAAGTTCCAATATATGTATCTTTTCATCTTCTGTTTCGCATCAATGGACGGCACAGCTGTCTTTTCAAACTTCCCTGTAGCAGACATGCGTGACGTCACGAACGCTGTGATAATGACGTCTGTGATCCATCGGGGAAATGAGTTTGAATCTCTCTTTTTGTATATGTTCTGTAAAACTCTCTATATGAATAAATATTGTATGTTACGATGATTGCAGTGTAGCTACTTTTCTCTATGTCAAATATAATCTTTCACTAAAAAGCTTAACTAGCATGTGGAAATTATTAGTAACCTAGTGCTCTGGCCAAGTTGGCATTTGCCAACGAACTTACGGACTTCAGCATTAAAGTGAATGTTGGGCGAATCATGTATTAATTCTCTTGCGGATCTAATGAAGAATAAATAGTCAAATACATTCAGTGTCAAAATAATTCAACACTTCCGTGTTAATTTAGGAGTCACGGAACTGGTCGAGCCAGTTGTTGACACTTGACAGCGGCCAGCTTGTGCTATCACGCTGTTTGCCGGCCGGCAATTTACATCCATGCTCGTTGTTTGTTTGAATACCAACGTTCCATATTTTGGAGTGTCTTTAACTCACCTTGGCTATGACCCGCTGTATTGTCTCCGACCGGAGGTCCATCTATGGAACGCTAAAGTTAGGAGCGATCAACCTCGGATCCTTCTTCCTGAATGCGCAAAACTTCCGCAAACTTTCCCGAGTAGCTAGGTAATATCAAGCTCCGCCCCTTTGGAATCGGCTACGGTGGCTCGAGAGGAATAAAAGTTTTTTTTTTTTTTATATATATATAGCTTTGTACCGGCAAAACAAGAATATGGTTTGGGGCTATTATTGGGCTCTGGAGTTGTGCTGAGTTAGTAAGCTTGCACATTGTCAACCTCGGAATAATAATAAATTAATAAGTCTTTTTTTTTTATGGGGGGGCGGGGGGGGGGGGGGGAGAGACTACATCCTTAGTTAAACAGATCATTCAATACTGCCCCTGAACTATTAAATTAACAATGTATACCTGTAACCAGTATTTGATTGTTTTCATGTTTTCTGAAAAAAAATATTTAAGCCATTATTATTATTATTGCTGTCATGACAATTTCCATTTTCTCAAATCAAATTCTGCATACCACTCATGTATCTTTACGGCATTTGAATTTTTTTAGGGTCCAGGGTGAGATGGAGGCTATCCCAGTTGACAGGCTCAGACTCAGCAACTGATAACCATGCAGTCAATAACACAACACATATTCAAACTACCACTGAGACTAACATTCACAGATATGGACAATTTTGGAGTGTTTAAATTAACCCAGTATGTATATTTTTGGAATGTCAGAAGAAACGGTTGTTTTTCTGCTATGTGAAATTTAAACAAAAATTGAAAAAAGTGAATAGTCCATCAATAATGTGTACAAAAATTTGTGGAAGAATTTTGGATGTAGGAAGTCAAAGTTCACTGAGAAAATCTAAAGCAAACAAATGGAGAGCAATGAGAGCATGCAAATTCAGATATTCAAAACTCTGAACTTTTCTGGACTCTGACATGCTTATCACTAGTCCACTGTCATTGCACAGCAAATTCTGAGAAGACAACACTTTGAGGCAGAGCTGTTTCAAAATATTTTAGAAAGAAACAAAATTACACATTTTTTATGTATTTACAATCCAAATTCATGTGAAATATGGTACAGCTATCCAAAAATATATCTCACTGGCACTGTATGCCTGCTTCCAACAAAAACACTCTTCTTCTTACTTTTTAAACTGAATTTGCTTTTGAAAATGGGACTCTTGCTTTTAACGGAAGGAAATAAATAATGGGGAGAAAGAAGGGAAAATGTCACTTGCATTTAGCGTAGGGATGAATTGTGCATATTTGATTTTTAAAAGTTATTTCTTGATTGAGTTCACGCAAAATCTGTGTCCTCCGAGGTCCCTCTATTGTCAATGTCATGTCATGTATCACTTCTTTCAATGATTGTGAAAACAATGGGAGAAAGTGAAAATAACAAACAAGGGTCCAATAAAATTCATGTGCGTGCCACTGTGCTTTCCATGAAATGACATCAAAGATGTTGCCCTATTGCTGGCCAGGCAAATGGAGTCTTTCTTTTCCATTACAACAATTTTTAGTACTTCAGTTCATTTTTTTCCTCTTGGCATTCATCCTTTTCATCTCCTCTTGCTCTTTTTTTTCCTCCTCCATATCCTCTTGAACAGCCAATTTCAGACTACGATAGGCAAGAAGAAAAAAAAAAAAGACAGTTAGTAAAGGGGCGCAAAATACCTGGTAAGAAATGTACAATTAAGTTACCTCCTGGCTTCTTCTTTCTGCAGATCTCGCCAGCTGCTCTCCATAAATTTGAGGGCATAATCACTTTCGTTTTTGTATCTGTATATGGGATAGTAAAATAAATAAATAAATCACACAATCATTGACGTGATAGTAAAAGACAGACGCATGTACGCTTACTTGTTTCGGTCATAACCAAAGATTTCCTTAATGTGTTTGGAAACCTCTGCCTGCTCATCACCGCCATCATCGATGAAGTCATCCATTTCGGAATCATAGTCGTCTTCCTCCTCATATTTTCTTTTGTATGCAATGGTGATGGGTGGTAGTGTTGTAGCTACATATTACATAAAGGAAATAGTATGGATGGTATAACAAAGCAGTACTCACTTGCTCTAACTAGAAATGCAAAGTCGTGGACAACAAAGTAACTGCATCCAATTGACGATACAATTATTACACGAGTTAATTTTAATTACTTCCGTAATTCAAAGCTCACCCTTTCTTACATGTAGAGACAGAACGATCAATCGATTAAAACTAAACACCCAATATAACCCCCCCTTCCATATTTGAAATATGCCCATCTTCACATTGTTAACAACTTCACTTAACATTACTATGATATAAAACATTAAACCATGGGAGTAATTGTATTGTATCGTATTATATTGTACCTGGTGGTCTGTTCAGAGGTCTGGGTGGACCTCCTGGTCTTGGGGCCATGCCAGGTCTTTGTGGTATCCCTGGCCGAGGAGGAACTCCAGGTCTGGCTCCGCAGACATTTTTGGATGAGATGGTCTCAGACACTACAGTACACTTGGGTCTCCCGGGTCCCGATCCAGAGTTGCCTGAGGGTTGCCTGTTGACAAGCGGTCCTCCGCTAGGTGCTCGACCCGCCCCGATCCCTGGCCCTCCGACAGAGTTTCGACCCTGTCCGAAACCCGGTGGCCGGCCTCCCCTACCTGCGGGGTGACCTTGTAAGCCACTAGCAAAAGCCTTTGGCTGCAATGTGCCCCCTGGCTTTGACTGAAGTTGATTCCCTTCTTTCGGGCGCCCACTGGAGGAGGGTCTGACCATCGAATGGCCACTTGATTTCTCTGCAGGTTTGCTTGCAAATCTTGGTGGTTCTCCCTTTCCTAAAACTGGGCGCTCCTGCTTTAGTGAGCTACCTTGTGTAGGTCTGTTTTTTGGTGGGTTACTATTTGAAGGCTTGAGATCTCTGCCAGACAGAGCATGAGGCTTGGACGGAGGCATGCCTGAAGGTCGTCCTTGAACAGATAAAGTGCTATTCTTTTTTATTCGAAGGTCACTTGAAATGACGGATGCATGACTAGATGAGGGCTTAGGCCCCCCCTGTTTGGCTGAAACCTGACAGGAAGTAGCTTTTGAAGGATTTTGAATCTTGGGTCTGTCTCTTTCTCTTTCACCAGCGCTGACCTTTGAAGGTGTTGCGACAGATTTTTTCGTTATCCCATTGGACTGATCTGGTTTTCCCGATAAACTCTTTTGTGGTTTACAATTTTTTGGCTCTTTATCAGGCACATTTTTCCGTAGAGTACTAGACTGAGGCTTGTGTTCTCTGTTTGTCTTCGAGTCTTTGCCGCGGCTCTTGGCTCTGCGCTCCATCTCTAGCTCCTTTAACTCTTCAGCTGTGCGCAGCCTTTCTTCCTTCACTACCACCTTTCCCTTTACCTCCACCGGCTCATGCTGCTTCTTCTCTGCCAATTTCAGCAAGTCTGCAAAGTTCATGCGGGGTGGAGCAGACTTGGGAGCACCACTAGATTTTTTAGGAGAGGTTCTACTGCTTCTGCCTAAACCTGAATCTTTGCCGGGTCTTAGAGCTTCTGGATCTTGATCGGGCTCAGAATCTGTCTGTTCATACTCATAATTATCTTCATCATCCTCTGGGTCAACACAATAATTTCTAAATTTTCCTTCACTCTCTGTTTGTTCCTCTTCCATTTCCTGCTTTGACCTTCTCTTCTTTGGAACATCCACCACTGGAACGCCGTCGTAACCCCTGAAATTATCTTTAGTCCTAGAAGCCATGGCTCTTGCTTTACGATCAGACTTCAGCTCAACCCTTTTTGCGAGAAGATCCTCCTTCAGTCTCTTTGATTCATTCTCTGAAAAATAGAGGCTGAGTAAAAATATCATTGTGTAAACACTTGACCGATGCAAAACAATTTCCCTTTCTTACCTTTCACTCTGGCCTCACGTTGTCGCTTGCTCAGGAGTGCCTGCACAGCAGCAGGATTTACCCCTTTTGACTTTGGGTCCTTTTTAGGGGGACCAGCTTGTAAACTATACCTTTTCTATTGAAAAGAGGATGACAAAAAAAGCAGATAAGATGAGAATCGTCTTTAGTCAACGTATGACCCGAAAAGACAAAGCAAGCTTTCATCCCTGAGATGGCTGAAGTCAAATGAAAGTTAGCAATGTGAACTACTACATGACTAATGGTGCCACATTTTATTCGTCCCTATAAATGGTTTTGTACATGTAATAGACACAAAATCCCCCACAATATTACGTGAACAACAACTCTACTTCCCAAAATCTGTATACAAAGTGAAAACTTGACATTTTAGTTTACAGTGTTTACAGAAAAAAACGGTTTTATTGTATGGAAAACTTTTCAGAGTTATTATCTTGTTCTTGTTTTTATTCAACTTTTAAAGACACAATGATGACCCTGGGAGCACCCGAAATTGTTTTTGTATTTAACCGGATTGAAAAAAAAATGCAAATCTGTTGTCCATTAAACCTGCTTAAAGACATTTCAATAAAGGTAAGGGATATAGTTATTGAAATTTGATGCCAATATTTTCCCATTTACTGTAAAATTAACATCAGCTTCAAATATCGATTATCGGCCCCCTTGATTATGAATAATTCGTATCGATAGCACTGACCACAGGGGAAAAAAACACATCACTCTATCTGTAGTTTAAAGAGTGTCTTATTGTTTCTAAAGTAAGCATAGACTGGTCGCAGTGTCATACTTGTATGACAATGAGTGATAACGTGGTGAACTATGAGCACGTGAAAAAAATGTGTACGTGTACTTAACGTGAACTTAATTTATACAATTTCACTTTTGCTACTGAGACAACCGCAAATGCAATTTTAATTGGTGCATTCAGAGCAACAATAAACGTACTAGAGGTGGAAGACAGCAGCAAGTTTAAAAATGATGCTTCATTGAGAAACTCGGTGACACCCACGATGAGCTGGCATTTGTGTGCCCATGCGCTCGGACTCGAATCCCCTTTTTTCTCGAAATAAAAGGTAAGGTATTTGCTCATTTCACTTACCTGCATCATGCCGACGCCCTTGTTTTGGGTGGCGATTGACAGAACGTTGTCAAAGTCCATCATTTTGGGAACATATAGTGTCAGCTGTCTTTTTCAAGGAGCAAAACTCCAGCAGTGTGACAGATTTTACCGTTCTTCGACAGCTCACACAACTGTAACACTGGATTTGGCGTTGCGCTTAAACACCAGTATGTCTTATGAGAAACCTATTAGCAAAATGAATCAATTTTTTTGATAGTTGTGGGGCAAACAGTGAGGTGCAAAACTAATTTACGTCCTTGCCTAGGCTAACATTGAGTAGCAGTTAGCTAACCCTATGTCAGGGCGAAACAAGAAGCCTTGGATGTGAACGCGACGTACGTTCGACTACTAGAAGCACTTCAGTCAAATTTAATCATTATGAAATACAAAATAAATAGTTCAACGCAATAAGCTACTGGTGTTTGGTCGATGCTCGCGACGGGAAACACCGATGTGTCAATGGACTCTGAGGCAGTGCGGAAATGAGATAGTTCAGTGTTACGCACTTCCGTGTTAGAAAGAGCCATCATGATCCAGACGCTAAGAAAAGAAAAGTTTTTTTTTTTTAATTAATTCTACACATAGCAGGGTGTGAATTAAGTTACAGTAAAGTTTTATTTTTGCATTCACCGCCACTTTGCACTTTCTTTCCCATTGCTCCGATATGGCTCCACCACATGAGGGCGCTATCATTAAGCACACGTCATACTGTAGGCGGTACTTGGAATTCTCCAGAACTGGGTTTCTTTTACTTCACACATTCGTTCTCGGCACAGAGTAAATTAAATAAATCCCGAAATTAGTCACCGAACTTCAGATTTCAAGACGTTATCCTACGTTTTGTGGTCATATGGAACTTTTCAATGATTTCATGCTTGTCACTCCTGGAATATTTTTAATGGGATTGTATATTGGTGTTGAATTAAAATATGAGGACAAGAGTCTTCCTCATGTTGCAGATTCTCTCTCATTTGGGTAGTCGTAACAACATTTTTGTAAATTCCAGTCATGTTATAAAACCACAGCCATGGTCAGAAATATGAAGCATATTGAATGGATAGGTTATTATGTGTAAGAAATTGGTGAGCTTCTTAGCATCTTCATTTTGTACAATACATTACCATACAACATTTATGGCTGGCAATTAACCGGTCTTGTGTCGGACGGTACAGAAAATGGATGGATGGAATTTATTTTCTTATAATTCATTCTATTTTTTACAGCTCTCATCCAGTATGTGAAAGTATTTCATGACATACTGTTTTATATGCTCTAGAAAATGAATAGGATGAATGGATGTTGTTGCTAGATCAAAGATGTCTCTTCCAATGGAATTATTATGATATTTGCATTAAAACAGCCTTACCGTACTGTAGTTGAAAGCATTTTAAAGGTATTTTATTTGATATTATGTGTACTACGTTGACGAGCTTGCTTCCTGTTTATGAACTGTTTTGAGTCTTAACCAGGTTAAGACTTTCAGCTCTAACAATTTTCATGCAACGTCCTTTTGAAATAATAATAAAAATATAATGTTTTATTGAGAAAAACTCTTTCAATCGAGATTGTTAAAATATACGACGAGCAGACGCCAATAAAGGTAAGTATCATGCAACAAATAATGATAAATGTGACATTCAAGTTTTTTTTACGTGGATCAGCAGATAAATGGAAAACCGTGCTGACAAGTGTGTAGCTTGACTGCCCCCTTTTAAACAAGAAAACTGAGGTTTCCATTTTTACTAACATTAAACGGACCAACTTGATCTCGATGTAACGTTCTCCGTCAAACATAAATAATAGGCCATCTGCTCCCAGATGTAAACATAAGACTGGCCCTCCTATCTGGGCGTCACTCACTCGTCCCGCCTACTATCAATCCAATGTCTGTTCCTATTGGTCAAGAGAGACAAGCCGCTCACCGCCCACATGACGTTTGCCCGCCCACCGGAGAGAGGACAAAAACAATCGGTATCTCTCTCGCTAAAGAACATAAACAAAAGGACGTAACCCAAATTCACCTACACAACAACTCTACTAACGTCCTTGACATGGTTTCCCCAGTAAGTGTGGTAAGTATCAACGTTAAAGTAGCTTTGACATAACGATCGGTCCGAATTGTGATTGCTGCTTTGGTTATGTTCCCGTAACAAACCGCTGCTTGTATGTGGAGTCACCAGTAAAACAGATGTATATTTTTGCGCGGTTACCACGATATGTCACGCATGGACCGAAGCGTGATCGCTTTCGGGGACAACATAATTACTGTTTGTCGTTACAATCATGTTTTTCCAGCACGTTTGTTATGTTGTTAGTCTAGTCGTTTCCCAAGTGTATACGAAGACACCTATCGGTGGTGTTTCGAACACAAGTTCCTACAGCAAGGCTTCAATCCACACATATCACGTGACGACCCTTTGTTTGTGTGTGTGACTGTTAATGTTTTTATTCTTGCGTTTCTATTGACGCATGCGCCATACATACTTTCAGATGTAATGCAGCAGCTGTACTTCGCATTTTGTTGTATAGCGTAGCCTACATATTGCTCAAAGTGTCAACGATGGAAGATGGATATTTTAACAAAACAGTTGTGTCAGCAATCTGTATAATTCAACTTGCTCCAACATCGTCTTACCTAACAGCTGAGCAACTATGAAAGGGTATAGTTCCTTTGCAGTGGCCACCAAGGATGGGTTGTGTGTTGTAACTTGGTCCCTTCCTTGTAAACCCATAAACCGTCCTGTGAAGCCTGTGATTACTGTGAAGGCAGCCTGTGTGAAGGAATGCAAGCCAGGCAGACTTGTTCCCACAGTGATGTTGCCCAAGCAGTGTGAATTTGTTAAATTAGTTTAGACCCGGCCATGGCCCCCCGGATTACAATGAGATGGAAAATAGAGGCATACGCTGTCTGAAATAGAGGCCCCGGCTCAAGTTCACCTAAGGACAAAGTTTTATGTCAAGACAACAGAAAGGTACTGGCAATCAGTTCCCACTACGTTCTTTATTTACAAAAGCACCATTCTTTATAAATGTAAAACAATATATGCGAAAGTGGTTGCGGAACTGGTGGGCCTTGTATTCTGTTGCTTGTCCTTCAGTGGGGATTTGTCCAACTTAATCCACCTCTTAATACCACCACTATCGGTTTGCAATTATAGAAACCATCATTGCTATACAAAGCACACCGTCACATTCTACCTCAGAGCGGTTTATAATTCAAATTTGTCTAATAACATGACAAAAATATCCGTCCGTTCATTCATTCATTCATTCATTCATTCATTCATTCATTCATTCAGCCATCCATCCATCCATTTCCTGAACCACTTGTCCTTTATCATGCTTAAATGAACCACATTATACTCATCAAAAATCTGTTTGTGATGAAATATCAATTTGTGCAGCTCATCACTGACATGCTTTGCTAGTTTTGCTGTGACCAACCAATCAGAGGACAGAAAACTGCTGACGGCATTGAGAACCAGCTTGTTGCATGAGAATGAATTAGAAATTTGTTTGGTTCAAGAAACAGCCCCCTCGCTAATGTGGTCCCATTACATTAATTTGTGATTTTAATGCACCCAAAGGAAATCAGATTGGGCAATTAAAAAAAAAAGTTATAATTACATACACTTTCCGGAGGCAGTGTAGCCAAGGAATGCTACAAAATGAAGAGAATATACTTCTGGGATTAAATTACTGCAGTTTCATGACACAAATATGTTCATTTGCAGTTGAAATTGTGGGTCAGTTTTCCTGCGACTGTTAACAGCAGAGACAGGCCACCACTGACACTGGGTTTAACTGTCCAAGAATTGTCCAAAGTTTTGAGCCACATCACAGGTTAGCCTTACTCTGATGTGTTATCCCATTAAAATCCTCCAATCATCTTCATCTCTGGCTTTCAATGTTTTCTTTGGCCCATTGTTCTTAGCCTAGCTCTTACAAAACAGCATTCCAAATGCTTTGATTTGTAAGATAGCATTTTTGTCGTTTAATTATATGTCAAGACGCAATGTTGTGTGATGTTAAACGGGAATGACTTCATAATATGACTCATGTCTGTCAAAGCTATCCTTATGTTACACATCTTTATTCATTCAGCCATTTACAGGTGGTTTATGTTTCTCTCTATCATGTTTCTGACCCTTGAGTAACATGAGTCAGTGTGAATAATGGATGTCTACTCATGGGATGAATGGGTTTTATGGTTACGATGAGCTGGCAACCCCACCTTGCTTGCGATGAGACATATGCAATGTGATACATTTTACGAAACTACTGTTTATTAATGGATTCAACAAAATTGCATTGTATTCACGTAAAGCTCTACTATTTGCTTTTATTATTTTAGCTGAATTAGATCTTTTTGGCTGAAGAATGTTCTTATTTATATGACTAATTATATATAATATGTTAATTATTCAATCCCATGACAATTTTTTTTTAGTTAAAGAGTAGTGGCTAAATATATATTTAATTGGTAAAAAAAAATGGCTTGAGAATTGTGCTATGAACAGCGACCACATTTTAATTTCCTTCCAAAATTACATCAATATTTTATGCTGCATTTAGTGATTCATTATTCAGCCCACATTTGCTGACTAGGCGGACTACACCCTGAACTGGTCGCCAGCCAGTCGCAGGGCACACATCGAGGCGATCAACACAAGTCTTGATCTAGTCCTGGTGTGTGCAGGTTTGGGTGCCCCCCCCTTGGGTGCCCCCCCCATGTTGCATGGTACCTTGTACCCAGGACAGGAAGTCTGGAAAACCTAGTGAAAAAGCCGGATTAAATAGGCAACGTGAAAGGGGTTATTGTTCCTCAACTCTCCTCCACATCACTTGACCATTGCTAAATCCAATTGCTCCTTCAGCGTATCCATTCGTCATGTATATTCACTTCTTGCTTCCTCTTTCTGCCCCACTTATTCTTTTGTGAACTGTGCAGTCAAAGTGCCGCTTTTGCTTTGCCACACAATGCTTACACTCAATGGTTTGGCAGAGGGACAGCAAGTCAGTGGTTTTGCCACATCCCCTTGTATCAACCATTTCCTTCCTTTCCTTACTTATTTCCCTCACGCAGCTCATCTTTCTCAACTCTCACACTGAAATCACCAACTTTCAACTGTACGGACCACCCATCGCTTTCTGCCTTTGGATGTTCAATTCTCAGAATCACGGGTGGATGTCGGTTCTCAAGTTCTTAGAAAACAGTTCTGTTTTTGTTTTTTTTTGGGAGGGGGGGTAACAACGTCCTTGAGTCTCATATGTTTTTACAGAAACAAGCAGGACTGTTTGCATAGTCGGCAGTATTGAAGGACACGAGCCTCAAGTGTCAAAGTACTGGAAAGAAGAGGGATGAGAAAAACAAGATGTCAAAAATGAGGAAGAGAAAATGTTAGAGGGAATCAGTCAATTCCATGGATATACGTAGATGTTTAAACATGCATTTCTTGTTTCAGTCATGTGCATCTAACTGGAGACCACAAAGGAGAAAAAGCTTTTCGTGTCCTAATACAAACCACTCTTGCCCATAACAGGAAGTACTCTGAACGACTGCTTGTCTAGACGTTGTTTCCTGTTTTATCTTTACGGGCATTAATAAATAATAGAAACAAAGAAGATCGTAAAAATCAGAGATACAAGAGCATCACATTAAGACTCTAATGATGATCTACATATTTAATCTGCTTTCAGGTCAAGAGTGAAGGCCCTAAACTGGTGCCATTCTTCAAGTCAACCTGTGTTTACTTTGTCCTCTGGCTACCAACCTCAAGTCCATCTTGGTTTAGCGCACTTATCAAATGCCTGCCCATCTTCTGCCTCTGGGTCTTTCTGCTGGCACATGGCTTCAGCTTCTTGGGGGCTCACTCCAGTGCCCGCAAGATCCTCGCCGGCCTCATCTTTTCTGCTCTGGGTGACGCTTTCCTCATCTGGCAGGAGCAAGGCTACTTCGTCCACGGTGAGACTGAAATGTCACGTGCTGAATTACACTGATGGGAATTAATTTGACTCATTGAAAGTGGTCAAATCCACCAGAAATTGTCAGAAAGTGTTGTGTTAGTTGAATGTCATTTAACCTACGTTTGCCTTGTCACCGGAGATGTACTCTAAGAGCCCTATTTTCGCAGGCACAAGTAGAAAGGGGTGTTTTCACCGTTGTGAGAGTGAACATAACCAACATGTTTGCCAGCCAAGGGACTCCGCTCATTCCCTTTAAATTCTGCTCTGGCACAAAAATCAATATGCGTCAAATTTCATGCCAAGTGCATGTGTGCTGTCTGTGAAAATAGAACCCTAAAAGTTACTTTGACAGCTTAGGAACACTAATTGTAGCTTTCCTGTCCCAGTAGATACACATATTTTTACCAAGCCATGTTTTTTCCTTGAGGTTTCCAATTTTATTGTTGTGAAAGCAAACAGACCCATGCCCTTTAGCACTCTTTCAATGGTGTTGTACCAAAGCACTCAACTTTTGTTGATTGGTCAACAGAGAATAGTCACTTCTGTTTGACAACAGGACTGGAAATGAAAGTAGTATACATGAAATGCCCATGAACAAGATAAGATGTATAGAAAATGGATGCAATCAATATAAATTGTACCGTATATGAAAACTGGATATAATAGTATAGAATTTGCGTGTTTTTAGATAAAACTCCCAAATAAAACTCAAAGAAAAATCCACTGACACTGTCACCTGGTAGCTTGTTACTTACCTATTGGAGATGACGTAACTATACCACCATTTCACTAAGCCATTTCTAAAACCTATACCACTTGAATAGGAGAGGTTTGTGTGTGTTTTGTAGTTCAATTATAATTTAAAATCACGCGCAGACCCAATTTGTTAGGTGCTGCATGTGCACATTGTCCCTTGAAACTTGACAGAGTAAGACTCAAAAAAGTTTCTTCAACCATCACCATTGCGTCATGAAAGAGAGCAAGCCATTTTCATCACGTTAGATTGGTCAGTAATTTGTAAAAATAACACCTACATGTATGAACTGACAAATAGATTTTGAAAAAATATTAAATTCATCCAAATCTGGTTTTAATATGTACTACCTTTATTTTGAGAACACAAAGGACTTAATTTAATCAAGGTTAGCTTGTGCGAAAAACTTGTTAGAACTTGGTGGATTATGCAAACACATGAAGTGGAACCTGATCTACTAACCGGGCTTATCAAGGAACATTTTGAGCAAATTGTTGCGCAGTTGAACTGCACATTCTGAGAGAAGTAAATTCAAATCGATGAATTTAGAACACGCAATTTGATTTGCCAAGCCTAAGACAAATTGCGATGGCTGATTTCACGACTCCAAATACCACATGTGAAAGGTATGTGCAAATCGGCAATGCTGTGCGTGGTAGTGACTGTGCTTGCTTTGACAATCAAGAATATTCACTAAATCGAAGCGTTGAGGAAAACCTATCTTTTTCACTTGTGTAAACGTTGTTTTGAAGTAGCGGAAAAAAATATCACCTCATATCATTTATTCAAAAGTTTCGGACCGTTTAAAAACATCTAAGAGCTAACTTGGGGGCTGTCACATGAAGGAGTCATGTGACTCGTTTCAATGCTTTGGTTATTTCGGCACACTGCTGTAATTTATGTTGGGGTTTTTCTGTGTGTGTGATGTCCCATATTATAAATGCATCATGGACAGTCCTATACTGTGATGGTTGCTTTTGTAGGTTTACATTTAGTCCGATGTTTTAATGACTCCACAGGTCTACTGATGTTTGCCATCACTCACATCCTCTACTCATCTGCCTTTGGAATGAAGCCCATCAATGTGCGCGCAGGCTTTGTGATCACTGCTGTGTCCAGTGTGAGCTACATGCTTCTCTACCCTTACCTGTCGGGCCCGTTTACCTACTTGGTGGCCGTCTACATCGCCCTGATTGGCTTCATGGGCTGGAGGGCCATGGCGGGCCTGCAGTTAGCCAATGACCTGTGGACCTGGACCAAGCTGTCCGCCTGCCTGGGCGCCGTGCTGTTCATGGTGTCCGACCTCACGATTGCCGTCAACAAGTTCTGTTTCCCTGTGCCCCACTCGCGTGCTATCATCATGGCGACCTACTACGCTGCCCAAATGCTGATTGCTTTGTCAGCCGTGGAATGCCAGGATGCAGAGGTCGCGCGGAAGAGAATATGAGCGCCCGCTCTGTCTCTGTGACAACAAGGTGATAGCTGCTCCCCGAGTGATTGTGGACACATCTCACGACTGCATCACTCAGTCCTTCATCTCCATTGTTGCCATGGCAACTAGACCGCCACAGTCTTGTATGGTAGATTCACATTTCTTCTTTACAATGATACTGTGGTAGTATTATCTTCAGACTCTCCCAACAGCAGCTCTTCCCGCCTCTTCTGATCCCTGAAAGGAATGCATCCTCATACCTGATGAACGTGGATACGTGCACGGTACTGCAAACCTACCTGACAAAGTATTAGTTCTATTTTATTTTATTTTTTTTTTGGTTTAAGGGGAGCAGGTCATTGGGGACTTTTAAGGAATGTGTTGGTGGTAGAGGAGTCTGGATTTATGTATTCTCTTCAGGTCCTATACCTCACCTATCCTTTAGCAATAGTACATCATCTCCACATTCAAAAATTAACTTGGTCCAGAAATGCAATTCAATATTTGTGACAATTTAGAATTTTTCACTGTCTAACGTTATGTATAATGTTATGTTATGTTATGTCTGTGTAGATTTTTATTCAACTGGGTCAAAATCATCCACAAAAGTTGAATCAAAGCTAACTGGATGCCTTAGGCGAAAACCAAGAAGTGCAGTTGGCTTTGATTTACCTTCTGTGGTGTAGCTTTAGCTGCCCACTAAAAAAGGATTTCTTACATACTTGCCCATATTTGACTCCACACTTATCTTATTCTGTTTTCCCCTGTGTTGAGGGTGCTGTTTTTTTTTTTAAGGGAAGTGACCGGTTCTTAGCAAGGATATGTTGCATGTGCCCTGCACCTATCTTAAGTAATTTGATTCAGATTGCATTTGTAGACTGAAAATGAAACAGACTAATCCATCCATTTTCATCCATCTCAGGGGACCGCCATTTGGATATTATGACGCCCTCTGATGTCGAACTAAAATTGTCGTCCGAACTGCCCTCGGGCTCACATTGTGAAAGTCACGTGACCAAGCCCAGAAAACCGGTGAGCTGTGACCTTGACAAACAAATGCAAGATTAATCAAAATACTACTGGGAACACATACAACTTTTGATGAGACTACTCTTGTGTTTAATTCCGTTTTAAAAGTCAGGCCGGTGTCTTATCTGCGATCCCCTTCATTCCACTCACACATAATCATAATGCTTGTTATTTGCTCTGCTCTTCAACAACCTCAGCAACACACCCAGTCTTAGTAGGTATTTTAACTCAATCCTCATTATGTGGAGTTAAAGCTCCTCACAGGTAAAGCTGGTTAATCATTCATTTGTGAATGGTTGTCTTTATCATTAAGGAGTAATGAATGAATTTTACGCCAATTTTATCAAAGATTCACTGCAGCTTTTCTTAATGCGGTATGATATATAGGCAATACTGAGCTGCTAATGTTGACGCGCTCCCATTATGAGAGGAAAGTTAATTGAAATGGCCTGCCATTGTGTCGCGTTGACTGAAATGAAAGTGTTTTCTGAATGAAATATGTATGATGATATATTGTATCTGGGCTCTCAGAAGCCTTTTCTTAAACCAAAGCCACTTGTCTTGTCATGCGAGGAAAAAGTTTTGCCCTTATATAGGTAGGACCAGCAAAAAAAAACAATGCCACTACCTATTTGCACAAAAACTAAGGCCAAGGAAGATTAAATCATCTTTTGAAATTCTGATGATGATGCGAATACAGGACTTAATAGTCAAGCAGCATTTTCCTCATATCTTATGTCATTCTCCCTGCACCAGGAAGTGGCCTGGAAAACAACAAACTGATGAACTAACGAACCACGTAACTTTTTGTTTTTAACATTTCAGCTTTGGCAGTGGGATGTACTCCTTGTGACATCTAGTTTATCTTGTCACTATCCCACCTTTTATGTTTCACACCATCACCACTTTACGGATAGAATGAAGTGTGGTCTGTAGTAGAATATTACAACTTGAAGCTGAACACATGCACACACACACGTGCATACATACTGTACATTATATGCATGTTTTTGTGTGTGCATTTATTATTAGGTTGTGCGTATTACCGTGAACGTCTATTGTATGCACAGTAGGACCGTCTTAAGGCCAGACATGCTGGGACTCACAGAATGGAGTCATCATCACACCAGTTGGTAATATAAATTCATGTGTTCACTCAATGCAACAGTGCTCCAGTGGTGATAATTGCTGCAAAAACACAAAAATGCCAGCCCCCCCCTCAGAACTTCATCCACCCTCATATGGGCAAGGAATCTTTACACGCACTGTTGTTGTTTCCATCCCACCGTAACGAATCTGCAGGCAGAGCGTAACGATGACTTTGCTTATTTCACTTTACTGACATCAACAGGAGTAGAAACAAGTCAAGACTAAATTTGTGGCTGTTGTTTCGCCAGATAGTTCCTCAATCTACTTTTGGCCTGTCAGCATCGTTGTCTGTATAATCGCTTTGTCAGTCAGTTCCATCAGCGTGACCATGTATTTTTAATCTGTCCACACAGCATTGTGGCATTCTTCCTCACCCTATGCATTGGTCTCCTTGTTCTATCATAAGCTGTAGGTCAAACCATGTCGGGAAAAAAAAGATTGAGTCGAGAGGTCTTACTCATCTGTGGGCAATTTATATAAGCAACTCTTTGCCAAAAAAAGGCATGAGGATGTTTGCTCTTCTGTCCTCTTGGCTTCAATGTGTAAGACAAGATGAACAGTTGCTCCAGTTACTTTTGTTCAGCAACCCACACTCTAGAAAGTCGTGTATGCTGAAGTTGCTGTTCCGTGATCTGAATCATAAAGCTGCGAGTTGTCATTTCTGTCAAACAGCTGATACCAAGGTCAGCTTCTCCCTGTCCATCAAAAGGCCACTTTACCTCAGCCTGCCAATAGCCCTGTTCTCAATTTTGTGCAAGACGACAAAAAGAAACCGTAAGAGCTATAGGAGGCATTTTGGGACGGTGATTCTCATAATGATTCTCATAATGATCGAGAACCAGTAGCTGATCAATAGGTCCATGTTTTCATTCGTACTCTGCCCTTTCTCTCTTGGTTTCTTCATTATGGAAACTTCAGAACGTGTGTGTGTTAGCTTTTTTATTTTTCATTGTAAGACTGACAGACTACCAACATCCCCATGAGGGTAAAACATGAAAAAAATAATGACCCTGGCCAAATGTATTTTTTGAATACTTTTTATGGAAAAAGAAAGCAACATTGGATATTTAAATTAGATATTTTTAATTATTTTTTGACCAAAATGTAATAACGTTTGGCAATTAACGCATATTCAATGTTTAAATGGAGTAGTAATGGCGACTGACAATTTTATTTATTTTAAAATGCACCCTACAGGGTATTTTCTCAAAACTGTTCAATGAAATTGGGCAATTTAAAAAAGAAAAAGAAATGTTCATACTTTCTTGTGTCATTTACACAGATCCAAATTCACTTTCAGTCAAAACTCAGCCAGCTCGATGTACAAACAATGCAATCAATCTCGTCCAAATGTTAAACAGAATCTATTACGTGCTGCTATTATGATATAACCCTTGTAGCAATGAAATGAAAAAAAAAGAATGTTTTACTGATGATTGTTGAAGCACAATAAAGCATGCATAAGTGTGAGGTTTAGTTCGAGGCATTTAATGTTTTGAAAGTGTTTCAAACCCATTAGTGTTTTTTCCTCCTGAAATCAGTGCAAAGAAGCACGTTTTCACCCCACTTCAGATGGCCATGTATAATTTAAGTTTATTTAATGGAAAAACCTTGTCCCTGCATTTCTATGCTATGATACTGTATATTTTCCCTTATTGTGGTTGATTTTCACTTGTGATTTATTATTACTTTCAAGACTGTATAGACAAAATATAGTTCCTTTGCTGTAGTGAAACTGCAATGAATGTGAATATCTATTGGAGAAATAAATGCAATTGCAATGCAACTTCAAAAGAACAATGTGTCTCTTAGTGTGTCCTACTGCCTGCGGTCAACTGCCTGAATCCAAATGTCAGCTAACTGTTTAGTATGTCAATAGGCCCTCAGCTGCTTTTAGTTTAGATACGGTGGAAGGAACTGCACACACGACTCTGTTTTAGGAATAGTTACATTTTGTTGTCTGATTAAGGTAGGAAGTTGCAGAAGGCCACCCAGGCTGCTATGAAGCTCCCACATTCTCATTTCCCCCTCTTTCATTTGCCTGTTTGTCCCTCACTTTCATTACACACAAACTGGCCTTTTTTTTTTTTTTCTGCAAATGTGTTTTATTCATTCACTGCCAAGTTTGTGCCATCAAAGAGCTCCATCCTTCTCCTAAAATGAGGCGTCTGAATACTAAACGTTTTTAACAAACGTCAGCCGAAAATCGAAAAAATAAATAAATATACACTACCGTTCAAAAGTTTGGGGTCACAAAATTGTTTGGGTGACCCCAAACTTTTGAACGGTAGTGTAAATATTATTATAATAAAATATTATGAATTAAATATTATAAATTATATTTTATATTTGTATAAGATTATATATAATCTATGAATATAAGTATACATATATATTATAAGATTTTTTACACAGAAGATTATATATATAATCTATAAATAATTATCTAAATAAATATATACACTACCGTTCAAAAGTTTGGGGTCACCCAAACAATTTTGTGACCCCAAACTTTTGAACGGTAGTGTATATATATAAATATATATTATGATTGCAAGCTTTCTGTAAATCCTATAAACTTCATTTCACTTCTCAAATATCACAGTGTTTGTCTGCTATATGATATATTTAACTGAAATTGCTGATCCGAACAACCAATGATTTATAAAGGAAAATCATGAAAATGATCAAGGGTGCCTAAATTTTTGCACAACACAATAGTTTTACAAATCTGCCCCTGTTGACATTTTCTAATAATCGCTTTTACACTTTTATTTCCCATCACTGGTTTACTTGCCCATAAGCTACTTATGTGGTTATTGGGGGCGACATTGCGCCTGTGGGCACCATGCTCAAGACCCCTGCTTTAGACAATAGTTAACTTTGTCATGTATTATTAAGATGTTTTCTGAGGTGCATTCACTGCACTCTCCACATTCAAGTAGGGCCTACTGACGTGCAGGCACGTAAGAAATGACAGTGCAATATAAGAACATGTCACATGAGCCTTTTAGATTTTTCTGCAATGTTTTTGTGTTAAAAAATATGGAAGTAGATGAAGTGAAATGTAGTGGCTTGAACTCGGTGCACTCAAGCGACGCAAACTAATCAGAAATGCTGCACCGATTGCTTCCCTTTGGAGCAGCAGCCTTCGTTTTCGATTACATTCTGTGAGATTGACTGTTCGGGCTCGCACCCCACTTGCACTTCATTGTACCGTACGTGAGCAGTGAAGAAAGCGATGACATCACTTCACAGCCCGTCAGTGCGTAATTGATTCCCGCTTGGCAACCTGACACGTGCATCTATTGACACAGCATTTGTGTGAGCCAGCACGATGACGTCTGGAGATCAGTTTCAGCTCTCCTCGGACTCAAAGCAAGCTGGTAACCAAAACACACTCGAGCACCATTTGCGCGTACAATGTCACACACCTTGGCTGTCAGGCCGCTGTGACCTAACACAAACAGTCACACGCTGTCAGTGCCAAAACACGTTTTAGTTTCCATTACTTTGCATACCCAAGACCCTCCACATCTTTTGATTCATAAAGGCACTGGAATACACTCCTCGCAAAAGGTCAGGAAACTTTCTGATGCAATTTTTTGTTCTCTAATAAGAGGCTGAACACAATAATTCATGAATCAGAATTAGAATAGGTTCAATTTACACACTCCGCTTCATCACGCTGTTCACGTTTTGACATCATGAGACCAAGACAAATGCTCCAAATAACCTAATTTGTTGGTTGGTTTTTTTTTTTACACAAAAATAAGATAACCAATTGAGTGGAACACAGGTGTCAAACACCTTTTTGTCTAGGGCTACATTGTAGTTATGGTTTTCCTCAGAGAGCCGTGACGACTGTGAACGAATCAATATATGATTTGGAGTATGCAACCAACCTTTCTCCCTAAATTATAGATTACGGCCCTTGAAAAGCTAACTCATGATTGTTATTTTGTATTATATTTTTTAGCTGCATGCACACAGGCCATGTGGAAAAGCTTCTTTAAAAAAAGTAGAAGACTCACCTCTAGTGTCTTTTTATTGTATTACCAGTGCCAAAGACCCATCGTACTAATTGACAGAAATCAAAAGAATAGATGACACGAACGCTTTACAAGGCCTCACATTCACCCATTCACACAGCAATGGTAGGCTTCTGTCATGCAAGGTGCCAGGTCCAAATTGGGGGTCCACACTGGGAGCAAATTGGGGTTCAGTGTCTTGCTCAAGGAGACTTCGACATAATCACCACATCGATCCGACAACCTTAGAATTGAGAGGAGACCACGCCACTGAGCCACACCGCCCCTTTCACCATACGTTAATTGGCCAATTAAAGTGCACATGATGGAAAGCGAATTAATTCCCAACTTCTTTGGACAGATGCACCGCCTCCTCCTACCTCTAGGGTTGGCATGACCCCTGATAGGCACTTCTCGTGGTGCAGTCATGTCATGATGACCGCTGTGTAGATCATCAAAGTCTTCACTTGACTTGGTGGTCTAGCATATTCTTTCAAATGGCATCCGAGAAAGCCAGTTAATGCTTTTGCAGTCACAGATTCAACTTCCTCTGCTTGTTAGTACAACTGCCAGAAGCCCAGCAAGTTCCCAAGGCGTGTGACAAGATATCACAATGGGCTCGGCTTGCAAACATGACCCAATCTGGAAAGTAGCTGTATAAAGCAAAATGGTAGACTCCTGACATGCATACAAATAAGTGGATTTTTCCGCTTAATCATATTCCACAAACACAATATTAATCAGACTACATTTTTTAGACTAGCACATAGAACATATTTAAAGAAATATTCATTTAGCTAGCCCATCAATTTCAGTCAAGCCCATCTTTTATCCGTGGGAATATATAAAAAAATAGACTATTTGCAAATATACATTGTTCATAAGAGCGCGCAAGCAAGCTTAATGTATGTGCGCACACTCCACATGTGAGATGACAGCTCAGTCAGAGGCCTCTTCCTCTTCTGCTGTGACAACACTATTGCACAGTGAGGTCTTTAGATCTCATCTTGTGGATATTTATGGATGCGTAAAGAGGAAAAAAATGATGCGGAGGAGGACAAAAAAGCACTCAATGCTGACAGATTCTGGAAGTGTGAGCACTTGTAAAAGACAACCTACCGTTTCTCCAGCATCTTTTTAAAGTCCGGTGTTAGATCTGGGAACAGAAATAAAAAAACAATCTACAGAATGAGGGTTCATCAGTTAGAGATGTGAGGTGCTCATTAGAGGCAATGTATTATTTATAGACATCTGCATCCTCCAGGGTCAGTTTTTTTTTAATCTAAAACACAAGGAAGTCCGTATCATGATTCTTTACAAGAGCTCATTTTAAAAGCTACTCATTGCAGTATTTATTTATGTCTGCAGGTGGCAGTGCAGTGCCACTAATGTGCAAGTGACCTCGACTTCCAACATTCAGTGATCTTGCTCCACGGATGGGCAGATGGTAAATGGAGATGCATATGTCAGCAGCCACAAGTTAATTGCCTTATAGAGGTTATTTAAGCTTCACTTAAGATCTCCGACTGGCACAAACGGCTAAAAAAAATCCATCTTGGTTGTTTCGAGATAAAAGAATCCCAGTGTTTACTTCCTACCTTACCTTTCTACTTTCTCATCCTGATGCATTGTATGCTGTCATTTGACAACATCAAGTTGGTGAAGGTCCTCTACAGATGTGCTGAACTGGTGTGTACTACTTTTAATTTCATACCACAAAATTTAAAAAATAAAAGAACCTGGGACTGGAATTAGGAATAAATAATAAAGACATGATGTGACAAACCTTGAGAAAATATTGATTGTTAATGCCACCATGAAAAATATTTGTGGTGTCCCACAATGAACTCCCACTGGCTCCCTCCCACCTGGCTGTAGCTTTGGTCCTCCCTGACACCTCGGCCTTGAATGCCACACTGTCACCTTTGAATGACCAGACCAGACAGACTATCGGAAGATTGGAAGGATTGTCATTCCATATGGCAATTTCTGCAATGCTCCAGATACCGTAACTTCTCCAAATGTCTTGATCTATAATAAGAGAGCCTTATTGTATAGGGTTTGGAGACCACTCATTTATACAGAAAAGTTGGATGTTATAGACATCACACAGTGTTTGTGCTGTAAGAGATTGCTGGAAGGGCATAGCGAGTGGATTTGAAACACTTCACACACATCCAGAGAGACAATTTATTCTTTTAAGTTGACATTGCTACTATTACATACACTACCGTTCAAAAGTTTGGGGTCACAAAATTGTTTGGGTGACCCCAAACTTTTGAACGGTAGTGTAAATATTATTATAATAAAATATTATGAATTAAATATTATAAATTATATTTTATATTTGTATAAGATTATATATAATCTATGAATATAAGTATACATATATATTATAAGATTTTTTACACAGAAGATTATATATATAATCTATAAATAATTATCTAAATAAATATATACACTACCGTTCAAAAGTTTGGGGTCACCCAAACAATTTTGTGACCCCAAACTTTTGAACGGTAGTGTATGTCCCTGTGGAATTAAGCAGATGCTGGCAAATGTCTTTGCAGACTCAAGAGCTCACATTTGCTGCAAAACAGGAATATAGTAAGGGAAACAATGAGAGCTTCAAATTGACCTGGAGCACCTCACGAGCTATGGGGCAGTGATGGGGTGTAGTTTTTCCTCAAAATCTGGTATGGACTTTCCCTCTGAAACGCGTGAGGACTTCTGGACCTGACTTAAAATCTCGACTACGGCAGATGTTTTGCAATGCACGCAAGAGCTGTCTAATGGACTCTCAAAGACATTTTATAGGCACATAAATAATAGCTCATATTCATGAGTTTAATTCTGGCAAGAGCTTCAGATAATTAGGTGGACTGAGTTGAGTTCAATTTCCGTTCTCAGCATTTGTACCATCTAAGGTCCAAGGCAGGGAGACCTTTTGGAACTGATGGAAGAACTGGTGGAGAAAGAGGAAGACATCTGCATTGACGTCATTTTTATCTGATGTCCTTTTTGCTCCATTCTGCTCCCAGTGACTTAGAAAAATATTTGTTGCCAAGCTGGCGGTTGTGCTTTATTAAAATGATGTCTGGCTTTAGTAAGACACAAATAGAGATGGGAGGAAAGGCTTTAAATTCATGAAGGCTAACAAAAGCAGTTCTTGTGTGACTGGATTTTTAATCCGTTCCCTGTGTGGGGTAGCATAACACACAGTGTAGACTCAAAATTGTCCATAGAAGAATTTATTGAAAGTAATTAGTTCTGTTTTGATGATGATGGTGATGTCAAATGTTAATTTAGCAGTATTTCAAATAAATAATTAAAACTGAACATTCACAAAATCATTTTTATATTGAATGCCATATGATTGCACAGGTGTGCCTAATGTTGTGGCCAGAGTGTGGAAAACAACATTGTTCAGTGACAGCCACAATAGTAATAAATAAATCATATCCAGGTTGCTATGGGGAGTTGTTTTTCACAAGAGGTATCAGAACACAATTGCTGTATAAACATCAACAGACTAGAGGAACTACAAAGTGATAAATAAGTTACTGTCTGAGAACAAGCGCAACATCTCAGTTTCCTTTTTGTCCAGTGTCCTTGATCGCAATATGAACTTATCCTCGCTTTCACAGGATACACGATGGCAAATTACAAGATGTATTATCCTCTTTTTCTTTCAGTGGCAAAATTATTTGAGAAAAAAAAATTGTTTCACCATCAACCATGTTTTTTTTATTTTTTTTTACATGATCTACTGTTGGGGCACACAGAGTTATGATCTTTGCATGAATAAGGCAGTGATCTGAATAATTTAGGTGTTACGAGCTAGATTAGAATTAATACCTTCCCTTGCTCAGTTAGTTACTCAGTCGGTCAGTCAGTTAGTTAGTTAGTCAGTGCTCTTTTGGACTGGTAATAGGATTGTATCTTAAAATGTTGGACATTATTCAAATATCCAGGAAATCTTTTTTTTAATAGTGTATCATACGACCAGGCAAGTGACCAGTTGATGATGCACCCCCTCCCTTCCGGCTTGTTATAGCAACAGTCCCGCATACGTGGCACTGGAACGTTAAGAGGTTAAAAATCAACCATTTATTCTCTTACAATTGCTAAATCTCAGTATACGTTGCATGCATGTTTTGTACTTGAGGAGGAAGCAGAGTACCCTAAAAAAAAACAAAAAAAAAACACCCAAGCATTGGGAGGACAGGTAAACTCCCACATTATTGCCCGAGCCCTTATTCGATGCAGTGTTGCCGCCGGGCAAGAGAGAATGAAATAAGCGCGAGACAGAGCACCCTATTGAAAGTGCTCTCCTCTAATCCTCTGTGCTACACCTGACTGTGGCATAGTGATAGAGAGGTGACCTACATTTCCATCTTACATTCATATCACAGATCACAATGCGTAATTTTGTCACTTGTGGCTGCGATCTCTGTTTCTGTGTAAGACAGGGGTTTTCATTTAGATTAAACATGGCAAGAGAATTTTAATAATATCCAACATTTGTCTCGTATCAACACTCCAAGCCAGTCCATGCATTTACAAAAAAAATATATATATTTGACTGATGTATTCAAGCACATGCACATGACGCGAAATCAATATAATGTTGATAGTTCCATGGTAACTATTAAATACTGTTTTAAATATAAGAAGCTGCAAGTGCAACCATATGAACTGCACTATTCCGGACACATAATTTTCCGATCTGTCCAAAGATTCTTGTAGGGAACACCTGCTCACAAATGTCGGTGAGTCCAAGCAGATTGTACAAATGATGTCATTCATCTCTAAATCAGATTACATGAAATTCATTGGGAGGTAACGAATACATTATGCTGATAAGTTTAACATTCTTTCTTGTCTGTGGCTCCCTCAGTGCTCACATCTCACCACTGACCTCTTCCTCTCCCCTTTTATGAAGGAAAGCAGTTTCCCTGGAGTCAAATTCAAAAGGTACATCACCTCCAACAAAAAGTAGAGGTGGTCTGCCGAAGGGAAAAATTCCTTGACATTTAACTCGAGGATCCCATTGAAGCACAAGCGAGAAGATCTTCAATGGGCCACATAAAATGACATCCAACAACGTTGCAGTGATGGCGTTCAAAAATAGTCAAAACTGCAAAGGGGAGACTGCTATCTCAGGTACCGTAACACCCTGTTGTCCCAATATTTTTGCTCAAACGCATTAAATCGAGATCAAAACACGTCAGAGGCAGTAAGACATCCCCACTGTGCTTAATGTCTTTAATGCTGTTCTTCCACACCTCTTCTGCCCACTGTGGGCAGGCAGGCAGGCCATCACGGGAAATGCATCTGATGAATGCCAACTAGCAAGCAAGGCTGCGTGGTTGCACAAACACCTTCTCCTGTGACTAGATTTTACAAAAGTTAAAACAAAGAGACGCTCCCCTGCTGAGCTTGTGATGCTTGCCTGTCCTTGGTTAAAGCAGAATATGTAATTGAGGAAACAACAGAGCGATCATCCGGTGTTAAAAGTGAATCACAACCCAGTTTTGGTGTCTTCACAGGTAAATGAACACATGTGGTGGCTCACTTGAAACGACTTTGATGTTTTGTGTTTGTGTGATGTAATTTATCGACAGTCCGTTTTGACTCCCAACAGCCATGGGGGTTGAACACAGTCTAGTTTAAGCCCAGGCATAAACAATGTCCCATTGAGGTCATTTAATACATACTTTTTTTTCAATACAGTCTAGATGAATTGCAATGCTTTTCATCTGTGCGGTGTTTGCACAGAAGATTACATGAATAATCCACACGGACCGAGGATTATGGTTTGATAGGGAAGGCGCATCTGGGATAAATTGAGGTCATATTTTTCGAAGTCAGGTTTGTGTCCTTTCATCCTTTGTCTGGATTTATAAAGGCACCACTAACTTGCTGCAGAAGGATGATTGGATAGAAGATAAAACACACGCATGGTGTACACTACAGTAAAATGTGGCCAGGGAGAATCACATATTTTCGTTTCAAGTTATTTCTTTCTTCTTTCACCGTGAAAATCGACAGAAGTAGTTTGTTTAAATTATTTAGTATCCTTTCCCAAGTGGGGATACTGTTACAGTGGTTTGTGCACGGTCGCTTAGCGGCAAGGTTTGAACTAGCAGGCTGGGGACAGGAAGTGCATGTTCTCCTTGTGTGGGTTCTCAAGTTATGGAAGAAAATAATGTGACAGTCTGCTGGGCAATTAAGGATGTGACCACCTCTTACCATATGCCGCTTGTGAAAATCAGGAAATGCAGTATCGACAGATGATGATGCTATCCCCCCCCCCGTACAAAAATAGGACGCAGCGTCATTGATGAGCTTCTTGGTGTATTTATGGTATCTGCTCCATGCTGGCTTTGGTCTTCACATTCTCTCGGTCCTTGCAGATTTCACTTAAATGCCATAAAAGCTTTATATATTTGATGTTTGTTTCCTCAAGTGTGTGTCTTGTATATTTGAATTAATGGGTTCTTCATTTGGTTTGGTCTTCATGAATAATCTTGTCAATCCAAACTGATAATGTATCCAAGATTTGTCTCAGGCATCTGTCAATGAATGTTTTTATCACTTATTGCACAACATGCTGTTTTCTAAAAGGTGTTTGAACAATGGATGGACAAAATGATTTCCTGCGTCAGTTCGAATAGGTATTGTTGATCACAATTTTCCATTCAACTTTCTTGACGAAATGACTAAATCACATTATCCTGGTAACATCTGTCTGGTTCAATATAATGTAACAAGGACACAGTTCTGACCGTAAGTAAACTTTTTTTTTTTCAGGATGTTCCAAGAGGGAAGTTGCTACTGGGCTTAAGATGTCACAGAGTGTCATAAGTCGGTTGCAAGCAATAGAGATACAGAGAGACTGGAAATGTCACAGAAAGGCATAGAAGCAGAAATCTTTAGATTCCTTTATCACAGACCTGTGGTGACTTTTGCTAGTCACCTCCCTATTGACCCAAGTTGTGCAAAAAGTCTGGAAACATTTACCACATTCCAAAGTTTAGAGAAGGTCAAGTAATTTCACTAGTAAAGATTACACCGCATTTGAGATTCAACGAGAAAGTTGAAATCCCTTAACCTTTTGCGAATAGTGTGTGTGCCAAAACTATTTATACCACTATTAAACATGTGCTCTTAACCCATACTGGATGGCACTCTTACACAAAGGCCTGACCTGTCTCATAAGTGAAAATTTTGGATCCCAAGGTGCTGGCTCACAGTTTATTTACTCGTTTACAACAGTTTAGCCAGAGGGAGGCAGCAGTGCGCATATAACCTGAGAGCATCCGCTTGAGTTTTGCCTTCCACTCACCCCCAACGCTCACTACCTTGTATGTAATTACCTTTAACGAGAAGCTTAATTCGTAGCAAAGTGGAGTCATATTTTTATCTGCTGCTTAAATTGCTAAAGCATACTATTCTGGCAAAAATTTGTGTTTATATATAAAAAGGTGAAGTTAAAGCGTGACATAATGTACACGTTATACTTAATAATAGGTTGAATATTTCATTTCTTAAATCATAGAGACAAATTAATAAAATATACAAGTGCATTTTATTGAATTAGAGATCCGCATGCACTGTTGTCTGAGTACGTTTCAATGAAACGGTTGCATTCAACTCGCTCA
The DNA here is from genome assembly GCF_901709675.1 of Syngnathus acus. Lineage (NCBI taxonomy): Eukaryota > Metazoa > Chordata > Actinopteri > Syngnathiformes > Syngnathidae > Syngnathus > Syngnathus acus. The sequence continues at coordinate 8,840,466 of NC_051092.1, read as the reverse complement.
GTTATTGGATCACGAAGCACTTTAGTATAAGAAAACGAAGAAAAAACAATAACGGTGATGACTGAGCATATAACTCCTCCCCCTTTGATCAATTTTCCCCGTTTTAATTGGCTGTTGGAAGCGTCACTCTTTATCTTCCCAGGGTAGGTTGCTCTGCACCTTTCAGATGCTCAATTGATGGGCGTCCCGAGCTTAAAGCGGATACGTTAACGCGCTTTATTAAAACTAAACAAAACCGCGCTGCATTTAGTTTGTAGAGCTTATTTGCGATCGTTTCACCCGTCACAAAGCTTGTCAATTTTTTGCCGTGGCCAGCGGATTTGGACGACGCTGTACCCGCTTCATGACATTTTACCCTGAAAAGACGCGACACGTCTACAGTAGCTCTAAATCATTTTTTTTTTTCATTCTCCAGCGCTGATGTTCGTCCTTTATTGTCATCTCAAGGGAAAACACGGGCGCCGTCACAGTCATGGGTGAAATGCACCTGCCGTGGAATATCGAACTCGTTGGAGCATCATGCAATTTTCATTGTGGATTTTAAATTGGACAATTGAATGTTTGGCTTGAAACGCGATGGCACATGCCCAGTTGTTGTGGTGCATGTGTAAAGTGTTGAGCTTGGAGCCGGGCGCGGTGACAGCTGAGTGCCCCTCCTCTCACGGGACTTGAATAAAAAGGCGCTCCCGTGCTTCGGTCTCACTTTCACAAGCTTTCCTCACTCAAGATGGAGCTGTGACATGTTGACATCTCTCCTCATTTGGTTACCTTCTCCTTTTACTCCAACGACGTGGGACATATGCTCTGCAAGTGTATGGCATCAAACTGTCGTCCGCTCCGTGACATTTCCACACAGATGATCCTGCAATCACCAGTGAACGCTTGAGCCACCGGGGGGATTTGCGTAGATTATCGCCAGACTGCTATTTTGTTCCCAGGGTCACACTCCTAAAGCGAATTTAGCGGCTTTTAACCAGCTGCCTTTTCCCCGTTGGCCCACGCAAGGTCGTGGGGCTTTGCAACATGAGAGCTGCAGGCGTGGTTGGAGCCCTGTGTGATCTCATGTAACGCTGTCAACGCGGGGGAAATGAGACCACGACTCCACTTTATTGTTCCCACGATGGAGGCAGTAGTGGCTCGAGGAGTGTAGAGCCACATTGGACATCGCGCCTGAGCCCATCCACACTCTCCTCTGGATCCCTTGTGACTCTCTCTCTCTCTCGCGCTCTCTCTCTCGGGGTGCCCCCCGGAGGATGTTGGAGCGAGGATGTTGCGCTTCCCCGTGAAGAAGATCCGGAAGCAGTTTAAGCTGCTGCTGCTGCTGGTGCTGCTCACCTCCGCTGTGTGGTTCACCTACCTGCACATACACCAGGCCAAGACCATCAAACTCCACTTTAACTACGGGAAAGGTACGATCGAATCAGATGTGCAAGAGCGGTCTCACAAAGTGCGTCCCCCCCCCCCCCCCCCCCCCAAAAAACCACAAACTCATGCCCAATTTGTGAAAAAAGCTATTCATTTAACTAAACAATACAATTATTTTATTTATTTATTTTTGTGAGCAATAAAGAGCTGCAGTGAAATTAAGTGCTGTAGAATTATTTGCATTGTTGAAATGGATTACGGGAAACTTGACTTGAATATATGAGACGCTCCCGAAATGCGGAAGGAGGGGGTCAATTTGCAAGAACCCTGTAATTTGGGGATTTCATTGTGAAAATTTGGATAATTTCATACACAGTTCCTAATATTTCATGAATGAGCTGACTGTTTTGAAGTTGGCATGATTTGAATTAGTCAACAAATATGGGAGGAGGTAAATATGTAAATTACTTAATTCAATTTTAATTAATTTAATTAACAAATTCTCTTCTGAATAGTGTGGAAATTACTGGAAGTTAGAAAAGAGTTCCCAAGAGCTCTGAAAGAGCTAAACAGTTTGATGGTGGAAATTGTGGAATCTGGAAAAAGTGGGGATTTGGGTCATGTGGGAAATGTGGATGTCCTGAATATGGTGAATATGTTAAAGTTTAAATAGTTTGAATCAGTGGAGAAATATATACACAGAGTCGAGAGGCAAAGATTGCTGTAACATGCATTTTTTTCCAGTGCAGAATATTGTGTGAATACTCTTCAAGACTCACCATGTTGGTTGGGTGGAGCTGACAGTGGCTTTTATTGCAGCCAAAAATACATCAGTGTAATTCAGTGCAGTTGTACACCACTTTTCCTACACCAGCTATGCTCATTTGGGTTGTGCGTGCGCTGGCGCACATCCCAGCTGACTTTTGTGGAAAGGCGGCGACGAAAGGAACACACCTCTTCTTTTGCTTCCGTCATCCACTGCTCCAATTCTTGGTACATAGTAAATGCACAGTGGCACATAGGGATCTTGTGCGCATTCAACATTCTAAGCGCACGATCACACTTGCTCACATATACAGTATGTGACCCGAGTGTCTGTTTCACCTCCCATACCTGCACCCTAAGAGGTTGCTTGTGGTGGTGATGAAGACCACTGGGGTGGGACCTCAGAGTGTAAACAATGTTTTCAGCTCCTCAGTGCGGCATGTGTTTGTCTGCCCCCTAATGATGGTGATCTGCTGGGCCTCCTGCCGTTGCTGTTGAAGGCAATCTGGTGCCTGTAGTCATGTTTGACTCTCCTGGTCCTTCCCGTTTTTAGTTCACTTCTGGCTACACTGTACAGCTTTGTCATTGATTGTTTTGGTTGCTGCACACCGAGATGTATTTGTCTACAATTAGAATTCTCTATGCAGGCTAGAAGAGTGACCTTGTGCGCAAAGGCACTTCACAGTCTTGTAGTTGAACAGGTGCATCCTTGAGTTTTATGGGGATGGTTGTGGTCAGAGGTTGTATTGCATCAGAAGGTATTACGTTTGTGTTAGTAGTGGGTGGTATGTAAACAGCGGTGGTTAGCACAGCTGCACCTTGGGCAATTAGAATGGCTTTGACTTAACACAGATGTGTTCTATGTCTGTTCAATTACGTTATGTGTGAATGTCATCATGCACATGCACAAACCACACCGCCTGCTCCTACTGGAGGTTTTGTTGAGGCCCCACCGATACAGCTGGCGACATGCTAGCAGTATAGTCTCATCCTAAATGTGCAAATTTCATCAAATCTCACCTCTAACTGCAGGATTCCTAGTCTTATAACCTTATACCCGACTCTGACTAGCCCATGTGACCGTATGGGTTTATGGCCTTAACTGAAATCAACTAATAGCTGTGCCAAGTGTGCCATAGATAAGGGGAGCAGGGTGAAAGCAACAAAAAAATATGGTCACAGCAGCCCTGGCTCAAGTCACCTATCTCATCGTGGATGCCTAATCACGGAGGCCTAATCTAACAAGAATGTTAAGATTATAGAGAATGGATTGCAGGTGTTTCCAAAAATCACCACAGTTATTCAGTAAATAGATTTTTGACAAGCCTGCATCACACAGTTATCAGATGAAGCACAGGAAGAGGATGCATGCATCATAAGTGAACCACCCATCAAATAGCAAACGCAAAACTCACAGACTCTTGAAACAAAATAATCAGAGGTTTTATGATGCCGGTCACTGCAGCAAGCATGCCATTCAGCGTGGGAGACCATGCGAGTATGAATGGTCCATCATTAACCTGCTGGTTCTTTTGACTGAGGAATGATTAAGATCATTCAGTGTGGATTGGAGCCTGCTGCCGCAGGTTAATCATAAATGTATAATGTACCCACTCCCATTACGCATTTAACATGGAAGACTATCTAGTGCAGCGCAGCTGTTGGTGTAAAGTGATACATGATGATTAAGATGTCCTTGAGTGTATATATATACAAGTGCGCGTACACACACACAATCATTTCCCTGTGTTACTTGTGATCACGAGTGCCCGCCCCAATGGCTGACTATGCTGTTGTATTTAAAAATAATTGCAGCCAAGAAGTATGAGCGATTGTAGTATTTAAATTTAGCAAACCTTTTGCTTGGAAGACAAAGAGCAAAAGAAGTTTTGAAAAAGAGAGTTGTTGAAGAAATGAGGTGTGTCATTACATAGCCTGATGTTTTGTAGTCGGCTACGGATTCAGAATGTAATGTGTGTAGTGCAAGGTACCAATGGAAAATGTTTGAAGGTAAATCATTATCTCGCTGTGAACAATTCAGGCCAACGTCCTTTTGAAATGCTCGTGAAACCGGCTGTCAATGGCGGAAGCTTTCCTTGCACTGCAGGTCGGTGTGTCTAATTTATTGCCTTCCATTAAGCTGGCATCTGAGCAGGTCAACTCACTTAACCTCTTACGAATAACATGTCCCCTCTTGCACCAACTGGTTTCTTAAGTGAAATGTAGCCATTATGGAGAATGGGCCTATAAGAAGCGTGTAAATATTCATATCGAGCTGTTTTGCAGTCCCTCCACATAAGTATTCATTGGTGCCTGATTTGGCAAGGGGAAACAAATAAACTTCCTTTTCTCTTATTTGAACATAGAAGTCACAGCTTCACATCCGTTAGTTGTGAATCCGCTGCTTCCAATCTCGCACACTTTGTGTCTGAGGAGTCGATGGACTGGAGCTTGGCGTTTTCGCAACCCTTACTCAGCCCAGAAGCCCTTTTTACACAAGAAAATTAGTATGAATTCTGAAATAACGATGACATTGTCTCAATTTACTCTTAGTGAACTCTGGACCTCTTTAAGTAACACAAAGAGAGCTTAAGTACATTGCAACAGCATTATTCCTACATTATAGTAAGTAATTTTCTGACATTCAGTGGTGGATGAATTGTGGTTGTCTAGCAACACGTAGTTTTAGTTCCTTTTAAGAAAATTGTACCAAGCCCAAGAATATAATTGCTATGTCAGGGTGTAATTCATATGATTTAAACTTGCCCAAAGATACACTGTGACGTATTTGGAGTTAAAAAAACATGTTTGAGGTGCTTGTTTTTGTCCACAGTCTGAAGTGATTCACATTTCACCCATGTGCTGAATTGTGGCGAAGTTTAGTCAACAACATATCGCAGAAATTTGAGAGGAAGCCTTCTTGCTCTTTGCCGATTAAATTTTCAAGGCGAACCTTTTCACTCAAAACAAACTGAGTGTGAATATTCTACCCTCAGTTAACACACATGTATAATGGCTATATATTTTCGTCTTCATCGTATTTTTTTTTAGGTGGGCGTAATAGCTTTTAAAGTGTTCTCTCTTTTTCAAACAGGTTTTTAAATGTGGACTACACACGACACATTTTTATTTCGCTTTTATAAATGAAAATGATTCAAGGTTATTAAAGTTAATGTTTCACTTTTTTTAAAGCAAGGTTTATGGAATACACCTTTGTGAGGATCCAATAATGCACTATGAAATCAAAGGTTTGAATCTCTGCTTTGGCACTCTAGTTTGCATCTCTCACTGTGTTTTGGAGTTTTATTGCCCTCCCACACCCTAAAGACATCCTTGTTAGGTTAATTGAAGACTAAAAAAAAAAAAATCTAAGTGTTAATGTTTGTCTATATGTGCCCTGCAACTGGCTGACCACCAATCTGCCTTTTGACCAAGGTCATTTTGGACTGGCTCCAGCACAACATTGACCCCAATGAGGACAAGCACTAAGAAATGAATAGACAGATGTAAATTTTTCCTTGGTTTCCTCGGTTAGGATAATTTGTTAAATTATAGTAATGAAAATTCAGAAGTCAGCACAAGCTTTTACCCGTCTTACAATATCTACTACGTATTTAACATGTGAATAAAATCCGTTGAAATTTTAGTACTGAGCATTTTCAAAAAGGGCCCTTTGCATTTCCATCTATTTTCATAAAAAAAAAAAAAAAAACTCCAATCTATTTAGACTGGAGAAGCCTTTTAAGTATATCAACATAGCTTTCTGAATGTGCGCTAGCTCCACCGACCTTCTATTTAATCAGAATTTAAATGAGGAATGTGTTGGCAGGCAGCACAGCAGTGCATATTAGATGAGTGGCACATTTATGTGACCACCCAGCTGCACAACAGCCCCCCTGTCTTCAAGCATCAACAGGTCTTCTGAGGAGGAGGAGGAGGAGGTGGCAGTAGAGGAGGAGGGTGGTTGTGAATGCCTCATACAGGCTTCCATTGATTAAGCATCACATATAGAAGTTAACGCGCATAAATGCAAAACAGCTTCACTATGTTGTGAAATATCTTATATAGTAAAACGTGACTTCTTTAACACAAATGAAGTCTGCTTGGTTGTGCAGGGAGAAACATACTGGAAGGTTATTTCTTTTGCCACAGCTGAAGCGGATTTTATCGAGCATTGTGAAATCTATAATAAAATGTCGCTGTATTTGGCATATCAGTATAAAGCTGATTTCCAAAGACCTCATTCACACAAAAGGACACATCGTTCAAAAATTTAAATTGATGTACTTGAAGTTGCATTGCAACAGCAATTTCTGCTGGCTGCCTTGCTGTCATAGCAACCATGCCCTCTGATGTCACCTTTCCTAATTTTAGCTCTTGTGGCTCTCATGGTTGGTCAGCTTTACCTCTGTGTTTGTTGAATGCTAAATTAAATCCTTAATACTTTTACTGCAACTCATGTTGAATATGCTGATTCCATATCTCCTGCACAGAAGCGACTTATTAAACCTAAAGATCAAACTGAGGATTCATTTATCTTTCAAAACATTTCTGCCTGTTGATATGAAATATGAATGACAATTCTCACCTCCATGACAGTTACTGCAGATGCTGTAACACCAGAGGTGAGCAGAACAAATGTTTTCTCTTGAGCCACAAACACGTATTTGTTGTCAGGGTTGGTAAATATCTCAAATGCCTAGTGATGGGAATTATTCATGCACTTTCGTTTTGGTCTTACACTTGAACTGATTTATTTAATGGCCAGGTGTATGACACAGGAAACACAATTACCTGCAAAGTTTGTCATGAGAGTGATGATGGTAGTTGAAAACAAATTGGTTTCCTTTGGAAGGTCTTATCCTGGTTGCATATACATATTCAAATACAAATGTTCCAAACTTACATTTTGTTCAAATGTTTTTTTTTAATGTCACAGCAGATGCCCTTTTCATCATAGTCAAGCATGTTAAGGAGGTCAGTTATTGTGGAGTGTGGCCTTTGCTTTGAGGAAAGTAAACCCAAGACATGTTCCTCATTAGGAAAGGAATTATTTGATCCAATAAAAAGCTGAATGGGTAGAGTAGTTGTCTAGGAGTGTTGAGAACCACTGGAAGCCCTCCAGTGCTCCAAGAAAGTGACTCTCTTAGAAGAGATGGAATCTAGTTTCCATGTGATGAAAAAGAACAGCGGCAAATTGGAGAGAAGAACAGAAGAAAACAACTGAAGTTCTCAGTGAAAAGTAATTTCCTGGAAAGTCACGTTTAATATTTTAGGTAAGCTTCTCATGGGTTGGAAATTGTTAGGCTACATGGTTCAAGTGACAAAATTATGATGTTTTTTTATCTTCCTTGTGGCCTACAATTAATTAAACTAAAGGAACCAACCAAGCTATTTAACACGTTTCCAGCTAATTTCCACTGAGCTTTTAGCTGACGAGTCCCCACTCCCCACCGAACGTTCAGAAAAATACATTGTTGCATGAAATTGAAAAAATGACAGATGTGGACCACGAGAACCTCTGTCAAATCATTTTGAGTCAGATAGTGGGAACAGATGATAGAAAATGTATTATACCGTGGAAGAGTAATTTAATCAGAAGCAGCTGAATCTCAAAGGTCTCATTTGGTTGAAAGGTCACTTTCATAAGAGTCGCCATGAGGGAATTTGTCCAATGTTTGATTGGATTGAAGCGCTGTAGTAGTTAGTGAGGCCTGTCATAGACTCACCAATAAATTATGTGACCCACACAGTAAATATCTCTGTTGGTGATTCTAATGTGAGGATGAAGGAAACTCATTTCCCGTGCTTGGATAGCTGAGCTGCCTGGCTCAAGTGGAGACAAGCTATAGGGATTAAGAGGAATTGTGTGCTATTCATAAGCATTTTCCCCTCTAATATGAATCATGACATGAATCATAAAACAATCAATCGGAGCCTTAGACCCGATTTCTTCCGTAATCTAAATGTGTTGGCATACTGAGACTGAGTTGTCAAAATCCTGTGCTTCCAGCATTGTGGAATCACATCACTGACTACTGATCTCATCCCATAAGAATGGAAATCCAGAGGACCAACAACTGACATTTCCTTCCATCTTTAGCCCAACAAGATCAAGAAACCGGGTCTCCCATGTCTTTGTTGTTTACTTTCTTGGTCTGGTGCACATATTATGGTCACACTACTGTATTTCACAAATATATAAATTAGGCCAGTATTTGAATGGGTGGTTAAGTGAAAAGTGTATGAACTAGCACAGCATGTGTTAAACCATAGGTGTCAAACTCAAGGCCCGGGGGCCAGATATGGCCCGCCACATCATTTTATGTGGCCCGCGAAGACAAATTTTGCATCAACTTTGTGTCATTACTAAAATGACAAATTGTCTTCACTTTTAAAAAATAGACGTTGCTAGAAATTTGTATTGCTATTTGTCTTTTTAAAATATCTGAACAATTTTTACTAGTCTCTTATTTCAAAACCAGTTATTCATCAGTTTGTTGTGTATCCTATGTGTATATAGAAGACGTTGACAGCCATAATGACCCTCCGAGGGAAACTATGACTATGACGCGTGTTAAACTGTGGAAATGTATTTCGTCCAAGCCTGGCTAATAAACCATTCACAAGAAAGCAGTTCTACCTTTTGGGAGTTTTATTTCTTATTTTGTGTGCTTCGCTACCCTTTTCTGTCCTTCGGCACTTTGGCCTCAGTGTTTGGGTGAGCGGTAGAGGAAGCAGCTGAACGTTGGCACTGCGTGCCTGCTGGCAGGCGCCCTGCACCCAGGGAGTAGAACAGCGCTGACGATTTGATGACCGTCACAGAACTGAAAACGATGCGTCAAGAGAGGATATACCGGTAGCTGTGGCTCGTAATTAACTCTTGGTGGTACATGTGTACATGCGGAGCCATATTCTGAAAAGGAACTGATGTAAGCAGTACCCTCAAGAAGTCTTGTCATGCAAAAGAATTGTTTTTGCCCTTTTCCTGAGGTAAACAACTAGCTTGTGATGTTGCATGGTAGGGGTCAATTAGTCTTGGTTGGAATGAAAAACATTTTTTAAATTACATGAGCTGTAATTCATGTACTGCTAAATAATAATTTTGTACTGGCAAATGGGCCTCATCACTGTGTGGTGTTATATAAGAGGCAGTTTATTTTATTGAAGCAGCCAACAGTAACATCAAAGATGATAACAGGAATGCAGCATACAGTGCACCCCCTTTAAAATATCAGCTTGTGATTGATTCCGGATTGTAAAGGGGAAACATTTCCAGATTTTTGATGATGATTTTACTTTAAGTGTTATTCTAATTTCCACAGATCGAGGGCTTGCTAGCGCAGGGTTTGGTGTACTGGCTCAATGACAAGGCAAGGTCATTTTAGTGCAATGATGTAAATGAAACACCTAAAGCGAAATGGAAAAAAATGTACAGTTCATTTTTTGACAGTTTGTACAAACCTTTGTGATTACTAGAAATCCTTCACCCTCCAAACACATAGCATCTGATTCATAACAACTGGAATGTACCACAGCATTGTTCACCACAACCAGGTTTAATGACATTGAACTGTCAAAACTGTCCAAAGAGATTGCATTATGTCAAGAGTCAATGTAGCATTACAGCAGATATTTGACAATGATAAAGCACGAACCTGTGTTTTGTTGGCAGATTCATATTTACAGTAACAGTTGTATAAATCCATTTGTATTCCCTGGCTTATAGCAGTGGAACACAATACATATGCTTGTTTGCTAAAACTTCAGACCAGATTAATTATTGCACGTTTTTACATAATTATCATAAATAATTTAGGTAGCTATAGATACTAAACGCCCTACTGTAATACGAAGAATAAAAACAATAATAAGATCAAAACAGTAATAAAAACAATAAAAAAAAACAATATGATCAAGGAAAAACTACTGTAAAACCAATTTGACAATACTCCTAAAGCTTACACAATTTAAACTGACCCTGCTGATGGATCCAGAGGAGTTGGGTGTTCATTACCATGCAGAAAGTGTAGGCGCTGAGAAAGAACGCCAGAGTGAGAGAGGAGGTGAGAAATGTCAGTGAGGCAGAATTGTGGTAATCGTATTGACTGCGGACGGGCATGATCCTGGTCCTGTCAGGATTTGTCAGCTTCCCCGTACTTTAGCTTTACTCCTTACCTTTACGGGGGGGGGATTTTCTTTCATGGGGTCTGTGTGCAGCTTCGGGCGGTATCAGCTCTGGTGTTGCTCTTCTGTAAGCAATTCATAGCTTGGTAGAATTCAATCAATCACCAAAAAGTCCAAGTCTATGTGCTTCCCATTGCTCTCAATGAACTTTCTTTGCTAGTGGTTAATAGAGAAAACGTCGTGTCTGTTTGAGGCAAAGCTGCATTTTGGAATCAGCTTTGCAGAGTTTTCATTGACCATTCCTCGTACAAAAAAGTCAGCACATTGATGTGAGGAATTCCATAGACCGTAACATGGCTGTCCCATTCCAAATCCTGGCGTTTTCCCTTTTTAAAAACATTTACATTCCCTTTTATGTTTTTTATTTGCTGTCATAGATTCTGTTGTCCGGGTTGAATCAAAATGAGATCATTTTACATCTACCTGCTGTGTGCTTCATTTAATATTCTAAGACAGACAATATTGTTTCAACGGTGTTCACATATTTAAATCATCACATACCGCCCAAAGTCAGCTGGGATCGGCTCCAGCTCGCACGCGACTCTTGTGAGGATAAACTATTCTCCTGTCCTTGAACGTTTTCATCTGATGTGCCAAAGCAAAACCCTGTTGAATTTGAATTTCTGATTAAAAATGTTGCTCTGTCATCTGTATTGTTTTATGACTACAATACTTACTTGTGGATTAGATCTGGATAGGAGTTGCCAGGTCTCACAGGAAGGCAACCCAAACGTGAATCATGCCTATTCTTCTGTTGAATTTTCTCTCTTGAACTGCCACGTTACAGCATTTCTCCATCCACTTCGTCAGAGGACAGAAGACGAGCTGAATGTGACTCGCATGTTTGTGTGTGAGCTTGTACAACAGCGCATATAGTAGGTTTTGCTTCTAAAGCGCACACTGAATGTCAAGATCAGATTCTTTTATATCTTCTACAACTCCACTTAGATATTTAATGGTTCTCGCAGCAGCACAGACACATTTGGTAGAAAACCACATTTTTGAGAGGTTGTCCACTCACGCTGCTGTTAGCAACCAACAGAAAAAGGAGGGTCATGATGAAACAAATACAGTACATAAAGCTGGCAGGCAGTATTAAAAAAATAAAATCTTTCTTTGGATTATTCCAGTGCTTTGTACATTTTTAGTAAGTTGATGAATCTCCCCTGAATATTTTTTTCACTGTTACTATATTCATTGTCATTTTACATTTGTAATTATTTTTACCTTTATTTACGGACAAAGAGCAGTACTCTTTCAAAGACGGAACTAAGTCAGACAAATTAGGAAGTACATTGATGAGAAACAAAATGACTGCCTTAAAAATATTAGTGTTCCTTTTGATGAACAAACTGTCCACTTCCCTTTGGCACAGATTTATTTCCTCTCATGTTGGCATAGAATGCACTGGACATGGGAGTCAACCATCTGCTGTGGTGTATTCAAGTGCATGTTTTTTGGCTCAGGCACAGGAGACATGAGGTCACAACGTCACACTATAGTTGGTCGCTGACTGCTAGTTCTTTGACATCATTCTGGTATGTTCTTGCACTGTGACAAACCCGTGAACAGTACATTGCAATGAGCCAGGTAGTTTATATCAGCGGATGTATTCTAAGGAGAAGTTGGTGCGCACGGTATGCTACGTGTCAGCCATGATTTACAACTGTTCTCAATGAATATCTGTGCAAAGGCAGAGTATTTAGAATATTTGTACTCAAGATGCTCATCAGTTTGTATCATCTGTTTGTAGTTACTGCTTATGAGTGATGATTACTGCTTAAATTTCCCCGATTGCAATAAAAGGAGTGTTAATAGTGACCGTCTGGTTGATCCAGGCTGTGAACGACACTGCAGCTTTCAAATGAGTTGATCACTGGGAAGTCTGCTGATTTTGTGGACTTGATTGGTTGCTTGAGTGATTGAAGTTTGAAGCGGCTGAGGTCAAATGAAATAGAAACCCTCGCTACAATCAAATGAGGCATTAATTCACTCTCAAATAGTTTTCAGTTTAAAGAATATTAGTGATGTTATTGGAGTATACTAATTAATATCTTCCTCTATGGCAAGCTTTAGCTTTTATAGTCCATGTAGAAGAAAAAAAAAACACTAGACAAAACTTTTTCCTGTTTTCAATCACCCCCGTGGCTCAATAAAAGTTATTTCCTGAAGATTCATGATTCAGCATATGTGCATGAAGTAATGGGACCCACACTGGGCATAGAAATCATTATTTACAAAGGTGCTTTCATTTCCTCCATTCTCAGCAGAGGTGTTGATCGTCCCAAAAGGAAAGCAACGGTATTAATGCTTTTAGCACCAGCTCTGATTAGAAAAAATAAATAAATATGGCAGCCAGTTAAAAAATAAATTTACCTTGGTAGGCAGAATCAGCTGTTGTATTGCTAATTGAATGGAAGAAAATCATTTTTAAAAATTAGTCATGCGGGCACACTGAGTGGCCCCGGAGATTACATTTGATTCTATCGACATGAAAACAACAGAGAGCTTTTAAGATAACAACAGTGGAAAGCGGTTATCAAAACCGTGTTTATAGAGTGGTTTGTTTCACAGGAGGCAATGCTGATAATATGCAGGTGCTGTAGTTGGTAGCATGTTTGAGACGATGCAGTGCTGATTTATTACAACGATAAATGAAAAAGGGTGAAAAACAACCAAAACATGAGGAAACAGACCAAGATATGGTGCTGAGCTACATCTTTTTGCAATTTACTCTTTGCATCACATAAATCCCTTATCCCTGTTATTAATTTCTCTTATTTCTTTCATCTGTATGACATGTATTAGGATGCGTATTTCTCTATCCATTGAAATTTCACCTTAAATGTACTCATATTTCTGGAGAATGCCACTTCGCAAGCCCCTGGAGGGTTTTTTAGACATTCTCCATCACATTTATTTAATCTATGTACATTTTAAATTTTTTCTTGTGGAAACAAACAAACAAACAAACAAACAAATGTTGCTGATACGCTTTGTGTGATTCAGGGTGAGTAAAAGCACCAAAGTGATGTGACAATACTGTTGGTAGACTATCTGGAGTATCTTCCAAGAATGTGGGTGATTAGACATTTTGAATAAATTCTATGAAGTCATTGTGAAACAATGATTGCTGTTCAAGGAAACTCATTTGTATGAAATCTGCTTCCATGGACAATATAATGGGACGGACGAATGTATTATTTCCATAGAGACACATTAAGTCTGAGTATGGCTATTTCACTTGACTTTATTTAGCTTAAAGGAGAATTTATCAGTTGTATTCCGATGGCTTCTCAACCTGTGGTTTGCGTGCTCTTTTTTTTTTTTCTTTTTTCTCCCCACTATGTTGTTTCCCTACCTTTTACACACTATGCCATGCTTGCAATGGTCATGTAGAATTTCGCACTTGTGCTCACTGCAGGCCCCACTCCCCCTGGATTGTACCCCCACTGGTACCCGCACTCGCTGGCACACCCCTCTCATTCAAGCTCTTTCTGCTCATTCATAGGCTACAAGGGAATCGTTATTTGCTGCCTTTATTCCATTCCTTCCGGAGAAGTGTCAATCTGCACCTGTAATGCACCCATAATTTCTCGTGTGAATATCTCCCATTTCAGCTGCTTTAGAGCTTGGAAGCACTCAGATGTGTCCTCCAAATTGCATTTGGGAGGAAAGAGACAAAAAAAGGAAATGGCGCATTATCAGGCTTTAGTTGTCAGTTGAAATGAGTTTTAAAAAGGGGCTTGATGTCTAATACCACATGACATTGCACAATGGCGAGCGATGGCTTTTCAACCAGAATGTGTTAATGTTTCTCTACCACAAACGTGGTCTTTTTCTATTCCTGGTAATGATGTCAGCTACTGGTATAGAAACGTGTGAAAGCATAGCATTGATGTGCTGAACTTCAGTCAAGGTTTGTACAAATGAAGTCAGGGCAAGAGTTTGTGTATACGTGTGTGTGTTGTGTGTGTGTGTGTGATTCTTTGCACTCAAGCAGTCATACACATGACAGTGAAACCACCTAAAGTCCACTGTGGCGTTCACCTGTCAGCAGCTTGACTCGTAGCTGCATGTACGTAAGTTGGCAAATCACACGTGCACGCGCACACACATGCTCATGCACACACGGAAACTTGCACTTGACAGAGAATTTCTGACAATTTGGTTTCGTGGGCTCATGACAACTCTTTGCTGCCCTCAGCAACATCAACACGTCCTTCATATCAAGTCGACGCTCCCCTCCACTGGGATTCGAATGACCACAATGTTAAATAACAGCTCTGTCAGCTCCAAAAATAAACCACATATCTCCCTGGAATGGAAAATGTTCTGTGTATTGTTAAACATGTTGTATTCTGCCCATGAATAAAGCTATGTATATGCTTTAAGCATATATTGAGATTTTTTTAAAATACCAGTATCGCAGCACGGCAACCCTCATGAGGATAAGCGGTTCAGATAATGGATGGATGAAAAATGACCTGTGCATGAGCCACAATAATATGATCACCTGCAAAACCGAGCTAGAAATCCTCATGTACACCTGATCTACCAGACAATTGTCCCCCAAACTACATTAAGACATTGCTAAATCAAATTTCCTCACCAAATAACAATGGCAAAGAAAACAAACCGACATAATCATATTTGATTGTTACAACAGTGAAAAAAAAGGTAAGTTAAAATGCAGTATAAATATTAGAGTAAAGCTAAAACTAGATTGTTTTGACAAAGTAATAATAGCACGCGAAATTGGCCAGTGGGCAATTCCACACCATTGTGCTGCGCGTTTTTTTTTCTGGTAAAAGATATATTTCCACTCTCCTCCCTCTGTCTCTCCCAGGATTCCTGGCGGAATTTCTTTTTATAATAGCCATGAATCACTGATTGGGAGATTGGGGTGTCAGGAGGGCTTCGGGGCAGTGTGGCCATGTCGTTGCTGCACGCAATCATGTGTTAACTCTTTGGGCCTTCAGGGAGTTCAAACGTCAAGATGTATTTGCAGCAGGAATGTAATTAGACTGTAAGTGTGTGCTGGTGGCTATATATGGAAATGCTCCTGGGGGTGAAGACTTTTTCTGTAATTACATTCATTAATGTTACTTTCCACAAATGTACTTGTTAGGGATTAAAGACAAGATCATCATAGAACAATTACAATTCAAATGGAGGGAGGGAAATGCAGTTAGGTGTTTTATCATTACTAAGGAGGCCGTGTGAACAAATGCTGGCGGTTAAGTCATGTTTAAAATAAGATAAATATAAGAGCAATAAGAGTCATGCACTAACTAATGAAATAACGTCTTAATGAAGCTTTTGTGGATATTAGTTTGGAATGTCACAGAAAAAAACATCAGCTTTTTTTTTATGTCATTGTCTCAACTGATTTGTTCATGTTGACTGGCGAAGCTAGGATTTATTTTCTTTAGGGATGCCATGTGGTGGCCAAGGGTATCTCAGGGGGTGTGCAGAAAAATTCCAGCAAACTGCCCAAAAATCAATAATTTGGCCATGCACCTAGAGGATTCAAATATGTATGTATAGATAGATAGATAGATAGATAGATAGATAGACTTTATTGATCCCCGGGGGGAAATTCAGGAGCCAGCAGTTAGATACAGAAACACACAGATAGATAAACAGATAGACAATATACTAACATAATATTAATAAATAACAAATAGATCAAATAATAAATAAATAGATCAAATTACACCGTGGGGGTGTTTCAGTTCAAATTCACATTTATATGAAAACATGAAAAAATTCGGCTGGGGTCAGGCCCCTCAAGTTCTTCCCCACCAATGCAAGTTTACTTTTTATGGACCATTTATTGTGCAGCGGGGCCTTTCCTAAAATCGCATCTAAGACAAGCAAGCATTCAACACTCACAATTCACAAAAAAGCATACCCCTTGTCATTTGTCAAAGAACTCAGCATGATTAAACATGATAATAGAATTCAAATCAACAATGGAAAATCAATGTGTTTCAATGTGCCTTGCAGCAGTTACCCCCCACCAGTTGATGAGCATAACCCTTCATCATTTAAAAAAGTTCCCAGGTGTGATGCTAAAGAGCTGTTACATGCTTTTGTCACATTACCCCAAGGAGACTTGCATTATAGTACATGATATTACCGATTACACTTGTCAGTAAGTGTAGCAAATATGCATGTGGCACATGGCAACATATTATCAACTGCAGCATCCCCACCCTCTTGCTAAAGCTAATTTATGTGGCTTTTGGCTTTGACATGGTTGACACAGTGTAGTCAAGCAACTATTTGCAAATGGTAGATCTTTGCCCAACGTAGCTGCCAAGTCGTGGGCTGACGAACTTTGTGTGAGGACACATTTATGTATGTACATGATTCCTGAGCACCCTTGGCGACCACATGGTTCCACCACTGATGTTGACTGGTTCAGTTTGCTGTCTACATTGTAAATTGTTAAGGGGCTGCTCTCTCAGAATTGTGTGCCAGTCTCTTGGGGTAAAATGAAGGAAGATAATTGAATAAAAAAACGCAACGGTCCCCAAAGATGTCCGTTCTATATGCCAGATGGCCAGTCCAGCCCTGTTCTCAGCGGCTAAAATCAAATTGACATTCCCCCAATTGACTTAAGTCCAAACAGACATAGACATGTACCGTATTTTCCGCACTACAAGGCGCACCTCAAAACCTCCAATTTGGTCAAAAGTGCGCCTTATAATCAGGTGCGCCTTATATATGACCAATATTGAGCCACTACAGCAGGCGTGTCCAAAGTCCGGCCCGCAGGCCAAATGTATATATCTTATATATGGACAACGTTTTAAAATGGGCCTTATAATCCGGTGCGCCTTATATATGGACAAAGTTTTAAAATGGGCCTTATAATCCGGTGCGCCTTATATATGGACAAAGTTTTAAAATGGGCCATTCATTGACGGTGCGCCTTATAATCCGGTGCGCCTTTATAGTGCGGAAAATACGGTAATTCTCAGAGTGAAAAGCATGGGCCGAGTGTCCACCGAACTTGTACTCCAAATTCGTAGTATCCCTTTTCTACCTGCCTGAAAAGTTGGGCACAGCAGAGCATCAGAGGATATGTACACTGATGTGTGGACTGTCAGTAAGTGTGAGCAGAATGGGCGAGAGCTTTTGTAGACTTGGCGTCTCTGAGTGACAAATGAGCCATTAAAAAAAAACAAAAAAAAACGGACAACTTTATATTCTGGGAGAATCCTTTGCTTTAGTAGGAGTGAACAGTCTTGAACTTTTTGTATTTTCCTTTTTCATAAAATGTCTGCAGCAAAGCAATACCCGCTAATCCCTAATGTGTCACATTTCTAACACATTCGGTGAGTCGCTATGTTTCATGGCTCTCCAAAGTTGGACTGCTCCTCCAGAAAACACTCTCTGGCTCTGACTCGATTCCTTGGCTCGGAACTCCGACGTCCTGGCATCCGTTCGTGAGTGCACAAGCGTGACATTGACTCGCACAGAGAGAGCTCTGAGTTCTCCCGCCGGGTGTGCCCTCTGTGGCTCTTTGCCGTCACCACCCCCTCACGCACACTGAGTGGTACACAGACGGTGCAATGCTAGAGGAAGGAAACTCTGATGATGCAACTGCGGGCTTATGGCTCGCATGACGAGACGATAACAGTGATCTCATTGCTTTCTTGTCTGCCCGCACTGTACACCAAATTATATTGTTTACGATTTGCTCTTGCGCAATGCATAGTGTGTAGAGCCTACGCCTGTCTTCTTCTATTGTTGTTTAAGTAGTGACCAGTGCTGGGGAGAAATATAAGCTTTGAGTTTTGAACTTGCTGTGACCAGATGGTGTCTTCTACCCTGACATTATGTTTTGAGACATTTCGAAAGTTTCTATCCAATGTTCAAATCATCAGTAGGTACTGTATTTATTTTTCTGATTCGTTTTCACTTATTTCTCGCCTTACTGAACGGTCCCACCTGACAGTACTGTCGTTTCTGTCCTCCAATAAGTGTATAGCAGAACGTAGCACTTGAAAAATGTAATGTCCTTCATGGTATAAATATGATTCAGCCAGAAAACAGCTTCTGCCACACACCGAAGCACCTCGACTGTCGCACAGCTCCGCAAATTGCTATGACCAGCTGATGGTCAGCAGCTGGCTTTGGTGCGATTCGAAATTGGAATCGCTGGTGAACAGCGCCAAAAATATAACAGCAAAAAAAAATGCACATGAATGCACAGTCGTCCCCCAAAATATATTTCTGGTTCTTTACATGAGACAGGCAGCCGGAGCAGTGCTGCACCAACACAATCAAGGCTTCTCTCCTTTATTAACACCTGAACCCTCTTTGTGTGGTCAATCACATCTCACTTGACAATTGGCACCACATTTCAAATAATACAATACAGTGCAGCAAAATAATTTTTCTGTGGTGGTCCACTTCAGTTGCATCACTCATCTGGCAAGGAGCCTTAAAGGGTTCTAATGTTTTAATTGACCGATCTTTAGCTGATTTATTATTAATCATAAACAAGTAACCATCACTGATTAAAAAAATATTTCAAATGATGTTGTATGTAATGTATTATTTCTTTGTGAAATTATTTCTACCTAGGTTGCAATGTAACTGTAACCTAACAAAAAATATTGTTTTGAAGAAGGCCTGAAGTTTACGAAATCCTTTTGGGGCATATAGGAATAACCAAAATGACACATTTTATTTGGTAATTTGTTTACAAGTAAAAACAGTGTTGTTGGGTCATGTGACAAACCGATATTGCTCGCATGTGTACTGTTGTCATTGTCAAGTAACTGACTCGTGGACATTGGTGGGTGGCGAACCGCAGGGTGTCACTTTGACCCACTAATGCTTCATCCGGAAGTCGATCCACTTACATTGATTATTCTAGGGAAATACTCATATCAAAGTTTTTGAAAAAATGTGATTGCATTGTAAAAGGGTAAAATAATTGAAAGATGTCTACGTGTACAGCTTTCAACTTATCTATACATATTTGTAAATGTATATGACCGAAGATACAGCATTTCTCAATTTGGACTTTTTCCTTCACTTTTGTTTGTACGTGTTGCAAGGGCCATGTCAATTTTTGAATTTGTCAACATTTCTCTCTTAGCACCCGTTTTCCTCACTTTGCAGGGACAACACGCTCTTGTCAGCTTGAGCTGACTTAATTAAAGAAAATAAATGGGGAATCTGGGTCTCAGTTCATCCCATTTGAACTGCGGATTGGAAATCATTAGTCTCTTCTGCATGCCAGACTTGTGTGTGCTACATTTTAATCACCTCAGATATATTCAAATGTAAGACGGCATGTTGATTCATTCACTCCCTTGCTGTTGCACTGCTGGTCATCTTTCAAGAATAAAATCACTTTGTAGAGGGCGACTACATGATGAAAGCGTCTGTAATATGTTTGTGTTGGTCTAAGCCAAGATGAGAGAAGTTTGTGGTGTGATTCCGCTGGCACTTGCTAGGCTTGTCATGTCTGATTAGGCTACATTTTTGAGGGAAGGATCAACTGTGGGTATTCTGAAATCTTTTCAGGCCACAGATAATACTCGTTTAATTTTTTGCACATTCGCGACATTTGGCCACATCTTTCAAGGAAGGCTTTCTAAATCTGCCAGATTGCGAGGGAGCCTTCCGTAGACCATTGGATGTTTTTTGAAACATTTAGCTTGCCTGATGATTAAATGAAAGGCTTCCTTGAGGAAAATGACAGATTGTTGTCACATGTCGTACATAACTAGTACTTGCCAGAACTCCAGAGGCCTTTAATGTTGCCGCAAGCATCTTGACAGCTTCCATGACTGATGTTCTTTTTGTTTTTTTCAATCAATCATTTTGGAAGTTTCACATAACATCCAGCTTCTGAAAGAAGCAAAGTGTTTATGTCAGAAAACACACATATAGGGATGAAAGCTTTTTCTTGACTGAGCAGTACAGTTTGTCGTTGGGCATTTTTGTTGTCAATGGTTGCAAAGTATCTGGTCAGTACATTAAAGGTCAGTACATCCGCTTTTTCCTTTTCAGATCAGCTTTCCGAATTCTCCTCGGATACAGAACCCCAAAGACAAAAGACAAAATCTGAGATGTTAATGGAGAAACTAAATGCTGTAGGGGGCAATACTTTTTCATCAGTTTTACTGATGGGCCACATAGGACCATGAACTTCCTAACCAGATGACAATTGAATTGATGGACTGAAAGGCAAATGTGTTGACCACTATATTTGTGTTTATGTCTTTAGTGTTTTACTTTTCTTCCAACTTGTTATAATAAAATGCCCAGTAAGAACAACAACTTATACATATACTCTAAAGTTGGTGATGGTGATTTATTGTTTGCATCACAAGCCTTATAAGCATACCCACGGGCTCTAAATTGGGCTGATGAAATGTGAAAATGTTTTCCGCAATGAGATTATTTTGTAAAAATCTACATAGCAATATGTCAAGATAAAGTATCAAGACTTGTTCGCGACCCAGCTGTACGCGGCTGTGGTTTCATTCTTCACAGAAACGAACACACTCCGCTGACCCCTCTAACCCGTATACTCGGGTTTGCGGAGATTGGTGGTGCTTTTCATGATTCAACAATAGCTTTGAGTGGCAACGGGAGAGTCTGAGCAGGATTAGACAGAACCTCGGAGGGCTCCCTGCAAAGTCGCCTTTTGTGAATGCTTGTGAAAAGAAACATATTGCCTTGAGACTCTTGTTCTGGCTCCTAGCCAGACCTGCATGAAGTACATCCACATCTTGACATCCTTTAAAATGTGTGTGGGCACGTGCTCTTAGTGCCCTCAAGAAGCACTTCATCATTGTCTGTAAAATACATGCAATTATTGTATCAACAAAAAGCCTTAAGCAAAAAGAACATTTCCAAAATACATTTTTCCTAATCACAATTATTTTAAATATGCACAGCGCCCTTTTGCCCCACACTGCAAGGAAGATATCCACAATTTGAATTACACTGATCTACACATAAAATATCAATATCAGTAACCATCATTAAATAGAAAGCTGAACCGTAAATGGAGTGGGATTATCTTTACTGTCACGGTGCCTCAAGCCTATATTCAATCAATCACACACTTATTCAAACACCAATGGGTGGCTGCTGCTATGCAAAGTGGTGCCAGGCGCACCGAGAGCAAATCAGAGCCTGAAGAAAACAAGTCAGGCTCACAATCGCAGTGGACATTCTAGAGCCTTCAACTAAGCTAACATGCATCTATTTGGAATGCGGGACGAAGCCAGAGTGCCCGCAGAAAATACACTGGGAGAACATGCAAAGTCAACATTGCCCAATTCTGAACCCAAACTCTCTCGCCCGTGAGATAGACGTACATTTTTGTTTTGATTGTCTTCGACTTAGACATTCCTCGGTAACGAAACATTAATCAAAACATTATTACAAAGAAAATTTAGAGGTTGACTCCCCCTTTAAGTCATGAGGTATAGCACAGGGGCAGAAATCTCACTGGTACATCATCTAATCGCTGTTTAGTGAATGCACTGATTTTATGATTGTCTCTTTCATGCTTTTTATTTTTGAATACTTCTCAGTCTGCATTTTGCATCAGGGCTAAAAGAAGAGCTTGTTTCTTTCTGCTTGCTTTATAATTGCAACAGTACAAGAGATGAATTTTCATGTATAATTCATAGATGATATGCTAAATGGTTTCCTCACTTCTCCACTTTGCTTTTCTCAGATTAACCATTTAAATGAGTAAATCTGGCAGCCGTCGGTCAATTCTTTCACTGAATAGCGTCAATCTTGGCTTCAGTGTAATTGGCCTTGTCAGTCAGTAATCATGCCTTGGCTCTCTGAAACTAACACTCATGTTCCAGATTTTCCAAAGATATTTTAGTAAAATGTTGTAGCTTGGCTCCTCACAGCACTATCGGTCATCAAAAGTAAATCACAAAGAGGAATTGCTTCCTCCGCAACAACTCACCTGTCTTCTCTTATATGTGACACGTGTGTGTGTGTGTGCGCGCCTGCGTGTGCATGCATACAAGCTGCCCTGCATAACAACTTAATATCTTCTATGTGTCTGCTTTGTAGCTCTGTCCATTCATTGTCCACTTGACCTGCTTTCTGGTGCCAACGCCGCTCTGGTCTGTGGTGGTGTGTGTGTGCCGCATTCATGACCAGTAAGTGCTTGACAGTGCCAGTCCATCATCAGACGGTGCTATTGATGCTTTTGCTTTGTGAAGCAGATGGGTGGAGGCTGCTCTGAATTGGGGTATAGTGATTTACCTTGATTTATAATCCTTTAAGTGCTGTTTTTTTTCTCCTTCAAACAATTGTGTTCCTGCTGGCTCTTTGAGTAGAGTAGCACCGCCCCCTTCCAACTCTTGTAATGGAAGAGAGCCTTGGGTTAGGCCCAATTAGTCTCAAGTGTACAACATCTACATGTATGATATTTTGTGAGCATTTTCCCAAATTCTTTCACTGAATAATGCATGAGTCTAAGTAACAAAAGGCGTTACAAGTGTGTCACTTTGTTGCTTTGGTGCATTTAAGATTGTTTGTGCTCTACCGATCTGCGATTGTAGTTCCCGCTGCATTCATTCCCATATTTACCATCTTGTTGTTGGCTTACTTTTCACATTTATTAACATTTTGCCATACGTTTAGCTTACTCACAATCCCCACTCTTCCCTTCCTTAATCACAGAAGCACACCTTTTAACCATGGAGTGGTGGACGGGGCTTATCTGGGCTCTGCTGCCAAACATCCATTCCATTCCACGCCGCCATCTTCTCCGTCCACAGCCCTCATCTGCTGTCCTTCTCACCTCTGCACACATTTCTCCTTTGTCCTTTTCTTTCCAATTTCCTCCGTTCAAATGAGATGTTGCGCACAGAGGAGTGTGTGCACATTCCTTATCACCGGCTCCTGAGGGGGTATTAGGCCGAGGAAATGGGCCAGTAATGAAACCAAGAGCTTCACTGTGCAAACGCACGCCAGACACGTTTGTAAGTGTTTGTGTGTGTGTCTGTGGGCATGCACATGCTTGAGAGTGACTGATTAAGGTCATCTACTTTCTCGTCTCATTACTTTTGCAGCACTTCTCTCATCTTAGCTGTCTGGCTTCCTCGTGCGCTCCTTTTTCTGTCTCCTACCATTCGTCTCCACTCGTTTCTCTTGTCTGTTTCGTGGCTGTTCTTTGTCTCTCAGCCTCAGTCTCTATCTGTTCATTATTTGTTTCACATGCTAAATTTTGTGTCAACAACGCACTCCCAGTCATGTTTCTACTTTCTTTTGGTCAAATAGAATAACTCGGACTGGCTTCAGTATTTAGAGTTGTCTTTTTTGGCTGAAGATGGTGGAAGTGTTTTTGATCACCTACCAAGCAGATATTTTACATCATGAGCTTTTGATATGAATCATTTGTTTTTTCAGTAGATACGATTACTACTTAGCTTTGACACTGTTGTAACCCTGTAACTGCACTCCAATCGCTCGGCCAATGATCACGATCGGCCGATTTTCGCGACAGACGTGATTGACTTATGTTGATCACTGCGTTTCAATGCCGATAGCAAAAACCCTTCACCTGCGTGTATTTTGCAGTCTGCAACTAACTAGTGACCAAGCCTGTGTGCTGTGTAGCATTCCCAGTCCCTTTCCTTAACGTTACCAAACCAGTAACATACTAAATGTTTGCACTTTTTCGGCACTGTCAATTTGAAATCATGTCCTGTGTTTTGTCGACGAATCAGTCGAAGCTGCGAGTTAAATATTGAAAATGTTTTTAAAATCCAAATATGTCCGAATGATTGATTTTAGAGAAGCAAAAATAATGTGGGTTCCTTAATATTGCCTACATTAAAATTTTACGTCAAACTGTGGCAAGAATTTTAACCAAATACATCATTGATTTCCCTTTTAATGAGAGAAAATATGTTTGAGTAATGGTTTCATAATCTGACTTTGCCTGCTTGCCAGTGGTGGCTTCAGGCAAGATTAGAGCAACATTATTTTGCTGAACGTGCAGATTAGCGTTATCTTTAAGCATTAGCTTCTCATAAGCAGCACTAACTCGATTGCTCTGTGACGTTGTCAATTCGACGGTGGCCCATTCCCTGGATCAAATGCTTCATTTCCACACTTTGGAGTCTGCATCTGCAAAAAGACTTTAAGAAGCCGTTTGCAGCACACATTTAGTGCCAACGGATGGAAAAGGGAAGATTTTTCATAAATGCTAGCCAGAACACACACACACACAGCAAGATCCAGCCCGTTGGTTAACTTTGTACCAAAACCCTGGGTTGCGATTGCAGCATTATATGTGGAGGATGAGGGCCAGCTCACTGAATGAGACAGCTCTGTCCCTGAAATGGGTTAATTTTAGCATGACAAGAAGTATACTGCACAAATATGAATGTAATAGTTCATTCATGGGGTATTTTGACAGACATTTCATGGGATCTGTTTTAAATTGTGAAAAAATGTGTGATACAGCTCCTTCGATGAAAATTAAACATATTCCTTGAATTTCTAATGTGATGAATATAATGTTTATAAATCTGACATCAAATAAAAACAAACTATGAGTAGCATATAGCTTGTGGCAGAGGCATGCATGTTGTTGGAACTCATCTGACTGACGTAACTATTTTCCTCTTCAACTTAAATTCGGGCATCCTGGCTGCTCCCGATGATAGTTTTTACTTTCAACATGAGTCATTCTCCTGGGAGAATGATTGGTTGCCCAGGGAAACACATGCCAGCCTCTGGTGTACCACGAAAGACAGCGGAGCTTTAATCTCATTGTTGTCAGAACCTCTTCTATGGCTTTGTTACCCTCAATGGAAAAATTATTCTTTGTTTGCACATTCTGTGGTGTAAAAAGTTTGATTGTTTCTTCGTTTTCTTTATGTAGTATCTCTAAAATAGTGACAGTTTCACATTAAAATGACGGAAGGTTTGTGAGTGCTTTCAGATCTTTTATTCTGACAACTTGTTATCTAAAAAGACTACGTATTATTATTTAATCGGAAACATCCATTTTATTTCGTCAAGCAATTAAAACTTGAAATGGAAAACCAAAATAGAGCATTGGGGGAACTAATTGGGTGATTAGAGGAGATCAGCGTCGGGAATTAGAGTAGATGCTAGAAAAAAAAACATTAGCCCAAAAGCTCGAGAGAAAGCTGCACGAAAAAAATGACACACATAATAAATAACATCGTTGTTGCCTATCTCTTTGACAATTTTAATTTAACAAACAAACTCTTGTATTTTAACACTTTTACTTAGCAAGCAATGTGAAAATTCTTATATATTATTTTATTTCTTATAATACATTTTTGATAACTCCATATTTTCATGTGCAAATTGTCAGACCCTATTCATTTAGGTTGGCTGGGAAAAAAAGAAAAAACACAACTGTTTTTTGATCCATCCATACAAAAAAAAAGCTGTGTTTAAAACAAGACCTGTGTGGTACTTCATAAAAAACACCAGCTATCTAGTGGGTCAATGCAATGCATAGGATTATTTCACACTTTTGCATGACTCTTGCTTCCTGGCAGAAATCATAGAACATGATCATATGTCCACCAACAGCTAAATAAAAAAAAAAAAAGGTATATCCGAGCCACGCCCACAAAATTTAAAAGACAAACTATAGGAGAAGCGTCGGGGTGTGTGAACGTTTTACATGGCTTCACCAAAGAAAGATTACAGAGTACAATTGAACACTGCACCTGTCGCAGCATGGGATGTGTTCATTACTGTTAAGGAGGTTGCCAAGCAGCGACACATCCAAGGCACAGATATTTCCACACTCTGTGATTTGGATGGTGGGCTCTCAAAGACTAAGTAAGCCAGGCATCTGTTCCATTAAGCAGATTAAAAACATGTTGTTTTGCCCCTTTTTGCTCAGCCCGCTTGTGTCTTCTTCCCCTGACAATGCTTTCACAATCAAAGTGGAGCTTTTCAATTACCGACTAACATGCACCCTTTTAACTTGACGACGTCATCTCTTTCCACATCAGTTAGGTCGTTTATACGTAGCTGTTTTACTAAGTACAGGAAACGGTTACGGCTTAATATGCTACAGCTTTGTGTGTGTGTCCGTGTGTGTGAGTTTTCCACTTTTTGAATGCTTCATCATTGGAAATTGTGACCCATTTATTATAAGGCTAGTCCTCTTTTGAGCGTGAGATGCAGCACAGTACATACCAAAACTATATCGAATGAAAACATGCTTACATTTTCCCCATCATACCTGCAGTGTGCATGTGTTTTCCATACGGCCTCTTACCTCAAACTATTGTCACCATTTTCGGCCGCATACCACCATTGTAAATGTTCCTCCATACTTAGTGTGCTCCTTCATGCTTAATGTGTCTCTGCACTTGGATCTCTCCTATTTCTGCCTCCTGCGCACGTGTGGCGCATTTGTCCTAGTGCTGAACTTGCCACTTTACGTCTCCTGTTCATTTTCAGTGTCGTTAGAGGTGCCGATCAATGACTCGGCTTCTCGTTTGAGACCAGCCTGTGCTGTCGTTGGAGGGTACAAAAAGTAACACCCTTGAATAATTGATTCCAGGCAGGAAGATGTGAATTGGTAAACAGACACTACATACCAAATGCAAACAGTTGCAGCAGATTGCATGAAATAATTGCCTGGCAAAGTGCTTAGTGCTTCTTGGGGCTGCTGAGTCATGCCAATTTTGTTATTGGAGAATTATGGAGAGCTACCGGGAATAGTCTACAAAAGAGTGACACAACTTACACTCTTATTGAAACAGTTCCTTATAAGACACAAATTATTATAGAAACTGATTGACCAACAGATAAAACAAGTTGGAACAAAAGAAAGCACACAAGCTTCATCGCTTATGATACATGCTGAATAGACAATTTAATTGTCAATATCAATAACTTTGCTATGGTGTAATTTCTGTGCATTCATCCTATTATACCGCCATTGTTACTTTCACAAGCATCAGGTAACAATCGAGTCACTGATCCCTGGTAATCAAGAGTTGATGTGCTGAAAGGCCCGTGATAAGCGAGGCGAGGCCCCGTTTGACGCTGTCATCAGGTCCCAGGAGGGCCGACACTGACCTGAGATGAAATGAAGCCCAGCTGGTTCCTACATGGCTGCTCGTGGAAGAGTGGCAGTCATAAATAGCAATGGGTGCAGTGAGGGATGGAGGGGGTTTGTCATCAGGCACAATCCGGGCCGGGAGACTCCTGTGAGAAGGAAATTCATCACTGTGCAGTGATAAGACAAGGCTATTATTGTTTCTGTCCTCGTCTGCCTTTCTTTTTGTATGGAGCTCCTTCTCTCCTTTTTTTCCTTGTTCTCCTTTCCACTCCCTGTGTCCTCTTATCTGTTGTTTTTGTGCTGTAAAGCTTTACCATTGCCTCTTTTTTTGCACTTTTCTTTCCTCATCCTCCCACCCTCACCTCTCGTTTTATACATCTTTCCCTCTCAGCATACTGACAAAACAATCTAAAGTGTAATGACCCTCAGACATTGACCTCTCCGTGGCCTTGCAAGGGAACAATACTCCAATATTAATGAGCTGCAGGGACATGATTGAAAGAAAGATGACAAAAAGGTGAGAATAAATGCGAGACGGGTGATTTTGGAAGTACAAATAAGACCAAGAAGCAGAGAACTACACGAGAAATGATGGACCCACACAAAAAGGGAAGAGGGGGGGGGGGTAAACAGAGTGAGGTTATTTGGGGTTCAGTCTTAAGTATTTTCCGGCTTTACTGATGATACTGGTCTGTCTTTAAGTCAAGCATATCTAATGTCTCCTTTCATATTCCCACACCTCTTTCTTCTTCCTCCTTGCTCCATCAAGAACAATGCCATTTTCCCCTCCGTTTTGTGGCACACGTGCCTTAGTGCCAGGAGACCAGGGTCCGCATTCTAGTTCAACTGTTGTATGTTGCCTGAAAGGACGCCTTTAGTGTCGGCTGACTGTCTGCCGCGCTGTCTCGCTTGTCAGGAGCCCACAAGATGGATGAATTATCACAGAAAGGTTACGGCTAGCGCCCTCGCCTCATTTGGATGCTTCGTTCTGCTCCGGCTCGAGCAAACGCATTAGTCTAGCGAGATGGCCCATGTTGGCTTTGTTTTTGTGTTTACAAATGTATGCAAATAAGCGAGGGGGGGTTGGGAAGCATGTCGCCTCTTTGTGCTCTCTCCTAATGCTTCCCCGGTGACACATGAGCTGTGATGGTGGTTGTGGGCTCCTTATCTCAGCCGCTGGGATTGGAGCAGCCTCCTCTGGGTGTCACTAGGATTGCTTTGTGCGCTGTGTTCACACAGTGTCCGTGCACTTGCATGTGGAAAACCTTGGAGTCATATTTGCCCCTTCCCTCCATTCTTTTGTGAACTGGCTTGTTTTAGAAATTGTATTGCTCATGGGGGGTTTTCTTTTCCCCGTCTTGTCTCTATGACAACTGAGTGTTTCAATGAAAAGGACCTTTTTCCCCCCAAAGAGGTCTTGAGGTGTTTTGAAAAAGTTTTGATTCAACTGTTAGAGCCATTGCAGAAGGTTATATGATCCTTGATTATCTTGTACTTGTAGAAAAAAATGGTAATATAAGTAATCTTATATATCATATTATATCATTTTATTAGCGTTTTAAATATATATATATATATATATTTCAACAATGTAACAAACAACAGTTTTAATGATACTATAAAACTATGAATGTGTTGATAGTAAAAATGTGCAATTGTAAAAAGTAGTGAACCTTATCTTTTTTAATGAGAAGTGCTTTTGGGTGCTTGTACTTCTTAAATGTAAAACAAAGCAAAATAGTATCCTAAGCATTTTGACGTGTTTGTCCATGTAGGTAAATAAAGCTCAAAATGTTTAGTGGACGGCGGTCACACCTTTCAGTTGAAGTGCTCTATAAATAGAATTGAGTTGTGTTGTGAGTGTTGAGCTGAGCTTGGGCGGCACAGTGTGGCTTAGCACATCTGGCTCGCAGTTTAGCGGTACAGGGTTCGATTCCGGCTCCATCCCGCCTGCGTGGATATTGCATGTTTTCCTTATGCTTGCGTGTTTTATCTCCAGGGACTCCCGTTTCCTCCTACATTCTAGAAACATTCATGGTAGGTCAATTAGGCACCCTGAATTGTCCTTAGGTGTGATTGCGAGTGTGAATGTCTGTTAGCCTCTGTGTGCTCTGCGATTGGCTGGCAACCAGTTCAGGTTGTCCCTCACCTACTGCCCGAAGTCAGCTGGGATGGGCTCCAACGGCTCAGATAATGGATGGGTGGATTGATGAGTTGGGGTCAAACATCACATTTGAATTCCCTTGCTAATCAGTCACTTTAATGCACACTGTTGTCGTGAAATATAACATGCATTTAGATAGACAAGAAATTCTGGTTATTCTCAAGCCTTTGTGCATTTAATTGTTCAATTTCTTTTGGTTTGCAGTAGTAGTAGTAAAGATGCATTGATAGAACACTAACTATTGAGCTGCCTTCTTGTAAATAAATCATGAGAAGCTCTTTACACACTGGCTTTTAGTCTGAATGTAGCACCCAAATGTTTGTTAACTCTAATGCAAACATTATTGATTGTATTTATTAGATGGGCTCTAAAAGAATACTCTCTCTCTACCAGTTTCTTTGTGCGTGATTGTGGTTGGGCTCCATCAATGCAATCAGGTCATTCCACTTTGTCTCCGGCTGCCTTTTAATCGTTGGGTGCACTGCGCCTCGGGGCTTTGATCGGATATTTGTCTTCAACCAAAGCATTTTTTCCTCCTTTTCTGACATTTGAATGCTCCGTAAATAGCAGCTGTGGTGACTTATTGGTGCAATGCATAACATCATATGCATAACATACAGATCGGCCTTGAGGACTAAGCAGGGAGAGTGTGACCTCATTGGCCCTGACCCACATCACGGCACATAAGGCATCACTTGTTCTGCCCTGCACGCCCTTAGTCTACAAACATCTATACTATTGCACCACTCCACATTCAACGTCTTTTATTCTTTGTTTTCATTCAACTTCCACAGCTTGCTGTCACTTATCTTCAAGTGCTCTCACTCTCCTCGAGAGGCTGTGTGAACTATATGGCCAGAGAGAGCCTTGCCCATTCATCAGTGTCACAGCAGCCCATCCCTTGGCTTCATTACTGTGTAGTTAATGGCACACATCAGTGCAGTTTATTTGCTATAATTAGCCATTCCCATTTGGCCAGCACTGCCTTATGCTGCCCTCTGCCACATCATGCTGTGTTGTTGAACCTATCCTGAAAGAGTTGTTACAGCATCTACACTGTATTTCAATTTGACAACTTGCATTGTGTCACGCCGGATTGCAATGAAATAAGTCATTAGCCTTATTAAACTTTATGAGGGCTTGGTCTGTTAAAAGCAGTGGAGTGTAAAACTCAGCAGGGTGAGACTGAGGGACTCAGTTAACATGGAATAATTAGTTATGGCAATATCAAGGGAAAAAAAAACGCTGTTTGAGGTTCCTCTCGTCTTGAAACTTACGTTGCTTTCTTTATTCCTTCTCACAACTTCTTATCCTTACATTACATCCCACTCAAGCGCCTCTCCGCCATCAGTAAGCCCATTTTAATCAACTTGTCCAAAGTCTCTCAGAATCCTTCCCACTGCCTGATATCGCCTTCCTGTTTTTAAAAGCTTTAAAAAGCTAATAGACTACTTATACATCTTTAATCATGTTCCAAAAGATGAAAAGAAGGAAAGGTATTTAGTATTGAGCAGGAATGTCACCTACATCATTCAGATTACCGTATTTTCCGCACTATAAAACGCACCTAAAAACCTCCAATTTTCTCAAAAGCCGACAGTGCGCCTTATAGTCCAGTGCGCCTTATATATGATTCGTGGATGAGGACTAACTTAAGTAAGCTTTACGTGTTTATTTTGTGTGTTGTGTTATATTAACGTTTGAGCAACGTTTAGTTATTGATGTATTGTTATTATTTTCACTATTTCGAGTGTTACTATATTGTGATTGCATTAACGTTTGAGCAACGTTGAGTTATTTATTCTATGCGCCTTATAATCCGGTGCGCCTTATATATGGACAACATTTTAAAATGGGCCATTCATTGAAGGTGCGCTTTATAATCCGGTGCGCCTTATAGTGCGGAAAATACGGTAAGTCAAAGTGTGATATAGTTGAGGGCAAGAGATCAGCCTTGCCAATAGAGCTCCGGACGTCACGTGACTATTCTCGCATGCGTTTGTTCACGCAGCCACATCGACAGTAAAGGAATGCCAGCACTTCAATGACTGACAGTGGAGCGTAGCGTGAAAACTAGCATTTATCTCTCAACATTCCGTCTAAGTAAATTCACACCTCGCTTTGATGGAAAGGACATAATGAGATATATACATGCACACACTGGACAGGATATTGGATATTGTGGATCAATAAAGCACCGGGGGTTCTTTTTTTCAACAATGGTGACGGCAGATAGAGAGAATGCCCCGGCCCGGATCAGCAGTACACAGAATTTTTTTTTGGGCGGATGGCGAAGCAGCGGCGTGCTCACTCACGTAGCCTGCTTGTTGATGGGCCTACTTGCTTTAACATAAAGCAAATCAAAACATGCCACTATTAGGATTCAGCACTTCCCAAGAGGTTAATTTGCTGCTTAATACATTAAACTCAGCATGACTAATAAGAGTCTTAATCAGTCTTAATGATGTCTTAAGTGAAGTATAATTCTTGTAGTGTCAATGGTTACCGCAGCAACCACATGGTCTAACCCAGGAAATCACTAAGAAGCCAGCAAAGCATTTTAACATTGAGAAAGGTCATAGGTCGAGGAGAGCAGCGCATTATGCATCCTGTACAACAGCTCAAACTTTTGTCTGCTCTGTTAGAGGGTTCGGCCATTTGAATAAACCAAGATCCATTTGAATCTTGAAGTTTTAAAAAAGAATTTTGTAAAAGGTACTCAACAAAGAAATGAGTAATTATCTCAAAGCATAACAATCGCTCTTTACCTTTACCGCTGTTGGCAAAGTTATCCACTGAGAGAAACCTCAACGTGTGATTATCAGTCTAAAACCGATTGCTTCCTTTTGCTAATTTGTACTAATTTTGATAATTGTACGTCGTAATGAGCCAAAACTAGGCTCTGTTGCCATGTATGGTCAGGTTTGTTCAATAAATGCAATTCATTGCAACACGAGGAAGAGATTAGGAATTAATCAACGCGCAATCACACTGAATTCATATTTAAGGCTGTGAATGTATTTCCTCTTTTATGTAATAAGTGTTTATCGAATAATTCTATTCATGTTGTAACTCTTGTGGTCTATTTCTTACAGCATTTTTATAAGATGAGTGGAAGTTAGTATTTTAATGAGACCCACTAGCATCCTATTGATAATACTGGCAACAGAGTTTGTGATCATGCCTTTAAATGTTTATTTTCCTGTTCACTAGCAAGATCCATATTTTGAGGCCCATCAAAATATGATATTTAAAGGATTGCAGATGCA
The DNA here is from genome assembly GCF_901709675.1 of Syngnathus acus. Classification (NCBI taxonomy): domain Eukaryota; kingdom Metazoa; phylum Chordata; class Actinopteri; order Syngnathiformes; family Syngnathidae; genus Syngnathus; species Syngnathus acus. The sequence goes on along the minus strand of NC_051092.1, from coordinate 8,807,627 downwards.
GCTCCTCATGGCTGGTGCCTTTTGTCTCATCTTTGTTGTTGTCTGGGTCATGCTAAGTTTATATATGTTTACTCTTCTTTGCCTTATTGCAACCCGAACAATGTGGCCGAATGTGACTGAACTGAACAACATGGGCAGAAACGCACACGTGGATGCCAGGTAATTGATGCTTACACATTAACCAAACACGTTGCAATGGTAAAACTGCGACCGGGGTACAGCACAGGGTGTCTTGAGTTGGTGCACGGGACAATGAAATCTCAAGACTGTCAAAATGTTCTAGAGAGAAATAAAATGTCACCCCCTCAATAGATGTACTTTATATGTTTATGTTTGCTGCATGGACTTCACACATGCATTTTTACCTTCAGATAGAGTAAAAATTAGCAACTGTCTTTTTATTTTGAATCTCTCTATTTTAAATAAATGGATCACGTGTTTCGCACTTGTTCTCTTCTGCCAAAGAGTTCTGAGTAAAATACTGAAAAGAGCAAATCAACTGTCCGCCACAAATTTCTTTTCTCGCTACTAGGTTCCTTCTACTGCCTCTTTGTTCAGTCTTCACTGGACTATTTGAATTCAGTCAAATGCTCTGCACTGTATAGCATGGCCAGGCTACCCAGCAAAATACTTTCATTCATTCAATATTAATTAAAGGTTATTTATTACATAACTATGCTCACTACACAGTGCACCCATGTATGTGGATGAACCAAAAGTACTAACCTTACACTTACAATGCTAAATGGTGAGTGCTGCGGGCAACATCATTGATGCTGCTGCTTGTGATGCTTTTGGGTTTGAGGCAGGAACAGATTAGGCAGAAGAATAGAGAGGAAACGGCTAAATGATCAGTATTCCACATGGCCTCCTCCTGCTGGCTCGACTCGTAGTCGATTGGCTTCTATTAACCTGCCAGTCTGCTATTCATTACTTCATTAGAGGCAGCATGGAGGCATGAGGAAGTCCCGTCACAGTCCAGTAGTTCGTACGGACTTCTCTGCACTCGCTGGAGTTCACCACCTTCTCTCTCGCCCACCTGCAAGCTGCACCTTGAGATCAGCTTATGAATGGAAATGCCTGGTGGAGAACTCTCTGGAGCACTTTCTGGATGCATGAACTTCAGTGGGTGGCAAAAAAGAGGCTTAGTTTTTTGCATTCTGCATGTGCTGGCCTGAATACATTTAGGTTTACTCGACATACACTGTCTTGTTTAATGGGACAGCCTTGTAGAGATAAATCACACCCTAAAATTGAAATAAACCTAGTTAGGCATAGCTGTACAGCAACGCTAAATGATATAACACTTATAACACGACGTTTTATTCAAATATCACGATATCTTGAAGACACTTTCTCTACTCTTTATACTATACAGTACTTTTTGGCAGCTTTTTGCTAACTTACAGTAGCCTATGACTGACAGGGTACCTGGTTATCACCTACGACTCCCCCACCTCATCTCCCCTTGACAACTGCTTCATTTGCAGGTTTTCACACATCAAGGTTAAAGTTGGAAGTGTCCTGCTGCTTTTAGACTTCTGCTCAACAATAGATGGAGAATTGGAGCAGTTATCAGACATAGTTGGATAGAGCATCCCTTTGATCATGTTGAGCTCTGAAGGAGCCTGAAGGCTACACTTACACCACGACCAATCGGACTACAAACTTGAAGCTTTTGGCTTGGGCCCTCTTGGAAGTTGCTGTCACCGAAAGCTTCTTTGACTTCCATTTTCGGCGATGACTTTTTCTGAAAGCTTAGGCTTTCTTTTTCCAGAGTGGATGAGAGTCGGAACACAATGCATTGGCGAGAATGATGGTCTTGCAGTTTGAAAGAGCATGCGATCTGAACATAGCAATTTCCTCTGCCATTCCATTCCTTCAGAAAGCGAGACAAATGTTTCAGATCAAATCACAGTTTTTATCATAGTTTTCTTGAGTGAAAATCAGTGAAATAACAAAGAGCGCTATATCATTAGTGTAGGAGGAAAATAAATTATCAACCCAAGTTATGCACGCTGGAGGCGTTCTTGGACTGTTCACTTTGCTCGAGGAACATTTTCCTACGTTCCTCTGATGTAGGAGGTAATAATTCCATCAAAAGGTTATTTGTTTGCAATTTCACAATTTTGAGGCAGATTCGTGTAAAACTGAGGGTCTAGGATAATTCTTGGTGACTTCGAGAACATTTGGTGTTGATGCAAACTAGATTATGCCGCCTTGGTGGATGTCTGTGCCATTGTGGTTCTATTTTGAATTTTCAACCCACACATACACACTGCCTCCTCACCCCCAATTCAGTCTTTTCTGACTCTTTCTTAATGGGACATATTGGAAAACCTTTAGTTCTCATTAAGTTTTATTGCTACCAGCACTCCCCACCTCGTCTTTTAATCACAATCCGTCCCCTGGTGTGTGCGTGCGTTCGTGTGCAAGCATGTATGTGTTTTCAGTTGTGTCTAGCTTTATGGAGCCCCCCCCACCCGCCATCCTCCAGCAGGCAATGAACCACTCTTTGTGTAATCCATACCCAAAACCATAGAGAACCAACCCCACCCACCTCAACCCATGTTTGCTATGAAGGCGCCACCTTTTATTGCATCCCATCTGAATAGCAATGACACAGTAAGCCAAATAGAGTGCAATCCAAATACAAAAGAGGAGAGTGAATAGGCTATAGATTTCTTTGTTATATGATCTTACACAAACCCTTATGTGTGCATATTGTTGGGTTTTTCTTTCAATTTTTTGCTTTTAACTACGCAGATGCACAAGTGTTGACCATTCTGTCACTGTGCTGTATTGACTTGCTCTAACTTTTGCTCTTTTCACTTTGATTCGAGCATCTACAGCAATGCGAATACGGTACATAGTTTTCTGGCTGTTCAGAAAGATGACTGTGTCACACCAGTATGCTAATATCTTGTCACTATTTTTAGGTCAGATTTTACTGAACTCATGTCTCCCTAGGCCCACTATTTTTAGGTCAGGTTTTACTGAGCTCATGTCTCCCTAGGCCCACTATTTATCCATGATTACTTAAGTTTATATGGAATTAACTATAGTGCAAAGGCTACAAATAAAAAATAAAAGGAATAGCTTAAAACTATTATTGACAATAAAAAATAGATAAAAGATAATCACGATTGCACTTCATCTACATTACTATGATCATTACGCTAAAATGATTAAAGTGAAGCAGATGATGACGGCAGTCTTGCTTGCCAGATTTCCTAACAGTGTCCATGTTTTTTTCTCTAGATGGAGAGAGACAGACGGAGGGCTCAGACACCAGCCGCAAGAGGGACACTCGCTCCTCAACTAGCCACCATAAGAATGAGGACACCAGCGACAGTAGGGAGGATGAAGCGGCGGTGAGTCGCTCGTGTGCATTTGCTCGTGGTCTTTTCTCTTTGCTGTCAGCCGGAATAGGTTCCAGCTCACCCGTGACCCTGATTAGACAATTTGGACAAGAGTCTTCAGTGAACCTAACATGCATGTCTTAGTAAAATACAGTCGGAGTGGCCTACCTGGAGGAAACCCACATAAGCACACATGTAAACTCCAGACATTAAGTCCGCAACAGAGATTCAAACCCCAGACCTAAAAAGTGTGAAGTGATGACTTGACCCTTCCCACAAATCATCAATCACATTAAAATTATCTTACAGCAACTGATGCGGAATCATAAATTGAATCAGCTTAAAAATGTTATTCATACATGAAGTGTCATATTTTCAAATGTAATTCAGTGTGAAAAGATGTGTAATCAACCAAATATATTCCTTGTCTTGAGACTCAGTGTCTTGCCATTTCTTGAATGTATTATCTCAGGCATCAAACTTATTTCTTATTCCTTCCCTTGTTTCTTACACTTTAAAGTTATAAGTGCAACATCATTCATCCTTCCCTCCATTTTCTATAGCGTCTGTCCTCAGTCGGGTAGTAGTGAGCTGGAGCCTATCCCAACTGACTTTGGGTAAGAAGTGACTTACAGCAGTTGCAGACAAACCAACTTAAACCAAATTGTGAGGCCGTGTGCTACCATATTCACGTAACAATATGTGCTTAACCACAAATAAACAGTAGCATGACATAGTTTAGGCTGAATGCCGTATACTGTATTTCCTTTGTCTCCCAAATCGATTTGAAAGAACACTTGAGGAAATGTGTTGAAGAGAGCGTTAAATCCGCTTTATAGCACTCAGGTTTTGCCTCAGCGACGACCAAATAGATAGCGATATTCTCGTTGAGTCAGTCTAGTGCGACGGAGCTGCGAAATTCTGCTGAAGTCACAAAAATGTGCCAGAAAGTTAATGATTAGCCTACTGCTATTGAATCATTTTAAATGTGTCACTTGATCATTCGTTGTCTGAATGGTTATCTCAGAAAATGATTAGTGGAGGTTTCATTCTCAGGTTGTACACAATGGTAGGACACACATCTTAGAACTACTATCTAGTATATAAAACTGTATGAACCCCCCCATTTCATATCTCTGAGCATTATGTCAGTATTGTTTGAATCAATTACAGTTACATGAGCCTATAGCAGGCCGATGACAAGTTTGAACACAAAATGTAAAATAATCTATCAACTGCATGACCTTTTTATAAGTTAGAAGGAGCAACGGCAACCAACAGAAGTGTTTTTTTTTTATGTGTGCAAGACTCCACGTTACTGACACGAGACATTGAAAATGAACTTTAATCGCTTGCATATAAATAGTTTGCTCACTGAAGTGTCTTCCTACACTCCCTCAAAATATAAATATCCCATGCTGTCATTGGCATCAGTACTTGTCTTTGAACCAGCAGTATATTTAGGAGACGGTGAGCTAACTTGCTTGAGGCAACAAGATAAAATACTTGGTGTGAATCGTACTAGAGTATGTCAATTCTCTGTATATTTTGACAAATGTCACGCACGTTTGCATTCTCTGCAACTTACTGTGTCTCAATTTTTCTTTGTGGTGACAACCGTTTGACTGTGAAAGTTATTTAGATTTTCATTATTTACCATGACAACATTTAAATTGAATCATGCTTTACCAGCGTCCAATTAATTGCGTTTCGTCTTTCAGTGGTAAACAACAATATTTACCTTTCCTAATGTGCCTACGTCTTATCTTTTTGCTGAACCTAAAAAATGTATTCTTCCCAACAACTAAAACATCCCTGATAACCATTCATTACAAACCTTTTGACTCTGAATGCGCGTGTGCTTGCTTGTGCATACGTGCACATGACCTATGATGGCATACTCTTTACAGTTCTGTCTTGTTTGCAGCTGGCACAGCAACATCGTCCAGAGGATGAAACTAACTATTAGAGTATTCCTGTGAGAGCGGTCCATTTTTTCAAAATGTCACTGCCAAAGGTCAAAGCTGTTCACATTCTGGGGCCTGAATGTCAGACAGCAATTTGTGTGTGTGCGTGCGTGTGTTTGTCTCTAAGGGAGTGAGAGACATTATTCAGAGGAATTATTCAGTTTAATGTACTGTTATATGGGTCAGGGGGACAGAACCCCCTCATCATTATTTGGCTGCTCTGTTAAATTTCTTGATTGTGCTACACTAATAGCTCATGTTCGACATTTTATACATTGGAGTTACGTTACTATGGATGAAAATAAATAGAGCACTTACAGTTGCGCACTCTTGAAATAAATACATATATACATACCTCAAAGAATATGGATTGACTTGATTGAAAAATGATAACTACTTGTCTCTCAGAGAGATTTTAAATTGTAATTATCTGGTCTTTGCTATTTTTTCACAAATTAAATAATTAGAAAAGTATTCTTGATCTTGAAGAAGTCTGTATAAGCACAAGAAAATGGATTCTCATTTTAAATAAAAGCAAGCATAGATTTGTGTGTGTGGGGGGCAGGGGGTGTAAAATGGAAGAAGCAGAGACTAAAATTTACATGTTGAAATGTGACTGAGGAGAAAATTGAGATGAGATAGGCAAGATCTCACATCATTACATTCTTCTTCACTTCGCTGTGAAAGGTTCACACAGCGAAGCAAATTTTCACTTACACGTGTATTTTGCATAAGACGCCCGTGACCCCCGTGGGGACAAGCGGTATAGAAAATGGATGGATGGATGTCTAAAGTAAAAACTCACAACAGGGTGCATCCTTATTTTTGTGCAGACGCAATGTTTGCTGCCCAGTCCAGAAAATTTAGATGACCGCTCTGCAACTTGTTGGACGTTCTGACCTCACAAGATTGGCAGAAAAGAGATGTGTTCAGAACCAACAATGCCGAGAGCAAAATGCTCCGGTTTGCGTGCGTCCACGAAATTACCAACACACCTGATTTTACCAACCTCCGTGTAGATTTGCAAAATCCCTCACACCAGAATTGGTTGGTCATGAAAATAGTCATGAAAAACGTCCATGATTTTTTTAATGTAATACATATCTTAAAACTACTTAAGTGGAGAATAAAGGCTTGGAGATAAGTATTGTAACGTATAAGAACCTTGGTATATTTACGTGTTTTGACCTGAAATGACAGTTTTTACACAGAGTAACATTGTGGGCATCCATGTTGCAACGTCTGAATTTCTTTAAACTGAGCTGCTGCTATTTAAAACAAGCGAGGAAACATCACATTTGCTACCACTGAGGTGGGAAAGTGAATATAGCAGTTCTGTCAACATGGCCCGAGGGTACAGCTAATTTTAGTGTCGCTGAGAAGACCCTCATCTTACCCTGTACAAGCTCTCTGTTGGCTTTAGTCAGCCATGTTTTTATAGCCACAATTTTGTCTCCGAGTCAAAAAATAGTCTGCATTGGTCTTTATATGATTCCTTTGAAAACATGAGCCAGTATTATGATACTATTAAAAAAAATCCCTCAGTGGAAGTGTTATTTAAACTTTTTTTCCCCTTCACTTATCTCAAGAACTTCAGTAGCAGTATAAGGATTTGGCTTCATGACTGAGCTTTTGTGCTTTGAAACTAAGACGTTCCAAGGACATTCTCACACTCTGTCATATTTTTAGGAGCAAGATAAAACAATTTCAGACGAAAGTAAAGATTTGCATAAAAACCATAAACAATGGATATTGATTCATTGTTGACATCATATGTTTTATGCACAGATTAGCCTTATACATTCTTATGCAGCAGCTTTTAATACGCACGCACGCACAGATGCTTTTAAAACACTGATGACACTCTAACAATGAAGTCATGTTAGACCACACATACACATTAAGATAGAAAGCTCTTTCTGTGAAGGAGGCACTGCTACGATCTATAACCTATTATCTCGCACAGTGCTGATATTTCGATTTTAATTGGAATATTCAAAGACAACTTCAGCGTCATGCAATTCCATTTGGATACAACATCACAAGCAAAATTACAAGAACTGGAGAAGGAATTCCATTGTGTGTGAGTTATAGGGAGTTTCTATTTGGTGAAGGATAAGATGTATAGAAAATCAATGCATGTCATTTAGCTGGAAATTGCACATGAAAGCGTCAAAACGTGCTTTATTCTATATCATTAGTTTTTCTTCCTTCTACACTATACGCATTGACTTGACCAGAGTTGAACTAAATCATTTCAATGACCTATGAGCTTTGACGAAAGAGTACCAATGTAATCAACCATAGTTTTTTTAACATCTACATTGAACTGAGCACGATTCATAGTTATAAGCCCGCTTCACTGGTGCACATCAATTAGACTCAGTTTAACAATACAGCACATACAATTGTGTGATTTTAAAACGTTATGTTAAATAGCACACAGATGACAATCTGTTTCCTTAAATAAATTAACTGTAAATGTCACCATGTTGTAAAACCTCTGTTCTTTTTCTCCCACAATATAAGAAGAAGAAACACACTGTCCTGCAGAAGTGCATATTGGATGACACCTCCGTGCTGAAACAAGTAGAACCAGAGAGGGAGCCAGGTGTTAATGTCAGAAATAGGATATTGCAGCCCTTCGCCGAAGGCTCCCTCCAATGCTCCACGGTCTATTAGTAATGCATATTGAGCTTTATCTTGGTTAATAGTGGGAGTCCAATTACATCTCACAGGATACAATCTAGACTGATCTAGTGAAAATGAATCATTACTGGAATCTATTTCTTGACACCTTTAAAGAGCAAGCTGTGAAAGTAAATGGTCCAAAAGCAAAGTGTCTTGCCAAATATGCTAAAGCTATTTATTTAATTTTATTTACTTTTATAGCTTAATAAAAATTAGCTGTACTGTTCATATGTGTACGTCTACCGGTTGCTAGAAAACTATAAAAGTATAAAGATTTTAGTCGTACAATTTAAGTCAAAAGGCAATGGAGAGATTTTTGATGGGGGGGGGCTGTAAGAAAATAGATTTGCTGTTCAGCAATTTATAAATTACAAACACACCTGGTCCCTGTTTTACATTCTAAAATATTTCATGCAGATAATGACTGAAGAAAAATGCTCTTATTTTTTATGTTGATAAATCATGTGCCATGCATTATGTAAAGTACCCCGCGTTCCATCAAGTGAAGGCTAGCCATCCTTCTTCCATGTTAACGACACCCGAGACTGTTAGCCAAGGTTAAGGTTTTTTGCAACGAAGGTCACGAGGAGATGGCAGTTGAGAAGAAGGGAGAACAATGGCAGATCTTTCTAACCACTATGAAAAGCAACATCACTATCTGTGTCTAAACAAACAAATATTTTAATCATGGCAGCTTTAGAGCGGCACATAAATTGCAGCAGTCGCATGGCCACTTTGTTCACCTCCAGTTTATTTCAAGGCTGTAAATATGACCACAACATATCTCCCTGGCCTTGCTGATAGTTTATGGGAGATGGGAGGTAGTGGTATTCTGTCACAGACCCTGAGCACTGACGAGGGGCAGCCAACCGGAACTGATTAGTAAATAAACCCACAATGTCCCCTCGATACACTAAGTTACAGAATTGGCATGTTTTGTAATTCCTTGGCTTCCAAATGACCTAAGGGATGAGCAACAGGACTCAATTCTGTAGGTACCATGTATATTTTGCATTTTAAATATTGTCACGCTCTGAAAAATCAGTTCAGTGGCAGCGCTCTCGCTCTCTCTCGCTCGCTTGCTGGTTGGTTGATGATTGGATCTGCAGCCAGCCAAGTGGAAATGGATGTCCCATGAGGCGTTTGGTCCGTCAGCCTGACCGCCCCTCTGTGGATGTCTGCATCTTGCCCACGCTTTGCCCGCCAATTTCCTCTCATTTGGTGTATCACTCCTCTTTTACCAAATGAACAGAAATTTTGGACTTCAATGATGGAGTACGGTGCCATCCTTCTCAATAGCCGAACAACCAACAAGAATTGTCTCATTTTGTCAAACAATTGTTTTCTTTCCTTGAAAGTCTGTCAAGGCTTTGATCCAATTCAAGGAGACATGTATGAACGGAATGTAAAAAAACAAAACAAATCTGGGTAGGCTCAAAGAAAAGCAGCCACGAAGATAGAAAACGGTGAATAAATTGTTTTGACAATAAGGCATTGAGCAATGTTACATAGCATAGTGACATAGTGGATGCACATTTTTGTACACGGGTAGAACATGAAGGCATTAATTGGGCCACTGTGAGATCACGTCAATGCTGCAAACTTAAAACATTAAATTCCCCATCCGTCACTCATGAGTCCCTAGGATTGATGATTAGTTTCTCCCACTTATAGCAACAAAGCTTGTGAGGTGTTGTAAACAATACTAAATGTGCACATGTAGTATTCAAGTGTATCAAGTATCGTTGTGCGTGGTCAGACGGAAATTTCAAAAGATCACAGCACTGGATTGTTCCAAGAATTCACTGGGATGTCAAAATTGGATGGATGGTTATTTCTATTGTTTCTATTATCTATTATTTCTATATCTTGTTTCGATACTTCTTCGCAGAGGTTAGTGATCTGAGTGTTTATAGTCGCGAATTGCATTGAATTGGGAAAATACTAATTGTATAATGTTGGTGTTTGAACAAGTTGTACACATTGTTTTCCACTAATATTTTTTAATTATTTTGCATGGATGATGCAAATACGGAGTTGATGCCTCTGGATTAGGCCCAGACATGCAGTATGCGTCGCAATGCCTTCAGCATTTATCTTCTGTTTACACTTTATGCCATTTGTAGTTAATGTATGTCTCTAAGAGTGTATAATTAAACTTCAAAGACCATGGTTAAGCATCAAAGTTAGTTAGTTGATGTAACCACAGTGAGTTCGTAATTTTTCAAGCTCTGGGGTGTTTACAGATCTGTTATTTGAGGTTGTTGAAGGGTTCACTCTAGAATTGCTTTTCCTCTGGGTATTTCTTTGCTTTCAGTCACTCAATCACCTCTCAGGCATTTGTCAACTTTGCCATAGGTTCATACAGGCCGGAGGTTCAAATTGCAGGCAGGGCAATGCTCCAATGGTGATGTTTGCAATGCTTTCATCACGTCTCATAAAATGTATGGTCATTTTACGTACTGAATACAATATGTACATCTACATGTAAATAATGGGCAGAGTTTGTTTTTATTAATAGCATCGCTATTTTTGTGCGCAGATCAAATATTGAAAAAGATCTAATAAAACAGCCCCATGTACATTATTTATTCATAAAATTGAAAGGAGTGACTCTTGACTTGATACAGAGGCATCAGGCGCAGCGTGCATTTCTGTGTGTGTGTGTGTTTTGGAGTGTTCTTCTGAGGGGGCTTTGTGGTGGACCTCTCGTCTATGTTATTTAGGCTTCTCACCAGGAGGCCGGCATTTAGTTATTTTTTCCTTTGTTTCTGAGTTTTGTCTTGTTGCTCTGATGACTTGTATTTTGTTGCACTTGTTAGTTTCCTTTGATTGCGCCGTTGTGAGTTGGCACCCTTTTCTTAGAGCCTATTAAGTTTGCGCTCATGTCATCTGTGTGTCTTTTATATATTTTTGTATACCCACACTGAGGTATGAATGTTGCTGGACAAGAATTTCCTGAGGGAGCAATTCCAAAAGATGACTAAAGTTGAGTCTATGTCTAAACAACAACAACAAAAAATACAATGAGCTGTATAGTATTTGTAGACATGATGTAAAGTGCTATGATTCTTTTTTTTTTTTTTTTTTTTTGTTAAACCCAGCTCAGTATGGAAACCATTTTTTCTGCTTCTGTTGAGTTTAGTGCACCGTGTCATAACACACACTCTGTTTATCTTTCTCACCTCCACCCATCTGCGTTATTTCACTGATATAAATTTGAGGGTAGACATTGTAACGGTATGTTTGGGCTTGAAAACTTTTGGGAATAAATATCCATGAATGAATCACCTTCAAAGAAACATTATACAAAAATGTATCAACTGCAAACTGACTAATCGCACCAAGTAGTCCAACCTTCAATACAGGTACGTACGTTTTGGTGGAATGAATTTAAATAAAATATAATCAAATATTTATCATCATACAATGACTCGCAAACAGATTAGCACCACCAATATTCAAATCTTGAATGCTATTCAAGCTTTTAAAGAATTTTTCCGAAAATCAAGTACTTTATATTGAGCAAAAATTCCAGTTCCAATGTGGGCCATGTCTTTGATAAACATTTTAGTGTAATTCAACAAGCTATATTTCTTCACTGACAAGACACGAGCTGATTGGTTGACACAAGGGACCGGTTCTGACGAGAACATGCTTAATTAAACAAACAACAAAAATAACCAATCGAGTAAAACCGGACACAAACCAAAAGAAAACAAAACATAACATGAAAGAAAACCAAAACACAGACCATGACGGAAGATTTTGTGTTGAATATAATTACTGTATGTAACAATATTACATGTGGCCTGTCCGACCAAATTCAATGGACCTTTGGCTCATTGAAAAATTATATGTACTCTTTTAAAATTTTGTGTGTGGTGTGAACTCATCTAAACTTTTGAGCGCCCGTGCCAGATTAGGCCAATTCTGCTCCTGTTGCCACTTGATACAGGACAACAAAGAACATCTCAATTGTTCTTCTGCACAAAGAAGTTTACAATAGAAGCTAGGAAGGATAAGTCCCATGTATAAACTTGGAACGGTAAAAGAAAAGCATCTTCTGCCAAATCGCTGACAGATAAATACCAAGGGCCTAAAAGCATCATTACTCTGAATGCACGGAGTGAATTTACAATACTGGGACTGAACCAGATTGGTTTGTGTGGATTTCAAGAAGAGAAAGTCTGGATATCATGTTTTCGTGATTCCAAAAAACACATTTGCTCTCAAGTGTCATTTTTCGATTCATCATTGCCGTTTCTCCTTTCCTGAAGCAATTTGTGTCCTTGGTTTTCTCAGATGCCCTCACCTCTTGTCCTTGTATGTCCATCTCATGCAATAATGTATCGGCGCCTGTGGTGAGTTTGCCCGTGACTCATACCCATCATTGATTTTTGCTGTCCTTGTACTGTTCGGACAGAGGCCGGTCTCTGGGAGCCTGTTGATTGATCTCTTCGTGATCTATCGACTGTTTGGCTGCACACAATTGCTGTGTGTTCTCTACTCATCTTCAGCCACTGTGTGCCTTGAATAGGTCATCAGTGTTATTTTTTTTACCTCCCTTTTTTGATAATCACGACTTTAATCAAAATACCACCATTCAGAGTTCATTTAATCACAAAGGGGTGAGTGAGTTATCTTTAGAAATGCATAGAATAACAGAAATATTTTTTTAAACCATATATAATTTTAACTTGGTTTTAAGCAAATTGACTTTTTCTTTTAGTTTAATAATCCTTTATCTCACACTGTTTAAACAGCCTAAACAGGCTGACCGAGTGTCTCTTGTCTAGAACTGAGTGATCTGATTGCCTCAGTTGTGCTTGTCAGAATATCAATTCTTCTAAGTGTCTCAGTAGATTTATTCTGTCCTTAAACACCCTTCCACCTTGATTTTTCTTGCTCGAGCCAGTAAAAGTTTGCTGGTGTATTGACACATTGGACGAAGTTAGTGTCTGGGATGCATGGTTAGAGTCAGAGGGGCAGCTGTAGGCTCTTGTGAGATGGCAACTAGCTCAAGAAAACCAATTTTCATTGGCGTTTTCAATTTGGGGCTGAGTGGACAGGAACAAGTGTATGTTAATTGAAAGAAGGAATCAATTGTGCATTCTTTGTGAGAGTGTCTTTATCTATGCTGTGTTCAAGACTCAGATTTTTTAGTGGTTAGTTAATAAAAGCTTTGCAGTGTATGGTATTAAATTGTTTTAGTGCAAAATAAACAAGATAGGAATATGTATAAATGTAATTCACTAGCTTGTTAAATCTGATTTTCATTTCAGTGTCTACTTGACTTTTAAAATGTTAACATTGTCGAACTATAACATTTTTTTTTCTTGTTTCACAGTGGAGGTTGTGGGTATGTCCTAAAGGGGCACATGAAAAAAAAGGACTGCCCATCAAACGTGTAAAAATTAACTCGTTGCTGCTCACTTGTCACAAACCATGTGTTTTCAGATGAGTGAAGCAGTGAGGTGTTAAATGTGTGATGGAGGAGTTTCACGTTTTATTTTCTGTGTGAGAATGACATGTCATTTAAACGCCCATAGTCGGCCATTTAATTTTAGCGGCCTCAAATCCTTCCCGTTTAATCTTGTACCGTCATGCTCCATTACCCAATGTGCCCAAAATGGGGCTGATCTGATCTTAATCATAGTGTTGCTACACTTGTAGTAATGACTGCAGGGAACAGCGTGTGGACAAAAGTATCTGTACACTTTATATCAGTGTGGGAAAGGTTTTCATTTGGTCCCCGTAGTGTATGTAAATCACCCACCAAATCATGCAGCTCACTTTACCGATAAAACACAAAAATACATTTTCATGCAAATGAGGATAGTGCCCAAGATTGTGAAACGTACGACTGTGTGAGATCAAGCTAAATGTTTGGTATTTAATTACAGTGTCTTGGAATAAATATATTCATGGAATCCAGGGCATCTTGACTTGAAGTCAAACGTTCCAAAAACCTTTGTACACACAAAAACTAATCAAAGTTCAACAGAAGTGCAGATAGGCTGGCCATATAACCGTAACAGATGAACAAAACAGAATGACAATAAGGATTGGAAAGATGTGGGTTTTTTTCCCTTGGGAACACCTTCACCCCACAGTAGGCTAATGTCTAATGTCACGCTAACAATTCAAAGAGCTCAAAATAAGTATTCTTTGCGACATGGTCCGTGGTCATTTTAAAGACATTTTACTGGAATGTGGAAACTTTATGCAGAAAGGTCCAAGCCTTTGAGTAAAATCGTACTAAAGCATATGTAGAGGGTAGAGGTTCCAAAGATTGTCTGTCTGGCATGGTCGTAGGTGTTCAAAGGGCCAGTAATTTTATTGCCTCTCAGGTGGACAATTGGTGCATAGCAAGTGCATATTAATGAACAGATGTGTGATGCGACATTGTTGACTTTGGCTCTTTTGGGAGTCTACATGTTTATACGGTCTGCCAGCAGGAGCAAAAAACATGTATTATAGAGAAATACAACATACTGAAGATGAATCTTATTTCTATGCATGAGTGTTCTATCAGAACCTAAAACAAATCAAACGAACTGAAAATCCCATCTCAAGCTTCAATTGTTTTTCATTCCAATTTTTTGTCATTTTTCAGAAAATATATGATAACTTATTATAACATAATGAAATCCATAATACTACTACATAATGGTAAATACTGTCATATACTTTCTAATGGTACAAAAATGTAGCAACCTTTTTTTGGACCTAAAATCATCTTAATACTGGACTGGTGGAGAAGACACAGTGAGTGCTACAGTGCATAGCCACAGCTTCAGGGATGCAAGTATTTGACCTGCCCCACGCGTTTAACAACCCACACTGTGGCCCTGGATTCAGAAAGTGATGTCATAAAAGCTCCTGTAGGCGTAGGTGTAGGTGGCCCCTACATTTTCCCCATATTGATTTTTTAAAAATATGTCCTTGGTTCTTCCTCACAGCCAGGAACTCACCAAACCCCTACGAAGCCTCATGTGCAAACAAACAAAACAGACAAACAAACAAAACAAAAAAGCAGGCAGAAAATGATCTGCAAAGTAATGCCATGAAAAGCCTCTTTCTTGTACCATAGGTAAGTAGTGTAAAATCAATGTGGTTTATAAGTCGTTTCTAAGTTGTAGAAGTGCTGTGGATATTACTCAATAAAGGTCAGCACATCCTTACAAGGAATGTGCATTATTCCCGAGTACTTCTGTTTCTCGCAGCAGACTGAATGGTGATTAGATGACACTAAAAACCAAGAAATCCAAGATGAGTGGCAGCTGTTGTGTTTACTTGCTGCCCCCTGTCACACTCCATCACAAGTAATCAGCCTGGATTGAAAGCAGAGACCCCACGCAGATGGCAAGCGGCGGCTGCTTATCTTGCTTTGTTTCAAAAATCACTCGTCCAGCACACTGAGTCATGCACGTTGTTATCCTGAATCTACTGTTCTACGCCTGTATCCATTTCAACGACTCTCCTACTAATCCAAGTGCAAGATCCTCTTACGTTATGATTAAAGGCTACCTCTGCCTACCCCTCCGAGTAGGTTTGTGAGGCTGCACTGAAACCCATCCTTGATCATTTTAATTACTTTGACCAAAGTCTGACAATCGAAATTCTCTCTTACACTTGATCTTAAAACGAGTGTTTTTGTGAAGCTATTGTGATTTGTTTACAACACTGAGACAACGCCCTCTTAAATATCCATTTTCTTTTATGTACCTGCGGAGAATGTTTTTTCTTTTTTTACTTTGCAATTAAAAGCTACTTTCCAGTGAGAGTGAAAGTTTATCACAGCAGAGCCTAATCACAAGTTTTTTTTTAATATAAAGTGTATTCAAAGTATATAAACATTTAGTGTATACAACAAAAAGTTGAATATATTGTCTTTGTTGATCCTGATGTCATCAATGTGTAATAGGGAAGCCACACCATGTTGACGTGTAAAGCTTGTCAGAGTGCATTTACATTGTAAGTGCCAGATATTTTATTTTTCTAGTTTAATCACATTTCAAAGATGGATCGCCTCCTCCTGAATAGTCCAAGCATTAACGATACAAAGCATAGGAAACAGGATCTGCACACTAACTATGTAAAAACTGTTAACAAAGGTCATGTTTGCAAGTGAAATGGTTGTGTGGGCAGACAGACTAAGGATACAAATGATTTTCTCCTTTTTGGTTCTGTTTTCTCTTCATTGGTGAGGCCAAATGCACAGTGAAGACAAATTTAAATGCCAGTTTGTTTTAGTCGAGAAGCCAAGTTGTCTATTTATATCAGTCAGAGAAAAATTACTTGCTGTGGACTTATGGAAGAGTTTTGCTTCTGCAAGGACACATTTTGTTTGTAAATCTGGAGTTATAAAGGGATTTTATATGTAGTGTATTCCAAGTGAAAAAAGCTGAAGTTCAATATAATTCATGGTGGCGTTTGGCTGTCTTGGTATTGTCTTTTTTCTTCTCTCTTGTAAATAAATTGTGTTCCTAAAAATTGTAAAATATATCTTATTCTTCTAACTCTCCTTCTTCTCCTCTCATCTTGGCAATAGCCATTAATCTTCCAAACAATGAATTGAAGCCGTGGACTCTATCACTCCCATTATCGACTGCTGCAGTCTTCTCTTATTTATGTTCCATTTTTCATTTTGCGCTTTTCCTCACTTAGCCAACCTCTGCTGTTGTCTCAGTGACCGCCACATACGTAATGTCGTATGAATAATGCAAGTGGTGAGCAAAAATAGAAGCACTGATTTCCTCTTGGCTTGGAATTCTGCAAGCGTTCAACTGAATAGTTGAATCAGATTTTTTTTTTTTTTTTTTTTGGACATAGACTTTGCTTAAAGAAAATTGGAATCTGGATGTGACCTCGTGCCTCCCAAAGCAGAATTGATACTGAGCTGACTAAAATGGCTGATTGCCAGATCATGGCTCTGATGCTCCTATTTCACCTTTGAGTAGTAATTTGTAGTGCTGAGCCAGGTTTGCCAGGACAATCTCTGCTAGATCTTAATGAAAATCTGAGGTGACTGGGGTCATTTTGACGGTGACTCTGTTAAATCTCAGTTTTCCTCTTCCACGTTAAGTATTGTTTTGTCATTGATTACACGTGATAACATTTGCGTTGCTCTATGGGGCTGCCCTCTTTGATCCCGATGAAATCTGCCGAGCAACAAGTGGGCATGCAAATGTATGATGTGAGAAATTGAAATGCGCATCAAACATTGAGAGAGCAATGTCATCTTTTTCTGTTACCGAGTGTAAAAATTCATTCTAATTTATTTTGTTGGTGTTTTTTACAGCGCTTGATTTTACTGTGCTACTTTTTGCTACATTAGAGAGAGAGACTATTTGTGTGTTATAAAATATGAATACACTTGTTCGTTGAGAAGGTGGGGTTGGAAATATTTCAATTAATTTATGAGACAATAGTCAAGAGGTGTTGTGAGTGCAAATCTGCGCTTGTGAGCTTTCGCATGACTTTTGCTGTGTTTACTGTTGGGCTGCAAAGTTTCCAAACTAACCAAACAACCCATTTTTTCTCATCCAGAAAAGTGAACTGGGTGTTAAACTCTTAGCAGCCTTCGATTATTTAGTGTTCTGAGCGCTGTATGTCCAATTGTTCTCTTCATCTCCAACTCTCATTTACTCATTTGTTGCTTCATTTTCTGTTGTCAGTCTCTGTGACTTTTTTGATGCAATAGAAGCTTCCCCCGTTTCAACAGTGATACAGTATTCCACTGGCAGTTCAAATCATGTGCCCATCAAATCTTAAAGCAGATAGTTAACCCATCTTTTTGCAGTAAAACCTCTAAAGTTGAAAACCAATGAGGCCGTAGAACTGAATTCCACCAGGTCAGTGTGTAATACATGCCTCTGTCCAACTACTGCTGTGCATGACACCACGCAGGACCACGCACTTCATTTTAGCGAGCGATACAGATTTAACTCTGCGCGTGCTTTGCTTGTTCATTAGGCTGTTGTGCAACATTTATTCCAAAAGAAGACTGCAGCTAGCTAAACAAGGGGTGTTAAGTGATGAGAGATGAAGAATAAACACTGGGTATACATTTATGTATAGACTTAGACTTAGACAAACTTTATTGTCATTTTGTCAACACTGGGTGTACACAAAACGAAATTTCATTGCATACGGCTTTCAACAAAGTAGTGATATTGCGGCTGGTTAAAAAGTGACATTCTATATAAAAATATGAAATAAGATAAGTATAAAGTACAAAGTGCAGCAGTGATAAAGTATGTAAACAGTGCAGGAGACAAAAACAGTATTTACAAGTGTGCAGAGGAATGCTAAGTTTGAATGTTCAACAGTCTGACGACAGCAGGGAAAAAACTATTGCAGAACCTGGTGGACCTGCAACGGATGCTGCGAAACCTCTTCCCAGAGGGCAGCAGGGAGAACAGTCCATGGTGGGGGTGTGATGGGTCACTGATAATATTACGGGCTCGGGACACGCAGCGCTGGGATGACAAGTCCTGAATGGAGGGGAGAGGAGCCCCGATGATCCTCTCTGCTGTCCTCACCACTCTCCTCAGGTTCTTCCAATCGGAGGCGCTGCAACCTCCACACCACACTGAGAGACAGCTTGTCAGAATGCTCTCTATGGTGCTTCGGTAGAACGTCCTCATGATGGGTGGGGGCAGGTGGGCTCTCCTCATCCTCCGCAGGAAGTACAAGCGCTTCTGTGCCCTAAACGTAACTCTTAAGCAATATGACTCCAGTGGTTGCAAACAAAGATAGTAAAGAAAATGCTATCATTATTACTTCAACAGTTAATTGGACATTTCTGTGATATTTAAAATTGTTAGAAACATGTGGTGCATTAGCAGCCATTACCCTTCGTCATCAAACTTGAGTCATTTTATTTGAATATTTCAGAATTAATGATTGCACCTATCTAATGACCATGAATGTTAAAATAATACTACATAAGACACCTATAAAGTTTATACTGAGTTAATGCTGTTCAACCGTAGAAGCTGCATTCCACTTTGATCATGTTTTGTTTGTTGCTGTTTTTGTGTGTTTGTGTGTGCGTGCGTGCGTGTGCATGCGTGTACTAAGACGTTTTGAACTCGTGTGCATGGGTGATCCTGGAGGGTGGGTGATGAAGCCATTTTAGCGAGGTGCCCCAGATCTGTGCTCCACTTCATCCCTTTCCCTCTGTCTCGCACACGGACTCCATCCTCCCTGCAGACCTGTGCTTGTTTGTGTTTAATAAGGGAGATTCGTTAGACTCATTGATATTTGAGGACACATTGGTTCTTTCTAATTGCGAGGACACGCGTGTATTGTGTGAACATGGAAGAAGGGAACCGCTAACTCCCAATGCAGCGGTACGATGGATTCACGAGTCAACCTGCATAACGATCATGCACTCGTTGAGATGCAGGCATGACAATACATGCAACTAACCCAGATTAACGACTGCTATTATTAAATGTCATAAACTTGAATGGTCCTAATTCATTATATTTTAAATCTTGTATCCTTCTAAGTAATTTGATGGATATTATAAAAGATTTAATAAACAGTTGCTTTCACTAGCGTGATTTGTGCTCCTCTGTTTTGCTGTTTTTAATAGTACATGAGACATGCTCCTTATTATCAGTCTTAATTACTGCAGAAACATGATGATGCAGTTTTGGGCTCAGTGCCAGAAAGAAAAAGTAGGTCCGCTTCCAATTTAGAAACTGACAGATTCTTAAAGTCTTGTAGTTTGTGATAAGTGATGACAACAGCTTAACAACATCGAGTCCGTTCGAGGGAAGAATGTGGTGCAACTGTAGGTCAACAACTTAAACTGAAGCTTTTTAGTTGCATCGATAAGCAGAGAGGTCGATTGCGCTAAGCAAGCATTTTTGTAAAAAGATCATTACTTTTCCATGATAATTATATATTATCTGCGATACAGCCATCATAGTTGGTTAGGCCTGATAATGAAAGCGGATTAGCTGTCAACTCAATTGACACTTTGCACATGCATCCTAGTTTACCAATGTCACGGCAACTTTTGCAAGAAGTCATCACATTTGAGATGAGTTTCTTAATCATTCTAAAATAGGCACTGCTTATGTCTATGTGTATTTTGTATATTAAAATTTCAATGTAGCGTATTTGATAAGTCTTGGGGCACTATTAGGTAAGCCGTTTTAGTAGTTCTATAATGACTCCATAAAATCAGCTCTTTGCCAAGGCTGAATTGTTAATGTGGAAAAAAACAGAAGAATTGAGTTGGCTTGTTCATCTATTCATTAGTTGAAACGGGAACTGACATTGTGATTCTGTAGAGTGGACTTCTTTATCTATGATCTGACAAATAACTTCACCAGGCAAGTTACTCTGTTCACCTCAATTCAAAGTTATAATTAAAGTATGGGACATTCATTCTTAGAATGCCCAGAACTTCTTTTTCATGTCAGAGTTTCGATATAAGCAGAATTTTGGGCTTGGGGAGGGGCCGTGACGGAGTCTGAATGGAAATGTAGGCTTTGGCTGATGTCATGCTGTTCTTCTTCAAGACGCCATTGGGACTGCCCACAGGGTCTCTGCTGGTTGCAGTCAAGTAGCCTACTTTTTGCCTCTGTAGTTTCCAGATGCCATCATAAACAGTCAATTCCATATTTGATTGTTCCACTTCTCTCTCAATAGCACTTTGCTGGTTGGAATTTCACACGGTCCTTAACTGAAAAGAATTAAACGAGAAGAAAATCTTATACATTCAAAACGTCTTTTTTATCAAAGTAAATTTGTTTCTGATTAAATTCAGACATTATCTGATTGTGGATGACTATACGACATGATCAATACTTTGAGCGGCTTCTATTACCGTATTTTCCGGACTATAAGGTGCACCGGACTATAAGGCGCACCTTCAATGAATGGCCCATTTTAAAGCTTTGTCCTTATATAAGGCGCACCGGACTATAAGGCGCACCATTAATGCATCATGTCAGATTTTTAATCCAAATCAAATCATTCTCCAATCTTTTTTATTTCAACTTCAGACGCAACAAAGTACTTTATAATCACAAAATAATGATCCATAGTCTTTTTGATTCATGATTCATAGTCTTCAGCGGGCCACTTATGATTGATTTCATGACACAATGCTTCAGGCCAGTTTAAATTTAGGAATTTGGTCCATATATAAGGCACACCGGACTATAAGGCGCACTGTCGGCTTTTGAGAAAATTTTAGGTTTTTAAGTGCGCCTTATAGTCCGGAAGATACGGTATCTTCTTCCCATTCTTTTCCTTGTTTTTCCAGCATCATCATCACCATCATCATCATCAACAACATATTATTATTATTATTATTATTATTATTGATTTTGTGCAGTTATTTTAACATTTCTTTATCATTTTAAGTTTCGTACTCTGAAAAAAATCGCCTTCACACTTGGCGATAAAGGTCAGAAAGTGAACGTTAACGACACGGATCAGGGCCCTTTAGTTACTTTGGTAGCTGGCATGAGGGAAGCCTGTTGTCACATTGCTTCATCATTACCTTCTCTGCCACCCTTCATTTTGCTCCCTTGGAAGTTAAAAAAGAAATCAAAGACTCACCATCTGACAGCTGTCGAACCACTTCTGCTGCTCCCAAAAATATTTTTCAAAAACTGGCACCTTCTCTACAAATACCCTCAGTTGCAGGGTGCTGAAAACCCCTGAAACTTGTCACAGGGGAGGTACGCATTTTTAAAATATCTGCTCAATGGAGGATGCTTCACCACTTATTGAACAGTGCTGCTCCTCTGGACCTACCATTGGAACTGCAAACTTTTATCTCCTCATTGCTGAGAACTTTTTGCTGAGAACTTTTTGCTCCCCTCTGGTTTGTCCTGCCCTTCACATGACCGTGTTAACTTTAATATGCCTCATAGCATATTAAAGAGCTTTTGGTACCCTTGTCGCATGGCACATTTGTGGAAACATTGCAGACTTTTGGGAGGAAGTCCTTGTCAGCAGGGTGGTTTATCATTATGGAATTGCTCATGCGTACTTTAGAGAAAAACCATTTCTTTCATTGTCAAAACGAGTCTAACAAAACTGTAAAGGCTGACGTAGTGATGTTAGGAAAACAAAATACTGCACGGGCACACACTATTCTTTATGCGAGTTCAGAATTTAACAAACTAGAGAAATCTTCTCAGAACAAATGCAACAACTGCACTGTGGTCCACTTTTGTTTTAATTTTAAAGTAGTCATGCATTCCTAAACCTACACAAAAATGATGGATTGTGTCAAGTTCACAAACTAGTTCTCTACTATTCACGAGTTACAGTAAATGTAAATGTACAATAACCAATGCAAGAACAAGGCTTAACCCAGACCTAGTTAAGGGTTGGACGGTTAAAAATCATAATGTTCTGTATGTCATATTTATAACGACATAAAATAAAATATAAAATAGTGCAAGCCTTCATATAGACAGCTCACATGCAGTACACAAGAAATGTGAATGGCTAGTTGCCATCGTAAACATCAACAGAAAATCAAGATGTGTTTGGTTGTTCTTCAGAATTGTGACACTTAGCATTCTGTGCGGCAAGTGTGCATGCTGAGGTCTCATTATAATGCTCTCACTACAGAAAAACCTCTACAGTGATGCTGAGGGAAGGACTGCACCAACTTTAGTGGCAAATTGTGCCCAAGTGGGAATCTATCATGTTTATGGCCTTGAAGAAAAGTGTCGCTTTTAAGACATGGATGGTAAAGATGCCAACCCGTCTGGTTTTACCCGAAGTCTCCTTAAAAATGAGTACAATCCCTGACAATACGGGCGAGCTAATAGGTCCTCACGACTTCACACTAACCCTTTCTTGACCGCATGCATCTTTCATTCTTTGACACATACAGTAATCTCTGAGCTGAAGGAAATGGTTGAAACAAATTGCATACACGAGGCACTGATGTCGCCACAGTTTTAGGATTGACGGGCCTTGTAGTCTCATTTCTACACCAGACCACCCAAAAGTAGTGGATTGGAGATTAAGTCAGACGAGTGTAGTTTTTGCCTGTTTCCAATGGTGCGGGCGGTGGGTGTAAAAATATCTCAAGGCTGGAGTGGAGGTTTTAACAAGGGGAATAACCCTCAGCATGAGTGTGTGTGTGTTGTCCTCAGCTGAGCATAATGGACAGTTTAAGCTTCTAGCAATCCCATCAATGAGACAGGCCTGTGGTTTGAGCTAATGATGGTACTTCATCTCTGTTATTGAGAGTATTCATGATGATGGATGGATTTTGTGCCTCTGTGCTGAGATGGATGTGTGAGTCGACGGTAGGATTAAACCGCTGATTTGGAATCAAGTTTTCCTTGCATGTGTCTTTTTAGGGCGAGCTATTTTGTCATTTGAGGGGAATAAGTGTGTTGAATTTCTTTCTCTTCAAGGATGACGAGCCGATTACAGGAGTTTCCAACAGCAGAGGCCATGCCCAGATCCGCAAGTTTCTTACCGAGCACCATAAGAAATTATCATGGAAACCAGAGGTAATTACTTTTCCCATCTTTTGTCTTCTCACTTAGCCCCATATGCTTGTTCTGAGTGAGTACTTTCTGGTCCTGTTGCTTTCTCTATTTGTATGACTCATCACCTAAGCTTGGTGACTCATACTGTACACACATTTAAATTTTCGTAACCGTACTTGACCAGAAAGCATGTCATTTTGATACCAGGGCACATTTTTGTCAAATGTGTTTTATCTGAAACTGTGCTACTTTTTGTCCTTTGTGTTACAAATACAGTTAATCATTTTCATCTCAGCTCCTTTCTTAGGAAGTACAGTACATGCCTGCTAAATTATTATCTCATCAAAACTCATTAAAAGATAATAAGGGTTACTAAAATATAGTTATTAATGTGGATCAGGAAGAATCGGAAACTTGTTCAGACAACAATAATGAAGCGTGTGTTTGTGCAAAATGTTAACATACATGCTTCCCCCTGAATCACCAAAATGATTTTAGAGAAATCTTACTCAAGTGGGATGATTTAAAAAAAAAAATACAAGTACACGTCTCATATCCGTATAATAACATACAATTCTCATAATTGTCAGTTTTGACAGTCAGACAGCTAAATTCAATCACATTGACAAATTTAGTTAATAGTAGTTTGTTGTGTTTTATGTATAACGTAGCGCAAAACTTTGATGACCAAATTATTTATCAAGATGATGTTTTAAAAGAATGGATATCATAGGTTTCTACTTTACTATAGTATGTTTTTTGTTTTAGTACCTTAACACCACAACAGCAGAAAACATGTGGGACAAAACAATCTTGTACTTCTGATTTTTAACTTTTAAATATTCATATGATGACTTTTCCTACTTTTGAGTTATTTGGCCTAGAAATATTTGAGACTCACATTGCGTATGTGGTGAAATAGGATTTTAGCATACTTTTTTTAATCTACCAAATATGGGACATGGCAAAAAGGGGGGACTCAAAGGCGTGCATGTGTTAACTAATTGGCAAAACGTAAACAGAGAGCGTTTGAGCTGGTTTTCTTTGTTTTATGCTAAATGACTGGATATTTGTGAACATTATTTTGAGGGATATTGTTGTGAGCAAAAACGGTATAGAAAATATGCTGATGGTTGTTTGTTTTTCCGAGCCAAACACGAGGCCTTTATTTATGCAGTTATTCTGCATTTGAAATGCTTTAATTCCGCATCAGCGTCACAGCTACTTTACTGTACAATAAAGAGCAATCTTCTGTTTTCCAATTTTATATTTAAATGTAATTGTTACATCTGACAGCCAAGCATGGAATTGCAAAATGTAACATGTTTTAATGGAACAAAATTACGTGAAGTGTCCTGAGAGCTATTAATTTTTTTTTCAGTCCAAACATTCATCGTTATGGTTCCCGCTTCACAATGTCCCAGCTGAGGGAAGTAGAATGTCAACAAAAGGCATGTCTGTGGCGCATGATAATCCAATATTTGCTTTGTTTGTGAACAGACAATGTGAGTCTTCTAAGCAGTTGAGGAAACAAGCTTAATCTTTTTGTGCCAGGCTTAGACAGTTTGCCAAATAACTCTCATTCGCAGTGGATTCAGTACAGTGCTCGACCCACATACTAATTTTGCTCTATAAAGTTTCTTATGGCAATATCTTGCACGTTCCAGGAGATGTTTATGCAAAGAACTGAATTCAACACACGTAATGCAAACCTGAGCTGCTGGCTGCTCTGTCTTTATAAACAGCACCTGAGAGAAAGGTGCAAACTGGCCCGCTCAGCCTCTCTTGTGTAGAACAGACAAAATGAGAGGCATGGGGAGAACTTGGCTTTTATGGCAGATTTTATCTGTATTTTCCTGATTCGAAACATCATGCCCCTGTTCATTCGGAGCTTCTTGTAAACTCACAAAATTTGAAATTTTCAGTGAGCCCCAAGGTGAATGTAATGCAGTCTTCACATTTTTTAAATCAAAGCATCCGGATTGGGATTCAGATCTGCTCTCAAGCACACACCCTCATCTAGACAAAAACTGGACATAATGCTGACACTCCGGCTTCCAATTTAAAAGTGACAGACCCATGGAAAAATACAGTCAAGGCGCCATTCGATAGAGATTCTGGACCTTATTCCTGCAACACTAGCAGAATGTTTGCTTCTGTTTTACTTTTTACTGTATGCACTTGTTTATTTCTTTTGGCTGTCAGTTTTTGTTTTCAATATATACTGCTCTCCCTAACCATGCAGTGTTTAGTACGGAAGATGATGAACAAGCCGCCAAATGAGAAGCAAAGTTTTCTTGCTTCAATCTGTATTAGTCATAAATGTACGTAGATTCAAAGTACTTCGACACAGCATTACTGCCGTTATCCTTAGCCTTTTTTAGTAGCTGCATGCTACAGTATGTATGATGAATGCAGTTTATGAACATATTGTGTTTAAAAAAAAATAATTACATGTTTTTATAGATTTTATAGGTACAGTTTATGCTGTATACTAGTTGGCTGAATAGCACAACAGTATTTTATTTCTATCGGAGTTTGGGGACAGCATTCCTCAGAAGACTAGAAACAAATAGTCGATGAATCCCTGTAAATTTTCCTCTCTTTCCCGTGTTTACTGTCAGACGTTTTGGAGCACAGCAGATCTTCCTCTGGTCTCTCAGCTCACTATCTGTCTTAATTACTGACACTAACTTGTTTTGCTGGTGCACAGCCAAAATAGCAGTGGTCCGAAGGGCCACCAAGCTGTCGCTGTCAGAGGCGTACTCTGGATGGTGGAGGTAAAGTGGGGCCATATGCCAGCTGTCACAGGCTGACAGAGGTCACACAGGCACGCAGAGGCCGACATACAAGCCACATGCACACTTGCATAGCTATTACCAAATAAGGCATTCGTGCACAGATGCTGACATTACTGTAATGACACACGAGCATAAATTCTGTTTTAAAAAGCATATTGATGACCTCTGGTGTGGGACTTGATGTCCACAAGTGGTGAACTCATCCATTGGAGTTGAATGTTAACGCCACAGGCATGCCTAGGACCCCAACCGAGGAAGGGGACTCTAGAGCATGGAGGGGCAACTGTGGGCCCGTGGACCACGTGCGGGTCGGCCCACACAGAGTAAAAAATAACTAGCTAAAGAAATCTAAAATTTAAAAAAGATCACCCCATTTTTTCATTTCCTCATAGTTTTAAGTTGGAACATCACAATTCACCACTAAATGGAAGACATTGTTAATTGCACTTTCACTGGGATCCTATATGACAACATAAGAAGGCCTAATAATAAATGGATTTCGAATAGTCTGCAGGACATAGTATTGTATCAAATTAAAACTTGTGACTTTATTCTGGTGAAAAAGTGCACAAAATTAGTTCTAGTCGCTTATGTTGGTTTCTTGTTCAGCCATTTTTTGTCATTTTTATATTTGTATTTATTAACGAGTTAAGAATAAACCATCAGGCTAAATGCCGTGTAACTATTGAATAATGACGATCACGTATTAGCACTTGTTCTCAATCCCAATGCAGTCTAATTTGGCATACAAAGATTAGATGGAAGAAGCCTTTTTGCTGTTCAGCAAGCCCACTCATGTTTTTATGGATGTAATAACACTGCATAAAGCTGCAAAGCATGAGGTGCTACTCAACATACAAGTGTGACTAAAGCAGAAAACTAGAGGCGGCAATGACAATCGTTTTTGTATTCTTCTACTTGTCTGTCTCGCATCTTTCCAAAAACTGGAAGAAAATAAACACCTGATTTAAAGGAGGATTTTTGTCCTTACTGCAGTGGGTCCATTTATAGATGGAGCAATGTCATCGTCATCTTCTTCAAGTCAAAAATCCTTGTCAAAATAGACGTAATCACTGAGCAGATGGCAGCTTATTAAAAAAACCATTTCAGAAGTTCATGAGGTTGCGATGTAAATCATTTGATCACTGTCTGCTATATCTGATTCTTGTCTCATTGTTAAACAGTCCAACATAGTTTGTGCTTCTTTCTTGCCATACATTGTCCGACTGTCATTATCTTCATTGATTTTTCACTGTAAAAGAAAGACAGGCATCAGTGGTAAGGGTCAAATCTGAGCGTTTACAAAACAGCCCCGGCATGGTCGCAGAGGGAATCACACAATTTGATCATTCAAATTTCAACAAACTCTGTAAAACTGCAGCACATGATACAAGGCGCCCTGTGGGCTTTACGCTGAGTGCTATTGTTTTTATCCCGATGTACTTTTTGCCAGGAACATCATGTCTCGCTTCCTTGATCCAAATGGGATTCAGAGTGTCAGCTGGCGCGAGTCCTCGTCAGTGGGTGCGCTGAACGACCATTTGTCAGTGTTTGCTGCCAGTGTGAATGCAGCAAGCTACACCAGGCTCGGAGGAGAGCAAATGTCTGATTTGTGTGATTTGTGCTATTGCAGCCAGATGGGTAGGAGAGAGTGGAGATTTTGCGCAGCAGCTCACAGGGAGATACGCCAAGACAAATGAAGGAGGACACTATTTTATTTGAAACACTATCGTGCGATCGTTCCTGTGCTTTATCATTGTGCTTGTTTGTGGTTTCATGCCATTTATTCAACAGATGGGATTAACTGCCAGCCTCTGCTCCTATCTCACTTAATGTCAGTCATAGCTACAATGTGTTGCCATATAAGACAAGCACTGATATGCAATATTGATGTTCGACATTTTAGTTTCAGTGCATTTTCCGCGTATGTACTTTGTTTGCGAATAAAGAAATTAATATACAATATGGCCATACTTTTTCTCATATCTTACAATGTACCTGTACTTGAAATTTGCATTGGTTAATTGAGTGTTTATATACCATGCCTGAGTGAAAAAAATGTTAAAGTTGAGGTTAAATGCTCGATTCCTTTCAAATGTATATGTCTCAATTGAAAGACATTATGGTACATACCTCAATATATTTCAAAGTGGAATATTTGGATTCTGTCTGATTCGATCCACTCATGTCTTTCAAATCAAAACTGATTTTCCAATTGAAATATCATTTTTTGTTTACACCCCTAATAGTTTTCAAATTGTTGGAATTGAACATGTATCCCGTTCACCAATTAGCCATCACCCCCTCCAAGAAAGTTTACAACCCATGGCCTCTCCACACTGTGCGTGTAATCATTGACTTTTAATGGTGCCTGTTGAACAAAAAGAGTTGTAAGCAGGGGGCTAAGCCTTGGAACCCTCCAGAAATCTGCTAACAAGGCTCATTTACCCAGGGCAGCATTCTGTCTGCTAAAGCCCGCTAACCTCTGTCTCACTTCGACTCACTGCAATAGACTCCTACTCAAACATGAGACCTTTCTGACGCCTCACTTTCATATCTGTCGACCCTCATGGTCTCCTAATTTTATAATTGTGATAGACACAAAGTTTGCAACACAATATTAAGAACAATTGTGTCTGAATTGAACAAAAATATTTGTTCCTCAAAATAGTTGTGCAAATTTTACCTGGCTGTTCCAGTAGTAAGCGCATCAAGAAAGTGGATTCTAATTATTCTGACTGGGAAATCATCCCTTCACAGCGAGTGAATCATTTTTATACACTCGTTTCCTAACATATGCTCTGTGTAGGTTTGTCAGAAAATATAGATTATTGCAAAGTATTTCTTCCTCCTGTGTTTTACAATTTTATACGCCACTGATAAAATATCAATGTTGTCATTAAGGACTAGTTATGTTCGCCAAAACTTAAATTACATTTGTCTCAAATCAAATTTAAAGTTATTCAACCAGTACAACACAATCTTTATGTGATTTGTTAGCTGTACATGTAGGGTGTGTGTGTGAGTGTGCGCGTGTGCGTGTGTAAACTAATCCATCGAAGACCATAAAAAGGAATTATGTCATTTGTCCTCATTGTGTCCTGTGTGCTCCCTGTTTATTGCAGACAAATGTCACAGTATGGTCAGGGGATGGGCTTTGACTAATTGCTGGATATTCTCAGTTCATGCTATCCCAAGACGCTGCAGATATGCAACATTCTCTCATTTGGATCATATGAGCAATATACTTGGCTATTTATGTATTTTTCGTCTGTGGTGGGGAGTCACAAAGATCCATTCGATCAACACACAGCTTGTGCAAAAATATTGGGATGTACCTTCTAATTAATCTGTCGTTGAACTCGTTTGAGGAAAGTACTTTTGTGTTCACCGTGTCAAAAGCTCCATAGAGGCCTGCTTGGATGAGTTTGGGTAAACAAGGAATGTTGAGAGTTTGACTACAACACCATGAAACACTTTTTGGATGAAAATGATCAAGATCTCATAAGCTAGGCTAAATTCTTGCAAAAAAATCAAATCCGAGACAGAGGTCATATTCTTGTCATGTTCCATGGCTGATATAGCACGTTACTCAGATTTTTTTCCAGTTAGAATCAATGGGGCAGATTTTATGGACCTTTAATTTTACCAATTTATCGAACATTCACTCGTTACCGTCAACAGTAACAGTTCTTTCTGTGTGATGTTTTGTTGCAGTATAAGGGCCAAGCCAACCTCCATGTTTTTGAGGACTGGTGTGGCTCCTCTGTAGCCCAACTCAGAAAGAACCTGCACTTCCCCCTCTACCCTCATGTAAGTAGAAGTATACTTCAAGCTGTGAACGAAAGGATTTCATTTTATGGCCTTGGGATTCCCATTTGCGGAGAGTAAAACTCATGGCATTTGCTGCAGGCTGCCAGCAGCAGATTCCATCACTTATCAGTGTAGGATGTGCAACATAGCTAAAGCTTGGTATAATTTTGCTATGCTACTACTCTATCCTACCCTGCAATGTTAAATAGAACATTTTCACTTATTAATAGGCAGGCATTTTTTTCTCTATGCATATCGTTTAAACACTCGTGTAGGATGGTGTTGATGCTTAAACTGGATTGAACAACAAATACTGGATGCCTGAATGACAAAAAAAAGAAAGTTCTGATGAACATACAGTTTGTTAAAATAACGGGAAACTTGGTGTGAACACAGTCTCCGAATTTATTACATTAGAATTTGGTCTTTGGCCCTGAGTGCTCCACTTCGTCCTATGTAGGACTCATCACTTCACTTCTTAGCTCAGCCTGGACACTCCCTGCTGATGGAAGGAGTTTAGCACCAAAACATTTCGAGTTCACGCACAGAACTGTTCATGATTTCGTTTCAATTTTTGCTTCATGCTGCAGACAAGAACGACTTTGAAGAAACTGGCCGTGGCTCCGAAGTGGAAGAATTATGGCCTGAGAATTTTTGGATTTCTTCACCCTTATCGTGATGGTAACCAGTTCATCTTATTAGCGAGTGTCCTTCAAAATAATATAGAACACCCCCGCATCGCTCAAACGTCGTATGATTCGGGATCACCACTATAGAGCCCTCTGAATGGAATCTCTCTGTAGTGTCCTGAAAGCCCAGCTCTACTGTTGTTACTAAGGCAACAGAGAAGCCTCAGAACCCTAGTAGATGAGTTGCTAAATATCAAACTATGAATTACATCATTTTTGGTCTTGTGTGGTGTTAGGTTACGGATTCTAGTTATTGATCGGACTCCAAATTGCGATCAACACTTAACACATGAGTTGCTATGTCCTAATCCACACACTGGCGCACCTAACAATTTTGCGAGTTCGTTCTGTCCAAGAGAAGACCAGTAGATCAATCAGACCGAATTTACCAATTGTTTATTCCTGACAAAGCAAGCTAATACAGGCGCCTGGGTCCCGGGTCCCTCACACTAAAACTCGTGTGTTCTTGTGACCATCAAGAGACAACACATTCTTCCGGGTTGCCCAGTTATAAAGAAACACAATATGAATATTCAAAACATGTAAAACATTGTGTGATGATTGGTCGATGGCCGTCTCCTCCCCACTGGATGTTATGGCTGAGTGCAACTGTTCTGGTGGTTGGGTTTTTCTCGCGACACCCGACCACAAGGACAGGGGTGTTATTCTCGTTTCTCATCTATCTCGAGATGTTCTCGCCAGCTGCACGTCTGTCCCGCTCTCGCCTGACCGATGATATATCCTGTTTGCACAACACTTCGAAGAAAACAACTACGTGCAGTTGCCTGCACATTTCCTTAACTCATCATGTGATCATACAAGCACAGCCACTACTGGAGATTATATTGATGTGATTATATATAGGTCTAACGCAGCCTTAATAAAATATGTTTGCAAACTGCCGAAAGCACATTTCCCTTTAGTGGTCAAAGCTTTCCACCTTAGGACTCTAGACCAAGTGCCTCAGTGAGGCAGAGTGGACAAAGCTGAATAGAAGTATGTTTGTTATATGTTGTATGTAGTATGTTATAATGTAGCATAACTATATAAAAAGCCTATATTGCTCTTTGATATAGAAAGAGAGGTACTAATCTGACATTGAGTGTGATGTCATTTTTTTGGATTACTGTATACTAACCATTATATTAAGACAAGATTCTTTCAACTCGTGCTAAATGAAATAAAATCCTAATGTAAGTGTTAAAAATTAGGTTTGGTAGTGCTTTATGTACTGGCTACATAATAAAACACTGCAGTGCTCTATAAAAGCCGTATCTCAATGAACGATGTGCACACATAGCTAATGTTTATTTTTCATCAGGGTTCATACAAATAGTAAAGATTGGCTTATTATCTGATATTCTTGCTGCAATACTGATTTTGTTTTAGCTGGAATATTTATTTGAAAGCTCTCACACTCATGTTAGTTATGGTCATAATTCAAGCTTCTGTCCATGTTTACAGCATTTACCTCTTCAATGCAACTGGCAAAGTTCGGATCAGTACACTTAATTTTTTGACAACGCTATAGTCATTTTTCAAAGTATGTCTTCGAAACATTTTTCCTCAGATTGCCGAAAAGGGAACCCATTCACGTCAACGGATATCATACACAAAGTGGGCTAGTTTGTTGGATGCATGATTGTGATCTTTATAGTGATCTTTATAGTTCGAAAGAGGCACACAAACGTCGCCGTTTTAAAGTGGGTAGCACTTTTTGTTCTGAAATCCCTGTCACAATCCAATGTTCTATTATGATATTACAATTCCTTCAATATGTTAATGGCCTGCTGCTAGCTGAAAAAGTGTCTTTCAAGATTAACATTCCTCCACCATGCTTGTATCACTTTTTTATTCTTTTCAGCGGATTTCCAGTTTTCCGTCTCATCTGATGATAATTCTGAGTTCTGGCTGAGTCCGGATGAAAGTCCCCTGAACTCCAGGCTCCTGGTCTATGTAGGACAGGTAAGCAATCAAATGTCACACCGTCTTCAGATCAACATCTCAATCAGTTAGCAAAACATGAGTTGTTGATGGCCGACTTGGATCAGCCGGTTGGGTAGTCGCCTGTGTTTGATCCCCACTCATCCTGCGACAATGTTAATACTTAACTCCACTTTCCTATGCTGTGTCATCAGCAGATGAATGCGATGACCATGTTAAAGCGTCCATTCATCATTTGCATCCGTTATTTTCTCTTAAGCGAATCCTCTAATGCATTTGATTCTAAGGAAAAGACAGCACTCCTAGAGATTTCTGAATTCATGGAGCTCCAGCAGCTGCAGTTTGATTGAACATGGGCCATGCATATGGAATATCATCTGTTCTTTTGTCAGTGTTCGAGCATACACAATAAACAGGGAGGAAACAGGCCATCTTAACCTTGTTCGTCCGAACTCATCTAATAGTCACCTCGTGTCAAATGACTAACCTCCAAGGCAAGTTCCCTCCTGACGAATTGGTTTTCGTCCCACAATTTGCATCCAGCAACCTCTGAATGTTTGCCTACCTTGACCAAATACATTCTCATCGTCACATGTAAATGCAGTCACAATAGGAGTGATGAGCAAGAGAGCAAAGGTCCAGCTATGGAATCATCTGCATTCCAACAAGATGTGACATGTCACCAGGTTCCTTGGAAGATGAGATTAATTAGCCAGTTGTGAATATTGATGTGACATTTAACAGTGGAGAAATGTGGTGGAGCTAATGTTAGGGGAGCTGCAGCTATGAATCATTCATTTTGATAGAGGCTGTCGCACCCATTGTCTCTCGAGACGTCGCCTTCCACACAGGTATCTAACTCCTGTCCTCATTTTGTCACACATCTTCCTTTCTTGTATAGAAGAGCAGGTAGAGGTCTTGCAAGAAGTTTTCTTGTTATGCTTTGATTGATTTGAGGCATTTTCTCCAAGTGTGCAATCTCAAATTCTTTTCTGTCATTTATATAAAGGAAAATGTATCCCCTTTACTGCACCTTCAAACATTACTTTAAATTGTTATCCCTTTGACCTCAAATGGCAATCTATCAAATGGCAATCTACCCTCAATGAATCATTTGGTTTCAAATAAATATTCCATTCAAATTGTACATACTGTACACATAAATGCGACAGCCTCCATCTTTTACCTAAAGATAATTAACAAGTTATCAATTTAACAAGATGATATAATAACAATAACAATAGTTCAACACTATCACATGGCTGGCAACTTGTTCAGGGTGTCCCCCGCGTACTGCCCGATGACGGACGGGATAGGCTCCAGCACGCCCGTGACCCCCGTGGGGACAATTGGTCCAGATAATGGATGGATGGATTGTGAAAACCATATCTCTTTGGGAGGCGGCTCGGTGGGGCACTGGGTAGCACGTCCGCCTCACAGTTAGGAGGGTGCGGGTTCAATTCCACCTCCGGCCCTCCCTGTGTGGAGTTTGCATGTTCTCCCCGGGCCCGCGTGGGTTTTCTCCGGGCACTCCGGTTTCCTCCCACATCCCAAAAACATGCTTGGTAGGCTGATTGAGCACTCCAAATTGTCCCTAGGTGTGAGTGTTGTTTGTCTCTGTGTGCCCTGCGATTGGCTGGCAACCGGTTCAGGGTGTCCCCCGTCTACTGCCCGATGGCGCTGGGATAGGCTCCAGCACACCCGCGACCCCCGTGGGGACTAAGCGGTACAGAAAATGGATGGATATCTCTTTGGGCTGCATGGTGACTGACTGGCTAGCACATAAGCCTCACAGTTCACAGTTTATGGTTTCAAATCCATTGGTGGAATTTGCATGTTTTCCATGTGCCTGAGTTGGTTCTCTCCGGCTATTCTGGATTCCTCCTACATTTCCAAAACATACATGCTTGGTTAATTAAAGACCCTACACCGCATGAATGTTTTTTTTTTGTCAACATGTGCCTGGAGTTGGCTGTCGACCAGTTGAGGGCGTACCCCACCTCTCGCCAAAAGACTGCCATTTTAGGGTCCAGCGCACCCGTGACCCTAGTCTCTGTGATAGATTGTATTTAGAATGAACATTACTGTTTCTCTCAGTTGTATGCTACATCCCTTATTGGTTCTGGTTAGAATGTGGAAGGTGTAATGTGACTGGTGCAAGTACTTTTCACAGATTAGCACGGGGAGACAACACAAACTCACACTTCAAACCATACCTTTGTCTTCTGTCTTATTGAAATGATATATGGCAGAATGTTTAATGGCACTAAAAGGACATTCATTGTCCAACAAAGATATAACCATCTTTTAGTTCTCATAAGAAAATATCCATACCAGTCCAATATCTTCTCAGAGAGGCCAGTCAGTCTAAGTATGTGCTACATTTGTACCAGACTGCAGAGTATGTCATTCCGCAGATAATGTTTTTTGTCCAACAAGAGTAATTGCATTTTTGTGCGCAGTAGAGAAGAAAGGGTCTCAGACTTTCAGCAGGCATTGTGTCTTTTGTTCCTACACACTCTAAAAATGACTGCTTTAATGAAAATGTTCTTGTCAACTGGTTACACACAATTCTATTTTTGTTCATTAAATGAAAAAGGATGCATATCTAATATGAACTGAAAAGGGAAATAGACATTTTTGTAGTTTGTGTGCATGCATGCATACATTTGAGGACTATAGTTTGTACTGTGGTGGTTTGGAGGGCATGTTCAACACGGAGGTGAAAGAGTGATGAAATCAATAGGACAATTGACAGCAATAGCAGATCCACCACCTCAGGTCAGCACTTTGTCAATACTCTACATTTATCATGCAGAAAGGTCTCAAGCTATTTTGAATTTGAAAGCTTCCACGATACAAGATTTTTGCCTTTTTCTCTCCAAGAGACCATTCTTGAGTTAAACTCAATTGCATTGAGATTATTTTAGGAGCGGGGGCTCTTCAAGTTGTGATCGTAGGTTAAGGTGCGCTGTTAAATGATTTACGACCCATTGAAGGGGTTCTTGTTCGAAGGGAGGTTTTTTTGTGCCTTTTCCTGTGCCCGTCCATGAGAGATGAGTTGCATTGCTATTAATGTGTAGCGTTCATGTGCTACCAAATGGATGCACACTAAAGTTAGTATTAGCTGGCACTAAATTGGCCAAGTGCATAATGTCATTCATGCCTGTTTATTTTCAATGCGCGTAATATTTATTTATGTATTTAACTGCTGGCAATTGAATTTCCCCCCGGGGATCAATAAAGTATCGATCCATCTATATCTGTTTGGTCTATTTGATAATGTCATTAGCATCCACGTTTATAAATGGCTTCGGCAACGGTCTTGTAAGGGTGTGTAAAGTACTTCATCATATTATTCCGTAATTAGAAAAAAGAACACCGTTATGCTCAAATGTCATTATTCCCAACCCTGGTCACAACAAAGCTGCTATTTCAGCAAGGAGGTGTTGAATAGATGTTATGGACTGGAATAATGGAAAGTGAGATGGCACAGTGAGTGTTAATTATGTCACCGGGCTTTCCTAAGTGATAATTTTTTTGTATTGTATTTTGTATAAGAACAACCTTTGGCAGTGTAACATTCAATCAACGCGTGGCCATCCCTGACCTCAACCTTATTGAACGCCTGTGCTGCATCCTTAAAAAGGAGCTCTGATAGAATTACACTTCCAAACTCTTCCAAAAATATCTTACATCGTCAATTGAAATAGAGGCAGAAATTGTTGATGCTCTCACAATTTGGCTGAGAGTTCTTATGATGATATCGCAGGGGTATGATGTTAACGTGTCACTTCATTGTAAATATATTTTTTGGGCCCGAAATGACATTTATTAATGCCCTGATGATGACAATGTTTGGATTTGAAGAAATAATAAATTGGAGTTGTCATGATGGGTGGCTTGTTGAATAAAATCCAGATTATTATTGAAGATAATATATTTGTAAGGATCATACATATTCACTGTAAATTGCATCATCTTTTAGGAAAATGAAAAACTAAATTCAACAATACAGCACATGCATGGTGCTTTTTATTCACAGCTGTAATTACTGTTAATATTAAAAAAATATACAAGCAACAAGTGTGATGACTATGCAAATTATGCAAAGTAAGGATTACAGTTTGTATGTGTTAAGAGGCATATTATACATGAAAATATTGGTCAAATCTCAAAAAATACTTGTACGGGTGTTCATCTCTATGAATTATGTGAATGTGTGTGTCTGTTGCTCTCGTTATTCCTGGCTGCTTACCTTTTAATTCAGCTCCTGCCAAGTCTTGTGTAAGCAGGCTGCTCTCTGTAAGTAGTGACTCATTATAGTGAGAGAAAGATCATGCATTCTTGCATGTAAATAGGCACAAACCTTTGAATCTTTTTCTCAACTAATGAGCTGTGCGTCTTTGAGTACCACCTTGATTACTTCCAGCCCATAAATCTTCAGCCAAGGAACATAAAATGTACATGACATCAACTGCATAACAATCAGATGAGACAGAAAAAAGTTGGTCGTAAACACAAGAAACCTACTTTGTTGTTATCTCTAATTAACGTTGTTGTTGTTGTTGTTCCTTGACTTTGATACCAGATTTATGTTCAGCGTTATTGCTTAATGTTAAAACGTGATCATGATTTTTATGTTACCATTGCACTTATCAAATAATAGGAATCAGAAGTGCAATCAAATTTGAATAATCCCATTCAGCGTCTACCTCCGACACGCTGATATTTTTCATTGACGTGCACATAAAAATAAGATACTGTGTTGTATATTTTTTTTATTCCCATGGACTGTTTGATGCGTGAAAGCTTAAGCTTTCTCCTCACGGAAGTTCTGCTGAGGCTCTGGATTTATTCAGTTTTGATTTGTCAAAGTTATTGAACGTGCGCGTATGGTGTGCCGTGTTTCTTTTTTTGAAACCATCAGCATGTTCTTTTTTTAGGGATTATTCCTGCAAAGCCAAAAACCTGAGAAGAAATTCTGATGCTCTACTTTCTTCGGTTGTCACTTCTACATGTGAGCTGATCAAAACCTTGTGAAAACTTAAAAGTAGCCTTAGAGGGTTGAAATGTTGCAGTGACTACTCAAATCAGCTTTAGCTATAGGTATTTAAATGACATGTCTGTGACATGGTTTTCATAAAAATGCTTCGAGGATGGAGAATGAAATTATACTTTACAAGTTCACACACTTCTTTTGCGGAAAGGGGGCTGTTTTAAGTTCCCTGTCTCATGCAAGCGACTATACCGGTATGCTCGGCCCTACCTACAACTGGCCAATGGTGAGTCCGGCTTTTGTTACTATGACAACTGGGGAACAAGCGCTGGCATTGCAACTACAGCCGTTTTGTGGAAACAGAGCGTGAAAAAAATGAATAGTCAAAAAAACTAAATTATTTTTTTAACTCATAAAAGCAGCACTCTACACCAAAATATTTGTGTGGCAGATGCACACAACACTAAACACAAATACTCCACCACCATCTTTATGTGGGGAAACAAACAACAAGTCCCTCAAATGCAGCTCTGTTCACCTTTCTACTTTGACAGGATAGTAGTACATCCATTTTTTTCAAAGTGGCTTCACAACTTAGCAAAGTCCATTTTTCATAATATATTATAAGCAAAAGTATTTTTCTGTCGAATGCAAAAAAAGAAAAAAAAACATGCCAAGGGGACACAACATTTATCAAGCATCAAGAATGGCTTTACTCCCAAAAGATTTCCCAGGAGGCATAGCCTACTGTCCTGCCTTCCTTTTTAATTATTTTGCTCCATAGTGGAGTTCAGACTTTTGCTTTTTTAACTATTAATTCACCTTCCACCTCCACTGACCACTATCACTGCAAATATCAGATTCTTGTGTGACTTATAGTCACGTGACTGATTCTGGCCTTCAAGGACAGGTGCCATGTCTTTTTAGTACATATGCACGTTCAAATTTTCTATCACAGTGTGACCCTTAACCCGTGAGATGCTGAAAGAGCACAATGCTAAAGCTGCATCATTGATGGTTACCACACTGTTACTGTATTCCCTGCTCACCACTGAGTTGTAGTCTGCCCCTCCATATTTCCTCCATTTGTCATATTCCCTTCCTTGTTATTGACGACCAGCTCAGATTCTTATGTCTTGGTTTGTCTCTTGCAGTTGGGAACAGAGTGGACCGCTCCAGGCGAGTTCAACAAGTTCAGGTCCCAGTCCTCAAAGTCTGTGCAGTAAGTACCTGTGACATGCTCACTCTCTCTCTAACAACCAGAAAACAACAAAATGTTAACGTTTGCTTCGTATTAACATCACCTCTCTCGTCAAAGGTAGTAAATTATCGGCACAAATGTCTGAAAATACTGTAAATTGACACACACAGGTAGATTTTTTCAAAGGAATATTT
The DNA here is from genome assembly GCF_901709675.1 of Syngnathus acus. Taxonomy (NCBI): domain Eukaryota; kingdom Metazoa; phylum Chordata; class Actinopteri; order Syngnathiformes; family Syngnathidae; genus Syngnathus; species Syngnathus acus. The sequence continues at coordinate 8,768,466 of NC_051092.1, read as the reverse complement.
CACAGCGATGTCACAGTAAAAGTATTTCTGTTCATTTAAGTTTGCACTAATCAGCTTGAACAATTGAAAGAATTATTAGGCCAATATATTTGCTGCGCAATTGAATTTAAGATTTATAAGTTTTAGAATGTTACACATTAGATACTTCAAAACTGCCGTTTGAATTACCAGGTCATGTCATGGTGGTTGTCTCCCAATTTAAATATTGTGGGTTCGATCCTCAACCTTGGTGACCATATCGAAGTGTCCTTGAGCAAGACACTGAACCCTATTTGCTCCCAGTGGGGCTAGTCGCACCTTGCATGGCAGCAGTATCCCATTGGTGTATGAATGTGTGCACAAATGGGTAAATGTGAGGCTTTGTAAAGCGCTTTGGACAGAGAAAATCGCTATGTGTCTAAATTACTATTCCATTTACCATGGTGTGCAACATGAATGCATTTGTTGGTAACAGTAATTGCTTCAACTGTCCTTTTTACATGCGGATTGTTGAGAAGTATTGTTGGCTTATTGGCTGAGCGTAAGTGTTCATTCACAAACAAACAAAAATTTACTGTATTCTCTCCTCTAGTGTGTGCGCACAGTTCCTTAATTGTAACCTTCTCACTAAATCCAGCAGAAGCCTCTGACTGATTTTGAGGAGTTAAATAAAATAAAATAGCCTCACTTTGCCTTACAGCTTCAAAACATATGTGTTCTTTTTTGTGGGTGTGTGTTCCAAAGCATATATTCATGCTTTTCCACGCAAGCAAATGTGTGCTTGTTAACAAATCCATTCTTCTGAAGTGATTCTTATCACAAATGCAGCAGTGTTGGTAAAAGAGATGTCTGAGTATTGAGTTTGCTGCCTCCTCCCTGTCCGCCACTGTTCATATTAAAAGGAACAGGAGAAAGGTTCACAACTTTATTTGATAAGGTCACGGATGATTTTGTTTCACTGTGACACAAAGGGCAGTGACAATATCAGTATCTACCATACTCATTGTGTTAAGTACGTACATGTGTCATTTGAATTTGTTTACTCATCTCAGGGGCTTTGTTTCAGCATCCATGACCTTGATGCTGACAATTGGTTAACATGTTTTTTATTTTTATAAAGTAAAACTTTTTCAGAATCACATCCATTTCCTCACAGTGGCATCATTGTCATATTAGATTTTATTATTTGACTATTGGGAGACAATTGGATACCATTCATCTATGTTCATCATAAATGAATAGACCCCCGTTAAAAAGTATGCAATTAGACTTACCTGTGGTTTTATTTTCAAAAGAATTGCCATTCTTGTGCTAATTTGTGCAACATAGCAATATTACATCGGATGAATTAATTGATTAGGTTTCTGTGTGCGCATAAATCTCATTTGCAATCAGTAGGCCACATTTGTGGGAGTATTTCGTAGAATATGGTATGCCATTAAAAAATAATCAGAAAGAAAAATAAAGGTTTTATATCAACTCTGTTAAAGTTAGTGCTGCATCAGTTCTACCCATTTGGTGAGGATCTGAGTTATGTACTTATGATAAGTCTTTGTGAATGAGAAGTGCATTAGCATTACCCATGCAAACTCCAGGATGGTACTGCAGCTTCAAGATCATGAGAGGCTATTTGCAGTCTCCATTCCATTCTTTATCGAGCCTCGGTTTATACCCTCTACTTCTATATGAGATTTCATTGTTGGATTGAATTAACATGAAAGAACACAGATGGGCAGTGAGCACCTTTCAGTCATGTAGTTATGAAAAAAAAACACTTTTTGTCAGGTTTTCTGTTTCTCTTTTCATGCTTTGCAACATGGTTATTTATGTTATGGATCATTGGGGCAGCACAGCCGCTGCAGTTAAGCGAACAGTGACTAATGGCTTCTGTAGGCCTGAATCAGACTGTCAGGGAATGAAGCATTGTGCGGTTGAGGGCTTCACTACAAACAATTCACTCGCCTGTCAGAAGGCTCATAGATGCAGTTCAGAGGTGTTGAACCCTTGCCACCCGCTGTATTGGGATACAGATGTGTATCACACACGCACGCACACACACGCACACATGCTGTGTGTTGATCAGCTGGCCTCTTGACTGATTCACTAAATATAGAGAAATGACTTCGTGATTTCATCACTTTGCCAATTATTGTGATATTGCCTTTTATTATGCCTAGTTACAAATAATGATTACAACACACCTTTATTGTTTCATCTTTGTGGGAACAGTTTTGGTAAGACCCTTTTCTGTACCACATGACTATGTGCTATTGTGCACACAGCCCATGAAGGAATGCCTGGATGAATAGACAAACTATCTACAGTGATTTCAAATAATGAACCTACATGTCATGTATTTGCTATACTCTCCATATGTTGTTCCAACATTCATTGACTTTTTGCCTTTCATTTGGCTTTTCCTGCTCTAGCTTACACATACAAAACAATGGCAATTGCATGTTGGGTACTGAATTTAAATTGGGTTAGCCACTGCCAATGGACCGTGACCTTTTTCCCGCCTTGGGGTAGGATTTACGAGTCCAATGTAGCACAGATGGAGAAGTGCAGTCAAATAGGAGGATGCGGTCGTACAGGCCACCTGGCTGGAATGGAACCTCCTGTAGTGTAGAAGGTATAACATTTTACACTCATTTGCCTTTATGTAAATTGGATCAACCAGGATTGGATTAGATTGGATTAACTAGCGTATTTATTTATTTACTTACTTGCTGTCTGAGTGTGGGGTATTCAACCTCCCATGTAGATGTTGGTGATTATTTGCAAACACAGCTAGTCAAACCTGCATCTGTGGTGGTCTCCATTTGGCCAAGTTGTGCAAATGTTACCGGGCTGCCTCAGCGGCAAATATGCTGAGCAGAATGCCTGAGAGTTACCTTGCAAGCAAACCAAGACCTCCTTTTCATGTGTTTGGACGGTGTAGGATAGTGTCACACTTGACCAAACAAACTGCAATTGTACAAGTATTCATAAATCAAAGCTGACAAGGCATACATTTCAGTTTCCTCTCCTTGAAACGTATCTGGAGGGAAAGACTATCTTCTTAAAGGCAGGATGCCTTTGAATTAAAAAAGTGTGTTTGATCTGAAAGTATGAGTTTTAAAATGATTTTACTGACGATTTTGAGTTTCAAAGTTAGTGACTGAGAAGGGAAGTGACAGTTTGGTAGTGTCTGCTTGGGGTCACAGGCGACACTTTAGCAGTCAGATGAGGAACCCAGATAAGTCAGACAACACCATCTCTGTTCTCTGGCACTGCAGTCAGAGCCTCAGGCAGTGGAGACAGGGTTGACAGTTAGCTGAAAGTTCTATATGTGGAAGTACTGTTTTGAATACTAACATTGCATCTGCTTCTTCATTTATGCAACACGGTGGGATAGGATTGACAATTAGCTGAAGATCAAAAGGATTTTTTGTAAAACATACCGGAAAGGAATAGACGCTTGGTGTATCCTGAGCCAGGCAAGGAGGGGATTTGATTATTTTACATTTGACAGGCATTTGCAAGCATGGTGGATTCAGCACATTCATGTACAAGAAGTGAAACTGACAAATGGGCTGACCTTTGACTATGGCGTGCAGAAGAGCATCCCATGGTTGTCTGTGATGCTGCAGCTGGCATTTTGAAGGCATTCAAAAACTGGAGGAAATGCCATTTACACCTGACCCTTCTCTGACATGTGATGTAACTTCCCCCCTTCTTGCACACACTCTTGAATCCCCTCTGCCTTATTTTGTCTTCATCTTCTCACCTCTTTACCTCTTACAAACATTTTGTATCCTGGAACTTGGGTATTTCTTTTCCCAAGGATCATGCGTTAGAAAATCTGCTGGCAATAGTCAGATGGTGGGGTTTAAGCCCAGTCAGCAAAAGAGAGTGAAACTTAAAGGGTGCCTCTCTGGGAGATCTTACTATCTTTCATGGAATCCTTTAAGCACTGCTTCTTGTGAAGAATCATGCATGTTGAGAGAACAGCGTAATACCTTCATGGGCCAGCACAGGAATATTGATGGAGTTTGCAAAAAATACTTTAATCACTAAATAAATTGTAATAGAAATACAGTACATACAGTATCTTCTCTTTCACAGCACCCCACCAAAACTTTGTCAGTCATGACTATGCATACATTTAATCTGTGTTGGTCGACATCAGAATGTGAACACATGAATGGCAAAAATGTATGTCGTATTTTTTGTTCAATTTGATTTTTTCCATCAGCTCTTAGAGAAGCTAGCATTTTTCTCCCTCATAGCTTGTGATGGTACAACAGCCGAAAATGTAATTTTCTGTTTTCACCCCATCTTGATTTATATGAGTCACTGTGCAGTGAAAGTATGCTGTCAGTTCAAGAGTACCCTCCATTTTCTAAAATACTCCACACTTTATTTCACAACGCAACAATAGTGCACATACATCCGAGATAGCGGCACAAATAAATGTAGAAACGTTTATTTTTAATCATCTTATAACACAGAGGTAACGAAAAGCCCAACTTCTCAAGAAATTCAAATACTGTATTCTATGAAAAAGATAAGTAAAATATTCTCAATACAGTGAAGAAATTGGGTAAAGATTGCCCGTCTGAAACATATTTTCTATAAGTTTGTGTTTAATGATTTTTCTTTTAATTGAGCAACTAAAATTAATGAACTTTTCTACACTGCTATTGCGATGCACTTGTATATACTACTTCCTTCACTCGTGTGTTTCTAACATCGTTCCATTCAAAGTTATCGATTGAATAGACCGCAAGTGTTATTTGACGTCTCGACGAGTCCCTTCTGTTTGGCCTTCATTCATTGCCTGCCTGCTTGTAATGGCACATGATAAGAGTCTGATGTCACATCTCACTATGTGTGACAGTTTGTGTCGATATGCACGGTAGCTGGTGTGCAATCAGAATGTCTCGTGGCTGTTGATGTGCATCGTTTTAGCTGTGAAAGACTGCGTGACATCTGGCTGGCAGTTATGCATGAACGCCACCTCACATTAACCCGCGTTCTTCTAAACCAGACAGTACTTTTCTGTAATCAAATCTCTATGTACTGAGGGGGCATAAGTATGTGATACAAACAGATATGTACATATACACATACGCATATTAGTTTAGTTTGGTAAAGGTAGATCCTTTTAATTGTCCAAGAACAGGAAGAATAAAACAAGTCAAAATACCAAATCATTTAGAAATTACCAATCAGTTACAAATGGTTCATATGTTTGAAGAACAGTAGCGCTACCCTACTACTATATTATTCAATTCTCATTTCCATAAAGTGTCGTCAAAGGTATAGTAGCATAATAATCGGTTCTATTGATGAATTCTTCTTTTTATTGACCTTGATGCATTGCCGTTGCTGTAGTAGCACTTGAAAATATTGCTTCTCACAAATGCAAGACCACCTGGTGGTAAATACAGTCACACCAACGCTCATCTTGCTCAGGAATTCCAAACCCATGTGAGAAAAGCTGAATCAGAGGCATGTTGAAAAACATTTTTGTAATGCTCTGTTTGGATGATAATGTGCTGGCAAATTGGATGTAGAGTTGCGGAAATAAGCAGACGGGAATGTGCAGAGGCCGTATTGAGAAAAGCCAACGACTCGATACGGGTGAGAAGAAGTGAAGGGAGGGGATGGAGCAGCTAAAATATATGGTGGCTGCAGGGGAGCGCAGCATGAGCAGTCCTCTGGATTAAAGGAATGCGTGAGAAATGGATTGAAGACGCACGAGGAGAAGAAAAGTGAAGTTTGTGCATCTCCTTGGGGCAGCTCCAAACACTGCAATCATCGCTGTCGCCAAGACGAGGAGGCAAAATCAAGGGATAGGATGGCAAGTCAGATAGCATTAATTAGAAACGGAGCTGCAAAAGCAAAATGAGGAAATTGCTGAGGCTGGAGGACACAGTGGAGATGCGTGGTGACAGGGAGAGCAACCAAATGACAGTAAGTGGGTTTTATGTGGCCAAGGCAGAAAGTATATTGCCTCACGCAGGACTGTCGTGCTCGGTCTTCTTTACTGCTCTGGTTTAGTGATGCATAGTGTGTCTATGTTATGTTGTGTGTATGCATACATGTGTTAGACGGTTAGTGCCCAATGCAGGTTTCTCTTCTTATAACATAAGGGCACCAATATCTTAGCCTCTGTTTGTAATCTCACAAATCTGTTACCAGACTTCAAGCAGGTGGAGGATAAGCCAGTTAGACTGTCGACTGTCGGTGTCTGTTGAAGGGATTCAAGGGACAACTGCATGCATACTAATTGATGGAAGTGAGACGGATATTGCAATCTTGTAAGAATCAATAAGAGCTTCTCTTGATGGAAGGATATTTTGTTTCACTCCTGGTTGGCTTCTCAGTATGACATTGATTATAATGCACATTTGATCATGTTTAGGAGTTTCTTGGTCTCTTGCTGTTCAGTGTCTGGTTTACCCAAGGGATACTGATTTTGTCTTTGGAATAGAATTTATTAGTCCCTCCTTAATCCCCCAAAAGAACACTGTAAATTCTATAATAATGCTTTAATCAAGCTATAACAAAGGAATTGTTTGTAACTTTCCCTTCTGTCTAGTATGTGATTGTGATTTTCCAAGCATTGGTGATTGTTTCGGATAGGCTACAGAAGAGAGGAGGGGAACACCATCACATAACACCAAAACAAAGAAAAGAAAAAAACAGTGAAGCAGCAAATAATACAAATATATTCTTTGAAATGTGAGGAAAATGTTTACTTGTGACCAGCGATGCCAGTAACGCATTACTTTCATGCAATAAAATAAAAAAATAAAAAATAAATTAAAAAAATATATATTTTCCAATTCCAGTGCACATCGCAGTCAGAAGCAACAGAAGTTCACAACGAAAGAAATAATACGAGCCGAGTTAATGCACGATGAAATAATTAATGCCATTAACAAATGAGCGAGTTAATGCAAATTGAATGCATTACCCAGCTCTAATATGTACACATATGTTATAATGTGCATTCCACTGTGTCACAGCAGTGTTTTTGTTGAATTCTAAGCTGGTGTTTTCAAAGGTGACATTTCATTTTCTCTGTGAAAGTAAGAAACACTTTCTCTCTCCCGCTCAGCCTGATGTCGTCTCGACGCTACTACTTTGAGATTCTGCACAAGCAGGATGACAAGGGCTCGGATCACGTGGAGGTTGGGGTGAGTGAAAATGAGATGACATTCATTTATCTACTTTTGGCATCAGACATCTTTTCTTCACCTCTGCATATGCGATGGCTTGTTGCTTGTTTTGCATTTGCTTTCAAAATGTGCCATGATAAGCGTGTAGATGACGTGTCGGTCATATAAAGAATCCCTCAATCTTCATTTGGCTCTCTTGGTCAACCCTGACTGGTTTTTCATTGTGTGATAAGCATGAACTTAAATAAAATGTTAAGCATTTCAGGGGGGGTTTCATTGTCCACCTCTAATGTTCATTTTTCTATTTTCTCTGACTCTGCTCTGCATCATTTCTTTCACCAAAGTGGTGTTCAAGCACCTGAGTCAAAGCTTATACCTGAGTGGCACTTTGTTTCAAGCTGAAGTTTCAAATACCTCCTGTGTGCTCGGACCTGGAGTGGGGGGCACATGATGATGATGAAAAGAGATCACCGCTGTGTGTATATGGATTTTTTTTTTTTTAATAAATTATAAGCCCGAGGTTATCATCGTCATGGTGACCGATATTACTGGATATACTTCCTCCTTTCACAGAGCCATTTTTATACTCCCTTTCTTTGTCAGGTTGTCTCCAATCACCTCCCTCTCTCTAACTGGCTAAGTCTTTCTCTTTTTTGGGCCTACCATTAAATCTTGGATTTCCGTGCGCCTTATCTGTTTTGCCGTATTTGTTGTACCTCAATCCACAAATATTTCAAACCCTGCTCCCTTCAGCTTTACTGCTTCTGTGTGTAATTTCAATTTATTGATTGATGTTAAGACATCAAGACAGTATGCTTGAGGATGTTTTTTGAGAGGTGTTGACGAGATGCTGTGAGTTGCCTGGAGGATGCCCCGTAGTCAGAAAGAGTTTGCAAGAAGATGACTGTGTGTGGGTGAGAATTAATAAATGAGTGTTCTTACTCAGTTGTGTTGATATTGAGCAAAGTTGGAACTCTTTTCATAAAACCAATTAATTCCAACATGGTTTAAATTACATGCAATTTCATGCCCACTGGTAATGAGTGATGAGCCATGAAAATCATTTCATACAAAAGAACTTTTCATGTCGGAAAAATGGATCTTGGCAGTCCTTGAACATTTAACAAAAATTGTTCCTTTACCTCCAACAAACCTTGAGTCTATTGTGAGTATATCCATGTGAACACGCTTCAAAAGTAGCTAAAACATTGCACAAATTGTATTGTGCTATTTTACAAATATCTCTTTTCAAGTCCCCCGGTTTTGTCGCATTCCCACAATTTATTGACGTGATGGTGTAAATAGCTTACTAATATGAATCCCTCCCTTCCATCTCTGAGGCCATCAAAGTGTTTTATACTTACAGGAACAATTTAATGAAAGTTCTAAAAGTCATGTAGCAAATCACTATCGTTTGTGTGTGTGTGTGTGTGTGCGTGCGTGCGTGTGTGTGTTCGTGTGATGCACCTTTCGATCTGTTATTATGGGGCCCTTTTGAGATTTAACAGGAAATATATTTTACACCTCTACAAAAATATCAGATTTATTGCAAGTGGCGCAAAACCGCATAAGTACAGTACTCACATAAATCCACATAAAAGCAGATGCTCATTTGTTGTGGCACGTCGCCCGGATTCACGGCTTTTCCCCTCTATGTTGCATGCCGGGTTGTGATTGGGTGGTCAAAGGTGAGCTGTTGCTGTGGGAAAGCATTTTTTTTAGCAGCGCTTGATGGAAAGAATAAAGAATACAAAGATGCATTCTTATCTTGGAGCAAGAAATAAAACCTTGCTCATTGAGTGAAAAAAGGTGGGATAGACACCAAAAGAAGGAGGTTAGAAATAGACTGCATCCCCAAAGGAACAGAAAGTAGTTCGTGTTGTGGGGAGCACCAAGCCCATGAATGACGAGCTTGTTGTTTTTTAGCTTGAGTAAGCAAGTTAGTAGAGTCGCGCAGTGACATAACTTTATTATTAAGACGAGCGCGGACTGGAAATGTCGTGTCATATTCCAACAGCACTCGGCTGGGAACGAACAGTTCTCTTGCTGTTGTTTATTAAGTGCCATGAAGCAGCGCCATTCTCCATTAGAGCGGAGGTCAGGGTGGCAAACACCATCAAATGAGGCTTTTTTTCTAGTATTTTCAATTTAATAGAGGATAGTTATAACTTGGCTAAAGATTAAAATAAACAATCATCATAGTGCTGTCGGCACCTTGTCCATGGGGCACAGTACCTCGTCCCCTGTGACAGGCTATTCTTGTTATGGCAAATTTTAAAATTTTAAAATAAAATTTGAAGCACAAGATGAAACTAGAGGGGTAAATTTGCATTCATCTGCAAACTCACCCTTCTGCTGCTAACTTCATTTAGCAGTTTTATATCCCAATTATACCATTCATCAAGAAACATCTTGTTGAAACAATACAATTGAATGCTTTTACACTGTAGAATACAATTGAGCTTAGCTTGCTGGTGTGGCACTTGACAACCATTCCATTCTCACATGTCCCCTTTGTAAAATTAATTGCCTACCCCTGCCGTAGAGGGATAAAAGCTGAGGTGGCATCACATCTGCATGGAAGCCCCGGTGTTACCTAATTGGATGTAAGGCATCTGTATAATCATTTGTAGTGTTCACCCTCCAGATGAAGTTATTTACTTGTTTTGTTGCTGTAGATGGGTGTTAAATTTGTTACATTGCTTTCTCGTCGTCTAAGAAGCACGCTGACCTAATGGAAAGTGTCAGCTGTTATCAGCATAAAGCAAAGCAATGGTCATTAAATGGTACCACTGAGAGAACGACACGGAAAAGACGAAAGTCGCGGCTTAATTAGTGATGGCAGCAAAGGTGTAGGATTTAAATTCGTGCCTTTAATGTTCCTCTTTTATCGCTCCTGCCAGGACAAGTCTCTGACCGTCTACCAATTAATATGAATGCCGTTCTGTGTGCACACTCACCTTCTCCTTGGAAAGTCACACACACAAGGAAAGGCAGATTCTCACACACAAGCATACACAGAGAGTTCTCTCAATATCCGCCTTACATGTTCCCATCTGACCATAAATCAGCAAGTGGTCTGTGCCACCTGGAGGCGGCCATTAAAGTATATTGTCTCTTTTCATTGTACAAGTAAATTTGATACTACTTGCTTTTTAATCACTATAATTCTGCTAAGGTTCAATTCAAGTTCAGCAGCTGTCAAACACATGCTTTTGTAATTCTGGTGTGATCTTTGCTGCAATTCAAAATTTATCTGCACCACATTCAATAGTCAAAGAGGAAACTGACAAGCCAAAGGATTAAAAATTTGATTAAAAAGAAAAATGGACTGAATGTTAAATTATAATCCATGGAGGAGGAGAAAAATAAATAAAAATAATAGATACAAGAACAAAAGTACCTTTTTAAATCATGCAACAATTATTTCAGGAGTTAATAAACTTGTTGATTATTTTTTCGAATAATTGAATCGGATAAAAAAAAATACATTTCCATCCCTTTAAAAAAAAAACGAGAGCTTATTCCAAAGTGACAGGCAGAGAAGTGCATGGATGCTGCGTGAGCATCCCAGAGAGCTGGCATGTTTTTATTCAAAATTAAATGTTGATCTAAAACGTATTTTCAATAGGTAATGGCCCACCACAAACAAACTATAAAGTGTACACCATACAGTATGCTCCAAATAGGCATAATTACAGAACAGTATCACTTGAATCTTTATCGCTTGAATTAATTTAATTCCAGCATTTGTAGTAAGTGCAAGTTAATTTATACTCAACATTTTAACACAGCTTCGGCTGACCAAGCAGGCAAGCACTCTTACTGTTTTTATTTGTCCTTCAAGTTCAAGTGTGCCGCCTGTCCTACATGACCTTGCTAGACTGTCTACTTTAGTAAAACAATGGCATTACAGTATATTAAAACCTTGCTGGGCCAGTCGGTCCCTTCCTGCCACGTCACAGCATGATGTCGCTTTAACCCCTTTTGTCAGTCTAACACCTGTGCTGTTTGCTCGGTTGTAGTTAGCATGTATTTGAATCTGAAGCAATCACATAATAACACCTACTCTTATATTAATTTTAGTGTGTGTGCGTGTGTGTGTGTGTGCGTGCGTGGGTGCAGCTGTGTGTGTAGGCATTTGCATGATTTAGAGTGTGATTTTATTTATGTCCTCAAGAAGGCACAGCAAAAATGAGCTGTCATCTGTAATTACAGCCAGGCTAACAAGAAGTGACTTGTTAATTGTTAAATCTATTTAAAAGAATTGTAGCTTGTCGTTCCCTTTCTTGTCTTCGCTTCACTGCTCTCTGCGTTTCTCTAATGTCACCATTGTGTTGATTTAAATCACTGATTGTCACTGTTTATTACTTACTTCCATACCTATTTCATGGATTATGTTACTTTTCGCTTGATAACGCCCGAAGTCGTTGAGTTTTTGTTTTCCTTCTTTTCTATGTGTTGGTACAAAACTCCAGCAGCACATTGATCTCATGAAGTTGCTCAAATCAATAACTCGGCATAGAATATAAACTGTGATATAAGATTCATGTCTCTCTACTTGCTTACGTTTGCTCTCCTCACTTCATTCTTGGTTTTTGTCTCTCTTCTTTTCACACACAGTGGCGTCCATTCCTCCCTGGTCTGAAATACGAAGTGATAGACTCAGCCTTCATCTCATTGTATACAGGTAAAAGTTTGATTTTGTTTATTTGATTGAGTTTAAAACGTGAACTTATCTGGTTGTACTTTTTCATATTCAGAAAACTTTATCCCCACAGGGAAGTTAAGTGTAGGTAGGTACATACGTACGTGCGTAGTTGAGTTCTTCCTCTACCGGATTTCTTTCCTCTGTCCTTTGTGGCAAACTTGGGTACTGATGTTGAAGACAAGAAACACGAAGAATATGCAAATGAGTTTCGGAGTGATTCACGGGACTTTGTATCAAACAAGGGAACTGACACACATATGAACCGAGAATTATCTTCTTTGAGGTAACGGTGTTATTATTTTTTTATTCTGCTCAGTTGAGGAAATATCAGCACTGGGGATATGAAAATGAGTTTAGGAGTGGTTCACGGGACTTTGTATCAGACAAGGAAACTGACACACATTAGAACCTAGAATCATCTTATGTGAGGTAACAGTGTTATTATTTTTTTATTCTGCTCACTTGAGGAAATGTCAGCACTAGGTTCAAGTCCTTGTGAACTGGCTATCGATTTTCTTTCGGATTACACTTGTGAGCACATTGCAGCTCCGTATCAGGACTGAGATGCTACGGACAGACAGGCCGGATGCTAAAAGGCCCCACAGGTACAATTGGGGTCATGTACACTGGCGACACAACTGGCAGCATAATCTGTGCCTTTGTGTTGCTAGTTGATTTTCAATGTCCCTGAATATAAATTACTTATTATTTGACCTTCGCCATCTTGTATTGGATATACCGGTAGTTCTTGACCTCCTTGGAACAGCAATCTGTGAAATATTGACGATCTGGAACCTTCAGAGACCTGACAAAGCAAACCAAGGCCATACCCTGAATTTTGCAAGAATAGAACATATTCCTCAATGGCAGATATTTAAATATGTTTGACTAAGTTGTGGAAAGCAAGCATGTAAACAACAGGTGTCTTGAAAATAATTTTAAAAAATAGGTGCAATTTGTTTTGTTTGTGGGAACTGTGCATCACCAATCTCAATCCCGAGAGGATAAAAATGTTGCTGACCACCCCGTTAATTACATGGCATCCCTCCCATCAGGCAATGCACCTGACGCGCCATTAATCACACATGCCTGCCTCCTGCCTCTACTCGATCGATTGGTGTAATTATGATTCTCCTCTGCACTATTTTTTGTCTTCCAACTTTTTTTCCTCATCTTTGTTTTCCCACTTCTCATCTTCCTCCTTTTTCCCTCTGTTACGGCTTTTACTCTCAAAACGCAGCAATTTGCACACCGGCACAGTTTGTGATAGCTCGATTGAGTGGGTAATTGCTAATGCTACCTACCCGTAGGTTGACTGACTACCACTATCTCTAAGTTGGAGTGTTTCAGTGCAATGACAAGTACATGCAACACTGAGCAAATAGTCGACTGTTAGTGGCCACGAGGATGACAGAATCTTCATTCCTTGCTTGTTCTGTTGAAAGGCTGGTCATCCGTGAAAATTTATCTTCAGTCGTTATTTGAATGGTAAAATACTTTAAATAGTAACATTTCCAGTGCAGTTACTGAAGTAAGAGTTTTAGGGTGACAGTGTGACTCAATTACCAATATGCTTGACCTTTGATGTCCCATTGTAATTTAAATGATGCGTGAATGAGCAAGTCTCGAAGGGTGTAATGGCCCTATCGCTCTAATGCAGCTTGAATTTTGGTTCCTAGTCAACGTGAGAGTAAATTTTTTGTTTTGTTTAAATATGTGCATTGTGATTGACATCCCTGAACAGAAACAGAAGACTTTTATGATCTAGTCAATCAAAAGTGAACATTATTATCTTAGTAGTATCTGTAAAATGTCTTGTAGCTCTGGATTTTTTAAATACAAATTATGCTATTGTATCTCAATAGTACTATAGTGATTGTGCTACACCTTCTAAGTGATCTGTGGTGGTCACAGAATAAACCATTTGCACTCCTTTGTCCTTCAAAAACCTGTCGTTTAATGTCCCCACTCCTTCTCAGTCGTGTTTTTGCTCTGAATCTTTCAGACGAGTCCAGCCTCAAGATGAACAGCGTCGATCACATCCCTCAGACTTTCGCCAGTCATGTTCGGCTCCCAGAGGAGTCTCTGCCCCAAAAATTGGAAGAAGATGGCAAGCTACGGCACGGAGCAGATATGCTGAAGCCGGACCCGAGGGACACCTTCTATAGCAGTAAGTCTATCCATCATTTCAGATTGTCTGTAAAATATTTCTGAATAAATAACCTCATGCAAAATGTTTTCTCCCCTTTCAGCTCCCATGATCGACCCCTCCCGACTAGATAATGTTCTGCCTGCTTGTCTTTACTCTCCCACCTATGTCGTCAAAGATTTTCCCATTGCTCGATATCAGGGCCTGCAGTTTGTAAGTGACCTCTCAATCGTCTTCCCTTTGGACCACTATGCTTGCTATTCACCAATGCTGTTTTAATTGGATGAAAGGGTTGCTAAAATCATCTTTGTGGGTCATCAGCAGTGCATCCAATTATAGCAGCCATATGTAGATGACTTAACCTGCTAAATAATAAAAAAAAGTGTTTACCATTAACTCAGCTGCTTCTCTCCTAAATCAACTGTTGTACGTTGCAGCCAATATGGAGCGCTGCTGCCCCCTAACATAAACTACGACTTACTACATTAATATAAAACAAGTTACAATTCATTTGATTAGCTAGTTTAACGATCTGCAATTTATGTTTGACACTATACTGTTTTCCAGGTTTATCTGTCATTTGTTTACCCAAATGATTTCACCCGTCTCACACATATGGAACGAGAGAACAAGTGCTTCTACAGAGAGTCACCCATCTACTTAGAGAAGTATGTCGATCAAAAGGGAATCTTCAGTTCATCTTAACACATCCAGATATGTAAAACGCAACAGTAATCACACCACCATGACCCAGTGCAACCTGTTACTTTTTTCCACTTGTTAAAACAGGAGTTAAAATATCATTGATGACACATTTTAAAGAAAGTTATTTTAAAAAGGGTATTGTTTCTGTCTTCAAGGTTCGGCTTTTATAAGTACATGAAGATGGATGAAGAGGAAGATGACAGGCCATTCTTCTTTCCCAACCCCGATGGTAACATACAGCTTACTCTAAGGCCCACACCTCTATTTCTCACCGTATGCCTTGTTTATTTGTCTCCAGATTTCCTGGAGGAAGACGAAGTGGTGGATATGGAAGACGAGGCAGAGATTGTTGGCACACAGTCACCCAAGAAGCCTCTTCACCTCAGTCAGACAAGCCATGCTTCCAAGTCCTCCCATCATCACACTCAACAGCGACCTACATTTGCAAGTAAAGAAGTAGAGGATGGCGAGGAGGATCCTGGTGAGAGGGAAGATGGTGCAATCAATAGTATAGTAAACCGCAGAGAAAGGAGACACTTTGCCTACAGAGATGAGATAGAAAGGGACAGAAACTGGAGAGGAGCTCAACCAAGGGCTAACAGGAGTCATGATGCCAAAGACGGTCTGTCAGAACTCCAAACTAGGATGCATCGCTCTGATACAGAAAGCGTGGTCCGAGGCCGCTCTCTGTCGTGGAGCCGCAACAGTCCTGCAGCACTCAGCCCGGCCAGTAAAGGTGGTGGAGAAGAGGAGGTCGATGCTGCTCCTAAATTAGTAACTCGACCTCTCCTTTTTCCAAAAAAGTCCTCCATAACTAGTCATGCCAAACACATCCTCACCAACTCTGCCCACACCAACAATGTCCGTGACAGTAAAAATAAGATTGCTGGAAGCAAGAAAGAGAAGACGCAAGAGAACAAGATCTACATCACCAGGCCTCGGCCACACAGGGAGCGAGAGAAGGAGCAGCGTCGAGAGAGAAGGGAGGAGAGGGTATCTGACCACCCGAGAGAGGTGTTCCCTGGAGTCTTTCTGTATCAAACTGGGAGGACCACAAGACTGGTCAAACTTGGGGACAAAGGGCATGTTGGATGGGTTAAAAGCAGAGGCAGGAGTCCAGTTAGCTCCCCTCAGCTCTGGCCCAATCCACCCACAAAATGGGGTAAATCATCCCTTCACAATAAAAGCATCAACATTCCAAATGAAAATGTACAAAAGTCTACCAATAAATCGACAGCTCTAAAACAGCCAGATGAGAGCCTCAGCAAAGGGGAGAACCTTGCTTTAAAGATGACAGCCACAACAGGTCCGACCAGCAAATCACACCCTCTAACCCCACGGTCTCATCACCAAGACCCCACCCAGCATGCTCCTCACTGGTTGAACTCCACCGAAAGCCTCCAAGGTCAAGTGCGAGTAACCTCCTACCTCAAGACCACCGAGATCACAGAATCGCAGCCGGACGCCAACCTGGCAGAGATGGAGCAGGACACAAACCGCTCTAATCCTGACCTGGAAGCAGAACCCGAGGAAGGTGAAATGTCGGACTACAGCTACGAAGAGGTGGAGGCGCGGCCAGGTTGGGCAGAGGAGAGCATCAACTGGCAGAGGACTTTCTCGGTGAACCCAATGGATTTTGAGCTTCTGCGCTCCGACTGGAATGACCTTCGCTGCAATGTGTCTGGTAACCTCCAGCTGGCAGAGAGCGAGGTGGTGGACGTGCTGGCTCAGTACATGGAGAAGCTCAACGAACGCAACGGCGGGTAAGAACACTTGAATGCTTATTGACTTCACATTAATACATTTGTTTTAATTCAATCTAAAATAAAGGCAGCGGTTTTTTTATTTGGCAAATTAAACAATGTTATTCTTCTGTTTTGAAATTCTGTACTTTATCGATTGTCTGTATCCGGAATCCAGGATTTATACCCTGCTGCGAATCATCAACGTGGAGAAGCGGCGAGACTCTGCTAGAGGGAACCGCTACCTGGTGGAGCTGGAGCTGATGGAGAGAGGCCGCAGTGTCGTGCGTCTGTCCGAATACATCTATTTGCTGCTTCACCGCGGCAGGCAAGTCGACGAAAGCCTTGAGAACACAGAGAACACGGCTCCGGCTTCCATCCCGGCCTCGGGCCCCTCGGCTGCCACGTCCAACCTCAGCACCGCTCCGCACCTTCCCCCCACCAAATCTCCCTCACGGCCGGGAGCCACAGCCTGGAGCACAGCCTTTGCCAAACCTCTGCTCTGCCAGCCCGTCATGCTACAATGGAGGAAAGATGTCATGGTGCACTTTGTGGTACCAGGTTAGTCAGAAACGCTACTGTTGGAATAGTCTGTAATGAATTCATTGTTCATGTTCTCTCATCTAGAAATAAGGATCTTGGAGATATTTCATCAGTTCACACCGTACACAGGTGACAGTTCAAATGGGCTTGCAGTTCATCCGAGTTCTCTTGTTCCTGCCTTTCAGTAAAGAACCAAGCTCGCTGGATCCAGCAGTTCATTTCTGACATGGAAAATCTTCATCATCAAACCAAGGATAACAACTTCAACATCATCATTGTAGACTTTGAGAGTGAAGACATGGATGTGGAGCAAGCGCTTAGAGAGAGCACTGTTCCAAGGTGCGTCGTGCATCTCACAAGGCGACAACTTCCATGTTCGTTTAATAGTTGACTTAGCAATTATTTGCTTTGTTTTGTTAAGATATGAGTATCTGAGGAGAGAAGGGAACTTTGAGCGCTCAGCTGGACTGCAGATTGGAGTGGATACCATTGAGGTGAGATAGACAAACACAATGGGAGAGCAGTGCTTCAACAGTTAACTGCATCTCTGGCATGTGTATGCCATGGCTGTCCCTTATTTGACTCGCTGAATATGTCTCAATCCCACGTGCCTTTGTGCACCCTTCCCCCCACCTGGTGATGAGAGGCTGCCCGTTTCTAGCTCGACGTTGATCCGTCAGTGCCGTTACAATGCAATGACAGGCCTGTCAATCACTATGGAATCATTTGGAGGGTGTGGAGGCTAAGACAGATCGCCGATTCTGAGGCCAGATGCTAGCAATGCTTGCTGTTAGTTATTATTGTTATTATTATTATTATAGAACATATTTAATCAATTTAAATTTAATATTTAATATCATATTTAATAAAAAGAAACATACTCAGAAAGTGCTGACAAAGCTTCTTAATTAATGGATTGATTAGTCTGGAATTAGACTAGTACCAGTTTGAATATTTCGATGCGTCTGACAATAAGTTAACGGTTTAAAGCATAACTGTAACCCAGTGCACAAATAATAATATAAAAATATATACAAACTAATATAACTTTACAGCACTGTCCTCTTGTGAGTTTTGCCCTTTCACCCAAACATCTTTCAGACAACAAATTAATCCCCTAAACTGGGCTAACTTGTACTCACCACATAAACAATACTGCAGTTATAATTACTGTGCGTTTTCCTTCCGGCAGGATAGCCACAGCATTGTGTTCCTGTGTGACCTCCACATTCATTTCCCTCTAAACATCTTGGAGAGCATCAGGAAGCACTGTGTTGAAGGGCGCCTTGCTTTTGCTCCTATTGTCATGAGACTTGGCTGCGGGAGTTCGCCACAGGAGCCTGATGGTAACACGCACAAATAAAAATGAAAATATCGGACATGATTGCATTCACCATTCACTTGGGACTTTTGAAAGAACTCACATTTCTTCTTCAGTTTACTGGTAATGTTCTTCATTTTTTGATGCGAGTTTTTACTTTTCACAGGTTATTGGGAGGTGAATGGCTTCGGTTTGTTTGGGATCTACAAGTCTGATTTTGACAAAATCGGCGGGATGAACACCGAAGAATTTAAAGACCGCTGGGGCGGAGAAGACTGGGAGCTTTTGGACAGGTAACTCAGCATGAAAGCAATGACAGAATTTAGAATATTTGATTTTGTTTCCCACATTCATGTTCACAGATGATACATTGTGCTATATTAGGCATCATCAATGTAATTTCTGTTTATCTCATAATACCATGTGAAAATAAATGAAGACATAAAGATGTACCTGGAATCGGACGCCTGTTTTTATGAAACTATTGAAATTAGCTTACATTAGAATTTGAGTTCAACTAATAGGCCATGTTTGATAAAAGCCTCCACACCTCATAAAAATACACAAGGATCTCATTTTAAAAATGCTCACATTCAGAGTGTATTTCATTTCTTTCTCTTTCTGGATGTCTATAGGGTATTGCAGAATGGTTTGGAAGTAGAGAGACTACGCTTAAGAAACTTCTTTCACTACTACCACTCCAAACGTGGAATGTGGAATGCCCAAAACAAGAAAACTGCAAAGGGATAATGCAGCACCTGAATACTAATCTACCTGCAGATCCACTGTGTGCAAGTGTGTGTGCCTGTGTGCAAGTGTGCGTGCGAGTGTGTGTGTTTGCGTGTATGTGCATGCATGTGTGCGAAAGTGTATGTGCGTGCATGCGTGTGTGGGTATGAGATTGACTCAAGAAAGCTCGCTCACTAATGGCCAAGGTTCCAGCATCCTTTCGAGGATAGTTTGTTTGACGGTACAAAGTCCAGATGTGAACTTTGGAAGTGAGCTGTTTACAAAGATCATCCTGAGTAACTTTGAATCATCAACTGGAGTACTTGAGGGAGAGACTTTTTTTTCTCCTTCTCATAGCTCAATTCTAGTGCAATGTTTTTAGAAGAACTGGAAAGCAGCTGTTTTTCCATATGTATGAATGTGCACATGTATATATGTACATAAGTGTGTGAAGAAAACACCTTTTTTCTCATAAGGGTTAGGGATGCTAACCTAAGATTATTTTTTTCTAGGATGCGCACACATGACAGTCTAACATGAATGTGTGTCATCATATATATATATATGTATATATGTATATATATATATACATATACATATATATGTATATATATATATATATATATATACATATATATATATATATATATATATATATATATATACATACACACACACACACACACACAACACACACACTTTTCATCTTTTTTGAAAATTTATTTCTAACATACTTTTGCCTCGAGCTTCATCAGTTGAGTTTCAGTGTCATTATTTTATACAATTGAACATTTCTATAAAACTGCTGTTCTGTGCACTGTAACATGCGTTTTACCATCCATCATGTTGCTCTTTGCTATTTATGTCATTTCCTGTCTCATTAACTACATATTCTGCTTTTAGATGCCTTCAGTAGTTTTTGTTTGTGTATGCACCAACTGTTGTGGTTTTATTTCTAAAGCATTGGTTTGTAAACAGTTTACACCTTTTAATATACTGATTCTATCCTCTATTCCCTCTAAATCTCTAACCTCACATGGAACATAAAACTCTAACGAGGGAAGACGAGGGCTGATAGTTGCGTTGCTGTTGCGTTGCAAATCCTGGATTTAAATGTTTCAAAATATTTATCTGTAGAGAACGCTTAACTTAAACTCAACAGAAACGGGAACGTTAAATTTCTCTCAAATGTGTGCCTTCATCTGAGTTGGGCTGCAGGCAGTTTTTATACAGTTATATATTACTGACACAAGAGTGTCAGAAATTATTTACAAATGGGCTGTAATGTCACTATATCTTCAGTTACACTATCACGAAGGAGTGACGGTCCTTTACAATGGATTACAGGTATCTATGTGTGTTTGCTGTAGTAGTGCATTGAACGTGTTGTTGCAAACTAAGAGACTACTGAGCAGAACCAGACTCACTGGCAGCTGCAGTCCAGCAGGGGCTCACTGGCTCCCATTAGCTTGCCTGGAGGGTGGATTCCTATTGCCTCTTTATACAGCATGGTACTTATGATCAGGAGTGGCTAGTAGGCTCCAGGCTGGACTCATATGAGTAATAATTTAAGACCTGTTATTGACTGTATGATTGTTAAATGCCCTATCTTTGCCTCTATTGGGAAAGGTCTAAACAATGTAAGGTCATTTAACATTCACAAGGGGCAAATTAAAAAGCAGAAGAAGCACTATAACTAGACTAGATATATATATTTAAAAAGGAAATTGATGGGAAATAGATATATACATTCCAAGGTAATTTCTGTGAAATTGTTTTGTAGAGGAAATGTTTTAAGAATGTATTGTACTTTTGTTTGTTTTTTAATACAAAATTGTACGCTTACGCCCACATCCTTTTCTGTGTGAGTTTTTTTTTTTAATGTGATATATTAGAACTAGGGTGGCTCGGCGGTGCACTGGTTAGCACGTCCGCCTCACAGTTAGGAGGGTGCCGGTTCGATTCCACTTCCCACCCTCCCTGTGTGGCGTTTGCATGTTCTCCCCGGACACTCCAGTTTCCTATCACATCCCAAAAACAGGCCGATTGAGCATTCCAAATTGGCCCTAGGCGTGAGTGTGAGTGCTGATGGTTGTTTGTCTCTGTGTGCCCTGCGATTGGCTGGCAACCGGTTCAGGGTGTCCCCCGCCTACTGCCCGATGACTGCTGGGATGACTCCAGCACGCCCGCGACCCCCGTGGGGACAAGCAGTATAGAAAATGGATGGATGGATGCATGACCTTTGGTCTTTACCTCGTTCAACGTCACTATGTATGTATCCCACATCTATCCACAAGGGGGCGATCAATTCACATACGCAAGTCCTGGGCTACCTTGCCTCACCTTTTAAGAATTGAGCAACATGGGGAAATTATGAAAACATTTAAAATAACGTCACCAACAACTCTATAGCACCATAGCAACGACGTGTACACAAACTGATGACATCATTTTGTGGCGCAATAAGTTATTTCAAAAAGTCATGTTGCAATTTGCCTTAGAAACTCTTTTAGGGGGTGTTTTCAAATAATTATATTACATATCTACTGTAAAATCATGCTTATGTTTAGTTGAGGTTTAAAAAGATAAGTTTTATGATTACAAAAGTTGGACTGTGTTATTCCCAATTTGACTTACATATATCATTGTTTATCACAACCACTGGTGCATGAAAAATAATTCACAGAGAAGGTCATGTGTGCTGGTAATTGTGTGATGTAAAATTTCATCATTTTCAGACTATTATTGGACCCCACGTCATTGCTGTTCTGGATGATGTCCTTGATGTTTTCAACCGCATGACATGACGCAAGTGATGGCCTCACAAGAGTAACGTGTTGTCTGGATGAGGCAAGGTTAACCCCCTGTAATGGCCTCAGAGGCTTTTGCACTTCCTCTCTTTTTATCACGGCCTTTGACTCAAACCGAAAATGGAACTGATTCACACTTTTATCGGGAATTGTATGGTGCATAATGTTTTGCTGTGATGATTGCAGCAACATAAAGTACAAAAAACAAAATAGCCATTGTCACCTCCAGTTATAGTCAGCAGCATGCATGTTAATGCTCTGCTCACACTTCATCCCGAAAGGCACAATCTGCTTATGAGTGTTAGCTTTTTTGATACACCTCGTTTTAGAGCACATGAGCTGAAATACCGGAAACTCATGATAAAGTAACAATTAGGATTTCAACCTCAAGTGAACTAAATGAGGCATGTTTGCAGTTCGCTGAAGAATACCACACATGTAAACAAATTACTTGTTTGATTGCCTCTTCAGTGACGTTTTATAGCAATTCTAAAGTTGCATTTATCATGCACACAAAGAAAAATCCTTCAGTGTTTTAATGAGCCAAAGGGAAGAGATGAGTTGAAAGGAAGGCCAGCTGATTTTCCATCAAAAAGAACTTGTCTGTTCATTTCAGCTACAGGAATTGGGTTCTGTCATATAAAACTCTTAACAGAAGTTGGCTTTTTTTTTTTTAAACAATCGTAATTTGTTGCAAGTTGGCAATTGAGAAAAGACACATGAAGGTCCAGCACAGAAGTATGCGCTTATGAATGGCAACGTTTACACGGTCTGATTGGCTTCCTCTCGTTTGATCGTCTCCTGATTGGTCAGTTACTTCCGTGTTGTCATTCTCCGGTAGCCCCGCCCCGCCTACGAACCCACGAGCAGTTGTTGGGTCTCTCTAGCAGTCGCACACACGTCATCCTGAAAGCAGGCAAGCAAGACGGTCTAAGACGATTTTTTTTGTCGTTTTTGTCGAGGGAGATTCCCCCCCCCCCTTTTCTCTTTTTTAGGCGTGGAGTTCAAAAAGATAGGGAGCGCTTCAGCACCGCAACGCTCGTTGGAGGAAAGTTGAAAGCTCTGCGTTGCCTGTAGAAAGGTGAGTCGGGAATTGCATCTCCCCGACTTGCAAGTTGGAAATGGACAACCTTCCTCGCATTTCTTCCTAACTCGATCATTAATGCCCTCTCTCGTGTGGCGTTGTGAAATTTATTGAGTGGTTTGTCTGACAAATGATGTGCGGTGGAACCAGTTTATCCAGCTCCGCTGGGAGTTTCAAGGTGGTTTGACTTCAGGTGAAGCCCGACGGACGAGTGCTGCTTTCTGAAAGAAGATTAACGGAGACATCATGGCTGGAGTGAGTAGTGCGCACATCAAAACCCTGGAGGACCTGACTTTGGACTCGGGCTATGGAGCCGGGGACTCATGCAAATCCCTCAGCCTGTCCTCCTCCAAATCGAACTCCCAGGCCTTCATGACGACCCCTCATAGGGGCAACTGGTGGTACTATTCGGGCTCCATGAATAGCAGAAACAACAGCTGGGACACGGTCAACACAGTCCTTCCTGAGGACCCGGAGGACATATTCTCCAAATGTCCCCGCTTGCCTGATCTGGAGGAGTTCCCTTGGACAGAAGACGAGGTGTCTCAGATACTGCGCAAAGTGTCTGAGAGTGGCACTACGAAGGGTGGCCACGCACCTGTGTTCACCTCCGAGGCTGTACGGCGGTTGTCCGTCCTGCTCCGAAAGGCTCTCATCCGCATCTCGAGGGAGGCCCAGCGGCTGAGCGTCATGCACTGCCGCTGCACACGCTTCGAGGTGCAGAGCGCCATGAGACTGGTGCTCAGTTGGGCTCTGGCCGACTACTGCGTCTCGGCCACAGTCAAAGCCATCTCCATGTACAGCATGAGCGCCGGCGAGATGCTGAGAAAGGGCAAGTCGGCCCGCTGCGGCCTGTCCTTCTCCGTGGGTCGCTTCTTCCGCTGGATGGTGGACACTCGCATATCTGTTCGTATCCACGAGTATGCCGCGATATGCCTGACCGCCTGCATGGAAGCTCTGGTGGAAGAGATTGCTGCCCGGGTGCTCATGTCCGAACGGGGTCACCTTGGGCCAGATTCGGGGTCACCGTGTGCCGCGGTGAGTGCCGAGACCTTGGAGGGGGTGGTGAACAATGAAGCGGAGCTGTGGGGAGTTCTCCAGCACTATGAGCACCTGATCTGTGGGAAGAATGCAAGCGGTAAGTTCCTTCAAGTGAATGAATGGAAGCCTTCAGTGTGTGTTGCTGTGTGATGACTTCCAACATCCACCTAACGTTTTCCTCTCACACCGTTTCCCTTCAGAGTTGTGCTCACCACTTTCCACTCGTTCACCTTCCAATGCGTGTGGAAACACTTAAATTAGGTCTTTGCTCTGGATACAATAGCAGCCCTTTGTGTGAGACATTTGATGGATTGTTTCTAATTTGACCCGACAGAATAGGAAAATAACAGTGCTAGAACAAAGGAAGTATTTGTCTTTCATAGGAAGTCCCGTGAGAAGAAACGGCAGGTCTTTGTGCCTTGCCTGTAGGCTCAATTTGACTGTATTGTAGTGTTTTTGGGCTTCTCCCCTCAGTTCTGATGTCACACACCCTTGCTGCGCGGGTAATCATGTTGGGGTTTTGTGTACAGACAAGAGTTTTCTCTGTTCACACTCCCTCTCATCCCGCACAGCAAACAGTTTTTTTCTTTTTTTTTTTTTTAGCGGGGTTGCTAATTTCACTCCCCCGAGTCAAATTATGCTTCAATTGAAATATTTAGTTTCAAAGTCAGTGTCATTTTAATAGATTGTTTATTACATCTACAGGTGCTTTAAAGAAATATTCCAATGATCTTAACTCATAAAGAAGTTAGGATTCCTATAAATAGATTGTTTATTACATCTACAGGTGCTTTAAAGAAATATTCCAATGATCTTAACTCATAAAGAAGTTAGTGATCTTAACTCATAAAGAAGTTAGGATTCCTATAATGACGAATTAAAGTACTCCTTTGATAACAAAGAACTTTTCACGGAAATTGGGACGTGCAATGTTTCAATCAAGTTGACTTTCACTCTAAACTGTCATTCGAGTGTAAAATGAATACGTACATACCTGCTGGCATTGAATGTCTGGATTATTTAAAGACAAATATATCATTGACAGTGAATGTGCTAAATCTAATGTGTGATAGAGGGAGACAGAGTGATGACCTCAAAATGGGTCTTTTCACATTTGAGCAAACCAGCTGATTTTACAATGTACCATGCCAATGTTCTCTTACTATTGATGTATGTTGTTTAACAATATGTTTATTGTATCAAACGACAATATAATCGGAGCAGCCAGACAGATGTATCACAACATTGTATGACATCTCGTACAATCTGCTAGGACATGACGTTACATACTCTGTTGTTTCTGTATGACTTTCTCAGGCTGGTTTTGTTTTCTTTATTTTTTTTTCTTTTAATAATCACTGCCCCATGACTTTGGTCCCATATTTGGTCCCTACGAGTTAGACCGACTATGCAATTTGACTTAGTTCTCTTTTCTTGATGATGCTCAGCATAGTCATAGTCATAGTTCATAGTCTTTCTTTGTGGCCTACTACTAGGTCAGTGGGGCAACATTTTTTTTTTCAATTTCAATACAATGGCCTTTTGTTGTGTGATTGTCCTGCTTAGCCCAACGTAGTTAAACAAATGCTGGGGAAGCTAGACACGGGCTTAGTGGATGCATACAGGACACATAGGGGGAGGGACATTTTTCTAGAGCAAGCTCTTTCTGTAGGCCTGCAATTAGAAGATGCTATCAGTAAAGAACATCTTTTAGTGCAAGTATGCATGCTATCCATATGAGAGTAGGAAGTAGCTTAACTCTCATTGCCCAATCGATTGTCTATAAACTATATTCTGCCGCTACACAGTCATGCCCCACAAACTTCTACACATGCATATTTGTTTCATCAGTGTTTAGTGGGGTATGTAATTATTATTTAATCACTGGCTAAGTTAAACAGCAGCCTCGTTATTCAGCATTTAGGCAGATGTATTTTGGTTGGGTTTGGATGAACCTATTTTGGTAGGTTCAGTGATGTGTGCACGTACATGTGTGTCTGTGTCCACATATGTTATAACAACAGACCATTATTCTGACCACCCCAGCTTTTTATAGGTCCATGACTGGGTTCTTCAAGCCACATTCCCTTCTACCACCTTACCACCTGACACCCCACACCCTTACAGTCAGACGTCAGCCAGCCCCTTTCTTCTCCTGCTCTTGCTGATGTTCCCACAACAGTCATGACTTAAAAAAGCAAATACCTCCTTTTTGGCCTTCAACATGATAATTCGTGAATGGGAGGGGATAGGCTGCTGATCACTGGGAAGGCCACATTCAGAAAAAAAAATGCTCCTCCCTTGCTCTTGATTTCTCTTCATTTCGCCAACTGGTTCTCAGGCACAAGCTCACATCTGGAAGTCCTTAAGAAAGCAATGACTTGCAAGGGCTCCAATAACAATTCTGAAAACTTCCTTCTTGCTTCTCGTGTACTTGGTTCTGTCTTCTTCTTTTGTATTCATTGCATTCACATCCACAAATATTTCATCTTTAACTGTTTATTTCTTCTTGTCTACAGGGAGTGCATTAGAGGAACTTGTTTGGGATGTGCCAGGATCGTATTCATTCCTCATGCATGCGCTGGTTGTACACACGTCGACCCTGAACTTGTTTAGTCTGCCTTTTATCAGCATTCAAATGGCTCCACAGCACAGTTTGAACTCATTGTGCAGCACCATTGTAGTAAAGAATCCATTTGACATTCAGTTCTCCCCAAATGCATAAACAAGCTCTTTCTGCCTTAGCATTTCCCAAGAGCACTATGGGGCATTTTGCGACGGAACTAGCTTCACTAATGGACAGTAGAAAGGGGAATCATTGATCTTTGTGATCGTACAAACATCTAGTAAACTCCTCATTGGCTGTAAACAGTCTTCCGTTTGCATATTTTGTACTGTAGCCTACAGTTGACAGTATCACCATGTCCATGTCATGAGTTTTCATCAGCAAAAAGGACAGAATATCATAAATGTTAGATCCCGCTACAGCTGGAGCAAAAATTCACTTACTCTCTTGATTTATACATGTGTTTACTCTTTTAATTGTGAACTCGTATTTATTTTAGATCCACAAGTACGAATGGAATTAGAAATACTGTCAGTACTGTTGCAAAACACAATGAGTACGGCTGGTTAGGTCTCCACTTTAGCTTTAGCCAGCTTACACGGAGAAGTATTTTCACTAGTGTCACGTCACTCAGAAACAAGCATGATTATGCAAAGGTTTGCATTTCAAATCTAATCAACTAGCATATTTTATGACATTAGACAATATTGAAGGCAAAGAAGCACTCGTTTTTGCAGATTTAGGCTTCTACACTTGCCTTGTTGTCATTTACTCTGCACACAACAGACTAGTTGTATATCAAATTAAAAGGTGATTTCAACTGGCAACTGCAACACAGTGTCACATGCTGCACTGCCACTGCCCCCCGCCATGAGCCAGTTCTCCACCTGTGGGAGGCTCCGATGTGTGTGTGCGTTTGGTCTCACTGTTTTTGAGGCAGAACCTAACTGAAAGGGAGTACTGTATTAATAGCATGCGACATTGACCCAAAAAAATAAACTTTGATTTGGTTCGGTAATAACAAAAAATATTTCTACTTCAGATTTTTAAACATAGTCAAAAGGCATGGAATTGGGAGCACAGGATATGTCTTTGTGTATGTTGCGCTATTCTCCAAAGTATGTATTTAGCCCAGAAGGCGGCGTGGGAACCGTGTGGAGAAACAGGCAGGGAGAACATCCCAGCACTGTGGTTGCACAGATGGGGAAACCAGCACTCTGAAAATACACTGCCCTACTCTGCACATCTGGAATAGGGATCATATGCAGTTTTGGAAAACTTGCCATGGCTTTTATATCATGCTGACATAAATGTTGTATGATGCATGCGTGTCCAACGTGTTTCAAATTTGACAGAACAACAATCTAGTTTTTGGCTTGAACGCACACGTTGCGAGGCATGTAGCTTTAAGTGAATAATAAGAGGTTGATCGTACTAAATTACAGAAGTTTATGAGTCTGTGTATGCACAGGCTCTTGTGTTGGATATGTTTCTAAGTAACATAGCCACCAGCAGACTGATGGTGCATGTCATTGTTAGCTCTGGCCTCCAGTCTGGGCCCAGCTGTAACAACACACACTCATTGGATTGCTCTTTTGCACATGTCTTATATTGTGCTCATATGTGGGTCTTTGTGTGGCTTCAGACTATTCTTGGAAGACAGAGAAGGCCTTCACAGATAGAACACCACACTATGGCAGAACGGATGACAATAACGTGGATTGAGGAATGGTCACTTAGTTCATCACGAGAGTAGTTATTTTATCTCGCAAAGTCAGTTTAAATCTTTACTGTGATGTTTTGCTCTGATCTCGAGGAAATGTCCGTCTTCATTTGGATGACGTTACGCTCCTTCCAAACGCATTTCAGCGAAATGAGTCATGGTTCGCAACATAGTTTACAGTAAATCACTACCAGGCCGGAAGAATAAAGCTGACACTGACAGATACAGAAAAGCGATGCACTCAAATAGAGGAACAGAAATAGTGGGATCAGTCTCAAAAGCGTCCTTAGATATACATCTTGATTAAGCCCTTCATGACAAATTCTTGGATGACAGTGAGCTGAGTTT
The DNA here is from genome assembly GCF_901709675.1 of Syngnathus acus. Taxonomy (NCBI): domain Eukaryota; kingdom Metazoa; phylum Chordata; class Actinopteri; order Syngnathiformes; family Syngnathidae; genus Syngnathus; species Syngnathus acus. The sequence goes on along the minus strand of NC_051092.1, from coordinate 8,739,843 downwards.
TATTCCATGCAGCCCACATTGGTTTTGGGCTTCCTTTTTCTTGTTTAAATTGGAAACTGCGCAGCAAGGGTGCATTACCACAGCATCCTGGCTATGGCTCGTGAGGCAATCTGTCCAGCCCTGTGGAATGAATTTTCTGCCTGGCTAGATAATAGGGAAACAGGGTTAACTTAGAAGCAGGCGGTTAGAGGGTGACCGGGAGACTGCAACGCTTCATGCACCTGTGTTGTCATCTGGATTGCTCATAATAACTGCAAACGAGACTCGGTCACAGGAAACCATTAAGTGTCAGAGGTTAGCGGTTGTGGCGTTCACAGTGGGCAAAAGGTTTTGCAGTGCTTAAAAGAAAATGCTGCATCCTTTCTATGATTTCACGCATTTAGCCTGTGGCGACATTTCTATCCTTCATGCTTAACTTATAAAATTTCACAATGCTGGGTAGAGCAGCTGCAGCATGTCAAATATTCTATATTGCATTTTGAACATGACATTCTTAAAGTCACAGTATTACCATCTGTGTTACACCACAGTATAACAAAACAGGCACTTTTCATCCACTCCTTTTTGGAGGGCATCTCTACAAAGTTCAGGCCAAATCAGTAATCACAGTAACACAAAAACTGTCCAATGAGTACTTCTTTGGATCATAGTAACCTTAGTTGGCACATCTTGACACCTTATTTCTTAATTGCATGCATCAATAAATATAGCTGACAATGTTGAAAAAGGTCAAATGTGTAATATGCCAGAGTTACGTATTCACTTAAAAGTCTGGGCACAATGTGTAAGGGACCAATCCAGTGAGAGAAATAGGCAGAAATTTTACCTGTCATCCAGTCATAAATGTTATCTTAGAACCTGTCATTGCGTCGGAGTGACAGCAACACCCAGTCATTTTCCTCAGAGATGGCTTCATCTGCTTAGAGGGGTGTGGTTCATCTGTCTACTTCCATTTAGTTTTGTTTTTTAATGGCAACAATAACCACATTCACTTTTTTAAACATCCATTTCAAATTTAAAAAACTAGCAATGCAGTATTGTCTTATACCACCAGAAAACAAAAGCCAACGTCAGTCATCGTGGTTTCATTGACCTTAGCCTGCAAGCTTCTCTGGATCTGCAAACCGGAAGTCGGTTATAGTCAATGCAGAACCCGTTAACTATATAAACAGATCATTTGATCGGACGAAAGGGAAGTGGAGGGGTTGGGTGGGGGGTGGCACAGAGTTTATAGTTTAAGTGGAAACACATTTGTCTGACCCAGAATTGGATGTAATAACCCCTGTGCTCTCTCGTGAAATCTGTTGGAGTCATACTGGCTTTGCTATAAGAAGCTGCGGCGACAGGATACATTTCAAGGAGAGATGCAGCAGTGACTCCATATTATTCTATCCAGGTTGGATTTATGCATCTTTGTGTGTGCTGTGGTCACTCGCATGAGTTGCATCCAATACTATAAAGGGCCCACATTTCTGGACTTTCATCAGCCAAGTGGGAGAGGTGATTTCTTACCAATTACCTTTTTTTCCTTTTAAAGATGTTTGCAATAGAGAGCTTTTGTGGTGCTGTCGGTCAGAGACTTCTTTGTTCAGTGGAACCAGGGAGTCAGTGTGCTAAGGCCGAACAACTCAGATGTGTTGCACTGCTAAAGTAAACACACTCCTCTGTAGCAGCACTGTTCCACACATGGCCCACTCCTTTTCCCATTACATGAACTAACATTCATTAGCATATTCCCATATACACACAGGGGTAAGCATACGCTGAAAATGATATCATTCGATTGTATTATTTGGTTTTCAGATATGAGTCTTTTTTTTTTTCTACTATTAAAATAGACATATTAGACAAGATATGTTAAAGGAAACCATGGAAGTGTTCAAAGTGGAGTCAACTAAATGTTTCGCTGTGGTAAGCAAATTTGGAAATGGCTGATGAAAAGTATATATAAAAAAAAAAAAAAAAAAATATTCTAGGGAAGTAGAGCTGGTTAGAGATGATCCATTTGGTATACCTGCTGAGTAATGTGTGGAATAATTGCAAGTTGTAGTAATAGCTTGTTTACATGAAGATTAAAGGCCATTTCCTCCGTATCTGAAAATGCTTGCAAATTGATTTTCCACAAGATTTGGGAAAGAGATTCTGGGAAAGGAAAACACAAGTAGGCAGATGAGTCACACACTTGTTGGTAAATATGACAATAGGCAAAGTGTAGGTAAGCTAAGGTACATTTGTATGTACACAATTTCTCATGTGTTTCAGTCATCACTGCCTTTGGCATTTCTAGTGTGTGATTTTTTTTTTATTATTTGTCTTGATTATGAATGTGCTCTGTCTTCGTGACAAGGTCCAAATAATGGTCCAAGATAAAAGACCAAAATAAAAATGTCCATCTTGAGTTTAATGAAATGTGCCATGATTGTTTTTGTTAAACAGCTTTTATGGTACTATATTATAGTACATGTATACAGTATAATTTACAATTTGGTATTTGCAGTGGCATACATTGTTGTTGTTCATAATCATTATTCTAAGTAGTACTTATATTGCCTCGTGTCCCAATGCATAGATCTAGTTTTAAAACTGTAAACACATTTTGACCACAGCTCAAGGACTTAGAGCTGGATCATCCTGTACAATTTCTCATGCCAGATAAGGCTCAAGGGGACATATAAGGACATTGCAGCTCTCATTTTTCTCAACATTTTCCCTTACAGCATTCCAACCTTGTAATGCAACCTTGTGGATCAAACAGATGCAATGTCACTTAAGGAGCTCGCCGTGCCACGATGAGATCTTTACTAAAATATTTCGTTATTTACAATATTGTTGTCTCTTCCTGCTCACCGTTACTATGTCAATCACATACACAGTGAAATCTATTTGTTTTGAAAATGCAAGTATCTGTAACAGCATGCCCAAGTGGTTTGTTTTTAATTCTATTTGTTACATGAGTTCTAATCTTGACTAGCCAATTCCCATTCTAGTTCTGAGTATCAATACTCCTCTCTGACTAACGACTCACATGAGAATGCAGTAACCTGGTCCTACCCGTATTGCAATTGTTCTCGTGTTGTGCTTTTGCACCGGGCCATTGTCAGCTTCCCAAATCAGTTTCCCATAATTGTGTTCATGCGCCATACTGCAAAGCAGTAACACTTCTTGGAAGCGTCACCTGTTGGGCCAAAGTCACAGTGTAAATAAAAGAGCCACAGCATTGCACACAACACAATTAAACCAAAACCATGTACGGTACAGTAAAACGTTCATGAATTTCGTTGTGGTTAGTGGAGGGAAGCAGCACATTTCAAGCACCTGCATGTGGAGACCATATGCGGCCACAGAAAAACAGACGTGACAGCCTCAGCCAAAAGCCCACGTCATTTTGCTGATGTGCTCTGCTCTGCACATCCACCTCTTGTGGTCAACATTCTGAAACCAAAATAAACACTTATAAACACATGATTACCAAATGATGATCGTATTTTAGAGAATGTTAGCAACACACATGTTAAGATGGGTGGTGGAACTCGTAATTACAGTATAATGTGATTTTAGGGGGGAATTTCTTTAAAGTGAATTGAACTTCATTGTCTGGTCTTTGTGTGCTGCGCATAACTGTTTTTATCATTTTCCATTGAAAACATAAAAGCTTACAGTCCTCTTTTTCTCACATGACCACAAGTTTGAAATGGTGTGTTTTAACCAGCTCTTTGTGTTATTATTGAGTATTTTCAGATGTGGGTGGCCACATTTAATATCTCTCTGGGAAAATCTACACATTGAGATGAGATGGGTGGAAGGACATGCTTGAAATAGTGCAGTACTGGCGGTTCAGTATGTACTGGAATTTCACACAGTTGAAAGGATGCCTTGTTTGTGGGTGTCCAAAGAAAGAGTCATTTTTCTTTTTGGCTTTCTTGTCAGACAGATACATTCATTGTGAAGATGGACCTTTTTTTCATGGCCGTCTTCGAATTCAAATTTTTGCCTAGGAATTTTTCTATCCCGTCTGAGTGAGATGACAGAAGTACTTGGAGTATTGGTGTTTTAAATTTAAAATTTGAGGCAATCTCTAAGCTACATTTAGCAAAGCTTACATCTGACCAAGCGCCACAAAAGGAAAGGATATATTATAATCACAACGCTTTAGGGAAGCAATATTTAAAGCAACAGACCACTAACAAATTTTACCGACTGTGCAACCGTTGTGTTTTTTTGGGTCACACGTGGATAGTCAATGAAGACCAGCAATTTTCAAAGCAAAAGGAAAGATGCGGTTCCATACAAACAAATTTAATTACCCTGCCATACTTAGAGAACGCACAATTTCATAGTCAATGAAAAACCTCTTCAGTGGATTCTTCACCAAAACAGTATCTACTGTATGTAATTTTTTGTAACTATTGTGGAAACACTTTACACAGGAAGAATCTGTTCATTATTTAAAAGATTTTTCTGTAATTTTCCTTAGATAATATTTTGCATCTTGCGTCACAAATACTCTCCATTACGCATTGACATCAGTTAGGAAAAGCGGGATCAAATTTATTTAGACAGTTCTGTCCTTTCCTATGTTTGATAGGAAGCACCTTTTCATCTCTTCTTGGCCTGACGACATAATCCAATAAATGCATAAAAGTCAAGAGATTTGACTTTGGGAAGAGGGTCCAAGTCAGTGGCTGCAGTGTTGTCTACCGTTATCTCGGAGGACTTTGTGCTGATAGTGTGTCCGACAGAAAAGTGCAGAGGAAGTAAGCGAGACAGCAGTTAAAGTAAGCATAGCTAAAGCCGCCCCTCAATGCTTGTACAGCCTTTTCCACTCCCAAGATAGTGGTCAGCAGCATGTTCACGTAAGGCATCCATTAAAATTGATTTTTTTTCCCACCTAGTTGCTTCTTGATGTATGTGTAATCTTTTTTTATTGAGCATGCGTGTTCATTATATTCCAGGTGTTGGACATGACGTGACGTGTACATTCCACATAGTGACACCTGTTCACTGTAAATGACTGACCGTAATCTGCTGTTAATGAGGTGTTGTATCAGGACTACCTTTGTATTGACTCGTTCAGAAGGTGAGAAGAACGTACAAGCTTGACAACTTTCTGCTATTACGCAACCCTAACAACAATTCCATGCTTTGTTCACCATGAGTCGTCAGCTTTTGGGAAGTTCCCCATTGATTTAATCACAGCTTTCAGATGTCCAGCGCAGCTAAGTTAGTGTTGGCAGGGTAAAGAGGGCAGATGTGTCAGGAGTGTACTGTGGTCAGAAGAGAGGGGAGAGGTCACTCTGGAGGCCAAGAATACTAACACCCACCCAACGTGTTAACAAAGACCCCAGACAAGCTGGATGTGTGCTGGCTTGTAGACTATTCACTGGTTTCATACAAACATTAGTTTGATCTGCTTTCAATTGAAATCTTTGCTACGATATAGTAGTGTGCAAACTGGAGCCATTGTGCTGATGCCAACAGAGAGAGCAAGACCAGCCCATACTTGAAAACTTGAGCAGGTATCTTCCTTGTATCTCTATGTAGTTGTGATAACGTTGAAGCTCTCCTGATGTCTGAATAGACTTAGATAGCACTGCGGGTATCCCCCAAACAATACAATGAGATAGAGACACACTAGCAGGCAAAGGAATTTACCTCGTCAATATACTATCAGCATTTTAACAGGCCTTTTTCCAGGATGTAGGTGGACAAGCTCTGTTCCTCAGCCTCAATACAGTGTCTGTTGTTAGTGACAAAGAGAATTGGGGAAACCACTATTCCTGATTATCACAATGCCTGAATTGAAAGTTTGCATCCCCACTCCCTTGCTGAAAGGAACTGACTATAATAGAGACTGTTTCTCTTGTCTTGACCTTGTGAAAACATCCCTCAGCACCATCACTCTGCTCCCTGTCCGCCCTCCTCCTGTTATTTCCTTCTACAATGTGCTGCTGTTTTTTTCTTTGGTCAGAGCATGTCTTGAAATGTCATCATTTCCCGCTGAGGGAACACTAGGGCAAGGTTTAACCATGTGCTCTGTCTCCACAATACTAACGGATGATCTAACAATCAATTGATAACCCAGATTAACATGCTTCGCTTCCCCCTGGATCGTAAATCATCCGTTGTCTCTTCCTGAAGGCCATAGCAGATACCGATGTTGCTCCTTTTAGAAGCAGATACTGTATTATCTACTCCAGCACTCAATTAGTACCTATAAGTGGTTATCATGTGACGTAACAAACAGGCAGCCAAGAATCCTAAAAAGGCAGAGTAAAGTTGTGAACCTGCCTTGAGGTTCTTGGCTCTAGTAGATTTCTTCTCTTGAAGCCTATAATTACACCAACTGGTGATGGGAGCTACAAAGAGAGGTCAGCGGTTTGCTGGCTCGTGCAACTAGGTCATGTCTATTCATGCACAGACATGTGCATTTCCTCCATTTTTTTTGTGTGTTTATGTTGTTTGGGAAATTTTTCTTTCAGTCTTAATATCAAATCAATTGCAGGAGTTGTTGTTCCCATTCTTCTGTTTTCTCTCGAGTTGATCTCGGCACTAATCTTGCTAGACTCTGCCAGGCCTCCAGTGGCCAAGGCTCAGCCATAGACTTCCGGCACAGGGCTGCTGCTGCCTGGAAGGCTCTTACGCAGCTGGGGAAGGCATCATTATCCACAAGCACAGCCCGTTTTTAGATATACACTGTAATCTCTGGGTGCTTGTTGTAAGGACAGCTGCAGGGTCTATTGGAGCAATGACGGAGAACTTTAACAGGTAAGGCTCCTCATGATCGCTCAGTGCTTTTTCTGGAAATCGCTAGACTGTAAAGGCTAAAGGGGCAAATGTTACCCAAGAGAATGGAAGCTACAAAATGGGATAACTTGGAATGCAATTGAATGAAATTTCCAATAGAGTTACATTGCTTCAGCTTGGAAAGTTGACAAGAGCCAGAATAAAAAGAAGTAAATACATAAATAAATAATAAAAATAAATAATGAACAAATTCTGCCCCACTGTGTAGGGTGTGGTGATGACTACAACACATGCTCAGCCATCATCATCACGCCCAGACGGGCAAAGAGTGGAAGAATGAAAACACACTTGTCACTCAATGTGTTGTTTGTACAGGAATCATGTGACCGTGTGCAAGAATAGTCCTTCTCCCCGATCTGCTACACGTACACACACAAAAACGCAGCACTCCTTTAATGGGCATCTTCTGGGTTGCGTGCTTCCTCTGGGTAGGGTAGAGCTTTGTGTTAGTTGTACTAGGTTCATCTTGTTTTTTCCTTTTCAATTACTTCACTGGTTCTTCTATATCAAACAAATTTCTTAGGTTCATTTACCTGACATGTTTCGGTTCTTCCGCCTTCATCAGTACTCTGATGAAGGCGGAAGAACCCGCCGAAACATGTCAGGTAAATGAACCTAAGAAATTTGTTTGATATAGAAGAACCAGTGAAGTAATAGAGCTTTGTGTGTTCAAGTCAAGTCACAAGGCCTCTTTTACTAACAATGCATATGGTGGTTAGTGCAGTCATGTTTACAGTACTGTTCAAAGATCTGTAAACTTTTCCATGTTCTCTCATTCTGAGTTCAATTAAGTGATGTGTGGCCATGATCGATCAGCACTTCCCTCTCAAGCTTTAATTATTTCTGCACAGGATGGGCTTGACAATACACAATGCGGCCTCTCTACGATCTGTATGTCCGTGTGCCAGGGCATGCATTTCTTTGTTTTTGAAAGAGCTTTACTCTCAGCAATTATTTAACCACCGTGGCTTTGGCGAGCACTGTGGGAAATACTGGTCCAAGCAAATTGACTGGGTCTTTCCCCATATTCAGGAAGAAATGCATTAACACAAAAATATACAGAGTTCTCCTCTTTTGAAGGCCAAATGGTTTGGCATTCTGGGCAATTCTTGAAGAGCTAAACAATTCTGGCTTTGGAGTTAAAATAAACATGAAAAGAGAGAGAAAACACACATGGAGATAGGTTGCAGTGAAGGTGTCATCTGCCCTCCTTGACTGTTGCCAAGATACTTTCCCGCTTCTAAAACGATGACTTTTGATTCATAATTTCTATAGCTACCGCATTGTAAACATGCATTTAGGCAGTCAGTACTTTCAGCAAGCAGAGTACATCCGACGGAATGTTTTTGAGAGCCATCTCCTACATGCCAAGTCAGCACGGAAGGCCATCAGGGTCCTCAAGATACATTTTTGCTGGCGGGTACTTCTCTCCTTTGTGCCTTTGTTGTTTCAGTGCTGTCTTCCTTCTCTTTCATTGTGCTTCACAAGCAAGTCCAAACATTCTCATTTCCACAGGAAGCTCAATGAAGATACAGTAATAATTTTACTAGTCTGGCTCCAGCTGAACACTTAAATGTTTTTGCAACCGCTAATAGCCCATTTGTGTGTTTGTATTATTCATAGTACAAATGATGGATAAACAAGTTAACCAGGAGTTTTTTTCCTTAGATGTTGAATGATGAATCAATTAAAGGACAGCTTTCCCTCTATCCGTTTAATTTGTTTCTTCTCTTATTCATTTCGGTGTCACAGGGAAGCTGGGGCCGACTGCCTGGAAGGGGGGTTAATACATGGACGGACTCACAGTCAATAACGGGGCTGACAGACATTTCCCAACACCACTGCAACTTTGCTGTGCTGTTTTAGTACGGATGCTGTGTGAGGCAATTGGGCTTTGTTAACATTTTAGTGCGTGTGATGAGTTTAAGTAATCAACACATGCCTCCATTCTCTCAGTATAGGCTCCCACAAATGTTTTTTTGCTGTGTTCGATGTGACGCTTTTAGGGGCAACATGGGACAAATCTGCTTAGAGCACAGTCCTTTTTAGCAGGCTCCTTTTGTTGCTTGGAAACACCCCCCTTCTGGTTGTGTGTGTGTGTGTTGTATGGATAGGGTATGTGAGAGGGTCAGGGGGTGAGCTCTAAACCAACCCCCTGGGTGTCAGATGGGTGTTGCAGTCTGTTGAATGAGGGGCAGTATACTTATTACATACATACTACACCTCCTATACACAAGCATGTCACTCACTGGCTACTCTCTCCCTGACAAACACACACACTGATGAGAGTTGTACATTGCTGTCAGTAGCCACACTGACACGTCCACATGATTTGTGCATTGGATGACACCTTAGTGGTTAAGTACCTTTTTGTGCCTGAGTATGGGTGGTCCGTTTATTTATAACCACTTTTGTGGCTTTTTACACATTTCACCAGTGGCATTGATTTCCAGATCAATTGTCCTGGGTACCCTGCCCACCCTCTCCAGCTAACCAATGACTTATGTGCTTCCCCTTATATTCTGTGCTTTCTTTATTTCACAGTGCACAATGATTTTAATAACAATGGCATTAGGATGGTAAGTTTGGTCCCATTTGTTATAGCAGCCCAAAAAATAAACACCACTTTTCTACTAGGTACAATTCTGGAGTAAAAGTGATTCCAAATGTTATTTTGAGCAAACAGCAGGCAAAAAAAGAAAATAGGTATTTTAAAAAGGTGAGTCAGAATCCTTACACAGGACCCTTTGGCCCCCACTAACCCCAGTAGTAGTTTCTTTTCCTAATTTGACTCAGTGGGTTCTACGTCATGGTTTTGCTCTCTACAGTGCCCAACATGGAATGTTAATCAGCAGAAAGCTGCTTTACATTTGTAACAATGATTTTGGAAGTTTGAAACATCAAAATCTAAAAGTCTCTGCATCAAAAATGGCTCATTGCTTTTTGGGAACTACTAGCTGAAGACTTGAGTTGGCTATACCTGACTGTAAGGGAGAAAGGATTGGTTGTGATAGATTTTTGTGAACTGGTTTGCCCCGAGTACAGAAATAAACAGCACGAACAACACCTGCCTTACCGCTGCTGAATTTCAAGGAAGCAAGAACAAGAAATAGATGAAAATAGAATCTGATGCAATGAGAGTGCCGTGTTTATGTGTTGATGATCAGGCTGAGAAAGAATGGATCACTGACAGAATGGGAACAATTTGTTCAAACTCAATTTCACAAACAAATTATGCTCTTTGTGCAGTCTACAAAGAGATGAATAAAGCTTGTTCTTGAAAGATAGGCATAAAATGACTGACTCTTGTGGCCAGAAATGTTTATTCTTTAAGTCGTCTTGAAAAAAAAAAGACACACTTACGGTAATTGAATTTTCTTGTCAATTATTTTCTATTTTAATGATATTTGTATTTGTCAAGCTCAGCTCTTGGCAGCATTGTGGATAGATGATATGTAACCATTGGATTATGAGAGTGGGTTTGAATTTGAACATGTATGCCCTTTTGCAACTGCAGTGTGGTTGTAATAGCCACCATCCGTTGTCACAAGAGGAAACCATCCTTCATAACGATGGTGTATTTTTATCCACATTTCTCAGACAATAAACTAGCGAAACCTATAAAACTCTTTAACCCAATGATGGCGCTATGCTGTTTCTTGGTGCTCCATGTGAAGTGGCATCACACATGGAAACAGGGAGTCTTGAATAAGACCAGATAGCCACAGGCACCACAGTTGGCCTGGAATGTAAACTGTATAAAACATGATTAGAGAGAAAAAAGAAGGGGACAGAGAAGTCTGGAAGAAAGAAGTACAAAGTAGGAGCTTGAGGAAGGGATTTGGAAGTCATGTTTAGGATTAGGTTTAGGGTTGCTGAGGAGCTTATATGATATTTTTCAGGACTGTGGGAAAACCAAAGCCAGGCATGGCAAATCCAATCTCATCCTGCATGTGCGCATGCGCATGTGAGCATTTTCAAAACATGCATTTCTTTCACAATAATCAAATTAAGGAACCCCTTATTTTTCAACTTGCTGTTAATTTATAGCAGTCAGTGATCCACAATGTGAGTAGGTGTCCCAACATTTGGACAAGCCTTCTTCTTCACAGCTGAGAAGGTTACTTGTGTTTTGAACTCCAGCTGTGCACAGCCTCTGACCCCATGACCCATGTCACCAGAGGTGTCTGGGTACATTGTGCAGACCCTAAATCATCATTATCATCACTGTAAGCATGGGTGCTTGTACATGACAAGAAGGTGCTTGGCATCCCAATCCAAATTGTAAGGTAATTCAATACATGACTGCTTTTCTGTATCCAGAAAGAGAGCTTTGGTTGTGTGGATGTGCTTACTTTTAAAACGGATGATTATTTTTAGCCCAAACACTAATAGACCACGTAGGCTCCCTAAATGCCCCTCTGTCCCATTTGAAGTCTGTTTAGATAAGGATCATAAGGACCCACCAGGCCAAGCAAACATTTTTTTTTAACCCTACATGGTGAATCCTTCTATTTACAACTGATGAAGCCAAACGAACAGCTCTACTTCACAGTTCCCACATGTAACCACAGATTGAACATACCTCCATTTGTTTACACTAGAAATGTGCCTCCAGTAAACGGTTTATGAGAGGACACACTGATAACATAGTAGTATGGATATAACTGGAAGTGTGTAAAACAGGTGGGTGGAGCCTTTACCGATGGGAAAAGTCAAGCGTGTGTGTTTATGTGTGTATTTTCTCATGCGAAGCACCAAGGATGTCAGGTGATGGTGGGTTCAAAGTCAATCAACTAACATCCTTTGTAAACATTGGACCATTGAGTGATTTTCCATTTGCACAGGAGCAAGCTTAAAGCCTCCTTGTGCTAAATAACTGCTCCATTGGTGCTAGGGGAAGTGACTTTGAAGCCTCCTTTTCCTGGCTCTCTGATCCACCCTCTAGTGAATGAAGAGGCTGTTTGGGTTAGAAAGACAGTTGTGTGTTTGTATACAAACGGACAAAAATATGCACGCAACATTCTTTGGACAAAGCTAACCTTATCTTTTTTTATGATTAATATTCACACAGTCCTTGCACTAGACAAAAGGAATTAGCACACACAAGAATGTACGGTACTTTCTTCAGAGCTGAGCTGAACATACATGAAATTAAATAGCCAAGGTCTGAATGAAAGAAAATAAAATTCACTTTGAAAATGTAGCTGTTAATTTGACAGAACTCCTCAACTTGTGTTGCTTTACACCATTTGGAGTTCAAAGTTTGTCTTGGCAAAACATTTGGCTGAATCAAAACATTGTGTTTTGGCCGTAGTCTGTAAAGTTTGTTAGAGCTGTGAGTGACAGCTTGGCTGAAATACAATGTTTTTCGGAGATACGTAGTTCGATGGCTGGAGAATACCACAAACTTGTGGTCTGTTTGAGCTTTGATTTGTAGCCATGATTCCCACATGGCATTTTGAGGTTGAACCTCAATAATTAAACAATAATAACCGCAGAAGGTTTCCCCTGCATCACCAGTTTCACTGTGTTGTGTGCTATCGTTTTCTGTTTGTTGATACTCATAAAGAGAGTCTCTGCTTGAGTCGTAAACCCCTGTCAGGTCGAGATGACTCTGCTTTAGTGGTAAAACAAGGGTGGGACTGTGGAAACTTTTGAGAATGTGATGGTAGGCCCCCACGCTAGTACTTTATTTTAGTATCCGGGATAATAATTCTTGTATTATGCTATTACAATACAGTGTAAAATCTCAATCAAAAAACTTCCTTGAATATTCTTCGCATTTGCAAGATTAATTAATTAACTTCTCATTGTCTGCTCATGAACATCTTTGCATACTCATGCAGACATCCAAGATCACATTTTACTTCCACCCATTTAAATGAGAGACGATCGCCAATAATTATTTCTGTCTTAATGCTAAGTCATCTTGATCGATAAATACATAACATATAAACATAAATAAAGTGAAGTGGTGTCTGTGTTGCATCAGCATTAATCTAATTGAATCAGTCTGGAACTGAAAGCACAGACAGTTAAAAAAGCATTTTAGAAGGGTAGAGGCTATAGAAACATGTGCTTGTTGTTTAACTGCAAAAAATAAAACATTTCAGTAACAAATAAGAAGTACAAACATTCACAGTATTTGGAGTTTTGTGCACAGAAGTTTTTTTGTATGGCCTTGACTGTAGTAAGAGCACTTTACGAGAGACAGGCTTTCCCTTTGTTTTGGAATGGGGAGTCAGCACATATACGTATGTGTTGGATTGTGCATGGAAAGTGCGAGAAAGAGGCACACACACACACACGCACACAGAGCTGAAGTAACACGTCTGTGGGAGACCTCATTCCAATAGTCAGCATTACTCCCACAGGATTAAATTCAGACTTAACACCATCTGCTGTATCAGATCGGCAACATTTTGTTTTTTATCCATCCTTTGCGATTGGCTGTAAAGTCTAAATTTGCCAATCCTGTTAACAAGGTCATTGATTGGCTACACAAAATGAGATATAATAGCCGCAGTGTTTGCCAGGTTTGCATTTACCTGTGGTGGGCTGACAAATGAAGTTTGGTCGCTGCTTATAGATTTTAATGCCGTTGTGCCTGATTTAGCAATTTTTGTACCGTTTTAAATCACTTCATAGGGAAAGCTGCCATTAGTATAATTTAATACAGATACTTTTTAGGTTGGTAGTCCATACTCCACAAAGTACGTTTTAAAAAAATGCATAAGCTTACATTGCGTACAGTTCCTTTGCTGGGGAGAGGATAAGAGCATCTTAAGTGTTTGATATGAGAAGGTAATCCCCTAATAAGACAAACCCTTATTTCAGCATATCCATATAGCCTAGTATTATAATTAATTTTGTCTTGTTCCACTTCCATCAATGCTATGTATAAACTCCTGAGAACCAGTTCTTTCCCACCATCGGCTCACAGTATTAAATGTTCAAGGATTTGGAAGTATTACGATTTGATCTGTGTCTAAAGGTCATTGTTGTGATTAATAACATGTTTGAAACCTATATTGTCTTTTAAAAAGAAACTGCACATTCCTTTGCATATATTAGTTGACTTTGTGCGGCTCTTAAAGTTAACAAAAAGTTTGAATGAGTGTGCTAAGATGCTGGTCGGTTTGTTTCCTTTAGTGCCTCAGTAAATACCAATAACAGTTGTTCTTTTGGGAAGATGCTAAGATTTGATTGTTTTTCTCAAAATTATATACATACCCATCATGAATTTCTTTCCTTCTTCTTTTGTTTGCGTAGGTGTTTTGTCACTGCCGGCCCATTTCAGTCCCTACACAGAGAATCATCAAACCTCTGTTGACAGCAGGGAAGATGCCTATGCCCAACTGGAGCTCAGAACGCTGGAACAGTCACTGCTTGCTACCTGTGTGGGCAGCATCTCGGAACTCAGTAAGTCATGTCTACTTAACACACTGAACTTCTTAGAAGCTAAACGTAGGTAGACCTGTTATTGCAAAGAGGTACAAATGTGACCTGCTATTTTATGTGTCTTAAATACTGAAAATGATGAAGGGCTGAACTCAAGAAAGCCAGGAAGTCTTTAATCAGAAAGATAATACAATCAACTTTGTCTTCTTTCGGTGTACATTGCAATCCACTCACCATGTGTCAGATTTATTTTAGTGGCATGTCTATTGTGTATATTTATGTTATAGTGCATACATTTGCTGTTTATTGCATTACTTTGACATGTGGTCTGCTAAAACTGATGCCATGTGACAGTGAATGAAAGTGGACTCGAAGTTCTCATCAAAGTGTCATCAGAAACTGGGTTGATGGAATGGTGGGGACAGATTGTGCACATACTTGGGAGAATTAATGTTTTGGTCTAGGGTAAAAAAAATGGAAAGGTTGTTGTGAAAGGAAGAGAGCAATCGGGTCATAGAGATCAGCGTTGGTGCAAGTGCAGGTTAGGTTTCCCCACCCAAACAAGGTAACACTTTGCCAATTGTTCCTCAAGCACAAGGCCACGTTCATACGCCATCATCGTTAGCTGGACATTAAGAAAGTCTACACACGCTTTGCAACACACAGTCTTTCTCCCACTTTCTCAGTGGGCTCTTTGTGCCACACCACTCTGAGCAGGGCTGGCATGCTTCACACCCTTTCGTGCCCACATACACAAACAGGCACACACACAGGCAATGTGTTCACTGATACCTGTGTACACAACCAACATGCATGGGGGGCTTGCCACTGTAATCGGAGCCTGAGGAGACCATCCAGACACAGGAGTATCTGTATTAGACTGCACAGTCCTCTTGGATCTTTACAGTGGGTCCAGTCGGCCAGCCGTTAAAAAAGCACACTTAAACAAGACGGACTCTCGATGACAGGATTCCGGATTTAAACATCAATCCATACATTAACTGAACCGCTTATGTTTGAACATTATGCCTAAAAAATAAGATATTTTGAAAACACTATAGTTCTACTAGTGAGTACTACACACACCAATTATGTTCCAACACGTATAATGAATTTAGAAAAACAAAAATCACAGAAGTCAGTTGACAGGGTCTTTAAAGTAAAAAAAAATCTCAGACCAAGTCCAGAATGCACTTTTTGTAATTATGTCGGGGGGGCTTGATAGATTTTCTAAATCTACTGTTGAACACTTTATATTATTTTATCCCCCAGTAACCCCACAGACGTCTAGAAAGAATCTAAAAAGTAATCTAAGAATGAAATACACCATTCTGTATGCATTTGACCTTTGACAGCTAGTTTAGGCCCCTGGGCACAAAAGAGGCTGTAAAGCTCTCCATCTTGGGTATAATTCTGAAGAAACCTCCTGGGTCAAATGCTGTTAGTGGTTAACACAAAGGAGGCCCTTCAGCTTGAAGTGTGGGCTGTTTAAGAAGGGCTAACCCTATCTAACCCAAACCCTTTAATGTGCCCATAACAACCACCAAAACCCCCACCCTGCTCATACTAATCCGGTTAGAAATTAGCCCTGCGGTAATCATACTAAATGAGCGCTATATTATACCAAGTTCAAATTGGCCTATTTTATTCACCCTTGTTCTCTCCCCCCCCCAGCAGCCCCCTCCTCATCGCCTTCCTTTGATGGCTGATAGTCTAGCCGCTGCTCTTTTCATCTGATATGCATGCAAAAGCTCTCCAGGATAACAGCATCTCAAGCCTCTAAATTAAGACCTTTGCAGTTGTGGTTGCTTGTATAAAGTTACACCCGAGTGGATAACTCGCTTTTATTGCCGAGACTGCCAACTCGATGCACACTTCAAGTATGAGCTCATTAAAACACTGTTTACCATTTCAGTTGTTTTGAGCGATACTATTTCACGTTCATTTTGTCAGTGATCCAGAAGTAATTTACAGTAATTACAGTATAAAGGGAATGCAGTGGTTCTATGCTATCATGTCGGAGTGGATAAACACTTTGTTGGTGCTGCTTATCTGTCACAGTATTGATAAAAGATAAGCGGCAATTTATCCTTGCCGCCTGGCTGTGCTTACCGCTAATGACGCCACTAAAGACAGATACCGCTAAAGGCAAAGTGTGGTGAGAGAGTAATAAGGGCAAGAATGTTAAATGTACGTAAGTGGTTAAGGAAAAGGGGAATGCCCGTTAGATTGGAAACCCACAAGGTTTACTCATACATCAAGTATCTGCTCCTGCCATGTCTGTTCGTATAGATGCTGAACAATGACACTGGAGACAGTAAATGCAAATCATGTCATGTCAACATGCCAATTTTGTCTTTTCCAGGTGACTTGGTATCTCGTGCAATGCACCACATGCAGCGTCTGAGCTCAGTGCGTCCGGGGCTCAGTCCAGCTCGCCATTCACGCCCACAGCAGTGTGTGTCCTGGTCGCCTGACGCCCTCCACACCATCTACTACTTCCTGCGCTGCCCGCAAATGGAGTCCATGGAGAATCCTAATTTAGATCCCCCGCGTATGGCACTAAGCAAAGAGAGGTGAACGCTTTAGTTTGTTAACAAAGTTAGCTCGCAGACAAAATGTATTTCAGACTCTTTTGTTATATTAAGGGCCTCGAATTATGATGGGTTTATTTGGGCTCACATGAATTATTTTAAGCACAGTTAACCTCTGCCAAAAGAAACGATATTCAAACACATGAAGTGTCATTTAGCTGAAGAATATTCTGTATCACTCCTTTATCAACCCTTGTGTGAAGTTTACATTTTAACAAGTGTTCTCAGGGTCAATAACAGGTAAGAAAGAGCATCCAGTGTTAATGTTGATGTTATAGGTTATCTTGTAGGTCAAATTAGGCCAAAAATTCAGTTTGATATAGCTGCGATGATTGTTGTTTGCAGCATTATTGCATTAATCCTGAGAGGTTATTTTTTGTGCTATTGTTTTGTAGTTGTAACTTAAACTAGGAAAGTGTGGCTATGTAACATGTCAATCAGTTAAAGTAACTGTACTACTTATAATTGAGAGTGCATTATACAATTATTTACACATGTAGGCATCCAGTACAGCTGTGTGACACACTTCCAAAGTAACTAAAACCATCTCTCACGTGTAAACGCTGCCAAACTGAGTCCTATTTTGACATTTGGGAGTGATGTATTTTACTGAGGATGTGCCAAATATGGGATCACCCATGTTAAGTTTTTGTGTTTAAATCAGCTATCACGCTGCCCAGAAAACCAGCTGGCTCCCAGACATGCAAATACTGATGAGCAAACGCAGTTAGAGAGCAGAGGCACCTCATTTCTGCATCAAGGAAAACAGTCACAAATAAACACTCTTGCTTCTCCTAACAAGTCTTGAAGCATTTTTAATGTTAGGCGATGTATCATTGCTATATATCAGATACTATTACACTCCGTCTATGGTGTTCTTCTAAGAGTAATCATACACCAGATCAGTGTGTAAACTTGACCATTTACAGCCCACGATGTGGCCTGCATGGAGAATTTGGTTCAAACGTAGACTTTAGTGCACTCGGGTCCTTTAAGCCAGTACCGCCTGATGAGTCAAGTATCTGAAGTTTTCCAACATAGCTGAGGAAAATTCCTCGCCGAGTGTCAATTTATAGCTTACCAGGTTGTAGTGAAGAAGGCGCCAAGACTCAGAGCTAATATTTCTGTGTAAACAAGTGGGTGAAAGTTAGTCTATCCTGCTGTTCTCAGTATGTAGCCTGAGCACATTGGGTCAGTCAAGCTCACCTTCAGGGCTATCTGGTTTCACTGTTAACAGGCATCCAGACTTTAATGTTGCAACGACTTTGGATGAAGCTGGGTTTTGCGTTTCAGTCTGTGGGGCACAACCTAGACCTGAGGTCAGATTTGACTTGCAAAATACTAAAGGTTGAGGCAGAGATAGAGATGATTACCGGTACAGGTTTCATGGTTTGGCTTTGCATCAGTCATCAATAAGGGACAACATTAGCAAACTCGGATGCCCTGTGGCCATCAGGAAGACAGACAGTTGTGCGCAAGTGTGCAAATGGTCAACATGTGTTGAGAGGATTCCATTAAAAGTGCTTTGACGTTGATTCTGGGGTGCTCTGCAACTTTTCCCCAGAAAACATGGCTTTCTTATCACTCTACACCAGCGACACTATAAGCAAAATTACCACCCACCCCTGTTTCTTAATATAGAAATACCACACCTGCCTTCGAGCCATTTCCCCAGCACTCAGACAATCCCTGCAGGCTCCCAACACCCCCTTCAACCATCCATCTCATACTTATCCTACTCCTGCCACTTGTCTGGTCGTTAACATTACAGCCTGGACGAGCTTTAAATAGCTAAATGAAAGACATTTAAGCCACTAAATGCACCATGTAGGGAAAGTGTATTATTCTCTCCTTTACTTAACAGAAATGGCCTTTAGCAATAGATTGTCACTAAAGACATGCCATCAATGTTTTGAGAATTTTGGACTGCATAAAAACACTTTATATTACATATTATAAATAGGCAATATAAATGAGAATAAAATCACTGAAACTATCCAATGGTAGTAATGACATTACTATGGAATAGTTCTGTGTTTGCTATGGCATCTACACAGCAGTGACACATGATGTAATAAAGTTCCCATGCTTTTTATCTCCACCTTTCTTCATTATATGCATTGGGACTCTTCGCGTCTCCCCTAAAGAATGTTGAAGTTGTTAAGAATAACATCCCAGCAGGGGTAATGTAGCTTAGGGAGTCATGATAACGTTGTTCAAACAATGATTACATTCTCTGTGACTGCTTAGCTGAACAAAAGCAAATAAGAATGACCCTCCTTGTGATGGCCATTGTTTAAATAGACACTAGAAGAGGAAAAGGGAATACAGAGCAGAAGGAACTGATAAAAAAGATAACAAGACAAGACATGGTCAGTACCTAACGCTATTAGAGCAAGAAGTGTGATGGGAAATGGGGAGAGAAAGAGGGCAGCGGTGATAAAGCCAATCAAATGGTTTGAATGGCCGCATGTCTAGTGTGTATTCTTCTACTTCTCTGTGATCAAAGCTATTTTCTTCAGCTTTATATCCTTTTTGTCTCTCAGATCTATTCTTATCTATTCTTTGAGTTCTTTTTTTCGTTGCAGTTGATTCTATTTTCTTTAACCTTGGTGTCTGGTACAGTCATGTGTTTGAATCATCTTAAAAGTCGCATGATAAATGCATGACTATGAGTGTCTGTATGGGAGGAAACACAAGCTGTAAAAGGCGTGTCAAGGTTCAGGAAATAGCTGCCAGACACACATACGTCATGTTTGACGACGCTTTACGAGTTTCTTCGAAATATGTCTGAATCATAATAAGTGAGCAAACCCTTCTCCATCACTGTGTCTGATGAAAACCAGTTTGTGAGCAAAGTTGTCAGTATTAACATTGCGTCACACTTCAAAAGCCCTGATAGGTAATTGTTGATCTGTTTTGCTTTACAGGCCCTTCCTATTGCTGCCGCCTCTGATGGAGTGGATCAGAGTGGCCATAGTTCATGCTGAACATCGTAGAAGTCTGCTGGTGGACTCTGATGATGTCAGACAGACTGCCAGGTTGCTTCTTCCTGGACTGGACTGTGAACCCAGACAACTTAAGTACGTGTCAATTTGTGCCCGGTCATATAATGTCACACAACAATATTGCTACCAATGTTGTACTTCCTACTAATGCACTACTTTTTAACATTGAAACAAATAAATCCAAAATAGTATCCTTACAATAAGCATGTATGTTAAAATCTTACACAATATTGCCTCAAGACAAACAAAAAATGTCTCGCATCTCTAATTTAGTGCAGTACATCCAAGTATGTGACTAACTACGTTACATTCTGCATTCCTGCCCGCCTGCTCAGCTGACAAATTGTCTCTTTTTTTTTTTGTCTTCTCGCCAGGCCCGAGTGCTGCTTCAGCTCCTTCAAGCGTTTGGATTCAAAGGCAGCCACAGACAAGTTCCACCTCGACCTGGGCTTCCGGATGCTCAACTGCGGTCGCACGGATCTTATCGGTCAAGCCATTGAGCTGCTGGGGCCTGATGGAGTCAACAGCATGGATGACCAGGTTCTGAGCAGCCTTCTTTTCTTGTTCTTTTGAGAGAGAGCAGCAACATACGTACAGAGATGTGTCAAGAGACGTTTGTCATTATCTGTTTGGTTCTTTTCTTGTCCACTCTCTCCACCTCTCAGGGAATGACCCCTCTGATGTATGCCTGTGCCGCCGGAGATGAGGCCCTTGTTCAGATGCTGATTGATGCTGGCGCCAACCTTGATGTGGCGGTAAGAGTTCTTACTGAATTCCTGAACCTTATGTAGTGTTTGGATACAGAACACAACACATTCAAACTGTTAAACTCCACACAAAACTAAGAGCTGAGTAGAGGCTAGGTCCCGGTTAATTGCAGGCCACATCAACAGCCAGTCACATTCAAATGATCATCCTACACCATTTTCAGTCTTTGATGAACCTACTGCGAATGTTTTCAGATTGTGCGGGAAAACTGGAAGACACAGTCAAGCACGGGCAGAAGGAACAAAATCTTAACAGACAGGCACAAGGCGAGATTTACAGTGCTGCGCGGCAGACGTGCTAACCACACGCTCTACCATGCCATAGAAAACAAATCATATAAAATAACAGCAATGGCAACACTAACGCGGCACTTCATTTTTAATGACTTGGCATAGACAGCCAGAATGTTATGTGGTTCTCATAACTTGTCGTCTATTTTCATGATCTTAGTGTGTAACTCTTGATTTGACAGGTTCCGCCGTGCTCCCCAAAGCACCCATCTGTGCATCCTGACAGCCGTCATTGGGCAGCGCTCACCTTTGCCGTGCTGCACGGGCACATCTCGGTCGTGCAGGTAAGAAAAAAACACTCACATTCTCACGGCCTGGACATCCTGAGTTTGATCGATAGCCTTTCAAAAGTGCATTGACAAATCTGAGTTCTGCAGTCAGTCCATAAATGTCAGACATCGTTTAATAGAAAAAAATATGTTTTGTTTGCAGCTACTGCTGGATGCTGGTGCAAGTGTGGAGGGAGCAGCAGTTCGTAATGGACAGGAGAACACGGCGGACACACCACTGCAGCTGGCTTCAGCAGCAGGTGGCCACAAACACATACACTGCAAAAGCCAAAACTGTCATTAGACTCCTCGCTGTTTCAAATTGGTGGTCATCAACTCAACCGTGTTTATATGGGTGACCAAATGAGTGCCAATGTGCTCTCATAAACAACTCACCATTTGATCATCAAAGCAAGGACGAGCACACTATTGAGTTGTGAATGTAAAACTGGACAAAGAAAATCAAAGGCTAAATGGAGGCTTAGCGAGGCAGAGGAGTGCTGCCTGCGACTGTTTGCAAGCTTGAGGGCAACATTCCTCGTAGAAGCACACAAGGACTGCAGGAGAGGACAGGCACTCTCTGCATAACCACACTGACAGCGTGTGAAGAGGCCAATATGACTGTATTTGCTGCTATAAAAACCACAACATGGTGACTCCTATGACCAGAATGAATTTGAATACAGTTCCAAAATGTTGCGTTTACAAATTATGTTCAGTGGTCATGCCGTTTTGGCCCAGTTGGTGTAACAGGGTTCCCACAGATGCTTGCAATTCTTAAAATGTTGCCTTGCCATGTTTTTCAATTCGCTACCAACTGAACCTGAGTGATCGTGTAACAGAATTTTCTAAATCTCATAATACAATCTCTTTAATTTTGATGAAGCACATGGTCCTGTATACAGTATATAGTCAGAAGATTCCACTACTTTACGAGTTTCAACAACAAACAATATATTTACACGTTTGTTTTGTTCACTGCGCATAGCTGCTAGGTCAGGATATTAACTTGCAACGACTTTGCGTCCAGGCAACTATGAGATGGTGACCTTGCTGCTGGCGCGAGGTGCTGACCCATTGTCAAAGGCCCATGATGGAAACGCTCTGACGTCTTCCCTCCACGAAAACATGAACTGCTTCAGTCACGCTGCAGCGCATGGCCACAGGTACTCCATTCTCCCTCTGAAATGGCAACAAGGCTTGAGAATTGATTACTAACAAAAAAATAATTAAATAAGTATAAACACCGATAACACACCATCAAAAAATTTTCGGGTCTTGTCTTGTAAATCCTTTAATTTCGACTTCAGTGGAAAGTGGAGTAGAAGGACTCGATTTAAAAAAAAAAAAAACTAATAACAAATTGGCTGCATTGTAAGAGACTACTTTTTAATCATATTCCAAATTAGAGGTGCAACAATTAATTGATAAGTAATTGATTGTCAAATTCATCAATTATTTTTGATAGCATCCAACTTATCTCATGGCTACTTTTGGTTTGTAGAATGAACAGCCTTCTGCTTTTACTATCCATTTGTCTGTGAGAACCATCTGGTCGCATAAATCTCTGCACCTGCTCTCTCAGAGAACGTGTGAACACAATATAGACTCAACACGTCACATTCCACAATGAGCGAGACAAGTGGGAGGCCGCAGGGTCACAGATGGATGCGCTGCGACATGAGCGCCTATAAATCTCTCCGCGCTTTGTCCTGGGTGTTCTCGCCTCTCTCCTCCTTGTAACTCTAACACCGGCTTCCTTTCCTTTGTCACGTCAGGAACGTGCTGAGAAAGCTCTTGACTCAGCCTCAGAAGGTTCAAGAGGACGTCCTGTCTCTGGAGGAGATACTGGCTGAGGGAGTGGAGGGGGAAGAAGCGGTAATCTGCCCTTTCCTCCCTCTTTCCACCCTCCCCAACTCCTCCTCTGGCCCCGGGGCAGTACCGGAGGGAGGCTTAGCCAGACTTTGCAAGGCTCGGATGAAGGCGTTGCAGGAGGCCAGCTACTACAGCGCCGAACATGGATACCTAGATGTCACTATGGAGCTGCGAGCACTGGGTAGTTAACACATGCCCACTGTACTGTGTGTGTGCGTGTATTACCTCTGCATTTGTCACAACTATAGTTCCCTATCATAATTTCCCATAAATCCCTATCGAATAGAAAATGTCCATATTAAAAAAATTCCCGGAATTTTGCAAGCCTTAATGCCAGCCCGTCTTGTGGCTCTTACTAGGCGTTCAGTGGAAGCTTCATGTGTGGCTCGAGTCCCTGCGGTGCGCCCAGCAGCAGTCCAGGGTGGGTGTCACGTTGTCCCTCCTCAGGGAGTTCACTTCCATCAGAGAGGAAGATTACTGTGAGGAGCTGCTCACTGTGGGCCTGCCCCTCATGTTCAACATCCTGCGCATGACCAAGGTAGGTCGCAATCTTAACCCCCCCCCACACACACACACACACACACATTAAAAACAGAAGCACACCATCATCTGTTAATGTTTCTTTACAGAGTGATGCCATCATCCAGCAGTTGTCACATATTTTTAGCCACTGTTTTGGCCCAGCTCCTCTTCCAGCTATCCCCGAGATGAAGGCAACTCTTTCTGCACAGTTGGGTATGAGCTTGGCTGTTCTTCTTTTATAAAGTGATTGTGAAGTGTATTTTAACTGCTCAGCTTTCTTCACTTGAAAAGAAGGGCTTGACCCGAAGATGTGGTTTCACTCAGTTTGATTCATCAGATGAAAAACTAGTAGTCCGTGGGTTATTTTGCCTTTCCCTGTGCGTCGTCACTGGCAGTGTCTCTGATCTTCGTATCGCTTTAGTCCTTGGTGTGCGGACATTTTGATGAGGAATTGTCTGTCACTGATTATCTTGCAAACGGACACCTTTGTGTGTGTGAACTGGGAAGGGACGGGGGAGATGTGCGTGTTCCAGTTCCTACACATTTCCTTTCTGTGGCTCCCCGTGAGAGTGATTGGACAGGGTTCAATATTTTATCACAATGGTTACAATTATATAATTTAGACTCCATCGAACATGAAATGTGTTTTACAGTTAATGCAAACTATCTAAATGCGTCTCATGTCTATTCAACAAAACGAAGAAGCATTGCCACAACTGGAAAGGAAGCCAGGCCTTCATTTGGAAAAAATCTAATTTAAGATTTTACAAATGCAACTCTTTTGAGGCATGCAGCTTAGGCAGTCAAGAGGAAAAACCCTAAAGTAACACAGAAAAGCAGGAGAACCAAATGCACACAATAGTAGCAATACAAAATGATGGATTTTCTCAGGCTGTGTCTGCAGTCTGTCACGAAGTATTACACACGACTCTCTGATCTGATCAAATTGATGTTGTTCTATTTCGCTTTGAATTCTTTGATGCAGGTTGTCACCACTTTGTTCAAAAAGTTGCAATGCTTCCCTCCAGATCCTCACTTCCTGAATAACCGGGAGATGTCAGATGTAACTTTCTTGGTGGAAGGCAAACCCTTCTACGGCCACAGAGTCCTGCTCATCACAGCCTCTGACAAGTAAGTGCATTTGTGTCTGTGTCCTTAGTCAACATTTTTTTGCCTGCAGATGTTTTAAAAAGATGATTTTCTCTCTCATCTAGATTCAAATCTCTGCTGGCGTCCTCTGGTTCCGATGCCAACAAGAAGATTGAGATCAGTGATGTCAGATATAATGTTTTCCAGGTAAGTTCAAATCTAAAATTACCTACAAAAACATTGTCTATCAAATTAATGGAGCACGACCTATCTAACATAATAAATTTCTTTGACATGTATGCAGATGATGATGTCATACCTGTACTGTGGAGGAACAGAGTCACTTAAAACAAAGATGCCTGATTTGTTGGAGGTGAGAATCATTTTAGAATCCTAAAACTTCAGCTTAATTAACATCAGGCCTTGTCCTTTAAATATTTCAGTCCCTGACCTTTTTGGGTCAACTTGATTGAAAAGGTATGTGCCTTGTTTCTTTCAGCTGTTGTCAACCGCTTGTGCATTCCAGCTGGGGGCGCTGCAAAGACATTGCGAGCGCATCTGTTCTCAGCACATCAACCTGGATAACGCAGTTAATATCTACAAGACTGCCAAGGTAATGCACGCACTCACTTGCTGTATTATGTTTTATGTAAGGCATAAACACATATGATCGTTTCCTGATGTCTTGTCTCAGGCTCACGGCTCAGTGGAGCTGAGCTTGTTCTGCGAAGGCTACTTCCTGCAGCAGATGCCTGCGCTGATGGAGCGAGAGACTTTCAGATGTCTTCTTCTGGGATGCCGGCAAGGCAGCGAATCACCCCTGGAGGAGCTCGAGGGCACTCTGGCCCGTCGGTTACGCTCGCTACATGTCACGTCCAGGGTGTGATGGCACCAGGACAACATGCAACATAGACATTGTTTACCCTTGGCAACACACGTGTGACACAGAATATCTGCAGTGACTGATTAAGTATGCTAAGCACACCACCTGGGTGTATTTGTGGTGTACAGAATGTTTGTAAAAGGGCTCAGGAAGCTTCTGGTCAAAAAGAAACTGACGGGAGAAACGCAAGTGGAATTGTTAGCCACTGCTGCCCTCTAGTGTGGAAAACAGTGAAAAAAAACAACTGCCTTGGAGCCAGTGGCTCTCCCACTGAAGCACTCGAGGCCATGCTGGATTTGTGGCCTTGCTCATTTTAACTACCCAATCATGCTAAATGTATTAAGGTTAGTAACATGCGCTTTTGTTTTCAGTCCCCATACTAAATCACCACATAAGCCACACTTTCTGGTTTCTATTTAATGATAAAAAACTTTGAGAGTATTTAACAGGGTCTTTCCTTTTATTCCTTTTTTTTTAATGAAAATTATGCTTGTATATTGTTTTTACTGTTTGAGGTACACTCTTAACAGTCACTTGAGCTAATGCTGAGGCTGAATACTTTGTAGCAACAGAATCATAATACGAGATTTGAAAAATGTTGTTTGACTATATTAATAAATATACATTGGTCTACACTGGTGTGCCGTGAGAGATGTTCAGCTGTGCCGTGGGAATTGTCCAACATTAAATACCGAGCGCATTGTAAACAGGATCGCCAAACCACAGGTCAGTTAGCGCAAGGCCTGGTCAGCCACTTGCTAATCGTGCATGCGTGGCAAATCGGAGAATCTTGAGATTTCATGTTGTGGCATCGGCACATACTCAGTTTATGTGTGTGTTGCTGTTAGTGTTGGCTCGTGAGTGAACGATTCGTTCAAAAGAATGATTTTTTTCAGTGAACGAGAGGTTTTTTTCAGTTCATATGACTTCAACCAGTAGGTGCCGGTAATGCGCATTGAAGCTGGTGCCACCTCGCCGTAAATCAAAACGAAGAAGAAAATGACGTAACTTCCCGTTTACGAACGAGTCGTGAATTGCATTTCCCGTTCACCAACTGAACGGATCTGTGAGTGAACGAGTCAGTGAGTGAGTGATTTGCATTTCCAGTCACAGATCAACCAGCCAATCAGGAGGTGGGGGTGAGGGCGGGTGTGGCACTTTTCACTTTCACTTAAGCTTTTTCCCTAATGAAGTGGCCTGTGATTAGGTACACCTCATGGAAACTTCAATAGGTACACTACACGAGGTAAAAAGAAAAAAATGAATAAATAAGAAGTGTAGCAAACGATTCGGTGGACGATTCTTTGAACAAGTATTTTGAGTGAACCGATTCTAAAGATTCAGTTCACTTCAAAGAACTGGAATGCACTAGTACAAAAGAGTGCAGACGGCTAAGGGCTGCCAAGTCAAAATAGCTGACTGGTTAGTGACACGGGCCCTCGCTCTGAAAGAACTTGGTTCAATCCCAGGTGTGAGCATATACCTAAATGTGCTTTTAGAATTTGAACCTCGCTACATATGCAAACAAATGCAAGTATTTATGTGTAAATACATAAGGTGGCCCGCCCCCAAGTTGGCGGAGCAAACCAATGGATCACGCCCACTACCTAGGGGGCGGGGTGGAATCCAGTCGTGTAAGGGGCCGGATGAAGAGCGTTAGAGTTCCAAAGTAGGGTTTAAAGCTAAGATTAGGGGCGGGCCACCTTATGTATTTACACATAAATACTTGCATTTGATGGCATATGTGTACGCAGCGAGGGTCAAATTCTAAAAGCACATTCAGGTATATGCTCACACCTGGGCTCGAATTAAGTTCTCTCCGAGCGAGAGCCAAGGGAATCTTGGAAAACATGTTGGAATGCGGCCCCGAGGACTCGAGCTTGACACCTGTAACCTTTGACCATGATATTTCCCTAATAAAGTGGCCTGTTATTAGGTACACTTGAAAATGGCGGTGTACCTAATGGAGTGTCCGTGTGATTCCCTCGTTAAGTGCACCTGCGTGAAAAGTTTAGCTCCTGCGGAACGTGAAAGGGGCTAAAACTTTTCACGCAGGTGTGTTTAACGAGGGTAACTTGGAAAACATGTTGGAACGCGGCCCCGAGGAGTAGAGCTTGACACCTGTGACCTTTGACCATGATATTTCCCTAATAAAGTGGCCTGTTATTAGGTACACTTGAAAATGGCGGTGTACCTAATGGAGTGTCCGTGTGATTCCCTCGTTAAGTGCACCTGCGTGAAAAGTTTTAGCTCCTGCGGAACGTGAAAGGTGCTAAAACTTTTCACGCAGGTGTGTTTAACGAGGGTAACTTGGAAAACATATTGGAACGCGGCCCCGAGGAGTAGAGCTTGACACCTGTGACCTTTGACCATGATATTTCCCTAATAAAGTGGCCTGTTATTAGGTACACTTGAAAATGGCGGTGTACCTAATGGAGTGTCCGTGTGATTCCCTCGTTAAGTGCACCTGCGTGAAAAGTTTTAGCTCCTGCGGAACGTGAAAGGGGCTAAAACTTTTCACGCAGGTGTGTTTAACGAGGGTAACTTGGAAAACATATTGGAACGCGGCCCCGAGGAGTAGAGCTTGACACCTGTGACCTTTGACCATGATATTTCCCTAATAAAGTGGCCTGTTATTAGGTACACTTGAAAATGGCGGTGTACCTAATGGAGTGTCCGTGTGATTCCCTCGTTAAGTGCACCTGCGTGAAAAGTTTTAGCTCTTGCGGAACGTGAAAGGGGCTAAAACTTTTCACGCAGGTGTGTTTAACGAGGGTAACTTGGAAAACATATTGGAACGCGGCCCCGAGGAGTAGAGCTTGACACCTGTGACCTTTGACCATGATATTTCCCTAATAAAGTGGCCTGTTATTAGGTACACTTGAAAATGGCGGTGTACCTAATGGAGTGTCCGTGTGATTCCCTCGTTAAGTGCACCTGCGTGAAAAGTTTTAGCTCCTGCGGAACGTGAAAGGGGCTAAAACTTTTCACGCAGGTGTGTTTAACGAGGGTAACTTGGAAAACATATTGGAACGCGGCCCCGAGGAGTAGAGCTTGACACCTGTGACCTTTGACCATGATATTTCCCTAATAAAGTGGCCTGTTATTAGGTACACTTGAAAATG
This sequence comes from Syngnathus acus, assembly GCF_901709675.1. Lineage (NCBI taxonomy): Eukaryota > Metazoa > Chordata > Actinopteri > Syngnathiformes > Syngnathidae > Syngnathus > Syngnathus acus. Next base: position 8,711,212 of record NC_051092.1, on the reverse strand, counting down.
GCGGTGTACCTAATGGAGTGTCCGTGTGATTCCCTCGTTAAGTGCACCTGCGTGAAAAGTTTTAGCTCCTGCGGAACGTGAAAGGGGCTAAAACTTTTCACGCAGGTGTGTTTAACGAGGGTAACTTGGAAAACATATTGGAACGCGGCCCCGAGGAGTAGAGCTTGACACCTGTGACCTTTGACCATGATATTTCCCTAATAAAGTGGCCTGTTATTAGGTACACTTGAAAATGGCGGTGTACCTAATGGAGTGTCCAAGTGACATCACAGATCAAACAGCCAATCAGGAGGTGGGGGTGAGGGCGGGTGTGGCACTTTTCACTTTCTCTTAAGCTTTTTCCCTATTGAAGTGGCCTGTGCATAGGTACACCTCATTGACACGACAATAGGTACACTACACGAGGTAAAAAAAAAAGAAAAAAGAATAAATAAATAAGAAAGTCTCGTGAACGATTCGGTGAACGATTCTTTTGAACAAGTATTTTGAGTGAACCGATTCTAAAGATTCAAGTCACTGAGAACTGGAATGCACATCACTAGTACAAAGCAGTAAAGACGACCGCAGGCTTCCACGTCGAAATAGCCGACTGGATAATGACACGGGCTCTTGCTCGGTACAAACTTGTTTCGATCCCAGGTGTGAGAATGTTCATAAATGTGCTTTTGTTGTGCAATTATCCCTTTATTTATTCTTTTTTTTTTTACCTCGTGTAGTGTACCTATTGAAGTGTTCATGAGGTGTACCTACACATATTGTCATATAAAGCATTTAACCAAATGTCTGATTTTTATGTTTTAATTGGCGAATAAAAAAACAAGGAATAAAACACCAGACAAGTTTTAACATAAATATTTATTTGAAAATAATATTAAAAGTAAATTTCAAACCAGCAATCTAATGTGAAATTGCAGTAGATATATTGGATAACAATATTCAGGCGTATATATGCATACACGTTATTTTAAGTGTTATAAAATCAAGATTACCCAAAGAGAAGCATAATCTCCCCGTTGTTGCATAACGGCGCATCCCTTCATGCAATAAAGTTAGCCGTTAGCTTGGAGAAAACGTGCATAAAAGTGATGTTTCAGTGAGTGGTTCTTTCTTTCCTTGGCAAATCGTAAATCGACATTCTGGTTTACATAGTTCACTGACTGATCCGTTGATGCACGGGGGGAAGGAAGGCAGTTCACCCATGAACTTGTTCGCGAACGTGAAAGTAAGGATTCGTTTCCTCACTGATCCGTTCTCGCGATGAACTGGAAATGCAAATCACTCACTCACTGACTCGTTCACTCACAGATCCGTTCAGTTGGGAAACGGGAAATGCAATTCACGACTCGTTCGTGAACGGGAAGTTACGTCATTTTCTTCTTCGTTTTGATTTACGGCGTGGTGGCACCAGCTTCAATGCGTATTACCGACACCTACTGGTTGAAGTCACTTTAGGAAGTGATTCGTTCACTAACCCTAACCCTTGTATTTATATTCGCCAATCAAAACATAAAAATCAGACATTTGGTTAACTGCTTTATTTGACAATATGTATATATATATATGTGTGTGTTTTACATTGTTATGTGAGTTGGTGTCCCCCAAAATAACAAATGTCGGCATAACGTTGTTTTTTTTTATCAACCTTTTATTCAAACACATTCGGAATAATAACACCATCAACTATAACCGAACAAATACAAAATTAAACCATCAATGTCGGCATAACGTGTGTTGGCTGGTATAGCAGCAATGCTGTCTGTCACTCACTCGTGAATCTTCGCGGACGACTAATCAGCAGCGAGCGATAGATGGAGGAGGGACTTTACGAGTCAGTGACGTAATTTCCCGTTCACGAACGAGAGAGGAGTCAGTAACGCAACTTCCTGTTCAGTGTGTGCGTGGGGGGGGGGGGGGACGATTCGTTGAACGATTCGTTTGAACAAATCTTTTGAATGAACTGATTCTAAAGATTCAGTTCACTTAAAAGAACTGAAATGCACATCACTAGTTGCTGTGTGCGTTTACTAACAGTGACACTATGACGGCTGTGGTGCGTTTTTGGTCCGATGGAAATCAGAGAATGCAGTTCAACGCGAGAACCTGGATTGTTCATTTTTCACCAACGGAAAATACACAGTCAAGTCGAGACACCTCGACTGTGATAGCCACTCAGCCGCTGTCAGAACAGCAGAGCGTCTTTAAAAGTGACTTTGTTCTTAATGTCGCGATATTTTATAGAGCTAGTCTAAAACAGTAAACAAAGCAATATTATTTTGGATTTTGATCACAATCACTTTCAATAGTTTATTCCTTACACCGTCTAAAACCTTTTTTCAAAAACTGTCACTTTCATTTACAAAAGAAATACAATTTAAAGAATATTTTGTATTTATTTTTATTAAATTATTCGACTCTCCATATATACGTATATATATAGGAATAGAACTTTACGTCTTTTGTTGTAATATAACTGATTTTAATATAGAAGCTGGTGTAACACTTAACAGATTTTTGTTGGTGGTGTGCCTCGAGATTTTTTCCAATGAAAAGGTGTGCCGTGAATGAAAAAAGGTTGGGAAACACTGCACTATCTGTCTATTTGGAATTCTGTAAAAGTTGTACTGAATTTGAATGTTGCCACGATGAGTCGAGGAAAGATCAACAGTTAACTCACTACACACTGGATCAGGGGTCACCAACATGGAGCCTGTGGGCTCCTCGGAAAATAGTTCACCAGTCATAGGGTATCGGAGTTCGCTAGGAATTTAGGAGAAACTATTGGGAAAAAAAATTGCTAAGATTGATTGAAAAACGTTGCATATCATCTGTTTCCTGTCTTTTTAAATCATTGTTGACATGATCTTCACATGGATGTAAGTCATTAACACATAATTGAAGGTCATTTGAATTTGCTATTTCATAAGTGTGTATCAAATTGGCAGCCCACAGGAACCAGTATGCAAGAAGTGGCTTTTCCTGTTTCAACGAGGTTGGTGACCCCTGCCTAAATCTACACATGCTGGGGACTCAACACAAGCACATACAGTACTCACGGAAGAAAAAGAAAGACACTATAACGGAATGATTTTATTATTTCCAGCACTGATGATGCTCATCGTAGTTATGTTATATGGAGATTACTCCTGCTCTGGCTCTCTGAAGCACTGACTGTCCTCTGAGCTGCTTGCTTTTCATTTGTAGAAAACAAAGGAGAGTTGACATGAGGGTATTGCTTTCTATTTGTATGTAATGATATCCTCTCCCTGTGCTTTCGGAACCCCCACATAAAACAGCTCAGACGTCCAAGTTCTCCATGGAGTGGCACAGACTGAGAGGCATTGCTCAAAAACGTTGTGCGCAAGATAAACGAAGAGGAACAGATCAATTGGATGGGAGGGGAGATTAAAAAAAAAAAAAAAAAAAAAAAAAAAAGACAGAACTATAGGCAAAGCTTAAAAGGAAGGAAGGGTCGGCCAACGGAAACAGTAGTTTTGTGGCGACTGATTAGCGTGAAACATTTACACCAAAAGCCATGCAAAGAAAAGCTCATGTTTGACATGCACACAGCAATACAAGCTAAATGTATAGAGCAGGAATCCCCAGCATGGTTAAGAAGACAATCAACCCCATTTTGGAACGATCTATTTACAAAGAGAAGACCTGTGGATCAATGTCATCCTTCTCAGGCCCAGCCTACACAAACAATAATATAGAAACTGACAAATATCAATAAAAGAGCATTCCCTCTCTCCAAAAAGAGGCTAAGTCTACATTCTTAAATCACTGGTATGCTTTTTTTTGTTTTTGTTTGTTTGCTTTCACAAGTTCTTTTTCCCCTGGTCATTGAAGAAGATTCATCATTGAACTAAAACGAAATCTTGTTTTTCGTCAAGTGATGCCCCATTTACAAACACACAAGAGGGCAATAATAAATAACATTCAACTGACCTAACAGCTTTGCTCATATAAATAGTTATAATAAATTAGGAAATGACACCGTGAGATGAATAAATAAGGGCCACAAGTACAAAAATAAGCACGTATCACATAATGTTTGTTCTTCTTTTCCTACTGCTGGTAAGTATACGTGAGAGAAAGAGAGGTCTGAATGGAGAAATAAAGACAAAGTGCTGCAGAGAACATGAAAGACAAAATGATCATGAGACCAAAATTACAGATGATTTCTCCTATTGGCTACCAAAACATCGCGTCACAACAAAACAACTCTTTGTACATCAGAAATGACTGCAATCTGTACAACAGGATAAATCATTCATTTTCAGATAATCACCCACCCGTCCAAATTTTGATGACCCGCCGCCCCACCTACAGCTTCTCTCTGAAAAGTTCATTTGCAGCAGTATTGGTATTCGGGTCAAGTGGGGACTTTACACATAGTTCATCTCAAAGAAAGCACATGAAACAAAAAAACTAAAATACAATCCGGCGACCGTCCATGTCGGCTCTTCTTCGCCTCCTCCTTATCTTCTCCTTGGTAATACATCCCAGAGTTTAGTGTGCATACTGGAAATGTGCTGGTATGCATGTTGAGTCTCTTAGCAAAATGCTTGTTTTCTGAGGCAGGCGTGGAAGGGGCGGGGTATCGGAAACACCAAAGGAACAGTCATCTACTTCTACTGTCAGAGCACGCAGGGTTGGGAAAGATGATGGTAGAAGTCTGCATGAAGGATCTGTTTCCGTGGTAACGCAAACCTCTCAAAAGCAGTCCTCCATGCGCACGTCCATCTCTCGGGGTGGGACGGTTCAGGAAGGGGAGGGACGGGGACGGGACTTAATAGGTTTTCTGGATAAGTCCTGGGGTGAGAGACAAGTGAGGTTAGCGCACACACTTTAGCAGCATGAAGAAAGGAGGTGCAAAGGAGGGATGAGAAGATGATGATGGTGTTGCCTATCTAGTTCAGATCTAGCGACTCCTCTTGTAGCGTCAACTTGACGAGCGGACATTTGGAGGCATTGTTTTCCTGTTCTTGCCTGCGTGCTTGCGCGGGCGAGGGGCAGCGCTTGGATGGCACCTGGCCGTTCTTCTCGTCTGGAAAGAGGTGTCGGATTACGGCGGACACGTTACTCGAGGTGCAGACGAGGCACCGGGGAAGGAAAGGAAACATGGCGGAGTACAGTGGGCCACAAATGCTGCACGACTGATGTCAATAAGTGTGGTTAATTGATGTAAATAAAGGCGGTGGGGTCATGGTTAGAACGTCTGCCCAAATCAGGTGCACGGAAGGGGAAATAAATAACATATACAGTTGGAAAAAAAAAGAGTCACATGGATGCTGTATTCTTAGATCATTTGCGCAATTCATTTATATTAACTGTATATTTGATGAACAATTTGAATGAATGGGCCATCAAAGCTCATAAAGCAACGGCAAACAAAAGAACAGTAAATTTAGCTCAGCAAAATGTTGCTTTTTACACGACCCTGCTTGTATTATGAGTCAAGTGTGTTGAGCACGGTACAAGTCCTGTACATTTTGTTGCATGAAATGAAATGATTTCTCAGATACAGAGGGTGTTTCGAGCAGGCAAGTATATATAGGACATGTGCATGCGCTTATGGCCACCCCTGAGTGAGATGTTGTGTCACCCTGGCCACCACACTGAAATATTTTTAGCTACGGCCCTGTCTCCTGCTCGCCGCTGACCCGAATGAAGCTACACAACATGGATGGAGGGATGTTTTTTTTTTTCACATCTTAAAGGAAGGCAGGTTAGATGCCTTGCACTCTTCAAATGAAACACCTGCAGGATCCGCTGACTGAGCATCAAGTCGTCTGCTGGCTAAAGATCGAGGTAAGCAAGGCTGCAGTAAAAAAAACATTTTCGCTGCTGACATACTGATTGTGCGCCATGATTTGTCTAGCAACAACATTTCTCTGTAAAGGTGTACAACGCCACAATGAAAACCAATCAGATTAATTGTGTGGTTTGGTTGAATTTTTGTAGTATCAAAGTTAAAATGTTATTTGAGTTGTTAAGATTTATTCTACATTGATACTACTGGTATTTTTGCAGTTTGTAAGTTTTCTATGTAAATAAATAGTGCAATTATTAGAAGAAAGAGAACTGTGTTGCCAGCACAAAATTGACCTAACAAAAAAACAACAACCATGATTTTAGTCTGCATGTAATGAATCTAACAGTTTGTCAACTATTCCCTTACTTAGCTGTGAAGAATTTACGATTGTTACACCTGAACCTCCGCTTTTTAAAAACAGCAGTAATGGACAAAGGGAACGCACTTTAATTTAACTGTCACACTTTTCCATACGTGTCCCCCACCTAGCCTTTGTCCTCGTCCACTGGCTTCCAGGTGATCTTTGGAGATTAAAGACATAATCGCAAGGATTGACAAGTCCTTTTGTTTGAAAAAATGACACGCAAAACCACTTCTTTGTGCTCTTCCTATTAGCGGCCCTTATCTCATTTTAAAGGCCCTGCGATGGGGACGCTCAAAAAGTGTTTTTCAAAAGGATGAGTTTAATTTGAGTCTGAGTTATTGCTCTGTGCATATTGACCTCATTAAGATGTTAAGTCATTTCGATAAATCTTCGACGAAACTGTAAAAGGTGCAGTCATGCCCTTTATTTTTTGCAATAGGCACGCCATAATGCTCACGTGTTTCCATTGCCCACTAATTGCGGAACATGATCTTGACTCCCATTTGTACCAAGGCCCTAGTTTATTAATTAGAGACACATTTTAAAATATCACAGCTAATCCTTACAACTCCCAGTGACTCCAGAGCCAAGTGAATGTCATATTGTGGCCGTGCGCTTGTATGTATCCCTTTTATGGCAAAATAGTAGCCATTAATTGAAGAATTCGACAACACGTGGGTGATTGCTCATGCGACTTATAACTAACATTGCTCATTTTGCCCCTTGAATAAAAACAATGAAATTCCGAAAATTCACTTCTCATGCAAAATATGTGCCTTGTCTCCATAAAGGTTTGTTGAAAATGGATAATTGGCTAGTGTGTTTCCCTATTTTACCAACAGGGAGCGCCATTGTCACAAAGATGTCAAATGAGACAAGCCCAAGTATTCAAAAGAGAAGATGAGAGCAGATCGTTTCCGTAGTGAGAAAACATGACGAATCATATTCAGCAACTCAGAATCAACTATTTCACTAACGAGACAAACAACAATGAATCCCCATGTGGAGCAGAAAGTGCTCCTCAATCATCTACTTGGGAGTCAAGCACGCAGCATGTTCGCCCAGGTCTGGTGTCACTGTGGTGTTGCCATGGTGACAAAACCTCCATAAGAATGCAAATGGTATTTCCATACCTTCCCTCTAATTCTCATCACCGGACAATGTTTTGACCCTCGGAGAATGCTGTGAAGCCAAGCGTGCAAAGCAGAGCCTACGAAGCTCTTGGTGAGGCAGAGAGTGAAAGTGATGCTGATAGGGGAGGTGTAAAGGGGGGGGGGATCTTACTCACCAGACAGCTGCTGGACTCCAGGCTGGTCATGTGTGCTTAACAATTGGCTCTGAATGGTCTCCACGACCCGCTTGAAGCGCCGACTGGGTCCTATAACACAGAGACACAAACCAAAGGAAGAACAGATACTTGGCTTTTGGGAAAACACCCTTATGCTGGAGCGTATCTCAGCTGACTTTGAGCGAGACATGCTGGTCCCCAGCCAATTGCACGGCCAGTGCATTATCCTTTTTCCTTGTCTGGCAGTTGGCAACCAGCCGTTTATGATTTGCATTATGGTCATCTTTAGGACATGAGCTATGAAGGTTTGAATTTGTGATGTTGGAAACGTTGTTTTCTCTTACATAATTTCATTACAGATCCGTGCTTCACAAAGTGGCTTTCTCTATATCAATAACAGTATCAGTAGATATCAATACTCAGATCGGCACTCCTTTTCACACTTAAAAGAAAAAAAAGGTGATACAGTGACACTTTCCAGCCTACGCTGGTAGAGTAAGAACCATGTCAGCCATGTGGACTGGGAAATATTTTAAGGTTAACGTGGATGACAACACGAGTTGCCCTGAAGCTGAACAGCATGGAGCGGAGCTCTAGAAAGTTAGTGCTTGCTGGAGGGCCTGCATCTGCAACACCACACGACATGTACCAGCATGTCAAATAAAAAATAAAAAACAGAAATAAAAAAAAAAAAAAAAAAGTTCAGGCAACTTTATTTCGCAGGCTGCATTTTGATGAAATGTGTGGCAAGACCTATTACAAAAACATTCAGTAATACCATGATGTTATTCTCTTAAAGTTATAGATGAGTGACCCCATGTTCAAGAAAAAAATATGTTTTGGATTTCTGAACATTAGATGCGTTTATTGCTTTCCTTATAACACCCTAATTGACAGTAAAGCATGATTACAAAATGGTTGCCTGTCACACTGCTTTAATGCAAAATACAAGTCGGGCTAATCATGCCAATTTTCTTGACAGCGTCTCAAACCACGCAGCCAAAGTAAAGCCTAATACTACTACCGCTCCTAGAGAAGGTGGCGTCTGTGCAAAGTCGGAAAAAGTCTATTCGGACTGGATTGAAATTGACTGAATTGTGGTGTGTGATAGAAAGAAAAATTGCCAGGTCCCGATTTTGCAACACAGAGAAAATCCACACAGTGATGGGGAGAACCCGTAAAATTCCACATATCCGTGGACAAATGCTAAACACTAAATATGCTTCCTTTAAAATTTCAATCAGGATATGTTTGCTGTTTTGTGTATCATCAATATGGTATGTCATATACAAATTATTATTGGTAATTTTCTTTATAGATATGCTGGGGAATGTCACATAGTGGATGATTGTATTTTTGTGTTCATGCCGTAAATTATCTCAGTAATATACTTTTGTTATTTTATGCTATTTACTTGTTGGGATTCAGCAAATAGCAAAGGTAGTGGTTTGTATATTGGCATGCGGGCAGGTCCGTGATGGAATGATATTTCCAGAGACTGAAAGGATGGATGATGACATGCAGGCGTATCCTTACCTGAGAGCAGGGTGAAGGTGACGGAGTAGATGCCATTCTCCTTTGTGGCAGCCGTACTCTCCGTGTAGGTGATGTCCACCTGGAATTTGACCTGCTTCTGAAAGACTGTGGGGCCGGCCGTGGACTTGTATTCTGCTCTGAAACTAGTCTGTGATATGACACTGTGGCTCAGGCTGGGGATCTGGAAGCAAAGAAAAAAAATAGGAGTGAGTGATGAAATTAAACATCAATGTTGAATTTTTCTTCCACATGATAAAAAAAAGATAACTGTCAATGAAACACTCTCCATAAAATATGAGCCACAGTCAAAGTCGAAGGAGATTAATACCTTGGGGCGTAGCCTTGCATGCGAGGGACTTAAGCTAATGTAGTCGTCTGTCACCCAACAACATTGCACTCTCCCTTCCAAAATAAATTTGTGCGCCCTATGAACAGGTGAGTTGTAAAATTGGCACCTTCCATCCTAGTGCTGTGGATGTCTTGACATCCCATTAATGTGAGTGTGCTTCAAGGTATAATTCCACTGATTCAGGTGCCAATCTCCTGTCGGGAATACCTACCGGCTAGCAAAAGCCCGGGAGGGAATTTAATGGCAACTTTGTTCAAATTTAACTGAGGTGAGCAAAGGTTCTGTTCAATCACACAGGCTGAATGCTAAACGAGATTGTGTGGCGCTTACATGCAAGACGCGACGTATTCTATTCATACACACCACAGCAACATAAATACGGAGTCAATATATAAAACCGAGAGTATGTGTTGGAGAGGTGGATCGCAAATGCCATCTGTAGTTTTTGTATTGACCTCCATTGAGTCTGCAGTCAGGTGGGAAATAGAAGCGATGAACAAAAGCAGTTGACTGAATTGCTACATAAATCTGAAACATGTTAGCAGACCTTGGGCCCGCCACATACTCATGAGACACATATCTAGCCTGCTATTAGAAAGCCAGCAAATAGTCACCACTGCCACACTCACTAAGGCCCACGAGTCTGAAGAAGGCACATAAAGAAGAAAATTAAAGCTCTTTTTTCTTTTTAGTGCACAGCACTTGTTCTTTTCTTCCACAATGCAGTGAACAAAAGAGTCGGAACAAGAAAGAAAATGGAGAACAAGTAGCTGCTGTATTTACTTTGAGAGAAGTGGACGTTGGCTGAGGTATGCAGACAAATTTTATCAGGAAGGAGACTAAGGACTGGAAGAAAAAGGACTGCTGCAGTAAAGTGGAAACTGTGGAGTGCAACACTGCAGTGTACAAAACCAAGACTACAGAGTACAGTTTAGGCTCTTTGAATCGAGCAAAAGCAATCACAAATGTTACTTTATTTTTTTCTTCTTTTTATCGGATTCATCTAAAGTGCCTCACAATGCACTTTTAAACTGTGAGCATATTTCATAAAAAATATGATGCCTATATGATTAAAAAAATGGCACAATGAAGAGTGGTTAGAAAACAGTGCTAAGGTTGATGATTCATATTCAGCCTTCCTGTGTGATCTTTGTATGTTTTCCCCGTACTTGCATAATCCAACTGTATTCCCAAAACAAGCATTCACACCTGCCTGCCTGAAGACTATAAAGACTCCCGAGGTGTGAATGTAAGTGATGGTTTGTCTCTAACTAAGGTTTGGCCAGTGAAAATGTGTCAGTAAGTAAAGCTGTGTTGGGGGCCTGACTCGGAACTGTGCGGACAAGCGAGCTCAATAATAAATGTGGTTGACGATACCGAGAGAAATGCTTGAACGATGTCAGCCTTGATGGAGCTGAGAGGCTTGTCCCTGATGACAATGAAGATCTGCTCCTCTTTTTCCAGGTTGATGAAGTTCCCAAACCAGGATTTTTTGGCAAGTCTATGGAGAGAAAACAACACGAGAAATGTCATAATTTCTTAAAAGGTTTAAATAATACAGCACACATTTTTTTAAACGGCCATTTGAGATACAAAAGGGGGTCATACTTTCAAAGTTGACAGTGTGTGTTTAGTGTACTTTAGGATTTTCTCAATTTTGAGTCAAGCGCTACTTTTAAAAAATTCCCACAATGAGGCTGAGAATGGTAGAGTCAGTATTCTGAGCCTTCTAAAGTTAGCTCCCCTAACTTGTACACTGTCGTGCCTGGCGTGCATATTCATAGAGCCATTGTGGTTTTGCACATTCAAATAATTTGATGCACAGTGACATCAGCACCGGGGTCTGACACAGAAATAATTGCTTTTGTCAAAGACAATTGTGGCCAGTCTCACGTGCACATTCAGGTTGTGGCCTCTTACAAGCAGGCCAGGTAAGAGCTTTTTAAAAAGTCAGCCACAGTAAAAGGTACTTAGGCCCTCGATTATTTAGGAAGTGCCACTGCAAGGAACACCCAAATCTTGTTAAGTGATCAAATCAATTACTGATGCTTACATACTGCAGCAATACTAGAGACAATGGTATGAGAAAATGCAGGATGGGTATTTTAATAATAAAAGCCATACAGTACGCAACTGGTGTTTGACTGCAATCTACTTAGAAGATCTTCAGCAGGAAGCTCTCCAATCAACCCTCATGTTTCTCTGCCAGGTGGAAATGAACAGCCAGCCAACCAAACAGGCACACAGCGTTGGCCAAAACTTAAGTAATCACCCTTCAGGAGGCTGAGAAGCATCACACAGGCAGCCAGCCATTACTCATAACCAGACACCTCAAGCTAAAGGCAAGGTCAGTGCAAGAAGTTCAGCAGGAAAAAAATCTTAATCATAATAATTTTAAATTGCCATGTGCAGTCCTGTCTGAGAAGGTAGCTTTGAGGTATGGCCGGGTTATACATCATTATGATAGTAAAGGTGTAACATTTACTCACTCTGGGGAAGACTCTGGAGTGAGGCTGGACATCTCTTCTTGTGTGGGAACTGTGGACAAATGAGTGTTTAGGGTGGAATGAAAACAAAAATAAAACAAAATTGTCAAAGTGTATACAAACCCTGGAGTTTCCTGCGGTGGAAGCGTGGCGAGCCCAGTAAACTGTTCTTGATGGAATTGAGGCGCGTCCTCCATGGCATCCCGCCAATGGAGGGGCTTGGTGGTGGGGTCGGGGTGGGTGTCCCGGCGGGGCTGTCCTTGGGCGTGTGCACCGGGGTGCCCTTTGGAGTGGGTAGGGGACTACCTCGAGGGGAAGGATGGGGTGTAACCTGGATGAGGGGGATACATTGAGATGAGTGGTCAGAGTATGACGAAGGCGTGGGTGTTACAGGGTGAAAGTGGTGCAGCCTGATGGGGGAGGCAGGCACCACTGGGATGAAGGGCACAGAGAGTTGGGGCTTGGCAGCGAAATGAGAGCGACGGACTTGGGGGCTGCCCTGGACTGAAGCAGTGGGGCTTGGGGGGGTTGGGGAAAGCGGGGAGGTGGGTGTTGGGGGCACGGAGGCAGATGGAAGGTGTGACGGGATATGGCAGGAAGCCGAGGAATCCGACAAGGATGCCGTATCTAATGAAGCTTCGGGGAGCGGGTTGGATCGTGTCGCGTGAAGAGGCTTCGGCGCAAGTTTCGGCTTGGTCGGGAGCGTCTGAGTCTTGTTAAGGGATGCCGGCAGTGCCTCGGTGCTCGGGGCCAGCGAATTGGGTGTTGACAAACGAGGACCCGTATGATTTGGAAGTGGCTCAGGGGAGGGACTGGGGCTGTTGTTTGGGGATTGTGCTAAATCAGGGGATTGAGGTGGAGTCCCAAACTTTCTAACAGGCTATTTGATTAGGACATACAGGTGAAGGAATACAAACAACAGAATCAAGTAAATACAACCACCAAGCAGTCAGATGCCATGCGCAAGAATGGAAAGGAAAAGGAGAACCATGCAGTTAGAAAACAAAGCAAAGTGATATGGGAATAAAACCATGAAAAGAGCAAGCAAAGACATGTAAAAAAACAAAGACAGACACTTAAACGATTAAAGAAAAACAACTGTGCGATGTCACAAAAGAATAAACAGTAGACTCCGACAGACATGGAAAAAACATGAGCTAGGAAGACAGATCTCAATAACGGCCACGACTACACTTGATCTATTATTGAGTTTTAACCTTGAAAGTGCAGCCATATTGGGGAAAAATATTAAATTATATGGACAGAATAGCTCAGATTTATCTGGCCTTTGAAATCAATTTCCCTTTTAGATGAGCTGTGGCTTGAGCAGCTTGTTTGAGGATCTTGAATAACCCTGAGTCTTCTCAAGGTTAGTCAGCTGGATACATTTGCTCCTAGCCTATATCCCACTCAAAATAGAAAAGTAGGATTTTGAAAATAATTCCTTGAGCTGGATTTCCACATGCTAAGGCTGCCAAAAACAGAGTAAACTATTATAAGCCGAGAAGACAGGGCGAGGAGATCCTTTTGTTTGAGAGAAAACGTTGATCAACCTTTCGTGTTTTCGTTAGCACCCAATAAATGACGAATTAGGCATAAATTAGGCAAAATTAAGCATAAATTGACAACACAATTATGTTTGGGAAAATAATAGATCATATTCAAGGGACAGTATAACATTTGAGCAGTGATATTGGTTTGTTAAAGGTCAGGAGATGCTGCTGTGGAGTCCTAATGACCATCCATTATTTTCTCCTGCTGACTTAGACATCAAGAAGAGATCAGCAGCAGTTAGATGGTCATCCCACAGGGGAACCAACTACATAGAAACCGAGGTGTAATGTCACATACCTGCGTGTAGTTGTAAGGGTATAGAAGGTCTTGACTTACCCGTGGGCTGCTGAGCGGGCTGGTGGTGAGGCCTGAAGAGGCTCCACTAATAGACCGTGACCTGTGGACCAAACACGCAAAGGGGAAAAGTCAGTTGTGGGCTGAACATGTGAAGCTGTTAGAAATAGGCGTAGGTCACAAGCTTGGAGGTCAAATGTTGGATCGGCTAGCACTAGAGCATCTGGCACCATCACGCCAAGCACACAGTGAGTGACTACGAAGAGGAGGAGGAGCAGGAACACTACAGCGCACAGTGCATGACCTCATTTGTTAGCAGACAATATTTAGCAGTGACTCGCCGCAATGTCAAACGTGTTGATTTGACTGCACACTCACCTGGAAATCTCTCAGCGTGTTCCTAAACATTAGCATTTAAATTAGCCTTTTTTGTTGGTGTTATTCAGTCTACACTTTGCTAATAAATAAAACATGGTGACTTTTAAGTCTGTTTGCACCGCATCAGTAGCCGATATCTTGAGGAGGGAAATAAAGTGGGGCATTTGGTGTCGTGCCATTCATTTTCCATTTCCATGCAGATGTCGTCAATAAAGATGTGAGGCGAGGCGAGCCCCAAATTGAACAATCACAGGATGATCTGTCTCCATCACGCACACCGCACAAAGTGCCTGTCAACGCCAGCTGCTGACTGTCACAACACTGCTTGTTTTTGTCATTGATTTTACAACCGCTCGCTCTTCTTTTCCCACTCAAGCGCTAATGAATTTGCGAACATGTGGACCACGCCTCTCAAAAACAAAAGGAAATGATAAAATGTGAGTTTTCCCCTGAGATCTAAGAAGACTGGTGTAGTAATGGAGAATGATGCTGCTCCCATATGTTGGATCAATCTTGTTGTTTCCATAAATGGAAACAAATGCTTACTTACATGGTAAGAAATAAAAACAAAAGAAAACAAAATGTGCAACAGGCAGACACTGCCATAAAAAAGTGTGAGTTGGGGTTTATGTCAACCCGGGAAGCTTTTAAATCATGTGTGAAGAAATAGTATCTTCCTCCTTAGACATAAAAATAAAAAAGAGTAACTGCTACAGCGGAAAGATAGCACTCCCACTCACAAGTTATTTTTATAAATATTTCCGTGGTGATTGCCCACCATAATGGTGGGTGAGAACAAATGAGCTAAGACTTGTTTGAGAGAGCAGCTGCCCAGACAGTTGAATTGAAAGCCCGCGGTTCACGGAGACATGCTCACATTGCCAATTGCACCTCATGACAACACAGATACACTCGGTCTCCTCGGCCTATTACGAGCATATTGTTGGACATACTCTGCATCTGTTAGTGTTGGACCAGCAGGTCTATAGAGCTAATAATACAGATGGCAATGCTGCTGCACAGTAAGGCACCCTTGCTACAAAATGACAATGACTAACTGTTGTTGGCTGTTTAGTGTACACATAAGCACACAAAACTAAAATATTCTGTAATCATACATTGGAATATTTACATGTAAGCAAGTCTGGTGTTCAAGTTTCTAAGAAATTTGCTTAGAAAACACATTTAAGGCGAACTATGAAAAAAAAAAAAGTTTGAATCAGAGTTCAAATTTAAATCTGATTACAATAGGAAGTTCTACAGGATTAAGCTTTCACTAAGTAAATCTACCTTTTTTCCAAGGCCATATTGATCAAATTCAAAACCTCCCATTCATTCATGGGCTCCATTTTATATTGAGAAAAAAACTTCCTGTATAGCAGTGCCAATTAATGTGGTCACACAATACAGTAATGGACTGCTGAAGAAGGAATGGCTTAGTTTTTGAAGAAAGAAAGACTCTTCAGAAGGCCCACGCCGATTTAAGTAAGCTCACTCTTTCATCAAACCCACCATTACACAGCTCTTCCTATTCCCAACTAATAGTTTGCAACAAAGGCCAATGTCCCGGAGTGTGTGACCACAGGCTTTGTCTGAGCTCCATCCAAAACACTCAGCAGGTTCCAATGAGAGATTGTGTGAGATGAAATAATACAGACAGATCTGAGAACTGAATAGACTGAAATAAAATGAAACTGATACAACTTATGGTGCCAGAAGTAACCACACCGAAGCTCAAACACAATCAGACTGCACGTTCCTCTTCTTTTGACTCTATTTCAGAAGTGTCTCCTCTCTGTGAAGTAGATAGCCATATCAATCAGCGCACTATTTAAAGTCGTTTCCTTTCCCGGGGCGAGCCAAACTCCCTGAAGAAGCACTAAATTAATATCCACAGCTCAGCTCCTCAAGTTTGAAGATGCAATAAGACCCCTGCAGCTTTCCCCGACAAGATCTGTCATAAAGGTTCTTTCTTTGAGTACCTTAAACACTTAGAGTCCATGATTAGCATCAAAGTTAAGACTTAAAATTGCTCCACTGACCTAACTCATTTAAACCCCATCAAGCGATGGGAGCCGGTCAGTGAAAAAAAAAAAAGCTATGACTCACTCTTGCACTTTTTCATGTTTCATTTCCATATCATTAACCAGCTTTCATTTCTCCTTGCACGCTGTGAGGATTTTAAATGAACACTCTCCCCTGTGTTTCACCCTGATGTAAATTCATCCTGCCAATACAAGTCATTCTGTCCAGTACACCTTGAATGCTCCCTCTACGTTTTATCAATCTACTGAGGTTGGCTCAGTTCATGGAATAAAAAGGCTGGAACAGTTCAAAATTTAGTTTGCCTGGTTAACAACACATTTTTTTTTTTAACCACTGCTATCTGCTGGAAAGCTATGAAACAAGAGACAGGAGGGAGAGAAATATACAGAGAGACACTTGCTTTGGAGATAGAGAAGCTGCAGCGCATAAAACCAGCAACCAAATCAGAACCATGGACAGAGAAAATCAAGCTG
Source organism: Syngnathus acus (assembly GCF_901709675.1). Classification (NCBI taxonomy): domain Eukaryota; kingdom Metazoa; phylum Chordata; class Actinopteri; order Syngnathiformes; family Syngnathidae; genus Syngnathus; species Syngnathus acus. The sequence continues at coordinate 8,694,626 of NC_051092.1, read as the reverse complement.
CATTTGTACATTAGTGAAGCGATGCCACACCAACATGGCGCAACTGGGACTGAGGATGAGCGACGCACAAGGGAAGCAAAGAGAGTGAGTGAGTGAGTGAGTGAGTGAGTGAGTGAGTGAGTGAGTGAGTGAGTGAGTGAGTGAGTGAGTGAGTGAGTGAGTGAGTGAGTGAGTGAGTGAGTGAGTGAGTGAGTGAGTGACTGGGGATATAAAAATCTAGTGAGGAGCCCACTGTTGACATTTATATTAAGCAAAATACAAAGGAAAGAAAAATTAAAGTAGATGGAGGAAAGATGCAGTTGAGCTTCTTTGGGTGAATAATATAGAGTTAACATAAACATTTCCTATGAACCCCTAAACAATTTGAATTGGACTAAAGCTCGTAGCTCATTGCAAATCTTAATTCTTCCTTTTACCAAGGCATGTTGCACATGATGTATGATTTTAACTTTGTGGGAACAGCTTAGGGGAGGCTATTTTGTTCTGGCTTGCTTGTGTCCCAGTGCAAAAAAACAAATTCAACCAAGGGATGCTTGTATGTATTTGGGAGAACAGAGACAATTAAAAAAAGAAAAAAAAAAGTGGTAGAAAGTCCTGCCTCCTTGTAGGTGTCAAATTTGCCTCCCAATACTTTTGACAATGACACGTAACTTAACGTACGTGACATGACCACTAACTTAACACTTGACCTGGTATAGAATGCCGTGGATTATCAACATAAAGGTAAACTGTTTTTCTTTACTATATCGGATGTAAAGGCAGAAGAAATACAGCAGAGGAAGACAATGCCAAAACTTGCAAAACCTTAAAATAAAGACTTGAATGCCCTGAAGGGATGATGGAGTGGAGCAGAGGGGATGAGACAAGAAGATGAATCTTAACACAGAATTCAAAGATGGGCATCTTAAAAGGTGGGAGCTGCCGAAATGGCTCTAATCCTTCCAAAGTGTCTTGTGGATGGAAGTTTAAAGAGGTGTGGGATGAATTCTTGATGTGCACTTGTTGCCAAACTGCCCGAGTGAGGAGTTATTAATGGATCTGACATTGGGATGAGTTCACAAATCTCTATAGTGCGGCTATATTATATGACTGGCTGGCTCTGCATTCAAGTCGGTTCCCCTGTAAAGCAGCACTCTGTCATTAGGCTGATCACGCTAACTCACAGTCCATCTTCTGGGCTGTCAAAAAACGTCACTGGCATCGAGCAGAAATGTGTGGTGTGATGATATATTGCTGGCTGAAATAAGATGTGCAAATAGATTTTAAATCAGCCGCCTTTGCCTTGTGGGGTTATGGCTCAAGCTCCGCTTTCCAAAGTAGAAGGAACCCTCGGCATCTCAAGAGAAAGTGGGGCACAGCACGGGAGGAACTGATTATTAATGCATTCAAAAGAGACTAATTAAGTTCATACCAAAAGAGGGGGAAAGGTTGGAGATGGATATGGAAGCTCTGCCTCGCACATCTTCAAAAGGAAAATGAACTTTAACTTTCAAATTCACTATTTTTTGGCCCTAAATTGTTAGAACCTAATTTATTTTTTAATTTAAGATTCTTTCAATAAATTAAATACAACATACCCACACACATTCAAATAAATCCACGTATTAAAGAGCCCACTTCTGCATCGTTCTCCGTCCATAGACATCTACCTTAGGTTAGGGAGCAAAAGCAAAAAGCAAGGGAGAGAGTGAATACCTTTCTTCTTTGCTGCATTTTTTCCTGGCGCCGGGAATATCCAAGCTTTTACTGTATACTGACTTACTACAGACAGACAGGAGACAGAGCGAGCAGACTGTCAAACTAATGGTGAGGTGTTTGCTAAACTCGCTCTGCCCAGAGAGCTTTAGCCCAACACAAACACAAAGACACACATCAGGATGCACCCAAATCAGATTTTTGTCAAAAACACAAAAAAGACTGCCAGGACATCATTTGGCAGGTGCAACCAGGAGAGTGTTGACAAGAAACATGTCCAAAAAAAAAAAATGAACAGAGCTCTTTCAAGAAAAACAAAGAAACAATGAAGACCTCTGCGACGTTAAACATCACCTCAGATACCTTTTCAAATCCTAACACCTCGGTTCACACTGCACGGTCCTAGTGATACAATTGCAATGGTTTGCTCGTAAGTGACACCATTTGGATACGATTCATGGCTGTGTAAAAGGAAAGAAACGCATGCAATCGCACATCTTCACACCAGAATCAGTCATCTGGATGAAAGGGTATAAAAAGATCCCTGGCAACATGACTGCAGCGCGAACGTACTGATTGGATGTCCCTGGTGAATGCAATTTTGATGTCAGTCAAATACACACGCGTGACAACTACTCAGACAACAAATAAACTTGTAATTGTTGATGGCAGCCCGTTGAGACGAATTAAGATGAGTGAGAAAGCCAGGTCAGGGATGTAAGCGCGCCTCCTCATGCACATGTGCTGCCAGGTGAAAGGAGTTGGAGGTGGTTTGTACTCTGAGGTGACGATAAAGCGCTCAGTGTCCTTCTGAATTGTCTCTAATCCTCAAGGGTCAGTGATAATCTGGATCACTGATTTGTTGCATTGATTATTGACTGTATTTATTTTAAGTGCTGCTCGAGAACAATGTTTTTGAATTGAACTGAATTATATTGTATGGAATCAAATTGAATTTATCTTGTGTCACATGAAATGCATACCGTTGTCCATGCTGTGTCATGTCGATGGCCCGCCTGGCTGGCACTGGTGAGCCTCCATCTGTGACACTGAGGACTTCCATGGACTTCCTCTCTGGTCTCCGTTTGCCGTGTCGATTCAACATGGGAGAGTCGACCCGTTTCTTTGGAGGATCTGTGTGACAAACGTGAGGCCCTTGTAGTTCTCAATGTTGAAGTGATATTTAGTGCTAATTGCATTAACCCTCACTAATGGTGACAAGTATTGCTTTCCTCCCAGACCTTGAAGTAATGACCGCTGTACCACATTCAATAAGGAGGCTGTATTCATCAAAATGTCACAATCTTACAACAAAGAGCTTCGATGTCCATAATGAGCTCAAATGTACAGTTTTTTTTTTTTAATCATTTTCTCTTCCGGGCTCACATTTCCATTATGTGCCATTGTGCATGCAATATAATAATTAGAATAATATTCATATCATGTATAAATATTTATATCATATATATGAGAACAGATGAGGGCTTTAACAATGGAATATTTTTTAATCTATTATTCGGGCGATTATTCCACTGAATAATTGGATACAATTTTATTTTGCATTAAAGTGTATTACAAAACAAATGTTCACCCGGTTACTAATCAAGTGTTGTTGTATTGGTATTGTTGAATGGATAGAAACAAAACAACTAAGCAGAGCAATATCACAGGTGAGGGACTCACCAATCCTTTTGAAACTGATTCAGATATCGCTTTGCTTATTGTTTTTTATATTCTATGTACTGTAAGCAAATGGACAGAGCAGTGTTGCTGAACCTGCCGAGAGAGCACGTTGCAAGTGTAATAGACAGATGATCAAATAACGTGTATGTGCCTGGACATACATTTACTATACCTTATATAATGGACAAGCTGTTTACACTATGTGCATATGTTAGTGGTGCAACATTCACATTTCAGACTACCAGTTAAAAGAGGATTCAGATTGACACAGACATTGAAATTGTAAGGAAGATTTGACTACAGCCCCCAAAATAACAGCGACATGTATTGACGCAGGAAACGTGATGTGTGTTGGTTTCTTTTTCTTGATGAGATCTGTGCCAGTAAGTTTTCCAAAGGAAAAAAACACCTGCCCTATTTAAAAGTTTTTCTCTTGCACCAATGTGTATCCAGAGCATGTCTGCTGGTAAGGAATAAATAAACAAAACAATATCTATTGTTGAGCCAATTCACCACTGTGGGAAACCGATCCAATTTCTTCAGAAGGAGGATGACAAGTGTGTCAGACTGTACACCAGGAGAATTCAAAAGTTGTAGGCGAAGCAATAATCTTCTTCTAATGACAAGTAACGGATGGAAAGTAACCTAAATTTATTGTCATGGAATGAAATTGTTGAAACAAAGAATTATTTTCTCTGGCTATGCTATTATTTATTGACTGCTCAGTTGCATTACAAGTTGTCATCACTTTTTGTCTTTTGTTCAGGTCTCACCGATTTCATTGCGAGGGGGAAGATTCTGGTCCTCTTGACTGGGGTACCTCTCTTTACGGTCGAACAACAGGAAGTAGATCATCTTTTCTTGGTTGTCACTGATAAAAGTGTCGATAAAAAAGGCAGTTTCATATTACTAGATGTTGCCGTACATTAAATTCAAAATACAACTGAAGCCCCTGTGATATATACAATATGTACTTATATATATATATAGCATATAGGTTTTTATCTCTCCTGTCAAAATGTGTTGATTTCTAAAATAAAAGTTGATTGGTAAAAGATCATCATATAATGTTGTGCACATATATAACAGGACAGAGTTGGCTTGCAAGTGTATGAAAGTGTACAAATATTGTCTAAGTATCTTTTTCAGTCATTCGGAACATCAGATATCTTTTTCGCCTCTGGCCCATGTTTTTTTAAATGTAAAGCAGTAAGAGTTTCGCCTTCTATAATAAAGGCAGACTGCAGAGAAGCAGGAGGCAAAAAGAAGAGGACCTGCACTTTCAGCTCAAATGAAGGAGAGGCAAAGAATGCAGACAGCACATTTTCCCCTTGTCCTGCATTATTACTGCGTTTGCCTGGGAAGGTGGACCTTAGGAAAAGGTCGATTGTAATGTTCCTTTTGTATTCATTGTGTCATGGTCTGTATTTTTTGATGGGTCAAGACTTTTAAAGCAATCATTTTGATTAATTTAATCAGAGGAGAAATTGCATTATGAAAAAACAATGAGCATTATATATATTTGTGCACTCCAGACAAAACTGAAGTTTTCTCAGCACCCTTATTTCACTGCTGTTTGGTATACCTGTGTAACGAGAGAGAGAGGGAGGCATATCCCATAGTATGAAAGCGGTGTCATGCAGGCTAATGAAGTGATGGATTGAAGCATGACACTGTGCAACAAAGACTTCAATCCGTTATCACGTGAATTCAGCAAGCACCTTCTATTACGAGCGATGCAAACTTGTTTTGCTGAAAGATGACAATAAGGTAAATAGACTGAGCTATTCTGAGGACAATGAGATTGATGTGATGACATCGTATTATGACCTCTGTTGCAGCAGTGATATTTACTCAGCATAAAGTGCTTGGGATGAAAAGCGCTATTTATGCTTGAAAATAGCCAACCTGGATTTAGAGCATTGGCAAGTCACATCTATCTACAGGTTCAATCATATTCATATTGCACTTAAAAACTTGCTTGCATGTGGTGGCATGACGAAACATTGATGTTCAGCTCTGGCAAAGCAGTTTTTATGTAATGATATGATTAGCAATAATTCAACCACTGGTGATTCAAATAATCAACATTCTGAGAATGACACATTGTTTGTACTCATTGGAATTAGTAAAAAGCTTTTCAAACTCATTTATGGCGCATGTTGTGTGTGCATTTGTACCAGCATTAAAAGCAGAACATGAATAGGGATTACACCCCGAGCTCTTTTATGATGCAATATGAATTGCATAGGAAGGAAGTGTTAAGTGTGGTAAGAGCAGTGATCCTAGCTGTTGGTGTTGATACATATATTTAAAAAAAATCATATCCCATCACCCTATCCTTGTCAATTTCTTGCCGCCCTTTAATTCCCCTTCTGCTGTATTAACGTTTAAAAGTGCACTCACTCATCCGAGAGGAGGTCTTTCAGCAGTTTGTTCTTGTCCCTGAAGCAACCCAGAGAGTGCATGCTGTCCAGGACGTCAGGGTCGATGTCATCTGCAGATGGGAGGCTGCGTATGGTCACCTTCCGCGGCACCGGCTGCTCTGGCTCGGGCTCGTTCTTGCCCCCTCTGAGAAGGCACAATGAGATGAACTGGAGCATCTCTAGAACTTGGTCAAATATTGGACATACCTCTGACTGTGACAAAAATGAGCATTGTCATCTTTTTACGTTAAGACTGCTAGACAAAACTAAGCGTTATAGTTCTACATAAGTTGTTAGCTAGAGATTAATACCGCAATCCACGGGTAAGCAAATGTCGACATTCACGTGCCTTGAAGCCATCTTGGCTTTCCTATGACCCCGATAGAATTTCGCATTTTCACCGTGTTGCATCATCTGGTGAATATTTTTCCCCTTAGTCAATATTATGGAGAGCTGAGCTATGAGTTTGCAAGCCATAGTGTGCCCATTGTGGAAATGAGCGCTCCATTTAGTAGTGATGGCAAAATGAAGCTTCATGAACCAGTTGTTGTATTTTTTTGGCTCCTCTAGATGGGAATGTTGGTTTAAAGTGAGGGTGAACAGAGAGTGGCATCTAGAGGTCTAAGTAAACACAACAATGGGTTCATGAATCATCTTGAAGCTTCATTTGCCATCATTACCATTTAGCACCACTTTTGGCTTGTGAAGAGTTAGTTTCGTCGGACACAATTGTGCAAAGAGTTCAGTGCTCTGTTGATTTGCATTTAGGACTAATTTTCTTCTGTTGTTTGACTAAAGAGGAAAAAGAATGCCTTTATTGTCAATTGTACAACTGCTATACAACGAAATTGGGATGATACACTGGTGCGAGGCTGGGGAGCAAATTGGGGTTTAGTGTCTTGCTCAAGGACACTTTGACATGTTTTGAGGATTAAACCCACAACCTTCAAGTTGGGAGACAAACATGCTACCACTGAGCCATAACGCCACGAGACGCTCTGTGATTGCATGAAATTTCTCTGACAGAGACAATAACTCACAAGCCATCTATCCCTTCGGTCTTCTATAGTGCTCATCCCGTCTACCATAATTCATCTTTGCTTGCCCAACAAGAGCAAGGCAATTTGATTAAAAACTCTGGCAGTGTTTCTTTTATCAACAAAAGAGATGGCACCTTACTCTGCTGCAAACACTGCAAATTTGTTTCAAGCGGGCCCAACCAGGTGTTGTAAAACTTAAAGTGAGTGAACACCTGCCCCTTCTGCACTCTAACCAGCTGCTTCCCCTCCCCCGCTGCTTGCATTTTCTCTGTATCCTTTTTCAAGCACCACCAACTTAGCCCCACAACCCCAAGAGGGGAGTCATGGCCTGCTCCAATGTAGTCTGCTGTACATGCCTTATGTCACATAATTGCTACTCCCGGGGCAACAACCTCAGTAGTGGAGTAGTGGGGAGTAAAAATGAGAGGATACTTACATGTACCATGTATGCTTCTGGATCTTTTCTAACTGTAAAGCAGAAAAAAAGAGACAGACGGCAAATGAGAATCTAATGTGCAATGACTTTCTTTTAAAGTAACCTTTCAATTGAATTTGTTTTCTTCACATCCAAACAAAATCAAGAGGGCGACTATTGGGTAAACCATGAAAGAAAATCAAATTAAGGTGAATGCTGTATGACCTCAATAAGCTCTGCGTACTAACAGAAATGTGATTGGTTCGTATAAAGGATGATTGAAATGTGCAAGGCAAAAATGAGGCTCTCAAATATTAATAGTGCCAATGGAAGAATGAAAAACAAAAGGGGAATGAGGGAGAGGACGTGCTCGCTGGCTGGCACGCTGAAGAGAGAGAGAGAGAGAGAGAAAGATGATAACTCTGAGCTATAAACAGAATATTATCTCCTTCATACACACTGCTGACCTGGACAAGCCCCGCAGGTGCCAAGGGATCGTCCAGTCCTCATTCCCTTTGCAGCTCACACACACATTCTTTCTCATCGCAATTTTAATATGCTTCCACGCCAATACTATCAATGAGGTCTTTTATTCAGGCCGACGTCCAGAACCAGAGAGAAAGTGCCAGTTAGAAAGCAACAAAAGCAGATGTCTGCCCAAATGACCGTGCTGGCCACTGGATCAATGTATCTGCTGGGATTTCCATTTGCTGCTGAGGAACCACACATAGCAGCTCTAATTATTGCCATTCATTCACAGGCATTCTCTGGAGCGTGTGCCTCCATCAGTTTCTTGATGATTCCACCATCCCAGAGGCGCAACCTCTGCTTTGCCTCCATGTAATATTGCTACAAAGGCGGAGCTGAGATACCGGTGGCTCGACTCTGCTTCCACAGAGGTCACCACATTGGTTAACGTATTGACAGACACCGTGACAGTCGGATACAAGCAAGAAACGTGACCTACTCTTTCCCACTTTTATTGAAAGGCTTCAGGCTAAGAAGCAATATCACATACGGGCTGAAGGAGACGTGGTTTGAAGTGCAATTTCTCATCCTTCAGTCAGTGGATGTGACAGCACCAATTTCAGACACTTTTAATGGAGGAATGTTACTGTGCTACACCACTGGCCGTGCAAAGTCTGCATCCTTGTATGTTTACTTGGCTGCATTTAAGAGTGCGTGCAGGTCTGCTATTACACAAACGACTCTTCAATCATGATATTTTCAAAGTCACCAGGAAAACTACTTCATACTGTGAACAATGGCAATGTTAATCTGTTATTCCCAGAAAAGAAAGCCTCCATCCATTTTCCATACCACTTATCTTGGTTGGAGTCTAAAATCTATCCCAGCTGATTTAAAGTGAGTGGCAACACTGGACTGATCAGCAACCAATGACAGGGTGATCACTACTAGGCTATTTAACACGGGCAAGATAAACTACATGAAAGAAAGGCACCAAACAACAACATGACCAATGACACCAGAAAACAAACCATTTTGGGAAAGCAAGAACATTTTTCATTTACGAGACAAGGATTGTGGATTACAATAATCTGGCATGGTTTAAACATGATTCCCTAACTTTGACCCTCCAAGTCTATGAATTGCTGGGGTTCTGCTACTTTATATATTGTGTCATTATAACTTCAAATGCCTGTGAGTAATTTGAGGAAAAAACATTATCTGCACGTACACGTAAAGGCATGAGTGACTGGATCCCACACTAAGTAGGTCAAAATGATCTGGATCAGAATTAGTTTGGTGCCAATTTGCCTAATATAAATCTTCTGAAATATATTAGGTATTACACTTTGAGCCTTGTTTTTTTTTTAAATTTGCAACAATGTCCGAGTAAGTGGCCAATGGAGCAGGCCATGTCATATTCATGTTCCGAGGTTGTCCGCATGCCCTGGAAACTACACAGTAAATAAAGGTGTCATCACAATCAGCTTGTTCCATGCCAACTTTTACCACATGCCAGATTTGCCACACAATTTAGTGTGGGCACCAGAATCACGAGGTGGTCATGGGCGGGATGATAGAAGCATCGTGCCAAGTGTGTAGTTGTCCATTCTGTTGGTGTCTTACATTAAACATGACATTTATGTGAGCATGTTCGCTACTCAGTGCAGTTGGTTCAAAGTCAGGTACCAGCTGCTCTGCTGCTGTTCAGAGGCAACACACGGGTGGGTGCTTTGCAGCCTTGGTAGGTGAAGCGAGCTATGCGCCAGTTGGTGGCTTGTGGTTTGCTACATTTAATGCTTGTGTATGGAATAAATTTATTGAATTGATTATCTAAATAAATACAATCAATACAAATAAATACCATTTTCTAATTGGAAATGAATTATGAAATGTGCTTTGAGTTTCATACTGCACAAGTCACAGAAGAATGAAGATTTTGCACCAGTTGAATGCAACACTGATGGATGCCGAGGGCTACCACGTTCTTTAGAATTGTTTTGAATTAAATTTTCTCTATATAATATAAAACCTGGGTGCTTACTACTCATCGTCCGATATTTCTGTTCCATAGTCCAATCTATAATCTATAGGTCCATTTCTGTTGTACACCTCGCAGCCGTGATACTTTGGATAAGTGAAGATGGGCTATAAGTAAGAAAATGATTTGCGTGATAAAAGAAAAAAAAAGATGAACATGTATAGTCAATGTACACGAATAAAAGCAGACAGACACACATGCATAGATTTAGTACACTTCAAACAGCAAACTGTAGCCAAATCGATATTTTCATTTTACATGTATCACACCACCTAAAAAGATTCCATTCAAATGCATTCGGGCAGACAGAATAAGGGAAGATGTCAGACTAGGCTGGATTTGGGAGGCAGACTAGCATTGCTCCAATAACCAGTTAAAATTTCCATAGGCCTGCCAAATACTTTTTATCCAAAGTCAAGACCTTAAGGAGCTAATTTAAAAATGTACATATCCATGCTTGTGATTTATCTTTATCAAATGAGTATTTAGTGGGGCTGAGCGAGAAACATGAGGGTGGACTTGAGCAGCGGGAAACCTTTGCTGACACGTCAATATGAATAACTTTGATGAGCCCTGAATTAGACAGAAAGGCAAGAGTGGTTAATGAGTCTTTAAAAAGACACACAGGTCAAAAATAATAAGTGGTTGGAGTTCACAACAAAAAGACCACTGAATAGTCCGTCGTATTTCTATTCTAGCCACAGAGCTGGTTGGCCCCGTGAGGCTCTGACATGATGAACTGCTCTTTGATATAATGAACTCGCTCGCATAGACTGTTGATTAGCGAGCGATTGCCTGATGTCTGACGAAGGAAGACGAGAACAGCTGCACCTGTTAGACACACGCAAGCTTTCATTTAGCTCAGACTCTTAAGGCAAGGTACACAACGCGAGTATAGCATTAGAGCACCTGACCATTCCTATTTTCTTCCAGCAGTAGGACAATATTGGCCATTTGCAGCTACTGTACAGTGCACCCTTGCTATGTATATTGCTAATTTCATGAATGTATACGGGCAATTTAGTTTTGCACGTCCTAAAGCGCGGATTTCACTGAGCGCCGAACGCTTGGCAAAAGTAGTGAATCTTGTTTTTCGTAGGGTTCTTGCAAAAACATTTGCCACGCATTAGCAAACAGATTTAATTGTTGCAGAGTTGTTATAGTCGCCATCTAATTTAGAAAATGTTCAAAATTCCTTTGCAACCTTGAACGACCCTTGACAAAAAAAAACAAAAAAACATTCGTACCTTCACCGCTCAATGAGATATGGGTTTAAGTTAAATAAATTTAAATAAGTTGCGCTGCAATGTGACCGAAAGCACTAAGGTCTACTGGAGAGGGAGATTAACGACAAGAAGCGGAGGCAGACTGAGAAGGCCCAAATTGCTCCTGTCATGATCGGTCAATGTATTTTTGTATATAAGTTGTAGTTTGACATCAGCTGACTTTTGTTAGAAGAAATTGCATGGTTTGGTTGAATGCGAAATTCGTTTTTGTGCACTTAAAAAATGTAATCTATGTTAATTATAGCCTCATATGAGCTCCAGTTTAATATATGATAATATAAGCTTTTTAGTGTGAGGAAAGTAGGACTTGTGTCTTTCTCTGATATTGTATTATCATTTTCGGTGAGAGAAAAGTAAGAGGGGGCAACGGCATGAGAGAGAGAGCGAGACTGAGACAGCGAGAGAGATACAAAGAGAGAGAGAGCGAGAGAGAGAGAGAGAGAGAAACAAGGATGTGTGAGTGAGTGAGTGAGTGAGTGAGTGAGTGAGTGAGTGAGTGAGTGAGTGAGTGAGTGAGTGAGTGAGTGAGTGAGTGAGTGAGTGAGTGAGTGAGTGAGTGAGTGAGTGAGTGAGTGAGTGAGCAAACAAAAGCAAACAATTATATACTGTAGTATAATACAAAAATATCTCTTTATGCAAAACTATTATGATGGGGGGGCGGGGGGCAAAAGGATCCAGGCCACCCGCTGATTGATTCTTTCATTTAAGAATTGTTTCGGCATTACAGTGGTGTGACCTGAGCAGGGAGCACAGCAATAGTTTTGTTCTTGACACCCTGTCAGTTTGATTCTACTATGAAAGTCAACATCATCATTCCGACTGCTTCCCATCATGTATCGTGCACTAAGAACAGAAGAGCAAGAACCCTTCATCGAATCGGGCTATTTGACTTTCCGTGAGGTCACACCACATCCCTGAAGCTGTTTTGACCTCTCTTGCACGAGAGATTTGAGGTGGGAGGGGGGACAGGTAGCATATTCTCTCTCAGTGGCTTAGCCAACACGCAGCACTTTGTTGAAGACTTGCTGACATAACTAAAGGGTCCTCAAGGCGACTTGTCCTTGTCTAGCAAAGACAACACAAAATAAAACTTCTAATATCCACACAGCATACAAAAGAAGCCAAGCCTTTGATGTTTCTCATTTTACAATCAGATCACACACACACACACACACCATTAAATGGCCCTCAATGATTTTTGTGGCACTCTTGAAAATGAGCAGTTTTGGTCATGTTTGCATGAATGCAAAAATGAGAGCCAATGCATGATCACAGACAGAATGATGACGTCGAATTGCTTATTCCAAACAATATCGAAGCATCCAAATATCAAGAAATTACTGACTGCCAGGAGCACAATAATGGACAACCGGGCAGCAAATGTACTGCTAATGACTGCACTTCCGGTCCGCAAAATACACATGGACACAGTAAGCTTTTAGCTGTTTTTCCGATCAAATGTATTTACTAAGGACAAAAACGAGCTGGAGAGTTGTAACATTTTACAGTCAAATGTTTAGGCACCCTTGCTCATGTTATTAAAATGGCTGTTCCAAGATTTGATGGGGAGCAATCCACCTATTGACACAATTTGCCTTCTTCATACTTTGCATTTTCCAACCCAGAATCAATTGTAAAATTGAAGAGATCAATAAATTGTCTAGTAAGGGTTGTTTTAGCAATAATATGCCCTTAGGTGTGAACATGAGTGTGAATGGCTTTAATATTTGCTCTATTGTGCATTTGTGAGTGACCCCAGTGAAGTCTGCCTAGCGACAAGCGGCTGACATGACCAAAAGAAATATCAAATTCTGCTAGGCCAAATTATTGCGGCTGCTAGATTCAGTTAAAAGAAATAGTTGTTAAGAGTGTAAGAAGACGTGTGCATTTATAACATTGCCTTGGTAAGAAAAACGGTATCTCAGAAGTGCATCAGTTGTAAAAGAAAGTTCCTAAGTTTTCCTGCTAGGTGCCCTGCCATTTTTTAAATATATAAACATGCCATTGGCTGACAGATAAACAGCAGCCAAGAACAAAGGAGCTCAAGCAGCACAGCCTCTTCACTTGACTGACCGTTAGTCTTTTGGAGGCATCCACTTCTATCATGCCCCGCAGGAGGTTTTGACAGTCTGGAGGGATAAAGTGGGGCATGTGAAACACTCCTAACTTCACTTTCTCCAGCAGATTCCTCAGGTTGTCGTCATCAAATGGCAGTGCTCCCTGAAAATAGAAAGGGAAGAGAGCAAGAGAAAGAAATTATGCGCAGAAGAATATATTATCCCTTGTTTTATTGGCATATTTAATGGGCACCAGAAAAAAAACATCACCATCCAAAGGGTTAGCTCTAAGGAATAAAAACATAATTCCAATCCTGAGCAAATTCTCTCTCTCTCTCTCTCTCTCTCTCTCTCTCTCTCTCTCTCTCTCTCTCTCTCTCTCTCTCTCTCTCTCTCTCTCTCTCGCTCTCTCTCTCTCTCTCTCTCTCTCTCTCGCTCTCTCTCCCTCTCTCTCTCTCTCTCTGTCTCTCTCGCTCTCTCTGTCAAATTCTCTATTGGGAGCAATCTGCTCTCAGCAATGATGCAAAAATGAAAAATAATCAGCAGTAACATAAAAACAAGGGCATTTCTAATAATTACCCCACTTTGGCATTTACCTTGTTCATTTAGCATTATCGGGGTCATTTATCAGAGTGGGCTGACATCTCACAGATGTGGCTGTGTGATGAATAGCAAACTCTGCAGGCTGATGAGATGGGGTGAAAAAGTGAGGCAGATATGTAGCGCGGCAGAGTAACACAATAAGGGGGTGCTTGCCTTAGCCATCTGAGCTGGCTCTAACGACAGGAGAGTGCCACATACATCCACACAATCTTGCAACGTGCAGCCACAACAGATAAAAGGATGAGAGCAAGTGATGGCCCAAACTTGCTTTATTCAGACAATATTTGATTCTATATACTTAATTCAATACAGGGGGGAGACACACGTATGCACAAATGGATAGAAAGAAAGAAAGCCACGACACAAAGACGACGCCAGCGGTCAGAGTCACTCTGTCTGCAATGGTATTCCTTTCAAACTGTCCTCTTGCAGTTTGCCTGTATTGATCATTCATGCAAAAGGAATGTGCAGGAACTAAAGCACAGCTGTTGATGAAACAAATGTGCAGGGCTGCATGTCTGGGAAAGCACATACATAATCAAGCTGGACAAAAAGGCATTATAATGGATTCTGCAGTGTGTGGTGTGGATGGCAAAATAGCTTGAGGATACACACCATCATGATATTAACTCTGGCTCATGCAACTGCATTCAAGGCGCACGCCCTTTTTGTCCAACTGAAGTCAACTTCAAGAGCACCAGAACTGTTGGACCATAGTGTCCAAAACTTTGCAACCAAACAGCATCAGCTAGCAAAGAACAAATTGACACTCACCACCAGCAGGGCAAAAAGAATCACCCCACAGCTCCAGACGTCCGCTTTCCTCCCATCATACTTCTCCCCCTGAGGATGAGATTGTTAATGTTAGTGTTAGTAAAACACGACAGAGGCCTGAGGAAAAAGCCTTGTAAAAGAGCACAAGATATACAGCAAAAAGCAGCAAAACAATATTGGGAGAGAGATGCTTCACATTTGAAGCTCTGAGTTTTTACTATGGCATGATGGACAACTCCTAAAAGTCTGTATCGACCTAAGTATTTCGCCAGCATCGGGTTGTTGATCCATTAACATCACCAAAGAGCAAGCCATTTTCAAGGCTGAATATTGGTGCTGACAGATACTTGACTGAACAAGAATTTTTCTCAATGAATTGGTGTCAAACGCTGTGGCAATGTTAGTGTTGAGTGATATTTTCTGATATAAAGTAATATCCCAAGCAAAAATAAAGTGTACATTATTAATATGGGGTACATTATTACATTATGTTCTATATGATCCGGGCAGAGACCACCTTCTAACTTTGTCGACAAATATGCACGATATACAGAAATGACATACATTACATTATTACATAATGCATTTAGGTTCTCTGACCCCCGATAGGTTGTTTCTGAACACAACTTCATCACAGTTATGTACAGTGAGCACACTTGTGCAACTGCATTTTTTCAATTCTTAAAGGTTAAACTTAAAGGTTTACAGGTTAGGTCACAAATGGTGGATGGAGTTTTGAAATGATTTATCTTGATTTCATTTTATAGTATCACACAAACCCGGCGTTTGATCAGGTGGTATGTAAAATTCTTATAATATATCCACTATAAGTTCAACTTAGTAAGAAGCAGAAAATGGGTAATAGGATCCCCAGTGAGGAGCTTGTTGACTCACCCTGATGACTTCTGGACATGCGTAGTGTGGAGAGCTGTTGGGATGACAGAAACACAAAGAATGAATATACAGACTCGCAGAAAGTCAGAGGAAAAAGAAAACTATATGACATTTTATTTTATTTGAGAGATGTTTTACTTTCATGGTTAAATATGATGAGTTAATAGTGAACTGTGCACTGTTAAGTTTGTAAATGCCACACTTTGTTACAGCTCTTTATTAGATCATTCGATTGTACATGTGTGCTTGGCTGGTGAATAACTAGTATTATTTTTATCAAACAGTTTACAAAGAGACAAAGCAAAAGCTTTCTCAGCTTCACTTCCTCAAGTCTTATTCTACAGAAATAATGAAAGTAGTGTGTATAAACATGGCTTCCATTAGCTGGCCTGTTTGTGTGTTTACTCAGGTATAGCAGGCTTGGCTTCCCTGCTTTCCTCTGGCTGTCAAAATATTGGCCCATTACAACACCGCCATCATCACGTCAATGGGGTGGTTTACATGTGAGCCTATGTAAATACAGCCTTCCTGATGGCAACTGCATTATGCAGACAAGTACCACTTCTACCACAAGTTCCACATGCCATAATTTTACATTTCAGGCTTTTCCCACACAAATTTTCTCTCACATTATATATATATATATATATACAATATTTGTCTTTAAGAAGATGACAATCTTGACATTATTAGTGTCAATGTAATTTATTTTAAATCATCAGGCAATATTGCTTTGCAATGTGTAAAAGTGCACAGTATAATACTGTTATGTTTTCATTTTTTGTTCATGAAAAATAAAACAAAACCGTACAGAATGCATACTGCTTAACATATTATTTTTTTAAACATTAATATTTCTTTTTTTTTTTAAATTGAGAATTTTAAATGCTTATTTGTGTGCATCCAATGCAGTGTATATTCCAAAAATTACTGACATAATTGTCGAGTGCAATCAATTATTTCCAATCATAGTATGCCAATCATAGTATGAGCTTTCAAAGATGTCCGTGAAATGTGTTCAGTAAAGACATAAATATTAATAGACCTAAGCAGTACCAGTGAAATTCTCCTGACAAAATGTAGAAAACTGTTTTTAGAGCACTTGCAATTTGAGTTTAACCTTGCATGTCATTTATAGAAAGAGAAAACAATTAATATTCGGTAGCTGGTGAAGTTCAATAATTCAAAGTTGATGTTCCTTCCAAATGTGTGCAGCTTTTCAAAGCCTAAATCTTAATTTTCCATGTATGTTTGGACGCAACCAAACGGCAAGCACTGATGAAGTCAGACAGCCGGAACACATCCATATACTGTATGTATGCACTTGTCATTACTTCTGCTCATCTGCTGTCTGTGTATTAAAGTATGTACTTCGAGATTCCTTCAAATCTACATGGGGTCAGCATCATCTACAGTCATTTCCATTACCAGTGGCAAATGTAATGCATTTGTGCCAGCCTTCTGAATGGTAACATGAGGCCAGATAAATGTGTTTAAATAAAACGTGCACTTGAAGATGAGAAAGTCAGTGGTAAATGGGGAGTCAATAAAATGGTATAGAATGCATGGAACATCCGCGGACGGACTGATGGTGTTCAAAGACGTGGCATGTCAACATTCCCCCTTGCACGGAACACTTTGTAAATCCTGTGAAAATGTGTGGCTTTTCGATTAGATATCAGATCCCATCTGGCGGGGAATTCCGTTGCTTTAGTGTGACTTAAAGAAGTTGTAAGCGTTCTGTGCCCTTTCTAGGAAAAGGACACGCTCTGACGCATATCTGTGTGTTGCACCATCTATGAGTCATAAGAGATTAAGCCCCCATAGAACTACAATGCAATGTGAATGCCTGCGTGAAGGCCTGTCATGATAAAACATATTTAAGGATGATTAATTTTCCCAGAAACCACCAGAATAGTAATGTTTTGTGGTGATGATATGAGAAGAAAAATAGTTCAAGGACATTTACTATTCAATTCTCTAAAATACTGAACACTTCCATTGAAATGTGGGATAATAAAATCTTAAGACAAAAAATAAAAATGAAATCTTTCGTCTCATCAGTCTATATATTAATCTCCTGAATGGCCTGCATCTTTTTGACATTGATTTTCTTTGCCAACTTCATTTTATCAGACACATTATGTTTCCCCCCGGTAAGTGGTTTCTCAATTGAACAGGTTAAGAGGAAATCAGGCTTGGGTGTGGTTGGTTAAATGAACTCAAAACTGTGATTGATTAGCCAGAGTTAATTCATGATTTAACAAGGAGGAAAATAATTTTCTCACAGCGTCAGGTAAATTTGAACAAGACTTTGAGAAGGAGGCAAATATTTTTTCAAAGCAAACAATATCCAGTATATGCACTGTCATCAGGAGAGAGCCAGCCCCAGTTTAGACATTATTTATAAGCATAGGTCAGGATGAACAAACCAAACATTGTCAGTACCCTGCGCATGTTTTCGTGTCGCGTGTGTTTGAGAGTATCTTGTTGCAGTTGGCGGTATAATCTGGGCAGAATTAGGACTGAGTTTGGGACAGATGCCACGGGCTTGCATGCTTGGTGTCACGTGGTGTCACCGCTGAGGGAATGTTATTCCTCATCAGGCAATTATAGTTTACATGTACTGCAAACATAATATTTGGTGTACACTGTAATGTCAAATGCACTTGAGGTCATTCAATTTCAAATTTGATCAAAGGTCACAACAGACGGCTGTTCTCAGCATCTGCAGTGACTGGGAGTTACTTGCAAGTAACTGCTTTAAATTAAATGAGCAAAAAGAAATACTACATCCAGTCTGTGTTTGTGTTATCGACATGTCGTTGCAGCTTCTTTATGTACCAAACATGAAAGTAAGCCTGTGTTATGGTTTTATTTTTGGAGCATCCTGCACAATCGTCATTCCACTTTGGGGTTCAATAAAACTTGTGTGCACTCCTCCCATTTTGAAAGTGACTTTTCCACTTCATTGCAGTCATTGTGGGATTGATGGGCCCAGCATGGTCGTGACTAGCGCATCATAAAACCTGCAACTGATGTGAGGAGACAGTAATGTGTGGCCATGGCCCTGGCCCTGCCCGCAGCCATGGCACACTCTGTGAGACAGACCGTCTGTCCATTCTCAAGAGCTCAACCAACCACGACAGAGGCTCTGAGAACACGCCACCGAGCACAATATACCGGCAACTACACACATCTGTGCCAACTATTTTGTGCCTGTGCAACACCCTTTCATATTCATTGAGAAGCAAGCATAAGAATACATTTTCAAGTACTCACCCGCAGCTGGTTTCCAAAAGACTGTCTCCAACCTGAAGAGAGGCCATGCCGAAATCTGCTATCCTGATGTTATTCTTTTCATCTAGCAACAGGTTCTCCGGCTTCAAATCCCTGTGGCTGAAACAGGACAGAGAGGAGCATGTCGAGGTTAATGAGACATGAACACAATTCATACACGTTCAACAAATTAAGTGAAGGTGAAGGGACAAATTTGGTCGATCAAACACCCGAGGGTCACGTTCATTCTTGCAACTCAGCACCTTTACCATTTAGCGTGCGGACCCCCCGCGTGCAGCATCACCTCTCCTCCTTTCACTTTCATGCAGAAACCAGAGACTCCCACCTCCACGCTGAAATGCTACATGGTGTGACAGCCCCCTACTGCGCCCTTTTCTTCTTCCATTTCCCTTGCCTCTCCTCCACTAATCCCATTCCTCTCATCTCGTAGACAGCCACCAGCAAACTTGCAGCGTAAAGCACACAGGGGGGAACCCACCACAGACGTGCAGTTCATTAGCTGCCATTCATTATCACTAAACTCAGCAAGGGGTACCTATTACCTTTCTTTAAAGAGACCAGCAGAAAAAAAAAAGTGACGGTGCCAATGGAGTATTACATTGCTGTGTTGGAATGGACAGCTGTTGAAAGAGTACATTTATATAATAGGACTTATACTGTAAAGGGGCAGCTAACCTGGCCCTATTAGCAGAGGTAGAAGTAAAGGCTGAAAAGCAACTAACATACACATGAACGTCTTTTGTTTAAAGAATAATGACGAGAATTTAGAGCTCCTCCAAGAAGCAATGTTGCCATCCAGTTGGTGCAAAGAGGCTTTCAATCACCATTAGGTCATACCGACCTTGAGGATGACACAGGTCAACATAGTGACCTAAAAGCAAGCGCACTCAGGTCTAGTAGCGTACACCATCTTTCACAAAGTTTAATGAGAACAAATCTTTTGCTTATCCAAGACCATTTGACTACATGTAAGAAATGTATTTGTTTTATATTTGGACTAGAATAAAAACACACACGCAAACCATATTCTTGAATTTTTTGTGGTAGGCGTTTGCGTCTACGAAGGGAGTGCTTTTACTTCCCTGTGGCCTAAGTTCTCGCTCCCTCAATTTATTGAGTGCAGTCATAAATCTGTTTCATTGAACTGAAGTGTTGGTGAAACTCAATAAATGTTAATTAGGAGCATCTAGGACACTGTTGCAAAGGGCAGAATTTAGGAACTCTATAAATTCCAGAGTAGACATGTTTTTTTAATCTTCGCAAGAGCAAAGTCAAGATTTTCAGCAAGCCAACCAACATATTTTCTTGTCTTTCTTTTATCTGTCAACATAATACAGCTATTATGCAGCCATGAAGAATCCATGTAATTTGATGCATAGAGAAGTTTCATTTCTATACACGTGGATGCGTGTCTATGAGCTATGTTAGGCCTCTGAAAAACTAACCAACTCAGACAGCAGACCCATTTCCCCAAATCACCAACCGACCTTCACATTTGTTTCGCAATGAGAGGAAGATTTACTGGAATTTATCAGAATGTCACAAAGTAGACTTTCCCCACTTGAAACTAATGATATAAGAGGGAGAGCATCTGTACACATTTGCCTTTGGACATTGCAACATCACAATAGACATTTAACCTAATTTGGCATCAGCGGCTGCGCAGCTTGTTTCCTATCCTGAGGGATTAGCTGTCAGGTGGGTTAGCATCACACTGGCACTCAATAGTCGCTTTCATACTGCATTCCGTTTAAATTGCCTCATCAAGCGCTTTAGTAGCTTGTCCCTCTCAAAATTAACTCGGCAATATTTATGTGTGTATTCACACAGTCGTTGTGGCTTCCCACATTAAGATAATCGAAGTGTGGTGATGTCAAAGCCACACTGGATTGCAAAATGCTTATATTATCACTTCTGTATCGAAAACATGTTCGACAAATTGAGAGCCATGGGCCAACTCCGGCCTGGTGCATTCTTCACCTCACTGTTCCATTTGCATTATCAAGAGTCATGTAAGATTTGTAACATCAATTTGCCGTTTTTTTTCTTAAATTGGTTATTTACATAAGCAAAATACAAATAATTTGAGTTAAACGGCATATGTTTTAATTCTTTTCTGTAATGATAATAAAAGTTAACTGGTTTATTCCAAATAACAGGATTAAAACTATAAGTACATTAAATACAATCGGCAGGTTAAATCGAATAAAATGAATTAAAACAACAAAAATATTATTTTATGAAAAGAATCGACATAATTTCAACCAAATGTTCCTTTATTTTTTTATTCACTCATTTTTGAATGAGCTTGCCCATCTGCTGCCTGTTTTAAAAAGGCCCGTGGGCAACCAAGCCTGATCTAATTGGACTGGATTTTGAGTAACATATTTTGGTTTGTTTTCCCTCTTCCTATTTATCAAATAACGTCTGTTTTACGACTCTAGTTTGTAATAGATTTGATGGTTTTATTGCCCAAAATGGTGGCCTAAGTTCTTTGGTGTTTAACAGTATATCAAATAACTCATGAATTTCTAAGTACTCTCTGACCATTAGTTCAAGATGGAAAACAAGCACACTAAATTAATATTTAGAAGACCTATAAACATTGTTTCAATCAGCGTGTGATCACGGCATAAACATAAGCAAAACAGAGTAACCTCGAGAGGTGAATCCAAACAAGGCACAAATGAAATCATTTAGTGGAAGTTTCAGAGAACAGATTCCATCACAAGGGATGCAGAATTATTGGCTGGAGGGTTTTGTGATAATATGATTAAGTGGCTCCAGATATGGGACATTAGTATCAGAAGTGCACCTTTGTCCTATAATCTCCCCTATGCAGCAGGCCTTACACAAATATGCTTTCAAAGCTTCGTGTAAAACTCTGTAGGATTCAATAACAGAGTTCTTCACTGAGTTGTACCAGTTCCAGAGCTATCTCCAAGCTGTCTGAGCAAGGTTAACATCCCAGTGGATCTGTGAGACATAGTTCTTGCTATCTAACATGACCATGTGCATGCACACACCATGCTGATTTATCTTGATTTGTGGCCTCGTAGTCATGGAGTTTGTTCAATCGAAATTCCTGCCATATTTCGGATTGTCTTACAGTTTTCAAAATGTTTGTTCCTCATCCAAATGAAAGACTTATTGGTGTCTTTGTCGCTACCATCACATTAGCATCTTAGGGGGGGGGGGGGGGGGGGGAGGTGTAATAAAGCTGTTTTTTCATGCATAATCAGAACGCTTGAAGCAAACACTAAAAGCCGAAACCATGTCGGTACCATTATTATACTCAAGTGACACTTTTAACATCATTGTGTCCTGAAATGCATCCAATTAGCCTACAGCACACATTTGCGTCATCTCCCCGAATACTTCTTTAATTTTCCTCTCAAAGAGTTTTGTTTTCTTTTGAACTAATTAGATCTGTGCTTTCTAAAAAGGCCGTGGGCTCACCTTCAATCAGATGCCAAACACCAGCCTTGAATTTCATTCGCAGCAATAATGCAGGTATGCAGGATTTGTCATAACATACTGTAGATAGTAGCAAAATATCAACTGTATTTTTGCCACAAAGAGTCAGGAATTTATTGAAAAAATGAAAAAATAATTACAATGTCAAGATGCAAGTCATTCATCTCACTTGAGTGGAATAACATTAATCACTATTCATGAATAAACTTGCAGAAGAAAAGAAGAATGCTTGAAAAGACATCAGAGAAAGAAGTTAAACGAAGATAATTGGATACTTTACTTAAAAGACATGCAATTTCATTACATTTGGAAAACTGCTGCTGTAGATGCAGAGTGACTTAAAATTAAAAGCACTCATGCATGTGTCAAGTGTGGGTGTAACACCTAATTCACACCGCCTCCTGAATGGATGCGTTGCGGTCGCACACGTGCACTGTAATGCACATCGACTGCGGTCCGGTTGCGTTGTGTGTGTCCGGAAATCTGCGCCCACAAGATTACGGGGGGTTCACTCTGAAGAGTTGAATTCGCGTCAAAACCACCGCGTATATAGAGACACATTTGTAAATGATAGCCACATTTTTCCGCTTTTTCTGCTGCTGTCCTTATAAAAAGTAAGTTATGCATCGGTGTGGTTTTGGAGCTTCACAATGAATCTCTCGTTGTCCTAGGTCTCAAATAACCCTTGGGTCCCTCTCTTTTTATTTGATTGGATTTGAGTGTCTTATGCTGTATTCAGACCCACCAAAAGGACGAGTAGTAGATCTGAGAGACACAGATACACGATTGGTGGGTGGTGGACATGAAGATGCTCTGATATAATTTTAGTGCAACAGGTGAAGACATACATGTAAGTATATTAGTCAAGCAAGGAGTACAAATTAATCCCACCACCCTTGGATGTTGGATTTTGGGTCACAGCCATTCTCCTCCACTCACACCCACACAGCCAATTAGTATTTACTAACTCACACAAAGTGTGACACACCAGTGCCATTACTAAGACGAAACGCAACGAAACCCTGATCATGTTGTGGATCGGGTAGAGTCTGTCACTGATTGCTGCTCTTTTTCTCTGAAAGCTTCGGGGCTCAGAGTCATGAAAATGCATAGCATGGTCCAGGAAAACTCTGCATGACCAACATGTGACAGTGTGGGAGGACAAAGTGATTGGGGGGCATTAAAAATGTATGGTGTCGATTCACTTGACCTCTGACTGATTGTCATCAGCTCCTTCCTCACAGAACTAAGAGAAAAAAAACAATATAGCTTTTCTGCTCATATAGGACTACAATCATTGTGTTCTGGGGTTGTTACAGAAAGTTGGTCAGACTGAGTAACCGTAAGAGCCAGTTTGTACAAAAAGGCTCTTGATGGGGAAGAAAGAAAAGTCCTATGAGTCCTATTAACAGTTAATTGTTGTTTATGCTCATAATGTCAGCAGATGTTTTTTAAATAAAACATGACAACAACACTGAAGGCATAATTTTGTGTAATTTAATGTTAATATGTGTGAATATGTCCTTTTATTTTGCCTGATTATAGTTTTAACCATTTTTTTTTCTTTAGACATTTTCATTTCCTAACAAATGCCATAGTTACCCAGCAGCACTTAAATAAAACAATATAATTTACTGCTTTGCTCAATAAATTCATATTTAACACAATTAACGTTAGCATGTCGGTGTGGCATGGAAGACCACTTCGAAAAATCAATTGCTGAGCTCAACTGAATTTATAAAGGATCCAATTGATTCTATTCAATGCATTCACTCCAAAGATTTGTTTCTATGAATAAGTCATCCGTGACCGTGAATGAAACAGCAAAATGTAAGCCCCGTCAAAAAGAAAAGGAAAATGCAAAATGTTTGCGGTGGAAAACAATTTTCTGTTTGTTGTGTGCTGGAGTGAAAATAATGAAGAAAATAATTCTCGTTGAAATGTTCTTGGTGATTTCAATCCCAGCATCAGTAGAGCATCGTCTGTCGAGGCCTTGTCGGTGGCAGTAATTGTTACAATTTGCACAATCAGAACGCACAAAGTAGCATACAGGTACGTATGTTACAAGTAATACAATATTTTTTTTTACTTTAGAAGTAGACAATTTTGTGTCTTTTGATTTCTGATGGATATCATCGTTTAGTAGGTTCTAATAAACTTAACATTGTTGAGAACTTATAATAATAATAATCATAATAATCATAATAATAAATATTGTCATTATTATTAAATAATGACAATAATAATAATAATAAATAATCTTAAATTCATTCAATTTCTCTTCTATGCAAATGCTGCTGTAGATCCATCTGTGGCAATAGATATCTGGAAATACGATGTGGGTGGCAAGCAGAAGCACAAGGCCAAGTCAGGTGTGCAGATGCAGGCTCCGCAGCATGTGTTTAGTCCCACTCCCTCCCACCATTCACATCATTGAGTCACACAGGAATAGCAGCAGTTCTAATGGTCTGCAGAAATCTCCTGTGCAGTCAAGAAGAAACGGAGGAAATGATTGTGGAAATGCTTTTTTATTGAGGGGTTGCTGGGATCTCATTAGCTGGGATGGAGAGCGAGGTGAGGGGGTGTGCTCTTTGCGTCAGCCCGTGTGTTTGCCTCTAATTGAAGATGGAAGGTAGAAAGAGGGAGAATCCGCTTCACCATGACTTACAAGGCCTTCTTTTCCAAGAATGTCAAGAAGTGGATTTGAGCAGCCAGTGAAAAAAAAAAGACAATAGCAAATAAATCTGCTGTGGAATCTCACCGCAAAAGCTCCGTGATAATCTCCATGTGTGCATGCACTAGAAGTCAGGTGCTTTACCCTAATTGGATTAATCCGTACTCCCTCCCACTAATTATTCATTTCAGACTTTGCTTAAGGCAAGACAGATCAGTGGTACAATAGCCTTAAATCTTAATTCAATTCTTTATTTTGCGAGAAAAATCTACCCTACCCGCACTATAACACAAGTAACAAGTACCATCTAAGTTAAAGTCTTTGTACAGGCTTTTGCTGTATATAAGAGCTCCCGCATAGCTTTAATTATTAAATAGCACCAGGCAGAATGTAATTGCTTTCACGATAAATGAAGTGTGCGATGCATATCCAAGAAGTCACCTGCATGTAATCAAATATAAATTCAACTCTGCATACTCACTTGAAAAACAATGCAATTACGATGTTTCTTTTTAACTTGCCCAGCAACAAACAACAAAAAAAACTATCTCCTGGTCATTGTGTGCGACAGCTTCCCCAGACAGTGCAATTCTTCCTCCCTCAGCATGAGGCACACTCAATAAAGGTGCATGACACAGCACATTATGATACTCATGTCACAATCCATACATACTGATATAATGATATTAAAGTACATTCAATTATGAATGAGCAATTCCCTTTCAATTCTCAAGAATTTTTAACATTTACATTCAAACAACAATACAATAACCATCTAAAACTTGAAAAATGTAAATAAAAATGACTCAGGCTCTGTTGAAATAATGCACTTCAATAAACGTTTACACAACACAGACATCTCCGTATTTGTAGTGGCAGAGTAAAATGAGATGTCATCTCTTTCGGAACGTCTTCTTTCACCTGATTGCACTAGGCTGCAATGGCTGGTTGGGAATCCCAATTTTTTAGGCAATTTGTACAGCTTATAAAACCGTCACAAATTGTTTGAAAGTGAAGAAATTATTACACACGGATACTTGCAAACATATCAGCTTTATGTTCAATGGAAAAAGCCTAGATTTCACACCAAAGAATATTTGTGGATAAATTAAGGCAAGATAAATGGTAATAACATTTCAGTATTCATACTTCTAGAGCAGTGAGCAAGGTCAGTGACATGAAGAAGAACAAAGCTGTGTGACTGAGTGTTGCTGATATATGTAAACAATAGATGTAAATGATATAGTAATTATCATGACAGGCCTACATGCGTGTATATTTTTGTTCATTCATTCATGGGTGGGTGGATGGATCTTTAAATTCAGAAAATGTTTCTATTGTTTGCAGTGTATGTACAGTAATTGTTTCCCCCCGTTTATAAACACAATCATTATTCAGAAACTTCATTTTGAATATAAGTTTACAGTGTTGTTGTACCCCATTGCCAACTACAGCTACAATGGCGTGGGGAGATTTGGATCTCGCTGTACTTGCAATTCGCTGCTACCCATTTAATTTTCTCATGATCATTCTTGGTAAATCCCCCACTATAAGAAATACGGACAATTAGCAGATGAACACTAAAAACACCCGATATAGTCAATGGGGCCTATTGGTTAGATTAGTTCCGGGAAAATAAAAATGTCCAAAATCTGCCATGCAAGTGCAACAAAAAGGTTCCACTCATTTGCTTCTGGACCAAAACAAACAGAAATTGCATTCACACTCATTAGTAGACACTTACCATATAGAATGACTGTGGCAAAAATCCAGCGCAGACATGATCTGTCTGAAGAATTTTCTGGCTTCTTTAGGCGTTAATCTGCCTTTCTTCACCAAATAGTCAAAAAGTTCACCACCGGACACATGTTCTAGTACAAGGTACCTAAAGAGAATGACAAATAGACGGAATAAGGGAAAGGGCAAACAAGAAACAATGCTAAAAAGAAAATGAAGCGCTCATCATCACAGAGGCTAGATGAAGTAATGCATAAGCGGTTTTCATTAATGTCCCAAAACAATACTGTTTGATCCCAAAGGTCACTTACACTGTTTTTGTATAGATTTTCTTAATCTGCACTTAAATGTGAAGGGTTATGACAAACTCACTTCCTGTGGGAGGCATCAGAAGGATGACACGTTACACTTTTACACATCAAGGAGTCATAATATGACAGCTGGATTCAGTTCATCACACGAAAGAGACTTAAGGGGTATTCTTTGTGTGGTTATTGTTAACTGAAGAGCTTCAAGGAGTATGAATTATTTTGAGAAGAGGCACATAGAGTATTTCCTCCTCTCATATTTTTTAGCCACTACTCAAGGTGGCGCACTGGGGTTGGTGGCAGTCTGTCATCATGACTGCACGGCCATGCTCCTGTGCTCCAAGGAGACATGAGGAGATGAATCTCTGCTGAGGCCCGCATGAAACAAACCGTGGGCCGATAGCCAGTCATGCCCTGTCCTGCTCTCAACCGGTCTCCCCTCATTTATTCTGTGCTCAACCTCCCTTAATCTTTACTACAGCACAAACGGAATGCTAGACAGCAGGTGAAATACACACCTTCTGTTCACTCCCCATAAACTGTATAGCGAAAGTAATGGGACACCTACAGGAGAAAAAAAAACCATATATGTAGTTGGTCTTCCCTCCAGCTATAACAGTTTCTGCTCTTTTGGGGAAAACTGTACAAGATGTTGGCGTGTGTTTGAGGGAATCCAGAAGCACATTTGTGACATTAAATGAATGTAATACATATTTTAAACCACGGAGCAAAATTTAAGAAGGATTGAATAGACAAAGTTATACACAATGTAGAGGAGACGGTCAACGCAGCACGACTCGGGCAGTGTTACTTAGTATAATTGACTGTTTTTGTTATTTCATGATTAACAGTTTTACTTCTTTTCGACTTGTATGGTCAAGAATCTAACAATGCTAATTGTTATATTAATAATGATTTTTATTACCAACAGAATATCAGAACTGTTGTCATAAGGTCAAATGTCATATTCATATTCATGCAATTAATGTGATGTAGGAGAAAAAGTCGCTTCTATCTGGAGCACTGGGACCTTTGTAAATACAGCAAATATGAAGTCATATATCTATTCAGCAGTGACAGCAGAGATTAAAATGAAGACTTTTTAGATGGAGTATTCTAAATCACGTTTACACATCTGCATTTTGTTATCTTTGGCTGAGCACAGCGATGGCTATTATTCGTTTTCGAGGTATGTAGTATATCAACATCATGATGCGATTATTCACTTGTGGCAATGAAGCATTCCTTCATAGAATATTGATGCGACAGCGTAACAATTCAACTTCCATTTACTTCACACCTATCAGCACACTCAGAAAACCACTTGTCGTGGATTTATGCCAACAGCCTCATAAATCTTTCGTTGTTGGACAGCTGGCACCGTTATACTATTTATCTTCAACTTGATAGCTTTCACTAAAGACACTAAGTGCAAACTGACAGCATTAGTATGAGCGCGTTAGTCACTGGACCAAGCTACTTGTGACCCACTGTCAACGATAAACGATTCGAAATGTGATTCAAATAATCTATTTAGTATATCGCGAATCTGAATTTTTTTTTTCAGTCTGATCCTTTTAAAATCTTAAAGCTTATAGTAGAGCGTGCCTTATCCCATTTGAGCTGTAAAACTCAAGAAGAGAGCTAATTGAATTGAGTTGACAAATTGTCCTCCGTGGATCAAGAGGCTGCTACAAATGACCGATGGGCTTGTCACTCACCACAGGCAAAGTTAGCAAACTGCTTTATGAATGTGTCTGCATGCGTGTGCGTGTAATACAGCTGCCACTCTCCGTGGCTAATGTATCCCACTGCAAATGGTTCTGCGTCTGATGAGTGTGTCATGTTGTTTACATTAGGGATACTTTCTCTCCCTATTAGCATTCCACAAGCATGAGCAACTAAATTAAATGCCTCATGCCAATACTAATGGAGCGTCGGCCCCTCCAAGGCTGACATTGTCCTCAAATCATTCCAAGCCAATTAAAAATACTCCTTTGGGCTAACAATATAATGTTTGAGATTTGTGGGGAATAACAACAAACAAAACGTTGCATACAAGAACAGCAACAAACAGATGACCGTAAAGTGCAGTTCCTATTTGAAGATCATACTTACAAGTATTTTTTATTTTCATAGACGTCATGTAGCTTTAAAACATGCGGGTGTTCTATGAGCTTCAGAATGGCTATTTCTCGCTCCACCTGAATGAACGAAAAAGGAAATAGGAGTAGGAGCAGGTGAGGGAAAAGGAGGTAGAGAAAAAAATGTGATTAGTCATGTGGCAATGTACTGTACATAATGTAAAAGCGACATTCTTCAAGTGCAGTTGTACTAATTTGACAATCAAAATTGAAGCAAAAGGTCTGTAAAAATTTCCAACCTATGATTTTTATTTATTTATTTTATTTATTCTTCTGTGAAGGTGACAGGTGAAGTGTGACAGGCAACAATCTGCAAAAGGGCTCAAAGAGAGGCAGAAAAACTATTCAAGAAGGTAGTGGAGCTAAACTTCAACCACACTCAATGCATTCAGCAAAACTGAACAAATTGAATTTTGTTCAGAAAATGCACAAGAGACAGGTTATATCTGCCAACATAGAACTTTCACAACCCAAATAACATTTTTACATCGAGCAATTTGGTGGGACTCCCAGCACTTAAATTGGCAAAGCAAATTACTACAGTCCACTCTTGGTGTGCTTTTACTATTTTCAGTAGCATTTTCAATGACACTGCACAAAATTACACAAGCAAGAAATGGGATTTATGGTTCATATTAAAACTTCACAGCTAAAATAAAATAAAATGTTAACACTCTAACACACGCAGCATGTAGTCCAACAGAATAGTTTGGATATTATCTCATCAGTGGAAAGAAATACTTCAAGAAAAAATGATTAAGTAGTAATAAGTTCATTTATACATAGATAGATTATTCACATTATTTGCAACTCAGAATTTATTTCTATAAATGAACACATTTCAAACAGCGTTCCCAACAGGCAAATACATTTTCTCTTGGATTGCTGTGTAATAAATTCATAGATGATATATTCTTAACAACACTATTATATTATGTCAAAGCAGTTCAGGGGAATTTTCCACGTTGTCCGCATTGCTAATTTGTATCTTGAGTTAAAAATGATTTCAGAATTCTGCTTTACAGAGCAGCTTTCAAAGACCTTAATCACAAGAATGGGGAAAATATCATTCATAAACAGGACCCTCTGATTCCCCCACATTTAACCACACTGCCTCATTTAGGTAAATTATTTTCATGCTTGAGGTGGAGAAAAAGTATTCATTTGGAAATAAACAAAGTACATTAATCTGTTGAGTTTCAAGTTCCTAAACATACTGCTAGTAAGTGAACGGGGGGCAAAATGTCCACATGCATCAACTTCTCTCAACAGATGTCTGTGATAGTGCACAAACGTCCAGCGCAAGCTGACAGCTGACTCCACACAAGGTACTAGTTTTTTTTTCTTTGCTTCAAGAAATGCTGAGAGGCTTCTATTGTCAGCAGGGAGCCTGCATGGTCGAATTTTATCTAAAGCCCCTGCGCTGCCCCGTCTGGTTTACGGCCATGGGCTCTCCTCGCTGCTCTGTTCCTTCTTCCATCGGTTTTGTGGGCATTTGACAAATGAAGATGGGAAGACTCCTCCATGTCTTGATCGTCTCACTGTCAAAGACACAACCTCATGTGATTTTGACAGCTTTTATATTCCTCTAGTGTCACGTAATGTGACTTGTTTTTAAGAGCACACATGCTGAGTTTGTCTTGATTTCGCAGCATACCCACTTGTTGAATGCAGAGCCCTTTTACTGCTCTGTGAATTGGGTTTCACTGGGATTTTCACTGGGAGAAACTGTTTTGGTTAATATGGGATAATCTCGACTAATGAGCATTATGAGCAGCAGTGCATCGTGACACTCTCACCTGACACTGCTGTGTGTGGATAAGAACGTGCTGACAGCGCCTCTCTCACTGGCAGCCAGCATCCCTGCAGAGAGACTAACGCTACACGGTATTCAAGGCGAGATGAGCTGTCGAAATGCTACAAAGCCTGCAGCAGGCTTGTTAAGCTACCTCTAGCCACCCACTCTTCATTAATTGAAATACAAAGCATGAGGCTTAAGTTAATGTGGAGACTTAACTGTAAAACCACATGATTATTGCAAGATTAAGCAGTTCATTAACTCATGAAGGTGAATTGTTTGGGGCACAGCATGCTTTTTCCAAGTTTTGGTAGAAATAGAGTTAAGGGCTTTGTCAGTGCAAAGACATGAGGCCAAAACACTTAGCTTTGTCCATTATGTGTTCTATGAAAGCATGCATTCAGGTAGTTGGATACAGGCAGCTTCTTAATTCTTCTCGTTACTCCTGCACTTCCTGCAACTCTATGACCTTTACTATTTGCCAAGTAGCTTCTCAAAAGGAAGAATAGGTATCCATACACTGAGATCTGATCAAATGAATGCAAGAGCCAAAGTGTTTATTTGACAGCATGATCATTTATCTCGTTAAGTGCCTAGTTATTGTTCTTGGCGGGGCATCATTAGATGAACATGTCAGAACAGGAGCCCGTCAGGACGTGCTGACTGCCAACACAATTCGATCCACAAGGAATCCATCAGCTGCATATCCTGCCACATTAAAAGGATCAATAGGCTCCAGCACTGATGAGGATTGCTGTGGTAACTACAACCATGGCAATGGATGCTGCTGTTGTGAGCAGGAAAGCAATCACAGAACGTCTGAATAAAATTGATGTTTAAATTAAGTAGACCAGGCAGCATTTTCCCGGACGTGTCCACTTGTTGCAACCTGAAAAGTCAGCTGATAGGTTTTTCAAATCTTTCAGGATTATATTACCCAGGTCGGCAGATATTTTTCCATTGTGATGACTCGTATTTGAAAAAGAAATTGTCCTGAATGAGGTAACAGAAGACAAGCATCATTCACGCTAATGATAATTATAACAGACAACACATTGGATGAGTTGATTCTTTGTCAGTCGACATCATAAAGGATGTGATTCATGATGTGAAAAATTGCATGTTAGCTCATGTGTCACACGGTGCCCAGTAAGATGATGTCTTCTAAGACCTGGACGAATGGGAAAAATAAAGTGATGTGTGCACTGGTATTAATAAATGTCACTCAATTCCAAAAAGATGAAAGCCTGCTTAGCAATGCCCCATCAGCCCGAGATTGATTCTTTATTTCATGGGCCTGCCTCAGAATGGATGATCAAACAAATAATGGAGAACATCAATATCATGGCACTCAGATCACACACAGGCAGCATCAACGATGCAAAGACATTACATGTGTGTTGTCACCGGAATCCAGAGGCTAGCCCAAACCCTCAGAGGGGAAAATACTGGATCACAAGTTCTGTCATCTCACACTCTCCGCTTATTGCATCGTGTACCCTTTTGTCCACGAGTCTCTCTCATGCACAGAGAGGGAAAACACAGACATTTCTGTCATCGCCCCGAGGCCGACAACTGAAAGGTCCCTTGATGCTGAAATCTGGGGATCAAAGTCAACCAGGCAGTCATGTGTGTGTCAGATATTAAAACACTAGGGTGGCTAAGCTTGCATGGGAGTCCCAGCGATGCAAAACAAAAGATGTTGATGGAATGTGAGAGGGCTGAAGCATATGCGGTGCAATGGAGAAGGCTAAAAGGGAAATGTCGACAAACACACTACCTGTACCATGGCCTCCTCACACCCAAGCATCAACCTGTTAGCTGTGCCATCCATTTTGCTGCGTGCAGCCTCAGTAGGTAAAAAGGTCCTCAGGATAAAACTCATGCAAAGCATTCCATCGAAGTTTTATAGGGGACATATTTTGGAAAGTTGACTTTTTAATTGTATGCGTACAAATAAGTCGGTCAATGCCTGTGCAGCCATGAAGTATGAAATTAAACACCTGCGGTTTTCGGTGTCAATGAGCAGGCCGGGCTGCATCATACATACGTACATATTTATAGAACATATGATGACCTCAGGTGACACACAATAAGAGAAGGTATAACGGGTAGTAACGGGTAGAACATGAAGATAGGTATGAAGGAGCTTCAGCAACAAACTCTCCTGTTTTTTGTTCAAGGGTCATGTTTCTCCCAATTGAGCTTGTCTTACCTTAGAATTAGACAAAGCTCCAGCTTCAATTCCAAATACATAACCCACTCAATTTTAAAAGTGTAACTAATCTAGACTATTTAACACGACTGCATCGTTGGCGAAGAGACATGCATCAGGCACTTCTGATAATATCAGTAATCTGTAGCGACGAGGCGGTAAATTCCTTACACGCGGTGGGCTGATCAATGCCGGACACATGTAAATCAATATTGACAGTGTCTCTGCTAGTCCTTATCCTTCATCCTTTTAACACCTGCTCAAATCTTGCTCATCCCTCTCCATTCTTTACTGAACTCCTTCACCTACAAATCTTGTTTTTGGCCTTGTTTTTTTCTGTCAAACATTTAATCTTTTGTTCTACTCTGGTTTGTGATTCTGACAGATGAATCGAGCAGCCTACATTATTTCTCACTAACGGACAACCTTAGAGTCTAATGGGAGAGGCCTGGCAGACCAGAGGTCAAAGGTTGTGATCATGAATCTTTTGGAACTCCAGCAGTTTCTTAGGATGGAGTGCAACAGGCAAAGGTTTGTGTGAATGGGCATTCAATGAACATGAGAACAAGGCCCCCACAGGAGTGATTTATCATTAGCAGGCAGGCAGCGTAAGGCTTTGTTATGTTGGTGTGGCACTCATCGGAAATGTCTTTTTTGGCAGGTTTTCAGTCTCCCCGCCTTTAGCGGAGATACTAATTTACTCAACAGGACTGATAAGGTGACCTTGAATTTGAACAGATGGGAAATGAAGACAGAAAGAAAAATGCTACAAATGGAATAGATACGAATTTACTCCACAATGTATTCATTTTCTAGTTATATAGTTTTAACAAGTGCTGTGATACAGTATTATGCCATGCAATAATGTGTGGAAATATATGAGAA
Source organism: Syngnathus acus (assembly GCF_901709675.1). Taxonomy (NCBI): domain Eukaryota; kingdom Metazoa; phylum Chordata; class Actinopteri; order Syngnathiformes; family Syngnathidae; genus Syngnathus; species Syngnathus acus. The sequence goes on along the minus strand of NC_051092.1, from coordinate 8,660,706 downwards.
ATTTTCTTTCAGTGATGACAATTTACCATCCATCCATCCATTTTCTATACTGCTTGTCCCCACGGGGGTCGCGGCCGTGCTGGAGCCTATCCCAGCAGTCATCGAGCAGTAGGCGGGGGACACCCTAGACTGGTTTCGAGCCGATCGCAGCGTACACAGAGACGAACAACCATCTGCACTTGCACTCACACCTAGGGGCAATTTGGAGTGCTCAATCGGCTTACCAAGCATGTTTTGGGGATGTGGGAGGAAACCGGAGTGCCCGGAGAAAACAATTTTCTGTCTGCCTAAAATAGTCACTAAGGAAGAAAACTTGGTTGAAACAAAAAGCCTCTGCTGTGAAATATTATTATACTGGGGCAGCACAGTGGGGCACTGGTTAGCACGTCCGCCTCACAGTTCTGAGGTGGTGTGTTCGATTCCTGGTCTTTGACACCTGAGTCGGCTCAATACTGGTTATGCACTGGACTCAATAATGGCAGCGAAGCAGTGTAAAACTGGTTAACTGGGATAAGCCAATTAGTCTGAAACGTAACATAGAGAAAAGTCATTGGGGATTTCCTTCCGCCTCAGCGCCGAATCTACAACAATCACACCCAACATTAACAATAAGATTAGCAAAGGGAGGATTCTGCATTCAAAAGTGAATTGTTGTCTTGAACTTGTACCTGTACAACAATCGAATCATCACTTTCACACAGAAGCTCAACTTTTGACACGTACTTCACTATGCTGTATAGTGTTGCGGGCATTGCTTTTCATATAAAGTATGTGATCACAGATACTATAGTTAGTTATGTTATAAGGCTCCTCTGGAGGCATTATTATGATTCAACCCATAGCCCTGAATGTTTGATGTGACGTGTGACTGACACAGACTGTCATCTCCTGTATAGTGCCAGTCACAGTGATGGCAAACTCTTGTATTGACTAGACATATCACAACATTTACATTACCAGTAACATGACTTCATTGCTCATCAGTTATTGTATTGTTGAATTTCTGGACATGGAAGTGCTGCAAAAACGGTAAAAGAGATTGCAAAGCTTTGTGTCAGGTGGTTCCTCACAGATACACATGAGAAGTCTTGTTTTGAACCTTTTTTTGTTTAAGCTTCTTGACAACCACAAAAGTGACAAATGTGTTTTTAGTGAGTGGGGATGAGACAAGGCTTCATCACTTTGAGTCTGAGTATAAAACAGCTTTCCTTGAATGGCGCCATCCTAGCATTAGTTGAATTGATTAAATTGGGCAGAACTGCTGCCCGTATATGATAATATAAACCCTAAAATGAAATGATATAACCAATGTTAAAAAACTTTCATGAAAGTCCACAACTGGTACAAAAGAGAATGTATAAATATTCAACAGTAAGTGGTGAACATGTAAACAAAACACTTAAGTGGGTCAACAAGTCCAATCAAAAATTAAAGAATAGCAACATAAAAAGGAATTAAAGGGAAAAGAGGCAAGAAAAACTTCAAGCCGCTTGGGGGCAGAGCGACTGGATGAAAGGTGTCGTCACACCCTCTGAAACAACAGACAGAGATGTGACGACTATGTGACAACACAGCAATGGTAGCGTTTTAAGAGGAGAAACCCATGCAATCAATTCAGATGTCTGTATGTCTCCCGTTGAGCCCAGTGGGGGTTCCCTTTACATCTTGACTTGTCTTGCTCCAATTCATTTCTGGGCCTTCACTCCATTTCTGTTTTATCTTCGAAATAAGCCAAACAACACTTTATGAGTTTGATGAGATGTCGCCAGAGTCATAAAAACAACCACATGTTCAACCTCGGTCACCAAAATGTTATATAGGTCAAGGGAAATTTTCAATCTCCACAGCTTGTGTCCTGCGGGTAAAATCTATTTCCTCTTTTTTGCAGAGCAGCATCACAATTCAGACAGAGAGAGTTTCCTAACATTAACAATACATGTAAACCGAAGATGTCACAGTATTTGTGATATCACAATGTTGCAGTATTAAAAATGCTGCGAAATTGTCACAGTCTTGTCTCGGCATAAAAAATGAGCTGTTGGGCTTATAAATTTGTTTTTGGGTCTGCTTTACGAATGGCACACCGCTTAGCAGGGCTGCAACAATGCTCTCTTTACTTCCTTGTTACAGTATACAGGCATCTGATTGGTCATATAACCCATGTGATCATGTGACCAATCAGAAGAAATACACCAATAATTAGCTTACTGGTTCACGAGTGAAATGTGCAGCTCGAGTGGGGAAGTACTTTGCACAAAAACTGGTTTACATAGTAAAGGGTGTTCTTTACTCACTTGATTTAAAAAAGAAAAAAGAGAAAAATAACCCTTATGTTCACGTTACCATGCAATGGGTTCAAATGGGTGATAAAACAGAACCGGGATTTCAATTTGTTACGAAGAGGATGAAAACGAGTGGAACAGTCATTATTTGTCAAACTAGGTGAAATTTGGACAATAAAATGCATGGTAGACATGAGCGTGGTATCGCAAGGCAAAATTTAATCTCGACGTGAAAGAACTACGATATTTCTTATTGCATGACTTGAAGCTGTTTCTGCACTCAATAAACACTCAGCACAATTTCAAAATCATTTTGTGCATCCAACCTGTTAGGTAAAAATACGGTGAAAAACCTGCCTTGTGGCTTTGCAGCAAACCAAACTGATGGATCAAGGTGAAAGGCTGCAACGTATGAAAGCCATTTATTTTACTGCATGTCTGCATTAAAACTGCTGTGTGTGTACGCACACACACGCATGCACACACACTCACACACTCACTAATGCACAACATTCAGTCAGAGAAAGTGTGTGTTGGAAGCATTTCTATATCTACTCCACCTGCGGCACGGCAAAGATGGGAGGGAATGGTCAATCTGTAATCGTTAGGAGGGCAGGTAGAGATGGCAGAAAAAAAGAAAGCTACAGTGGTGTCACTGAAATGTCGGGATAACAAGATTAAAGCAAGTGCGATTCATCTTCGCCTCGGACATTTTGTGCCTTGGCCGCCCACTGCAATATCAGCCGCTACTTCATCATTTGCTTTGCTCTGCATGTTGAGTCCATTAGATATTTTCAATGAGGTGTTTCAAACACAGCCACTGTGCTATCATCTGTCGCAACACTTTGCGATCCAGATCTACAAAGACTGGTAAAATAACACGTGGCCTTATAAAAGAAGTGAAATACTCTCTTGTGGAAAAGTGTAGAATTAAAACCACTATTGATTGTGTTAATTAACTCTTCACGGGAAAAAGAGTATTGATCCATTCTTTTGTATTTCAGGGTCCGGCTACATGTATTGCAGCAAGATTTCCTTCAGCTCTTACGTATGTATTAGTCTACAGGTGGGAATTCTTCTTTCTCTTTTACTGTCTTCAATTTTAAAACCATGGAACGTGTCATACATCAGGAGTCGGCAAACAAGGGCCATCACTGCACTAATGTGCACAGTAACCGCAGCCATCAACTTCAGACATTGCTTTAACAACCCCTCAGTCTGTCCCTCCATCCTAAACTCTTTTCCACCTGGACCTCTCTCTCTCTCCTTTTGCTACTTTTCTATCCTGATTCGGGTAGCACAGAGGGACTTTGAAGTTGTTCTGCTTGAGGACCAGAGCGAGTCACTTGAACTAATTAGTTGCTCCTATCCCAACAGCAGCAGCAGCAGCAGCATCAGTCGCTACCAGCTTGCTACCTCAAAGGGGGATGTGAGGAAAATATCAACAGCAAACACACACCGCTGCACTCTAAAGATACTCTGGCCTCCCAGCTCGAGGTTAGAGCTTGCGGCTTGAAACAATTTAACCTGCCCTGAAACTAAAGGGTGGTTTTAAGTCGCAGAGCTACTCCTTCTAATGCTAGAAACAAGTCTCTGATCTCAATGGTAAAGCTTGTCAGACTGTCGTTAACAGCAATGGGATTCTTCTCTCTTCTTTCTCCACACATTTGCAATTGGTATAACAATCAATATTAGTGGAGGTTTTTGTATTCTGTGCTGCAACAGAATGACAGCTACTCAATATTGAGTTCATGCAGCTTTCCTATATCGCTTTTAAAAATAATAATAAAACTGATCCATACAGTGTATGATGTACGTATACTCCCTGTGAGAGTTTTATCATTTCTTCCAATAACTTTTGTGACGATTACTGTGAACCAACTCACATGCACTCCCCCATGTACCCCCTTGTGTATTGATGAGTATTTTGGCATCCTTGATTGAGGTACCGTCAGCAATGTGGGTAGGCTATGCAAGTGTTGCATTCACAAGATTAAACACTGTAGGAACTTTTGAAATCTTACGAACCGAAATATCCTCTGCATCTCTTGAATGCAATTCATTTCACGCAGGCTGGATCACAGGTTGGGTTACATGTGGCCTGCTGACTAAGTTAATAGAGCTAGCTGAACTATACCATCAGTTGAGCAGTAGTTCAATATTTTTTTTTGTTAGTAATAATGTGGCGAGATCATGTACTATCAGATCTCATGGGATTAGAACGCCACCGGTTTTACTGTCGTTGTGCAGCACTCGAATCACTAACCTATGATAGTGCAGGAGTAAAGTCAAAATACAATCAACATTAATATTTAAAAACACTTCTTGATTATGAATATTAAACAAAACAAAAACCTGTAAGTAAGGTGATAAATGTTGTGCTGTATGACAAAATGTTTTACGCGGTACACGGAAAACACATGTCGGAACAATCATGAAGTACAAGAATAAGTAAAAGATGATGCCTTCAGCGTAAGAGTAGTGAGTGAGTGAGCGAGTGAGCGAGCGAGCTAAGGGTACATTGTCAAACTAAAGGGATTATTAATCCTGACCTCTTTGCAAACACCACTATCAGCACAGCAATGACATTCTGTTAAGGGAGTGAAGGATTCTGCCGCAGACGAGATGCAAATGAAGGAATTTGTTTTCCATTTGCAGAATCTGCAACGTAAGCAAGTCTGCACACTCCTTTCAATCTTTTAAGCAAACAATTCCACTGTGGCCTCACCATGTGCCCAGTTAAAGACAATTTTCGGGCGTCAGTATAATGCTGTCCCCTCTATCCTTAAGTATTCCATCAAAACACGGGCCAATTTTGCAACATGACAATTTTGATAGTAAGTGAACTGGATTGCACAACGAGAAACCTGAAAAGCAAAAAGGGTTTGCAGGTAAAACCTGGAATATATGTAAAAACATGGACTACATATGCAGCATCTTAACAAGATTAGTCATTCAAGTAGTCTTATGTCGAGGTAGCTAAACATTTTACATTTTATGTACATTAGTGCGTTTTGGGTCCTCTTCAAATCTTCCCAAGGGAGGGCCATCAACCAGCATTCATTACCATTATATTACTGCCTAATGACAAAAACCATCAACTTTCTGTTCCCTATCAAAACCCAAGACACTCCACAAAACAAATGCTTCTTATGAGTGGGACCACAAAGCACTTTACACACTTCACTCTACAGTAAAATTTTAAAAACAACAGACATCATCACATCATTCTCCACAAAGCCCAATAAATTCCACTAATGACTTCTATAAACAAACCCTAAAGTTCTTATAGGACTATTATCAAGTGTGATGAGATTACAGCTACATAATAACACATAATAACACATAATTGAAAAACACAACCCCCACATACTATATAAATTACCTGCCTTTTTTTTTTTTGCTATTTCTTTCAATCCTGTCTCTCAAAAACATGCAGTTCCTAAAAGAATGACACTGAGCCTTTTAGGGAAATTCAGCCCGAGTTGTAACATAATCATTGGCTGTCTGGGGAAAATGTTTTTGCCACACGTTGTTTTAGCCTAGCGCTCCAAGGACTCGCCTGTCGAGTCTGCTCACAAGCAGCAGGTTTGCACATCGTCTCAGTATTGAGAAGGCCATGATTGCATAACCGTTGGGGAGGCATGACGGAGGCGTCTGATCATCCCAAATTTATTCTGCAGAGTGACAAGCGACACACAGCCAGTCATAAAGAACTATCCTCAAAAGACAAGAAGAACAAGGCGTCCTGCAACAGAGGACATAGCCTTCTAATCTCCACATCATCTCTACTTTCTGGCAGTTGACAAACATGGGTACTATATAGAAGCAACTAGGAGCCTTAACTATGCACTTTAAGCTATGACAAGTTTCCCAGGATGTACCAAGAAGGGTAATTCAAAGAAAATCTTAAAATCAATCGTTACGATAGCTAGAGGAAAAGATAGTGGAGAGCTAGCTATATTCTGGTAAAATGATAAATATGCTTTCCTATACATAGATTGAGAACGGTGATACAGACTCTCTTTGTTGACATTCATGGAGTCAAACACAGAAAACTGCATATTATGTAATATATAAAGAATAATACAGAATGCATGACTTACCTTCATTAGTACTGACTCGCTGAGTTTCTCACGATTGACTATCTTTATGGCAACTTTCTGGCATGTTACACAGTGAACTCCAAGCTTGACCAATCCTATAAAAAAAAAAAAAAAAACACCTAATTGAGTAAAACAGTAAGATATCAACAACATTTAAATATTTTCCTTGTGAAATTGGTTTTATTTCTTCCTAAAAGTCCATTCTCCTCACATAATATAGCATTTCTTTTGGCTGAACTGTTTCCAGTATACGAAATTGTATATATTACATTATATGTACTTATTTAAGGCACAGTATGTGCTTCAATATGTGCTGTCATGTCAAATCATGTAAAGTTGCCTGATGCAACGTAAACTCTGTGCATGCTCGCAAATTCATTCCGACGCTTGTGCACGACTTTAACAGTGTGAAACTTCAGAAAGGCAGCGCATGCTCCGCTCCCGTAAATTTCCGAATGCAGGCCATGTTCTAAACCAATCAGCAGCTTGTGCTTGAAGTGTTTCTATCTGTAATGTCTGATGCACTGGCACACCAAGTTCACAGTCACAGCGCAATCCGTTTTTGGTGGACTATGAAGAACCAAACAGCACATTTGTTTCTTTCACCGATCAGACTGTAAATTCATTCGCCAAACTGACCCTCGGTGAAAACAGCATTTTGCCATCTTCTGATTGCTTTGTTAGAGCAAAACGTGTCACAGCCAACTTCGACTCACAAAATCCATCTGTAGCGGGTGATGCGTTTAAAATTCAGCAACTGTTGTGAGTTAGATGTATTTTATTGTTTCTGTTTTTGTCATGTTATTGGAACAGAGACGTAAATGTTTAACTGATCCAGATGCTATACGTTGCAAGTGTATGCACTTTATACTGCATCTGTATATAGTACTGAAGGTTTCTATCTTTGCAACGTGGTTTAAGTCCAATCAATTGTGACTGAAGACCCAAGTACCAAATGAAATGCCACTGGGCAAGACAGTGGGCGTCTAGCCAATAAAAATAAAGTACCTGTACTGCTGAAATTTTATCGGACCTGTGTGTGCTGAATTAAATGTGATGTATCATGATGTGTGAACTGCAAAGAGATTGTTTACTGACCACACTGATGTAAAATGGCTTGTGACGTTAAGTCCGTAATGCAGTTATTGACCGGGTAAGTGTAGTGACACTTTCTGGAATCGCTCTCCTGGGTTTATTTGAATCATAAAAACAGTAAGAGAGTGGGCCATTTGTGTTATTGATTCTTACATTGTGCTAAATAGCTGCAATGCAGTTGTGCTGTGTTAGCTACAACACAAGTAACTGGAGAGTCAATGAACACAGAGCCAGTAAATGAATCTGACGCAAAACCCTTACAGATTAAGATTGTAAAGATCAAGAACCTATCAAGGCACAAAAGTGCAGATGAAGTTGCATAGGGAGGAGGAAGTGAGGGAAGAGATGAGGTTATAAAATGCTGAAGATTCGGGTGAGAGCATAAGGCACTTGATCAAGATGTGGAACAGCAGTCAAAACCATTAGCCCCGTGATTATTATCATATGCTAATGGGAGCCAGAGAAGCTCATGGCTCAGTCATGATAAACGCATTAAAGAGAAAATATCGTCCTGAAAACATAAGAGAAAAATGGATTACTGCTTCACAAGTCATCTTCTAAAATTTAATGTTTGTATTGGTGAGAAGTCAGTACAGAAAATCCATTATGATTTCAAAACACCCTGTTTTTATATTCAATTTAACTGCTTTGCATGAATAAAACATGTACAGTATCTACAGACGTAATGGTTATACCATAACATTTTTACAATATAATTCAATACATATAAACGCATGGTCGTTTTGGGCATGGCACACGTATGCCGTTAGAAATCCATGTTCAATAACTCAATGTCAACCATGACATACGTCACAGTTACATGTAGTTGTAATTAGAGTATTTGATTAATCAAAATAACATCAATTGCTCCTGATATCAGTTCATTTGAGACAATGAGGGTCACCTATTCCCATGGGCTCATTGCCTTTGGGAGTGGCAGTTTGAACTGAGTGGTGGTCGAAGGCGGTGCCTGATGGTCTGAATTCAAACTGCAAATGTTGTGGCAACAGATGTGAGCGATCAAGGGGGCTCTGGTTAGGTATTCTTGTAAATGTAATCTCATTTATAGAAAGTATCTATTAGATTTACAATACACTGAGAAAAAAACACACACACATGCAGTCAATGCTCATGGGGTGCATCCAGAGACGGGTTTGGTGCCTTGCTCAGGAGAACCTTGAAGAAATAGAACCAAGAACCCGACGAGAATGGCTGTGGCATCAGTAGCGATGCTGATTCTGCTTCTGTCTGTCATGGTGATGAAGGAGCTGAGCCGAAAGGGTAAGCTATCCATTTACCGCTATCACCCCATGGTCACGAGTTGTGGGTAGTGACCGTAAGAAAAAGATCAGGGACACAAGCAGCTGAAGTGAGTTCCCTCCACAGAGTGTCTGTGTTCTCCTTTAAAGAAAGGGTGTGAATCTCTGTCATACATCATCAGGAGAAGTCAGAAGAGCTGTCTTGGGCAACTGACGAGGATGCCCCCCAATGCCTCCCTGGTGAGATGTTTGGGAAGAGGCCTACAGGAACAACTCTGGATTTCCCTAGAGGAGCTAGACAAAGGGCCAAGGCAGAGGGCAGTCTGGGCTTTTTCTGCTCGGTTTGCCAGTTCAGTAGTCCATTGCCACGTGTGGCTGACCAAGGTGGACCGTGGGCGACCACAGCATCGTGATGCGCTGCTACCCAGGGTCAGATCCCAGATCTCCCCCACGCTTTTTTTCCTCTCCTAAGTCTAAACTTGTGTAGAGCTCCCAAGTGCCCCGTGATATCAGAGTCAATGCTTATTCGTAGTGACTGAGACTTGGGTTTACACACTGGTTAGCTAGCCAAGTGTGCTTGCTTTAAAAGTGTTTGATCGCATCATGACAACATCCCGTTTCTGTGAAAAAAGCCTCCGCCGAAAATGGTTTATGCATCCCTAATTAGAATCTTAATTGTCATTTAAACACAAATTTACCATTTAGGTAAGACAGCAGATGAATGCTCAGTGAACCATCGTGTAGTTATTTTGAAAATGTGCCAATATTAAAGAATTTATATTAAAAATCCTAACTATATGAATATAATATCATATCATACATTATCATATCATATACTGATATTACGCACAGTAAAACGTCTGTTGCCAACCGCTAATGTCGCCGTCACCTTTCCAGCAGCGAACGCAGTTATTTTTGCTTACATTTGTTCCTTTGTTGTTGGCTTTTCTTTTTGATTCAAAGAGAAATGCAAGAATCAAACTAGGCATATTTGCACAAGCATGTGAGTGCACCCAGTTTGTGTAAGTAGTTTCTTTGTATTGTTAAAGTGTTGGCATAGCGGTGTCTGAATTCTCACTGGGGAGAAAAAAAACCCCCCACTTATTCATGTTGCGCTTGAATGTCTCAGTTTGGTATAAACACAGCCGGGGGCAAACACACTCGCACACAGACAGACACTGTCACGCACTACGCTTCCATAGCTTTATTTACAACCATAGGAAGAATACACAGAGAGGCTGACCTGGGCTTGCAACTGGACTGAATCAGCAAGTGCATCAATCTCTACTCTCCTTCACCCTCCTCTCAAATCAATAGAATCGGAAGCCCTTGGCTTCATGCACATAGACATAATAATGGCACCAGCCTGGGACGTGGGCTGGAGAGGCCACCATCGACTGACACTTATCCTCATCCCAGCGCCAAACTCCTTTCTTTCTGTGTGCCTCTATGATAAATATTGTGTGTATACAGGGGCTTTTGGAGTAAGCTTAGATCCACAGCTCACTGAGAATCACAAATGTCCAACGTATGACTTTATAACAAGGGAAAGAGATGCTGTTGAGCCACATTCTGTGACTACATGGCTGGAATTTTGAAAAGTAAAATGCATCTTGAAGCTATTTACATGTATTTTTAAACTGTGAGATCTTTATTATGAGCGTTAAAAAAAACAACAACATGGGGACATGGGGGACATGCAAACATGCATATACAGTCAGTCAGGAAATAATTTTGAAGGATCATTATTGGACAGCTTCATTTTCATCTAAAAGTAACTGCAACGGAGAGAGGAACAGGACAAATGAAGAAGCTCCACTTGAGCACCTCTCTTACTTTGAATCCTGATCTTGGAGAAGCCCTAAGCCAATGCTGGCAGATGGTAGTAGCTTATGCTGGCTTAGCTTTCTCTCCCCAAGAGGTGCTGGCTCAGAGAAGCTCAATGCCCTTAGACACAGATCTATGAGCTGCTTTTTACTGCTACACTCTAACCCCAAATACTTGACGTGAGGGCTGCAGCTCTGCCCCGGGATCAAAGTTTGAGAGGAAACAAAATGTGCAAACAGGGCTTATTACTTCAGTCAGTCAGATGGAAAGTCCTCAGAGTAGGGCGTGAGAATCCCATGCTTTAGGGCAAAGGACAGGACTTAAGACCGATCAATTACCCACAACAGCCCCGTGGGCCCGTCAGCTAGACTGTACATATTGTACACGACACAAATTAACGATCACACAGTAGGTTACTGCAAAGTATTTCAACGATTCATTATTTGCACAAGGAAAGCATCATCTTTCACCACTTAATCAATCCATCCATTTCTATAATTCCATTCCATTTCAGGACAAGTATCATCCAAGAATTCGATGTTTGTTTGGCAGTTACTGACATGATCTTAATTATGCCCTGTTTGGGCTAAATATTATCAAAGAATTGTCTCATCTCTGTTTAAAATCTTTTGATTCCGATTGCGTCAAAAACACACAGTGCAAAGACAGCCTGCTTGGCTGAGATTGTTAGATTGCAAGCAAAAGCTTAAGTCGGATGCTATTGCTGTAATCTTCCTGTCATGGAGTTTCTTCGTGACTTGTGTTTGATTAACTTACTGCGTTGGTTTTCCATTTAATTTGTGGCACACGTTTTTTTCCTATCTTGTGTCTCTCGGCTTGTTTCTCATCAGCCGCTATCCCATTCATTCCACTGTTGTATTATTTGAGATGGTTTTCGATCTCCGATTGAGAAAATTCTTCAAAATTCCAGGAATGTTTCTAAAATGCGGCATTTAGCCCCCACCCACCCCTCCTCCTTTCCTATGTGCACCCATGCATGATGAGAGCCTACCCTGTTAGTATCCTTGTAAACCTCTGAAGCCTACCAGCCGAAGCAAAAACATCAGGAGCAACTGCAACCCAGACCAACAAGACAGCCTCAAAAGCAAGTAGAGCAACTTGTCCCTGGAGTGCCGGAGGCACAGTGACGCACGCACGCAGAAGCTCTAAAATAAAACATTTGAAAAAGACTGTCTTTATAATTAACTTTCTGCACATAACGTGGGACTCCTGACAAACACTTTGGAAATAAACAGTGTCTGCCTTTTTTTGTGGCAATTAAAAGTACACCAACAGATTGAATTCTTGAACTTAGCATAGGAGTGTATGAACATTTACAAAACAACTGCAACAAAAATAAAATAAAAGAATGCTGGGTAAATTGGGAGTGGGAAATACTGAGGAGGCACAGTGGCTTCAAGGCACATCTATTTTAATGGATTCGAAAAAGAAGAAAATGATGAACTGTATTGCCAAGGGACTGTGAATGAATGATACACTAATCCTACAAGCTCTTTGATTGGCAGATCTCAGAATCCCCCTAACCCTGTCTACAACTATCTCACGAACACACAAATACATGCGCAAATACGTCCTAAATACTTACAGTATGCATGAAAGACCCTTGGAGTAAAGAAAATATATATCGGGGTAAAGTAGCTACTGAGGCTGCGCAGAACAAAATGGCATATTTTTGCAAGGTCAAAATATTTTTGCTTGACTTTTTTGCTGGATGCATACTGTAGTTGCATCAAATGGCCCAACAGGAAAGCCAATACACAAAAAATGTAAACAACAGTCAACTACTGGGATTGTCCCACGTCATCAAATAGCACATTAAACCAGATTTCCCCCTTATTGTAAGGGCAAGTAATTATAGGAAGGAAAAGAAAGCGACACCAACATTGTTCATTTTCATTGTAATACAAAGTCACAGTCAGTCACAGACTCTATGCCAGAATCTCTGGTTCATGCTCAAGTTGTTTTGTGTGCATGTGTGTGTGTGCGGACACCTTCAATCCATGCGCATTCTCCCTTCCAGACTTCTGACACGCCTACCTCTCTGCCCACCACGGTTCTGGCTATAAATCATGGCGCACAAAGTTTATGGAGACTAGAGATCCATTTGGAAAATATAGCACAGTTTAAATATAAAAATACCTTTCATAATTGATGCGTCATCACCAGTGAACAATGCGCACCATTGTATCAAAAAAGAACATGTTTTTGAAAGTCCAGAAAAGCAATTTAACGGGGTGCTGGATTCTGGAGTGTGGAAGAGAGAAAGGGCTCAAAGAACAGGAGAAAGCAGGCAGCATTCCTACAGGGCCACAGGGCCTACATTTTAGGGTTGCTCCACCAGAATCCGTACCTGGCAAAGAATGCGCACAGCCAGAAAAGCACACAGCTGTGCACCACTTATGCATTATAAACTACGAATATCTATTTCATTATATATCACAGTCTTATATTGATGGGCTTTGGTGTGATGCTGTCTTTATATCATGTACCAATTACAAAATATACACTGTATAGTCATCAATTTTTTTGTACTGCTTCTGCTCATAAAGGTCGTGGGTGAGATGGAGCCAATCCCAGCTGACTTTGGGGCAACAAGCACGATATACTCTAGACAGGATGCCGCTCAATCATAGATCATGATCAACATAGAGTATTTATTTAATGGTTCATCTCCAGATTTTAGGTCAAGTGTTTAGAAATACTGCCTGTCTCTTTTGAGGACGCAATCTCGCCCATTAACTTGATCACAGTCAGCGATACCGCTCCTCTTTGAAATCTCACTGCCTAGATGTCGGCGCAAATTCAAAATATTCCTGTCGGAATTCTGGCCTGAAGAGATGGGAGGCTCGAACCAGAGTCGAGCTGCAGTGACACTGTCAGAGAGATGTACTGTGAAAATCCCAAAAGGGGAAAATCAGAGCAAATAGGGCGACAGATAATGAAGAGATGAGAGAGTAGAAAGGTATCGCATGACCATGTGGCCGGCGCAAGGAGACGGAGACGCACTGGTAATATAAACAAAGATACAGGAGAGACGCAGTCAAAACACAGAGAGAAATTCAGGCAGAGGAGGACGAGGCACTCAGATCTATTTTTGATTCCACTGACTTGGGATCAGCAAAAGGAATGTATAATTACTGTCTCATGAATAATACAAGCCGGCATCTTTTAATTAGCCATTCCAGGCTCACTGCAGAGATGGCAGCTGATGAGACAAACATGCACGTGGACATACTCTTTATTCTATAGTCTATGAAGAAAAAGGAGGGACAGCCATTGATACAAGGCTACGCATTGGTGCTGTGTGTGTCAGTGTGCATGCTAAATGCGTATTCCTATGTGAATGCGCCTCCAGGGAGAGAGGAGTCTTGGCGATGACTCACTGCCAGAATGAGTGAGCGCAACACCTTGAAACAAAGGACGTCTTCCTCTCCTGTGTAGGCTAACCTCCTCTCAGCTATAAGACATGAGGTGCAGATATATAAGCTGGTAGTGAATGAGAAAGCTTGCAGAGTGCTGGGTAGTACATTGCGACAATTTCTAGTTAAAAAAAAAAAAAAACAAGACATCACAAGGCTTTTGGTGTACATCATGCAAGCTAAATTCACCCCAAGTTACTTTTCTAATTAAAGGTGTGGAGAGTTGCTACACATTCATGATTAAACATGGCTCCCTCTGGAAGGTCCAATGAGACAGCTTCCGATTAGTATTGGAAATGATTACAAAATCGGACTCACTGCACATCAAGAGCAGGCAGGAAGCTTTATCTGAGTTGGAATGACACATCAAGACTTGTTATCTGGCAGCTCATGCCCTCGTATGTTCACAGACATAATTAGTAAGCTAATTTGTGGCTCGCAAACACAGGTTTGAGGAGGGCAGAGTGTATTGGATGTAGAGGTGTGCGCTAATCAATGTTAAATTAGTTGATAATTATTTTTGATGATCATTTAATTTTTTTTTTCATTTTAAATTGGGTAATTGCTCGGAATTTCATCTTTTCAACAATAGACTAAATCAAACCCAATCATTATTTGTCTGCTAGGGTATGTGGAGATTTGGGTGCCTTTTCTGAAAACTCTGGTGCTATAGAATATAGATGATAGCGAATGACTGCTGCTTTGCTGCAGATTCTGATTATTTTAGTGTTTTACAATGGGTGAGATCGACTGAACTAAACCAGGCAGTGATGTTGAATGCAAGAATGGATTCCATGAACCATTTAGGAAAAGCCGTAAGAATGGATTGTCAAATCTGAACTTTGCTGAGTTTACGGAGGAAAAAAAGAGCCGCTGTTGGAAATTTGCAATGTAGGTTTATAGCAAATTATGCAGCCTTAAAAAATATTAACTGATTTCTGTTGTCTTCGAGGAAAGCAGAATGATTACACTGGACAACACATTTTTAGTCATTTTAATCAACAATGCAAATAATAATAATATAAATATGCACTGTAATATCTTAATATATTTTGTAATATTTATAAATTAAGGGTTGGATTCAGTAATACCTGGATTTTTTTTCTGAAATGTTAGAGCAATAAATTAGAATGCATTGCAAAACTATAAAGGCATGTTTGATATGAGTATTATAGCTCTACAATAAGAACCTGAAAATTACAGTACATATTGTTAAATCGATTCCCCTCAACAATGTGCAATATTATTTTTATCAAATTATAATACACTTCTCGTGCAAGACCCCAGTAAATAATAATGTACAGGTGTTCCGCAGTGAAATTAATTGTTCTGTGAAACTAAAATGTTTTGTTCTCCAAAGGCTTAACCGTAAGGAAGTACATGTTCACTGGCAGATGTCTGAGCCTAATTATATTTGGAGCCAATATTTATCATGATAAAATATTTGTGAAAGAATAACATTTATTATTCATAAACGTAATTACATTGGGGCAACACAGAGTGGTTGGCCGAAACGCTACCAACTGAATCTGGGATCAGATCTCGATTTCAGCAAATTCTGCATGCTTTCCTTCCACATTTCAAAAACATGACTACATGCAAACTAATCTAAATCGTGCATAGGTGTGAATCTACGAGTGAAACTTTCGTGTGTGCCCTGCGTTTGACTGGATTTGGCCCAACAGAATTCAGTAAGAAAGAGACAAGTGCAGATGGAGGTATTTAGGATGGGCGGATGCGCCGGTAATCATCCCAGAAGCCACTGGAGGGGCTGTTGACATCTCTCTTAGGGAGTGGGTTAATTTGAGCGAGTCTTCTGGTTAAATCAATTCATCAGCAGCAGCTACCTAAATCGGCAAGCCACCACTGCATCTCAATGAGGCCACAAGAGAATTTCTACTCACCACTTAAAGCTATAGCTCTGTTTCTTTACACTTCTCTCCCTTTTGGGTGGGACCCAGTTTCATTACCTCCACTATTGGCACTCGGTTCCTTCACATGATTTAATTCCTTTGCACATTCTTTTCTTGTCTTCAGTGAGGTCTGTTCTCTCTCTATTTTCTGGACATCCCCTTCTTTATCCATATTTCTCGTAGTGGGACTTTGACTAGGATGGCTCTGCGGTTGCATCATGCAATATTACCACAACGTCAGTAAAAATGGCTCTTTTACCAAAAGTAACAATGGGCCTGATTTACTACTGGTCTACACAAACAAGCAAACAGATGTGGAAGCTGATCTAACTGGTGCACCCAGGATTACTTACATCTGTCAAGCAGGCAATATAACCACATAGTTCATGATCCGCAATGTGGGAGGAATATAGAAAATAGATTAATTTAGCACGAGCAATGTTATTTTACATACCTCAGATGAATTGTAATGGGGGAGTTTTCTGTTTTAGCTGAACAGCACTGGCAGGTGTAGTGATGCCAGTGTAGAGTGTAAAAAGAGAGGTGAGGAGGGGAACTATTCCACTCGTCAATAAAAACATGAAATGCCAGCAACAGAAATTGTCACAACGTATCTATTGAGCAATGCAATTTTGCAACTTCTGAATGATCTGTTTGCTAACTTGGAGCCAGTCACAAAAAGTAGTCATGCCATACCAATTGTGACAAAACTCATTTCAACTATGCATTTCCTTATCTGTAGTTAATTTCAAAGTACTACAGCAAACACCACTGATCTCTTCCAGAGCAGTTTTTCAAGGGTTTTAAATGCAATTATATGCAGGTTGGGCACATATATTCCATTCTCACATTACCTGAACAACGGATTTCTTTTCTGTCATCCGATAACACTTCCCATTGCATCAATCTGCAGTCTGAGTTAACAATTCAATTCAAAACATGCAGTCTGTTACCATGAACATACAATTTAGTGCAATGTTGCGAGGTTGACCAGACATTCATTTTTTTGTACACATTGTGTGTGTGCATGTGTTTCCTTGTCACACATGTATTTTATGGAACAACACTCTACCGCTGAATGTAAATGGAGTTCTCAAGAGAAGCCAGACCCTAGAATATCTGCTTTATCAGAAAAAAGGCTTACGTCATGATTGGAACACAGGGTATAAACACTCACATCACAAAGAGGAAAAAAAAATAAGTCTGTGAAACAGCTACAAGGGCACTTCAACCAAGGGCCAATTCCACCAAGAGTCAATTTCACCTGGCCTTTTAACTGAACAAAGACTGATGTGTGAGTGAAAGTAAGACATTGGCTGAATGGGAAAAGCAAAAAAGAGTCACCATGTGTAAAAAGGATGTTGTGAGGTTACTCAACACAAGCAAAAGGAGGGTAATAAAAGGGAAAGGAGAGACCGAGAGAGTGGAAAGTAAGAAAAAGAGATAACATCATAGTGTCCAAATGTTCACCACATACAAGACCACTTCAGAGGGCATACACGTAGAGACTAAAGATACATTCTACACCAGGGATGCTCAATATGTTGATCGCGATCTACCAGTCGATCGCAAAGGTAGATCGTATGACATAAAAAAAAAATAGAAGTCATGCCTCATCTGACAGTCTATGCCAAGGAAGGGAAATGTAGAGTGGCATTTTCAGGCTGTCATCAAAAATATGACATTGACTTCCCGCCGAAAAGCAAGCCGAGAAAGGTGAATGAACTCAAAACCCAGTTGTCCGGACAGCAGTGATTTTTCACACAACATTAACTTTAAAGAGACTTTAAAAATGAGAGAGCTTCATCAAAGCTCTGCAGCAGTCAAGAGGTACAGTTACATGGTGCTGTGAAGCCATGCCTAAGAGTGAATGTGAGAGTTTCTCACTGCAGTTGAACAAATCTACAGACATGAGTAACACAGCCAGGCGAGATGTGAATTTTTATTCGTATGGTGTTTAGTGCTATCATTGCAAAAGAGAAGCTATTAAAATCGCTTCCCATGAAAGAACATACGCGAGGAGAGGACATATTTCAGTCGTTCACTTTATTGAGAGAACTCAGCTCCCGCAATGGTTGGCCACATGAATGGATTTAATGTCAAGTGTAGGCAAGACGATGCTTTCCCAGACTTTTTGAATTACCAATGCATAATCCACCAACAAGCGTGATGCGCTAAAATGCTCAACATGAAAAAGATCATGGATGTGGCAACAAAGCTCACCTGTTCTACGAATTCGAGCCCGTTCTCGTCAAAGACGGTTATTCCGTGAACATCTGGAGATGGCTCACTATAGAGCTTTGTCCAGAGATTAAGAAGTTTTTCTGTGTAGCTGGACATGCAGAATACAAGCAACTAAATGACGGTCAGCGACTGTTAGATTTGGCATTTTTAACCCATCTGACAAACTTGCAAAATGACTTAAATCTCCAGCTGCAAGGAAAAGACAAAACAGTGATCAATTTGATCAGCTTGGTCTTAATGCTTTCAAACGAAAGATGCAACATCTCTCCTGAAAGATACAGTGCCATGATGTGGAACATTTCCAGAACCTGGCTTCAGAGCTGGAGATGCAAGGGAAGACCTGTGTGGAACTTGACAGTGCATGGTACACATAGCTGATTGACAATTGTCTGTCAGAGTTTGACAAACGCTTTCAAGACTTGTCTTTACTCAAACCAGTCGCTACATTTGAGTGCTATCCTTTTCGGGAAGATGCTGAGATTGATTCACTGGCATCAAAATTGCAACACTGTTTCATCTGAACAGGAGTGGAAGCGGAGGTTCTGACTTTATAAGCTGTCATTGAGCTGAAGTCCATAGCTCAAGGGCAGTTCTGGAACCTACTCAATGAGGAAAAGTGCCCCAACACGAGGAAGTAAGCTACCTCCTTGACTGCATTATAGGTTGTATGAATTAATTATTTGAACCTTCTGCTTTCCTGCACCTCTAAATACAGAGAACTGAGTTTCTTTTAGTAAAGTAAAATCTGCATTGACGCCCAAATAGGAAACCATCATCATGTGTAGGAATGAACATCAGCGTTCGTCAGATAGTATGACCATCGGATTAATTTTTCTTTTTTACAGGCACAGATGCAGGCACATACAATTTCTTCATGTTGGCAATGGTTCAAAATCACGCTGCCAACATTACGGGTTTAAGTGGACCAGCAACAACTCAAACGTCTAGTCGAAATCGTGACTCTCAGTCGCGTTGTAGAGTGTCAGTGCTACTCATTAGCTTTTACTTTCTGATGCAGGCAATTAACTTGCACATGGTGAGTTGGAATTGGAAACAATCACTTCTAAAACCATGACGTGTATGTTCAGCTTGTGACAATCTAAAGCAGGGAGGGGCAATTCATTTTGCAAAGGGGCCTCATGAAAAACTGGAACGCTTGTCAAGCACCAAACAACATCTAATCTCAAACCTTTCTATATTATTTTTATTGTATTTGGAAGAAACATATTGGCCTTCAAAAATGCTAAATGTGTAGATATGGTATGTAATGTTATTATTAAGAAATCTAACTTTCTCAAATTATACCATTGATTTTGTGTACCAACTGCCAACTCATTTTAGCTGTTTCTAGGCAGGATAGGATAGATAAGTGGGTATATATTTGATCAATATTCTTGACAGGGATGATACAGTGATAATTTTTATTTTGTAATACACCCGATATGTATATGAAACCGTAAATTTGCGTACTGTGTTATCAGGCGATCCCAGCACTTTTTGGCCCTTTTCCGACAACCGTGCATGATATGAGAAAGTTGCAAGCATTAGAAGAACTGTTGTCATTTTGCTAGTGTCTTTAAATATAGCGAAATCTTCACTAAGTCTAGCGAACTAGCGCCCTTGTACTAGCGGCTTTCTATGTTGTCATTCCGCCCTGAAAGGGTACCAGTGATGGCTACAATATAATACTTTTTATATATAGTTTTGATATATCTTGGAAATGCACATAAACCTGTCATAGGAACCTTTCAAATGCAGCAAGTCTCACTGACATGCTTATCACATGCTGTGCATCACTGGAATGGGTCCTGGTTAAAGGCAATAAATGAGACTGCCACAATGCCATGATGGATATCTGTAGGGCCATTTCGGGCTTACTACATCACTGAAACTCTCAAACCCTGGTTAATTTTTTGGCGGTCATGGCAAGAGCCGCAGTTGCAGGATGTTTGCTCTGCTTTAGGAAAATCCCCTCCACAAGTACATACTCCACTTTTGTCCAGGCATAGAGATCAACCTGCATGCATATATGGCAGCGTAGAGGATTGACAGTCTCTCAGTTCCTGATGACGATTTGAGTTCATGTCATGGGCTCTGGTTGGAGTTGGATGACTCAGAGGGTTGGTATAGTGTTGCTCTAGTAACAAGGGAAATCTGTCTGTATGGTCACACTGTGGACACTGCAGGCCACCACACAGCTTTTTTCCATCAAATATTCGTAGCTAGCTAACAGACTAACTAGTTGAGTGGTTAACCCTCCTTTCAGAACTATTGTTGGTGAATCTGAAAACACAAACAAGATAACATAGTACATAGAAGAGACACAAAAGGAGCCAAGGACAACTACTGTTGGAGACAAGACTAGTCCATTTTTGCTTATGTCTACAGACATTGGTAGACATAAGAAACCTTGTTTGCAGTCAATGTAACATGTGTGTTTTGCGTGTGGAAAGAAATCGGAGTAACCAGGAAAAACCCATCCTATTTTATGGCATAGCGCATATGGGGAGAACACAAACATCAAATTCAAATCTGACGCCTCAATTGTGAGACGTGCAACTTATACGCCACCTTTGCA
Organism: Syngnathus acus; assembly: GCF_901709675.1. Lineage (NCBI taxonomy): Eukaryota > Metazoa > Chordata > Actinopteri > Syngnathiformes > Syngnathidae > Syngnathus > Syngnathus acus. The sequence continues at coordinate 8,639,962 of NC_051092.1, read as the reverse complement.
AAAATCCATTCACAAGATCTTATATATACACAATATAGGGTACAGTTAACACGTGAGGGTCTTTTGTAAGTCTGGACTGGTAAAAATTGTGCGGTCCAAACCTCCAGCATTACAATTTAGTTGGTCCTCAATTAAGAATGGGTTTAAACGGGTGAATGGTTGCTTTGTAAGTCCCAGGTTATAATTGAAGCAAGTAGTGGTTGTAGATGCTTTCGAGTGTCACTTAAGTCCATAAAATGATAGGTCATTGCAATAACTCTTGAAGCATTAGCTTGTATTGAAAGTGTGTAAGTCTATGTGCGTGCGCGCATGTGTGCATCCTCAACTTATGACTCTGTCCTCTAAAATTTCAAATGGAAAATACTCATCTCAAAGCTTAAGGCTGGAAATGTGTGTGTGTGGGGGGGGGGGGGGGGGGGGGGGGGAGCGCGTTCTGTGTGTGAAGCCCTGTCAAATGCTCACAGCCACCAACCCAAACACACACAAGCACACTCAGACTGGAACTGATGATGCAAATAGCCTTATAACTCAGGCTCAGTGTAACGATTAAGTGCAGCTAATGAGGAAGTAAAAAGGCAGAGCGAGTACCAAGACAGAACCGCCCAGAGATGTCTGAGGAGTTGCAACTTTCTTAATGTATACAGTCTCACAAACAGTACATAAACACACAGCAGTAAAGGCCAAGAGGCAAAAGGGAGATTACCACTAATCTGCAGGAGCATCATCTATCCCTTAAAAGTGTAAACGAGCTGAGGGGAGGGAGAAAAACAGGCGAGTAAAAGGAATACCTGTTCGTGCCTCAGTCAGTGAGCCATTTTTTTGCGAGTTTGCCTGTCATCAGGCTTTTGTTTATATCATAATTTTCATTTATTGACAAATCTGCCTGAGAAACCCTCTACATTTGCTTCAGAACATCATATATGATGCTTCTAGACCTACTTGCCCTTTTTATTTGCCTCCCCAACCCTTTTCTGAATCCTAGCCCCCATACTGTCTTTCTCCTCAATGTTTGCTCTTTATGCAAGTGCAAGAAAACTGCCCAGATTTTTAGTTTACTGATTAGACAAAAAGGTAAAGAGCAATGACCGATAGAGCTTGACAGCCACAAAGAACAAACACAGAAACAGGGTTAGCTCAAAAACTATTGATGCTATTTGACATTGATATTTTCCAGGTATAAAACATTAACAATACACTGAAACACAAATATGGACAAATGTGCACAGATTATACAAGATGCATCCAGAAACTGACTCGGAGCTCCCAGCACTGATAAATGATTAAGTTTTGTTGGTAGGAAAAAGAAGAGGTGATACAGGGGGGAGGTTGAAGTGAAGAGGCATGACGATTGATGGACAGAGACATTTGCACAAAGAGAAGATGGAGGTGAGCGGGGACCTGCTACACAGAGGCTGCTCTTGTCGATTAGAGGTAGACGACATTGAGGCAAAAGCACCGATCACTGACCCAACCAACAACCCACTAGTAATGTCTGTGATTTCACATGAAATGCCTCACAGCCGAACCTCTGATTCTGTCAGAGTGAAACGGGGCCAGCTTTGATTATGGCTGCCCTAAAAATGGGTTTTGCTTCACACAGTGAATATTTAGGGAAGCACTGGCAGAACGTGGGCTGCTCTACCGAGCAAGAACAAAGGTTTTGGCTGAACACGTCCTTTCAGGAGCTCATTTCAGCTCGAGATTTTTGCATCAAACCTTTAATTAAACTTCTCCAAAGATGTTATGACTAAAACAGTGCAAAAGCGGGCTTAATCTAGAAAAGGCAGAAGGCGTAGAAATACATACTGGTATGAAAATGAAAAGACTGTGGCCGGTGTTTGTGCGTGGACTGGATGCATATTTGAGTTTCAAACAAGAAATGTGTACACATGCAGGCTTTCATGTTTCTGTGTTCGTGTTGGGGCATAATCCAAATGAGTCTTGTATCTCTAGAGATTAATCCAACCATAGCCTCAGACGTCACACTCTAATCCAAACTAGGGGAAGCAAGCAGCGCTGTGAAATGTCCGAGCACAACCACTCAGCGAGGATCTGTTGGTATGGTTTACACAACCATAGTTCAGGCATGGGAATGAGAGGCATGATAATAAAAACATAACACGTATTGATTGTGTGATAATAAAGAATGTTGTTGTGTGATTTGAATTGCATCACAAGGATAAACCTGACCACAGGGCTTGACTAATTGGCCGCCTAAATGGACAAGAACAAACAGACACAGAATGTACAAGTGTAATGCTACCAACATTTCTCTGAATATCTGATTATCCCCTGCCTCTTAGCCTGTTGCGTGCTTTCCTTGCTTGTCATGTAGCGAGGTCAGCGGCTGTCACTTGTCCACTGCATACAATCACACACACACACATGCACGCACAGACACACACACATTCAGGAACTGCTGTGAAAACTGTGTGGTGGCAGATCAGAATAACAAATCCTGGACTGGTTGCGAGTTGGGCTCAGGTGCATTCGTGTGAAGTGCAAAGAACACTACAAGTATACAGAACAGTCTTGGGAATGTCATTAGCACTTAACACAACGTATTGTTCAGTATGTGACGCACAATCAATTTAAATGCAAATGAAGAACCATAAAAAGTCCACAGTGTAAACTTTCGCATATGACAGTGGCAGTCTCGGTGTATCTCTGATTATCTGTGAGTATACTCCAGATATTGTTAAAACTAGAATCAGGAGCCACTGCTATGTTGCGATTGATAGGTTGTTTCCCCAGGACTTAAAGAAGTATACAGGCAGGTTTCAATTTAGAACTCATCTCTTTGACTGTATTCAATTGAATTTTAATTTCAATACAGAACAACAAAGAGTGAAATGTTCATCTGTCCTCAGAACATTTTAATTTTAATTGGCAGTTCAAGTGATACTTCCATATCCAATAGTGAAGGTCATGTGCATAGCTTTGCATCTGGATTGGACACAAACACACATCGTAAAAATTGTTAATGATCCTCTTCCATCACCGTTTTACAGCCGTTATAGTTTCCAATGTTTAATTGTCGCACTGACCTTGTCCAACTCATCTGCTCCTCTCAAAATGTGTTAAACATTCTCCCTGGCCTCTTGCCACATCCATCCATCCGTCCATTTTCTGAACCGCTTAGCCTCAAGGGTTGTGGGTGTGCTGGGGCCTATCCCAGCTGACTTTGTGAAATAGGCGGGGGACACCCTGAACTAGTTACCAGCCAATCGCAGGGCACACAGAGACTAACAGCCATTCCCACTCACAATAACTACGTGCAAATTTAGAGTGCTCAATCGGCCTACCCTGCATGTTTTGGGGATGCTTCATGGCCTTAAATTGATTGCTTTCTTTTTGGTTATGTGACTCTACGCTGACTCATTCCTAAGTTTCATTCCCTTCTGAATGTTTTTTGTGAGGGGAGGTTTTCTCAGAAAATTAGAGAAGCTGACATTTGGACAACCTCACAGAGAAAAAGGTGCATATGAGAAGGGCAAAAAAAAAAAAAAAGTCAGTCAGCCTGCAAAAGAGCTTCAATAGAGGGTCCCGCAATCATCAAGTTAATATTTTTGGACTTACTATACATTTGTTATGCAAAGGTGCATTGAATATTTTATAATTACAGAGGTCAGAGCTCAATCATACAGGTCTCTAAAACAATTTAGGTTGATATTATGATCATACACTACTGTTTTAGTCGCAGTCTTTTCGCTCCCAAGCTAAATTTAGATTGCCATTTGCCCAATTGTACAGTGTGTGTGTGTGTGTGTGTGTGTGTGTGTGTGTGTGTGTGTGTGTGTGTGTGTGTGTGTGTGTGTGTGTGTGTGTGTGTGTGTGTGTGTGTGTGTGTGTGTGTGTGTGTGTGTGTGCGTGTGTGTGTTTGACATGGTCCATTAGTGCTGTGAGAGCTGAGCTAATTGTCAGTAATGGGTTCCTGTGATGGAGGTGGACGGAGTTCTCGGGGATGGGGCCCATGTTTGGTACCTTTCCAAAGAGCACCACATGAAAGGAGATCATTAACACTACTTTTCACTGTCGTATTGTCGGAGTGAGCATGAGTCTCTCTACATAGTCACTTTTACACGACAAGTATAATTCAGCATTTATTTTCAGGTTTAAGTTAACAGTCACTATTCTCGTTGTCCCTTTGTATTGAAAGCAATTGTTGGTTTTTGACAAGTATTGCATACATTACATCAAATAGTGATGCTGATTTAACACAAACCATTCAAATGTGTGATGGGATGCGTGTTAGGCTTTCTGTGGGATGGATGGATGGACGCGTTGACGAACGGACGGACGGAGATTGAGAATTTGCACTGCAGATGCTGTACAGATGTGTCTGGTGATTTCAGGCTGCATCCTTCCTTCACTAAAATGCTTAGTCTGTCTGGACTTAAGTACTGACTACTCCTGTCACCTTGACTCAGACCTTTATGTTCCAAAAAAAAAAGGATAGATAAAAGGATGGAGTCACATTACGATCAATGAAATCATCTATAGCATACGGTCGAGGGGAATAGTTAGGTATTTAAGTATCTCACAAATCTGATCATTAGGTGAAGCTGCGTTACCATATATTATATGAAAAATATACGGTCCACTGGTTCATCATTTGCAGAAATATGCAGACCATAAAAATAGGCATAACAAAATTACATCTATCACAGATAAATTCATCCAAGCGCTCAGCTAAAATGCACACCAAATCAAAGCTAATTCGTGTACGTAATTGACCACGGCAATTACTTTGTAACAGGCAGTAATTGCCTTAGTTGTTATTCTTTTTATCTATTTATATAGTTTGCCATTTTAGACAGTTAAAATTATTTATATGAAGTCATGTATTATAAATAGGTCTGAAAACCTGTGGGAGCAAAATTCAGAATAGTACATCTTCAACTGTTGCTATTCTTTGCCTTCAATACAGTACATCCCCAGAGTCTTTTCAGAATAAGTGACTGGAACTAATGTAAAATACACCAACCAATGCTGTGCATCTCCCCCTTTCTATCCCCTTACATGCTGAATAACTCGTGCTTTGCCAAGCTGGAAATTTCCCATTAATTCCGAGCAAATAAGCACAATCCATGAAAGCTGTTCCTCCCAGTAAGCATTCTATTCATCGTGTTGATTTGGGAGTGTTTTCCCTATTCAAATCGATTGAATTGCGGATCCTACAAAGAGTGCTTTCTAATTTGACTTGAGTAAGTGGGTGACAAACAGTCCAGCCAATAATCAATAGTTGAATGGAATGAATGAAATTATGTACATCACACAGACAACCAAAAGGGTCCCTTGTCTTCCCTTAATTTTTAAAGTATGTATGCATATTATTCATACACAAATAAAAGACAGCATTGAGTCTGTCAATGAACACACAGTAGCCTAAAACATGTAGGGCGATTAAATGTAAGAGCTGTGTATAAAGATAGTTTTTGTTTTTTGAACTGTGCATAAAGATGTTTCCATTATCACCAGACGCTCTGTAATTCAGGGCCATCGAGAACATGAATGAGGTAATCTAAATTGCACAAAGTATTTTGAAAGGAAAAAGTATAAAACATAAAAGCCATTTACTATTCAGGCACCAAAGAAAGCATGATGTCGCCACGGGCATGAGAAGTTTGTCACATTTATTTCAACAATGAATTATGCTAAAATTTAGTGATCGTGACTATGATACTTTCCATTCTCGTACCATGTTCTTGTAGGCTATCAATATATTGTTGGAAAAATACAATTAGTTCTGATTGAAAGGCACTCTTGACTGTCAAAAATAATGTTACCTCAGCTCAATTCTCAACTTCATCTTTACTTTATATTTACTTATCTCAGTTTTCAATTTATAAACTCGTCAAAAACAATGACATTATGTAGGATTGCTGCCCAACTTTAGCACAATAACATAACTGTACAATAAAGCCAACAAGTTACATTCAGCTCTTCCATAGTCTCGTGGACACGGTGAAAGTAAGTATTTATTTGGCACCAAATAGATCCTATCTGATGGGCTTGTGGTTATGTTTTGGCTGCTTCCCAAGACACTGAATGACCGTAGTAAATCAAAATCATATGGACGTGGTCCAAAACCCCTCAACTTTGAGCATGACCCCTAGGAATGAATTAGAAAACACCGCCTGTGGGCCTGTTGCACACAACCGTGAACAAAAACGCAAATGAATATCATGAATTTGTTATGTCAAAATAAATGAGCGAGCGCGTGAGTGACGCTGAACAAACTGCGGTGGAGATCGAATCGACCAGCCTCGATAGGGACCAAACTACACAAGAGTGGTTCACTGGGATGTTACAGGTATTCATCATACATGAGCACATCAGCACATTAATTCAATGGCTGGTTAACTGGTTCCTCTGCATGCCATAATGCAATGCTAAAGCAGTGGCGTAATAACATAAATAGAATCGGCAGTTAACAGGATGAAGTGACGTGCCGTGCTTGAAAATGAAAACTTATACTTGCAAAATAACTTCAGGTGGCATGTACACTGATTAGACGGTTGACTTTTCAGACTTGTATTTAGCTTACCGTGTATGCAATCATGCACAATAATTGCTGCCTTGTTTCGTTTAGACGTTTGATGGCAGCATAAACATCTTTTCTCCAGTCAATGTGCTTGTGTTGTGATTTCAGCTGGTGCTAGATTGTCCATATAATTATTTAATTATATAGACAATGTTAACAAATCCATCAACTGATTTAGACCAGAGAAAATAAAAGCACCCAAGTTCTAGAGGGTTACATCTATTCTTTCACACCCATTGTATTCATTGTGGGCCATCCAGACTTCAGTGGTATTTACAGTACAAAAATGTAAAATAAAACTACCACAAACTACTACTACAAAAAAAAAAAAAACGATGAAAATGCAAGCTGTCAAATGTGAACTGAGCTGAATATTGGCTTTTGAACAGCTACTGAACAGAACTTGTTTGCATTGTAGCATCTCATTCCAAGACATTTTGTCATCATTTCACTGTGTCTCTAAAGGCACCACTACAACTACGAACAGTATCACATGCACAAACACAAGGGAGGACTCAGACAAATGACAAACCACTAAGGAAAGAGATTCAGGGTCACCATAGCAGTGACAGTTACTGTTATCCTTATTACATAATGATGGAATGGGGGAAAAACAGTATACATTAGATTTTCTATCTGATGTAAGAAAGAGCTTTGATGTGAACAAGTGGCGGCCCCAAGAGAAAAACAACAGCGAAAATGAAATCTATTGCTAACAGAGTGCTGTTGTTGATGTACTTAAAATTGCTAGAGCAGATGTGATCCAAGCGGTCCCACCTGATGTTTAGCAAACAGTTCATCCATCCAACCTCATTATTCCCTGTGTAGTCATATCCTACAAGACTGACACTACCAAAACAAATTGCACATTATTTCCCGTCATTGTTTTCTTTTCATTTACTCTTTGTTGCATTAAAAGTGATATATTTTCCGTACCTGCATTAAGCCCTTGAGGCTGTGATTGTGGATGGAATGGTCACACATTTCAGAGATTTACACACAAGAAATCAGAATCCGCTGCTGTGCTAAACCAAAGCCGGATCAAGTCGTTTAAACTTGATGCTCTGTAAACGCTTCCACGCTGTTTGAGCAAAAGCCAGGTCAGCCAAAGAAAAGGCCAAGGGGATGCAGAGAGTACAATCTAAGGTCAAATCAGAAGACTAAACAAAGAGAGCTGAGCAGCGGATTTGTCTAGACGTGAAGTGAAGAAAGAGAGGAAATCTTGAGAGGCGGCAATTGTAGACAAGCACGATGTGTTCCTAAGCATCTTCTGATTTGTTTTACGATACTGTAGAAATGCCACAAACATTAAGAAAAACATATATGTCATTAAATCTACAACATTAAATCTAATGATGTCAATCCAACAACTTGATCAAAAGAAATAGGGTGTTCGGTCTGCGTTGAGTTGTTACAAACCCAAAACTCAAAGACAATCTAGTTTGGAAAATTGTGGCATGCTGAGGCTCAAGTGTGCAATATGATGAAAAGAATATGAGGAATGAAGAGGCTGCACTAATGATGTGCTGAGAGACAGACACACAGCCGGAAGAGAAGAGAAAACAGGCTGGGAGAAATATGGTAGCTTTCTGTCAATTAATAAATGATGTGAAGATAAATCACAAACAATAAGGGTTGCAACCACCGTGGACTTAATTAATCTCATCTTGTTTTTCTTGTTCTTTAGCTGTCTAATGTTGCTTCAATAAAATTACACAACAGTTGCCTTTGCAGACCGAGGGAAAAAAACAAATAGCAACAACCCCCCCACCCCTCAAGAAAAATTTCCCACTAATTCAAAAATATCTGCAGCACTGCGTGACATGAATATGGTACAACACCCAAACGTCTTGTCACATTTTCATTTCGTTGCTTCTTCTGCTTTTCCATATCAAAAAACAAAATGAAATAGATATGCGATGATATTCAAACACACCCGTCAAATGAATTATTTGATCCTCCGCTTGTGCTAGCATTCTCTAAACTACTCAAAAAAATAACTGAAATGAAAAGGAATTTGGATTGCAGAGCTTGTAGGCAACGATTCCAAAAATCAGACCACTTTTCACCAAAACACACTAACAGTATTCTCTAGGCAGGGAGAAAAATAACAAACCTGTGACAATTTCTGAACTTTACACGTGCAGCATGTGCCAGTCAAACGGGCTAAAGCACCTTCTTGTGCACTACCACCACAACATTTGCGCTTGGCGAGCTAGCATGGAAGCAGAGACAATCAATCACTATGAGTGCCAATGATGGCATGCCAGAGTGTACATACACTGCAGTGGGTCATCCGCGTGGGCGGAGTCACTGCTGGGTCATAGAGGCTAAGCAGTATTGGGAGAGTGCTGCGTGGGAGCTTAGGACCCCGTGAGCATCAGTGTCTGGGAGAAAATTTCTCCCATGATGTCGGGCATCACAATGTGAATTTGAATATGTCTACACTTCAACACACACACACACACACTACTGCAAGCTCCTGATGTACAAGTAGCCAACACGTCGTACGTCGTTCACCACGCCAGTGAACAAATAGGATTTCCAAAGCTGTGCAGCAGTGGGAATGAAATGACCTGTACCGTACTTGAGTATTTATTTTGGGAGTGAGCGAGTGAGCAATCAAAAGAACATTTTTCAGTTCTTTTATACGGTTTAAATTTTTAATGAGTTGAATCAGTACAAACAGTAAAAACACTACTGGTAATACACAAGTAACTGTACTTCTACTTAAGTACAGGGTGAGTACTTTTGAAAACTGCTGGTGTTTGTGGGGAGTAGTAGAACACAGCAAGGGTTATGTATAAATAAAAGGCCGGCCATCAGACGCCTTGCACTGCAGCATTTGTAGGTTACTTAATGCAGGCACTATGGAAGACACTGCGCTTCCCTCTCTCCAACCCCTCAATTCCTCTGCTCTGCTCTTCTGTTGTCATTATCGTGTCCACCAGATAGCAATGATGCAGGCAAAGCAGTGAGGCGGTCTCCCACCTCCCACACCCCACGAGCAGGCAGTGAGACATACAGCAGGGGAGGATGTTGAAGTGAGGAAATTATCATACAGGGCAGAGAGCGCACGGCTGTTCCTGCTGCTGGGAGAGGGAGGATAGGAAATGGAGGGGGCAAGCATGAATAAACAGAGGAGGAGAGGGAGGTGAGAGAAGGGGGGGGGGGGATAGGAGTCATCAGTCACTGTGGGACTGATGTGTTAAACCTGCGAGAGGGATCCTTCAGGCAAACACTCGTTTCTTCCCAACGAACACGCACAAACCTCATATTAGACACACAAACCTCACTCTGAACGCTTTATGACTCATGACCCCATTAGAAGAAAGCGCTTTGACAAAGTTAAGTTTGACAAACTCTTATCATGTCGCTGGAGTTATGTGATGACGTCTGCGCTGCTGACGGTGCACAGAGAGGGTAAATGGAGCAATGGATTATGGGTAAGGCTGGTTGAAAGAAGCCTCGAGAATCTAACTCTCTTTGGTAATATTAGCTTTTGATAATGTGGGGCAGAGAGGAATATTTCCTTCGCACATCTGCATCACAATCAAAATGATCCGAGTTGGCTGTGGGGAGTTTGCATATTCTCCCCGCATGCTTGTGTGGGTTTCCTCCAGGTGCTCCGATGTCCTCCCACATTCCGAAACAATACGCATGCCGGGAACATTCGGGGTACAAAATTGGTGGATGGAAAGATGGACGGAAACGTCGAGAGCAATATTGTTTTGAAGTCCATGAGCATATGCAGCTCTACAGAAATAAAATGGGCCGAATGACTCACACAGCAGATATGCTGTGCTAGTTATATTTTGTCACGTGTGTCAGGGGTTAATAGGATTAGGACATATCATTTTCATCAAATTGATCTTTAACATGAACCTTTTACATTTTTAAGGGGCTGCACGAGTGTGAAGATAAGAACTTCAAAACACACATTGGGATAGCCATGGGGCTAAATTAATGATCTCAATCCTTGTTAGATTATGAGTAAAATACTAAATCAGTCAGTTTTAAGGAATGGAGGATTCTCTCTTTGAATGTTCTGAACTGCTGTTTTGATGACAGTTTTGGAGTCACATCACTGCAGCGTCCTCACCAAAACAACAATAAAGACGATTCTGATTCTGCTGCTCAAAGGAAGCTTGCAAAAGTGCTCATCAAAGAAAAAAAGCGATTTCGAGTTTATCCACAACCCTAATGAAACTGGATCGATTGATGGTGCAATGAAATATTCTGTCACAAACGTGTAGCTGAATTCAAAACACTGATATTGGTTTTTGGAAAGAGAATGTTTCCGTTTGTGTCACTTTCCCTTCCCGACTTTGTCCTAGTCTTATTTTTGGGTGATTACAGTACAATAAATGCGGCAGGAGAGAAACAGCAGCAACATGTTGCAGTGACCCAAATACAGCAGTGTGGTGTGATGATTGGCTAAGAAAAGAATAATAAGATGGTGGTTTGGGGTGGGGGCAGCACATAGCAGCACATCCATAGTTGCTTATCATCAGCAGAAGACATCTACACGTGGTAAAATTAGAGCAGTCGCTCTTTTTTTACATCAGCCTCTCCTCCCCTTTGGGCTCAGCAGCTTTCACGCGTCATTGTTTCTTGCTCCACGTTTCCCTTCCTGACATCTCCACATCAGAATTCTGCAGAGAGCATGAAAGAAAGACTGCGGGGTAGACAAGTGACTCCTATTCATCCATTCTTAATCAAAGTAGAACCATGCAAGTCTTTTCCTGTAAGATAATATGGCAAATGCCAACACACTCGTGTCCTCATTTACTGTGGCTTGTAAATGCCGCTGTGTCTCATCATGGACTGGAAGTTGCTTCCATCACCATTAGACACCAAGTTGACTCTTTACTGCATGTGGTGCTATTCAGGCTGCAGATGAGCCAGGTCTTCTGGGGATGGATGCCGATGTGCGTCAGAATTTTCAAAGTGGAAACTGCTCTCTCTCATTCACTGCGTGTCTGGCTGAATATACAGTTCCCAAGTGTATTATGCGCGTAAAAACAACTTGCATGTGAAAGATTCAAGACCACGAAGGCCAAGTCTCATAATGCAGTCTGAATGCACTGTTTCATGACATTTGCTAATATGAAATGATATCAGCGGTATAATGGTTGGAATTCTAAACATTCTACACTTTTGAGGCTCATTTTTCCTGAATATCAATTTTGGACCATTTACTTTTCTTTTACTTGTTTTTGGAAATTCCACTGATATTTCACGTGGGCTTAGTTTGCAGTGGCGTTGAATTGCAAAATGTTATAGTAAACTATTTCTAGAAAATGTTGCCTTCCTTGAGGTTAAATCTCAATATTAGCTACACCTCAGCATACGTCCTCTCTGAGTGTGCAGCTCTCCTGATGTGCAACGACCTTCTGTTGCATTTCCACTCCTGAGCAGTAACAACACGCTGTCTAAAAAACAGACTGAGCATTGATGTTACCAACAGGAAGATTTCAACGTCAAACCAGAATTCAAGTACTGTACTGTGATGTGGTGCCAGGCAAAGTATTATGTAAATCATCTATCCAATAACACTAAAAGAAGGTTTAAAACTTAACTGCACACTACCTGCTGATCACACAGATCCAATGATAGCGTTGCTCGTTAACTAGGGTGGCCGTAAATGGGGAAACTATCAATTTGCGAGCTGGGCTGCACGGTAAACCATATCAAACGCCGCTCTTCACAACACAAGTGCCAATAAAAATGTTATTACGGAGGTTAAGGTTTATAACACTCTATTATTATCAGACATGTTTATGATCAGTGCTCTTTGTTTTGCGTTTCAATGCCTGAGTCACCTCCAGAGGTAACCCCACCAAGGGCGGCTCATTTTTAATCAAGGCAGGCAGGCATCGGTCAACACGGGGCCGGGCTCGTTCGTTCCTTCCGATCGTCACACTAAACCCACTCTCCATTCATAGATCTTTCTGTCATCATTGCCTTGCCACGTGCTCCGAGAGCCTTTCAAATCCCGACCAAAGGAATGATGAAAGATTCCCAAGTAGTACAATGTGATCACAAGAACGCCTTGTTTTCCGTTTCTCCTCTTTGTTCTCTCTGCAGAACCACTTCCACGCGCTGCCTGTCCCGGAGGAACAAAATGAGGCCAAGCTTGAATTCTCTTATGCAACTTAATCAGAGCAATGATGAAAGTAGCTGCTTATAAAACAAGGGGAAGTTCTCAGCCAAAAATATAAACACATGAAACATCCTCTTCATGACTGAACCCGCCTCCATTTGCCATTCATTCTGACTTGCAGTATTTTTGGTATTGTTGTGACAGGGTAAGCCAGGAAGTGCATACCAATGGAACTTTGGAGTGGGGTCAAATCTACAAGCAGTGCACATATCTACACAGTATTGACTGTCTGGCACACTCGCACGGTATTGTGGTCACACATTATAGATCACAAAACAACAGATTTCACACTCGGACATCTGTCTGGTATTTGCAAAGACAATGAGTGTGATGAGAGTGGAAAATAAATGCAGTCTCTGATACATAAAAAAAGACACACAATGAAGAAGAGTAGATGAAGCTTCCCATTTTTTTGCACTACAACTAATTGCTTTGGTTTTTTTCCCCTGTAAAAGCTAGTGTGTCCTCCTTTTTTCTGTGTCGCTGTTGTGTATAAATGCCACTTGACGTGAGTTTGAGAGTGGCATGTTGACCTGGAAATTTCTCACCTTTAGAGTACGTGACAGAGACAACAGAGTCAGAACAGCGACTGTGTATAATAAGATGGAATTCAAGAAACCTTTGTTAGTCTGGTAATGGGGAAAATGCCAGTTAGAATTCAAGAAACCTTTATTAGTCAGTTAATAGTAAAATGCCGGTTTTACAGCAGCAGAGTGTGACAGAAACAGCACATTGTATGAACAAGACTATCAAATGGTGGGGAAAATTGTTCAGGTCATGAGATGGTGCAGCATGACAATAGATAAATAAATTCTATAGGGCGATATGAATGAAAACACAAACAAAAAAGACGTGAATGTATATAAAAAAATCTATACTTAGATCAACACAATCTACATACTGTATCAGCACTTTAACTTTGATTTAGTAATGATGAGTGACGGCACATGGATCAGTACATAATGATAAATAATACATGGCCAAATCTTATGTACAAGATGCTCGCTTTAAATGTTACTTTTTCTTAGCCTGCCATCTCAAGGGTGAAGCTTGTTCACCCGAATATCTATTTAAATCTTCCATCGACAAACTTTTGATTTAGCACAGTTGGCTGCATTCTACCCCATTAAGTAAGACTTGGCTCAAACCTTCATCAGTAGCTTAAAGGAGAGCCCGAGGTGGACAACACAGTGCTATTTTGCATTTGTATGGCACTATAGGCACACCGTGAGTGTTATCCTGCCTGAAGCACATTTCCCAGCAGAAAAAGTGAACAAAATTATTTTGGAACACCTAAAGGCCGCAGTAAGGTTTATTTATGAAGGCACTGCATATGTGTGCATGTGCGTGTGGGCGTGCATGTGGTTAGCTAACATGAAATAAACTATATTATGAGATGGAAGCAAGGGCAAAACACAAAGCAAAGTAGAGGAAAAACAGTGGAAGACATAGGGCGCAAACAAGCAAAATAGCAGAAAAAGTAAGAAAATGAGTTGCAAATTGGATTTGAAAGGGCTTTCTAAAACATGTTTTTTTCTTTTGACTGTGTTTTGGAGAAAATAAGAGCCCCTTTTTTTCTCCCTGAACACGACAAGACCAAATCAATAGCTCTCCCAGTGCACACCTATTATTCTTCAAAGGCTTCTACAAGGAAACAAAGAGGGAGGGGACGAGGAGAATGTACGTCTTGTCTGAATCACAGAGGAAGACGTACGGGTTAGACAGGGCTCTAATTGAGACAAAAACCTGATTGAAACAACCGGGTTCCTACATTCAGCATTATATCAACTCTAGTCAACTCTAGTTGAAGTCAGACCTTTTCCGCTAATAATGTGCATGCAAGGCTGCATTGATGGATTTGTCAACCTGTATTTAGTTTGGACTTTCCTCCACTATGAAGAGCTTTGAAGGAGCTGTCTGTTTGATGTGACTTGCATCTCCTGCCTTAAGGCGTCTGTGCTTTTAAGGCTGGTGCACACACACACACCTGACAGTCACACACATAAGCAGCAAAAGAGTAGTGCTATCATATCATGTAGATAAAGGAGCACTAAAAGCTTTGCATCTTTGTTCATTTCCTTTCCTTCCAAACGGTCTTCAGGTCCGAAAGCCGGATCACAACCTCAATACAAGCAAAACTCACAGCCACACAATGTCAGGAGGTGCTATGACTAAAATATTAAAATAAACCCAAATGTCTACCCCATTAAAATGATGGGTTAAAATCAACCCAATTTGGGTTAAACATCGGACTAACCCAGGATGTTGTGTTAATTTTTCCCTACTTCCTGTCATTTCAATTTTTAACACAGCAGTTTTAAGGGTGTATGTATAATTTCTTCCTCTCTTAACTCAATGCTTTCCTCAACAACATGCACTAAAATGGTGTACACTGGATCAAATCTAATCACTGGCCCCACTTGAAATGAGGACTGCCGATTTCCCTGCAAAGTTGTGCTCCCACTTGTCGAGATCAGATGAGAAGAGAGCAGTTATGTAACACCAGCCAAAGAGGAGCTCCACCAATGAAGAGTCTGAGAAGAGACTTCTGCTTAGTAACATGATCACGCACCCACACGCATGCACGCACACACACGCACAAAATCTCACAAGTAGGACAACGAGGCATGCTAACAGGTGGAAGCAAAAAAAAAAAAAAAAAAAAAAAAACCTTATGACATCGGCGGTTATATTAAGATCACATTTCAGCTATATTCTGCAATATTTTCAGGGTCTGTGACTCCGGTTGTCAAACAAGAGAGGAATCAGCATGTGATCTTCAGAGCTTGTTCTTTACGTCATCAACACCCACCTGCAGCTATACATGCCACTGGTTTCCCAGGGCAACCGACTGGAAATAACAGTGATGAGGTGTCAGGGAGATACCCACCAAAGTCTCCCACTGGGTTAGAGTGGAAATAAAAGATTTTTGTGCAGAGCTTCAGCTGTAAATGCTTACATTCAAATCTTGTCCTGTATTAGAGGCTATCTTAGCACTAGTCAGATACTGTAAATAACCATTACAGCATAATCATAATGCAGTGTAGTTATTGCAAATGACTATGAATAGTAAATGTTAAAGTAATTCATCTTGTGCAGTGTTAATGAAAGCTGACAAACATTTTCACACAGCTCTCGTACGTTCCCTGATTGGCAGCATCTCGTAAAGTTTCTGATGAATAAATAATACACTGATTATATTATTGGTTAATATAAAGTGAGTTTTGCCCTAAGGTTTATTTTTTATCTTTGCGGGGTCTAAAGATCACCCCATGGTCTAATGAGGACTATTTTGGTTTCTACGGACTAGTTTATTGGGAGAGAAGAAGTAACCAGAAAGAAATGTCCCTTCTAACCTTTTAAAAGGTCATATGGGCAGACGGATGGTGGGATTGAGGCGTGGACGGCAAGATGGATGGTTGCCACCAGACTATCACGGCATCTCAACAACAGTAGAACAAGTCAATGCAGCAACTTCTTGTCAGGTGTAAGATGCCAGATGTCCAACAATTATTAAAACAATAATGTCTGACATAAAATAACATTTTAAGAAGCAATTTGTGATTTTTTTCCCCCACTGGACATTTTTAAGATAACATTAAGACGTAGGACTCATGTTTAGCATGCATGGTTATGGCACATTCTTTGCAAGGCCTTGCATTTAAACGTCTGTGTTATTTCGCTTCGTTTCCCTTTGCATTGCTTTGAATATCTTAAATGATACAGAAACATGAGGTGGAAGTTGTAGAATGCAGATTAGACCAATGGGCCTGGGAGGAACTGTTTTGATCTTCATTGAGCCGTATAACGTGCTGAGTCCTTGACATTTATGTCGAGCACTGATCCCTGTGCCCGATGCACCTACTGAGAGTAAGCACTAAAATGTCTTCTGCTGACCTTTCTTCACCTCTCCATGCTGATGCTCTGCGACCTGTGTGCTTGCCGCTTTCTCAGTTTCATCTCGTCTCACATCTATGAATAGAACACATTTCAGATCCTGATATGCATCGCCCGAAGACTACCCTCTGTCCCTTCCTCAAAGTATCCTCGTGCTGATCTGGTTTACTTGCAGTTCCTCATCCATAAATGCACAAGAACCCACCCTTGATAACTATCACTCGGACTCTCAGTGGCACATTTAAGCGAGCCAATGCTGAGATTGCTGCTTTTTGCGCTGATCCTCTATGCTCCTCTGATTTTATGATATGGTCACTAGACAACACCAAGGGGCATCCTGTTGGTGTTCTAAAACTAATTCACTAGTGATAGACGCTTTTTAATTTGTAGGAATGTTGTAGACTATTATTATTTAAAAGTCTAAACTTTTGCAGAGATTTTTGGGGGGCAAAGTGTTGCTTATTGATATTAACAGAGTTGCACAAGGTCCTGCTTTAAACATACCATAATTGTAACCTCAACAAATACTTAGCATTCAAATTATTAGAGAGACTATGTGCAATTTAGTGATGCAGTTCTACAAAACTAAAACCATGAGCAACCACGAATGTACTGTTTATCAATACTTGGAGCCAACAATACCGAACTTGGTAACATCTTTAAACTATTAGAGATGCCCTGTTACTGCGGAGACTTCCACACATCTCAAAATACTGTGCTACACAAGAAAACCCATTTGTGCACAACATGATTTAACTTTCAATTAAAAGAAAAAAATATCTGGGAAGGAAACCACAAATTAAGGCCGGTTCTTGTTGAAGTTTTCATTTAAAAAGGGTAACAAAGGTTGAACAAATATTACAACAAACAAATATTATGGGAAAATAAAGATTAAATAATTAATTTGCAAGAAATTAGACGGTGGCAAACTAAATATAATAAAAACACAATTGACTTCTTGTGAAACAAAATTAGAAAATCGGTCCAGCCATAGAAATGTCCCCGGGTAACTATGTGTGCGTGTGTGTGCGCGCACGTGCGTGTGCGTGTGTGCGCATGTGCGAGTGTGTGCATGTGCGAGTGTGTGCAGGCATGCATTTGCAGAGAGTTTAATCTCTAGTAGGGCTAATAAGGATCAATGTAAATGCATAGTGATACAGTTCTTCCCAATGACAGCACCTGCCAGCAAGCTGAGAGGATCCCCGACACACCACCCACCCTCCCTAGAGCAACATTCACACTCATCCTGGCAGCACACAGCTTAGTGTGTCGATGTGTGAAGTCTGCTGATACAAGATTACTCATGCAACAGCAAACACCTTCCAAAAACTCTATATCAGATTCTCTATAATTCGAATGGGTTCATAAGAAATGGAAAGAAACCGGTGTTGCATGCAAAATAGACCTAGAAAACAATTCTGTTAATATTAGATTTGATCAGCGCAGTGAAAGGTATTAAAAAGCACACAACATGAACAGCAAACAGATTGTATCAAACAGTGACTATTGTTAAGGCTCAACAGGGTGATGAGTTGCGAGATCTCGTTTACTCCAGATTACACACAGCCCTAAAATGTGCTTTTTTTTTGTCTTATGCAGTGTGCACACGATGCCGCATACTTTGCACGTGTTGCTGACCATTCAAGTAGAGAAATTGAAGAGTAATCACGCTACCATCAGCTTGTGAACATCAGTGTGGGGCTATAACTTGGGTATGAAACATTTCATAATAAACTAGGCAGAGTTTGGCCAATCTATGTGAGTGCTGTTTGACTTACAGTTAGACTCAGTGAAAACAGAAAGTCCAACTGGACTGGCCACTTGGCTAAACTTCTTGCCACGGAGACAGAAATGGAAATTTAAATATAAACCTCAGGCTGTGAGAAAGCGTATTTCACTTAAATCTAAAACTGTTCATTTAAGTGTTGACAAATGACTGACATGCCTCAACGTTTAGACTAAATAGATCGACTAAGTTTAATTGCATTTTTCTAATTGAACACTTGGACAGCCTGACCTTGATGACTGGCACCCTTCACATATGTTAGTGAAGGTTAATATGAGGAATTGGATTAACTTTAATTGAGATACACATTTTACGTGCTAATTTTATTTTCTATCGCTTATCCTGATTGAGGGCCTCAGGGGAAGACAGAACATATCCCAGCTGACCTAAGCCAAAAGGAAGACTATTCCCCAGAGTGATCGCCTGCTGCAAAAAACTATGTGAACCGCTACTACCATAATTTAGAGTGTTCAAGTAAGTCAAGGTTCATTCAGAAGAAATTCTATACAAAATAAAAATCCAACTCCAACAAAAATGGGACATTATCAATGCCGAGACATATTCTGCATGTGTTATAACAGTGTGACTTCATGGTAAAAGACTGCCAGCAGTCCAGACCTGTCTCCCATTGAAAATGTTCCGCATTATGATGTGCAAAACGTCAACGGAGACCCCGGGCAGTTGAGCAATTTAATTGTAAATCAAGCAAAAATGGAAAACTATTTCGCCTACAGCATGACGACAATTAGCGTCTTCAGTTCCCAAATGCTTAAAATTCCCCTGTCCTTGTTTTGGGGTAATGTGTTGCAGTCATCAAATTAAAAAGGAGTAAATACTTGCAAAATAGAAAAAGTATCAGATGGTACCTGAAATATCGTGTCTTTTGCAGATCACTGCATTCTGTTTTTAATTAACATTTTATTCAATGTCCAACTTCGTCTGAATTGGGTTTTCTAATTCATTAAATTGCATGCAGTGGAACGAGAACTCAATTTGAATCTTTGTTCTATGTAGTGTCTGATTGAAGAATGCTATAAATACGTGTGAACTTTAACATGTCACTTGGTAAATGTGACTCTCTGCCCATCTATTAAGCCAAGTGGCACTTCAGTTTAAATGCCCTCAGAATAACATGCCCTAAATAATGTATAAAGCCGTACAATATGCCCCAATTACTCACAATTAATAATACATTGACTCCCCTCCCTGGAAATCCCTACCCTACCTGACTCTTACTTCTTTCTGCAGTTTCTGCCTGTTAACAGGGATGGGCTACACCATCTGGTACGGAAAAGAAGCCGCCGGCTAAAAGGGTGGAAGAGAGGAAAGACGCTGGAGTTCACTGAAAGTTTCAGTGGACCACTAAACTACTACACTAAACTTTATATTTTTAAACAAAGAACCACATTTAGGAAAAAGATGTCACAGCGACCTTTTCGTGATATAAGACAATGGCAGACAAAGTTCAGTCTCCTTTTTACAAATGAGCCCACGAGGGGGAATATTTCAGGCATGTAGCTATTTGGTAAGAAGGTCAGCTATCAGGTTTGATCAGCTTTACACCCCCCCCCCCCCCACACACACAGACCCACATCGCTGCGAGCAATTCGGTGTGCTATAACTACAGTCCTGTGTGTTCCCTCACCATCGATATCTGTGTCCCTCCCTCTGTGTCGCTGGTTATGTGTGTCTCAGCACCATATGGAGCCCAGGCAGCTGTCACGTTAACACCTTGTAGTCCCCCAGGAAGAGTAGTGTGTGATCTGGGGTCAGTGAAGTAAAGTGTAGATGTGTTTGCTTTCATGTCAGGACTTGTTTGGGGTCAGACACTGAAATATGGACAGGGACAACCAGAGTACTGTTTTGAGGTTACACACTGGTTTAAGAATATATCATCATCATGTGTCACTAGAAAGCAGCTACCAATGTAATTTGTGTTTTCCCATTTTGTTTTTTTCAGTGATAATCATCCATTTTTTTCCTCCAACTCGTATTGGTGTATTGGCCAGGGGCCCCTATACTAATACTTTAGCTTACTTATACTGAACAGGCTTCACTGATAAAATTATTAAGGAAGTCAAACTTTGATTAATTGAGGTGATAGGACAGTAATTATGGTGATTAAGCTTATCAACAGGAATATGCCAAATGAACCATTCATCTCTGGGCTCTACGGGGGATGATTTAACATCGCAAATCTTTAGTGCAAGCAGGTGCAAGAAGAATGAGCTAAGACAGATTTAAGAGGGATTTATCATTACGACTGTCGATGTGGTTCTTGGGATCGAGGAGACCTGTTGAAGGAGGAGATGGAAAGAATAGCTGCCTCAAGTGGGGAGCGGTGGCGATGGAGAGCTCAGCGGTGGCCGCAGCATAGTGCTTCTGTCAAAGATGGAGTGTGATTAACAGCAACTGAAAACCGCTCATCTCGTCACTCACTCCCTCATACTAACTCACGCGTGCGCACACACAGAAAGAGAAAGCAGTCTATAGGGAATGAAACATCTTATTCTTTGATAAGAAAGGTCTTGGCATTTCGCAACAGTTGTCCTGATGTCCTCAATTCAGAGGCTTCTGGTCTCAGAGATTGTTTTCCCGTGGAAAACAAGGATAAAAAAAAAAAATGCAATCGCCTTCATTATACTGCGATTGACTATGCAACTGAGATCGGATCTCATCATATGACCTGCAACCCTATTGAGGTCATTACAGAAAATGGATGGTTGGATAGATCCTCAATGTGTGTATCAAGTACCATCTACCCTTTAACAAAACAAAACAGAAGATCATTTATATGTGTGTTTTGTGTGGGCGTGCGTGCGTGCGTGTGTGTGTGTGTGTGTGTGTGTGTGTGTGTGTGTGTGTGTGTGTGTGTGTGTGTGTGTGTGTGTGTGTGTGTGTGTGTGTGTGTGTGTGTGTGTGTGTGTGTGTGTGTGTGTGTGTGTGTGTGTGTGTGTGTGTGTGCAGGGCTAACTGGACAGTCAGAAATGCCAGGGTCTGCCCTGTCGAGCGTAACCCTGACAGCTGTGAAGAAGATACAAGTGGACAACTGATAATGCAAATGCCGAGAGCTTGCTGGCCTTTGGAACATTGGGCCTTGCTGTCTGATACAACTCACTTCAACAGAGGGGCGTGCACAGGGGAGACTGCCACACACAAACTCCTGTAGACAGCTCCCCTCTGTCTCACATACTTTTTCTAACCTGCAGCAACTCACAAACTATTTTGCTGTGTGGCTTCCTCTCAGTTGCGGCTTCCTGTTTCTTTCTGTTGCTCCGTCCATCTACACTAATGGATCACAGAAGACAAATGACAGCCCTTCGGCCAGTGCGTGTGCGTGCATGCGTGCGTGTTTACAGAATATACAAAGCAAGAGTGTGTTCACGTGTGTGAGTTGTGGTTTCAGCAGCCAGTCAAGGCGAGGTTGTCCAATTGACAACCACCCCTCTGGGCTCTGCGGGTGTGTGTACAGATGTGCAGTGTGAACAGCTATATATGTGACAGGCGGTACTGATGGAAGCTGTTGCCTATAGTTTCTTCTCTGTACTTTCTTAGCCAGTTAAATATGGATACTGATGACTTAATGGTTGGTATTTATCAATACAGTTAGTCATAGGCTTACAATATATGCATTGACAATAACAATCATTGATCAAATACTATGCTTCATGTGCAACAGCTGGATGGGTTTTGTTGTTGAGTACCGAGTCGGTTGAGTTCTGGGGTTCTACTGTGGTGTTATTGTTAAGAAAATTGACTTTCCCTTTACACTAAGCAAACTTAACAACCACATAGCTGTGCCTTAAAATGACACATTTTTCTCTTATTCTATGTGTAGTTTGAGCTCAAATGTCAATTGGCAGTGGGATTAACAACTTCAACAG
This sequence comes from Syngnathus acus, assembly GCF_901709675.1. NCBI lineage: Eukaryota > Metazoa > Chordata > Actinopteri > Syngnathiformes > Syngnathidae > Syngnathus > Syngnathus acus. The sequence goes on along the minus strand of NC_051092.1, from coordinate 8,617,682 downwards.
CAGAAAAACGCATGTAAACATTCAGTATGTTTTTCAGGAGATGCAGGGGGGAAACGGGCAGGAAAATTCTGAAAAAACTGGGAAGCAAAAAAAATCTAAATTATGGCAAAGGAAAATAGACAGAAGAAAGCAGTCATTCTGGATAGGCCTATGGAGAACTCCAGATGTAACAGGATTTCCCTGCAGAAACCAGTTTTAGTATGACAGTCAGATTACCATCACAGCCACGCCTACACATCCACACACACACGCCCAGACACACACACTTAAATGTGTCATCACACATCAGAAGTCACATCTCTAGGGAACTTTATCGCAGGTGTGCACACATTACACAAATGGAAAATCGTGCGGGAAATCACTCAAGCTTACCTTCCACCTGTTAAGCATTTCCTGATGCTGTGTAAATGCAACGTTGTATCAGTATCAAGGGAGACAAAGGAAATCGTACATTCTGAAGAATGTATATGAAGAGACATAAAACACAAACCATCAACAGTGCATGATCTAGTTGGATCATTTTCTGTGATGAGGCCACAATGACAAAAAAATCAAATATTACCTTTGCCTTAGTGGCATTATTGCCACCACCACTGACTTGCTGATATTTAATCAAATAACTGACCAGAAACTACTAAAATGGGTTCATAAAACAAACCCCCACCAATCCCCTCCTACACTCAGGAGTGAGCTAAGACACAGAGATAGAGCCTGACATTTTCCTCTGAATGAAAAAGCAAGAGGCAGCAGAAAGGGGGAAAACGGGGATTAATCAGAGATGGACCAATAGAATTAGAGGTCTGAGGGGAGAGAAAATGGATCAATACGCAGGGTCTAATAAAGGGAGGATTTATTGGCACACTGCCATAATGTGAAGCGTTGTCAATACAACAAGGGAAAGCAACAGTGAATGGAAGCAGTCAAGCTACATTCAGCACCAAGGAGAGCTCCAGTTGTCCGCTTCCCCAACCATCAGCAGCAGGAGGGCTTCTTAACCTTTCACCCTCTTTCAGAAAGAATATAACCCGGGTCAAGATCACATAACATTGCAGACAAGCGTCATTCTATAACATGCTTTTTGTTGTTGTTGATGCAACTGATTCATGCACTATATAAATGTATGAATGTTTGAAGGAATATCTGAATACATGTGAATGAAACCTAGGTTTGAAATGTTTAAACATTTTGTGCAAACCAGAAACTTCTAGACGATAAGATGACATGACAATGGCGTGCCAAACAAATTCTCCAGCGAGCAACGTTTTTCTTGAAAAGTCTGCTTGAAAATGAATTTTTGCCGATGTCAATCTAAGCCTGCTTGCAAGCCCTGTACAGGAATCTGAAATCTGATTGGTTAAAACCAAAAACTGCCATTACTCATGTGTCATGGGCCAGTATTTTTGGCATTGACAGCCTTGATAGCGTTGAGGCCGGCAGAGAAGGCCTCAAACTGTACGTATACATATACATATACATGAATTGTGTATAAAAATGAAAATGATAAACCGCTCCAATTTACAGGACTGTGAACACCTCACCCTTGTGCCTGACAAATCTGCAGGATATCCTGTCTTTCTCTCCTTTTTAAAATTCTTCCTCCCCCTTGCCCTGCTATGTGTGCCCCGGCTCTTGCCCGCCTGCCTCGCCCATCACACTCTGTCAGCTCATTAAACTTGACTTATCACATGGTGCAAAGCGGAAATTAAATCCTGGGCCCTGAATGTTCCTCCTTCCCCTCTAGCCCCGTTTTCTTGTTCTTCACCCCGAACACCGCCCCACAGCACCTACGTTACCATACGAGTGGAAATAAATTAGGCTAAAGCTTTTAACTAAAGAGAGGGGTAAAAGTTAATGCATGCGTCACAAGAATAATCAGGGTATTTTCAAGCAAGCAAATCCATGCTGCACAAGGAATCATGGTAGATTAAGGGACTGCATTTGCAAGTATTAACTGGGAATTATTGCATAAACTCTACTAATTCAACTTCACTGGGAGAGGAGGGGAGGTCTCCTAAAACTAACCAAAATATTACTAAAATATCGCAGGCACACAAGCAATACAACCGCATACATTTTATTTGTGCACACATACAAAATGACACAGATCTAAGACCGACTTGCTTCTGTGTCCTCCCGCTCATTCATATCTGACAAGCTTAAGCAGCAGTTAAGCATTTAGCTTTGTCTGGTTCTGGCTCTCTGCAGTGACGCATACTGCAGAATGGTAATGGCTCGTCAGCAGCCAATAGGATTAACAATGTGTTGCATTGTGGGTATTCTCACGCTTGGGAGGTAAAGTTCACTCTGGAGGGAAGACCTTGGTATTTAGTTTTTATTCAGCGTTAATGAATGGGTAATGGACAGATGACTAAGGAAAGTAAGTACAAGTAGAGGAGACAATGTGACGTCAATGACTTGATGATTTGTTGTTGTTCTGTATACATAAATACAGTAGAATTTATGTCATCTTTTAAGTGAAGACTGCTGCTTTGACCACAATTATAGCACATCTTCCTCATAGTTGAGTGGAGAAGAGTTTGGTTCCGGCTCCGGCCTTCCTGTGTGGAGTTTGCATGTTCTCCCCAAGCCTGTGTGGGTTTGGGTGACCAGTTCAGGGTGTACCTGGCCTACCGCCCAAAGACTGCTGGGATATTCTCAAGCACGCACGCCACTCTGGTGAGGATAAGAGGTTCAGATAATGGATGGATGGATGAATGGTTTCAATGAAGATGTGATTATTTTTTCCCTGTAAACACTGAATGCAATTCTACAGTCCTACTTATACATTCTGCGCAGAGACAACAACAAAGGATGTTTTTGTCAATAAGGACAAGTCGGTGTTGAGCATGTTCATCGTGTTTCTTCCCAAAATTGCCTTGCCAAAATCATGTTACTCATTTGCAGAAATCGGTTCAGACAGGAGGAGTGTTGTTTGGACAAAGTCAGAAAAAAAGAGAAAGAAAAGGCAAGCCTCTTTTGCACAGTGTTCCTGCACAACAGCCACAGCAGAGGCTAAACCTACACTAACACAAAAAATTGAACTGAATATCGCTTGAACTGCTTTCTGACTACCTTCTGAAATCTGTCTGGATCGATATTTATGCAACTAGTAGCAAGCAGTAGTTATTGCTTCAATGAACAAGTTTAAAAATTTTGACAAGGGCTGCCTTCTTCACGCCGCCTCTAGTGTCCTTAAAACTAACAACAATAAAAGCAACAACAGATTCACATCCTGGCTGCCTTAAATACAGCAGTCCATAAAGAAAAATTGGTGCTCTCTAGGGAGGAAAGAAAAATACAGACAGCATGTAGGAGTGATTTAATGGGAGTATGTGGGCAAGTGCCAGCACAAAAATAGAAAGAAAAAAAATCAAAAATATGTCTGAATGGATTACAGTCCAGAGGAGCGGGAGGTAGAGAGCAATAGATGAGTGTGACTGTACCCACAAATATTTCACGTTTTGAAAAGACATCAACACATATGCTTCTAGAACATGAAGACTCCGACTATTCGTTGTGGTAGTCCCTGTGTGACAGCCCCCCCCCTCCTCAACCCTCAAAGCACTGTAGCAGCAATTCTCATCTCCCTTCATTTCCCCTCCATCCAATCCAGCAGACCCCATTTTGAAAGTCGGATGCCTTCAAAGCTCAGTAATCTTTCTAGGGAAACAGCAGTGAGTGAGGCGGGAGGGGGAAATATGAAGTAAAGCCCCTCTTTTCTGTCAAAATAAAAAATAAAAGCTTTTCACTCTTCCTGGTTAGCACAGCTCTCATATTTACTTAGTGGGGGTGAGTCATCCTGCAGTAGAGGAGACTTTGCAATTCCACCAAAATATTACCATTATTTGCATTACTTATCGCGTGCAATTGAGAATGATAACAATCCTAATGCCCCCTGTTTACAGAAACAACGGAAGCAGCAAAATGCTGTCTGGGGGAGTTGCATGGATGTTGTGCAACTATGCCGTGACTTCCGTAAGCAAGACAGCTTTAGTTTTATAGCACATTTTATATTGAACGTGACTCAATGTGATTGACATAGTTACAAAACAATTAAAGGGAAACACATTTCAGACATTGAAAATAAAGAATATTTTAAGAGAAAAGTAGCGAAAATCTAAATGAATTTACTCAAATGTTTTCAAGAATATACAAAAAACACCTCACAAACATGGAGGACACGTTCAACTGAAAATGAAATGAATAGAGCGTGACTTTGGCCTAGTTTAAAAAGAAATTGGGGTTGGGGGAACTAATTAAAAACTATGTATAATAAATCAAATTTAACTCTTGGTGGTGTTACACTGCCGCCTGCCAGCCTTTGCTATCATTTAATACCTTTCCAATGCTAAGGGAGCATTTTTAAAACTTTGTACAAAAGCCTACTGTTCCATCTAGCTGAGGCCCAGTTGAATAAAAGAATTTTAAGCCCATGAAACAAGATCATAGTGATTATGAAATATTTAAGTAGAAAAAAAATCTACCCTGAGTAGCCCCACACAGGCAACCACAAGAGAGGTATTATGGAGTAGAGGTGTAGCTTAAAAGATTACATATAAAAAGCCCTTGAAATGAGTTTCCTTTATAGTGAGTGTAGGACAAAAAGGTGGAACACAAATAGTCAGGAAGCACAGAAAACGCTCAGGCCCAGGGGGAATATCTGCACATATTACAAAGTGAGATGCTGCTTAAAAAGTGGACCATGATGGTGTGGCCAGGAGAGATAATTCTTTTTAAGAACACCAGGTAGTTAAACTGATAGGAGGTGAAGAGGGATTTTATTTTGTTATTTTTGATCTACTGTATATTTTCTTGTGATTGGAGGGGATCAAGTATCAATGTCAACTAATACATATTTCAACCATATCGCCCAGCCTTAATAACAGATGGATCATGTTCTGACGCCCCCAAGAAATGTGATCAGACCCAGCTACTATCGGATCTCCATCTTATAGCAAGGAATCTTGAAATCAGCTATAAAATTTATATACCACTGCGTTTTATGAGAGAGAGAGAGAGAAATGCTACCTGATGTATTCCTATAAAAAATGACTTTAAGGACAAACGAGTTTCCCACCCGTTCATTTCTCGGTTTCTGCCAGTGCTATCCACACACACTTAAACATTACAGACGCGAGAATATATACACAAACTCAATAAAGTCAGCAGCATAAAGAACTGCCATTGACTTGTTACCTTGGCAATAACCAAGGAGTCAACAAGATGTACTGGGTGACTGGTCCGATTCACACACCATGAATGTACAAGGCAATTCGGGATATAAAAGCCATTATTGTTGTCATGGTTGTAGAAATAAATAATTTAGTGCACTCACAACCACATCTGTATAACCTCGTCCATCCAATACATGAGCTGCGTCGTAGAACACCATTTATTGTCGTTGTTACTAGTTATGGCGAAAGATTTATGTCAAAATTGAGGAATATGGCCTTTCAACACGTGAATATTTGAGAGGTGTGTGTGTGTATGTGTGCGTGTATAATCTCTTAAAACGGCGCGATATTTGTGTCAAAAATGAATGCGTGTGTTTGCTGATCCACAAACGCATATTTGATGATTCAAACGCAGAATTGAATATTTACAAATGATGAATGCGTGCTCAACAATATAAAAACACGTAAAAATCTCAAATATATTCTCTCCTTATAGTTTGTGGTAGTGGTAAAACTGCATATTATTTTATCGTGAGTTGTATGTAGTGAGTTGAGGCTGCAACTAATTTACATTTTAAGATTTTAATTCAGCTAAAAAAAATTAATTAGCACTGATATGATAATTGACTAGTTGCAGATTAATCAATTCACCCCTATAGTGAATAGAAAATTAATGAAACTCCTTAACTTCAACTGCCGTAAGTCCAATTCTGTATGACCTTGAAATTTCCTTCCCATAATACTCCGAATCTGGCTCCTTGTCTTTTCCGCTGTGCCTTTTATCCTTGCCCGTTCTGTCCTCTCTTTTTTTACTCCTCCTCTGTATAAACCACTATGGATTAAGGTGTTGTAATGTGCTGTGCTGGAGGCGTCATTTTGAACACACACTTGGACAAATCCCACCTCAGTGGAATCATGACGAGGGCTGAGAAACCTAAATCCTCTGCTTTGAGTTTTCACACACAAACACAGACACACATACACATTACAAACAAGCCACAAAAGGAAAAACAAGATGTAAAAAATAGGAGATGAATGAGTTGAGCATCCAGCAGTGAAGAAAACGAAATGGCCTATGGAGACTCACATATTGAGGGTGTAAATATGTCCCTGATCGTTACTATGTAGGCACAGCTTTGTTGAATTATATACATTAAGGAAACCAATAAACAGAACAAGATAGTTGTGATTAAATGAATTAAAGTATTAATTAATCAAATTATTAATTAAAACAGATCCCCATCTAGTAACACAGATATGTCTGTAAACAAACACCATGCACAGTTTAGAGTGCATTCACGTCAGAATTGCAATAAGTGATTATGATAACAAAAATAGAACAAAGTATTGTTTGGAGGAAAATATTGTCTTCCCACAAACTACAATATACAGTATGAGCTGTTCTTACAGGGCTGCATTTGGCCTGAGCCTCTCGCTGCACACTTTGCATACGCAAGCAGGTGGTCTTCTGCACACATCAATTGATGCTGTTTAATTAAATTGAATGGGGAAAAACTGCGCTTCACTGTTTATCTCTTATCTCTCAAAACTTCCCAAAATACACTCACCTGTGCCTATCCTGAATATAAAAATGATAGGATACAGACACAAACCCTGCAAACATGTATTTTTGCACATGCACACACACACACACTCACAGACACACGCACGCACACACACACACACACACACACACACACACACACACACACACACACACACACACACACACACACACACACACACACACACACACACACACACACACACACACACACACACACACACACACACACACACACACACACACACACACACACACACACACACACACACACACACACACACACACACACACGCATGCATGCATACATACGATGCCCTGCAGACCTGTCATTCTAAGGTAATTACCTGGCCTCACTAACTGTCAGGGTTACAGCAGCTATAGACCCAGGGGCTTCGGAGTTGTTACCCTATATTTGCAAACACACACACACACACACACATCAATGCAGCATGTGTCCAGGAAGGCACAATAAATATGAATGTTGGTCAGGTCCACTGACTCTACCCATTTTTAATTTCTTTCTCTTCTCCCGGGGGGGAATCCTAATGTAGCTGCACACAGCTAATAAAGAAAGGAGCAAGAAGGAGGCAAACCAATTGAAGTGCATCCACCCCCACTCCCATTGACCTCCATGTTCTACCTCGGACCTTGATCACAAATCCAGAGTGGGTGTTCATAGAAGAACACTAGTATAACGCCATTAGTTCATACAACAAGCTGACATTTTAGTTCCTAGATGATAAAACGCTCAATTCCTCACAATAGCATAAATACATTGACACCAACATATCAGCTGCTGAAGGTTTATTTGAATGCTTTGTGGTAAGTAAACACTGGATGCAAACCTTTAAATGGACAAGGTTATATTTTTAACTCACAGATGTGATGGAGCTGTTAAGCATGTCCTAAACCAGTCAGCACTTCCCATTATATACTGGATAAATGGGGACAAGCCAAGGGGAGGAGGTGCGGACTGTGACCTTGAGAGTGTGCGTGCGTGCGTGCGTGCGTGCGTGCGTGCGTGCGTGCGTGAGACAATTACCACTGTTGGATGACAATGGCCCACTTCCAAAATGAGAATAAAGGAGGGGGGGGTTGCTTTTAACGTGGTTGAATGCAATGCCTTCCAGGTTGCTGGTCAACTTCCAAAATATTTGCTTCAATTAAGGAACAATTTTTTTCCTACTGGGAATAATGAAAGTAAAAGTAATCAGTTACAAACTACTGTCACGATAAATCACTTTTAAATTGCACAGGCAATATTTTATGAAAGAATTTCATGTTTGTCCACTAAGCCATTTTGCACTCAGCTTTTTTGCCATCATTCTTTGCTGTGTTCTTTTCAGTTAGTACAAAAAATATGCTCACAGTTCTGTTTTTTTCCTATACTCCTTGAGCTGCAGTCCGACTAGATGTGCTGAGAAATCAAGTTATTGCAGTTCAAATTCCTGCTACTTTCTCCTCAGTCGTCTAAATCACAGAATGGCCTAAACATCTGTAAGACAGGCAAAGCCTAACCAAGCGGGTAATGCTAAGAGTAATCAGGAAAGGAGAAAAAGAATGAAGAAACCTTGGAGACTTTTGCATCAGTAATGTTCAGATGTGGATGAATGAGAAAACACATGAGAACTAATTAAGGTTTCACTTTCACACTTGGTCACCAATACGCACAATCATAAAAGTCCCTGTGCAGCTTTCACAGGCATATTAACATGTAAATTGCACATGAAGTCTGTGCTGCACTCACAGGTCCAGAAGGTCTCGTCTGCAATATTCTGCTGATGCTGCCTATATGAAAGCTGAGGGATGTGAATTTGTCAGCACAGCTCAAAATCAAACAGCAACGGCGTTGAAATATGTCAACATTACATCAGACAGGTAAAAACAAATATTTGCTTCAAGGCAACTATTCTGCAGCATACACAGAGCTCCTATTTCCTTACACAGACATGCTGTTACCAAGCAGTTAGAAGGTAATGGGGAAGCACTCATCCGATTTGGTCCTCACAGAGCTGCGAGCCAATCTGAAAGAGGTGCAAAACATTGACACTCTAATGAGAGGAAATTAGAAAGTCAGGCTTTCGTCTTCCAGCGCACGCTCAATACAAACTGGAGTGTCAAATACTACGTCTGATTGAATACAGTGGAATCCCCAAAATCAAACACCACAAGTCTTCCAACAAAATCTTCAAAAATTTTACTTCATCATGTATCATGTAAGACACGCAGGAAAATCCTGTGTGGAGGTGAAAGATTTTCACTTAGCAGTCAATAAAGCTTTTGGAATTCTGAGAATAAATGAATTCATTTCAGTAATGCCATTTCCTCTGAAATAATTAGCAATTTGGAAGAAAAGTGACGGAGGACATGTTCAACGTTCAAAGCCACGCTTGACATGAGAGCTTGCATTGAAAGGAACGGGAGATGAAGTGCACTACTGATGCAAAAAATACATTTAAAAAAAAAAAAGAACCCTTTTGGAATGATAAGCCACTTCTTGTATTAAGGTGCAAATAGGTTTTGGCCTCCACCTGGCGCTTTTTTATGCCTGTATCATCTATGAGCCCTGCTCAAAATTGCATGAGGTCCATCTAAGAGTAAAGCACCTTTCTCTCAACCACCTGTACACAGTAACCCTCTCGCTGCATCCCTCAGTAAATCCATCTTAAATCCAATCTATATTCACAAGAGAAATGCCAAAGGAAATGAGAAGGACTGAACAAATATGTAAATATTCAGCTCTGCAGGTCAGTGGCCATCTTGTTGTCCTTTCATGCTCTTTACAAGTTGTCATACATTTCTTAGCACTGACTCACAGTGACCCCCGGTGACCTTTTCACACACGCGTCTTCACACACAATGCATTTGCCCCAACATGACAGACTATCATCAATGACACTTAATTGGTTTACATTTCTTTCAAGTTGGAGACACGGCTGTATTCAGTGATGCAAACACAATCCTCTCTTGTTCTTGGCCAGCTCAAGCTTAAAAAAAAAAAGACATTTACATGTTTCTTATCTTTAAAGGGAAAGAAATTAATTTCCTCCGGAGTGTGATTGACAGTCTTGTCTTTTCCTTCTTTTTTTCTGACATGGTCCCCCTCAGGGGAAAATGGTCTTGAAAATAAAGTCAAATTAGAATCTTAGTTCCTATTCTTTCTCTTCCTCTCATTGCATTCTATACACACCTTTGGGGTATCGAGTACCATACAACAAAGAATTTGGACATTCAGAAAACACAACAGCTCCTCTGTGACTCACGTGACATCATTCTGACCCTGTCAGTAACAAACATTCCGAATGGGTCAAGTGCCGTGTGGCACATCAAGCAGGATGATAGGTGGATTGTGGCAATCAATGGCTTTTGACAGCAGAATAATAATGACTGTTGAATAAACCATATGACATGACATTAGCATGCACTTTGGTGTAAAGAGGCGTCTCGTTAAAAAAGGATAGGCTGCTTTTACACTAAAGTGGGTGTTTTTGCCTCAGCAAATGCATAAAAGAACATTTATATATTCAATAAGGCATGAAGTTCATCAAAAATGTCTAATACGTAGATAGCAGGATGGACACTGAGTGATGAGTACCCATCTTGTTCCGGTATTTCATGCCCGTTCCTCTCCTCATTTCAAATCGTTCAGAAGGTTCTATGTTTTCTTGCACTGTTCTAGCCTCTGGTCGCAAGTAAGATGCGTATAAATTAGAAGAGAGAGAAGGTCTTTTATAATGATCAAAGAAAGGCTCAGCCTCCTAACGGTACCTGCTGAGCTGCTTCTGAAAGCACAGTCATTTCCCTCTTGAAGGCTTGTTTAGTGTAACATCAGGGCAGAATGCTGCCAGTAATGTACAAGTGCTCCCAAGAATATAACATGTCCCTGTGATGTTATGCAATTTTCACCAATTCTCTGTAAAAGCCATTTAAAATCCCTTTTCCAGGTAATAACATTAAATGGCAGTCCGACAAAAGACAACCCTAGAGGACTGGATATCTCATAGATTTCCAATATCCATCTATCTCTTGATCTATCTATCCATCTATTGTTTTTTTCTGATGGGAGGGCCATCCTTATTTCATGGAAAGATTTCTTCCATGCATGTGTTTACTGATTGGCTTTGGCAAGAAACACAAAACGTTGGCCTAATGGAAACGTAAATGCTAAAAGTACGATACCAAAGAAACCTCATAGACAAATTCCGTCGCTATATGGTTCACAAATGTGTGCTGCGCAAGTATTTTGTTGGGGGGTGGGGGCATTTTTCTGTTTCGTTTTGAATCCAAGCTTTATGACACTCCACATCTCATGATCGATATGGGAGGCAGTGATAAAGCTGGATGGGGCATGGCAGGTTAGGGAGCTACCAAGGGGACACAGCATAGCCCTTTCAGGTGTGTTATTATTGCCTTTAAGGAAATGGCGCTTGCCGCCCTACAACAATGCTCAAAGAATGAGTGAGTGGAACAATGAAAAGAGAGGCTGCAGGGCCCATTAAGTTAAGAGACTTGTATTTTCTTACAGGAGGTCAACTGTGGTACTAAAAGGGATTTGTTTTCTGCTACCTGATTATGCCTTGCCAGCATACAACAAGTACTGCGGCCCCCTGAGAGACACGGGGAACAGACGTGCCGTCATTATTAGCCTTCAATTTCCTTTAGTGGATGATGCACAGGTTGAGAGCCCTTTTCATTCCCTATTATCACTTTGGTTATCCCTCCATTGAGGCATGAACACATCAGGATGCTCGACTGAATGTGAAGAACTAATTAAGCGAGGGAGTTGTCAAGGTATGAACGAAGCCTGAGAAAAATAATCAGAAACGTGTTCGGGGTTTGTCGTAGAGTTTACAGACGCAATTGTAAGATGCGCTTCACAGGAGCAGTGATGGGGAGTGACATGCACTATATTGGACAATGAAGCATAAATGGGTGTAGTGGAATCTCTAATATCAGCTGGAGCAGAAAACATGGCTATGGCGCCGACAAAATGATTGGCTTGCAAAACCGAATAATGGGAGCATCACACGCTTGAAGGAAGAGACTGAAAATTCATTCAGAGATACGGTGAAATCATCATAACGTTAGACAAACAGATTTGAGAAGTGCACCGGCTGCTCTTGTTTATTGCACTTGTATGTGTACCAGATTGAGCTTTTGTCATGGAAACTTGGATACAGAAATTCCACTGACTGAGTCCAAAGAAAGTTGCTCAAATTACTTTAAGTGGTCAGGTCAGACTCTACTTCATTTAAAAACTGTGCACTGACTATAAAAGAGGATAAAGTGAAGAAATAATTTCAGAGTGTTTCGTAAGGATTGACTTGCGGCTAAAAGTGCAATGGGGCCCGAAGGAAACGTGTGTCCTTGTTCATGAACGTGTGTGGGTGCGCGAGTGCGAAAATAGAATTGTCGCCTTTCCCACAGGCATGAAAGGACAGAGGAAATAGTGTGGTAGCAAAACAGCTATCAGGTGGAAATCCATCTACTTTCCAGTGCTTATCACAGTCAGAGCCAAGATTCGGAATCATTTATTGTGAGGCGGATATGCAAGAGCAATAAATAAAGTGTAAACTATTTTTTGACAGCATCGTGTAAACCCAAGCATTAGTTTGGAGGCCAAATTTATGATACAGCTCACACACTGAATCTTCAACTGCACCTTTTGTACAACAAATGCATGTGCGCTCCTCTGGTCATCACTGTGATTCCCATGCATTGACTTGAGTGCAGGGATTCACTGGAAAGTAATCTAAAATCACCAACACCCAGTCAACTGTGATAGGCTCACCTATATATTCCAATTGTGAGCGAGATAAGTGGGAGAAAAAAGTTTTTCATCTGACATATATTGGACACAACGGTGGACTGCGGAGAGCTTATAATACTTAGCCCATTCAACAACAAAACATACACACGAGCAGCGTGTATGAAAATGAATCAGTCTTCCAAAGAATACAGCTTCAACTGATTTCTAAATACCCTAGAGCGTAATTGTGAATATTACAGAAAGTTACTTAATACTTAATCAAACAGCAAACAGACTCTTATCCATATGACCTTTACAAGGCTTAATCACAACAGACATGTATAATCCCAATCAGGACCGCGGAGAAATAGTCACCAATATTTATGGCATCTGATCACAGGATGTAAAATGAGCAAAATGCTGCAGCTAGGCATCGTAGAAAGTATTTAAAGATGATAACAGCAAGATCGATACACTGAGCAGCAGGGAAGTTTACAAGAGTTATTGTAAATGACGCCTGTGTCTAAAGATGTGGGATTATGTACGACAACGCAGAGTGCCCCAATCGGCTTTTTGTTCTTTGCCTGCTATGAGTCAAGCCTGTGTGACGGTTAAGACAAGGGGAGCCTTTGTGAGCAAATATGCGTGCGCGTGCGAGGCCATTGTGTGGCATAAACAACAGGCTGGGGTAACCTGGATTAATGCATCATTTGGACAGGAGGGCACAGTTGGGAAGGAGACCAGATCAACACATCCAGGACAAAGAAGGGGGAGAGGCAGCGAAATATAAACAAATTATGTAGCGCAGACCCACAAGGTGGAAAATGAATGTGAAAAGCAAAAATACATGCAGGAGATAGAAATGAGCACATTGAGAGAGAAACTAGGAAATGTTGAAAAAAACATTGGCGAGTCTTGTTGCAAACGCCCCGCCTCCAAAAAATAAACACAAAGGATTGGGCAAATAAATACGTATATTTAGAGATAAGTAATTTGTTGTTTCACTTTCCCAGACAAAGCTGGGAAAAAGACTAACGACAGCAAATACACAGCCGCTTCCAGTACACACAAACACGCGTGCACACACATGCATGCATCCATAAAACTTCCGCTATTGCAGCATTTCTTCAGGGTCAATGGAGCCATTATCATTTAAATCTTGCTGTGGCAGCCAGATGTAAAATGTCACATTAATGCATTGGGGTGGGGAAAATTTCTGAATATTAAATGCATTGCGATTCAGACGTGGGCGGCTCGGTGACGCACTGGCTCGCACGTCCGCCTCACAGTTAGGAGGGTGCGGGTTCAATTCCACCTCCAGCCCTGTGTGGAGTTTGCATGTTCTCCCCGTGTCCGCGTGGGTTTTCTCCGGGCACTCCGGTTTCCTCCCACATCCCAAAAACATGCTTGGTAGGCCGATTGAGCACTCTAAATTGCGTCTAGGAGTGAGTGCACTCATTCCCATTAGTTTGATCAAATGTAATGCAAACAGATGCATCTATGAAAAATACACTTTTTAAAAGTTGCAAGTGATAAATATGAAAAAAATAGAAATGCGTGTCGCGAAAAAGTGCATCATTATAAATAAAGATGCATCAATCATCGTTTTATAATCATATCGTAGCCCCTGAATCAGAATTGCATTTGAATTGTGAGGGGCCAAAAGAATCCCATCCCTATTAATACACACACTTGTGAAACTTGTATGCATGTTAGACTCAATATTGTCTCACACACGGACAAACACGTGCACACAAACAACAGAATGCGGACGAGTGGCGATCCCGACACTTCTGGCGGCTCCCAAACCCATGTTCTCCATCACTGACGTCACATACAGAGACCTCTTGACAAGTTCACCATCCCTCGACCAGCTCCCGCTTTAATGGCACAAGTACACAATCGAGTACACGATTGAATAAAAGGCACACATACGCACAAACACAAGCACACACACGTTTCTTTCCTATCTTAAAGCTTCAATCAGCAGAGGCCGATGAGATCAAACTGACCTCCTGTCTATCCTGCTGCTGCTCTCTGCTTGTCACTCACACACACACACACACACACACACACACACACACACACACACACACACACACACACACACACACACACAGTGCATCACAAATCATCTGCCCTGCCAATCACCCATAGCAACACCACACCCTCACCATCCAATCTATTTTTTTGTGACTCCTTTTTATACTTTGATGGCTGTGTCGCTCCAATCAGATTATTTTCCATTGACATCATATCTCATTCTCTAATACAATCATGAGGTCCAGTGGCACATGTGAAGAAGTAGATGCAGAAGGAGATGAGAAACAAATGTTGCACTTCATGAGAAAGTGTGATTTACCGTAAGAAACAGGGACAAAACTATTGGTGACTAAAATTGTAACCATATCAGTTTCAATTTGAAGCAGAGAGGATGAAATCAAAATACGGTCTTCATTCTCGACCAGATCATTGTTCTTACTGACCTTTGAGCATTTTTTAATCATGCTAAACCTGTACAAAGGAAACTTGATATTTGAGCCCTCGTGGTAGCACTGAGTGTTACGCCCTTATGATAAAAGTTTCCGTTTATTTTCACAGTAATCAGATTTTTTATTCTATTCACTGGTATTGCTGTAGGTACACGCCCATCCCTAAAGAAAATGTTAACAAAATCAAATCCTACATGTTTGACCTGCAGTTAAAATTATTCAGTTATTTTCCTACCACACCTCTCTCTTTTTTTTTTTTTTTTACATACTGAACAAAGCAAATGATCTCACGCTGGTTGATTGTCTGACCTACATTGACGAGGGAAACTTGCAGTGAGTGAAATAAATCTTTCCTGACAACGGTCCTGGATTTTCTTTTTCCTGACACCCCCCACTCCCAAAAAAAACATCCCAAAACAGGTAAAAACCAAACTAAACGCTCCACTTTCCCATAGCTAGGCCCTCCTACCGATGTATAGTCTGTGTGTCTATTTCATAAGAGCAAGAGAGATTTCTGTCTTTTACGCTTTGCAAACTTTTCAGCTCCAAAGCAATTCATTCCAGCACAGTGAACTCCTCCTCTAGTGCCGTTTCCTCCTCACTTCTGCTTTAGCTCACTTCACATTTCAATCAAATGTTAACTTCTACTGTGTCACGGATGGACAGACACTTCACTTAGCCTGTACTACTAGCAAATCCTAAAGTAGACTTTAAATGCCATGTCCTTGTTTTGACAGGAATCAACTCACTAAGAGTCACAGCAATTGTTCAGCACATGCACACACTGGACCTGATACCTGGTGCCTGCCACCCCAAGCAGATTCAGAAACAAATGCTGCAAAAGATTCAAAGAGTGTATCTGTCAACGGACATGACTCAGCAATAGCAAGAAGAGCACAAGGTTGTTGGTCTCACAATAAATCTGTATTTTTCATGGTTGTTGCTCACTGACAGCATTGTCTCAATGCACACATAGTTGCAGTGTGTGAATTATTGACCTCAAGCCATGACCTGAGCTGAGCCATCTTAAGCAACACCCTGATCTTTAATATCTGGGTCCACACCGTGAAAACTTGCCTGGGTGTGGTTTTAAACTCAGCAGATTGTACAATACAGTACATACATCATGACAAGTACTCTACATTCATACTGCGCATTGGCATAGGCTACACGCCGTGTGCGCATTTACACAGACGTGGCAATCCCCAGGTGTGCTCGCTCGCACAAGTGCTTGAACGTGAGCATGCATGAGGAGTGTCAGTTTGAGGAGCACACAGGGGCCACTCAGGAAGACGAGCCTGAGGCGAACGCTCGAGAACCGGCCTGAAGCGGCTATCAGTCCTGATACGGAGCAGCGTTCAGTCTTAAGAAGCCCAGGGTAGTGCACGTACACACAGAGGCATTCACACTCACTCACTCTCTCTCGCTCTCATACACACAGGTCTGGCATATGTGACGGGGTGCATGCAGATCAAAGTTGAAAGTGTACCTAGCTGAGTCCAATTGATGTTTTAAACATAGTAATTCCATTCCCCCAAAAGGGTGGGCTGTTAATGGTGGATTACTGTTAACCTTTCAATTCTTCCTTTCTCTACTTAATGAAATTTGTTGAAATTCGAATGAATTTAACACAAGTTCTTCTTGTAGTTTTCTAGCCTTGTTAGTCATGATAATTAAAAGAGGGTAAGAAGGAGTTCACGACCATGTTGCCTGGCAAATAAAAAAGATCCAACCTTCTCAGAGTATTGGATTGATTTGTCGGCGAAAACATTTCGCCTCTTCTCTGCGTAGGCTTCAGAAATTCATGCAGCAAAGTTTGGTTCGGATTGCACCAGCAAGTTAAGCCCCTATCCCACTGAGCGGCGAACAATTGGGTTTTCAAAGGCCGCGAATGTTCCATTCACGTCAAGGTTCGTTCAAGGTCGCAGATGTATCCAAAATGTATGCCAGACCTTCGACGACAGATTTTGGGATTTTTCCTTGTCAAACGGAAGTTTTGAACATGTTCAAAATTCCCTTGCAACATAAGAACAGGGGAACGTCTGGCGACCGCTTGCCGAGTTTTTGCGACCTTGAATGCACCTAGACGAGAACGCAACATTCGCTGCCTTTGAAAATTGTTCAGTGTGATATAAAGGCTTTAGAATGGCAAAATTAACCATTTTTGCTCCAAAACAGAAGCATGCCCCAACCACAAATGGTATCATTGAGACCAAGCGAGAGAGCAAGCGAGACAGAGGCGAGAGAGAAAAAGAGAAAAAGGTGAAGCAGCACTGCCTATTTAGAAAGGTAAATTGTGCCATGGTTCTGATTCTTGCCAGCCATGGGGGCTCTGTCACGTCAGGGGTTCGCGAATCTCATAGGAACTGTAGTAAAAATATAAATAAAGAAAAAAATATTGGTTCGGTTGCATTATAGTGACCATAATGAATGCCCAAAAGAAATGCAGGCTACACTATTTGTCACACTTTTGTTCCTGAGTGTGCACGTGTAAAGCGGAGTGCATTTCTGTTCGAGCATGTCCCCCCCCTACTTCAAATGCGCATCTTTTGCTTGACTGCCTCAGATTCCTAATCAAGTCGTGTGAGCCCATGACACCGACCCCCCCCCCCCCCCCCATCCCCACACTGGTGGTACTACATCTTAGGTATGCATGTTGTGTATACATAAATAAGAAATGAACTCAAAGCAGACACTCACGGCCGACAAGCGTCATCCCAAGTGTAACAGTGAGGGGCAAAAGCTGGTGAATGCTTGTTTCCCAGGAGAACGCTCACAGACAAGCTGTAGTCGGAACTAACCTTAGTGTAACCTTTGCTGCAACAATGTCTTTACAGGTTCCCTGCTGCTCGGCCCTTTGTTCTAGACCACACTTGATATGACTGCAGTCTTAACACTTCATCACGCATCCTGGATTAGTTTAACTTGTTTAACTAGTTTATATTCAAGCACTACTATGAACATCAAGAAAATGCTTTAGTATCCATCATTTGATGCCTGTATGTTATAAATTCTGTGTTGATATTTGGAAGGCCATGAGTCAGTCAGAACTGATGGTGTGCTTGTGCGATCGATCACTAGGACGAGTCTACAAATAAAAACTGATATCAAAAGACTAAATAACTCAAACCCAGTAATCCTGAGTGTCTTCCTGCACCTCAAAATGGAAATAAAAAACATTTTCAAATTCAACAAAATGCTACGTTTTCAATACAGACCTTAAAATGCATAATAAACTCATTGACGTGACCAAAAACTCAATCACATCCTACATAAGAAAACAGTCGATTAGAAATCAACAGTATGCTTACACAACCAATTGTTTCTCATTAAAAACATTGCCCTGCAATCAATATGCCCTATGCACAGTTACAATACACCAACAAAACACTAGTCTGTGGTACAGATTCTAAGGCAAAGAATACACTGGACTACAATATTGCTTTTCTATCTTCAAATTACGCAAAGTGCTTTTAAGACATTTAGTCATTCACTGACTGATGATGGTGTATGCTGGAAAGAAAATTGAAATGGAACTCAAACACTGACTGCACAGCTTTGAGGATGTCTAAGTATCTATTAAGGCTGTAACCATGCACCAAAGTTGAGATTCGATTTGTACGTCAATTTCTGACCCACGGTTCAATACACATTTTTTATATGTAAATAAATCAATATAATGAATATATTTTTACATATAAAGTAATGGAATTGTTACAAATAGATACCACATGACTTTTTATTTACTTATTTATGACAGAATTATAGATCTTCTATTTATAATACGTATGTATTTTATTAATGCTGGATACATTTGTCAGAGTAGTCTGCTCATGTTTTCTTCCATGCCCCACTGAATCTGATTACAGAATGGTCTCATCGAAGGTGCATAAACATTTTAGACTTGACTCAGAGAAGTTTTTAAGCAATCCAATGAAAAGAAAAAGTTATTGAGTAAACGGCATCAGAATGCAAAATATAAAATATGTGATGTATAACACGTGACTTAAAATATTTATTTTAAATCGACATATTACTAAAACCTATTTGATCACTGCAGTCACTCAGTGGTTAATGGAAGCCTGTGCTAACAGTATAATTAGTTGCCTTTATTGTCTTACGTTTCAACTTTATGGGAGAAGGAGTGGAAGATTTGAAGCCGTTGTTCGCCTCACTACCTGTTAAGAGTCCGACGAGCAGGAAGAGGCTAAAAAAAAGTAACTCAGAGAATCACGGTCAATATAAGTGAAATGACCAGTGATAAGTTAACTATTTCCCATAACAACCGAGAGGCACATTTTGTTGTGGTTAATACCAGTATGAAGACCGAACACCGTGAAATATATTTCGCCCCTGTAATAGCCCCCTACCATAAGGAGACTCTTAATTTCAGCTTGTCAAGAGTTACTCAATCACATACACACACGCATACACGCACACACAACCATGTTAGGGCACTGGGACAAGTCAAGGTGACCACACAAGGTGATGGGAGGGTCACCATGCCAACAGGGCTGACTGATGTCACTGTGTGTGCCTACGTGCGTAGATGCTTATCTGACAATTCATTAGTCCTCCCTGGCACCATACCGCTGCCCTCCCACTTCTTGACGATCCGTTTGTCTTCTTTCCGCACTTCAAATTTTAGCAGCACAACCACATGTTCTATTTTTAAAACCCATGTTGTCAACATGGGATTCTACCTCCATTCTGTAAATTCAATAGTCTTGTTAGTAATCAATATTGATATCATTTATAGAGATGCATAGAGTATAACAACAGTTTGCACATGTATCAAGAGAAGATTTTGTCATTTAGCTTACATAACTCAAAAAGCAGCCATCTGCTTCACCCTGGGCCTGGGGTCAGTAGTGAGCCCTAAAAGACCGCATTGTTGGTGCGTGCGTGTAAGGGCACCGCATGTGTGCAATCACATGTGTATTTCTAATCTTCTAGCATTTTTCTGCAAGTTGGTAATCTCGCTAGTCCGAGCCATGGGGAGATTTAATCCCAGCAGCTAACCTGAATCGTTTTCTATGACGTTATCTATCCAGCTATTCTTTTCCCGTTGGTACTCACACTGGCTGCCCTTACCCTAACAAGGGTTAGCTTTGTTTTAGTTTGGGAGGGAGGTACGTCTAAAATTTTGCGCCTGACGTGCACATTTACAGTGATCAGCCGAGACACATTACTTCTTTAGAAAAATACTTGTGATGTGATTTAGAAAAATACTTTTGATGTGACCAGGAGGAGAAGAAGTTTGTGTGGGGTTAGTTTTAAAAAGCGCTGTCATTTGTATGCTGGACTGAAAATAATCGCACCTTACATTGTTAAGTGTTCCTTTTGGAAAGTTTACCACACAGACAATATATATGTGTACATACAGTGAAATCCCGACCTACGAACGCCTTTACTTGACTTGATGAATATTTCGCAATACAAACCGGAACCTCAAGATTTGTTTTTGCCTCCACTTACGAACCAAATTTGACATCCGAACCTATGAGTGATTCTCAGAGTGTGTCACGTGTCGTTGTGATGTGTGTGTGTGTGCGTGTCTCTACCCTTCGCTCGGCCACTTCTTGTGTTCGCTCGGCGTGCGTTAGCATATTGACAAGTTCATCTGTAGTTCATCCGGAGTTTTGTAACTTGTACTTTGCAGCCCGCAGCCAAACACCTCATGAGGAAAGCATGTTAAGAAGCTTCAAAACAATGACTTCAATATGACATTTGAAGAAAAAACACTTGGTGGAACATGGTGAGTTTTAGAGAGACACGGCAGAGACATTTAAAAAAAGACCAACAAAACGGCAACCGCCAAAAAGCAGTTCACGTGGCCCACACTGGGCAATACGCGCCCGTATGAGTGTGACAGTCAGAAGGCTAAATGCATGACCCGAAAAATAATTGAATTCCAGCCATTCTCAGTAGTGGGAGACACCTGGTTGCCCCACCTGCTCTCTCATTTGAAACTCTGCTATGTGCAACCTGGTTGCAAATAGTTCACAGATGCACAGGTTCCGATATTAAGCCTTTCTGAATGGTGGCCCATGAGCCAGCTTGTATTGGCTCTGTCAGAAGTGGTCTCTAACAAATTCATGATATAAGTCATTATTTAATATTTAGCATCATTTTACTGGATGATGACATTCAAGGCATAGCACTAAAATCAAATTATTATTATTGCTGCAAAGGATAAATCAATCGACCATAATAAAATATTTTCTTTCTGACAATCCAAAAATACACAATATAATTTCTTTTGGTTTTGAAACGTCAGCGGTTCCTTAACAAATCCAATACTTTGGAATGTCATACCTGACAATTGTAAACACCTGTCCAGCCAAATTTATCACTATAAGTGAAAGGGAGAGTTAGCAGTCAAAGAGAAAGAAAGGTCTTTTTGAGCACCTCATGCAATAATGTTCCGACATCATGTCCAAGGAGGACCAAGTTATTAATAAGACACAGGTTGCCTGAGAAATGAAGGGTGAAGAAACGCAACAAGAACGGGGTAAGGCAATTGAAGAACGGGTACTTCATTTTATTAACTTCAAGCAATTAGTGAGGATATAGTGAAGAGCAAAGCCAGAGAGGGAGGCATGCTCAGTGGTGATCTTATTAGAAAGAGACAGCAGGAATACAGAGACGGGAGACAAGACAATTAGAAGGGTGACACTGGAAGCTGTGTGGAGAAAAGTAAAAGTGAAAGGCATGGCAGGGCATGCGAGGGGGGGAGCGGGCGAAAAGGGGAGAAGTTGAGCAGAAAATAAGTCTCTTTGATAACGAATGACTTTAATAAAAACTCATTATAAGGAGCCACTCACCTAAGAAGGCTCACCAAAGGACAGAATTTTAGATAGGGATTCAGCTCATATAAAGGCAAGCTTGGGAAATTCGAGGAAGCCCCTTTAAAGCAGAGAACCAGGTGATTCATAGATACAAATAAGCATTTGATAAGACATTTGTAACCATTGAGGCAATTTAAAAGTTATTTAAAACTGTTAATACTGCAATTACTAAAGTTGCTTAGCTTTTAATTAACCTCATTTTCATTACAGGCTGAATGAATGAAGTGCCAGTCGTTATTTGGATGATGAGAATAACATTTGCTGAGTGATGAGCTGGTAGTGTTCATGGATTTTATCTAACATCAAATATTAAAGCTGTTATGTGAAACTTGAGGCTGGTTGAAGTTTGGGTCATCTTCTTGTAAATACATCAGGTTCAAGTAAAAGTATCCAGATATGTAGGCTTGGGGAGTAACAAAATAAATGTACCAGGATACCAAAAAATAAATGTGTTGTACCAATTGTAAGAGCTGTATCAATGTCAATTGTAAGCTGCAACTATTATATCACACTGGCTCTTAACTTTAATCATAAATTACATGGGTGTGATGGTGATATCAATCTCAGGAGTGCATCACACAATAAATTGTTTAACAGTCTTAAAAAAACAAGTTAACCAGTCAAGTGTACAGACCAAAACACTGGGCATTAATTTTCAATACACGTGCAATGCATGTTTGTTTAAGCAGGATACTTACCGGTGAGTTCACCAACGGGTATACAGTAAGTTCTTCCTAATACTGCTCATTGATGTTATTTCTTTTTTTGGACAAGGTGCTGCAAAATGAAAACAAAAAAGCCAAAGAAAAAACAAAACACAAACCAAACACATTGACGCTAACTGAGTACAGGACTTATTGCATGGCATCACGCATCACGGTGGTCTGTATTTTTGAAACTATAACGCCAAAGAAGAAGCAAAACACACATTACCATTATAATGTTCCCTGCATATTTTGTTGGAGTATAAAATGTTATCACTCCAGGGACATTTGACTTGAGACATTCTACACGGAGCCAGTCACGAATCCCTGCAATGATAATGGCTATCAAATTACTTGTAAATGTTGGTTCGTCCTTGTACGAGCTTCTGAATCAATCCAGGTGGAGTGAGTCAGCTAGTTTTACCTTCCAACACTCTCCTCATCTCATCAGTGATAAGGTTACACATGTCTTGGGGGGCTAGTGTTTTAAGGAAGAAAACCTGAAGAAGGTCAGAGCCCACCAACTCCTATCTTAATCACTGTCATTTGCTCAACAGGCACCTCCAGACTGACCCTATTACCTCTTGTACACAGAGCTTAATCACATGGAAGTGAACAGTATACACACTCAAAAAGAGGAAAAAGGTTGCTATGGGCAGTAGGTGCTTCACTCGCAATCACTGAAGCCTTAAGAGGTCAATCTGGTAATCAATCAATCAGTCAGTCAAACTGTAGTACACACACACACATTCAGGATAAAAATGATCCCATAACACACACTCACATACATATTAGTTGAAAATAATACCGTAGTCACCCAAAAAAGTGGCTGAGGGTGGGCACGAAACATCCGGGTGAAGAAACACCATCTCAAGGAGCCATTTGCACCAGGACAAGATCGTAGGCAACCGCCACAGGCCACCAGCAAGAGTTTGCACATCCACAGTTCCCGGCACATAAGGGCTATTTCTTAGGGAACGCTAACATTTGAAGTATTGTTAAAAGATATGTATCAATCACTAACCAATGTCCATCTATCCATCCATTATCTGAACCACTTTTCCTCACGAGGGTCACGGGGACGCTGGTGCCTATTCCAGCTGACTTCGGACAGTAGGCAGGGGACACCCTGAACTGGTTTCCGGCCAATCGCAGGCCACACATTAGACAAATAACCAATCACACTCACACCTAGGGGCAATTTGGAGTGGTCAATAAGCCTACCATGCATGTCTTTGGAATGTGGGTGGAAACCGGAGTGCCCGGAGAAAACCCACGCGGGTACGGGGAGAACATGCAAACTCCACACAGAACAACTGGAGATGGAATTTAATCAAATCATGACAAAATGGAAACCCAAATTTGTGATCAAACAGCATCTCCTACCTCACGGCTCCTTACACTACAGTCTACATTCAACTCAATGACACCAACAACAAAAAAAAACTATCTTCAAGCTATTCTATAATGACGATCATTCATGTTGTTTACATTGCATCACCACTTGATGTAAAACTGCCTCTATATATGTCCAGGCAGAGGTTGTGCCACATGGGCACTCCATCATTCTCACCCTGTTGTGTGACGGATTACACGAGAGAAGAACAAAAAGAGGACTGTGTCAAGCATGGAGTCTGTCTGGACCACAAGGGGCCTGGCGCTCGTCCTGGGGGCAGGCTAATGAATCACTTCCAAGGATGGACACATCCCTCAGACTCCAGGAGGGAGCCACTATGAGCTCATCTTTCTTCTTGCCTTCATACATGTGACTTCTACGTGACACAGATACTGTTGTATAATTGCCAATGAAGAGCACTTTAGTAAAGAGAGCTTGAAAGGGTAGCAGCGCATGAGGTGGGGACATTTTCCTGAAGCCGAACAAAATGAGAGGGACATTAAGTACCTCTCTTGGACAAATGGAAGCGTTAAGTACATCAGAAATGATGCTGTGTTCTTTCATCTCTCAGTGGAGGGATTTGACGTATGATCATAAAAATGCTATGGAAAAGGAGGAGAGGGTTGCGGTGTATCCTTTGCATCAATCCGTTTGCATCAATGCCCAGTTAACAATGTCTTAAGGGCAACAGTAGTGGTAACAGTAAATAACAGGGGTGTAAAGAAAACCAATTTGAATCCGTTTTGATTGAAGCAAACTGAATCAAATGTTTACATTTTAAAATGTATCGTCCTTCAGTCGTATTGCACCAGACATTCTCATGTCTGGAGAAACGTTTTACTTTATGAGCAATACACACCTGGTATATACAATGCTGATCATTTGCTGTTTCTTTGAATTTAATCAATTTAAATAGGTTGGGCTTTGGATATCTGGTTACATATTAAGAAACGTCACAAAGGCTACAGCTATCCCATTGTGAATCGGATTGCAGTTCCACTGAATCAAACTGTATTGAATTGTTCAACTTGAATATGTAGCATGTACTTGAATTATGTCTTATCCTATGTATCGAATCATGTTTTATTGGAGAGATGCATACTCCTGTTGAATACGAATTAGACCTTCATAAGCCTTTACTGTGTAACCGGTCTGTGTGCATTTCCATATGTGACTCAGTATCGGATTATCAAGAACAGATTCAGAATAATGAAACACAATTCTACTTGAATCACAATATAGATCATATTGTAAGACAATCCAAAATACAGGACCACATAAAACAGTTTTGTCTGAATTCATTCCAAGTAGAAAGCTTTAGAATTAGTATATGAGCGCATACGTCTTATTTTTACGACTGTGACTTATAACATGAAGTATGATGACACATTCTATTCAATTTGGTATTCCCAAGCCATTACAAGCACAGGCCTATTAAAAGACAACACAGCATCTTCCTCTTCCATTAGTCTGCCTTCACATTAAATTAACCCATTTGTACGCATGCTTGCACATAGTTATGTGTGAGATTTGTAATATTTATTCAAAAAAACGTTTTGTTTTCGCCTCTTTACCCCAGCAGGAAAGATAGAACAGTGGGATAAGGGGATGAACACTACACATGTTTGCTTTGTTATTAGACAGCCTCCCCCAAGATAAATCTTAAATGTATACTGTGTGCGGGCTAGGCTTTTTAGATTCAAGTTTGCTTTATATGTGTAAGTGAGTAAGAGATACCAGTCCCATGATTAACAGGTGCATTCTGCAAGAAGCATATGAAATGCTTGAATTTAATTCTTTCGGCGTTGTATGAATCCAAAAAACTGCAGCTTATCAGTGCTGAATTGCTTCCGGTGAGATCTAATCACCTCCGCATGAAATGAGACCTACCTGAGCAGAACAGTAATGTAAGGTCTGGAGGGTGCAGGGAAATATCCATTAGGTATGAAACGAGGAAATGAGGGAGCAGGAGGAGCAAAGGTCGAGAAGAAAGAGGGTGATAAGACATGAAAGGGAAAAAAAGCGCCAAGGATAGCAAGATACAGAGAGAGCGAAAAATAAGATGATAACGTTAGCAGCGGTGCTGGACTGTGGCTGAGATTTGAAAGTAGGATGCAAGGGACGTTGCATGACTGTGTATACTTTACATTCACTAATTGTGCTAACTCGAAATGTTTTTTCCTAGAGTGAGTGCACAAAAGAAAAATCCACACAAAAATTGGCGACATGGTGGATGATTGGTTAGTACATCTGTCTCACACAGCAGAAGGCATCGGCTCAAATCCGGTCTTTGGCCTTCGTATGTGGAGTTAAAGAGTTTTCCAAAAACATACATGGTTAGGTAATTAAATAATCCAAAGAATTTAAATCGTCGATATGTGTGAATGTGAATGTTTGTTTATTTACTGTATAACCTGTGATTGGCTGGCGAACAGTTCAGGGTGTGCCCCGCCTCTCGCCCCAAATCAGAGGCTGAAGATAAGCGTACAGAAATTAGAGAATGGGTGGACACTGCTAAATGTATATGTACATCATTTAATTTGACTCTAGAAGTAATGACATTTTCCAGGAAAATGTGGCTAATCATCACAACATTTTCATTCAATCAGCGCATAACTAAAGCAGATGAAAGGATCACATAATACTCATAAATAAAAAATAAAAAAACAATAATTTGTGTTCGAAAGGAGCACTACTGGAAGACGGGTTATGCGAAGGAAAAATAGCAATCGTCATTATAAACACAAGCCACTCAATAAATAATGCCCTGCCACGCGTTGACCTGCACGTTTTCAGTTTTGTTTAAACAGTCACAAACCAATGTAAATATCCACTGCTGGCTGTCCATCTTTGCTTCTACTTAACAAACTGTAACACACCAAAGTAGGACTAAAGACAGCAACAAAGCAGGCTAACAAAAAAAAAAACTTGCTCAAGGACAGTCACAGCCATGACCATGTTGCTATGGCAACAGACATCAAAATAGATGCTGCCACTAGAAAAGACAAATATAGACTTACATACAAGTCCCTATCTACGCTATCAACAGAGTCAATATGAGTATACTTGCGTGAAACTGAGGACATGGTCCAAAAAGCAACATAAGCGTGTCCACTTTAAGGACAAATGCACAAACTGAACAAAATGTAGTTTCCCCACTCTTCCATGAGGGCTTTTTACAGTGTATGTTTTTGGATTCATTGAGAAGAACATTTATCAGGTCAGGTAACCCGGTGACAATCTCTGTTGTAGCTCAGGTTTTCGAGACGGTCAGTGACTTTTGTACATTCTTCCACACAAGGTGCATCTTTCAGTGCTTTTATGCACCTTGCTCTGCGCACTGGGGGATGCTGGAATAGATAAGGGCCTTATCTAAATTGTCCCCACAAAGTCAGAAGCATAAAATGGTCTGCAATAAATAACTGAGAATCAGGGGGAACTGTGTGGGCGACCCCTGGTTGATTAATTAATTAAGAGGCGAGTGTCCTTAACCCTCAGGCGTCACATTTGTGCAGCCCTTCCTGCTGTGGCTGCATTTTCTCTATCACGACGTCACATCCTTGCTCTGGGCAAATGGATAACTGGGATTCCTCTCCTACAATACAGCTGCACGGCGCATTTTGCTCTGTGTGAATGCAGGGAGTTCTCATTGTACAATGCGTAGTGAATGTGAGAGACAGAGAGAGAGAAGGAAAGAGAGGGAGAGACACCCATGCTGTGTCCTGGATTTGAATGATAATAGAGGCGCTGACCCTGAGAGGTGCTTTACTGCGCTGTTGTTTTTTTTTCCGTCACACTCAGAAACCTCCTCCTCTTTTGAGGCTGCACTGAGTCCACTCTGCCTATCTCATGTGCTAAAAACTCCTGTGATTTATGCCTCTCTGGCACTGTTATGGATCATCAGACTGATGTGGAGGAGGAAGCTGGAGCGCACAGACACAAACACACAAGTACATCACTAGCATTGTCATGAATAAGCAGCTTTATGCCTAGAGTAAAAAAGCAGCCATCAGGAATGAAGCTGCAGCAATGCCCCTTTTTGTCCATTGTGTTGCTTGGTCACTCAGTCAGATCTATTGGTAACAGTGATTTCAAACCACATAAAGAATGTAAGGAAAATAGATAAGATTGAAATTACAGTGATAGTGCACTCAAAAGGTAAAAGGGGGGCACTTAGCCTATAAATCAAGTCAAGTTTATGTGTATTGCTCTCAATCACAAGTGTCTCAAAGGGCTTCACAAACCTACAGTTAATTTACAACACGGCCAGAAATAAAATCCCCAAAAACAGTAAGGGAAAAAATTCAATAATTTGTAAGTTATGACAGTAGGCTCAGTTCATTACAGCATTTGATTTGATTTGATTTGATTGATCACCAAATGATTCCCGAGCGCGGCACCGCTGCCGCTCACTGCTCCCCTCTCGCCCAGGGGATGGATCAAAATCACGCGGGGATGGGTTAAATGCAGAGGACAAATTTCACCACACCCAGATGTGTGTGTGACGATCATTGGGACTTTTATTATTTATTATTTTTATTTGACCGGCCGGGCAAAAAAGATTACTTTATAACCTGTTTATTCATTACAAATGTTGTATTATTATGCAATGCAGAAAACAAAATATTATATACCAGAGAATCAAATTAAATTGTGACTGTAAGATCAAACATCAAATCGGATCAAGATTTTAGAGAATCAAGGCCCCCCTCCGAGTGCACTCCCCTCATAGATAGGTCAGACAGGACGTGCCATCCAAACATTCCTCTCTGATGACAATATGCCTTGACAGTTCTGAGTCAAATGGGAATATTCTGATTCCGCGTTCAACTTTTCTATCCTGCCAAAATGCCATCATTTACATTTGCCCCAGACACATATTATTGGAGCCAGCCCATCTGGGACCCTATGTGAGATTAAGCAGGGAAATGAGATGGATGGAAAGACAATCAATTGATGAAGTGGTCATGAATTTTCCACATAGTTGATTTAAAAAAATAAAAAAGAAAAGTCAAATGACCACCTCTTTTAAGTCTAGAATACAATCAAATTAAAATATAATACATCAGTACAAAAATCCATACTCTTTTGAGCTCATCCGGCAAATGAACCAACTCCAAGTTTTATGCTGATCTTTCGGAGTTACGCATAATAGTAATGCGATGAGTATCGGTCAAAATAAGAATAATCTTCCAATTACCAGATTGCTTTGATTAATGGTCTATAGAGAGGGCCTATGGTGGATTCTGGAGCACTACTGTGAGATGTGCAAGGGTGGTGCAATGAGGAAAACTATACCAAAGTCAAGGTCAATGGCCTACCTATCTATTTGTTAATGGATGAAGTAGAGCAGGACAGCCAGCACTGAGGGGGATGAGGACGGCGCTCCCCCCAATCACAGGACATCCTGCCAAGGCAAGCTGAGCCGACAGCCACTAAAGCCGAGGCTCCCCACATGTGCTAATCTCGCAGATTTAAAATGGGAACACAGAACGCAGCGCAGAGCAAAGAGCAGGACAAGCCTGTCTGATCCATGGCCGTATGTCTGACGACACGCTAAAGCATGCAGCCTGCACAAGCATGTGTGAACCATGCAACGAAGCAGAACAAATGGAGGGGGGGGGGGGGGCACTCAGTATGAATGAGTTAAACTAACACATGTGGAAAAAGGCTGCATATTTTACTGCCACTATTCAGATGTAGACATGATGCTGATTTCTGATTGCAGCCGCTTGCAGAGGTTGAGAGCGAGAGAAAACAGAAGCGTGAGTAGGTGGAAGAAGAGAGAGAGAGCGATCCCTTCCGTTTTTCATGAAGGCAGATTGGGAACCAGCAAGAAGCGGAGAAACCATGACAACCAGACAACCAACATTGGCAGCCGACCCAGCGTTCACGCACTTTTAGCTAGGCAGGCAGCTAAGCAAGGGTTAAATTTGAACTGACACAAAAGACGTGGTGGTAGCTGACTTGTAATGACTGTCCAAACAAGACAAAACACAGTGAATAGCAATGACAAGGATCAGTAGGACATAAAATAAACATTTTATCGTCACAATTTGGAGCAGCAGGGGGGGAAGAAGTGGTGGACACACTCTCCACTGCACTGGAGGACAATTACCGTGAAATCCTAAATGGCATGAGAACATAAAACAACAACCTATGGCAAGCAGAGAACTTCACTAATCTCGGGAGAAAAAAAGACTCTTGCTGTGATGGCTGCTGTAATGTCCTGTGTCGTTTCCATTGTTAGAGATTCCCAATACATCTCCAACCTGTATCATCCCCCTTTCATTGGGGAGCTTGTGATAAAAGACAGACATTTCTAGCTCATTTTACGGGTGCTCAATCACCTTTGTATTGCATTCAACCACCCCTAAGATTTCGATTATTTTTTTACTGTGCTCTTTTGAAACAAACTAGAAATGTGTATTATCATACAATATTGAACTGAAATGTAATATTTCAGCCACTAAAATACACCACTCGCCTTGCCTCAAAATTGATTTGTACCGCCCAGTTCCTCCCCTCCCACCTCTCTCCGACACAGAGCAATACGCTGCTTTCCAGTGATATACAGTCGTGGTGTAAGTACCTTGCTTGGTTCTGCCAGTGAATACCAACACACTAATTTCATTAACATTCCTCATTTTCTGTTGCATTTTATGTTGTTAGATAGGAGTTAGCAGATGTTTTTTTTAGAGGGGAAATGTTTCAGATGGTCAGTGTCAGTGTGGCTGCCTGCGTTCGAGTTGGAATGAGACAATATAGACATTGTGTCAGGTGCTTGCATTTATTTTTAAGTCATTATGGACAAGCAAGCTTTACATCGTAGCCCCTGGTAGGACAAAGGGAGGGGAATTTCATCTTAATACATTACATTATGGGAATGTTGTAGCGCAAGAGAGAGGCAAATTTAAAAAAAAAAAAAAAAACACTTTCAGCAATGCTTAACTAATTCACTGACCTCCCATCTAAAGATCGAGCCCTTTCACCTTCTTGAGGTCAGGAATAGAAGAATGAGAAAAAAACAGGAGAATGGAGCATAATGAATAAAATGATCAATACTTTGCTTGACTCAATAATTTTCTATCCACTCACAAACATCAAGACCTCTTCATGTGTTTCTGTTCATGGTCCCCCGTTTTCTTTGACTACTATTACTACTTTTCACCTTCATCCTTCACTATACTCCCCACTGTTTCTCCACCTCTTTCCTCATCATTAGTCTCTGAAAATCGTTGGCTACATCCATTCTTCCCAATCGATGCGATTCTACCAAGGTCTTGTTTGATTTACCGAATGGTTGAATCCCTGTATGAATGTTGACTCGCCGAGGGAAGCCAATGGAGACAGGAGCGGTGCCCTATGATGGAAGTTGTCATCATAAAGTAATTCTCGTCAAAGACAGGACATATGGCTCAGATGAAGTACACATGCAGTTGCATCCCACCAAGTAGGTTACATTTCAAGTCAGGGGTAGCATGGTTTTGGCTTGAGAATCAAACAGCTGGGCCCAGACAGTCTTGGCTTCATGTGACCCAGCTCGGTTTCACAGCGCTAACATACTGTATGGCTGGCTGGCTTTCAGCTAGGAGTAACACAAAGTAGCCACTGGGTCAAGCCCTTAAAACAAATCCACCAAACACAAATTTAAATTTATTTGCCTCATTTGCCGGACAAACAAAGAGTCTCGCAAAAAATTGTGAGTCATTCAGCGAACACCCTGGGTGGGGGTCACCACTTGTGTTAGCGCCCAGCATGGCTTTTAACGGCATCAGCAACAGGCAACGGGGGTGTTTTTTCATGCTTTGGCCAAGGGGTTTATTTTTTATTGACACCATCGAGTGAACATTCCCTCCTCACTTGTCATCATCAGGGAGGAATATCATGTAGTGTGAAACACTCATGGATTGCTTCCACCAGACAGGAAATCTTTGAAATTGATCTCAATGAACCACTCCAACTCACCAGCAATTAATCAAAACCAAATTAACGGTTTTTCATTATCATGGAATGTCCAACCCATCATCTGTCTGTGCACGAGGATTTTGTTTGTTCTTGCGTAGTCATGCACTGTGAAGTCCTTATATAAACCACAACAGGACCAGTGCTGACACAAAGACAAATGAAACTGCTAGATTCCCGTATAAATGCAGCGAACACAGAAAGAGAACGTCTTAGCAGATATACAAACTGAGATACGGACCGATACAACATTGCAGGATGCATTTTGTTGGGTGCATATGTCAATACGAAGGCCTAGCTCATGGTTTGTTTCACTTGCTAAATGTCCAGCGAAGAATCAAGGAGACTACATAACCCTGAGCTCACAGCTTGTCAATAGCTAAATCTTGCAAGAACAAGGATTTACACCGGATTAAGAGGCCTTCTTAGCCAAACAATGGTCAGCATTTATTCCATTAATCAAATACCTACAAAGAAAGAGAGAAAGAGGGAAAGAACAAACTCACGAATCAACGGACAAACAAAGAAACAAACAAACAAACAAAAATGTGGGTTGCCGTTTCTGAAGTATGAACAAACAAAACAATGATTCAGCTCCCGGTATTCTGAGGACAAAACAAATCCAGAATTGTGAACCTTCTATAGCAAAGTTTCATAAATTGCAAGAAATAGGCTATTTCACACACAACGTGTATTTTCTGCAAGGGTACAAATGTTTTTACCAATGTGACTATTGACATCTTAAGCACCAAGCGCAAAAACAGTTCACTTTGTTCTTGAATGGGAATAGCCACAGTCCGGACAGAAGCAGGACTGCAATGCTCACCTAGGTCTGACTAAGGTCTGACTAAGACCACAGGTCTGACTAAGTCCTAACCCTCGAGTACAATAACTGTTTAAGACTGGCTCTGTGGCTCCAACCCTAATGAGCAGTCGCTCATGCAGACACAACCTATTAAAGAACGCTGTTCTGGCCCGTGCGGGTACACAAAAAGCAAGCTAACCCAAGGAAATACAGAAAAAAAACCAGCACTAAAGACAGACAGAAACTGCTTGCGTAGAGCCAGCAAATGTCATCTCCATCTGTTGTCACTAGACCATAAAAACATGATTATGTATCACTTTACAGAACAGAAGTCTGCGCAATGAGTCTGCATTTGGCAACACGCGAGGGCTACGTCGCTAAGCTTAGAGCGGGCCTGCCCAATGGGCCACGTGATTGTGTGAGCGACTGGAGACTTTGGCTGCCTAGGGGATTAAATCAGGAAGCCAAACCAGAACCACTCTGGTGGCTGTGTGTGTCCGTGTGTGTGCGTTTGTGTCAGGACTAATCACTTAATGAACGGGGAAGAGCACCACTGCTCAGCTCAACCAGAGGACATATTCCTCTCCTCTAATAATACCACCCGAGCACCACAGCTTTAGCCCACTGGAAGGTGCCTGATGTCACTCCTGACTGCGTGAGGCATGCACAGTTGCAGGCCGGCCCTTGCTGAAAGACCTGGCTGAGAGAGCTAACATATTTCATCAACAGGATATTATGCATGCATGTCATCAATCTAAATAGGTCTAGCGTGGATTAGCCGCACGGAGGCTGGATCTGGATAGATATGTAATTGTTTTTCAAACAGAAAACACAAGCCTTTTACTTGAGCACAGGTAAATGTCACATTAAAATGAATGATCGAATAATTGTCTCAATGACACTGAATTTCACAAATGAAATGTCAACACAGGACAGCTAAGGATGCAATTCTGACACTTGAGCTTATCTATGCTTACATGGGTCTGACAAACGAGCCTTGCCAGAAATTGGGACAAAAGCAGCTCATAAATGCATCATGAGGCATGGATGATGCGGGTGACACCATATCATTTGCAGTCTGTACCCGGTAGACCATTGCGCCAGCAGCGTTCCACCAGCAAAAGCCTCTCCAGAGAGCAAACTGAACTGGGTCTTTCTGCAAGTGACGATTGTACAGGAAGAGCAGCGGAGAGGGAGCAGCGCACAGGCACTTGTGGCGATATATTCATAATTAATCTTTTGTGGAAAACACCATGCAACATTTATTTCCATTATAGGATTGTGCAGATGTGGCAGATATTATATAGTGAGTTTATTAACCACAAGCCAACAACAACATAAGCTACACTTGTGCAACACTTGAGCTTTAGTGCGGTTCAGTTCCCTTCATACGGCGTTTCAATCCTTTGCGAAGCCGATCTGAATGGCCCTACTTCACAGTCTTGTGCTTTACATCTCAACATCCTTTGTGGACTTTGCATGATATTTTCATGCTTGCGTGGGTTTTCCCGGGGTCCTCCGGCTTCCTCCCACACTGCAGAAATCTAGATTGGTCATTTGAAGATTGTAATTTACCCACAGGTGTAAATGGTTCTGGTTTGGCTATATGTGCAGGCAACCAGTCCAGTGTTTACCCTGCCTCAGTTCACAGGGATAGACTCCAGCTCACCTATGACCCGAAATGGGGACAAGCAGAATAGAAAATGGATGGACGGACGGACGGACGGACGGACGGATGGAGGGCAAAAATGAATTGAGATTATGACAGAGGGATGATTTAAACAAGTTTATTTGTTCAGGTGTACCATCTGCAAACCACAACATTGCATCTTATTCATTTTCTGTTTAATTACTGGGCTAACTTCATGTTGTTGTGTCAGCAAATTATATTACGACTGTCTGGTCATTCATTCTGCCTTCAAATCCATTTTCGCAAGCCTGATCAGGATTTACTTGACTGGAACATTATTGTGGCTAACTGAACAAAATTGCCAAACATTCCATCTTTAATAGGATTACATTTCTCAAGTTTTGAATCAGGGGTATTAAATTAACAATATGTTTGCTGTTTAGTGGTGTAACACTGGCTAGCTTGCTTGATGATGCAGTTCTACAGTACTGGAAAGAAAATCCACAGCAATCAGCATCTTGAGATGTATATAATATTTTGCAAAAGAAAACATTACTGTCGGCTCGTGGACTTCTTGATTCAGCTTGACTTTGCATGTGCACCTGATGCTGTTGCTGCTCGTGCATAAGTTTCTGAAGAAGCTCGCCATTGAAATTCGACAAGATATTCCAAATAACAAAGTGCGGGGTAAAGGTTAAATATGGAACATACCTGGACTGGGAGGAAATCCCCATAAGATAATCGGGAAATGGACAGACAGAAGAAAACACTGGCCAAGAAAATGCAATTTGCACGCGTACACGGCTGCGCAGCATGACCAGCTGGGCCAGGTAACACAAGTAACGCCTATTTGCTGCGTTTTAAACAACAGATGGGAGAAAATTCTCTCAGCAGAAACACAGTCTTTTTAGCGGCTTACAAGTACTGCATCTGAGCTTTCCTCTTCTTTTGCATGCATGGCTCCACCGGCAACACATACCTCACTTCACAGAATCCACACAAATATCCCCTCAAATCAAATTTGATGGAGTTAAATCCTGTTTCCATTATGAATTACCTCAAGCAACAACAAACTGCAGTGTCATTGGAGTCAATAGTGAGCGATGTGCCGGTTTTTCAGGGAAACCACTAACATGCCCAAGGCGATATGAAGACAGATTCATGTTGCTCTTATTTCCCAGCACCTGTCAGGGTGGTACCCACGGCACCATGTTGGAGGAAACCCACGCCATGCAACCACGGCCTAGAGGAGAACCGCCTGACTGATTGCTTCCCTTGCCTTGCCTGCCATGGGACTAAGAATAGATCGTTGCATCGGGCAAATCGGGATTAACAGGGCTGCAACCTGAACACGCACAAACACGCACGCACACGCGCGGGAATAACGCCCCCAAAACTTTATTCTAACAGTCGGCCCGGGATGCACACGCGTAAGTGCCAGTCCAAACCAATGCAAACCAGCATCACCTAAATCCACAACACCCCTCCCGACTCCCCTGTCCCACACTGCGTGAACAATGATTATGTCAGCGGATCAGTGGGAAACAGCAGAGCACAAGGAGCCGCGAGAGGGGGTTCGAACTAAACGCTTAAATGACATGCACACGATCTGCGCAAGATCGAATCAAATGAATGAAGCAGTTGCAAAAGGATGCACGGAGCAAGTCGCAAACCTGCCCACTAACCTGTCTGTCCTTTGCCCAACGTCTTCTCCAATCGGTACGGTCCCACGTAATTGGCATGCGGGGCTCCGCTGTTGTCTTTACCGGACGATGACATGACGAATGCAGCTGGAGATCAGTTACTTTCTAAAACGAAGAGCAGGCGATGAAAAGCACTCCTCCTCGGAGGTCCGAGCCGCTTTGGCGTCTTGCTTTTAAAACTCCACCAACGTCACCTCCTCTTCTTGTGGCTCACCTGCTTGTGTTGCCCCCGGTCTCCGCAGCCCACAACCTCGCTCGGTGTTTGAGGAGGCGAGGTTGTTCCTTTTCTTTCTGCACAGCTCTCCAATCACCGAAGACGTGCGTCCAAGTGCCTTCAAAGCATTGTAGGAACGAGCTGCGCTGCCTCAGCGCGACTGTGGGAGGTGCTGCGGAGGCGTGTGAGATGATTGGCGGTCCTCTTAGCCAATCACAGAGGAGCACTGTGTCTAGCGCCGCAGCAGTTTAGTGTCGCTGGACCAGCAGCTTCACGCAGGTGCTCTAAACCTGTTGGCAAACATTTTGGGTGCACGCAAGGGGGTTGACATATAATATGAAAACAAGTTTCACAAATCTGAAATACGAACGTGAAATTTCCTAATTTTTCATGCATGCATCCATCCTTTTTACAATAGGGTCGCAGGTGACCCGAACTCAATCCCAGCAGGCTTTTGGCAGGAGGAGGTTGTACACATTGATTCACACTTAAGAAATTTTAGAGCAAAACAAGGAAAAACAACTAAACAGAGCTAGAAGGTAAAACCAAAAAAGTGTCAATAATTTGCTGCAAATTGGGGCACCCTAGAAGCAGACACACCCCAGCATCTTCCTGCTGACCTAATTACCTTGGACTTTAGGAGCTTTGCTGAAACTTTGGCGGAATATCCACTTCAAATAAACTATTTCATTAATGTTTTAACCAAATAATAGTAATCCAATTCCGTTTCTATTGATTTTTCCTTGTTTTACATGACAGTTTCTTCATGGAGAAAAATGGAGGGGCTACGACCTGAGAATACATGCCACAGGAAAAACAGCAGTAATCTCTGAAACCAAGACCGCTTTTATCCTAATGCAATTTCTCTACCAGTGATAATGTTGTAAATTCTACAGAAAATGAAAATGATTTGTATTATTTCAAAACTGAGATATGCAGGTGGAGGCACAACAAGAGGAAGCTTTCTCTAATGCCCTATACATTCATTGGACGAAAATAAGTTATAAAATGATGACAATTACAGTGAATATATATATAAACCTTAAGCAATATATTGGTTAAAGTATGCCTATCATTTATATCCTATCAATATATATAAACCTTAGCCAATATATTGGTTAAAGTATCAATT
Organism: Syngnathus acus; assembly: GCF_901709675.1. Lineage (NCBI taxonomy): Eukaryota > Metazoa > Chordata > Actinopteri > Syngnathiformes > Syngnathidae > Syngnathus > Syngnathus acus. The sequence goes on along the minus strand of NC_051092.1, from coordinate 8,580,300 downwards.
TTTAGTATTTGCTTTGTTTCTAATAAGAGATAGTATTGTAATGGACAAAATCCAGAAAATGCAGATGTGTTTCTCTGTAAAATGCACATGTTGTAAGTGTCAAAAGTGTTCATAAATATTTATACTGTCTGCAAAGAGTTTCTTGTCTCTGTCATTGTCCACTCCTTGTGCTCTGCTTTTTTAGATCAGCTCTTTAAACACACACACATACAGACGCTCACTCAACACAAACTTTCAAGTGATTGTGTGAGTGCAGCGGGGGGGGGGGGGGGGGGGTGGATTTCCAATTCATTTCACACCCCACTGGTCTGAGACCTGTGACTGTGGCTCTGGCCTCTGTCTAGTCCTCGCACCCTGAGAGAGCACAGATGTCAAGGGACGCATGCGAGGGACACACATACAAGCTGGCGCTTTCATAAACTAATGTGCAATTTGACCTCCAAATCTTCTTAAACAGAGGACAAAGTTAAAGGGGTGTCTGAAATAGCAAGTAGCAAATATTGGATGATTAACACAAAGTCGTGTCCCTCAAAACTAAGGACGTTCCAAGAAGAATAAACAGCTTTCATCGTTCCAGAAATATTAATTCGTTGCAATTCACAAAATGTTTCTGATAGTGGAAGCAATAGTGGAAGTTCCAATCCTATTCGAGTAGATTTTATTACAACCTATTTGTGGTGGGCGAATTTGGCACTGACACTAGTGTCAACTAGTTTTTTTGCCACGAGTGACATGAGTGAGCACTTCACCACAATAAGGTGCGAGCTCAAGGAGGGGCCTACTATGATAACATAATTAATCAGTGTCACTTTTAAATGGTGGATGGCAATCCACTGTGTATTTTGAATGTCAGAAATCATTAATAAGACATAGGTTATCTGTTTTCAATTCTGCAGGAAAATAGTTGTATGTCTCCTTCAGAGTAAGCAAGGAAATGCAATTGCAATCCTTGACAAGAACACTTCCTTGTTTGTAGCCTTTCATGAATGGAGTTCATAAGCATATGCCCTAGTTGAGTGCCTTTGAGGTCCTTGATGCGAGTGCGTGTCATTTCCCCTGCTGCCCTTCATCCCACCGTGAGCCAGTCTGTTTGGGGAGGGGCGACCCAAAGTGCCATACAGGTGACTGCTTGATATCAGGTGGACCAGGCATGTGAATCCAGTGCCAGGTGCAGGCAGGTGGGCACCTTCTCAATAATGCATCACGCCTGGCAATGGTGCTGGCAGGAGTACCACTTTGAAGTGCTCTAAGAACATCTGTAGCCTGAGTTTTTAATCACCTCGTCTGTACCACCCCGCTTCCCTACCGACGCCCCTCTATCCCACCCCTTTGCAAGAAATCAATGAAAAGTGCTGCTTGGATGTGTATGGAGTTCAATGAAGATGCGTTACGTTTTCAAGCTGATTCAATGAACAGGAACAATTTATTACTCCTTCTGGATGTTCCGGAGAATACTTTTATTTGATCCATTTATTCATTTACCAACAGTCTAACAACAATTCTCCATAATTGCACGTCAGGCAGTAATGCTGATCGTATTTTCCTTAATAACCAAAAACAGTGCGATAACAAGCCCTTCCATAATGCATTGTTCTTACGTTACATATGATTTTGCAGTTTATTCTTTAATCTGTAGAGCTCCAGCAAGATGAAGGATGAGATAGATTTGAGATTTAGAAACCCCCGCAATAGCATTATTTTATTTAATGTGACAAAAGAAGGTAGACAAGTTTGTGCGGTTTTGTGGCAAAAGGTACAGGGCTCAAATATAGTGGAGCAATTGTACCACATAAAAAGAATTCATTTTTAAAAACAAATGTGCAACAAATGCACTGGTAAGAATTAAAATGCTAAATTATCAAAGCCCCCCCCCCCCCTCATAAGGCTTTAAACAGTGGTGTCAAACTCTGGCCCACAGGCCAAATCTGGCCCACAGTGTAATTATATTTGGCCCGCAAATACAAATTGTGCATCGGCTTTGTGTCAATATTAAAACTGTAAATTGTCTTCACGTTAGAAAAATAGAGATGTTTCTAGCAATCTTTATTACCATTCATCTTTTTAAAACAGTTCTTACTAGTCTCTGATTTCTCAAAATTAGTTATTCATCAGTTTGTCGTGTAGCCTATACTGTAAATGATATGCGACGTTCATGCAGTTACTTGACAGTTGACAGTCATATTGGCCCTTCACAGGAAACTGACTACGATGCAGGCCTCAACAAAAATGAGATTGACACCTCTGCCTTAAAGCAAGAAAGAAAATCAAGATAAAAAGAAATAAAACAAGCTCAAAACCCAAAAACAAGCTCGCCACAAGATGAAACAAAATATGACCTGAAAGTAGATGCCATCAACAATACCAAATAGGCACATATTGAAAGAAATCAAGCAACACCACGGAGAATTTACACTGAGCATGCTGATTTAGTCTCAATTTACTCTACTTTGTTGAGGCTTTTTGTCTCCCATGTGACCCAGTTACAAAGCCTATCATGGAATTAATTGGAAGCAGAAAAATCTCATCTCCTACTGCAGTGAGTATTTCATTGGTGTTAATGAATGACAATTGTAATTAATATGCATGATGAAAATATATAAATTCATAATAATTATTATTTCACATCATTATTATTTCATATCACTTGGCTGGACACGGAGAATTAAACGTCTCATCACACTCTCCCCTGTATGATTATGTGTGGAATAATCTGACCAGGTAAACAATTTGTATGTATCCCTTTACACAAAACATCCCCACAATAGCACACACACACACACCCCACATGCACACACACACTCAAAAACTCAAATGTCTTGTATTAGAATATTGTGTAAGTCTATCCAGGAAGAACAGATGCGCTGGAACTCTCAGCCCTTCAGGGTTGTACAAAATGCAGTTAGTGGTTTGGCCAGCATGGTGTGCTTGATTAATTTCTGTCAACCACATCCAGTGAAGGCTATCAGTGTTCACCTGAAAACATTTACAAAACTGGAGGGGAGAGGAGTGACTGAAAAATGAATGAAGCTGCAGTTTGACCTCTGCCAGTAAAATGTGACCTCCATAGAGTACTTCACAGAAGAAAGCAAAAGGGTGGTGAAATATTGATGAGAGGAAGTATCCTTCTTTGATAGGATTTCAGGTGACACTGTTTCTCAAGACATGTATTGTCGCTTACAGCAGACACAAAAGGGTTGTGTGTGTTTGCAAGGGCTAAAAGAGGGGCACACTCCAGGCAACAAACAGAACATGGCATGATGCTCTCACCATCATCAGACAGTAAGTCGCACTGGTCTGCAGTGGCTCTCATGGGCGTATTTTCACGTACAGAATTATGCACATCTACAAGTAAAACATGGTAGATATTGATTGGTTAAGTTCTTCCTAAACTATTGTGGAACTGAAACGTACGCAAAAGAGGTTCTTGCACACATGCATAAAGCTTCATATTATCCCTGCACCTGAGGACGCTTGTCTGAGAATGAAGGAGCATAGTAGCCGACTGTACAATTGATCCGCCGGCATCTGCATGCAAATGAGTTTGAAATGCAATATGGAAATGCACTGTACCGCAAAGCACACAAATCATAAGACACTTTAGCACAACATTGCCGCCTGCTGGTCCACATCATTACTCAACATACACTTTGGACACAATCATCTTTTTAAAGCATAAAATCTGGAGACATGGTCATTGCGTGATTTTACCCAGTTGTTGCAAAGCAAGCATTCTGTCGACTAACGTGGGCTCTTGCAGCACCACTGGCATGATGAAATTTCTCCGTGCTCTCATCTGACCCACTTTGCATCTGTTTTACACAGCCCTCAAGTTGTGCACATCCTGTCGCTTCACAGCCAAATATGTAAAATAGACATCTCTATCCTCTCGTGAGTCATAAGACGGAAAATTGGATCCATTTGCCGCAAAGCAAAACTTCAACAACCCCCGTAAAATATCCGTTTTTAATTTAAATACATGTAGAATGGGTCTGCATAATGGTTACAAACCAGTTTTGATTCTGCTGGATGTAAAAGATCACATGCATAATACTTTGCATAAATGTAATGTTAAACAATGCAGAGTTGGTTATTATTGGGGATGAACTAATGATGTCACTGGGCAATTAGGATGGCAAGGCTAATTGCTTGCTTCACTAATCACTGATAAAACACTTGTGGTACATTGGATTAAAACAACTACATTTACTGTAGCTGTAATTAATGTCGTCGGTCACTAATTATGCATGCACAACCCCTGCTTTCTTTCTGGTGCCATTATCAGTTGGCCTGTTGTGAAGAAAACCATCCATTCATTCAGATTTGGTCTGGGGGTTCTTTCCTAGCTGGCTTTGACTTTTGGGTAAAGTGGATTTCTTAATATTGTGTTAACATATGGCCACTATCATAAATATAAATCTGAAGAAATATGTACAGTCCTGTTTTATCTTAACAGTTTGTGCGCAGGTGCAACTGGGAAGAGGAATGACCTTGGATGGATGGATGGATGGATGGATGGATGGATGGATGGATGGATGGATGGATGGATGGATGGATGGATGGATGGATGGATGGATGGATGGATGGATGGATGGATGGATGGATGGATGACTGAGATCCCATTGTCTTCTTTGTCTGCCTCTTCCCAAAGCAAATGAAAAAGAAAAACTAAAAAAGACTGGCCCGAAGTTAACTCATACTCAGTCACAGACCGGCCGGCTACCTTCGAAAATGACTCAGACCAATTCGGATGCACGCTTTCCTCTCCACGCAGTTAGAAATAAAAATGCTGTCGGGAGCCTGGATGTAATCTTTGGGGCCCAGTTGTGTGTGCTGGACTCACGTTAAAAATAAATGATGAATGAATGGTGACAAAATACAAATAAACTACAATAAAAGCCAACAAGCACAGATGGACACAGCAACGTAATGAGAAACACAGACAAAAAAAAGGGACGCAAGACAGGATTTGTAAGCTCTTATGCTAATTGATCTTGAAGCTCCCCTAGTGGTTGTCCAAGTGGTTGTAGTGGTTCACTTAAATTCTCTGCAGGCAGCGTGGCTTCAGACTGACCATCCAAGGAAAAGTCAACTGAAGTCAGAAAGTACCATCTCTAGCTCCCTGCAGCCTTGACCAGGATCTGCAATTTAGTAAAAAATGATATATGATTGGCTTATTGTAGTAAACATACACTGCTACACACTGAGCTCGATGAAAAGGTCAATACAGCCACAAAAATAAACATGATATTAGAATCTTATTAAAGGCAGACTTTCAGATACACTGTTGGATCTCATTAGATTTGTGTCTGGTAACTGTATATCATTTAGGCCATGTTGTAGTCCATAAAACCTTCAGATCTCATAAATTACACTCTCTGTCAGAAATGTGATGAATTGTGCTGTCCTATATGACCTTTAAACTGGTACTGTATGTTTGTGTTTCACCATAAATAGAGATTGTTTTGCTGTTGTGGAATATCTTACACCTAATAGTTGGAGAAAATAGTGAAGTGTGTACTCTCATCTTGAATAGCAGGCTTGGATAAGAACAAATCCATTAGAAGAGGCATGCTATACACTGTGGAAAGGTTATGTGATCAATATCCCATGATTGCCTTGTCATGCTCTTATTGGTCTCACAGAGCTGACTGAGCCCGGCATGTGAGAAGTAAAAACATTCAGATGATCCCCATTGGTTGTTGGTGGCTTTAAGAGCCAGCAGGTTGGGTTCGAGTTCAAGTGGGCCTGCAACGACTATAAACCCCAATTATTCATCAGGTAAGCACAGGTCCCTTTTTATCATATGAACAATAGATTTTGTAGGACTGCTATTATTCTTAGGAGGTGGATATAAGGACAAGCACTGAAGCAAACGGATTTATGGATGGATGGATGGATGGATGGATGGATGGATGGATGGATGGATGGATGGATGGATGGATGGATGGATGGATGGATGGATGGATGGATGGATGGATGGATGGATGGATGGATGGATGGATGGATGGACGGATGGACGGACGAATGGATGAAGGCGGAGGAGGAGCCTGGAGGGTGAGGTGCCACAGCCGAGATGGATGGAGAATAGAAAAAAGGCGACAGACGTGGGCCAAGCAGGGGCGGCTCAAGCTGTCGGGGAGCAAATGACAGCGGCAGATGCATTACCTGCCGGCCTTAACATTACGTCTCCATCCCCGCTGAGACCCCCCCTCTCTCTCACTTGCTGTCGCATGCACATTTATACTTTTACTCCATCTCAGTTGATTGAAGCCAGCAGTTGGCACGGCCCATAATAACTCACCATCAGCTCTCATGCCTTAATCAATGCACACTTATGTTTACACACTGATGCACATAAATGGTGGTGGGAAGTAGCGAAGTTCAAATACTTCATCACTCAGTATTTCATGATATAATGACTTGTGACATTTACTCCCTACATCTCAAAATTAGCTTTACTTTAAAGTCTTTGATTTGACAAAAGAAGATCATTGCTTTTTTTCCACCTACTTGGATGCCAAACCAAAGTAAAAAGTCAGATAGAGAGAGGTGAAGTCGTGGTGGAGATCTTGATTAATTGGAAAAGGAATAGCAATAGCAGCAATACGGAGGAACATGAACCAGGGAGCATTAATGAACATGACGCAAAAAAAAAATCAGAGTAGCAAGATAATCCCCAAAAAGGATTTATGGTAAATGCTTTGAGGCCTGTGTCAGCTTAAAAATCATCTACCTCTGGTGTTAAAAATTCAGTCAAATCTGAAAACTCACACGCAAGTGTTGTGTTTTCCTGTTGCTATTATTAGCGGATTCTGCTTTTAGTCTGTTTTCATAACAGAATACTCATATCAACTGTAGTTCTTGAAAAATGTGCAACGTACCAAGATTTGGTATATCAACTCTGTATAAGGTGAATGTTTGTATCTCCTTTCCTTTCGGTTTGTCTCTCCCCCTCTGAAAATGTCAGACTGGCAAAGCGCTGTCTGAGTTCCTCAGGAGAGCAATAAAAGCTGATTGGAGTTAAAACAGTTGGTCAGGCCTGCCCGCCCCGGCATCTGTTGGACTAAACATTGAGCCAACCTGTCATCTGAAAGCGAGAATGGGAGAAGAGGGAAAAGGCCGCATGGGGGGGACAAACAGCCAAGAGCTGGACAGACATAGTGTGGTACATTGTGAGGAGGATGAGGAATCAGAAATCAATCAAATTCCAAAGAAAAAAAACATGTAAAGAAACATACAAAACAGTGCTGATGGATGAAGGGATGGACACACCTGACCTTTAGATGAATCATTCTCCCTGCCATCCTCATGTGTCACTGCCTCCCAGCAATAGGGGGAAAGGGGCAGTTCTCTTACCTCCTCCTCCTCCCCTTTCGGTTTTCCGCACTACCTCATCCCTCTCCTCTGGTCACCCACTGCTGAACCCACCCACCGCCTCCACCTTCTATCCTCCCAGAGGGAATCATTTTCCCTCTAACAACTTCAATTAACCTTACCCCTTCATGCGCGCACACACACACACACACACACATGCACACGCACACTCACACACACACACACATGGATATACCACTCACCTTTATATCAATCACAAGTGTTAAGCTCTCTGGACACAGTTTCTGCTGCATTATGTAAAGGAATGTAAGGCCAACCACTTTTTATGCACTGGAAACCCAAACGTTTTTTGCAATAATAAGCAAAAATACTATAGATAACCATTTTGTAAACATTATGACCTCCAACTATTTATGACTTAGTGATATTAGGTATTAGGCCTATATCTCAGGCTAGCAAGGGTCTGTTGATTTTTTGTCAGGGTTCGTTCAAGGTCACAAAAAGTCGCAAAGACGTTCATCCTGTCATCCTCTGTTATGTATTGTCATAATACAAACATACTCTGCTGTCTATATTATTTTTATCAGTGATAAAAACAAGAGTTAATATATCATAACAAAGGAGAATTCAAAAATCTCCATTGTGAAGAAAAGTGCGCATGCTGGAACATCAACAAAATTGATTATTTATTTTGATAAAAAGCAACTCAATGGAAACTGCTCCAACACAAAGGCTGATTTAGATAATTGTGTTCTAAACCCGAGATCTTGGTGGCACAATGAGATTATACTGAATTCTCTGATCCTATTGCGTGTTTTCTGCTTGTGTAAGCACGTGTATGCAGGCTAGCTAATACAGGTATTTTCAATTAGTGTTCATATGTGTGGCTAAAAACAGGATGGGATGGAGGCTGCGTGGGGGTCGGCTGCAGGGCTTGTTGCGCAACAAAGTCACACAGATGTTCCTGAAATCCAACATGGCTGTTAAGCGTGAATGACTGCAGGCTGGAAGTTCATATCAATGCTTCCACCCGTTTTCACCATCATGTACGCTGAAACAATACCAGCCAGCTGTTAAGTCTGACACTAACAAATGTCAACGTAGTCACCAACATGTTTTAGCAACATAGAACCATGAGTCAACCTTTTTGTTGCAAGAATTGAGGAGGATTTAGTGGAAAATTTGTGTTTCTATACACTGTGCCCTCATTAGAATCATAGCTGACCGCTGACAGCTCACCTGACTTGGGGCAAGAGTGGGACTACACCGTGCACTGCTTGTTAGTCTATCACATTGTAGAGACAAATAACTATTTACTAGCCTAACATCCATGTGTTTGGAATATGAGAGGAAGCTTGAGTACCTGCAAAAAAAAACAAAAAAAAACACTCAACTATACAAGTATCATGCAAACACCACAAAGGAAAGCCAGAGCCCAGTTTTAAACACTCAACCTCAGAACTGTGACTCAGACGTGTTACAAGACGATCAATTATTTATCACAGTAAAGGTAGTTAAAGTGGGTTCTTAATCAACTTGTTAACACTCTATTAAAACCACTGGCTATTAACCACTCTGCTATTTTTCCTATGGTGGACAATTTTACAACCCCCACAAGAATTCTTGAGTAAAAGCTGATAAAGATTATTTATTGGGTAGAAATGTTGAAAAAAAAAAAAGGAAAATACCCAAAAGTCAATTATTTGGTGCCAAACTTGTGTGTGTGTGTGGGGGGTCCAATCATAATTCTGCCCCTGCAGGATCCCTTCTAGCTCCACCGGTGGTTGAGATTTAAAAGAACTGCTCCAAGTTACTGCACAGAACATAATAGTGATGGTAGAATTTTTCTGTAACCATGATCAGGACCTAGAACAAGATTGTATTGTAGCGTATATGTTTGTTAAACACTCACATAATGCATACTTTTTGTCATTACTAAAGTTTTTTTCAAAGTATTTAAAGAAAATATAATCAACTAATAAAGTGTCACACAGTAGAATCACTGAATGAATACATTTTGTTTGAATCGGAATCTTGCATTTTCAGCACGTTTGTGAAAAGTCGTGATGACGCAATGTATAGTTGAAAACAGAATAGTGAGCACATTTTATCTTGTCTATCAACTTTGACGTCTTGCACCAGCGGCGTCTGCCAAATAGAGGTTGAGGCACTGCCCCACTGTATTCTCCTAGGTGATTATTATACACTACACATGTAACTCCACCAGTGACAATTAAGATCACATGACTGGATATGTTTCATCATTCAGCTGCTCTGATGTACGTCATTGCTGTTCATATTTTTCAATAATAATTTCACAGATGTGCATACAATCTGTCCGATCGGGGCTTTAATTAGCACTTGATTATGAACTGCAGGGAGCCTGGGCTTTATCTAAGTAGTGATAATAAGGAAGGGATTGGCACTGCAGGCAAAACAAGGTACAATGAATTTGCCCTACTTGCCTAACACATGCAAAAATATGTACAGTCACACACCCTTTCATCCTGCATTAAAACACATCCAATTTGTGTAAAAGTGTCACTTTTGTTGCTGTACACAGCAGAGTTCTCCCTGGGCTTAACGGTGTGTAATTGCTGTTGATTGCTATATTATTACCCCGCTTAATCTGGCTGTGGGTGGCTAATAAAAGAAGCTCCAGCAGGGATGTTATCAATTGCAAGCAGAGTGTTAGGACCCAGAAAAGAAGTCAGAGGGAGTGAGGAAGGTGGAGGAGATGGGAAGGAAGGTGAGATAAGGAGACGTGCAAGAGGAGTGAGACAAATTCATCAAGAAACCGCAAACAGTATGCATCGTGAGTTGAGCGTCATATGATTGATGGCTCTGTGTTCATTGGCCCCATTTCTAAACAGAAGAGGCAGGTGCGCGGAGGCGATTAGATTGCTCTGCGGCATACAGCAACCTGCGAGGGGTGTATACTATCACCTTCAAGCAGACACACCGTGTTCCCAATGCTCTGGCAATAGCAAACTGTTGACCCTGTGGAGCGAACGGAGGCACTAATGTGACAAACTAGCATTTGTTTCTCCACAAGGCTGATAGGAATACAACGAACTGATCACATTCCAAATGGAGGCAGATGCAAATTAGGACATGTAGCAAGGGGAAAGTTCACACACACTGCAGGTAAATGCAACCCAGATCGGATTTCTAACTGTCCTTGGAAAGTTGTAATTTGCCATCACTGGTGAGATATTGCTACAACAGGCTTGAGTGCTACTCATAGGGTCCGTAGAGGTCACCATGTTAGTGACCCCTGTTCTGTATTTTCCATATGTGTCCATGGAAGTGTGAATGGTTGTTTTTCCATATCACTGATGTCAGGATTTTCATTAATCTATACTACTGATCAGTCCCCACGTGGGACTATTATTTTTTTTATATATACGTTATTGAGCAATCTAGTTGGCGGCACGGTGGAGCACTGCTCAGCATTTTGGCCTCGCAGTTCAGAGGTGCAGTGATCGATTCCGGCTCTGACCTTCCTGTGTGTTCCAAATTACCCGTGGGTGTGGTTTGGCTGATGATTAGTTCCGGCAGGGTGAACCACACCTTCCACCCAAATAGTGCTGTGACAGGTGCCCTCGATCCATCCATCCATTTTCTATATCGCTTGTGCCCATGGGGGTCGCGGGTGTGCTGGAGCCTATCCCAGCAGTCCTCGGGCAGTAGGGGGGGGGGGGGGGGGGGGACACCCTGAACCGGTTGCCAGCCAATCGTAGGGCACAAAGAGATGAACAACCACTCGCACTCGCACTCAGGCAATTTGTAGTGCTCAATCGGCCTACCAAGCATGTTTTTGGGATGTGGGAGGACACCGGACAAAACCCACGCGGGCATGGGGAGAACATGCAAACTCCACACAGGGAGGAATCGAACCCGAACCCTCCTAACTGTGAGGCAGACGTGCTAACCAGTGCTCGCTTTGAATTATGTATTAATCATAGTGGAGGAGAAGAAAACTTGAAAAACAAATGAATAATCATAACTTTAACAAAGTTTTAGAGAGATTCCTCTCTTTTTTGTTTATCATTTCATTCTCTCGGATGAATTAAAGCGCCATTGTCTTAATTAATCGTGCTGTATATTTCAAGATTCATATTCTCTTTATGATAGCACCATCTGCTGGCAAACTGCGTTTAATGGCCCACTGGTTCATATGCTCACATCTCGCTCCAGTATTTATCTCGAGAGTTCCTCCGGATAAAAAAGAAAAGATTAATTTCTGAGGGGGAAAAAATACGGACTGATTAAAAACAAAAAGGAACTCCAACATACCACGAGTACTCTGACTTGTATTCTCACAGCTCGCTGTCTCAGAGGCTTAATGAGTGATAAAACAGTACCATATACTCATCAATTTGGCTCCAACTTTCTGATTGCGTTTAACAGATCCGATTTACAGATTGGAGCCTTGTCATATACCATTTTTTTCAACGTCCACCAAAGATTTTCAATTGGACTCTGATCTGGAATCTTTGAAGGCCATAATATCTACGTATATCATATGTCTTTCTTTGAATGTTTACAAGATTTCGCCTTATGGCTAGATGAATTATCAACTTGAAAAAATATTTAATGATTCCCAAATGTCCTGATGGAAAAAGAAAAGTACTCAAAATGTCAAAGTAAACTCGTCCATTCATTGAAGATGTACTTTTAGACACAACTGACTGAATTTTGCAACATTGACGATTTATCTTTGATAAGAAGTTTGATAATGCTTTGGCATCACTCGTGTTCGAGCCACGATCCATGTTAGTTCACTTGGCTCTCCATCGCGGAAGTTTAATAATCATGATTATTAAACCTGCAGGTTTTATTACATACCAGGAGTTCAAAAGTGACTCATCGTGGGTTGGGTCACCCCATTGTGAACTAATTATCAAAAAGAATGAATGACGGTGTTGTAGCTAGTTGTAATAACGCAGCAAATGCTCGTTGCATCAGCTTTTTGTAGAGACCAGACAAGAGTGTTGCGCAAGATATTCTTTTGTTGTCATTACTAAAAGCTGACAGTTGGGGGCGCAAAAGCTGCACTGATCAATTATATGATTCAATTGAACCACAAAAAAATGTAAGTTGCGTTGCGGCTTAGTAGACACGTTCTCGAATACAATAATATTTTGTAGCATTATTAAACTTAACCTGAATAATTTGCTAAATGTATACATTATGAAATTATAGCCATCCCTATGATAACTGTAGGTTTTATTTATTTTGTAATAACCAGACAAGGTAATGGATGGATGGAAATGATCGGATTTGTTAACATGAAGACCAATTTAACTTTAACACATGAGGCAATGAAGCCTCGTCTTTGCGTAAAATACGATGACAAAAGAAAGGTTGCTAAATGGCGGAGAGAAATCGCACGTGTGATGTACACAACTTGTGAATACCCCTAATGCAACGTTAAACTGGTTAGTATCCATAATTCCAGTTCTGGTACCGATGCTTGATCGCTGCGGCGGGATAGGTTGAGATTCTGCTTTCTTCCGCATCCTGCCTGGGACGTGACATCCAGCACGCAGTCTGCCCGGTGGCCACGCCCTCAGCCCGGTGGCCACGCCCTCATCTGATAGTTTTCATTCGTGTTTCGGTTACGTATTCCGACGAAGGGGAGGAGGGAGCGAAGAGGAGGCGTTAACACTGTTTAAATAACAAGCGAAGCCTTCCACCCAGCGGCACCTCTTCTGCGGGAAATCTGCGACAGCAACCAGCGACAAGCATTCCAGCCTTTACATCGAAGCTTAAACGGTAAGCTGAACTAAAATCTCTCGAAGGTAAAAGCGAAGATGATTTCCATGCATATAAAATGTATTTGACCGGAAAGGGGCGTGATAAACTTGCCTGCATCATTTCGAGAATAAGCTTCAAATCAGTGGCCAAATAGGCGAGACATCCCATGCGTATTTATTTACAAAAAAACAACAACCTGTTTGAGACGATCAATACATACACATGATGTGTTAACACAAATTGGAGACGGTAGCTAGACACTTTTCGCAGGATCATAATGATTTCAGCCAATCACATCTGCTCAGCTAGATTTCCTACTTGTTGCTGTCAGCGTAAAAATCCCGATCATTGTCGACGTTTACATTAGATGCGCTGATAGTCGAGAGGGTTTTAATAACTTCCAACAGATCGAGGGTCTTTGCGTGCGTGTCGCAGTGTAACGTAAGTGTGAAATGGAGGCGCCCTTCCTCCTCTCAACTGGTAGTGGTCTCCATCCTGCTTGACCACCAACGCCTGACGCAGAATAGAAATCTGTATGATCGATTCTGACGCTAAAACATGATATGATGAATTTATAGTTTGTTCCAAGAATGTAGCATCAAACTGATTTTTGAGCGCTTTAGTAATCCACACGATGATTTTTATAGTCTGACGCAGGGCATTTCTACTCACAAGACAACTGTCATAATATTGTTAAATATCTTGTGGATGGGGCGGGGGGGGGGGGGCACCTTTTTCTCTCCTAAACGTACACTACCGTTCAAAAGTTTGGGGCCACAAAATTGTTTGGGTGACCCCAAACTTTTGAACGGTAGTGTATATATTTATTTAGATAATTATTTATAGATTATATATATATATATAATCTTCTGTGTAAAAAATCTTATAATATATATGTATACTTATATTCATAGATTATATATAATCTTATACAAATATAATTTATAATATTTAATTCATAATATTTTATTATAATAATATTTACACTACCGTTCAAAAGTTTGGGGTCACCCAAACAATTTTGTGACCCCAAACTTTTGAACGGTAGTGTATATGTGGCATAGCCCAAGTGTAAAAAAAAAAAACTAGCCTTAACAATCGCACGTAATGAATGCAGAGTGGAAATGGTGTCTGTCCTGTTAGTGACATTCCACTGCTGTGTGTCTATTTGTGCTTCTAATGTTGACTCTCTTCCTGCCTGTTGACCATTCATAGGAAAGAATGCCAAAAACCCAGGGTTTTTCGATAACAGACCGCCCTGGTTTATGGAACAATATCCTACTGTTGTATGGATGTGTGTTTTCATAAAATGACTTGTATTGTCATCCACATTCAAACATATCTTAAAAATCTCTCATGGGATAGATTGCCTTATACATTTCAACTACAAAGTACTACAATAAAAGCTACCCGAAAAGAATAGTCTGTCAGTGGCAGTGTGAAACTGTACAGAAAGTGACAGAAGGTCTTTTTTGTGGTAACAAAGCTCACTTTTCCAACACAAAAGGTCTTGCATCACACCTACCACAGTACATCCTGCTGATAAGTGTGACCTCTCCACATTAGTGTGTGACCTCCACATCACATTAACATGCAAAGGCTTGTAAGTAGTGAACTCTCAAGGAACCATAAATAGTATTGTGTGTGTGTTGGGGGATGGGCTGTGCTGCACGTACACATTATCCCCCGCCCCCAGTCCTGAGAAACTACGGGCGTCTCGCTAGGGACGTTTTGAAGCAGAGCGCACTTGTCCAGGCAGTGGTTGCTATGGTGGTCTGGGGAAGTGAGACTCTGGGAATCAATGAGTTCACTCAGCAAACAAATCAAGGCAGAATTGATCAGAGCAAGTGACAGGTGTTCCAGAGATATTCATAACAATGTCTTAGCAGTCATCCAGAGTGCGTTTCTAGTATTTTGCTTTTTGCTTCTCCTCTTGCGAAATGAGCCTTTCATTACAATACAAATAATTTAAACTCCCTTACTCATATTTCAGCACCAAGTTGCACATCCATTGTGTCCATTTGGCTGATCCAGTCTCATTTTTATTTCCACAGATGGCCACCAAAGACAAACTGATCACCCATGTGCTGAAGGAGGAGCCAGGGAGCAGCAGGAACAAGGTGACGGTGGTGGGCGTTGGCATGGTGGGCATGGCCACTGCCATGAGTGTTCTGCTCAAGGTAAGAGACAAGAAAAAAAAAAAAGCATAAAGTAATGTCTGGTGACTCTAACATTGGCCATACAATGCAGCTGTCATAATTCATATTGTATGATAATACTGGTATCAAATAAAGTGTATGTTTGCACTAGTGTATAGAAAGTGTAAGGAAGAGAGGTTCATGTTGCATGCATGTACTTTATGAATGATTGCTAGAATTTTATGGAAAATGCTACCTTTGCTTTTTTAAAGAACATGCCTACCTTTTCATCTATGCACTTGACAATTGGCCTTTCGGAATAATGGAGGCACTGTAAAAGAGGGCCCCCCAAGACAAAAGCTGGGCGGCATAAAAATGCATGATGTGGCTCTCGGGCTTTACAATCCCTCTTTCGGAATTTAAGTGGGCCTCTCTGTAATTTTGGTAATAGCTAGAATACACTCTACACCAGTCAAGCCTTTCTCGAGCCACAGTGCATAATATTGCCATGGCACGCCGCCATACGAAAATGCTACAAAAGTATATACATGTTTACTCAAAAATGTATTAGGATAGCTAATTGTTCCGCTCGGCACTTTCCATTGCTGGCATGTAGTCAATAACTAATATATATTTTTAGACGAGATCAGTAGAATTGGATTGATTTCCTGCAGCACAATTGATGGCCTCACACTTGAAAGTGTTCATTTTGTATTTGCTTGATCAGGATCTGTGTGATGAGCTGGCACTGGTGGACGTGATGGAGGACAAACTGAAGGGTGAAGTAATGGACCTGCAACATGGCTCCTTCTTCGTGAAGACACACAAGATTGTGGGAGACAAAGGTGAGAAACAAATTGACGACCATCACAACTATCCGGTAATCTACAATCAGGCTCGCATGTTTGAATTCTCCAGACTACAGCGTGACAGCTGGCTCCAGGGTGGTGGTGGTGACCGCTGGTGCACGCCAGCAGGAGGGAGAGAGTCGCCTCAATCTGGTGCAGCGCAATGTCAACATCTTCAAGTTTATCATCCCCAACATTGTCAAGTACAGCCCCAACTGCATCCTGATGGTTGTCTCTAACCCAGGTAAGCAAGGAGTCCGACTATTTTTCCATTTTTTTTCTTTCACTTTTTTGTGTTACTGTACTGTTTAGTTTAGTGTAGAATTGTCCTTCTTTCCCAACACAGTGGACATCTTGACTTACGTTGCTTGGAAGCTTAGCGGTTTTCCACATCATCGCGTCATCGGCTCCGGAACCAACCTGGACACTGCCCGTTTCCGCCACCTCATGGGAGAGAAACTGAACCTCCACCCTTCGAGCTGCCATGGCTGGATCATCGGAGAGCACGGGGACTCCAGTGGTATGTGTCATCACTATAAATAAAATGGGAGCTGATATGCAGGCGCAGTGCAAATATAGCATCATATTGGTTGCCACTCGTTGAATTTGCCTTATCTGAGCTATTTGACTTCTCTTAGTGCCCGTGTGGAGTGGCGTGAACGTGGCTGGCGTCAGTCTTCAGAGCATCAACCCTAAGATGGGCACTGAAGGAGATAGCGAAGACTGGAAGGCGGTGCACAAAATGGTGGTTGATGGGTGAGTACATTTGCCACAAATCTGCAAAGCAAACCCATCATGTACTTGCATGGCCGCTGTTCCTCTGTGAGATAGCAGTAAAGTTTCATTGGCACAAAGTCCACAATTGAATTCAGGCGAGCTGACCATCCTGAGTGAGGAATTTCATCCTGGCGTTAGATGGTTATACAGCATAGCACGACAGTATGCGCTTAGACCAGGCTTGGGCAAACCTTTCTACTTCATGGCCATATATATTTTTTTAAAACAGGGAGAAGGGGCAGGTCATTCAAATATAAGGTAAAATAAATATTTGTGACTTGCTTTGTAAATGATTGACTAAAGAACAGAATTATGTTACTACTGTTAATACATAGTCACAGATCTGCATGTACACATCACAAATCTGCTCCTCAATTTCATTTGGAGAGAAATTTCAACCGCAGTTGAAACAACATGCTGTGGATACATTAAAATGAAACATGACAAATAACATACTAAGCATAAAATAAAACTGTATAAACCATAAAATGATTAGGGAGTCTAATGATAGCATCAGGCATTTTCATCTTTTTATTTGGAGTCTGGGGGCGTTGTCTAACGTGCAGCGAGAGGTTACTCCATAGTAGAGACGGACAACAGAAAAAGTTTTATCCCCTCTGAACTTCTGCTTAGACTTTAGTATCTCTAGGAGCAGCTGCCAACGGTCAGATTGCGGCAATAGGACACAATCATAATAAATAAACATGACTTTTCTGCCGAGCAGTGTTCTTATTGCAGGACAATAGGCTTCCTGTTTGAGATTAGCGGCAATAATACCTTATCATGTTAGCAATACGGCTCTTATGAAAAAAGGCATTTCGAAATGTATGTAATTGTGCCATATCCGGTGTTCCTGTGTGTGTGTTCTCTGCAGAGCTTATGAGGTGATCCGACTGAAGGGTTACACTTCATGGGCCATCGGGATGTCTGTGGCTGACCTGGTGGCGAGCATCACCAAGAACATGCACAAAGTTCATCCCGTGTCCACACTCATCAAGGTAAGGGCACTTTATTGTGCAACTCAATCGAACAAACCAAACTCAAACAAACAAACAAGAGCTGTTCATTAACCACTTTACTGTGCCATTAATTAAAAAAGAGTGTGGCTAAAGCTCTTACGTGGTTTCTTATAAGATTGTGCCAAGTGAGTGATGATATATTACAGCTAATGCACGTAACGTTCGGCAGGGGATGTACGGCGTGAAAGAGGAGGTTTTCCTTAGCGTCCCCTGCGTTCTGGGCAACAAGGGCCTGTCGGACATCATCAACATGAGCCTGAAGCCCGAGGAGCAGCAGCATCTGGTGAAGAGCGCCGAGACACTGTGGGCTGTCCAAAAGGAGCTCACTCTGTGAAGAGTGTAGCGCCCCACGGTACAGTTCTTCAACCCCAAACTCAACAAACGCATCCATTCTGTGTTGTGTCCCTCTGTGGTAAAAGGCCTCCATTTAAGACCTATGAAGTTGCAAAAAGTGGAAGCTACTTTCACATATTAACAAGCATTAAGTGTATTCTTCGTATTGCTGTCCGCTGCTTTCGCAATTCGTATAACAAGAATCACAACTATTTAGCTTTAGAGATCACACTGTGTTGAGAGCTGGGAATTTGTGTCTAAAATACTACATATTGTTACTGTGCACTGTTCGGGCTTATTCTATACACTCCTTGTATGCTTCGTGTATAGTCTGTCAACACTGTAAAAGCTGTATGTCTGTTTTTTGTCCATTTGGTCCCCTTGTCTTTCTTTTTCTTGAGTCTGATGGAGACATTCCATTCTCAGCGGGGGCAGATTTCCTGTCCAACTGATGTATTAGTAATCTAAGGCCTTCTTCACACACAAAGTGCACTGACAAGTCGGATAAGAGACATTGGAAATTCACTCCACTCCTGTTTGGGGATGCTACTGAATAGAAATCATCAATATAGACAAAAATATGTTGTTTGCACACCATAATGCCCTCAGAGATTATTTATTTTTTCTCCATCTAATTTCTAAAGGACATTAACAAAGTGTAATGGTGTTATTTTCTGAATAGCCGTTACTGCAGATGGTACATATTTATTGTTTCCAGTGTTATTTATCATGAAGATGATCAACTGTATCTGGAGATATTTTTACATCCTGTAGCATCAAATAAAGCCAGGATACAGAAACAAGAATTTACCCGTCTGCCTTTTCATTTCATTTATAACAGGACTATAGAGTAATTTATAAAAAGAAGCATTAGGATTTACCGCTTGTTTTCGCAGTATGACTTTCATAGGTCACGCTTATCTATATAGTATGGGCAATAAATCATATTCAAGTCCTAAAGTTACAAGGCTAATCTGTTTTTGATAAAGGAGGTAAAAAATAGCTCTAGTCTTATCTATATGTGCCCCGCAAGACTAATGAGGCCAAGCGTGATAGAAGAGCAATTCCAAACTAAGGTTGTTGTGACAAAACTGATGCCATATGCTTTTTTTCCCCCCTTGGATTGTTCCAAAATGTCCGGAAAGCCCACTGGAAAAATCTCTGATGTGAATGTGTCCACGACCCTTATCTCAGCCTCTTTCACGCCCTCAATAGTCTCAAAACAACTGTCTATGAGGTTGGGGAACAATCAAATGTTTTGATGCCCATCCTGGTCAAATAATTGGAAACACGAATAGAGTTGTGGATTGGTGCATGGTGGAAATGTGACCCGACTCAATTTGAAGAGCACTGGTCTTTCCCACAAAATCTTATTGATTTGCCATCAAATCGGGTCTTTAATTTGAATGGATTTACATAAATTTACAGATACAAAAGATGATCTATGGTTTAACTGGAAACAAAAAATAACAGCAGATACGCTATGATACATTTCAAAGTGCATTTAGTAGTGGGCTAAATTAAACAAGAGGCGTCTTAACTTAACATTTGATTAGTAATAATCCTTTGTACCCTACAAAAAAGGTTTATACAGTGAACTAATTTCTTACCAGAAACAACAGAGGACACCAAAAAATGTGGATATTCTTTGTAAAAATGTCCTCGAGAGAGACTGTACAGAGTAGAAGAGCTACTGTACATGATTAGTTGCTAATGCAGCCAAACAGTCAAATTGGAGGGCTAACCTGAGCAGCTGACACGTACAATGAAAATGGAAAGAGGAGAGGCAAAACAAGACAATACAAACAATACAGGTTCATGGAGTAAAGCATATCCATAATAAAGGGGGGGAGGCCTTCTAAATGTGGCTTAGGCTGCATGCAGCACTATATCAAGGGTCTTCTTAATCACTTTGGGTGTTCATATCAGAGCTTAACCTTTTCGTGACAAGGGGTGTTTCAACAGCTAGCACCCGATATTTTGTGCTTACTCAACAAACAAGGCTGCCTGGCTAAAAACAGACATGGGTGTGAGTGTTGGGAAAATCTCTCAAGCATTTGGTTTAATCCAAGTCACGGGCAAATCTTAGGAGTGTTTAAACAACCCAGTGGTCCATTAAAGATGGGACACAACACAGAGGGACAAGAAAGAGAACCAGAGGGCTCAAAGACATGTCTGTTTTCTGCTCGTGTCCCTCAGTAGAGGTCGCTGAGGCCGGCGGTCTTGCGGGCTTTCTGCATGAGGGCGCGGAGTTGGAACTGCTTTCTGGACAGAAGGCGTACGTGCTGGCAGAAAAGAAGGGATGAATCAATACTGATACACATGCATTATGTAGTATGTGTTTGTATCTAAAAGTTGTGTTGAAATGGCCACCTTGAGAAAAACCTCCAGGTCTATGACGCCCCTACGGAGGGCCTCTCCCAGGTAGAAGATGGTGTCCTCGATGGCATTTTCCTCAGCGTACAGGTTCAGGATCTGTTTGTACAGGGGGGCCGTCGGCACAATGATGTCATCGATGTCGTTGTTCTCCGACTGGTTCTCCATCTTCTCCAGGGCCTCGGTCAGCTCCTCATCCTTGCGGTTCAGCAACTCAATGTTCCTGTCGACGTCAGCCTGACCCAAAAGATGACAGTGCAGTGAACTCCGAGATGTAAACCTTTTCACAATGTCACATGCACCTCTTTGTGGTAAAACTGACTTTTCCAAAGGCACCTCTAGCTAACAAAACCTTCCATGACCAAGGCAGAGTGACTCCGTAAACAGGATAAACTGTTTTAACGCTAATTTGGGCATTCTTCTGCATAATACCAATGTGTCCAGTGTCAGCCGAAAAGAGGATGTAACACGAGATACATTGCTCCCAACACACTCCGTAATTTGAATTTTGAAAAATAGATGAGGTAGAAATTCAGATAGTTCCACTGAAAGAAATAAACCCATTACCACTTCCTGGTCCAATCTGGAGATCATGTCCTCCAGTTTCTGATGGCCCTTTTTGAGATCTTCTTCTGTTCGTTTGAGGGCATCCAACTCGGCCTGAGCCCTGTCCATTTCCTCCTTCATCCTCCAGCGAAGCTTGTCGCTAACAGCTGAGATCAGCGACGCACGGATCGTGTCTTCGCCTATGGTGCCGTCTCTGTTGGAGCCTAAACAAAGTGACACTTGTTTTAAGCCTGTCATGATTAATACAGATGTGTTCTTTAGCCTCCTTTTTCAATATGGGGTTCCACTTTCAGGAAACATTGGCCTTAAAAGTCAACATACTGCTTGATATCAGTGCACCTCACTAGAGCTCTTTTGAAACGATTAAAGGGGAAGTCAACACAAACTTCCTTGACAATAATATGTTATATGTTCCCCCAATAGTCTGAATGTGGCATTCTGATTAATATTGCGTTGGTAGAATTTGATTTAAGCCGCAAAATTGAGCCGTTTTTATCCATTTCAGCGGGCAGCCATTTTGCCTTTTACTGTCAACTGAAAATTAAATCACAGTTACGAGGCCACTTTTTTTTTAAAGTGACAAAAACTGATTTATGAAAGCACCTAAAAATGTGCATTCGGTACGTCTTCTTCAAGTCACCACTACAGCATGTACAGGTCAGTTTTGACTCAGCACTACAAATGTCAGAGATGATCCCCCACCCCACTACTAAAAATAGGAGTCCACCAAAAGTCCTCCAAATGGCAGACAGTCTACTGGTGTTTCAATACGGCTTCCAACCAGCTGATCACAGGTTCGTCTTTGTGTGCCGTTACTTTTACCTCCCCAAATATAGCACTAATAACCAGAGAGGACTCTCTTTCTTCCATACTGTAGGTCCTGTTGGCCTTTACTGCTCCCAACTCTAGTTACATCAGATGACCTTTCGCTTGTTGGTTCAGCATGCCACCAAAGTCAGGCCCAGGGTGAGAGGGTTTCAGTAAGAAGGTCACATGAAAGATGGGGAGGCTTCATTTGATCTGATCAGCTTCACTATAAATCATTTAAGCGGTACTCCAACATATAACACTGTAACCGAGCTTCTTTTTCCTTTACTGTACAGTGAACCATCAACTACTCAGTTTGCTACTCACAAAATCAC
Source organism: Syngnathus acus (assembly GCF_901709675.1). Taxonomy (NCBI): domain Eukaryota; kingdom Metazoa; phylum Chordata; class Actinopteri; order Syngnathiformes; family Syngnathidae; genus Syngnathus; species Syngnathus acus. Next base: position 8,558,002 of record NC_051092.1, on the reverse strand, counting down.
AGTTTTCCCCCCCCTCCTTTTCATGTGAAACCTATTCCTAAATTATCTTACGCCACCACTGCACAAACTATTGTGCGATGTCAGCAACTTTGTAACGTATGTGGCAAAGTAAAAAATAAAGTGCCTGCTCTACGTTCAGGTAGAGCAAAAGTATTGTCACAATCAGAAACTATTGCTATGTTGTTGTATTTTACAAAATGATAGAAGTTGAATCGAGTGTCATTGCACAGAGTGTGTCATGATGAGAGCTGTTAGACGTAATACACACCCACTGTGGACACGGGAGTCTGAGCGGGGTAGTGAGTGGGACCGGAAGTAGCCGGGTAAGAGTTGCCCCCTGGGTACTGGTAACCTGGGTAACCTCTGCAAAATAAGATTCAATAATCATACTCAGACTCAACATACAAGACTGAAGGAGTGAAGCAATTGAACAGCTCTTGCTACTGAGCATGCTTGTCACGCAAAACTAGTGTTTGCACATGATTGTGAAACACCTTACCCTGCGTTAGGACTTGGGCCATAAGGTGAAACTGCGGGCATGCCAGGTACGTAGGAAGCTGATATAAGAGGAAGAGGACACACAATCACATCAGTGGCATTCAGACTGAAAAGCCCAAGAACTTTGTGTTCCTGGCAGAAGGAGTACCTGGTCATAAGAACTTGTAGAACAGTAGGAGAGGTAGTCACACAAATAACTAATTCATGTAGATATTAAGCACCAATTAGTTGAATTAATTATGTTTTGTTTTAGATATGCCAATACTACCAATCAGGGTACATTCGCCGCAGGGTCTGTCTGGAGTCACATCAGAATATCCGAATGGTGGGAAACAGTGTTTCACCCTACTTTGTAAGTTTTAAAAATCAATGGATAATCTTAATCAAAATAATTGTGATAATTATGATTTTTTCGATAATCGTCTAGCCTTAGTGGTCTCAAAGCCCATATTATCGGGGTGCCTGCGTTTTTAAAAATATTTCCTCATGGGGATTAGGCGCCACCTGGTGTTAGACTGGGTAATAGAGTCATTTAACCACACGCGGAAAGAAAGATAATAGTAACCTGTACCACTTACAATTAGGAGGTCCAGCAGCTTGGAAAGCTTGGTAAGGCGCTTGTGTGGTGGGGCGAGAAAACACTGGTGGCTCTTCTCCAAACACCACAATCATCACCTGAATGAGACCAAACAGGTCTGACTGGGGCTAGAAAACAAAGAGGAGTATTTGGCAGAATTAAAATAACAAGCACCCATGAAATAATATCAAGATACAATAACTTTGCTTACATGCTTCCACTCGTGTAGATAAGGTAGGTAGATTTTTCCATTGGCATCAAGATGTTTACCAGTTTTGATCATCATGGTGCTGGTTGGTTTAACAAAACAAATTGGTGGGTTGAAGGGATATGTGTCCAGCATCCAAAGACACACTGGGATGTTGTAGACGTTGCCTACAAGGAAACACACACATTACAGAAAGCGGGACTATATCTCATCTCTAGCCACATCTCCCTACAATGACAAGCATAAAGCCATTTATTTCATTTGTTAATGTGCAGTGCACCAGCATGAAACTGTATGTTTAAGTGACCTGGAGCATGTGAATCAAAATACTTAACAGAATAATGAATCAATATTTTTACAGTGACATCCCAAACAAAAATAAGAACACTGTATGTACCTCTATAGTTTACAGGGACTGTTCCTGTTAAACTCATCAGGTCCCTTGTAGATCCATCGTTGAACACTGAAAAGCAAGTTGAGCCAGTGAGGAGATGCTAACTAGTTTCACGTATATTCAGTCACCCAAGAATGAGGTAGCGTGGAATCTCTAATACAATTTGGACTTTGGACTCAGAGCAGATTGTGCTTGACCTATGACTATAGGAATGAATAAGAATATTGGCTTACCATAGCCATCCATTACGGGCTTCAAGTCTTTGTAATGAGAGATGACGTTGGTGATATCACGAACAGTCAGGTCCCTGTATTTATATTGCTGGAAGATGATAAACAGGAAATGAGTGATGACATTTTTTTCCTATTGTTTAAAAACAACCTAAAGCAAAATGAAAGGTTTGACGTGTTAGTCATTTTTTTATTGCAACAGGAAATCTGTAGTATTGGTGGGGAGCACAAAAATGTAACATATCTGAGTGCCTTTAGTAAACAATGTACGGCTGTGACAACGCACTGGTTTCAGCCATTCTTTGTGCATTGATTTTTGTATGATCACGCCACACAGGTATGTTTTGAACTCTTCTCTGAAAAAACAATTCTGCCTAGTTAAAAACGTGTTTATCGCATCTATGTTTAGAGATGCTGTACAGTGGAATCTCTTCTGTTGCCTTGCTTTAGAAATCTGTTGCCTCACTTTGGAAGTGTTCCGCCAAAATGTCCTACCGATGGCTAATTTGACAGCAGAAGTACAATATCCTAATAGAACCTTCTAAAGATCCCTTGAGAAAATACTACAAGCAGGTAGAACAATCCTGACAATTGAAATAACCTCCTAAGATTATACTTCTGAATACATAGGAGCAGGTAGGGCGTTCTGACAGGGCATAGGTAGGACTTCTCGACGGTTAAGAAGGAATTCCAGAGCACCGGTAACCAAGTAAACAACAGGCAGAAGGGGGTCGCACAACAAATATGGCTTTTAAGGCACACGTAGTCGTTTGCTACGCTTTTCTCAACTCTAAATGATTCTCTTACACGTCCCGAAACAGCGCCCACAGCTTCGCACAAAAACTCAGTCACAGGACATTCCATTGTTTTGACAGCACGACATTTTTGCCCGCTATTCGAAGCTTTTAAAATGTCACAATTTCCTTTGTTCTTAACATACTTCACAAAACGGTTTTTTCCTTTGTTCAAGATCTTTCTGGTGGGGTAAAGTTGTTGTCACGTCCCTACACCATCGTGTAAACCCGACATATGTAGTTCCTTACTACTTGGTTTGGACGGAGCAAGCCGAATTGCGGGTTAATATGTTAAACATTCCTTCAAGGTGTGAAATTGTTATCCTAAAAAAAAAAAGTTAGTGCATCAGAAAATACAGGTTTCGGTTAATCAATAACAAATATTGACGACACTGGTCGGGTTAGGGAGTACAATAAACAGCTTAAACAATACAATGTTTAAACTAACACGCCATTTAACAAACCAGGAAATGGCCACTCGACTGTACTGTTATGTTACGTTGATGTTAATATGCGAACAAGTTACGATACTCAGCAAGAGAAAGGTTTACCTTCAGCATTTTCTTCAGGGCTCCTTCGTTGATAACCGCCATTGTTTCCCTGTTAAGGTGTTTTTTTATGATAACCGAATAAATAAGTCAGTAGCTAGCAGAACCTGAATCTCGCTAGCGAGAATCCAGTAAATGCTATGCTAATATTAGCAAAGCCCCGGGACGGACTAAACACAAAAAATCCGGCTATTTGAAATAAAACGCCCAATTGAACAGAGTGGATGTTTATCTTGTTAACTCAGATCGAAGCAGTACACGCAAGACTAATGGTACACTAACTGCTCGAAACAAACAACATTATATGTTCGTTTGAGACTAACAACACAACGTATTTCCGGTACTATGCCCGACATTTTCCGGGGAAGTGATGACGTCTTATTAGTAAAAACTTTATTAGCAACAACCATTTGATACAGCAATAACCAGCAGATAGAGCACAGAAATAATTGAAACGGGAATTTAGTTTGTTCTCTTGTCTTAATACTTTAGTGACATTTCGCCGAAAGAAAGCGCTTATACCATATACCAAAAACATGGATGGGAAGCCGCCTAACCATTTCAAATAGTCTGTGCGTGTGAATGGCTGTTTGTCTCCGTGTGCCCTGCGATTGGCTGGCGACCAGTTCAGGGTGTCCCCCGCCTACTGCTCAATGATGAATGAATGAATGAATGAATGAATGAATGGATGGATGGATGGATGGAGGGATGGAGGGACGGTTGGACGGACAGAAGGACAGACGGCTGGATAATAATAAGTATGTGTAGTATATGTTAAATAAATACGTATATACACATACATGCATGATTTATAAAATATATATACACACACACACATAGGCTTAATGTACAATATGATAGTAAACAGTATATATGAGGCAATGCATCTTAAATCTTACAGACAATTACGTTGCAAGTCATTTATATACATGTAATGATAAAATGCTAGTTCTTGACTGACAAAAGAATGAAATGAATCAAACAACAACCAATTATGTTCATGTTATACTGTGCCCGAGATATTTTTCACAAGCAACAAGTTAATGTTGAAATCTTTTAACAGCTGGTTTCATTTCCTTGAAGGACAGGTTGCCCATCTTCTGTTGATAAAGACATATACAAACTGCCGTCTGTCCGGGAAAGCACCTGTGATTGTTTGTGGAACTGCAGCGAACCTATATTGAGGACAGGTAATGAATGACAAAGTATATGAATACAATATCTCAGACTTGATTAGATATGACCCAGTTATAACCCATATCTTGGACACAGAAGAATGTTTTTTTCTTTTCCTGATTTTTCTTATTCATTGCAAACTTAAATCAAAGCACATTACTGCACATGGAATTATTCCTTGTTTTTGTCACTGTAACAGTGTCGATCAATACTAAGCATGATTACATTTTTGACGTTATGTTCTTGGACACAGCACTTGAATTTGACTTTGGCATGTGCAAGGGAACACATTGTAATGTTATGGTTGGTTAGTGCACAAATTCTATGCGAAAAGTTGCCTATCTGTTTTTTTCTTTCTGCATGTTACGCATTTTTTGCCAAAACACATGATTATATTTACTCACAGGATGTTTGTGCAGGGTGACGATGAGGCTCCATACAGATAGGAGGGCGGTCTCCAAACATGGCAACCATCACCTGCAGGAGGCTCACCAGGTCACACTTCCCCTGAGAGAGTGCCACAAAAAAGTCAGCTTATCGTATGCACATACTGCAAACCTCTCACGTGTGCTGCTCACCTGCTTCCACTCCTGCAAGTACGGCAACAAGACGTCACCATTGCTGGAGACGTAGTTTCCCCGCAGGATCATCATCTCCCTCGTGGGCCTGACGTAGCAGATGGGGGCTGACTTAGGGTAGGACTCCTCGAGCCACACACATATGGGGATGTTATAACTTGTGTCTGACAGAATACCAGGAACAGTTAGAATATGTATCAATGATCGTATAATGCTTTATTGCACCTGATATAAAATGTGAAATTATTACCTTCAAAAAGGATGGGGATAGTTCCTGTTAGACTCATCAAGACCTTGGTGGTTCCATCACTGTAAACTATAAAGAAGGAACATTAGTGTTTTAAAGCCCACGATTATCAAAGAAAAATGAATCTTTTTTTGCGCGTAAGCTCCTTACTGTATTTATCCACCACTGGAACAAGGCCTTTGAAATGGATCAATGCAACATGTATTTCATCAGCCACATGTTTACAAAGATAAGTCTGTGCAACGGAAACAAGCATACACTCAAAAGAGAATAATAGGAATATTTTTCTCACCATACACTTACAATATTATGTTCCCTTACCTTTGGCAGCATTTTCTTTATGGTGTTTTTGCAGGTTGTCATGATTGTGTGTGTATCTAAAAACAAAAAATATGTCTTGCCTTGTCTGTAGCTCACCAACACTCACAGAGCTTGGATTTTTCTTTCCGTGTGTTTAAGGGCAAGAACACAACTTTATGGACCCCCTCAGAGCCAATAAGAGAACAGCATAATGATAGTACAAACACGTGACTTATCGTAACCATAATATAATAATAATTAGGTTATATGGCCCAAAAAAACACTGTTCTCTGTTCCATGACCCATTAAATGAACGTGTTTGTTACATAGAAGGTAATATCTTTCAATAAATAAAGAGTATGTTTTACTACTGTTGTCTGCTATCGTACGTGAGTTTTAAGTCTTGATCAAAGTAATTCTTGTGTTTTTAACCAACTTACTAACAACTGTAGGTAAAGTCCCAATTTTACACAAACTTAAAATGACAAAAAAGTTGAACTGTGGATATTACATATAAGTTAAGTTGTTGAAGAAAAAACAATAATTCATCTGTAATTTGGTATTGTGTTTAATTTGCTATTGTTTTTAGTTATTTACAGTTGTGTTTACTTAAATGTTGTGTTTATTAAATGGCTGTTGTGTTTATCTATTTTTTGTCATGTTTTTTCAATTTGCTGTTGTAGTTTTTGATATGCTTTTAGTTATTTTCTCTTGTGTTCTGCATTTCAGGGCCTCTGTAAGACAATGTTATTTAGTACAACAATAATGTAACTGCAAACTTATCATTTTGATGAGTTGATATCCCATCTCTTGAAGTCAACAGAAAGACACACAAAAATGACAAGACTATCATAACATAACATGTTTATCATAACATCTTTATTCCTGCCCTGCAACGCATTTGACATTTTTTAAAGAGTACATACATCTTAAATAGCTAAACAGCCAACATTTTTTTATAAATTCCAAACACACTTTCATTCAATAGTGTTCAAGGGAGAGAGAAGCCCTTGATACAATTGTAAGTAGAGAAGTCCAAACCTCTACAGGTCTGTACAAGTCATTTTGTGACATGTATTCTCGGGGTTACTGGCTAAGTATCCATGCGGCAACGATATGAGACATTCTAAGACGATGAGAATTTATGCATAGATTTGTGGAGTTGTGGCATTATTATGGATTTGCTATACAGTATAAAGTTTGACAGGGCAACAACAAGCATTTAGGACGAGACAAAGGTTCCATCAAAATGTTTCAGAACAACAGTTTGAACCAAATTAATTTTAAACAGACTTTTAGCTGAAAACTTGCAGATGACACATTCACAGTTCATAACCCTTCATTCGAGCAAAGATGAATGGTTAATAATTACTTAGCTTTCGCACTGTAGCACGGTTGTTCCTGCTATTTATGACGTCCTTTGTAGCGGGGAAAGAACGTGACCTCACCTCCAATGTAAATTGAAAGCAGTTTTATGTTTATTCTGGATATGAGTGGAATTCATAAACCAATAGACAATAAATGTAACTAATTAAACTAACTAAATGTAATCAAGCAAGAGTGAGGCAATTTGGCTTTTATTGGCTATACACTACCAAAAAATTCATTCTTTTAGACACACTTCAAAATGTTGCAGTTTTACCTTCAGGATCTGTACAGCGCATGCCATGTCTTAACCCAATGCTTTTTCGGTAGTTGCACACAAAGTAAACAGACCAAACTTCTCCTGTGCATATGGAATAAGCTACAAAGTAGAAACAGGTAAGCGCAGTCTTCTGAATAAAGTAGCAAATGAATGCAACAGTCGAAAACACAAGCGAGTTAACACTTGAGAAACACAGCGACGCACCTCATGATCCAGCATTCATTACACATATTAGTCACTCACATTCATGTACAGCACACATTTTGAGGTTTTTGAGGGTAGTGAAGTGTGTGGGAAGTTTCAGCATTCTAATGTGGGTGTTACACTCTGCAAAGGGTTACACTTTAAAAAAAACAACAACTCTGTATTGGGGTTAAGAAGCAGATTAAAAAGCATGTTAAAAGCGCATGAAACGATAATAGAAAGTTGTTTTCAAAAGAAAACTGTATCTCCACCTAAAACCTGTAACCGTGCAAGCATAGCATGTTGCTCTTATGATATAGGCAAATGTCTCCAGCTGTAGCACTGTGCAAAAGCACTGTACCCTCCCTTGCTTCCAGTGCAATGTGGATTTAACAGATATAAATCCTACTATACCCACACCAATATACTGTACAGTAACCATTGCTGTTAATAAGCTATGATTATTATTATCATCATCGTCACCATCACTATTATTCCACGAAAACAATTTTACCAAAGAATGTAAGGCAGCTGCATTCAGAACCAAAATGTATTCCTCTCTCCAAAAAAAGGCAATTCAGTACGTATCTTGACACTTGGGGGGGGTGATACAGTTCAAGATTTATATTGGAGTGGAATGTTTTGATTTGTTTCGATTCAGTGTGATTACAATTCATTGTGGTACGGCTGAGTTTGAGAGGGTATGATGCAATGAGTTTCTTGTCATATTACAATAGGAATTAACTCGTCAGTAGGTAAGTGTAAAAGCCGTCTTTCCTTCAAAGACAAATCTCTCCAATCAAAGATGATTCGATACGTATATCTATATACAGTATTTTGAAGTGGAACAATTCAATTCGGTCTGATTCGATGCACTCATATTTTAAATCAAAACCAATTCATTTTTTTTAATAACCCCTCAAAACCAATTCTTTTTTTTTCAATAACCCCTAGAATATATACAGGAGGGGTAGTATCACATCAATGAAATAAGTGTCAACATGATTGTATTTTTGGATGGACGTACGTTTTCTTTTTTTTATTACTGTAAATGTATGGGCAAGTCATGAAAAATGTTGAGCTCTTTTAACTCACTCAGTTGAGCTCAATATATTTTTTTTAATTATCCACCCGCTAAATATGTTCCAGTTCAAAACCAAAATGCACATCTTTTACAACAAGGCTAACTGTTAAAACAACAGCAACACATTCTACAAATTCCCAAGTCAGCCTTCACCTTTAAAGGGAGGTAGTTGGATTTTTTTTTACACGAGTGGTTATAGAGCAAACAAATGTCCAATGCCTACCCAAGACCAGTGCAGTGGATTGAGTATTTCAGGGTGAGCTGAAAGGGGGTTGGGGATTCAAGGCTCTCCCTATAGGACCAGTGTAGAGACTGAAAACAATAAGTTAGTTACCCAGCAAGACCACGTTGGAGTTGATTATAGTGATTCGTGGTTTTGCTCACCTGTCGACATGAAGCGCAAAAAAAAAAAAAAAAAAAGGGGAGAGGGGTGGCCAAGCTTGCTCAGGTAGCCACGCAGGCAATAGTCAGTCCAAATCCTTCTTTCCATAAAAACGGCTCTGGTTCAGGTTCTTCTCAAGAGACAAAAAAATTGCAACCATTTATTTAACTTTCATCATTCAGTTTTTTCATTCTATTTTCAAGTCCATGCTGCGACGTCTTGTGCTGTAGCATTTCTTTCCAAGCTGTGAAGGAGACCTGAGGGAAAAAGATGGCACGATGCAAAAGTATGAATTTATTACACTCTAAATGGAAATACTAGCGCAGTTGCGTCAACACTCTACAGGAGGTCCTAGTTTGTAGCCTGATGTATTTGTATTATAGACTTTAGGAGCACAAGCAGGTACACAACTTAAGTCAAATTAAAGAGACATCAAACTGCGGCTGTGGCTCAGGAGGTAGTGCGTGATATCCAATAATCAAAGGGTCTGCTGTTGGAATCCCGCTCTGTCCGAGTTATTGTGTCCTTGTGGATAATACGTAGTTTACCCCCACCAGAATGTGAATGCGCAAGTACTTGAATAACTATTGCGGGCGCTTTGCTCGTGTGACAGAAAAGCGTCTTATAAATTGGATGCAATCACATTATTATTTTTATAAAAAAACTGGTGTGAACTGCAAAAATACAATAACACAGTTGTCCTACTGTCAGGTAATTTAATCCAAAAAACAGTTCTATTCTGTTAAAGTACATAACAATGTAAAATTACCACCCCACCCACTGTTATCCTATGGTAGTATACTGTAATTTACAATTCAGTACTATACTGTTAAACTGCAGTGGGTGAATTGTAAAATAACAGTAAATTACTAGTGTTGTGCTGCCAGACAGTTGGTGTTTTTTTCCAGAGAAATCCTTTACAGTGAAGAAAAATACTTTGCCACTCTGCAATCTTTTGCAACATTTCTGACAAAAAACAGATATAGGCTACGTTCGCAAGCATTTGCAAGCATTTATCGCTCAGTGAGGTGTGGGCTTCAAAATTAAAATCAAAAGTAGTCTCACCTTCATCACGATACCACACAGCGACAGCTCATACAGTCCTGACCACTCTCATCTGGCGGATTCAACTTCCTCAGCTTGTGTTGCCTAATTTCCCTGACCAGTGTGTAGAAAGCATCCTCTACTCCCTGTAAATACAAATAGTGAGACGGAAATTAGCTGTTCTTGTTGTATGTTTATGTCAACCTGTTCAAGTTTCCATGATTAATCAACGGGCCAAAATATAGAGCTGTTGAATTCTTTAACTATGATCAATCATAAGAGAGTTGCACAACGAACACTGCCCCCCCAAAGGGAGAGCAAAGCCTTCAGGAGAGCACATCGTGGAGACATGTGACAATGTTACCATGGCAATCATCTCAACTGTTCTTCATCAAGATAGCAATGAAAAAATGTCCCATTTAATTCTTTGTACTGCCTCCATTTGAATGGCAGACTTGCTGCCAGTCCATTGATGAATAGCTTAATTTGTATGAAGATGCATATAACGTTTTATCGCTACCTTTGAGTCCTTTCAAATGGGTTTCTCCTCTCCAGTCAAGGTAACTTGGTTATGAGTCACTGACCCCAGCACAACACAGCAATAAAATCTCAACAGATTTAACAGCAGTCAATGCATGACATGAACATATTTTTTGCACAATTCATTTCTAGGCTGAGAGAACCTTTTAAAATCTCCCAAAACAATAAAACAGATAAATGTGGGTTTTTTTTAACGGCATGGCTATTATTTGAGCTCAAGCGTCACATGATGTACCTGTCGTGTCTTCGCGGAGGTTTCAATGTAAGGGATGCCATAGGAACGTGCGAGTTCCTGGGCTTGCCTTGTGTCCACCGTACGTGCAGGGAGGTCACATTTGTTGCCCACAAGCACCATGGGAACATCATCCGAGTCCTTTACGCGTTTTATCTGTTCTCTGTAGGTCGCAAACAAAACAAAATGGAGACATCATTAAACATGAGCAGTCTTAAGTTGTTTCTCGACTTGCCCCAACAATGCAATGTTAAATCAAAGTGCCACACCCCTCATCAGAGAATTCCCTGGCTTAGTATACTGTAAACAGCAGCTGTTTCACCACTGTAAAGTCAAACATCCAGAGAGCACTAGGACCTTGAGGAAGATCCAGTTCCCTGGTGGTGCAGGGGACTGCTGAACTACTGAAGCAGGGAGCATGCTGGGGGGTGGGTGGGTGTAGATGGACGACAGGCAGGCGGCAAAGAGCATTACCTCATTGCTACAGCAGCCAGCAGTGAAAGGAAACTGACAGAGAGGAGGGTGTCTGATCAATCTATGTACTCCTTCCCCCCCAGTTACAGTGCAGCAGGACACATCCACATGAATCAAAGCTAGACCATCTGCCATCAACACCACTAATGCTGTTTCCCTTGTTATGAGTCCAATGACGTAGGTGTTTGACACACACAACATAAACCTATTTCATATACAATATTCAAATCGTAAGAGCTACAGTCCTGACCAGTGTTGTGTTGCAACAATGGGAGCAGTACTAAAATCATCTGTCAAAAACGATTCACTTTGAATTTTTTTTTTTTTTTGCACTTTGACTAATTGAATGACGGGAGAGCTATCAAAGATATATATTGCCTTGTTTACTTGGCATGTCGCAAATTCAAAGAAGATAGAGGAAACTCCTCTCATCCTTCCTCTCGCTTCCTCTTTTTCATTCTCCAGCCTTGGGAGTCCCATGGCCAGCTTCCCTATGAGTCAGGATCGATGTCATTGGCATGGTGCTGTAATCCTACAGTTGGGGCTAAGCATTCTTTAGCCGTGTTAAATGCCTGCCATCTCCTAACCACTGCAGAGAGCTGGCACACACATAGTGGCAACACATGCCGCTCCCTTTGGACTGTCTAGCACAGTGCCCATAGACATGCCAAAATCCAAGGCCACCATTTTCCCACTCTTGTCATTTTGCCATACCTGTATTGATGAATGTCTTCAAAGGATTTTGTGTTGTTGATTGCGAACACGCAGAGGAATCCCTCTCCCGTCCTCATGTACTGGTCCCTCATTGCGCTGTATTCCTCCTGACCTGCAGTATCCAGGATGTCCAGCAGACAGGTCTCTCCGTCAATCACAACCTGTTTCCTGTACGAGTCCTGCAAAGCAAATATAAGAGATACCATTTCATAAAGCAAGGCCTTTTCAGGCCCCTCAAAAGACCTGATTTCTAAAGTCGCATGAAAGTTTGCAGATGTCCCCAGCATTTTTTGTTACACCTCATAGCTGTAAATCAGTTTTGCTTTTTCTTGTCTTTTTTTGCAACAGGTATTCCAAAATGTGGGCCAGCGTCAGGTGTTTATCGAAAACGATTGAGATACTAAGTGAAGTATTAGACGCATCATCAATAAAACCTCTTCCACAGCTGCCACGTAAAATGACATTTTTCCAGATTATTTCCAGCTTGCTGCCCTGTGTACTGATTCAAGATGAGGATTGCCCCGGGAATTCGTTGGCCTCCATAAAAAAATGAGCGCCATAACAGTTGGAATGCCACCAGTCGGGTCCAGAGTATTTTTACACTCAAAACTCAAAGCCTATGACATTATCCATTGAAAACCATTGTCGCTGACACGCTGATGTCGTAACACATCTAAGTATTATTCTATGGCCTGCACTGATCCATGCAGCCGAAAGCAACTGAAGTGAACCATCACAAAAAATGATGCAAGTCTTAGTAGCACACAAAGTGACAGAGCACCAAAAATGGACCAATGCGTTACAAACTGCAAAGATGTACTCGATTTTGCAGCTCCACATAAAAAAACTGTACTGTAGTTCAACTCTTTTATTGAACCATGGAAACGATTAACAAAGAAGAAGAAAATAGCCACAAAGAAGAGGAACAAGAGTAAGTGTGGACATTTCGAGAGGCTGTTGATATTTATCGAGCGCCCGTTTGACTGGATCTGTCCATTTCGGCAACACAGACTCAATGCACTTTTGATTTCTATCTACAGGTGCATCTGAATGTATTTATTGTGAAACACAATGAATATAAAATATGTACAGTATATAACAGGGATGGGCGACTATCCTGGTAGGTAGGAGGTATCCTGTCGGGTCGATACCTGCTTCATTTTAAAGTATCGGGTACTCATAGAAGCTGCCGATACCAGCCACCGATACTTAAAGCAAAAAGGAAAAATCTGAAAAGATCGAGAAGTCATTCTTGGCAGTAGTTGGCACTCTGCTGCGGCAGACAGACGTATCCGCAAATCCTCATCTGCGTGAGAAAGGTCTTGGGTCACATTTTTTGGTCGTTGTGTTAAATGGAATTCTATATCCAAACGTCTAGCGGTCTCCACACTCAGTATTGGTATTCAAAGAGTGAAAACTCCCACTGGTATCAGTGGGATAAAAGTAGTATCGAACATGCCAAGTAGTATACAAAACTGTATACATAACAGCTTACATAATGTATATGCTTGATCTTAAAGAAACAGTTTTCTTTGGGGGGGGGGGCTTGCAATGTTGTGTACAGGCGATCTTTGCGTTTCTCGATGTGCGCAAGTTTAAGGGGTAAGCCACAACTCCTGTGTGAATGCACACTTTGTACATGGCAATTTCACACTTTGGCGAGTTCGAGCTGAGATGCACAGGCAAATAAGTCCCAACTCTATACTCTACTGTTACTCCTCTGTTGCGCCAATTAGCCGGGAATGCAGTGCGAAAACAGCTGTGGTAAGGTACAGTGTCTTGTTTTAAGATTGTGATATCAACGGTAGGTCTTTTTTTTTTCTTTTACGCTTGCGTTAGTTAAAAAAAAAAAAAGTTCAAATATTATCTTCAAATGGACTAGTTATACGGGTGTTTTATGGAGAGTTTGAGGTTTGCTTTCGAATTCGAACAAATTGTCAGTCGTTCCAGAACAGATTGTGATGTGTATGGTATTTTAAAGCTCTTTTAAAGACAACTTTTTAAATTGATGTAGCGACGTAAAAAGCTCCGTAGTTTCCCATTGGACTTAACCAGTCACCGGTAATTTCTCTGTCTAATATCATCTCATACAAACACCACAATCAAAGAACCAAGTCCGTATTTAGCCCTCCAATGTGCAGCCACAAAAACATGGGAGTGCCTTCCCTTTGTTTATTAGAGCATAGGAGCCAGGAATGCAAATACACAAAAAGGACATTGTCTGGCCAGAGGCAGGCGTGGTGAGAAAAGAGAACAAAAATGGGAGAGAACGAGGGTGGGGGGGAACCAAAACCTTACAAGCAAGCATGGAAATTACTTTTCAAATATGTCTGATACCTATGTAAGGGGGTTGTACTCACGCTAACATTGGCCAGTTAATAATTCCAGAAACAATCCACGAGTCTACACAATTTTTATGAATTCATAAGAAAAGTAAATGTTAAAGAACAGCAGGGATGTGATAGTGACTTCATATTAAATGGTTTTGCGTGTTCACTTTTTACCCAAGATTCCAATAGGGCTGGAGCGGGAATATATACAATGTAATGGGAAAAAAAAGAAAGATTGTTGTACCTCTATGGTGGGGTCATATTCATCCACAAAGTGGTTCTGGATGAGTTGGATGGTGAGTGCACTCTTGCCCACGCCTCCAGCGCCCACCACCACCAGCTTGTACTCTGTCATCTTTCCCGATGCGGCTCACACACACATACACACACATACACACGCACACACACACACACACACACACACTCACACTGCTGCTGCAGCTGTAGAGAAGAAAAGCAAGCAGAGACAGGCTGCCATTTAGAAAACTGACAAACCCAAAGCACATTAGCATTCAAAATGTTGAAACACACTTTTAGATATGCTCTATGATCAGGGACAGAAAGAAAGCAGATGTCACTATTAGAATTCAATGATGAGAGAGAGAATAGAGAGGGCCTGTGTTAGGATCCTCACAGGGGAATGTAAAAAATGTGCTGGAGGTACTCAGCGTTCGACTCTCCCGCTCACTCTGAGAGGACAGAAAAAGAAACACGACATCGGGAGATGTCTAGGCTACACGTTCCCAAGGGGCAGCTTTGCCAAAACCTGGGATCATGTCTGAGTGTTTGTTGTCATTTACTACACAGCATGTAAATGTTCTGACTTTTACCTCTAGTTTCTAATTTGGGACATTTTAAATGGTGACAGCTAACTCATTTATGAAGCTAGCAAAAAAACACTTTTGTCTAGTGTTGAAAAACAAAATGATGTAAAGTACAGAGGAACCTCCAAGCACAGATAATTTTAAAGAAGTTTGTACAAATTTACAACCTGACTTTGGTGTATTTACTGTATTTCTACTGTGATAATCAAAATATGCTCTGCCATTGGGCTGACTTTTTCTAATTTAACAATGTGGCCAGACAAGACACATTTCTTGCTGTTGTGATGAAATCAAAGGATAAACAAAGCAGTCACAGGGGCGTAGCTGTCACATGCAGTGCAAACATGGACCGTAATTTCCGGACTATAAAACGCACCTAAATATAAACCACATCAGCTAAAATTAGGGGAAAATCCTGCTTTGTTCGTACAACATAAGACGCACCAAACTATAAGTCCTAGGTGTTTTAAATGAAATGCCCTGATTTCCAATTCTTGTATTACTAAAGCACAAACCTACTAAGTCTGTACCCTGCAAATGACCTGAAAACAGACCAGTGGCAGGCATGATGGTACATGATGAGTCAGCGCCACGGTGACGCTTCCATGGAGGTTTAGCAAGATTACATCAGATGCAAGTTGGGGCTAGTAATCCATGGCCAACCGCACGTTCATTCTGCCAGAGGCTCCTAGCAACCCTATGGTTACAATCACAATTTCACATACTGAGCATAATGATGATAATAAGTGACAAGGCAATATCGTCATGGGGATAATGTCTCACTAAAATATACAAGAGGAAAATCACTGTGAATCCCTGCAACATTTAGGGTGCAGCTTCCTTCTTTTTTTTTTAATGACAGCCTCAGATCAAGCAGTTCGATAAAAAAGTACAAGCCCCCTTAGAAAATTGTTATTCTATTGCATAGTATCCCTTCTATAATGTTTAAGATCATCAAGCAAATACAAAGATCAGAAAAAGACAACTCAATCACTGATAAATTGTAGTATTGAAATAATTAATTAGAAAGTAGTTAATAAAGAATGCAACTTTTCAAAACTATCTGACCCAGTGCTTTGCTGGATTTTCATCTACATTATTGGCTATATTATTATTATTATTAATACGTTTTAATCAGAACTTTGAATGTTATCAGATTTAGGAATATGACGTTAACCCAACGTCAACCCCATAATTATCATGCCGCTAATTATTGAACAACCCTAAGAATACGTATGGAGCAGCTCTGGTCAAGTAGCTTTGACAATGGTGTGTATGTTGGACAATGAGTATTTGATTTCACAACAAATGAATAGTTGCATGATTTTACATGTGTATAAAACAAAAATACATTCATAATCTTAATGTTGCTATGTTAAACAGCTGGAGGGAACATCAACTTGATTTCCAATAATTTACAAAGCGAGGGCACGTGTATAAATCCATACATGCCGTGTTGAATATATCTACCTTCTTATAAAATATAATACTATATGTATGTGCCTTTGAGTGGTGTGTCTTTAATAACCTCTTTGTCAAGCACGCTAAGATTAGCCATGCCTTGCTCAGTGATGTTAATGATTGACTGAAAGGCAGACTCCATAACTAAGGACATAGCCATTAGCTGCAGCAATAGATCCTGACATGACTAAACTGTTGTTGAGCCTTGCAGGAACAGGTGGTTCTGAGCATTGTAACCAATGTCAGCGAAGGCCTCCTTCATGTAACACGCTGGCATAACAGCAATCTATCTGACCCTCTAAGCCTCAAGCTTTTGGCTATTTTCATGACAAAATAATGTCCAGAGGCAGTTCTGCTGCTTGTGGAAAGACCACATAGTACATACAGTTAAACGTAAATGTTATTTCAATGGTAAATAAAACATGATCGTATGGGATTGCATTGTCAAAGGAAGCCAACGTGTCATTTTGAAAGTCTAGAGTCAAGAATTGGGATCAGAGAAAACATGCACCAGAAGGGTGGGAAAGGAAGGCAACATGTCAGGAATCAAGGCATTGTAGATTGCATGCCAAATATGCTGGAGGCACCGTTACGGCATGGGACCGTCTGGCTGCCAATGGAACTGGATCGTCACTAATGTTTATTGATGAGGCGTCTGCTGATAGAAGCAGGAGTTGTGTCAAGGTGATAGTTGTGCTGGAACACCTGTAGGCTCAGGTGAACATACCTTAAGATGTGTACACTACTGTAGCTTTATTTTCATTTAAAAACAGTCACAAAGATTTGCTATCTTTTATCTAAGACTAAAACTACGTCGAAACTACGGAACTGCGGCAAGGTGGCACAATATGCACGAACAGTGAGACCTCCACAAACAGAATTGACACAAATGGTTATGCATACGTGCCACACAGGATCGAAAGTGCACACCTGCCTAATGGATGTAACTGACAGTTGAAATAGAAAAATTCAACAGTGCCGTGAATGCTGGTGGCACATTGGAGGCAGGAAACCAGACAGCCTTGCCATTGCCTCTCAAACTAGGCCATGTCAGCCGCTGATAAATAATCCACACATGAAGATGAATAGAAAACTTCATCATGCTTAAAGATGCTATTGCTTTCTTCAAGTCACTTGTCAGTATTGGGCTTACACTGAGCTGCTGCTTGGGCTGATGTATCAATAGATTGATGATCGGCACATCAATTCCACAATATAGTGGCACAGGACTTGAATCGGAGAGAATCATCACCATGCATTCTAACATGTACACAATCATGACTTAATGTTAAATAAACATCTCATCAATAGCTTTAGCTAGCATACTAGCCTAAAGCAAACACGAGCACAGGGGCTCTCTAACGTGGTGCCCATGAGCGATCTTAAAAGCTCACCAGTGATGGGACATTTTCATTTGTCGGAATGTTGCAGAAGTGATCACATGAAAATGTAAACGTGTTACATAATGATATTTACTGTTTCAATTATCTGAGGAAATCATTAACATTATCAGTGGCTTCACATAAATATCATTACTATTGATGTGTTTTGAGCAAATTCAGAATCAATTCAGAATCGGAATCAAATAAAGACTCTGCTATTTCAGAAGTATAAAACTAGTCTGGCATTAATCAGTTGAAGTGTTTAATTCTACATTTTGACATGTGCAGCTCGCAAAATCTTTGCATGGCTCGGCCGGAGGAAGGATAACTAGTATGTCTGTGGTTGGAGGTTTTTGTATAACTTGCCACCTCCAGCCTGGGAAATTAACAGTTGGTTTGGAAACCCTAGACCCCTGCATGAGCCGAGAGGATAATCTTACATGACAGTTTAAGGTGGGCGCAAATGAAGGGAACTGATGGGCAGTCTTGGACGTGAATTAAGGATTATTGCAAAACAAAAGAGACACTGCAATAAAAAAAAAAAAATGTTTCCCAACTTTTAAACCAACTTTCTGCTCAGCTTTTTCTAGGACCTCCGTAAATATAGACAGGACAGTATTTCAGCACTAGTCAAGACACAACTTGTGTAAAAGGTATAGTGCAAGGAGGGTAATCTTTCCTAGTATAATTTCTACTGTCAATTTAAGTGCTTAATTGGTTAAAGAATCCATACTGGCAGAGCCACAAGTCTACTGCCGAGATAATAGATATTTAGTGGAGCGTTGATGGTAAGGAGACCCTCCCAAGGGAGGTATCACAATCCAATACAAGGCTCCAGGACAGCTCGCTAGACCCACCCACTACAATGACATCATCCTCCTAAACGGCATCCAAACAAGTGTTGACTGGCAGATGAGCCAGTCAACTATCTCAATTCTGCTTTCTGAGGCTCTAAAACAAGTTTGACCATTCCAGAAGGACTAAGTATTCCATTGTAGCCTAATGTACATTTTTAGAAAATGCACATGTTATTCATTCTTCAGCCAAGTGGAAGCCTGACCAAAAACGCAGAGCACAGTAAAGGAAAAACCCTCCATTTTGCATTTTCAAACAAGTGCCATCTCAACAGTTTCTCTCCTAAAGATTTTGTGTGCAGGTGACCTTTTCCCGGCGGGGGTCATTCTCTGGGCAGCTGGAGCAGAGTGAGACCATGCAGGCAGCAGCAGAGATGAAAAGGCCAGCTGACCTCCACAAAGCACAATTGGCTATAGGAGCCAAGTGGCTTATCATCAGACACAGAATGCTGCTAAATTCACTGCTTGGTAATTCTTGCAAGCAGGGGACTGGGTCACCATTAGAGAAACACAGAAGGTCCCTCCTTTGATACAGATAAAATAATTAAAATCTGTCTAAGCTGATTTAAATGTATTGCATCGACGAATAGGAAAAAGGAAGGGAGGAAGGGATTGTGCTAGTAGTAAAAGAAGAAGAAACAGTAAGTAGTATGAGGTAGCAAAGGGTAGAAGTCAGGTTTCCTTGTCATTTTAGGGCTTTGCAATTAATTTAAATAAAATGACAATTACGGTTAATACACTCCACAATTACAAAGTTGCCATGATATAAAAAACCCTATTAATACTGTAATATGCATTAACAGCCAATGAACTATGTTTATTTATACAAGGGAATCATATTTGAATTTAAATATTGAATAATATATACATTACATTTTTATTTTTATTTTAAAATGACCAATTTTATCAATGTTGCTTGGTCCAAAAGAAACTTAGATAATTATTGCGTTCCAAAGAAATGTGTTTGTTTTGATATTTTTTACGTTTAAACATTTTCTTGTTTTGTACCAAAAAAATAACTGATCGTTTCAACAACTGTGAATTCAATTATTCCCAAAATAATCATGAATAATATATATTTTTTAAATCAAGCATTAGCCCAAATTTGTACTCTGCTGAATTACTGCAGGGACATGTTATAACAACACTCAACACAACCAGTTAAGTCAAATAGCAAAATAGTTGTTTGTGGCAAGTCTACTCTATAGTGCACTCTATTTCACCATAAACCTGCAACTGGCTGGCAAACAGTTCAGGGTGCAGTCTGCTCCAGCACCTCCCTGCGACCCTGACCAGGATAAGCGATGTTGAAAATGGATGGATGGATGGATGGATGGATGGATGGATGGATGGATGGATGGATGGATGGATGGATGGATGGATGGATGGATGGAAAGATGGATGGGGTTGGTTGGATAGATAGATAGATAGATAGATAGATAGATAGATAGATAGATAGATAGATAGATAGATAGATAGATAGATAGATAGATAGATAGATAGATTTACCAAACAGCTATCAGAATGATGCAGTGCATCACTGCAAACGATAACGCCAATAATCATTGTTATGAAAACCAAAGTGACAGTGTCAATCAAATCAAATCTCGGCATTATGTACATCAGGGCGGATGTTTATGATGCAGCACTTGCTGTATATGAAACTTCCGCAGTGATACATTTGCAGTTTTCCCACGGTAGAGCAGGGTGTCTCCCTTCTGGTGGCCCCTGTTAGCGACGACAGTAGTCTCGTTTATTTGTATTTCTTTCACAATGCAATCAGTTAAGCTGTGCAGGCATTTGAATGACTCCGTGTTCTGTTTTATGGGCAACAGAGACATCCAGTCACCCCCTCCCAAGTTAAATACTGCTCAGGGGTCGTTGTTCGGAATGATAATGGCACATGTATTATTTATTAGGAACACACACGTCTCTCGAACTAAATTCACGCGTGTAAATGGAAAAGCGTCCTGGTTGTCAATTAAACCCTCACCATTGCTAGCTAACGTGTAACTGTGGGCACCAAGACACAACACGGCGTGCAAAGGCGCACAAGATCGTAATTAACATCTTTCGGAGACTGGAACGTGTTTGCTTCATACTTACAACAAGCGGGCTGCAATTAGCGATTTGTCCTATGCCGGAGGAGAGAGGTTAAAAAAGGGGAAAAATAAAATAAGATGCTCACACTCAAGTTCCTTCTTCAACTGAATATCTCCAAACAGTTTTCGCACCGTTTCCGGTCGTCTTCAAATCATCGAATTTTTATTATTTGCCACGAACGCTTCACTTTTCCTAAATAGCACCGAGCGACTTGGAGGCACTCATTGGTTAGACCGAAATGTGTCCTCATCGAACAATGTGGCTCCAGTGTGAGAGCAGGGGAGAGGATGAGGAGTGGGCAATGGGGAGTGCGTGTAGCCCACGCCCAGCTCAGACCCACGCAGAACCGCCCCGATGTGCACGCGCCGTGCCCGTCTGTCGCGCGCTCGTGGCGCGTTCACGCACAAATAACAGAAAAAAACAACACGTTGGTCTGAGCAAATTGTCGATTACATTTCAGAGAAGAATTGATTGTCTTTGCATCCAAGTAAGCTCCTTGTCGGTTTCATGCAGCGAAGAGGCTTTGTGTATGACCCCCCCCCCCCCCCCCCCCCCACACACACACACATACACACACAAACTTTGAATGAGTATAAATACGACTGTAACATTTTAAGGTTATTTTGCGTAGCCACACCTTTTTGGAGCGGGCATAAACTAGAAAAACTACATTTCCCAAGAAGCCTTTGCCGTCCGTATCCAGGAAGATGAGAATGGTTGCCAAGCAAACATCTGACCGCACCGATGGCCATCATTGGGTGAATAACATGGCTGAATTAACTTTCCCGCAAGACGAAGGTCAAAGTAAAGCCTGGCGCTTTTTTTGAAATGCCATATTGTTAGTAGAGAAGAATGGATCGCACATTTAGAATACGGGAAGTTCGGCCTGGTTCTGGTCGGGTCCAGGTGACTATGATGGATGAATCAGGCCCCTTCAACCCAGCTCCTGCCATGAAACTCTGTGAGGAGGGTGAAGTGGAACTCTATCTGTCCCAGGAGAGGCTGGTAAGGTTGTAAAATGTGCTATATAAATAAAGTTGTCGTGTTATTGTATTGTATTGTATTGTATTGTATTGTATTGTATTGTATTGTATTGTATTGTACCTAATAACCTACCTACCTACCTTCCTCCCTACCTACCTTCCTCCCTACCTACCTACCTACCTACCTACCTACCTACCTACCTACCTACCTACCTACCTACCTACCTACCTACCTACCTACCTACACACCCACCTTCCTACCTATATACGTGTATTAGTGCTGTGCACAAATTAGTCGTATTTATTCAATGGGGCATGGCATATTGAATCGATTCATAATATATAATTTGGTTCACTGTTGGCACCGCGCGTCATCTATCAACTTGTGCGGAAAATGGCTGTTTTATATTTTTATGACGTACACTTTTATGTTGTATCTTGATCAAAGTGAATTTCCTTTATAATAGATGGAAATCCTTGATATCAGCAATACATCTTGGGTAACTGTGCTGAGTTGAGCCTGTCCTTCACAGGAATTACTGTGTGGAACAAAGAATCTGACTCAGGTGACCTCACTGGAAATCTGCGTGGACACTCGAGAAAACAGCCTTGGTAACTTTGGTGAGCGACATACCACATCAACGCATATGCAATGTTGAATGTGGTGTCATTCTTGGAGAAAAAATACATTTGCAGTATCTATGTATGTTATTTCTATAAGAATACTCATCCTTGTGATAGATATTTGTACGTAATGTCAATATTTCAATGTAAAGGTCACAGTCATATGCATAGGAATATGAAAGGTATTATTGCCATTTTAGGAAATGAACTATTTCAGTAAGAATCAAAAAGTGGTTATCTGATATCATTTTCTAGGCTCTTACTTGCCTCGGCTGGTGCTGCTCAAAATGAACAACAGTGTGCTCATGTCTGTAAGGTGAGTAAAACTGACACAATACTTGACCTTAACTTAGTCCTTATGTTGTCTACTTCGTTTGGCGTTCGCATATTTGTTGACATCAGCATCCACAGTGAACATGCGTTTAAGTCATCCATCAATTTCTCTACCACTTGTGCTAAATACATATAGTGTAGTTAAATGATGTAAGGAAGTAAATATGCAATAGTGACACTAATGTTTCTCTTCAGAGTGTATAAAATGTCATAAAACATGAAAAATGAGAAGTGTGTTCAAGCAAAAAGGGGAAGGTTCGTAGTTATTCAATTGGCAAAGAATTCCACCTACGAAGCAACTATTAGTGTTTTTGTTTAAATTTTACAAAATGTCTGACTCCCAATTTCATTGCAATTGTATATTTTTTCAAATCCCAAGAGCGTCCTCTGGAAGTACACTTCTGCTTAGTCAAAGTTTTATTTCGCCCAGAGTTGTTTAAGTGTAGGACAGTTGTAAGGTGATCATTTTCATAACTTCTTACTAACAAATTTATTTTGGTGACGATTTTGAATTTTGACTTTTCAGATTTATTCAAAAAATAAACTTAAAAATGAGCACCAATCTTACTATGCTATAAATACTGTCAGATGTAATATACTTTTGTCCTCTTTTATTTGCCATATAGAGACCTGGGAACCACCCTGTCCCACCTGCAGGTTCTATGGATGTCATGTTGCCATCTACAAGGCTTGGATGGCATTTCGACTATTTCCTCTCTCAGGGTATCATTCATAAGTCATAGTTTCTTGTCAAGTACTTGTTTAGTTCAAATATATACAAGCTGTTGTGTTGTTTTTTGGGGGGCATTTTATCTTCTCTTTTCAGGAATTGTACCTGGCCTTTAACCAAGTGTCCGACTTGAGTCAGGTTGGCATGCTGGAGAATCTACAGGTGTTAGATTTGGAAGGAAATGATGTGAATGACCTTGTCCAGGTTCAATATCTCAGGTTATGTGGCAAACTACACACACTCACCTTGGAGGGAAACCCGGTGTGCCTGCAGCCAAACCCCACCACCACACAAGTAGGTCAATATATGTTTTTATACAGACGCTCAGAGATTCTCAAATGTGGTACACATAATTCTAGTACGCTGGATCCTTCTAGTGGTATGCAAAATAATCACTGACATAAAATAAATACAACCAAACAATATTAGAATTAATTCTTTTGCTATGCATACAGCCTGTTTATAGAGGCACGGTTGTTAAACATAGCGTTCACTGTATTATAATTGGATGTGAATTTAAAAAAAATGTAAGATTTAAGCAATAATGCTCAATATTAAAAAAATATTACGTATTTAATATTACGTATTTAAATGTACGTATGTAAGTGCCCCAGTGTAACGCACCCATGTTATAAGACGGACGTCTGGTTTCTCAAAATTTTCCCCAAGACGTGTGGGTGGCCATTAAGGTGGCCAGTGAGCGGCTAATGTTGGCCATGGCCACCATTGACCACAATGGTTTGCGGCTTCTGCTGATTTACAACAGTTTGGAAAGTTGGGATCCACTGTAAGAGAGTTTACGGTCGCCAGCAGAGAATTAATTAGGAAACTAGAGCAATGAAGGGAGAGGCTGATCTGAATATGTATTAGGCTTGCGCTTTGTAGCAACTGTGGGTTTGACTTGGCAACTTGAGTTTGCCAAACTCTCTTTCAAACACACAAACACAAACAACCGCTCACTTCCTCTCTCAGAAGTCTCACACTCTCTCATTGCTTTCTTTTCCCCTTATTAGTTATTTGTTCTCTTCTGCACGACGGAAGATGAGAAATGTTCGGTTCAAACTTGATGAGATTTGATCTAGCCTTGTTGAGACTGTGCCATCTCTAAAATTGCAATCACAGTAGTTTATTTGGCTTATTTTGCTCACCCCACCAGATCGAGTACAATTATTACCATGCGGTGAGGGAGTTGGTTCCACAGCTGCGTTACCTTGACAACGCAAAAGTGGAGGATGGCAGGTCGGGCTCAAGCAGCAACTTGTGGGAAGACTGGGCTATTCTCCGAAACTACCTAAGGGACCCCACCCCGACATTGAATGGAGACCGTATGTTTTTCTTGTGGTCTCCCCTGTTGTTCCAAGATGTTTTAATGACACACTCAATTTCTTTGTAGAAGCCGAAGGAAATGGTGCATATAGCTGGTCCAGCTCAGCCAAGCGCCCTGCCTCCAGCCTCCGGCCTCGGTCATCAGCAAGCACACCTATATCCAGACCTCTATCAGCAAGTTCATCTGGGTTTCTATCCAGTCCAGTGTCCACACCCGGTTCTGTGGATTCCGATTTAGCTGAAGTTGAAGAAGACAGCAGTGTCCTGACGCATGGTTACATATTCTGATATTTCTCATGAATGCTAACTTACTGTAGACTTTTTAGGAAATTGTATTTTCCTGTTATGGATGTATTTGATTCTGGGTCCCTTTTTAGTATTGGTTCACAATAACAAACTCTTAACAAAAATAATTTAAAAAAAATCCGGACTTAGGCCACATCTTTATATCCTGTATGCAGGAGCTGGTAAAATTCTGTTCTGTGGAAACCCTGTCAAGGCAATACGAGCAAGACGTGAAAAGTTGAGGGTAAGTGGCATGAAATAAAGATTTATTTCACTCTGTTGTGAAAGTACATTTTGCTCTGGGATCCAGCTGAACCACAACTACAATATTTTGGTTGGGCATTATTTTTGAAGGGAGACAATTTTATGTCTACACTTTATTAACTTTTATTATGTTACATTTGTGCTTATGCGTCGCCTCTGCTGTCATGCTTACCTTTTTCCTTATTTTGGTGTCTGCTTACCTAGCCGTATTAGATTAATACATTGATTTAGTGTATATGTTTGTGTTTCCTCACAGACAGCACCCTGTACGTCCACTTCTACCCCCCTTAACCTGCCCATTTCTGTGCCAGAGCACACGCTTACCCCTCAAGACCCTGATGGGAAAGAGAGTGGTGGTGACGTGCTTGCTGAACTGAGAACCTGGAGGGAGAAACACTGCAGGTAATGTACTCAGATTATTATTTTTTGGATGAAAAACAACAACACACTTAAAAATCTGACTGTTAATTAATGGAAGTGTGAAATGGATATAAATACTAAGGGTGGGACTCGATAAAAAATAATCAAACTATAGGCCTTGTAAGAGGGGTTGCCAAGTAATTATACATTTTTGTCAAAACTATATCACGTTATTTCAAGGAGATCTGCAGTGCCGACATTTTTGATGACATGGGAAATACTTACTGAAGAATGTATTTGTGATGGGCGCTTAAGAACAATAGCATTTGTTTTCAATTTGTCCTTCCATTATCTGAACCGATCATCCTCCCAAGGGTCGCGGGTGCACTGGAGCCTATCCCAGCAGTCTTTGGGCAGTAGGCTGAACTTGCCAGAGCTCACCAGTTTTCTGAAGCTGAGCCGTGATTGGGTGTGACCTGGCAACTGTAATGTCGTTTTCAGTCGACATAGATTGCATAAAAATTAGAATTTTACTGCTTAACTCATATCCCACAAAAGAAATATTAATCAAAATGTTGTGTTTAGACTAGAGGGGGCACATACAACATATTATTGTAAAGAACATTTTGGGGTTTACTTCCCCTTTAAGTGACTTCTCCATATACGTGACTCACACATCCAGGTATCTTGAAAAAATAGAAAGAGATAGACGACCACAAGTACTGGTTGTTCGACACGGCAACGACGATGAAGAGGCTGATGATGAAGAGAAAGGATTTGATGTTATGAGCGACAGTTGTGATGAAGAACATTGTGAGGATATTCTTGACACAAGTCCGTCTAATTCATCTTCCAAATCTATATGTACAGGTAAAAACGCACACTGAACACACTTTAAAAAAAATTACAATTTTAATAATAAAAATGTTAAGCCGGAGGTGGAGGCTGAACTTAATGTGATGTCAAGTTGTAAAAGGTGACTTAGTGAAAGCTGCTAATTCTGCCCATTTTTTTGCATGTCATTTTCAGATGAGTTTGAATCCATGTCGACTGATGTGGATCCCTTTTTCTGTGACAACACACTTTCACCTTGTCCTCCACTAAGTTCCAAATCAGCCTCTTGCCGGAAGAAGCCAATAGGAATCCGTGCACATCGGATTCGAATCAACCCGGCCAATTCAGAACACAATCTTCATTCCTGCAGCGAAGGATGCAAAGTTTTAAAGGCCACAAGTACTGCACAGACTGACCTGCCATTTAACCAAAAGTTGACAAGAATGAATAAGCTTTGTCCGTCATTGCCTTTAAACATTAGCCGTCCATATAAATTAAGTAGCCTGGGAGGACAAAGCAAGGATTCCTGGTGAGAAATTATTGCATTCCATTGTAAAAAATGTTTCTCAAGTCTTTTTTTCCCACCAAATTCTTAGTATTGCAATGTTACAGTTGTGCAATGTTACTTACATACCTCTATGTCCCGATAAAAGACAAGGATGTCTTGACATAATTTCGTCTTTGTTCAAATCTCTGTCCCAAATTCCGAACCACGATACATTGTGCAAGCATGTCTATTTCTATAACAAAAGAAGAAACACACCGAGGTTCAAAAATACAGAAAACAAGATGAAAAATGAGAAAAGCCCATAGCAAAGCTCCCAACCTATACAAATCCACATCAGAACAATTTGTCCGCATTTCAACCATCTTAACATAATTTCAGAGCAGCCCTTTCAAATTTTCAGTGAAATTGTACTGTATAATTGTACCCATAGTATCACTTAAAAGTAGCTTACCATTCCCTCCAAAAACAAAATCAAATTTGCAACTGATCACTGTTCATTTGAACACGTATGAAGAAGTTGTTAAAATGGACAAAAGGGGACCAATAGTCAAGCGTACAGAACATGGGATCAGAGTTCACACTTACTGTAAAAGGCAGATTTATCACAGGCATCTAACATTTCCATGTTTTTGGGGCACTTCCCCCAAATTGTTCAAAACCATTCACATCCACTAACTAGCTGCAAATAGAGTATATCTAGTCCTGTGAAAATGACTGCCTGCTGCTACCAGCTAACTCTCATGAATGGCAATGGAAAGGAAAACTTTTATTGTTTGATTGATTGATTGATTGATTGATTGATTGATTGATTGATTGATTGATTGATTGATTGATTGCATTATTCATCCATCTATTCATTCATTTATTCAT
The DNA here is from genome assembly GCF_901709675.1 of Syngnathus acus. Classification (NCBI taxonomy): domain Eukaryota; kingdom Metazoa; phylum Chordata; class Actinopteri; order Syngnathiformes; family Syngnathidae; genus Syngnathus; species Syngnathus acus. The sequence continues at coordinate 8,530,083 of NC_051092.1, read as the reverse complement.
TCATGCCTTTATTTACACTCACTCACTCACTCACTCACTCACTCACTCACTCACTCACTCACTCACTCACTCACTCATTCATAAATTGTAGTTGAATTTAATTAGACTACATCTCCCTGTCTTTCAGTTTAGAGATGGACGTGTACAGCCTGGCAACAAAAGTGAACTGTCAAAGATCCTGGACAGAGCACCAGCTTCAAATGCCTTCAGAGTGAGCACAAATTAAACTGACACCAGAATTAGCAGGATTAGAAAGTCTCGACTAGGGCTATATTATTTTTGTGCTTTTATTTTTGGTTTGAATTTTTTTATTTCTGCAAGTACACAACACATTTGTTACAGTTCCATTTCACATTTGACATGACTTGTCGAAAAGGGAAGCAGGTTGAAGCAATTTGCTTATCTAATCCCTTTATTGAAACCGTTCCCAACAATTTTTTAAAATATACATATACTCCGTATATATGAGGCCCAACCATACATTTCTAAAAACAGAGACCAATTACTTGACTAATGACTGTCATTGTATTTTACTGACTTATTACTTTTAAATTTCCTAACATGCCCTGTTAATAGGACTATATAACCATAAAACAGGACAAACTCTCTGCAACTTTGATAAAACAGTAGTTTTTGCAATTTGGAGAAGATAATTGCTACGTATTTTAGTTGAAATATTGATACTTTCACACAAACTATATTACAAATATGAATAAACATTGTGATAACTTTTAGGCTCAGGTTTAAGGTGAAAAAAATGTTTATATTTTTTTCTCTGCTGTACATACTGGTTACTCGTGGTGTGATAGCCCTACATGCCACATGAGGGCACTATGTCAAAAGGATGCATTACAGCAGACAAGTCTTGAAGTTATTAGATCTGGAGGTAGCCAGAATATCGTGATGGGTAAATGGCAAATTGGCACTACAAATGTATTACAAGTTAAGCGCATGGGGAACATGTTATCCTTGGTCAATGAAAAGCAGCCATTTAAAACTCACTGTTCTGCTAAGGTCTGTAATGTGCCACTGCCTACCTCAGGGTGCTCTAAGAAATGGTTGTCATGTCAGTGTTGAAAATAAGAATATTTTCTCAGGCCCCATCAGTCACAGGCCAATCAGTTGTGTTGCACCAGGGAGAAATATAAAGCATGCAGCACACCAGACTCCGAGGACCCAAATTGGTGAAACCTGATCTAGTTGAAGGGGTGGCCATCCTAAAGTTCTGCCATGCCCACAATGGCCCTTTAGCTTGACCTTGCAGGTGGCAAATCTGCAAGGTCATGGGTTTGGGTAATAATTCTGCTTCCAACCCTGGTATGTAGGATTTAAAAGAGGAAAACGTCTTAGACTCAAGCACACCCCAGTTTTTGTTTTTTATTTCACTTCACTTATTTTCTTATCAAGTTCGGCTCACGCACCCGTCGAAGTGATAATTCGCACAACACACTATAACAAAAGGTAAAAGCAAAAAGGTTTAGCTAAAACAATTGCCGTAGTAGTCCTGGAGTAGTCTCTGCAAAGTGATTGCAGCTCAACGGATCTTAAAGCCCCTACTTTATGTGTCTTTTGTTGACCTGACGTTTGAAGATACTGTACTGTAGATGAAATTCTGACAGAGTGCTATTTAGGGATTTGTATCTCTTGTACAGCCTCTTCCCCTCTTGAGACAGATTTAAAAACCTCTATGGTCCTTGACTGTAAAAAACAACGATGATCCCATTTGAAGTGCAGCCCACAGAGCTCTGATAAGAGCTCTCAGAATAAACCTCTGACCTGAGTAAAGTCCAGTGGAATCTTGTATGGTTCACGTAAAACTACAAGTCCACACGGTTGTTGTTGGGAACCAGCGTGAACCTTTGCACAGAATTATGGTGGCTTTGCTGCTGACGGTGATGGGTGCACCAAATGTATCCGGTTTTTGAACGGCCTCCATCCAATTGTAGTTTAATGAGTCGAGCATCTTTGTGAATTAGTGTGTGGATAGTGGAGACCACGCTAGAATGGGGTTATCTGAAGGCACATAGAAATGGGAGTTGTGTCAACTGGCCAAGTGTGCCCAGTCCCCTTGTGGACTTCATTACTGTTCTTTTGATTAGGACAAAATTCCACCCGTGTGAAGTAAGAGCATGTGTCACAAGTTTTCTTTTGGACTGATGGGTGGACAAATTGATGATCCGTGCTGCGCTTGACTTCGGTTATCTGAATGCCCATGGTGACGGGTTCAGGAATATCTTGATGAGACACTTTTGCCGGCTTGTCATTTGGTCGGCGGACACCATGTTGGACTCCCATCAGTGAGCTATTATGCAGTTGGCATATATCAGGGACTATGGTGATGGGTTGGATAGCAGCTTGAATGTCTTTTTCATGCCTGTGGATTGGGTGCAAAGTCTGCCTACTTGGAAATTCCAGTTGGGTTATCTGAAGACCCTTTGAGATTTCTTGATGACTGTGTTTACAATCGTTGCGGACTGGAGGACGGACGCGGTGTGGATTGTGCCTGCATTCCGGGTTGGTTTTCTTCTGATGTGGCCTAGACTGCAATTGTGTTACATAAGGGACCAAGGGAATTGGTGTTAAAAAATCTTGATCACCTTGTCTTGCATCATCACTGAGGATTGGTGGATAGATATGCTTAACTTCTGAACTACACGGGTGGTCAGTTTTCTGAGTATGTGTCCTTGGTTGACGTGTTGTCTGCTGCTGGATGGGTTGCTTCTTTTTGGATTTGTCAAAGTCCAGGGTGATGGTTTGAAATGGAACTTCCTGAGTGCCACTAGCATTCTTGTAAATTGGTGGGGGGGCTTTCTTTTGATTTACTTTAACATCCAGTTTGGTTATTTGAGGGCCAATAGCCATTGGTAGTGTGGCAGTATTCTTCGTGTGCTTGGGACACCGATGTATCAATGGGCGGGTCCTTTGTTGAAAGACTCTAGACTGCCGTCCACTACTCCTTAGTTTAGTTGCCCTTGGTGGACCACTGCTTTTTTCTGGGATGTTGTTCCGCAGTTTGGTTTGAGATATAGGTTTCAAGGGAGCTTGTCTCACAGGTTTGTTGTTAGGCTCACGCTGCTGGCGAGGACGGCAACTGAGTTGTGTTTCCTGAAGGCCAAAGGTGATAGCTTGCAGAAAACTCCGCAACTTTTTTACAGTATAACCAGAGAGAGGTAAGCAAATCTTGTGAGTAGCAGCAGCCTTGGAGACAAAAATACGCAGAATGCAAGAATTAATGTTTCATTGACCTTTTTTTTGTCGCACAATCGACAAAGAACATATTTAAGAATCTGTAATTTACTTACTACCTAATGTGACACAATAATGTGCTCCTATGCACATTTTTTTCATCTGTTTGAACAGTAATTTAATTAGCTATTTACAATTGTGGTTGATGTTTGCAGTGGTGTTTAACTGTGTGTATGTATATATGCATTTATGAAGACTATTCATCTTCCATTTGGTTGGCACTACATTTATGTGTGTATGCAATTTGCGACCTAACTTTTACAACAGTAATTTGACACTTGGAGAAAATCACTGCTTGTTTGTGGGTCTAGCTGCTCCGAATGTTTGTCCACAGCAAGTATAAAGTTGAGATCAGGTATTTGACTTTGTCATTGAAGAACATTCAATTATGTACTGTCAAATTGTCTCGTTTCATTTTTTTTTCTGTCGCAATAAAACCACTGAAATCGGTGAAGGAAGACTATGTTTTGTCTGCGAGTGAAACATTAACAAAAGTCAAGAATACGCTGGTGAAAGTAGGGACGTGATTATCAATCTAGTCGCGAGACACCTTTCTGAAACAATAAGTGAGTGCAGGAAAGTCAGAAAACATTCATACAGCGTCACCTGTTCTGGAATTGGATTCTTTGGGCCAAACCAACGCCAACTTGTATCAGAATGAAGGAGAGAGAAAACTATGGACAAGAAAAGGAACAACTCGACAGCTGCTTAATGAACGGGCTCTCCAGGGTTTGACTGCTAGCAGATGTATCGGCTGTAACTCAAGTCTTCTCACATTACCCAAAATGATTAAAAAATGGTGATATGGCCCTTCATAGTACAGATGGATAATATACCACACAAAAAATTAAAGGCAAAGAAATTGAATATCTTTCAGTGACCAAATCAGTGTCTTGATCTCAACCCGACAACATGCAACATGCTTGTCACTTACTGAAGGCAATGTAGGAAGACCCACAAACTGTCTAGCAAAACATTTCCACCAACTCAGAGTTGAATGATGTCCAGGGCTTCTAGACTTCAGGCAGTCAATGACTGCAAAGCATTTTCATCCAATTAGTTTTCAATTACAGTATGTCAAATGTCCAAATACTTGAGAAATTGTACATATTCTGTAGTCTACATTTGGTTGTCTTTTGTATTGTAAAATTCATGGTGTGGAGATTGTAATTGCCTAAATACTTTTGGGCATTGCTTAATCATAACCCTGCTGCTCTTTGCAGGGCTTCTTTTATTTATTTATTATCAATAGAATATAATTTAGTACCACTACGTGGAAACTCCACTTTTGCAGCTGCTCAGTGGACATATCAGCACACAAGAATAGGAATATTTAAAAAGAATCCTACAATATTTATGTGTATGTTTACAATATCTCTATCCACCTCAGTTTTAGATGTAGAGCACTTTAAATAACACAACGCAAAAAGTGCTCTATATATCTCGGAACATCAAATATCAAGCGATGAGAGTGAGCAGGAATAGAGTGGCAATATATATGGCAACTGTATATTAATAATAAATACCATACAGTATGTGGATGCGAATGGCAGACAAGGGCTGGGCAGTTATGGAAAAACTAGTAATCACGTGATTATTTTGAGGCATATTGAAATCACAATTAATAAAGCAAACTTTCATTGATTTTAAATTTTATTTATTCACCTACTAAAACCCTACTACTTAAAACTACATCATAGCCTCATGCCTATTCCTTTTGTCAGGTACACAATGAACTTTGAAATATCACAGGAAATTTATGCCTCTTTTGCATTTTCATTCTGCTACATTTACACCTTTGCTGGCTTGCATGTCAGCACACATTTAAATTGGGAATAAGCATCTTCTTTTTATCACTGTCATATTTATTTTGATGCTATTTTGTTGTTCTACTTTTCTTTTCACAAGTTTGGGGACTTACTGGGCTAATATGGGACCTCGAGGATCATATTTCTATTTTGCTTGATATCGTGGAAAACTTGAATACTCGACTTTCAATATAAGTTCAAAGAATAACCACAAATTAAAACAGGAGCAAAGTAAAATAAGAATATACTAAAATAATTGTTATTAAAAGGAACAATAAATGAAATAAACTGTAGCTGTTGCTGATGTTTATGCTTTGGCCCCTTCGGGGTAGTGGGGTGCCGTGCATGCATGTACACACTTATGATAAGAGTGGAAGAAGAAAGTTACTGTCAAGCTCTCTGAATAAAACTCGTTTTACTCGGATTGGGAATATGTGCCTTTGAGTATTATTGTTACCTGTGTGTGGGATTTTACACTAACGTTTGCATTAGCACTGGCGATGTTTTAAAAACAAAACATTTATTGTATTTCAATATAGAATGTGTGTAATGCTTGTAAACTTCAATGCGATGTCATTAAACAGCTTAAAGCATGCTCAGCTACAGCGGATTCACATAATGGCAGACTGGACATGAATAAATACAGGAATGATTGTGAATAGTAGAGAAGAAATAGTAGAAATAGACAGCAGCATTGTATGTAGCAGGAAAAACTCTAAACTATACTTGCATCAAGAATTTGTGTACAGCATAAGTTGAGAATGAATTAAACACCAGCAATAATAACTGTAAATACATTCAGAGCTGAATGGAGATAATAAGCAGAATACGCAAAAATAGTCAAGTGATATTGTATGTGATGAGTATGCATGGATGGACAGTAGGCTACTATGCTGTATTTAGCAGTTGAGAATAAATCCAGCAAGAATGACTCTCAGTAGCTGAGTGACGGCTACAACATATACATACATATAGTTGAGAATATGCTATTGAGAGTAGTAGTGGTTGTGAAATCCATTAAAACAATTTGCTAACCTAACCTTATCCGGTAACATGATTGGAGGTGTCTTCTTTCAGGGGAAAATGTCATTGGAATACATGAAGTCAATATGTGGGTGAACTACCTTTCTTATAAGGTCATGCATCTCAACAAAAGATAATCTCCCAAGATTATGTTTGATGGCATATCATAGGCATGATATCATTATATTGTAACAATTCTGTGACATCATCAAAGCCATGTGATATGACGTAATCCTTCTAAATAAAAACATTAGGTGTACTGTGTTTTGTAAGATTACGGGCAATGTATTGTCTTTCAGAGTTGAATATTTTTTAGTCAGCCAGCTGGCAACTGGCTTATCAGGATCCAATTGCAGAGTCAAAAACTTGCTGTTGGCTGTACATCCTTGAGGCACATTCTGCAGTGTTGATTTAGGCTCGTAAACATGTTGTGAACAGGAATGTTTAAAGTACAGTGTGTGAACATGTATTGGCTCATTGCCATTCAGCCATGAAACTTACATAACAGAGCTGAAACTCTTCATTTGGAAATGTAACCTTTTTATTTATACTTTTTTTTGGAATACAAACATAGAAAGGATGAATGAGGAAAATCAATAGAAAAGAAGGTAGGTCACCAAAACGATATGTATAAATAACACTTAAAGGCTGTATCATTCATATTAAAGGGTTTGTCGTGTTCAGATTTTACAAAACAGTATACATTTCTCCAGTACTTTGTCCCCTTAAACTGTTGTAAAACTTAAATGTCATCTCCATGAAGCAATATGCTTAAAGCAGGTGTAATCCCCAGAATGCAAATTCAGACTAACATGTCAATCCAACATTTCCTATTTATAGCCAACATATTGCCAAAATCTTGATTGTAAGTTTATCAAACAAAGACTCAATGGAATACAGTAGTGTAGAGCAGCGGTTCTCAACTGGCTTTGTCCAAGGGACCACCATTATAACCAAGAAGCAACTCAAGGACCACTGCTTTGGCGAAATATTTTATTTTGCACCGAACCTATACAGGCTATTTATTTGCATCTTTTTCTACTTTGGGAATCTCAGCTACATTTAACATAATTTGGATGAGTAAATGATTCACAAAATTAGCTGGAAAATAGATCTTCTAAATAATAAATCAATTTTATTTTTAAAATGTTTCTATTGTTTCCCATTTCAGCGGCACATTGTAGCACTGGTTAGCATGTCCGCCTCACATTTAAGAGGATGCGGGTTCGATTCCACCTCCGGCCCTCTCTGTGTGGAGTTTGCTTGTTCTCCCCGTGCCTGCGTGGGTTTTCTCCGGGCACTCCAGTTTCCTCCCAGTTGCCAAAAAACATGCATGATATGCAGATTGAGCACTCCAAATTCCCCGTAGGTGTGAGTGCGAGCGTGGATGATTTTCCATTTCCAGTTTTGCGGCCCATCTGCAATGCCGCCACGTACCACTCTGCTGTGCAGGGAAACTTTTGAAGAAGCAATGTACACTTCCCTCATTCCAAGAAAACTGCTGGAATGTGTTTTCGCCTTAGGAAACCACTTTGTTTTGACTTCAGATGAGTCATTTTTATTCAGGAACGCTACCTTGGAATACCTGGAAATACGGATAGTACGAGTTGAGACAGGTTTGGGACTTGCTGTACTGTCAACGTAAAGTTCTCTTCACAAGGAACATTCGATATAGTCAGCAAGATAAACGTATTTTCTGTTAACACATTCGTAGCTAAGTGGGAAAAAAATGAATTTTACAACTGAAATCATTTAGAATTGAAGTATTCTGTTTTTTGGATGTTGCAAGTAAGTTGTCTTATTTGTATCGGTATTTCCTGGATGTTGCAAGTATCTTATTTGTATCAGTCCATCCATCCATCCATTTTCCATACCGCCTGTGCCCACGGGTGTTGCAGGCGTGCTGGAGCCTATCCCAGCAGTCATCGGGCAGTAGGTGGGGGACCCCCTGAACCGGTTGCCAGCCAATTGCAGGGGATAAGGAGACAAATAACCATCTATGCATGTTTTTGGGATGTGGGAGGAAACCAGAGTGCCCGGAGAAACCCCCCCAGGCACAGGGAGAACATGCAAACTCCACACAGGGAGGACAGGAGCGGGAATCGAAACCACACCCTCCTAACTGAAGCGGACGTGTTCACCCGTACCCCACTGTGCTGCCTATATTTGTATCAGTAATTTATAAAAGTATTACAATTATTATATACCCATTGTAAAATTGTATTGGTGCAAATACGACAGGTTTTCAAGATTCTCATTTGCTTCCTTTTAACTCATGAAAATAAAGACGTGGTCTAATGAAATTCTTAATAGGCTCCAGCACACCCGTGACCCTTGTGAGGATAAAGCGGTTCGGGAAAAAAATCATTTCGCTTTAATTTGAAATGACAACCGGAAATCTTAAAATATCTTTTCCGGAATGGCGTAACAATCAAGGACTAGAGTCGGCTCTTTATCGTATCGATCAAACGTCTATTGCTGCTGCACCACTCACTGTAAGTTGTGTTCAGTTGTCTTCCATCTGCTGAGTTGCTGGGTGTCGCTTATGTGGAATACAGCACTGTATAAGAGACTCGCTCGGTGATGCAACAAGTGGTGCACCTGCAGATTTCATTCTCGGTAGAAAGTTGCAGTGCGGTCTGTGCGAACTCGTTAAAAAAAAAACTGCAGTTGCACGTCTCGCTGTCGAGTACTTATCTTATGTGTAAACACGGATTACTGGCCAAAACACGCCGCGTTTTGCTACTTTTTAGTATCTTTAAATAAGCTTTATATATATATATATATATATATATATATATATATATATATATATATATATATATATATATATAAAAAATGTAAATCAGCAAATAGAGTATATTTTTACATTATTTTTTATATTAACTTTGACTAACATTTTTGATGCAACGCTTAATATGACTGTTTTGGCTTTCATTAGACTACCTAATATTGTAGCCTCTATGACACCAATTGAAAGCCAACAAATATGACAGGAACAGTTTCTCATAGATGGGGTGCAATCATAGTGAAATAGTGGTTTTAGCACATCTTCCTCATGTTCTGAGTTTCAGGGATTTGAATTTCACCTGGTACGCTATCTCATCTCACTCTTATTTATTCATTGTTTGTGCCTTTTTTAAAAAAAAATTGTGTTGTTTACTTGTATGTATATTGTGTACTATGTCGTCACCGTGGGATAGTGGGAACGTTATTTCGATTTCTCTGTGTGTCTTGGCATGTGAAGAAATCGACAATAAAGCAGAGTTTGACTTAATCCCACGTTCCAAAAACTCACAATTGCCCATATGTGGGATGGTTGTTTGTCTTGGAATAGACTACATCTCACCCTTGATTCTAATGAGGACAAGCACTATAAATATAATGACTAGACGATTGCATCTTGAGGGGTTCTTCATCCTCATTGGGCCTTCACATCAACTCCAGACACCTTTAATAACTCATGTAAATTTGTGACAATGGTGATTTACTAGCATGTCAAGACACACGATGAGATACATCTAAGCAGTAGTATGTTTTTATGATCATGAGAATCCAAAATCAAAAACACAAATTTTGATTACTTGCCCAGCCCTTTTGCCACACAATAGGTTGTCTATTGCTCCCATCCTGTCTGTTCATGTCCTGTACTGTTTGCTATTTATTATGCTGTTGTCACAGTATATCCCTTCTTAAACCTCATTCTGTTTGACTGCATTCGCAGAAAAATATGCATGTATTAGGATGAGATGAGCCTATAGACAGCAAAGCAGTTTCGGTATGGTAAGGTATACAGAGCCACCATTTTGTGTGATTAAATGGCCAAACACGACAGGTTTAAAGAAATCTCATGTTCTGCATAGATTATTTTTATTATTCATCTCAATCAACCAATTTGAGTTGGTTGGAATTTGAAATGCCACACAGATACATGAGAATAGTGATCGATCATTTTTAGGTTACAAAGGTAGTACTTTTAGATAAATATCCAACTTTAATCTTTAGAGTGTACACGCATGCACACAAGCGCATGCATATATATATATACACAATCACACACAGATTTCTGCACTCAATTTTGGAGCTCTTAATATATTTTGGGGTTGCAAATTAAGGTCAATATATTCTAAAACCGCACTATTTTTCTTGTGCTAGCAAGCATTGGTAAGTTCTCAACAATCATCTTTTTTGTTTGTCCCCCCCCTCCCTTTTTTCCCTCCTCTGCTCTCCTTGTCTTCACATGCCACCCACAAGCACCACGCTTGTCTCCCCCTCCCTACTCAACTCTGCCATTTGGGAGTGGTGTTGGAGCAATCATGTGACTTTTTGTCTGAACAATTGCTTATGTTTGCCATTGGATGATTTCTTTCAAAGAGCGTCGGTTGCGTAGGCAACGGGGAATGGCGGCACCACTTCACATTGCTCTTCAGCTGCTCCCTCCCCTCTGCACTGCTCTAAGCATGTATGTGTCTCTCCCATAGGCAGCGGTGGATCAGGTAGCGCAAACTGTCAGAAGCAGGCTTGTCTCACTCTTCCTCTGCTCCCTCTTCTCCTTTTTCACAAGACAGACACTCACAGAGACAGGCTGGCTGCAAGAGGTGAGTGACAAAAATGACCACATTTTCTCCGTAATTGTAAAACATAACGCAGAAGAAAGTTGAGTTCTTTTCGGGTTTTGTTTTATTTTTTTCTTATTTAACTGTGCCTTTCTATTATTAAGGTTATATTGTGGATTGGAAATTGGATCGATGAGATGTGTTTTATTAAACTGTGTTTTTTGAAAAGAGTCAAACAACAAATTTCAACCCCTGTAGGTGAAAATTGTACATTTAGAAATTTACCGAGTTAGTTTTTGGGACAAATTCATTTGTTATGCTAAGGCACATGAACTTCAATTGGCTTAAATTAATAACCATAAAGTAATGGTAATGTTTCTTCTGTGGTCCATATTCCTCTTTTCTTGCCCGAAAATATTGCCCATCAGAATACAAATAAACACATGAATCAAAACGTGACCATCCTGAAATGATACCTTCTCTGCTCCCCTTCTTGGGCTCCACCAACCAGGTGGTTGTGTCTGTGTTTAGTTTCTATGGAAACGCAAGACGCCCATTCCCTGCCCCTCCCTTTTCATGCACTCTATCTGATGACCTGAAGGACATTCTGCTATCCACATACGCAGCATCAGTTTGGGAAAAACTTCACCCTTTCATCAAAAGGCACATTGAAAGGAGGGTTCGCTACTGGCAGTAGTCACCAGGACGAATCTGGCACTAATGCCCTGTTGAAGCATTTGACCAAAACCATTATGTCACCACTGTTGTGCAGAGAATACAAACATATCAGCTTATTCGTGATATGTCGGCATGGCATCTGACAGCAAGCGGCACAAACCTTCACACATGGCCATTGTCTAGGAGCTGATGAGTAAGAGCATATCTGATAACAGACAATCATTAATTCAGACTCACGTGCGGCCAGTCTTAGCTCACACTCCAACCCTGAAGAGGATGGTGATGGGACTCTTTAAAATTCAACAGGTCATTACGCTTGCAATTGGGGGGGGGGGGGGGTGGTCTGTTTTGCATATGTACTCTGCTTGAAAATACAGCATCTGTTGTTGTGGTTGTATGAAAAGAGAAAATAGTCTCAAGATGCAGTTTTGTCAACATGTTTGTGGGCATACTGTCGAAGAAGCGACTTTTGTTTTCTTTTTTTGCTTCTTGTGTGCATAATGCATGATCCAAGCTACAAAGGACTTTGAACTTTGACAGCTACCGCTTGGCTTTGACCTGGAAAAGCACAGAGGGAAAAGGCTGGCAAGGCTGGTGCAGTGAAAGTGTTGTTCCTGCAGGTGTTTGCATAGTTCTTTTCAACCATTTGATAACATGATCTGTTAAGGGACCAATTGGAAGACTCTTTGGACTCGACAAATTGATGCAGTACCTTAAAAGTCAAACAAACGCGGTGAGGTAAACGGAGACAAACACTGAGCGAGAATGTCCGGTGACCTCAGCCTTGGTCTGTGTGGGGCTTATGAAGCTTTTGTTCAACTCTGACCCCTGACCTGTTACCACCTGACAGCTCCCAGGCCACAAACCCACATTTCCTGTCTCTTTAGATACCCAACCCCTCCTTTGGCTTTGTTTTTTGTTTAGATAAAGGTAAAATCAGCAGTTCTAACCCTAACACTGGCCACCATCTTGTTTTACAATAAATAATTGTTAGAGTTTTATAGATGCAACAAAACCATAGTCACTATCTGAATTTTTAACACTGGATGGATGGTTGGCTGAAATGGGGCTTTAAACACCTAGTATGTAGACCAGATATTTGCAGCTAGAATAGTCATTTACCTCATTAACAATGTATAGAGTGTATTCTTGATTAGTTTATTGTTATCCTCATTGAAAAATAGCCATTTTATTAAAAAAAAAAAAAAGGATATTTCTATGTGACCACAAACTTTTGAACGGTAGTGTAGGTCAAATGTTTAAGTTAAAAGCATTTTGTATACAGGTTCCCAAAAATGTGACACATGTTGTAAAGCCAGCCTGAACTGGTTGAAAGAAGAAAAATAGGGAAAAAATGGCAATAAGAAATTGCCTTGGAAGGGTTGATTTATTATTATCCAAGACTGTTTTCAATAGAACATTTACAGTCGTGTGAAAATATGCGACATGAATCTTGAAAATCCTCAGAAAAGGATAAAACAAGTATGTGAGATTAAAAAACATAAAAAATTAAAATTAAATAAAACCATAATTAGACAGCCATACTATATTAAGGTATTTTTCACATGAAGGGCATGCGTACTACCTCGCCTATTTAGCTTTAAGACTGATGGCTTTGGAGAGTTTTTGGTAGTATGATGCTACTTTACTCACTGTCCAAGCTTGGTCGACTAAGAAGTTGACTAGATGAGAAGATGGTGTCAACAAGGACGAGGGGAGGAGGCAAAGCGCATTTGGACCTTAATGCTATTCATTCATGGTGCATAAAAGCCAACAAAGACATAATCAGCATGCATTCCCCTTTGCCCTCTACTACTCTGAACCTTTTTTAACCCCTGGCAAACCCACTTGGTCTATTGCCATCATAGCCTTTTCCTCCCCTCTTAGTGGATTTATGGATTGATCACCACTCTTTGGGTGGATGGGAATATATCACTTGGTTTGAGATTAATGTAATTTTTTTGTGGTGATAAATAATCCAAAAACAGCAATTGAATCTTATGAAAGAACTGTTTGTAATACATTTTAGGGCTCGGTTGTCTGTTTTCTTTGGCTTCTTTGTTGAATGAAGAGGGGCAGACAAGTGGGAGCAAAGAAAGGGGGGGGGGGGGTTCAAGAATGTTTGAGTCACAGAAAATGAGGGATGATATATGTGGGGTTGGACAGAGACGGGTGGACTGAAGAAGGCACAGCAGTAGGAGGTGCCCCGAAGAATGCCTGGAAGGTGTCAGGAAACTTTGAGAGGCTTTGGACTGCTAATCCTCCTTGCAGGCCTGTTGTGTTTCTATCTTCAGCTCTATAAAACATTTGTGCATGATTTTGGAAATCTCACAAAAAGCCCTTGAAGAAATTCTGTGTAGATTTGATGATGGACGTACACATCATCCTCTTAAGCTTTATACCCTGTCAAGGTACTGGATGTGCTTATTTTTCTGCTCCTTCAAAATGTCACCCCTCAGCGGCACCTTAACCTTTTCTCACTTTGGCCTTTGGTACAGTAAGTCCTCCAGAGACTTTTACTTGACGGTTCTTTAAGTGATTTGTCTGACAGTACAACTTAGATGTGCCAAAAGCATTGCTTCATAGACCGAACACCAAAGCCCTCAGAAGTGAAAAGAATTCCTCATGGGGGCGAGCCTGGCGAAAGGGTTAGCGCGTGTGTGTGTGTGTGCGTGTGCGTGTGCGTGCATGTGTGCGTGCGCTTTTACTTGCATAATGTACCTTACTGCAGTTTCTCGTATGCACACATATTTTACATTACTTAACATATTCATAGCAGCATTATGTTTGTTGTTTATGTGTTCATTTGGAATATTGTACACCAGATGCCATATAAAAAAAAAGTTATGAAGCCGGTTTTAACTTTGGCCCGAATTTGATTTGCATCTGATTTGCCTTGAATTTGAAAGAACTTTATTGTGTGAAATAACATTTCTCTTCTGGTTTAAAAAAGGGATGTAAGTTTGGCAAGTATTGAAAAACAGCGAAACAGAATAATATATCATATCATACTATATCATATATAATGCGTCATGTAGAGGTGTACCTACAAATGCAACTCGGTGCTTGGAGTTAACACGTATCTAAATGGGACAGGAGAACTGAAGCGTCCTCTCTCAGTCTCTCTATTTGCCAATGAATGCTACAGCTAATTATTTACTTATCAAACTTATCTTGTAGTAGATGTTTACTTATCAAACTTATCTTTCATAAGCAGACATGTGATGTCATGCACGCTAAGATCATGTCACCTCTGATCTGCTGGTGAAAGAGGACTTGTCAATTAATCTTTGAAAGATTAAAAAAAAAAACCTTCTATCCACATTTCCATCCCTTAATTCCTACAAAAAACATGACTTTATTTCAAATTGACACTGCAGAGCATTTACAAGTATCGGATTGGTCTAATTCACAATTACTGTACGTGAATTTTTTTTTTTTAGTCACTACTGCCCTCTGAGGGAGACCATAAAACTGATCCACGATAAAATGAGCTTAACAGCCCTGCCATAAAGGGTTACATTAACCTCATCAAATACAGTACAGCATGTCTCAGTAAATACAATAATAAATATTTGACCCAATATACTACTGTACACTTCCTCTTAGTATACTAACCTAACCCAGACAATTCTCTGGGTCAACGTTGCTGTATTTATTTTCACGATGAACAGCAGTCTTTTTGTTCCACACAAAGACCTGTTGGTATCAGGTGCAGTATCAGTTTTAAGTTTCATGTACGTATGGGCGGTGGTCAAGCCCTAAAGTGAAGAGAGACACCAGTTTTGTCTTTGATTGAGTTTTTAAGGTGCTTTGGAAACAAAAGAGTTAAGTTTAATGTTGTTTTATGTTGGATCTTTGCTTGAACACATTTTTTTCTACAGTGTAGTAGGTGCACCTGGTCTCCTGTTCTATGATGTCATTCCTGAGCAAAGCAAGCAAAAACAAACAAACCTGACATTCACTTGCGTAATCAGCTGTTCATTTCACACAAGGTCAGGGGTGGGTGGGTTTTTTAATGCCTCTGGTTATAAATTGTGCAAACAGTTTGAACTGCATGCTAAGATGCAGTATATTTGTCAGATAAAAAAGGAGACAATATGAGGAAACGGATATAGAGAGAGCATGACGTAAACACTTACCTGAAAAAGGAGGAGGTACCTGATCTGTCAGCACAGCAGGAAAGGGTGGGGAGAAAGAGTGACAGAAGGAGGAGTGACTGATAGGGTGTGCTTCTCTGTGGGTGAGAGAGGAGGAGGGGAATAGTCAGCCACAGAGAGAGGAAGAGAGACAAACAGAGAGAGAGGGAAAAAAAGCAAACTCTTCCAGGCTTTCAGATCTTGACTGTGGTGGAGACACCCAGGAGCAGTGCATTCCTGAGGCAGCCAGCCAGACGGAGCGAGAAAAAAGAAGCCACATCCTTGATATCGCTTGGGCACCACGTCCGACTGACTCTGACTGTCGTTGTCGTCCACACACACACACTCATACGTACATCCTTACATATGCTCACACACCAGAAGGATTCTGCTGCCAGTTTTATAGGAATTTTGCTCAGCAAGGCAGAGAAAGAGTGTGATCTAAGGAGGCTAAAGACAGAGAAAAAAAGATTCTTCCTGGTGAGTGGAAAGTTTTTGTTGTTGTTTTTATTTGTTTGAATGTGTCCTTTGAATGTCAGTGCGGGGAAGTTTCTCTTTGCTGTGGGGCATACGCTCTAGCCTTTGCATATTGAATAATGGCACACTTGCAGAGAGGAATGACTATCGTATAGGCTCTATATATTTCTAAGCAGATGATTAGACGTCTAATTAAGTACTCTGTGTTTCAACAACTATGACTTTACGGCTGTCTATACTACAACAAACTTGCCGTAGATAGACTCAAACCTGTTTGGCGAAACTTCTTTGTACTCTTGTGATTTTTTTTTTTTTTTTTTTTTACTTCTCCATGTGTTTTTTTTTTATAAATTCTCCATATTTAGGAGCAGTGTCTGTGTTTTTCTGTCGAAAGGGAGCATTCGGTATTAGAACTATGAGACAAGTGCATGCTTCTTCTAGTCAGCTGCTGCTTTTATCACTGGAGGATTAAAGATTAATTCATTGGCAGCCCGAGCAGAGTTCAGTGCTGCATGCCCCAGCCTCATTTAACTGTTAGGGTGCTACATATTTCAAATAATATCATGCAATGCAAGTGTCAAAGCCTTTTTAATGATTGACTCTCACATGACAAGCTTCTTGTTAACATTCCTCAGTCTGCTATTGACCAGGAAATAAACTTGTGATCTCAATAGCCCAACATTCTTTCTAACCAATTTTGGGTATCGATTGGAACCTCCCCCACCATAATTATACCTTGTGTTGATTATAGCTAACTAGGTTTTTATTGTTGAAACAGCTTTTTAGTTTTTTGTCATTCGTTTAGCTTACCTTGTCTTGTATAAGTTGCCACTAACACGCCCGAGTGCTTTTAAATGTAAAGGCTGACGTAATAATATCATCGATTACTAGTACGAATGTTTTGTGTTTCCCAGAATCAGTAAAAGGAAGTAGACTTTTTGCATTGTTTACCAGATTATCTCTTCCAAAGCCATATTGCCGCTCAAAATATAAAACAGTCTTTAAACTTGGACTGTAATGGAATGTTTTGTGTTTCCCAGAATTAGTAAAAGGAAGTAGACTTTTTGCATTGTTTACCAGATTATCTCTTCCAAAGTGAAATTTCAAAACAATTACCGCCCAAAATATAAACTAGTCTTTAAACTTGGACTGTAAGGTTGTTACACCTTGTGTACCACTATTATCATAGTGTCCATATCCCAAATTGGATATGAGCACTTAAAAAAAGTCCCAAATCTTACAAAAAAGTGGAAGCTATTGCAAAGGCGAGAACCAACATTTGAGTTCCTGAAAGTGTACCAGTGCTATTGTCTCTGATCACACAGCAGGGCAGTGGTATGTTTTACTGTAGTGTGATCTCAACTTTTTATACATGTTATAAATGCTTATTTCTTCTTTCCTCCTCCTAAGTGTTCAGCTCCCTCAGTCTAAGTGACTTTTCTTATTGTCCTTCCATGGGCCTGTTAAGGATACTGAGAGTGGAGCATCCTCTGATTGTCATGTTCTCCACTCCTTTATTTTACTGTTCTTTCTCTGCTTTATTTCAGAGATGGCTTTCCATCTTTCTGTCGCTTCTGTCAAAGTGCCTGTCTGTCATTTAGCTCACGTGGAAAGGAAAGCGGGCTCGGCCATGCACAGCACGGTATCGTTGGGAATTCTTGATGGAAATTTACAAAGTAATTTTTCATGCTGTGAAGTGACTTCATTTCTCGGGTCCTTATCAGGCATGTTTACCGGCTCCCGCAGATGCACTCAGGGCCGGGGGTAATTGGATGACGCTAGGACATGAAATAATATGTCTGCATAGTTTCAGGCTATGATTATTTTGGGAATGTGGTTCAGACCACTTTCTTTGCCTCTGTAAATGTCTTTTTTCTTAAGTGTAGCTCCGTCGAAGTCTCACACTCCTTGTTCCACGTGTCCTTGTGCAATGGGACGGAAGGCTCATGTCAGATCCATTAGGGATGAAAGTACACTGCAGTGATAAAAGATTGATCCAGTCCTCCTTGCATCACATCTCACACCCAGCCCCATCATGCTGCCTCGCACCCCTTTTCCAATCCAAAGTCAGCCCAGTTTATGATTTTTCAACTCTTTTCTACTCATTTAAATAAATCATCCTCACAGAGTTCACTTCCCACGGTTTGATGAACGAGGAGCATACCGTTTTTTTTTTTTTTGGAGGGTGGCGCCCGTTCAAAAATTATGCAAGCTGGCAGTGACAGATATACACAGTGACAGTATTTCTGTCCCATTCTTTTTTTGAGGGGTTTGGCAGCTAAGGGAGGCTTCTCATAAATTAGGTGTTTCTGTGGAGCTACGATGGGAAAAAATATATTTGGCTCACAGAACTAGTCATAAAAGAATGGCATACAGCCCAGTGAGCCCCACTTCACCTGTTGTATCTGAAGAGGCAAAGACAACAGACCTATGCTTTGTCAGCTGGGAGACTATAATTACTGAGAGGAATGAGGGGATTTAAAAAAAGAATTTCACTGTGGTTCTGCTTTTAGACCTCAAGATGTTTTAAGTGCCTTTGCAAACACGTTATTGTTGGAAACCAGCATACGTTTTGCAAAACCCTTTCCTTAACCGATGCCATGTTGGCATTTGCTATGTATTTTGTGTGCAACTAAATTTGAAAAAAAATCAACAATTTTGGGAGAATGATAATGTTAGTCTGGGTTACAATTGATTGTCAACTTTCTATGCCCTGCCCTACTTGACACACAGCCATCACCACACTGAAACAAATAAAAAGTTACGTTGAAAAAAAAAAAAAACACTCCACAAATGGTCTTGCTTAGTCAATAGGGTAAAGTTTCTTTGAGCTCCCTTCTCTAAATCCCTTTTCATTGAACCAACATATCCTGCTTCGTAGTTGCCCTGCATCAATGATTCTCAGGATTAACTTTCAGAGCTTTGTCCACCTAAGGTCATGTTCCCAAGTCATTCCAACTGCCCATAAAGTTCCACTTTGAGAATGCTGCCATGGCCTGTCATGGGAAACTTGTTGTTGGCTCAATGGGTTCAGGGTTCTTTGTTCTGTCACGTCACTAAAAACCCATTGCCACATATCTACGCTTGTATTTCCTCAACAGGAGAGACAGCTTTTAGTTGAAGGGGTTATGGAGTCCAAGTCTATTTGCCTCCCTGTCCATTGTGAATGTATTGTAGTAAACATCTCTGCCGCCCTTTGGGATGGCCACGTAGCTTCTTTGTGTGAGTGAGCAGCAGCAGGTTGCTCCCCTTGCTCAACCAGCCATGCTGTTTTGACGCACAGAATTCTCTTGGTGGTAAATAAAAGGGTGCCTCTGCCAAAAAACCCTGGACGGTGTGGAGGAGGAGGGTTGGAGGTCAAACACCCAGAAGAGAGAAATGTCTGCCTTGGGACGTGGACGTACTAAATCAGCCAAGTGGACAAAGGGCAGGCAGGTGCATTTGACAGACTGGTCGTCCATTTTGCAAACCTTTGTGGCCACATTGAGCATGGATGTAGAGGTGCAGTCTAACTGATAGAAAATACGGCTCTGAGGTTCAGTTGGGAATTTTTATCTTTGCCACACATCCATGCAAGCACACAAAATCTTCGACTCATGCAGTATTGGCAGGCTTGATACTCTGCCTCCCCTTCGAATAATGACAGGGCATTGAATCCAGTTGTGTATGATACAACCTCATCAAACTATAAATTTGGGTCCAATCTAGCCGCTTGTGATCCTCACCCAGCATATGATATTCATTGGTTTCTGTGAATTTAAAATAGATGCATGTGTTTTAAAGACCCACGTTTTTCACCATATTGCACGTTTTGTCAAGGGAAACTTCATTTGTCTAAAATACATGCCTTAACTACCTTTTAAAGGTTGAAATCACTCACTATTTAGCTGACAGCGTGATTATTAAACCATTTTGTGCCTTCAACGGTAATCTTACATATTCAATTGAATTGATGAATGGAAGATGGCTGTCTGACAGTCTATGATTAAAGGCCGATATGAGTACTTTTAAGGAAGAGGATTAGAGCAGATATTATCAGGATCAGTTGGCTTAGTACCTTTGAAAGTATTATCACCAGTGGCTGCTCAAAAAAAAAAAGGAAACAATCCAAGTCCTGCTTTAGTCCTTGAATTAGGACTGAATGAATTTAGCAAAACTTCCTGTTTAAAAATGTTGCAAAAAGTTGTGTTGCAAAAAACATAATTTTAAGATCTTTTATTGTGGAAATCTGAAAAAATCTTCTTACAGGTGCATGCTTTTTTTACAGCTTGGCTTCTAAGGTACTTTTAGAAGTCAACACATACATCTTGAAGACTGAAGTCCATCCAATATAAATCCAAATAGATTAATAATAATCACGTTTGTCATGTTTTTATGGTATATGCAAATCTTTTCTTTCTAATATCCTAAAAATATTTTCTTGAGCAATATTAGAAATGGATTTGAAAGAGTATTTGATAAGAGTAAAGAAGAAAGGTAAAAAACAGCAGTGAATAATTCATGTGAGAAGACGTGGAGGAATGTTTTAAATTACCAATGAGTTTGAGCTTCAAACCTGTGACACTGGACGCTGCGGCAAACGTGAATCCCCTGTGGCAGATGCAAGCACGCATACAGCAACTGAGTGCTACACGCATTCGTTCACCTGCAAAAAAACTCAATATTTTGGGAAATTAAAAGTTGACTCTACAGAAGTTACTTTTGTCCTCCATAAACCATTAACAACAACTGAGTATCATTTCCTTTTTGGCTTTGTGTTTATACTTCACACACACTATGCTTGTCAATTTGTGTGTTTAAGCTTGATTGGGAAAGGAGCAGTGTCCTCGTTCCCTGACCAGCATTGCTGACTCATATTGGCGGTGTATAATTACACATGGGTGCTCATCAGCAGTCTGAGAACCTTTTTTTTTTTTTTGGCTCATCTGACAATATGAACTGCGCTTGGAGGGCTAAGCCCGCGGCTGGCCAACCCACTCATCCTGAGCCCACCTCTCTGTGGATGCTTGAGCTGCCTGTGCAAGCTACCGTTATCATTCTCACCATTTGCTGCTTGCTGCTGGCTGTGCATGTGTGCGTGTGTGCGTGTGTGTGTACCCATGAGTCAGCGCAAACAAAGTCCCTGTCGCTGATATTCTCTGCTCTGCTTGGTTTCTCAGCTGATACAAATAACTAAGTGACAAGCCAGGTATTAGTAAGTCTCTTGGTCAGATGAATTATGCAGCAATAATGAAGTGGCAATGCTTTAAAGTATTTTGGTCACATTCTCTGGAGAGTCCCGTTATTATCTTTGAAAAGAACAAAAAGTTAAATTTTTCTATCCAACAATGAAATTCCTCATTGCATCTTGTCCCTTGCTTGCTTCCTGCTCAGGCCAGTTAAACCATCTTTGTGAAAATGGCTTGTGATGATTCACAGCGACTGAGGTGTTTTCCACAGTTAGACTTGGCCAAGACTGTCAGTGACAGGTGATACACTCTCACTGACCATGTCCAATTCTGCTTCAGCTTGTCGACGTTAGCAGTAAACCCACCTCAGTCATCAATTTTATGCGGTATGGTTTCATGGTCCTGTTCATTTTCACCAGATGTTGACAGACCTCACAATGTTTGTAACAGTAAATAATCATTGCTCTTGCTGGCTTGCAATGCATTAATAGTTATGTTTGTGTCACTGGTGATGGACATATGGATGGATTTTGAATAATTGTTCTTGTTTCTCTACTAGAGCTGCCACAGATGATTATTCGGCTAATCATTAATTGTAATCGCGATTAGTCGACTAATTAGGTCATATCTGAATCGGAGGGCATCTCACCAAAAATCAGCCACTCTTGTATAACCATGATTAGCTTGCATATTTAAGATATGTGCAAATTATGGTGGGACAACTAAAATTGAAGGCAATACTGTGGCCTTAACATTAGTGGTAGTAAATATTAAATTTTAATTAAAATGCAAGCAAAAAGTTCACACTTGGTCAAGCCAGTCATTATAGTCAGCAGGTTAAAGCGTGCAGTGCTTGATAGTGGGCCTCAATGCAACTATAATGACTAAATCTTATTAGTGTTGTTTTTATTTCCCTAATTGTAAGTCCATTTTCATAACCAATAAAAAGAAAGGCTAAGGCAAACTGGGGACGGACAATTTTAAGCACATTAAGTAAGCACAATTTTAAAAGAAATGTGCTGTGGGAAGAATGTATTTATCACATGTTTCTTAACAGTGAGCTGATATCAATTGGTATTTTAGGAATTCCAAGCCTCCATTCTAAGAAGGATTAGATCTTAAAATATACAACATATCATGTTCTACTGTTTTGCATGATTCTTTAAAGCACAAATAAAAACACAATTGCTAAACTATTCAGCTGTTATTTTCCCACCATTTATTACTGTCACATTAAATGTCAGTGGTTGAGTGACTCATTGAGAGCCTCAGATTTAGTTTCCTGACTCAGTGGTCCACTTCCTGCTGTCTGACCTACACACTGCAAATCTCTGGTTAAGATTTATTGATTTGTGTTTGTGGAACATTGTGCGATTTTGAAGCCAGGGGTCGTTCTTTGCTTTCTCAAAGCATCACTAAGGATCACTGGAAGACAGCTGGCATTCTAGTATTTTGAGTTGAATCTCTTATTATATTCATTTTAAATAGGCCCAGAGTGAAAATACACATTACACAAAAGCAACTACTGCGTCTCATCGAACTCTATGGAAGTAAAAGACGACGCCATTCCATTTTGATAAAAAATGGCGAGTCAAAAGAAAACGTTCCCCTCATTCCCTTAAATGCAAATTGGATCTTCCTATCCATCCATTCCTAATGTCTTTCATCATTTTTTATGAAGCAGACAACAGCAGGCCTGATGTTATTTTTTTACATTTTTTGGGGAGGAGTGTTTTCTTTGTCATTTGAGTCATCACAAAACTATTCTTTCCCTATCATGAAAAATTGTGAAGTCTCATTGTGAAGAAGGGAACTACTGACATTGTGACAAAATCAAACGCAATACAATGTACTTTTTTTCTTCCACTTTCATCAGTTCTTGTTTGTTTTTATATGTGCCAAGTACAGCCCCTGTCCTACTGAGCCACGGACAATTGTGTTTTCGAAGGCAGCAAATGTTGCGTTTTCGTCAGAGTTCGCCGAGGTTCGTTCAAGGTTGCAAATGTTTGCAAAACATTTGACATAAGTTCACCAATAATTTTAGTGATTTTTTTTGTTGCAAGGAATTTTGAACAGGTTAAAAAAATTCCCTTGCGACAAATAAAGTACAGGCGGAAATCTGCCGAGCATCTGGTGAATATTTGCGACCTTGAACGAACCTCGACGAACTCTGACGAGAAAGTAACATTGGATGCCTTTGAAAACAAAGGGATATCTTTCTAATTCTTAAATCGCCATTTAAAAGGAGGATTGAGCAAGGAAAGAATAATGTGGATGGACTCCTCCTGTTGAGCATTAGAAAAGGTACACGTTCAACATTTTCCTCATTGGACTCATCTTACCAAGAGGTTGTTACTGCTTTAGTACTGCCTCATAAATACTGAAGGAAAACACAGCTGGCTCAGGAGAAAGCCAAATGGGTGAAATGAAAGTGAAAATGCTTGGTCATTAAAGTGGTTAAACGGGATTTTCCCTTTGGGCTCTGAAAAAAAAAGCTACCTCATTATTCTAGGTTGTCTCTTCCACTACCGCACAGACGCAGAAGCAAAAAGATCTGCTGCTTTAAAATGAAATTCTAAAGCAAGCATTATTCACTGAAAATATAAATTGATATGCATGGGGGAAAACATGCATGACTCATTCTCTCTGCAATTTCTCAACCAAAACGGTTTAGCGGATGATAATGACTGCCGCTCTTGACGACGGGCATGTTGTGGACTTAAACGGTTTGTTTTTGTCCTCATGGGTATTTGAACACAGCAACTGTGCTCTCCCAGCAGGCTGAAACTTGGGATGACAAAGAAGGAGTGGCTGAATAAAGAATGCAAATCGGGCGTCAGGGCGCACAAAGGCAAGCACTTTATTAGTTTTATCAGTTATAACATGTGGACGCAGCAGAATGGCCACAATAATTGGCACTACACTACCCAGTGATACCAAAGGCCAGAAAAGAGGCAACTGCCTGCTTAGAGCCAAAGCTCAACAATAGCATGTCTGCGCTTGTGATGAGAGCGGGCCGCCCAATGCCAGCGTAGTAAAGTCTTTGAGTGTTGTCTGTGCCAATCTCGAACAGAGCGACACGGAGGTTCTTCCACCACTGTACATTGTCATCAAGCAGCAATGTCTAACCTACAACATGGTCTTTAACCAGGCAGGGCCATCGTTAGGGATTTTAAGCAAAAACAAACGCAGTGTGTTTTGACACTGCCGCTTTGTGTTGTAGGACCGAGTGCCCAGATGCGTAGTGTGATGCGCACTCTGCATTGTCTCTTGTCCTCCTGTTGCTGCAGCGATAGCACTGTGATGAGCGTTAATGGCCTTTCTGCTTGACACGTGAATGCAGGCGTATCCAACCTGTGACCAAAGCGATGGTATTGCACTTGTCTCTGCAGAATATCAGCCTTGTGCGGAATTGTCGGATACTTTTTGGCACGGTTGATGGAGAGCAGAAATCTAAACGCAAAACTTTTGGTTTTGCTTCCAAACTCAAAGCTGTAAGTCTATTTTTTACAACTATTGTTAACTACCGTATTTTCCGGACTATAAGGCGCACCGGACTATAGTCCAGTAAATACGGTATTCTGTTCAAATTCGTGTTAGCGAGCACTTCTACCGTCCACCTAACAGTTGGGTAGGGAGGAAAAATTGCGCAAACAACCATTGTTCCCCACTCAGATGGGCTGAAACACGCCCTGGGCTCTGAGCGGTGGTCACCTCTTGTGCCTTCAGTGGAATTCACAGAGGAGCCTCTGACTGTTTTTGAAGAGAGACAGAACGAGGCGCAGACGGGGTGATAAAAGGCGCTTGGCGTTTTTTTTTAGATGACTGATGAGAGAGGAGAGAATGGCAAGCACATGGCTCCAATCATAGCTATTTTCTTTGCCACTCTTCCGCTTCTTTTATCTAGTTTTCACATGTATCTCCCAAACCGCCTTGCTCATTGTCTGTCTTCTAGTCTCCCTTTTTCTTTCCCTGTCTTTCATCATACATTCAACAGACAACGTCCTTAAGTAGTTTTATCGCTAAGATGGAGATTTGATCGAGGTTGCTGATTAGTGAGAGCATTTTCTTCATTCCTTGCACATGTGACATGTAAGGAGGACATGGTTTCAGGTGAAACTAGGTGTCAGGTTGTTTTGGTGGGTTGGGCAATGACGTATAGAGCACTGGAAGTGATTCTTTTTTCATGCAGTGCAGTATACAGGATTGCCAGGAGGATACAACTCATGTTGGAATGGGTGGTTTGGTGGAAGGCTGTGAGTAGAACGAGTTACACGCAAATCTGAGCCAGTACTAATTGCAGAGATTGGACAGCATCAGGTTGTTGTCCAGTTCTCACTCTTATTGCTTACAACAGAGGGAACTGATCGCAACCTAAAACTCACAGGTCTGTCTGATTCTTGTTCGTACAGCTTATCATGTTTCGCTAACCAGTGAGAACTAGATCTAAATAACATGGGAGAGTGGCATTCTTGTGTTCCCTTTTTCATTGTTTTTAGTACATAGAAACCTTAAACTGGAATAAAAACTAGAGAATGTTTGCATAATTGCATTTAAAACCTAATTTACTGGTAAATGAAGGGCAAAGTTCATCCTCCATTTCAGCTTCACTTTTTACAGGTCATCTTAGGCTGTGGAAGTGTTTTGAATTTAGTTCTAGTGAGGCAGGTGTTCCGGTATTTCCTGTGACGTGGCTTGCAAAGTGTCATTCCACTGTTGATGGCCCCAAGATTTGAAAGGTTGCTTCCTGTATATCAGATAGAGAGAGGAAAAAAAGCCTCTCTGCCAAAGTAGATGATTCTTCACTCCATGGCTCAACCGCACAGGTTTAATTAATGTCTTGCAACACTGTTTGTCGTTCCAAGGAAAAATATTGACATCACTGCAGTAATGTTTAGTTTTGATAAGCAGATTCATTTGCCTACATTATACTGACTTATTTGCCATCGAGCTTGCTGGTCCAGTCTTATTGCGGTGACGACAGACCTCCTTTGTGTGATGTAATGTTGTTGCCCAGTGGGTTTGCTGTCTAAACAAGTGGAGAAATAATGGTGGTGTACGGTGGTGAGGTCACGAGGGTAGGCTGGGCAAGGCTGATAGTAGGAATTCTTCCGGCTGGTTGATGAAGTCAGTGCATTCCCCAGAGGCAACTTCTTATTGGCAGCCAACAGAGCACGGCCAGGCACTGAAAGAAGGCCAAGATAAGGTGTGTGTGTGTGTGTGTGTATGGGGCGAGGGGGGGCTTGAGTTAAAACACCTCCCAATGAGAATTAGAAAGTCAGACGAAAAGAGAACGCCATCTGTTTGAGTCTTGTGTTTTACCCACCGAGATGACATAGTTTCTTTCTTGGTGCCAACTTTTGTAGATAAACCTTAACTGCCTGAAGCTTTCCTCTTTTTATGAGCATTGCAGTATTTTATTACCTTGTTTTGAAGCTTGGCTGTGAGAGTACATACCGACAGAGACAGAAGTCAACATAATGATATTAATTTAGAGTCTAACCTGCCTGGAGAGAGGTTGTTAATTTTACCATCTCAAGTCAACTTTGATCCTGCTGACACTGGGAGGACACTTGGAAACACACCATTCCCTTTTTTCTCAATGTTTTTTTCCACCCACACAAACACCGTCCACCAGATGCACGCAAGCTTGAGTTGCTCCACTTCTCCTGTCCATTCCCTTCGGCAGTAAGCTATCATAACGGCTTTGAAGGAGGGTAGCGGAGCGTTGAATTGGGTTACAGATTGCCGGTTATGCGCCTAGGTCCTCAAGATCTTGGCCGAGCTCTTAACAGACCACTAGGATTGCTGCTACACCCTTTATATTCGGGTGTGGTCATAAATGAATTACTCAGCATGAATTAGTAATCACATGAAGTGGAACGTGAACTCACTGTCAACACACTCTGTTGTGTGTAAGATAGACACAATTTGTCCACAACTTTCAACACCTGTGCGTCTCTGTGGTCCATCTCATACAGATTTGAGGACATGCATTGCTGAGCTGAGCCCAACTGAACTGTAGAGATCACTTTGGAAGACCATCTTACCAATCGGCTCACTTCGTTCGGTCTCGGATGGAACTCAAAGTGTGGGTGGACGGAGTGGTGCGGGTGGTATGCGGACTATCAGAAGAGACATCTTGCCAGGATGTGGTCATCGCTCTGGCCCAGGCAATAGGTGAGTGACCCCAGCTCTTAATATGGCAGTGTCACCTGTTTCCATCCAGCCGTACCTTTAAGTGCATGTTTAGGGTTTCACGAGCAGTGCTGAATCAGTTGTTGTGTAAAAAGAAAGGAATCACATTTTAGTGGTTCAACTGTGCTAACGTGTATGATGGAGAGATGATTGGTCGTTTGTCTTTGTCTCTCCTCTCTAACTAATGTGAGTTCCCAATAATGATGTAGATGATGAACTCATCTTCAATTGAAACGTGGCTGGATGTTAAAAAAAAAAAAATCATGCGGACAAAACAGAGGGCATAATGTTTAATCCTGAAGTTGCAGCTTTGCACAAAGTTAAGAGCTCCGCTGGATTGCCATGAGGTCATTTTGGATTTGAGTCTGCTCATGTATTCTCTGTCTTTATTCAAGCCATACACTGCGGCTGCATTAAACAATATAAGACCAGATTTAGCACTAGCTACTTTCCACCAGTGATGCCTGCTGAGCCATAAGGGAGGATTTGTCCTAATTTCAAGGTCCTAGTGGAAACTTTAGTTTAGCGTTTTTTCATGTTTGCATTTTTTTGTTCTCAGAGGCATATATCAGAAACATCATAAATTAGCTACAACTATTCCTTGTTTTACGTTGGTAAAGTAATTTTTTGAGGAAAGTAACAGTTGTTTACGTGCTTTGAACTTGTTTTTTTCTTCTCCCCCTTTGTTCCCAGGTCAGACAGGCCGCTATGTTCTAATCCAACGTCTGCGCGATACAGAGAGACAGTTGCTGGCCACAGAAAAACCTCTTGAGTCTCTGGCCAAGTTAGGCCAACACGGCAATGAGGTTCAGTTCTTCCTGCGTCGCACTGGTCCAAGCAGCAGTGACGGTCCTGGCTCAAAACAAGACAAACTAACCCCCCTGCCCAAGTATACCGAGCCAGACCTTTTAAAACGCAGCCAACCCAAAAAGGCACTCACATTCAACCTGGGCCCATCAACATCTCCCAGAGCTAAGCAATTCCAGAGGTCTCCTCAGGATTCCCCAGACCAGAGAGCTTCACCTTCGTCTTCTCCCATCCCTGCATCTCCTCATGCTCCATATCCCTCGCCGCCAATCGGCCCATCCAAAGAGGAGGTCTTTAAGGCTGTTCTTCAGCAACAAGAGAGACTACGGGCCATTGAAGCACAGCTGGAAACCCTAGAAAGGGACTCTGATACATGGGAGCGCCACTATCCATCTCTGTCTCCTTCACCCGTCACCGATGCTCACTTCCAAGAGGAGTTGGACACTCTGGAGCAAACAATGCGGATGAACCAGGCTGAACTCGCCCACGAGCAATATTGGGAGGAGGAGTTTCAAGCGGAGACGGAGCGAGAGCGAGGAATGAGGAGAAAGCTGGGCGACCTCCATGTTCAGCTAGATGACTGCGGAAGGCGGCTCCATGAGTTCTCGGTGCGCTCCGCTCAGCTAGAGCAAGAGATTCAACGAGAAAGTCAGATGGAAGCCAAAAGCAAAGGTCCAGAGGAGTCCCTTGATGCAGTGAAAGCAGAGCTCCAGAGCCAGGAGAAGCATGGAACCGAGTTGGAGGAGCACCTCTCTGAGACTGATAAAGCTCTGGGGAAGACAGAGTCTCTGCTGCAGGTAAGGAGAGAGGCTCTAGTTTTGGAAAAGGGACTGTGAAGCCGTGATAGGCCACGATGTTTTTTATTTGACCGTGTAGATCAGACCCTTTTCTACCTAGATACAGACAGTATCCCTCTCCTCCGCGTACACACTGCAGCAGACAGCACAGACAGTTACCAAATACAAACGTGTTTTCAAGTGAAATTAAAACTTTATGAATTCATCTTGTGTATTGAACTAATATTCAACCACTACTCCATTAACCTAAGACATTTTTATTACATGTTATTACAGGAACATTAGGTGTTTTGCTTAGCCATCTTGGCATGTCTCATTTTGTATACATTTTCTAAACACATACACATTGTCCATTGAATTATTTCTGTACGATATAGAAATGAGATTAAAGGGACTTGTTTTCTAGCACAAAAGCTTCACTTTATTGGATCAACAAAGACTTATCTTGGTTATTTATTTAGTGATGAATGTTGTCTTGGGTGCGGCTATGTCAATAAACTCTTAACCAAGTTGAAAACTTCCCATGTAGGCCACGTGAAACCAAAGACTTTAATATCCGTGTCGTGAGCTCTTGGAGGGTACATCACTGATGATGTGTTCAGCAGCATCCTGGAGATGTATTCCAGCCAAAAGAAAGTACAGCGACAACTTTTAGTCAGGAGGTTTGACCATTGTGTCCTGTTCCAAGTCATTGTTAAGTAGTTGCAAAAGTGATTAAAGAATAATTAAGAGCTCATTTGCCTTTCAGCAAGTCATTCCCTTGGCGGGCCTCTGATTGATGCTCTGAGACTGGCACGTTGTCATAGTCATCAGTGCAACTATATACTTGCGTACCAAAACCAACATATTAGGCTTCTGTTTTTTTTATTCCACATGCAGATTTACGTATATTTAAATTTTGAATTTCCAAAACTCCCTAATATGCACACAGTATTATAAGTGTAGCAATTATAGTGGAGATTTATCACTGGAGACATATGCTTATTATTACCATGCAAAAAAAGGAGGCACTGTCAACCATCACGGCCTCTAGACTATTTATTGCGATAGGTGTGATGAGTTTAACTTTACTGCCATTAGGTTAATGGAGGCAGACCTGCAGCTGTGAAATGCAGCAGGCTGCCACAGTCAAATTACCCCCTCACACACACACACACACACACACACACACACACACACACACACACACACAGGCACACACACACCTACACGCGGTTGTTTTCCATGCAGCATTTGCATACAGTAATTAAACAAAGAGAATCAGTTCATTGATCTGTGACCGTTATCATTTTCAATAACTGAATAATTTCCCAGCATTTCCCCCATGGGTTATAATAAGTAAAATGAATACATGACACGGTCTCCCTGGCCTCTCAGATCAGTAAATGAATCACGCAACTGAGTTTAACTGTTCCTGTTATTTGATGACATGACAAAAGCTAATTGAAGATTGTAACGTCGCTGAAACGATTCACTGCGGATGTGTCTGCTAATGGTGACCCTGCAGGCTCTGTAGTATCGACTTCCTCACTCTGATGCCCCCCAATGGCAGGAAATACCACTAGCATCAGTAATGAGGTGATGAGTCCTCTAATTATATATTCAGTAACACACTTAGAAATGAAAACTTCCGCATTCTCAACACATTTATTTGCCACTAGTGTTTGGCACGATTTGCCATCTTCTCTTATGTTACCCTCTATTTTTTTCTTTTGTTTTTTAATCTCAGGCCAAACAGGACGAGCTGGAGGAGTTGAACAAGGAGCTGCGGCAGTGTAACCTGCAGCAATTTATCCAACAAGCCGGCGTCCTGCCTGCACACAGCCACTCACGTACAGACCTCCAAGAGCAACTGGAGCAGTTAGAACTCGCACATCTTCTCCAGGATGGATACACAAACGGCAGTAAGGGCATAAGTCCAAAATATTAAACTGTTTCCAGTAGATTTATTCTTGATACATTTTTTTTTTTTTGTCCCTATAACTCTAGCTGAATCGCCGCCTCGTCCTACTGCCAAGCAGTTTCTGGGACACCCACGCAACCTACAGAACCCCCTCGTGTCCAGCCTCAACCCTGAGGGTGTGTATGTGTGAGACCCTGCCGCCTTCCACGTCCATCCCGCTCTGCCCCTCTCCTGCCCTGCCCCCCCCCTCCCCCCTGGTTCCTGGGACTATTGCCCCCCACCCATACTTTTCTCCATCCTGGCTTCTTTTGGGTTTGAGGCTGCTGTTTTTGGCGTTGGGTTGTGGAAGCATTTGTAAGGTGGAGGTTCCTGCAACTTCTCAACTGCCTTCCTCGTGCTCTACTTCTCAAAGCTCCACTAAACAATCCTCTCTGATTCCCCTTTGATTTTGTTTGATGAAATTTCACATTCCTTCTTCCAATGACATTTTCTTTATTTTTCTTCATTTATTGCCCTAATCTGTTATCTTTCCTTCTGTTTTTCTTCTGGACTATCTGCTTTCTGTATTATGTTTACTTTTGTGCATTGGCACACTTAACACTAACATAAAAGATTTGTACCCTGGCTAAATTTTCACTGACTGAAGTTTTACTGAGTGTGTCTGTCTGTCTGTCTGTCTCTGAGTGTGTGTGTGCGTGAGTGTGTGTGTCTGAAAATTTGGCCAGGGCATTAATCACGACAACGTTCTTACAATGTCGCCAATTCTCATTAAATCCTGATTGCTGCCTTTTCCACTGTATTGCCACAATGACAGCACATGCATAATGTACATTTGTTTTATTATATGTAAAGATGTGATTCAGTTTATATGTGAATGCTATTTATGTCTAAGGGGCTGGGTGTATCCCTACTCCACTGCCTTGTACTTTGGTGACCATCAACATCCAAAGAGCAAGAGCCTTTCACAGAGGGCTCTGCATGTTTTGCACTGTCCCATTCTCTTCCTGTGTAAAACCTTGGCCTATTTGCAAATCAGTCAAAATGTATTTCTGCTGTATTTAACTGGAGCAACTACAACAATTGTCAGCTTGTAAACTCCACACTAAAAGAAGGGAATAGGTCTTCAAAATGTGCAAAAAGGCCAAGGTATAAGATACTTATTTTTTTCTGCTTGATCTAAATGTGCCTGGTTGTTCGACGATGTTGCACTTAACATTTTACCTGACAAAACTTACACTGTTCCTCGGTCTACTGTAGCTTTAGGGTGTGTTCATCTGAAGTGATCAAGAGTTGAAATATGAATTTTAAATCCCTCAAGCCAGTGTTGATTGTATACTAAGCACTTCTAATGTGGTGACAGCTCAAAATGAAGTCCGTGTTTTGGGAGTCCTTTCCTTTTGAAGCTTTCTTCTCTGCCAGTTGAATTTGTTTTTAACGATGTGTTTTTGAACAAATGTGTTTTACTCCTGCTTTGTTTCATGGTGGAAGAATCAATCCACCCCATCTTGTGTAAATATCCTGATGGCATAGGTTTCTCCTGAAGGTTTTTTTTGTAAACAAAGGGATCATTATCCCTGCTTGTTTTTGTGTCTTGCAGTCCTGACCTCCCAAGAGTCGTCGTGGCGATAAAACATGGACCACAGAGCCAAGAGAAACTTGTTCACTTTTTATGTCACCATCACCTCCTATTTAACCTCTTTCTTTGCAATTCTCATTCCATGATAGACGTAAATACTGTAAATACTTAAGACAAATATATTTACAGAGTTTTGCTACTCTAAGCGCTACAAAATATCTGACAAATGTAAAACCTTTTACTTAGAGTAATTATTACAATGTATTTAAATGTAATAAAAATGCCTGAATGTTTTAGAGAATCTTCTGTGCTTTCATTGTGAATCATTGTAATTATATAACGTAAACTCATGTATTGCTAACCTCTAGCAGTAAATAATCAACACAGTATTCCCAAAAACTGACATGAAATATAAATATATTATAAGTTTTGAATTATTCATGCGCCTTTCTGTTCCTCGTGGCACAATGGGCCCAGTGATGCATTGTGATTATTTCTTCGCTTTTTACTGGAAGCAGTCAGTCGATTGAAAAGTACACCCTTGTATTCAGCTGCTGCAAATGTAGCAGGCATCTTGGCCTCACATCTGCTGGCGTTCCAGGTGATGGAACATTGTAGATTGACAAGATGTGACGATGAAGACACTACAAGTGTGGGCCTCGTGGAGACCAAAAGCAGTTTATTACCTCAGCCAAATGGGTAATATTTTGATGAGTGAGTGAGTGAGTGAGTGAGTGAGTGAGTGAGTGAGTGAGTGAGTGAGTGAGTGAGTGAGTGAGTGAGTGAGTGAGTGAGTGAGTGAGTGAGTGAGTGAGTGAGTGAGTGAGTGAGTGATACATAAAATTTACTGTATAAAAGCAACTTACATGACATTTTGTGGTGGGGGCATGCCTTGATAATAAATTGCTATATTTTAGTGCAGGTCTGTTTATGTGTAGATATTTACAGTAGTTAAGAATTGTGGCAACAAAATTATAGAATATAGTCTCAAAGTTTTATTTCAGAATAGTGACTCACACAACATTAATATTCATTATTAGGCCAATGAGTTGTTTTGGATTTATTCAAAGAAATAAATCAACATCCAAAACCATCGCAACAATGTTTTTAAATTAAAGCGACTAATACATAAATGAAAACATGAAAATCATGAAAACTGTCATAGTCCAAAAACTGAATAGTTTGCACCTTAAGTAGGCCCTACTGTTGTATTACCTACCTACCTACCTACCTACCCACAGCTCTTTATTGGAACCCAAGGAGCTGCTTTACATTGTTTGTTCCTTAAAGTGGATCTGACTGCTAGCTGACCTCAGTGATGTTGAGCATCGACAAATATTCTCAAGGAATACACAAGCATGATCAGTACTTGCTAAAAAAAATATATATATATATTGAAATCGATGGACTTGTATTAGATCGCTAAAAATCACAAATGTGTGATTAAAGATTAAAAGATTAAAGATTAAAGTCCCAATGATCGTCACACACACACCTGGGTGTGGTGAAATTTGTCCTCTGCATTTAACCCATCCCCGTGTGATTTTAATCCATCCCCTGGGGGAGAGGGGAGCAGTGAGCAGCAGCGGTGCCGCGCTCGGGGATCAGTTGGTGATCTAACCCCCCAATTCCAACCCTTGATCACCACAACATAAAACTCCAGTAACTTCCTCATGTTTACCCGTAATGTGCAAATATGCGGAATGTTGTACATACAACATTCCACATATTTGATGTGGCTTTTAGGCTGCGGGCCACCTTTGGACTGGAAAGCATGACCTCGACTAATTGGCACTCTCATTGCTCAGTCAACTTTTTTTACCTTCAATTTTTACCTTCAACTCCATGTACTTGTATAAATGGGATATTAAAGCTTCACAAAATGGCCACTTTTGATATGATGATTACTTGTGAAGAATTGGATTACAGTGAGATCTGTCTGGGAGGGTTATATAATCTCCCAAATCCATGTGTTTTTTGCTCCACTGTCTGGACAGACCCGATACGGTGGAACTCTCACGCCCACTTGTGGACATAAATAGTCCTGCATGCCGTCCAAAGGTTTCCATTCAAATGTCCAACCAGCTGCTTTTTTAGTCACA
Source organism: Syngnathus acus (assembly GCF_901709675.1). Taxonomy (NCBI): domain Eukaryota; kingdom Metazoa; phylum Chordata; class Actinopteri; order Syngnathiformes; family Syngnathidae; genus Syngnathus; species Syngnathus acus. Next base: position 8,495,605 of record NC_051092.1, on the reverse strand, counting down.
TAGAAAGCGATGCAGTGTGTCCTCCTTGAAACAATAATGGCTAAATTGGTTCAAGACTTTCGATTAAATATGTTATTCTTTTAAATGTAAGGTAAACTCACCCACTTGCCAGGAACATGTAATGTAAAGCTGCTTGACTTCACAAGATATAGCCCATAAATTCAAAGACTTCTTACAAAAAAGGAATTAAATCACCCTCACTTGTTATAGTCTCTTTATAAAACACATCATGTCACACAAAGGCATTTCTGTATAAAGATGTCCTGGTTTAGTTTGCAGCTAAATTGCTGCAATCGTTTGATAATTAGTATCCAGTCTGTAAGTTGTATTTGAGAGAGCAGGTCACAGAGGTCGGACCAACAAGTACGTGCACTCGCTATGCAGGCCATAAATAAAGTACAGTAGGTGCACAAAGGGAGGGGCAGGACCTCCAATGTAGGCCTGACCGAACGGCAAAACAGTACTGGGACATGGTGAAGGCGTGCTTGTTGAATGATGGCTTGTCTGCTCCAAGACGCATTCCCAAAACCAGGTTAGCCGCTGTCACACGCACAGTGGAACTGGCATTGGGCGCAATGTGCGTTAGTCAGTGGCTTACCTGCTTTTAGAGCTTTTCAATCACTGCCCTGGCAGCAAAACACACATACAATTTTATTATATATATTAATGTATATCTTATGAATATCACACATTGTATGGTCAAACAAGACAGGGCAGTGTATTCGGTGACATTAGGTCACTACATGTATAAGAAATGTAATAGAAATAATTATTAAGTAATTTAAATGGCCCACTGCAAACGGTGTAGTGCACATAGTGATTGGAGTTTTATTTTTAATTCAAATCATCAAAATATGTAATAAACATGATAGGAATTGTAGTCCAAAAACAGGTGGGATGTAGTCCATTTCATTCACTTCAGCTAGATAGAGCGTTCATCCATCCGTCAATTTTCTATACCGTATAACAGTGGTGTATAAATAAAGCTGCACTTACCGGTCCCAAGTTTTTCTTGTTGTACAGTATTCCTAAATGCACACCAAAATAATTGAATGTGATTTCTTGCATATCTCGCCTACTTCTAATCACATTATTTTTTTCTCTTTACAGAAATCACAGATCTTAATAAAACTTGGGGTCATTTCCATTTTTCGATTATAGTAAACCCAACGCAGCCGAAGTTGACTTCACTTGCACTGGCTCTACCCAGCCCATTCCCGTGCGACGACAACCTGACCTGGATATGTAAATTAACAAGTCAACAGGCACAGTGTCCAGCCAATGAACTTTCTGTTAAGCAAAACATGCCACGCCTATAATCCATTATTGACCAATTAGATTCTCAGAAAGGTGGCCGTGCCACAACCAGCAGTTACTTTACAGTTCACGCTCTAGTTGGGGTGCGGTGCGTTCATTTTCGCACGTCTTACATTAGGAACAAACCATTCCACTTTTAATCCAATTTCTATCACATCATTATTTACTCAAAATTTTACCCAGAACTGCCGTATTTATATTTATATAAACGCGTCGAGTGTTTGTAACTGCTGTTATTCACGTAATACGTGTAGTTTGAACTTCTTTGAACAAATGACGCCCCTATGCGTGCAATGCAAATTGGTTGGACTCGACTCGCTTGTGTACAGTGTTGCCATGAGCAGAGGGAGATTGTGCACGTAGCAAGGATGCTGCATGACAATCTGATCTCACGATGACGACCAGGAGAGCATTTTAATATTTACGACGTGACATTCGGGAACATTCTGAGCCCATCAAAAATACTTATTAATTATTCATATATTAACAGTATCATATGTTCTAAATTCTGGAACTATATTGTACATGGTGTGTAGTTTCATTTTACAGTGGCCTGGAAAATATAATAAAGGAAACATTTTTATATAATAAAACAATAAAATCTAGTATGTGAAAAGGAAACACTGGGATTGCACTTCACTTTACCATCTTTTCACCAAGAACATTGTGAACTGTATATTGCCAGACATGCATCCGGTTTAAGACCTTTATTTGAACCTTTCTATCTAAACAGCATTTGGCTATGAACCAAAGACTGGATTATTCCTATCCAGGATACACATAACCCCCATGGCATAGAGTACTAAATAAGGATTACCCTGCATTATGTAACAGATTACAGGAGTTGGTGTGGTGGGACATGAAGGGGCGTGAGAGACAGAGAAACAATGCAATGGACTTTGCACAAAGTGCCATGACGTCATGCACTAGTGTACCCTCAGGGATGTGCAGAGGGTCGTGTCAGGCTGACACCTGTCAGCGGTGTGGTGACCCGGGCACGGCCCTCACCTCTGGCGACCCCCGTTAACATTTTTTGTGCTTTGCCTGACCTTGATTACCCTTTTGTGGGCACATCAAGAAGAGAAGGAGATTGGTGGAATAGTGAGGCAGGAGGAGAAACAAATGTAGAAATGAGACAATCGTTCCGTGATGATATCAGTTAACAGAGACGGCAAATAAAAATTATATCACATCATTTATGCGCGTCATAAATCAATTATCTAATTGATTAATTAATTATAAGATGCCCTTTTACAAGATTTTACATTTTGTTTGATCAAAAAAAGCTTAATAACCCTCCAAATGTTTATGGAGGATATATTTGTACATATTATGTTGATATTCAAATTGCTTTTATTTAAAAAAAAAAAGATATTTTTCTCAAGGAATGCATTTTACCCTGCTCTTCGCACACCTCAAAACAGAAAAAGAAAGGTAATTTGGAAATATCATTGTTGCGGACATGAAGAAACGATTGAACATGTCAAAAATATGGTCTGGAAATAGGACAAATGACATAATGAAAATAATGTATGTAAAAGATATACTGTACTGTAAAATACTGTAAACGTCTTATACACGCCATACCAGTAGATGGCGGTAATGTAAACTTCAACAATATTTACCATTCGCTATTAACAGCAAAGAACATCTACTCGGCGATTTCCGTCGAAACAGCCGGCCGTGTCACTCAACACCTTTCCCATAGAAACATAATTTTCTCTCAGCGTAGCTATCAATTTGCCACCAAATATGGTAGGTATTTTTATTTTTTTATTATTATTACTTTTTTTAGCCTTTTATATACGATTGCGACTTTGAGTTGGTGCATGTAGTGTACTATCCGCGTGCGGAACGATGAAGAGGAAATTTCAACTGTGTAGTGGAAGCTCAATGCTAAATTTAGCTTATGCTACTTGAAGGTTAGCTAACTACACGGATTCATGCTCCTGCAAATTTAACTTGTTTGTCGTTGTTTTTAAACAAAACAATCTTTATTTGATGTTATGATCTTATTAGTGCACATATTTTTAATACATTATCTCTGTTTGCCCTTCGTTAATAATTCCTGCAGTACACGACGTACGTATCGTTCGTGCTGAGTTTGCTTCTTTGTTTACATACGTAGCCCCTGTCTTGATTACATGCATGCGTCTTTCACCATGTAAATAATCTTTGGAAAACAACCTTACTCTTTTCATAGCCTATAAATAATCACCTTTTAGTTTGGATCACATGATGTCATAAAGTTTTTTTTTTTTTTTTTTCCCACAACACTGATTTGTATTAGTAGCGACCTGTATTTGCATTCTTCACGCTCACTTTTATGTTAATTTTACACAGGCAACATCGTAGAAATGAACTTTTCTGTTTGATCATATCAACTTGCCCTCTCTTCCAAACAGTGAGTAATCTGACACGCAATTAATCCAGTTAAACCATCACATTCATAATACAATTTATAGTTTGAACAGTGGTTTTTAAAATTGTTTTTCATGTTTATTATAGACGTGCTTTGGAGTGAAAATCCTCTTAATAATCAGTCATGGATGATGATGACAGTCCAGAAGAGCTGATAAGGCGCAGCGTCCACAAAAAAAGAGATGTGCCGTGGGACATTTCAGGTCGTGTGTGTGATCTGTGTTTGACACAAACTCATGGCATTTCATACATGAATAACTTGTACACTAAAATATTTCAGTCTTGTCATATATATATATATATATATACTTACACTAATGTTGTTTTAGATTCGGATGATGACATTGATGGGTCTGAAGAGGGAGAATCAGAGAGCAGCAATGAAGATGATGTTGACGACAATGGTTTAGAGGGAGAGGAGGGAGAAGACAATGAAGTGGAGGATGGTAATAGTAGTCATTTTTGTTAAATGCATTTAAACGATCCATCCATCACGTTGGTTTCTCCACATCATGTTACGGTCTGGTGTCAAGTGTGTAATTTTTTATTACTGCAATTAAAATAAGCCCTCAACAAAACAATATTTCATAATGCACAACAAATTACTATGATGGGCAGATTTTAAACTTGTGTAGAAATTGACCAAACTATGATAATTATGTGCTTAACTGTGCGTGTAATAGTCTTCCTACGTCACGGTGTCGTATAGGTTCCTCTCAGTTTATAAGCATAGTAAATAAATGTGTTTAGTGTTAGTAACATGGTTAAGTTTGCCTGCCATAAAGTCTATCGTGCTAAGGGAATACAGATATGACAGTTAATTTATAAATCCTCTTGACTACGTCTTATTTTCTATTTGTGTTAAAGCTCCTCTATATAACTATACTGTGTATTATCTACATAAGACGAGGATGAAGAAGAAGACGCTAAGGCGGAGGATGGAGTTTTAGGCGAGACCTCTGCAACCATTCCAGCCATGAGCTCAGACGAGGATGCGGATAAATGTCCCATCTGCTTGAACACCTTCAGCAATCAACCTGTGGCCACACCAGAGAACTGTGAGCACTACTTTTGCCTCGACTGCATCCTTGCTTGGTCTAAGGTAAGACGTGTTTATTTTGTTCGCAACATCAACATGGTGGAGAAAGTGGGGGTAATGTGGGGCTTGCACCACCGTTGTGCCAAATGTTTACAAGATCACTGAGTACAATAAATGCGATACGTGTAAAAGGATGTTACTATTTAAATTGTTGGCAATTGTATGAAAATGGGTGAATCGATACTATTCATTTGACGGTTACTGTACTTTTGATTTTAATAGGCCAATTGTGGCTCGAGGGCCATACTTTGCTAAGTCTGTTTTATCATGTTTGGATGAGTGGACTTGACTTGCATCATAAAAGTTGTTTTTAAAGTCTTTGCAAGTAGAAGAGAGAAGGTTAGCATCTAATTTATGATGTTTTTATCCCTCTTTTTAGAATGCAAACTCATGCCCTGTGGACCGTATTACATTCAACAGCATATACCTACGGATATCTTATGGAGGCAAAGTGCAGAAAATGGCAAGTGCATATTCCATCATATGTAACAGACTAATGAAAATTTTAATACGTGTATGTTTGCTAACGTGTAATATGACCTTATCCCTTTAATATCTTAAGTCACTCGTACAAATGTGGTGTACAAAAGTGCACACCAGACATGACTTTGCTATCTCCAGATGTACAGTACAGTGTTTGATGTACTTACTGTATGCTCAATACAGATTACAGTACAAAAACCAGTGAAGAAAGTTGATGAGGTGACGGTGGATTTGGACTTGGAGCAGACAAACTGTGAAGTGTGTCAGGGCAGTGATCGCGAGGACCGACTTCTGCTCTGCGATGGCTGTGACGCTGGGTAAGACATTCACGTTACACCTTTTCACATCAAACGGGCCATTTAGACCGACATTTTGCAGGCTCCTTTGCTACTTGCTGTCTTGTACATGAAACCCAGCCAGTTGCTGCCCCTGCCACACATCTAATTATCTTAATGCACAAAGCCGCCCGCGACGGTTGTGGAAATGCAAACTTTGTGGCAATGTCCTATCTCTGTCCGAAAGGGACAGGTGAAAACCTCTGGCTCTACTCTTATACTGTTAGGTTAAAAACACACGCAGCAAAAAGCTCAAGCTAAACTTGTTAATATTCAAATCTTTCATAACTCAAGCCGATTGATTTTTGTTGAGAATTACTAACCTGGCATTTGTCCTGAGTGAAGTTGTAGCTACATACATATGTAAAGCAACAGCATTTTGATTTTCTTCTCCTTTTTGTGTTGTTCCAATGCAAATAAAAGAAATAAAGGTACATAGCGAATAATTGGTAATTGATAGTTTTCTGGAAGTGGTGCATGATCTAACAGTAGCACAGGGGTGCCAATGTTTTTTTGTGTCATTACTGAATCATCATGTAATAACATAGCCTTCATCATTGATTATTAAATTAAATTTGAGATGTTATTTGACTGTACTACTCTTGTGGTAGGTCTTCACTAACTTTTTCCAAAACAAATATTCTCGCACACTAGCAAAGCACTAGAGTTATTGGCCAACTTCCCTTTGTTGACAGCTACCACATGGAATGTCTGACACCACCCCTGGACACTGTTCCTGTTGAGGAATGGTTCTGTCCTGAATGCGTTGCTAATAACAACAACTCAGGTAAGTTAGACTGTTAGACATCATTTGGTTTTGGAGATACAATCTGCTTAAATGTATTTGATTCTTCCTGTATTATTTAGTTTATTCAGTTGTTGTTATTTTCAAAGACAAAGTCAAAGTCTGCTTTATTGTCAACCTCTTCACATGCCAAGACGCACAAAGAAATCGAAATTACGTTTCCACTATCCCACGGTGACAAGACATAGTACACGACATACATACAAGCAAACAACACAAAATAAAAAGAGTTGTAGAGGCAGCGATTGATATGCTACACTTCACACATGTATCGGTTAAAAAAAATAGTTTCTTGTGATGTGACAATTCAGCCAATTTCACAATGTTTTTTTTTTCCAGAGATACATTTTCAGAAGTACTAGTCAAATAACAAAAGACTTGGTTGATAACAGAGAAGAGACCCAACAATTTCTATAGAAGCAAATAGTACATTTTGTCAAGTGTCAAAGCTTATACATGCTTTCACTCAGGAGCATTCTTTTTTTGAAGGATCAGTAGAAGAACAGAATCAAACCCAAAGGCGCCCCTCTACTGGCCAGCCGACTACCAGTCGTTCCCAGTCTCGAGCTGTGGGTCCAATACGAGCCATCGCTCGCACTCAGCACAGTGAGCGGGTTCGGGCCAATGTGAATCGACATCGTATCTCACAGGCACGCACATCGCAGGTTTGGCATGATGGCGTGTTGCTTCTTTTATGCGCATGTATGGCTCTGGATCAGTATGTCCTTATTTGCAGCAGCATTTAGTGTATAGAAAATGCACCTCCCTTTAAGGTGCCATTGAAACAGGAGTGTGATGCATGTAAATACTACATATGCATGTGTTTGGCCCGTGTACCAGAATGGACTGATAAAATAAACCTGGACACTCGTTCATATGCCACTATTGTTTTCCAGCTTGCTCAAACATACCAGAACCACTCTAATTGGCTGGATGAGACCATCAGTGCAGTGGTTGCTGGGCTGAACACAGCAATATATGTAAGGGACCTCACACCTCATCCTCCAACTAGACGCAGGCGTAAGACTGGTAAGTAGGATTAAGACAATACAAGAGTGGGGAACAAGTGAACCAGAAAGAAAAGTAGCACACACTATACTTAGTATGTGTCTCTTATATGTTTTGTTTTAGTACCGTATTTTCCGCACCATAGGCACTTCGGATTAAAAGGCGGAGACTCAATTGCAGGCGCTATTCTGTACTTACTCCACACATAGGGTGCACCGCATTATAGGGCGCATGCATGCCATGATTTACGATAAACAAAAAAAACATCGCAGGAGCAAGACAGTTCTCTCGTCGTTGTCACGTTGCTCTTTGGCAATAATCCCGTCTTTCCAGAAAGCTTGAATTGTGCCTTGTAAGATTGTCTCTTTGTCTGTCGTTTTAGATGTCATTTTACTCCTAACGCCGTTTGCTTTGCACAAGCCAATAGTATTTATTTATCAACGTATTACGTACAGTTCTTCGTTTGGTTTACTGCCCCGGTCTACGTATTTTACGTACAACGTAATGTCCTCTGATTGGTTCATTGGGTCTATTACTCCTACATATTACGTCCTTGCATGTAACGGCAGCCACACAAAAACATTTACAGATTTTAGAATTTGGTCCACACAAAAGGCGCACCTTATTAAAAGGTGCACCTTTGTTTTTGGGAGAAAATTAAAGGCTTTTAAGTGCGTTTTATGGTGCGGAAAATACGGTATATATGTTTATTTGAAATAGCTTGTTAATAGGAATGTGTTTGTGTTCTGTCTGCTTTTGCATTTGGGTTCATTTCATTAACCGGCAACAAAAATATTTGTTGTATATGAAATATGACAGAAAAGAAGGGGGTGGGGCTAGATACGTTTTCTTTTTTACTTCTCACTCCCTTTGCACATGAAACAGCTTTGATTCATGATACTGATGAGTTTCTTTTCTTTAAAATGTCTAACCATTCATGTAAAACATATAATTCAACATTAAATAAAAAAATACAAAAATGTAATATAATTTTATGTAATAAATGTTCGGTAAATCAATCAATCAATCAAACAGGAATTCGCAGAAAGACCACAAAAAAGGTGCTCTCTAACAAGGGTAAAAAAGGCCGTTCAACAAAACCGAGGAAGAAACGTAAATGGAGGAAGACTAAATCCAAAAGGACAATGGTGAGTCTCATCAGTAATTGTGAGCCTTTCACAATAGTCAGTGCAATGTAAAATGACTTTCTTGTCTTTGTTTATGCTTTATCGTAGGTGGGAAAAAAGGTAGCGACTCCTCAGAGCCGCATCGCCAATAGTCTCGGACTATCAAAGGACAAGAACAACTGTTCACTTCCTACAATATGTCGACCCTCAGAGCATACACTAAGCAGCATGCGAGTCGACATAGGGGCTGCATCCCTTTCAATCTATGGGGATCCTTTCGACCTGGATCCATTTGCTGATCGGTATGATCGTTAGTCTTTGTACTGTGATATCTTACCCCGATAGTGGTTGAGCAATTTGATCTTACTGTTTTTTTGTTTTTCAGTGATGAGGCTGAGCAAGAAGAAACTGTTTCATCCTTGCTGGAGGCAAAGAGAAGAGGAATCTCTCACTCTGCTTTTCGCTCTCACCAGCCTGTTGCCCGACCTGTCGGTATGGGTATGTCAAGGTAAAATTCCATCCTCATGTCTCGGGGTTTTGTGATAAATGTACTGTGGATATTTGAGTTTATCAATTGCAAAATATAGAATCTTATATTTAAAAAAAAGAAGCTGCTGTGCCAGGGTAAAATTTCAAGATGTTCTTTTCAAAATGAAGAGACAACTTAATACCTTTTGTGTGATGCCAGGCGGGGTATGGATACTCCCCAAACTGGAGTTGTTGTGGAGGCAGCGCCGGTGCCCGATCTGCTGGGGAGCATCCTTTCAGGCCAAAGCCTGCTCTTAATGGACAGCTCTGGTGTCGTCATTACTCGGGATGGTTCTCTTAAAGCCTCACAATCAGGTACGTTTAGAAATTCTAATCACAGCCCCACAATCATACCTTAGACCTTTTTTATTTAATTCACCTTATGGGGATAGAACGTTTCTCAACCCAACAACTCACTTTTTTCGCTGATGACCAACGATCAGGATTAGAGAAGTTGGCTCCTTTTCAAAGGAGGTGAATTTTACCTTCAATTTAGTTCATCCAGATAACCCGCCAACCATTAATCATTCACATGACTTTTAATGCTCAAAGATAAGATATTTTCCATTGTATGACAAGGGGGAAAGTCCCTTATTCATTTTAACATGCTACGATAATACAGGATAGCTGATATACACTTGTGCACAACCGACTGCAGCGATTCACACACTCTCAAAAGTAGAGTTAGCAATCACTATTGGCTACTTTTCGTCACTTCAATGAGCATGAATATGAATACCTGCCACAATTTTGTGCCTTACATTGTGCTTTAATTTCCGCAGCCAGTTTGTCAACGCTGGAGCCAGGTTCAGAAAAGCGCAATAGCTCAGAGGAATCCAGTGGTCTCCCCCAGCCAGTGATTTCAGCCAGCCTAGCAGAAAGTTCTTCATCCAGTTATGACAACAGACATCTACCAGGAGCCTCCCACAGCAACTTGAACAGACCTCTCTCTCAGTGTTCTTCGTCAGCACCTTCAGATGTCAACAATAGCCAGCCCCCTCACTTTCCTGATTTGTCATCGAGAGGCCATTTGTGTTTACAGCCGCCTCTTAAAAAACGACCCTCACCATCGTTTGGTGTCCAGAGAACCAATGGGTCCTCCATGTGCGGCGCCCTCACTTCATGTCGGGACTCAAACCTGAGCTCTTATAGCAAAACAACACTTCAATCACAATGTCATCCTAATAAAGCACCTACAAAGCCCATGTGGGTAGATGTGGACAACGTCCCAAGGATACCAAAAATAAAACGAGATGCCACAAATTATGGCAATAGTGGCACTAATAAAAGCAATAGTAATTCTTCCTCCAGTATTAATAATTCTGGCATGCCCGAGACTGCCGTGGTCAGCTTTGCCGGGGACAAAAACAGACAAAAACATGTTGGCCAACAAAGCAACACTGACCGCCAGCCTCCAAATCAAGGAGCTGGCTCCTCTCAAGCCTTCTCCAACTCATTCTCTATTTGCTCCTCCAGTGTCTCTCCTTCTGCATCACTATCCAATTCCTCTGCATCATCCTCAACTTCTTCATCCATAAGCTTCCGCATTAACGCCAGCGGGAACTCGTTGCATTCGCGACGTCTGGTCCTCCCATCATTTTCTGCTAGTGAAGGTGAAAGCAGAGAGAAGATGGATGAGGCAAGGAAGAGACAAGAGCACAGAGATCAACAGAAAATGTTGGCATCACGCACAGCTGCCGCTAACAAAAAAGACATGAATGTCTACGACCCCTCGAACCCAACTATATCAGACTCAAGCAGTTCTGACAGTGACAGTGAAAGTGAGAGCTTAGACAGAAACAATTGTCGGTTCAATTCACTTCCCAGGTCAGCGTTCACCTATGACGTAGCACAAAGTAAGCAGAAGCTGCTTCAAACAAAAAACAAAAGACCCGAGAGTGAAGTTGCACAAGAAGAACCGAGAAGTGCTCATTTGCAAACTCCCTCACGGTTGGGCAGTTGCACTTCAAGAGTTGTCAAAGTTGAAAAGGACTCAATATTGGTGGACATAAAAATGGACAACCGAACCCCATTTGGTGGCTTCAAGAGGCAGGCAGGACTTGCTGATTCAGGAATAGACAACATGTTTGGACACGGTGTGAAAAGTTGTTCTGGTTCAAAGACAACAGTCACGTTTTCACCTGTTCAACACAGCTTGGACCACTTGAAGACAGAGGAGGAAAGTGGACGTCATGCTATTAGTTCCAAAAATGCCATTGACAGAAAGATTGATTCTTCGGGCTCTGGATCATCTTATATCAAGATAAGACTAAAGCAAGAAAAATCTGATTCCAGGTCTCCTCCAAAGGATTTGAGTCATGAAAAGAAAACATCCACCCAAGTGGTTCCATCTAAACAACACACTACTTCACGCATCTCACAATCTGACAGAGACAAGACTAAGGACCATCTTGTCTCAAAGCAGGAAGACCAGCAGAAGAAAACGGACAAAGACAGAGACAGGCGGTCAAGGTCGCGAGACAGAAGAACACATTCATCGTCGGGAAGCTCTCTGTCCAGTTCTCCCAAGCGCTCTCGTAAAAACAAGAGACGACATAGATCAAGGTACGGTGACCGTTGTTTTTTTTCTATTTACAAAGTGCCAAATACGCTTGTCCTGTTAATTGTTCCTTTATGATTTCCAATCTGAAGGTCTAGCTCCACATCAAGCAGCAGAGAGCGTTCAAGGAGAAAAAGACATGAAGAAAGCAGCCAGGAAAGAAGTGATGACAGCAGAAGTGGCCCTGAGACAAGTAGGGTGTCAAAGAATAGGACACGTCGCTGTTCTCGGTCCAGATCACGATCCAGAGGTAAAGCCAAGGCCCAGAAACATGGACGCTCCCGCTCTAAATCCCCATCGAAATCATCATACAAGTCCAGATCCAAAGAACGATGGAAAGAGCGCACACACTCGCGTAATGAAGACGCGAAGGCACGACCAAAATACAAAAGGAGATCCCGGTCCAGATCGAGCTCAAGAGAGAAAAGCAAGGAGGGTGGTTCATCTAAAAGCTTTAGAAAAGCTTCAGTGACTGGTTTTCCACTCTCAAAATATAACAAGGACACTCAAAATGAAAACAGAGTCTCACTAAGTTCTGTAAAAGATGAAAAAAATCCAGAAGTCAAAAAAGATTTGCCCGATTCTCCCTTTGTTCCAAAAATTAAAAAGGAAAATGACAGTGCGGACACCACGGCCATATCTGTAGAAAGTAAGAAAGAAGTGCAAATCTTTAAGAAGGTAAAGAAAAATGAGCAACCATCTTTAGATATGTTTGAAAGTGCTCCCACCCCCCAACACACCGAGAAAGAAGATGCACCTTCATCCATCCAAGGAATAAAAAAAGAGTCCATCGAGATTCAAGTGTCTGAAACAATCACGACGGAAAAAACTGCTGAAATCACTCCGATTAAAGCGGAGTCAGTGTCCTCAAAATTGCCAGTTACCTCGGCTCACACCTCAGGCGGTCACCAGGAGGCACCCAAACACTTACAGCCCGACGTGAAGGCCCCAGTGGACCAGGCAAACGCAATTGAGTTGAACGTCCCAACGAAGCACATCTCAGAATACGACGAGGACATCTCTGTGGATATGTTGCTTGACATTCTGGACTGTGTGAAGCAAGAGCACACTGTGGACAATGGTGCCAATATCAATCAGCAAAATATCAGACAAGAAGGTAACACTGAGGCACAACAGCTGCTGACGGCATCTAGAATGAAGATTCAAAGCAAAAGGGTGACGTGGAATGTACAAGATACCGATGGAGCCCAACCAGACAAAAATGCTGACAGTAAGTGTCTCTATTCTCATTTCCACATTTGGCTGTCCAGTAACTGTATCTGCATCTCTTTGATTTCATTCGCTATGCTTTCCCTCAGAGCTGGCTTTGTTTAAAGAAAAGCGGAAGCAGGAGGCAGCTCATAAACCCTCACCTATTAACATTAGCCAGGTAAGACCTATGACACTGAGACGGTTAAAAGAAGCCTCTGAATGGATTCGAAATATGAAAAAAAATCATAAAATTCGAGTGACGAGTTGACTGAGCCCATAGACGTCACAAAATACGCCCCCTTTAAATAAGTGTGTGTGTGTGTGTGTGCGTGCAATTTTTGAGAGGTCCAAGACATCTTTGGCTTGTTTTATTTTATTTTTTAGTGTTGCAAGCCAGACGCTCAAAGAAAGTTGCTGATGCACTTCCAGCCATTAATTAAAGTCAAATGCAAAAATACAAATACTTGCAAGGCGTGACTCTAGCCCCCGCTGTCAATCAATAGGTTGAATGCCCACATCCAACCATGACTACTACTACTACTACTACTACTACATTTACATTCATTTTTTAGAAATACTATTTTTATGCAATTCAGTGTTATTTTATTTTTATATATGACCTGTATGGCATGGGGCTTAAACAGAATCTAAACATTTCAATTGGTTTATATGGAGGAAATTGATGTAGTAATTTGCGCTGGTAAATTGAGTTATTAATTGAACTTCTAAGTCAAGTTACCACTGTAGTTAAAGTTATGTGACTGAATCCAAATATTTCTGAGCTCCTGTAAATTGAAATTTAAAATGGCTTTGGCTTTTCTTAATGCTTATTTCTGTCTACATCAACACTTGAGTCAGTTATATTTTAGTAAGTGCAGTTATGCGCCCATCAATAACAGGTCTGTTAATCGAATCACCAATAGGTGGCAGTGTTTATCCAACAAACATTGATGGAGCAACCTTTTATGGTGACGTCATTAAAACTAAAACCGACAAGTGGTGTCATTTCAGATTATATAAAATTGAACCCCACATCATGAAATATAGTGCATTATATTACTTGTGGAATAATAACAACATCTATAATTTGAGATGCTGTGTCCAGCCCTTAAATAGTAATGACTTAAAGTTTGGTAAAAATCTGGTTCATGGTACTATTCTGCAACTTTGCTATGATCAGTGTCTTTCTGATTCAAATATTTCTCACTTACATTCTTCACAACTCAAGAAAACAAACTTCCACCAAAACTTTATGGCCATGTTGTGATCGGCTTTAAGTTGGGTCACTTTGCATTTTGTAACAGGCCACAAGTGGACCTGCTTCAGTCGGTGATTCGGCCAAGGGAGATGACGGTACTCTGCCAAGTGGCAGCGGCTGTCAGGAGTATTTGAAGAAGCTTCACATGCAGGAGCGAGCCGTTGAAGAGGTGAAACTGGCCATCAAACCCTTCTACCAGAAGAGGGACATCAGCAAAGAGGAATATAAGGACATTCTACGCAAAGCTGTGCGGAAGGTGGGTTCGAGGATAAGTAAGATGAAATTGCTTGTTTTCAGTTTAGACCAAAGAATTGTTGAAGTCACCATTTGTTCCACTAGGTTTGCCACAGCAAGAGTGGGGAAATTAACCCGGTGAAAGTCGGCAATCTGGTAAAGGCTTATGTGGACAAATACAAGCACGCTCGGAAACACCAGAAAACTGAGACTAAGCCCAAGAAGACGTCTGCCTGACGGCCACTGATCGAAATCCCATCAACACTCATGCACAGTTTTTGCAGGAGAGAAATTTGCAATATTGTATTTCTTTTCTTCATCACGTTGGACAAGCATGGATTTTGATCTTTTGCAGGGTCAAAACCTTTTCTTTTTGTGCACAGCCACAGTTGTGCTGTTAAGAGATTGTTCTCTAAGTACTTCCATTCTCGGCAGGCGTAACGTTTTGTCAATAGAATATTCATCAGTGGCCAAAACTCCTGTTTTGGTTCAAAGGCAGTTTTTTTGCAGTTATTTAAATGTATCATTAAGGAAAGTCACTGTTATTGAATATTTGGCAAAAATGTCAATAGTCTTATTCGGAAATTTCAATATTGTAAATATTTTTGATTTCATTAGTACCACTTAACTGTTTATTTCAGTAATTTCTGCCTGTTTCTGTCGTCTCAATTTAATAAATGGAGCAAGATTTTGTTAATTGAACGTCTTTATCACGAATTGGTACGTAGCAGCATCCAAAATAACACTGCCAAATATAGCAAAGAACTTCCTCCTGAAGGACACAAGTATGAACATGTAGACAGAGAGAAAGGAGATTACAACATTGTGTTTAGGTCAGCTAAGGTAGCGCTGCAGCATTAAAAGCACATTTTAGGAGCGTACTGAAGCAAATTGTTTTTTTCTGCTTTGACTTGGAGATTAGACTAAGTCCTTTTCACTCATTTTTACTGTTTGACTTCAGGAAGTAAAGTTAAAAAAAATACCACGAGATTAAATGTGTCTGTTGGAACCTTTGTAAGTCACATAGGCTCAGCAGTGTATAAAACAATTGGGTTTACTAAGACTTTATTGGTAAATGGAACAATTAGGGACCAAAATCTCCACAGGACTGTTGGCTGAACTCAGTTGTCGGTGGGCTTAGTTGAGAAGAAATAAAATCATATAAGCTGTTGTGTGACAATTGGAGGCTGATGTTGGCGCTGTTGAGAGAAGACGCTCCCTCACTCAGGGCCATCTCATGAAAGTTTTGGAAGATCAGCGGGACCACCTTGTATTAGCAACAGGGAAGGACTTTTTAGAGCACGAATGATGAAACCTAATGTTAGCCTCACCTGGACTACTATGAGCTTCTTCTCCAGTGGTTTGCCATCCGGGAACATTTCTCCAAAACATATTGTGATAGTATAGTTAGGTGAGCCTCCCTTGTTCTCCTTAAACTCGTTTAGTTCTGAAACAGATGTAAATAAAAAAGATTACATTTCATTCAACCATTCTACAATATTAATTGGTTTTAGATGATAATGCCCACCATAACAAAACTTTTGAAAATTAAAGAGCTCCATTTTAGTGTTTTGGGGTAATTTTTTCGGGTGCGCTTGAGCCATGCTGGGTTTCTCAATGCTAGCAAACATGCGGCAAGTGTCCTGCCTGATTCCATAAATGCCAGACTCATGGACTTCAAGAAGTAGACCTCTCTGGATGCTGTTGAGGATGCGGTTGGTGTACTCAATCTGGTGGAAAGACAGTTGTTGTTAGAAAATCCATTCCCTATCATCATCTCGAAACGTTCATCCCATTTGTTTTCAAGTTGGACAAAAAACAGACTGTATCAAACTAGTTATGCTCATACAAGTCAAGTTCTTTGCATACGTATGTTTGTGGAAAATTGAACCATTCAACATAAAATGGTTGATGGTTTCTTGCAAAAATGCTAACGGCTGTTTCCCTGATTCAAGGTGGAATCAGACAGTCAAATACGAGTCTTAAATCACATTGGTTGTCAAATTGTGTCTGTCGAATGTCACAAGGCACCTGTTTGTGGTCCCGCAGGCCTTCAGTGGTGGGAAAGCAGAGAGGGTAGGAGTTGTTCTCACAAGCTTCTTGGAAGTAGTGGAGTTGGAGACGGGCTGTGTTCACTCTAGTCTTTAACATTTGTCTATTTTTGTAGTGGATGGAGACCTCTAAGTCAATGTTCTTATAAGATAGGTATGGATTTACTGGGAAGAGAAAAGTAAACAAAGTTTTAGTCATGACTGAAAGAACAAGTTCATTGAACAAGGATGTACGATAGTGTGCAGGCTCTCCATGATAGATAGGGTGAGAATCTCAGTCAATAGGGAGGGGTTAAAAATAAAGCCCACTCTATATATGGGAAGAATGCTTCATGGACAGTGTTGGGGCATGAACCACTGGGAGGGGGGTCTTGGGGTTGTCCCTGAGAGAGTGTCTCTCAGACGGCCTGAGGAGGCCTTGGAATCCTGCTGGAAGAAGTCGGACAATGTTGCTGGCGTGAGGACTTTCCTGCCATGCTACCCCCTCAACTGACCCATCTAAGAAGAAGGTTAGGTGGACGAATGGGCAAGTATTACGCAGGTTCCGACGAGGAAAATTTTGATTGTCAGAATGGGAGGTGAGCAATTCAATTCAATGCATTTTCTGCACAGGGATCTTTCGGTATCTATTGTAAGGCAATGATGTTTATCCACACAGAATGAAAGAAATGCTCACCTTGTAAAGGAGGAACAGCATTCTTAACAATTGCATCACTGAAATTGTTTCTCTGGACGGTTGGATATTGGAAATATTCTGTTAAACACCCGCCTGAGAGAGAGTAAATGAAATTTCAATGACCAACATTATAAGCGGGAGAAATGTTATCTTTCTTTAAACAAATGGGATGTACCTAACAGATGACAACCAGGCTCTAAGGCTGTAGTGTTATTCGCAAATTGCTGCTGTTTGGAGACAAAAACAGCATTGAAGTGTTTATTTTCTTCTGTGCCTACAAATGAATGAAAAACAAAAACAAAGAATAAAATCAATACATTTGCTTTGACGAGAGATCTAGGTTAAATCAATAGCGACTTACTCTTAGTGTTGATAATCTCATAGATTTTATGAGGGTATGTAGTCTTGGAGTTATCTTCAATCAATTTGAAGTGCTGCTCGAGGTTGTTCAGGTTACAACGAAAGTTGGTTTTCCATTTGGCCTTATTATTCGGGTAAACACTGATTTTACCACTGACAACCGCCCATTCCTGTGAACCATACAGGAACATCTCGGTAGGTGGAATACAGTGTCTCAGTTTGAAGTGAACTGCCATTTAGTTTTGCTGTACTCTGTCTTTAGTTTCTAAGATCGGTATGTCTGTGTAAATATACACTATAGATGAGGGGTCGGGACCCAAACGTGGGTCGCCAGCTAGTTGAAAATGTAATGTCGCAAAATGTATTTTTCAGAACAGTGCAGCATTGACTAGGTGTCAGGAACTATTCACTTTGGCTAGCAAATGCATAGGTAGCAATATGCTCTTGGCGGTGTCAAATGTTTCAGGGGCTATTGTGAAGCAAAAATAGCTTATTGTTTTTAACCCCAATAAAAGTGTGGCATGACTTTGCAACAATACAATTCCCAGGGTGCCAACAGTTGAGAAGCAGTAGTATTGACTTATGCTGAAAGTTATTCATACTCTAGCCAAGTTTGCAGTCAAGTCAATCTGAATTCATTTTATTTTGAATCTTATTATCACTATTCTTTTCTTTTTTTTTCTTTAAAGGAAATGTTCCATGGCCAAAATTATTCAGTATCTATCTAAAAAAAGAAAATCGTCCAGTCCAGTGCTCTCAATGCCCTAGCTGTTTACTAGATTATCCAACAAATTAAGATTTTTTTAGATTGGTGCAAACTAATTAATTGTTTTGACAGTATTTAGAATAAATTCCATGAAAAGAATATGAACAAAAATGCTAAATATTGAACACATTTTTTTGTCTCATTCTAATGACATTTCCAACTCAAAACGTCAAATTGATATTAAAATTGCCCTTAACCCAAAATTTAGTCTTAACTGTACATCTAGTCTGGTTTCTTCCCAAATTCTGAAAACATGCATGGTAGGGTAATTCAGCATTTGAAATTGTCCTTGGGTGTGATTGTGAGTGTGACTAGTTGTTTGTCTGTGTGCCCTGCGATTGACTGGCAAAAAATTCAAAAGCATTATTATTACAAAATTGAAAGCTCATTAAATATCGAACCAGATATGGCAAACATGTGTGCCAGCAGTGTTACAGCTCACTGAAGGAACTCAGACCTACATGAAAGATTTGAGTGTCGACATCACTGCAGTCACTTTTGGAGTTGTGCTTCCAGGGAATTCGGATTCTGTTTGGAGCGACGTAGCACAAACCCTCATACTGGCCTGAATTCACTTGCTCTATGAGCCAGCTGGCAAACGGTGGTTTATGAGGGCTGAGAAGAAACATATTGGATTAAATCATCACCTGTTGTTTTGCTGACACTCAGGAAAAAGTATTCTATTAACAACTCGACCAGGTAAACAGGAGCAGAATTAACAAATTGACATTTGACATCTTTAATTGGTACTATAAAATCACATACTGTCCAAGAAGAAAATGAGATAAAGACAGAGAAAATCTTACCGTTCCATTTCTTGTCCGTTGTTGCTTCTTAAGCAGGGGTGGGTGGATCTGGTTCTTTTCAGCCCTGTGTGAGATTTTATACACGCTCACACACAGCATGGTGTACCTCCTCCTAAAGGGGGAGTGGTGGTGGTGGGTGGGGGGATTTCCTGTGCTCTTCCCTGCTTGAGACGGTTTCATCAATGCAGGAAATGTGTATCTGCACTACAATCTGCTTTAGGTACATAAATTAAGCAAACCGGTATACTTTCGGTCCATCCACCCATCTATTTATCTGTACCGGGGGGTATCCCCACAGGGGTCGCGGGTGTGCTGGAGCCTATCCTAGCCGTCATCAGGCAGTAGGCAGGGAACACCCTTAACTGGTTGCCAGCACTGGCGTCTACTTTCGATTTTGGGAGAAAATGAAACTTTCAAGGAAGTGTGATGTCATCTCTTTTCTTGTATAATTACGTTGGTATTTCAATCAACAGTAACCTTGAGGTCAAAATCCCTTGAGTGGATCATTATTGTCACTTAGCGCCCATTTATGATTTATTGCACTATTTACCACAGTGAACTCAAAAACTTGTTGAAGCCGCCTTGCTCGCTTCATGTTAAAACATGACAGGTTATCACGGTATCTACGAATATCTAAGCTAATAATAAATCTTAGATATGCACATGTAATTTCTATCTGAAAGAGTTATCGCAACCCATTATGTGGCATGTACTCTTGTCCACCTGCCCTGATTTTTAGTTGGTTTTAGTGAATAAGAAACTACTCATGGATTTAGAGTTAAATATATCTTCTCGAAATGAGGTGTCATAATCTATATTGAGAGGCTTTTGGCATCAGGACACTGCAGGTGTGCAACTCTGTATTAAGAACCTGTGGAGGTGCACACCGGTTTCATGACGTACCTAGTCTTTCACAGCTGAGTGGAGTGCAAAACTGGAAAATCGAGTTGGTTTCCACCTTCTATTAGTGGCTTGTCAATTTTCTTAGCCAGCAGTCCAATGGGTTTTGGCCATAGTATTTTTTGCTTAAGCTCCCCCCTACCCCAGCTTTGTTCTTAAGAAACATGCACAGTTGAGATGTCAGTAATACAGAAGTGATACATACTAATGTGGACACTTCCCCATTACGGCTAGTATGTGGACTCTGTATCAGGCAGGATGAGAGAGAGGATATCTTGGTGAGCTGCAAACCAGACTTTTTTTTTTTTTTTTTTTTACAACCCCCCCCACCCCAAGATTTTCAGAAAACACTGCTAAACATTCAATATATGTTCCGTAGGAGGCGTGGGGAGGGGGGTGCCTGTGGCCCCCCATCTAGCGCCGCCATTGGGCTCAGGGATGCATTACAGGATTGTAGACAGCTTTTGAAATTTGTTTTGTGTTGATTTTCTCGAATGCCTTGACTGCATTTCTTTGAGTTTCACTTCTCATGGCTGTACGTTTCATGTGACCACATTTTCCCCCCATGAGAACCTGACAAGATGCTTGGCTGAATTGAGATGTGAAAGACTATTTTTCAAGATTAGCAGAAATGGTTTGCAATGGTTTCTGCTCCTTTTGGTCGGTTAGCTAGCCTGCTGAAGGAGATGTGATGCTCGTGTTCACCAGCATTCATCCGGGATTTAGAAGACTTCAATATTTACTTCCAGCCTTGAACTTCCTAAATGCATAAATTATTTTGGAATTATTATTTTGATGACTTCCTCATTTGCTGTCATAACTGTTGCCTCTTCCAAACTTGATGATGACATTTTATTTTGTACCTTTGTAACCAGTAATATGATGCAATCATTTGAAGGGGATTTTTTAATTGTGTTGTTGTCCCTCCTCCTTCTAGTCACACAATGACTTGCATACTGTACACCCACGCTCTCACACACCTTTCTCTCATTCCCCCTCCCCCGTGAACAGAATACAGCATGTCACGACACTTTGAGCAATGCTGTTGCTAACTTGTTCCTTATAGGATATGTTTGTCAAGCTTATTATAACTGTGGGATATGAAAGGCCACTCGTTCTACTATGGCAAGAATGTCATATTCAAACAGGAAATGTAATAAAAGCTTTTCATAAGATGTCACTGTGAGTGTGAAGTGTGTGGCTGTTGACACTGTCAGCCATTAAAGCATTGTGGCATGAATGACCTTTGGCACTTTTCATGGGACAGCAACAGTAAGCACTATCAAAAATAAATGTATGTAAATCTACTCAAATTCTTAATAGACTGAGGATTTCCCCCTCCTACTGTTTTATGCATCATGGCGCTACTGTGAAAATATACCATGCATAGAATACATACTGTATTTCTTTTTTCAATTATTATTGAGTTTTGTAGACATTCATTTGTATCAATATATATTAATAAAATGTGCAATATTCACGTTTTCTGTTTAGAAAAATAAAAAGTGTTCATTTAAGTAATGCTGCATAGCAAAATAACTTACATAAAAACAGTAGCCTACTTGGGCAAAAAATAATCATTTTATCATTTCCTTACACCAAACAAAAATGTCACCAAAAATATATACAGTACTGTATACTGAGAATATCTCATGTGTGAACTCATAGCCTTCAACGCAAAAGCATTATTGTCTTGTCAAATTCTAACAGGTTGGCACGCAGGTGAATTGTACCTTCTGCCACCTAGTGGAATAACATGTCATTGCCATGTCATCTGCCTCGGTTTACGTTAACGTCATTGATGAATGAAACATAATTTGCAATCCTCCCCCCCCCCCCCCCACACACGCACACAAACGTCAAGCCTCCAACCGCAGGAGAGGGAGGAAAACAAATCTTGGCGGAAGGTGAATTTGTTGCAATTACAAATTCATACCACAAGGTGGCAAAATTATCTTGTTTTACCACCTACACATGGATTGCAACCGAGTTTTTCCTACAAAGACCGACAGTGCATGGATGTTAGTCAACTGAACCCAA
Organism: Syngnathus acus; assembly: GCF_901709675.1. Lineage (NCBI taxonomy): Eukaryota > Metazoa > Chordata > Actinopteri > Syngnathiformes > Syngnathidae > Syngnathus > Syngnathus acus. The sequence continues at coordinate 8,473,619 of NC_051092.1, read as the reverse complement.
AGAAACCAGTGCTTTTCTCCTTGACTTTTTCAAAGCATTTTGAACATTTATACTGGCATGTTTAATTCTTTTAGCACGATGAATGAGTGATCACTCTAAGGTGGTGCTGAAATGCTTCCGCGCATCTGCAGTTCGATTTGGGATTATGAACTCCCTCTGCTTGCATTTGAATACAACAGCAATGTCTTCAAATTCCTCCAGGGGCGAACACATAACCTGCATGTCATAAACGCAATATTTACTTTGGAGTGAATCGCGCACTCGCGCCACTTGTCTAATTGCCAATTACTGTGCTCAGAGACACGCTTAGCATCCATTTGGCTGCGTAAAGCTGTAACCTGGATACAGCAGCGAGCGTCTTGGTATTTGTGATCGTAAAGAGCCAGAGGAGAACGGTGGTGGGGGCGAGGACTTATAATTTGAAGACTTGCCAGGGGTGCATTGTCAAATTCAAAAGGCATTTCAAAGAGTCCAACCATTCACTTTTTTAATTCTCTCTTTTTTTTTCCAGTCTTTTTTGGTATCACCCCCCGCCCGCCCCTCAAGCTTCCTGCTTTCTTCTCGCACGGTTGCAGGCCGTTTGAATGGACCAATGGGCCTTCAAGTTGGAGACATTGGAATGCAAATGAGGCCAGCGCGTGCTCGGGGCCCAGTGAAAGCTCAGATTGTTTATTGAGCTCCCGGAGCCACGCGCCTGGCCCGAGGGAGCCGGGCCGCGGAAGAATCACACAGCAGGGGCGGGGCCTCGCCACGGAGCGTGCGAGGAGAGGGTGGGGTGTGCGTCAGGGCGCGTGTTGAAAAAGAAGAGAGCTGCCAAAGTTTGGGTCACATCGGCTCGTGCAGAAGAGCAGTCAAGAGAGACTTGGACGACAGTCGGCCGCCGCACGGTCCCCCCACGCGAAGGACACGAGAGCCAAGCGTCAACGCATCCATCACGGGAGCTGTCACAGACATGGCAACCATCACCACCACGCAGACCGCCTTCTCCTTCGCGCTCACTGAGAGACGATCCGGCTTGAGCGTGCACGCCGGGGCTCAGGATTGCTCGCTCCCGACCGCGCACGAGCAGAACCGTAGCAAGGTGCTGAAAAGACAGCGCTCCAACTCGCCGGAGCTTCTGCGCTGCAAACGGCGCCTGAGCTTCAACGGCCTGGGCTACTCCATCCCGCAGCAGCAGCCCGTGGCCGTGGCTCGGCGAAACGAACGGGAGCGGAACCGGGTTAAGCAGGTCAACATGGGCTTCCAAACGCTGCGCCAGCACGTGCCCAACGGGGCTGCCAACAAGAAGATGAGCAAGGTGGAGACCCTGCGCTCCGCGGTGGAGTACATCCGAGCTTTACAGCAGCTTTTAGACGAGCACGACGCGGTGTCGGCGGCGTTCCAGTGCGGGCTGCCCTCGCCGACGCTTTCCAACACGTACTCGGCCGACCCGGAGTCGCCCCACTCCACGTACTCGTCCGACGAGCCTCTGAGCTCCGAAGAGCAGGAGTTGTTGGACTTCACCACCTGGTTCGACCGCTACTGACGCAGCACCACACGGCGGCGCCCGTGCGTAAAAGCGAGCCGGTTCCTGAACGAGGGTTCCAAGAGTGTTGTGACGTCCCGCCCTCACCTGACTCTGCGAACAAAGCAGCCAAGCAATAATAACAGAAGTTGAAGGAGTAAAGGAGTTGGACTGTGTCATGTTGACGCGCTGAAGTAAACACTGTTGAAGAAGTGCAATTATTAGGAGACGCTCACACGCGCGCGCAGGCAGCCACGGCCAAAACTGTCCTCAAACAACTGAAGACGGACAGACTTTCTTGTCATTCATTGTAACACGAAGACCTATTTTTGTACACTGAAAATTGTCACTGACTGATGGACTAAGTGATATCAGCAATATCAAGGCTACTACCTGGGACGAATTGTAGTTCATTTCCCATTTTTATATAAATATATGTAATAGGAGGTGATAAGGAGATCTCTTTTGATGTATGCACTTGTTCTCCACTTCCTGCAGCCTCCAATTGTACATACTTGATTTTAACAGATCTATTTGTGTAAAACGAGTTTTATAAATAAAATAATCTATTTATATTACATGTTTGCGTGGATGTGTTGGTGTCCTTCCATCTTTCTGACCTTATGTTCACGCGTTTGTGGCGGTAATTGAGCAAACTATGGAGCATTTGTATTCAAGTTCACTCCCCGCCCCCCCTCTTCAATGACCTCACCCCGACTTGATTGGGCGCATGGGGCTAAAATTGCGCAGCTGGGTGTGTAAGCATTAGAGACGCGCACCTTCCACTACTCTTTGTGTGCATTCAGGCAGGGGAGATTAATATTACTTTTCTTGCATTGCATTGTTTCATGCGTGCTCTATTTCGCCTGCAGGGAGAGTGTTTGGGGGGAGGAGGACGAGGCAATTCACCCTTCTCAAAGCCCATTTGAAATACGGCCCCGGGAAAGTCAGCAAGACAATACGTCAGGTCAAAATTCGTATTGGCCTGACTAAAATCAATCTAAATAAAAACCTGGCCTTGTAGACTAGTTGTATCCCCGACTGTGTTTTTCAAGCAGGGCTCAATCACTAGCACACCTCTCTCAAAATAGGGAGCACAACACCCCACTGTGGGCGCCATTGTGCTTCCTTTGCGCCTCATTATTTAAATTTGGGGCCTTTATTGTAAATGATTAAACTCAATTATTGCCTTTATGATTATAGCCATCAAAGTCTGATGGAAAAAAACAGCCCATCACTCAAAATGTCTTTTTTCCTCCTGATGTCATGTGTAGGACTTTCATAATAGTTCACAATTACTTATCTTATATTTGTTTCAAATAATGTATATTTTATATATAAAATAGATATTGACTAAACTTATATAAATATAAAGTGAATTAAAATTGTTATTATGATATAATAATAACAAGAATATAATAATAATAATATATTGTTTAAGTCTTAATGTACGACAACACAATTAAATGCACAATAATGATCATATTTATAATAGCGTAAACCCTCTGACAGCAAACACAATCCAGTTTAATTTCAAAACAAATACCCTATAACAAGCAATGTACATTATTCTTTCCCCGTACTCAACTCTCATGCCAGTATAAAAATAAGTTAACAATTGTACTGTTGCATCCCTAAACAACTAACAATATACTTATCTGAAACTTTGGTAGCAAGTGGTGCAATTGTGGCACAGTAACAAGTGTGATGTTAACCCACTTTCTCCATGTGCCCCTTTCTGACATTACAATTTCTCTTTCAGGGTCTATGGTTATCATTCCAAATTCCTCTCACTTTCTCACTGTTACAATTAATACTGTGTTGGCATGACCCAAAAATTTTTCAATTCAGAACATTTTCATTTCATTGTGACTACATTTATTCTCTGATTGGTTCTGTGAAATATTATGGTTCTTACGTCTCATTGGGAGTCGTAGGGCGTGAGTTCTATTCAGCTGGAGTTTAAGTTACAGGTCCTTGAATGCTCTGTAAGAAGGCTACACACATGCACACGCGCGCACGCACGCACGCACACACACACACACACGACTTGCAGGTGTTAGCCACGTGCCTGCACTTGGGTGGGGGCTGACAAAAGCTTTGGTGCATCTACTGGTCAGTGGCACAGTCAGGATCAAACAAGTGATAAATGACTTAAAGGACATAATGTGTCGTATAAAACCCTCCTACGTCTCCAGGACTGCAAAAGACAAATCAAATTGGGGCGTGCAACACCCCGCTGCCCCATTATGACACGCTTGATGATGTCTGTGATGTCCTTTAGTGTCAACCAGAGGCCAACTCCCTCAATGAATGAAAACGTTTGTCCACTGACGGATTGATTGATACACAATTTTCCCCTCAGCTATAGCGTAACAAGATGAATTTATTCATGCTACTTTGTCTTGTAGGGTCATTTTCATGTTGCAAATATAAGGGCCATGTTCACTTCAATTCATCATGAAATAATCCATCATGTGCAGCCCATTTGGGTGTGCAGCCCAATGTGACAGGAGTCAAGAGTAGCGCGCGTGTGTGCTCGTGCCAAAATGTCTTGTTGAATAAGTGGCAAGCAAGTGTAAACCTAAAATATGTTTACCAGTGTGTGTGTGTGTGAAACACATTTGAGATGAGTTAGAATTCACAATGTATTTTTCTTTGTACTCGGTTGTATTCATACAGTACAGAACAAAAGTCAAGAACACACATTCACACACATACATAACAGACAAAGATTTTGCCACAGCAAGAAAGGACAATTAAATTGGAATTTATATGTGGTGAATTTAGTTGATTGAACATGATTTGGAAAGGCACACCCTTAAAATAGCTGGACCAACCCAAGAAGTTGGGTGAAATTTACCGGACTTCCTGAATTGGTCCATTTTTTTAACGGAAATTAGGTTGTTGCTCCAGCAGTTACTGGAGGTCCCTCAATTGACAGTGCATGTCAAAGCTCAAACCAGTCAAAGGAACCGTGGAGATGCCTGAGACAGGATCAACAGATCTAAGAATAGAAACAGAAACATTTCTGTTGCTTTAAAAATCCCAATGAACCCCCCCCCCCCCCCTTCCTTCCCATCATCCATAGATGGAAGAACTTTGGAACCCTCCAGGACTCTTGCTGGTGATGGAAGAAGAACCTCCGTCAGAGCTCCAGTTTTCCACTGTAGGAGGAGGAGAATCTTCCAAAAGAACAACCATCTTTCCAACAATCTACCAATCACACCTGTATCAAAGAAGCCACTTTGTGTATACAGAAAATGGCTAATACCATCGCTACAGTAATGCATGGCGGTGGAAGCAACATGCTGTGGGGATGCTTTTCAGTGGCAGGAACTGATTGAGGGACAGATGACAGCAGTAAGGTAAAGAGACATCCTGGATGCAAGCCTCCTCTATCGTGTTCTTGACCTCAGACGGGGGTGATGGTTCATCTGTCAGCAGGACAATGACCCTAAGCACATAGCCAAGATAATAAAGGAGTGGTTTCAGGCCAACTCAGTGAGTGTGCTCAAGAGGTCCAAGCGTCACCATTTGAACATCTGTGGAGAAGTCTGAAAATGGCTGTGCACCACCGTTCCCCATCCAACCTGATGGAGCTTGTGAAACACATCTGAGTCGTTTCAAAATGAATTATAGTGTGTTTCTTTTTTTTTTTTTAAATTGGAAAAGTCGAGCCTTGTCATTTGGGTTTGTTTCGAAACTCACAGCTACATTTTACACGGAGTGTATCGAGTCAATGAATGAATGACTGAAGATTTAATTGCGCCTCTCAAACTTGAATTTGTTCTTCCTCTTGATGGGGCTACGTGTGCAGAAAATACACACTCAAGCAAAAGTCTTATATAGATGTCTTCTGTTGACAACCACAAAGTCACTTGTGCTTAGTGAAGGAAAAAAAAAGTCAGTCTTCAGTCTACGGAATGAAAGGAGCATGGACGTGAATCCCTGACACCCCTGCGTGTAAGGACCTAAGCTCAGGCTGGGGTGGTGGGGGGACGGGGGTTTGTGTAGTAGTGTGTTGTGTGGAGGTGGCGGGGGCTGCGATTTGCATGGGCTATTGTGCTGCCCAAGTTTGGGTGTTTTTTTTTCTGTCCCGGGCCCTTTTGGCCATTTACTTCCACTCTGGCTGGCTGTGGTGGGCTGTGAATAGTCTCTGCTTGGAGGAGACACAAAGGCGCTTTTGTGCTCCGGCCGCACCATATTCATCATGTAATGCCTGTAAGACAAATCTGATTGGACGTCTGTGTCACTTTGATGTGGGTCCAGAATGCAAGTTGCCCTGAGATTGCTAACTTCACCCTCTATTGCCTATTCTGCAGCATTGATACGGGGGTGGACGCAAGGCAGAGTGAGAAGAGGTGGCTTGGGGGAGAAGGAAAGAGCAGGCAGGGGGTACCACTCATTATTTGCAGGGGGAAATTCATAATAAATTTGCCCAGTCTACAAAACCGGGTCGAGATGATTGACACTACTTTACACCAGGCTCAACAAAAGCGCTGATTTGAGCAGAATACCAAATGAATGGGGCGAGCGTGGACCCAATTCAAACAATTTTAATCCTTGCTGGCCACTCTCATTTTTCTTTTCCCTGTTTACTCACACCTCCAAATTTCTTTCTCTTTGGTCTCATTTTACAGGTTAAGTCTACTCTAATGGATGTGGTAATTATTGATGGACTCCTGTCATTCGATGCTTTTCATTTGGGCCGTATGGGGAAGTGTTATATTCCCTGGACTTGTCACCAGTAGAAGACAGGGCACATGCCATGGCCAGGGGGGTGATGCAAAAAATCATCCTCTTCCTTAAATAATGGCCAAACTCAGTTTTTAATTTTCTGAAAACACAAAAACACAGAAACAAATACGCATTATATCATATCTATTAGTGATTTTATTCCAGGGTTAGAATCAAATGAATTATTTCATTTAAAGATGAAGCCAATATTAGTGGTCAGCATCCTGAGAAGATGTTTAATGCAAAATATATATTTTACAAAATATGACTTGAAGAAGATGATGGAATACTTTGTATAATAAAGATCGTAATAATAATAATAATCTCTTGATTTATAGTCCTCTTTCCTAACTCAGTAACGGACGCTTCAAACGGTCTGAATATGTCTCATGTGTAGACATGTCCTTTCTAGGTACAGTTTAAAAGGCTTGTCTCCTTTCTTTTGCCACCATCAGGTGTTTTCTTTCACTCAGCAAAACTTTGTAACGTCTTAAAGATGGGCCGCTGTGCAAATTTGCTGTCTGTCTAAAGGTCTCAGTTTTACACAAACATGCACAAAACACACACACACGCACGCGCATGCACCCACATATGTACTCACAAAGTTCTACGCCTGAGTTCTTAGCAGGTTGGAGCATGCTCCTGCAGAACCTGATCAGTGACACACCGCAACACATGCACTATCCTCAATAAGGCACATGTGTCTATTGGTCATCTCAGACAGAGGTATTTTTTGTCTCATGTGTATTGTGATTCATTACCGACATTTAATGCTTTGCGCCTGCAGACATTAAAGATGATTTGTAAATGGGGAAGAGTTCTCAACTGGCTTACCTGGTAAAACATTTAATAAAAAAAAAACATATTGTCATATAAAGCAGTTAACCAAATGTCTGATTTTTATGTTTTAATTGGCGAATATAAAACAAGGAATAAAACACCAGACAAGTTTTAACATAAATGTTTATTTGAAAATAATAATAATAATATTAAAAGTAAATTTCAAACCAGCAATCTAATGTGAAATTGCAGTAGATATATTGGATAACAATATTTATGCATATATATGCATACACGTTATGTAAAAACTACTACAAGCAATGCACGACTCGTTCGTGAACGGGAACTTACGTTATTTTCTTCTTCGTTTTGATTTACGGCGTGGTGGCACCAGCTTCAATGTGCATTACCGACACCTACTGGTTGAAGTCATATGAACTGAAAAAAGAACGAATCACTTTTTGGATGTTTGCGAATCGTTCTCGATTCTTCCACGGCCGAATCGCGATTAATCTAAGAATCGGAAATTTCCCCCACCTCTAATGCTCACTAAGTTTGTCTTCAGTCAATGACAAGTTCGATATCAGCCAGGGTCAGATATCAGCCAAGAGAGGGCAGCAGAGGGAAGTAGCTGGGAGGAGGAGGGGGGTGTATCGTCGTTGGAATTTTTCGGAATTATGGGTATTGCTTAGCAGTTTAATCTATAGGTCTACTAATTTTTCCATTTCTAAAAGTTCATAGAAATCAGGGACATTATCAGTTTTGGCGCTCCCTGGATTCCGTGGCAAGCACGTTTTTTCTTGTCATGTATGGGGGTCACATAAGAAAACTAATTGTGTACACAAGTTTATTGTTACAGTGTACAAAAATGTGAAAAAGACGAACAATATATCACATGAATGACATTTCTAGAAAATGTAATCAGTGGTCAAAAGTGCTTGAGCATGCAAAGACGCATCCAGACGAGCATGCATTTGCATGCGCACGCCACAAGTCCCCTCTATTTTCAACAGAGATGCCCTGCCTTATAAAGTCCTGCCCCCTCCCTAAAACAAGGTAAAGGGGGATTAGTGAGCACCCTTTAGGGCCTCCTTTCAGTCCCTCGTTTCATTTCATTAGCTTGTGACCTCTCCAGTTAATTATTTTGATCTGGCCACAGGCCTGGCCTGCGTTTAATGATGCTGACTTACTCACCGCCCCCATCAGTGCACAATACTTAACACACCCATTGAGGCCAAGGAATAGGAGGAGTAAAATGGGATGAGGAGAGAAAGGAGAAAGATTGAGAGTGGCATTTACCAGTCACCAGGAGCGGCTGTATGGAAAGGAGCAGTGATGGCAGGGTGGCGTAAAGCCTTCAGACTTTTTGTCAGTATATGCTATTGTCCCCCATTGATGGAGTGGCTCTCGTTTTTAAAAGGGTGAAATTGTTGCAAAGCTTAAAGCTGACTCCGGTCAAAGGGAGGAAAGAATATAGGAAAACGGTAAACCAGTCCACATTCTTACAATCTTAGGATGGACAGAGTACAAAAAATCAGCTCAGGCTTGATTCGCTATAGGGGCCATTCAAAAGAACAGAACATTGCCCATACTTTTAAATTCCATATACTGTTAAGTTCCATGCTGCTGTCTCCTGTGCTCCATGTATGTATGCTCCATGACATTATTCATTCATTACTGGTATGAGCAAAAGAATAATGATTATTCATGGACACAGAGCACAACATGCTATTGAAGGCAAATGTTGTCAATTTTAATCAGGTTCAGCACCTTTTCAGTTAGCTAAACACAAAGCTATTTTCCTATTTTCTCAATGTTTTCCAACGTGGTATTTGCCTGTCAGTGGCGCAGGTCAGTTTACTCTGTCTGGATGTGCATGTAAAAAGCCTCGCCTCTTTGTTATGGCCCTGGGGCCCACAGCCAAGCTCCTCCTCTCAAACTTGAGCCACACACACGGACACACACGTCTCTCAAACAACTCTCTCCATCTACCCTGTGTTGCCCTCAAATTGCACACGACAAAAAAGGAGGATAGAAGCGCAGAGACAAGCATCACTTTAAAAAGCAGGTGTCCAGAACTTTTCAGTGCTTGTCGATTTCAAATGGAGACCCTTTGACCTGTGCGCTTTTCTGGCTGGTGGCTGAGGTAGCCAGTCAGAGGCCTAATCAGTCTCGTCAAACAATACGGGGAGGTTGAGGGCTGTCAGTCCCTCTTTCAGACTGGGCCTTCAATGAAGCCATGGCAGGGGAACCTCTGATTGATTAGTGCCTTTTTATTGAAGTGCATTGCAGTGTGTGTGTGTGTGCGTGGGCATATAGGGCCCCCGACTAGGAAGCTTTATTCAAATCCAGTCAGAGAGAGCACTATAATTATGACTTTTTCTTTCTACTGGCTGGTTCAAGCTGACAGAGAGGGTTCTTATTGCTCACTCCACCCTCTCAGCCTTCTGAGAGGCTAAAGAGAGATTACTGCTGGCCCTAAGAGTTCAGACCAATTGGGCTCATCAGCGTGGCTTTCTAGAACCCAGGGAAGGGTTAACTGTGTCCAGAGCAAAGAAAAGGGTGCAGGACAGAGATGAAGACAAGTCACCATGTAATCCCATCTCAGATGTATTCAAGGGCACAGGAAGCCAATCTACTGTATTTCAAATGTAACACAGTAGACAAAAATGTGCTAAAGTGATTCAGTGATGGGCTTCCACAAGCCAGAAAACACACTTATTTGTATACTACTGGTGATCTTGTGTGGTCTCATTGGTAAAACTCTCACTTTTTTTATGACCATGATGATCTCTATCAGTGTGTGTTTACGTTCACACTACTGAAACCTCCCAAAGGTGTCTGGCCTTCCATTGTTCAGTGACACCTTCAGTTTGCTCACAGTGTGTTTTCACCTGCTCTCTAGGTGGTATCTCTAATAATTTGTGTACTTTCCCTTCACTTTCTTTGTACATTCTTGTAGGGTCTGTGTTATTACATAAACTCCTGATAGTAAGCAAACTCATACCGGTGTGGTCTGTAAAGCAATGGGAAAAAATGAGCTTCAGTGGTGTGAATCAATGGATAAACTTCTGGAAAGAAATGTACTCAAACATAGTAAAGCTGTCATTTGAGGGAAAGTGGTTTGTTTTAGGTTGGACTATGATTAATGATTACGGGATTATATTCAGTGCCTGGTTGTCCCATTTACTTTGCCATTGAGGCCATTCAATGCAGATGTATTTGTGAAGGAATTATTTAGGGAGACATAACAATATGATATGAGCAGATCATATACAGCACTCTGAGCATAAAATCCATGACTAAACTAAAACTAGCACAAACATAACTAAAATCAAGCATTCAATCAACCCCCCCCCAAAAAAAAAAACTCTCCAAAAATAATTAGGACTAAGTGAATTAAAAAAAAAAAAATCTAAATGAATTGAAAACTATAAAAAAAAAATCCCAAACTATTATAAATCCCTGGTACATTATTTGTAAAGCTTTCCAGTAAACACATTTGCTTTCATCTGGACTCACCTTGTTCTTGAATGGCAGCAATAAAGTCAATATTTAGATACTCTTGAGGTTTCCCCCCAATATGTTTTTGCTGCTAGTACTCAAACCTAAGGCTAAAGCGTCATTATGTGGGAGCTGCTGTCATGCGACTCCTGAGATTAACAGGACCAAAGGAGTGTAATCCAGACACTTTGAAGTGTGCCACTATCGCCCATCACACAGCGCACCAAAGAGAACTATCATTGTTGTTGATCCAAGGGAGCCGCTCAGCTGCATTCAGCTTTTCGCTGCACTTCATTCTCTTTTCTGCTTATTAGTCATCACAAGGAATGTCAGAACTTCATTTTGCATGCTAAAAGAGAAAGAAAACTCTATGAATCATCACATGCATTCATTTTTAAGAACCACATAGTAATAATAAAGCAGCTTTCTGTTCAAATGTTGTCAATGGTGTTCGGTTTCGGTCATTTTAATGGCGTGTGGCTACAAGTCGGCACAGTTCACCATTAATGACAGCGTGTTAGATAACAGCCTTCTCTTAGCGACCCGCCCAGGTTCATGGCCCCCATATGTATGCACCATCCAGTGGTAAATGCCCACACGCACGCACGCACACACACACACACACACACACACACACACACACACACACACACACACACACACACACACACACACACACACACACACACACACACACACACGCACACACACAACACAACCTGCTTAAGCATTAACTCTGGTCACCAGTGACCAAATGCTCACATTTCCTTTCTATCTGATTCCGTCCGCCATACGCTCACACCTGTGTTTAGCATGTCTTCGTTGGAGGAGGAGGATTCCAACATGAGACTATTTATCAGCGAGTGGTGGAGGTGTGAGGCCAAGCGATTAGGTATTGGTGATAAAGATTTTAAGTCAACATCCAGGCAGGTGTTAAGCGTTTTTTTCTTTCTTCCTTTTTTTTTGTTTCCTGAACTCAAGTCTTTAAGAGCAATAAAGGATGAAAAGCACCCTTACCTCTTTGCTCCTCCTCTGCACAGATGCTTTGTTGAGCACAAACCCTTTATTCCAAATAGTTTGACGACCAGTGCCTTTTGAAAATGAGTGAACTGTTCTACATAGTATATCATCCAATGTCTTCTAACACCAAGAAACAACACACACTAAAACGACAGAATCATCTTGATATATTAGAAAAATGGCAAAAAACACATAACCAGTAAGTAATAGCTGGTGTACTTCCGTAATTAATGTTCTGTTGGTGATCATCAGGTATGCAGTGGGTAATTATCCAACTTCACTTAACTGGTCTTACTCCAAATAATGTATCGTTGTTCGTCTAACTATACCAGCAACATACACTGATAGAACAAATGAAAGCTCTTCCACTAGATGGCGGAACAGATGACAGTTAACCTGTCCATCCGCCTTTACTATCCATCCATCCATCCATCCATCCATCCATCCATCCATCCATCCATCCATCCATCCATCCATCCATCCATCCATCCATCCATCCATCCATCCATCCATTTTCAACACCGCTCATCCTGTTTAGGTTTGCGGTGGGTGCTGGAGCCTATGCCAGCTGACATTGGGTGAAAGGCACACCCCGAGTCACAGGGCCTATATAGTGACGAACAACCAGTCACGACATTCACATCACCACTGAATGGAAATCGATCTTAATTATAAGAAGAAAGAATAGAATGGAAGCTTAGTATATATATCTATAATACATACATTTTCTATACCGCTTGTATCCACGGGGCTCGCTGGCGTGCTGGAGCTGGAGATGTGGGAGGAAACGAAGTACCCGGAAAAACATACACGGGCACGGGGAGAACATGCAAACTCCACACAGGGAAAGCTGGAAGTGGAATCGAACCCGCACCTTCCTAACAGTGATATATATATACTACTATATATTTATATTTGTTGCACATATACTGGAGGTGGTCTATATTCACTTTTCTCAAAAACCAGCAGACCTACAGCAGCAGTAGCTTTTCAGAATCAACCCCTAGCCCCTCTACTGGAGGGAGCCACTCTGTCAGCTTTTGACAGGGATAAGGCCATAGGCCACAGAAATTAACCGAATTAGCCATTCACTTGCTAGTCTGGACACAGAAAAGCAGGCGGCAAGAATCTGCTCCAGTTGGTTCCTGATCAATCAAAGTCGATTTTCCGTTTGGGATCACAGAACTGGTTTGGCTTGTCTTCGTAATGATTCATTCCAGTGATAGTTTTAGCACAATAGACAACTGAGGAAGGCCAGTTGGGTTTACTGCAGGGATTCTTTACTGTATTGGACAAATGCAGATGGACGTTGAGCGCAGCCTGGAAGCTATTGTTGCATAGTGGGGAGGTTGTCGTGCATCTGCTGCCCATTGGGACCAGTTACTGCACTAATGATCCAAAAACTCATTCTATTCGCTGCATCCCATTCTTTTTTTTTTTTTTCCAAATAAACCAATTGAGGATTATGCGCACTGAATGACTTCCTACAATTATTTGATCTCCTATAGTCAATACCCGACTTCATTTGATTGACCCCTTGACCTACTTTTTGTAATCGTACCTCAACAGTCATTGGACACACACGTACACACTTTCTTGGTGTGTTTGCAAAGAGAGATGCAACTTTAATGGGTCCCTTCAAGATAGCCGCTGCAAAGGAGTGCAAACAGAAATATGATAAAGGTGACAAGTCAGCGACTCATGGTCTGGTGTGCTGCCACAGTTTGCTCAATGCTAAACCAACAAGATAATGCAGACACTGTGTAGTCTAGACTCGCTCCATCTACAGATAGCGTTTGATTTGGGTTCTGTAAGGCTTGTAGTCAAAGACTTTTATCAGTCACGTTGATTTTCAGTTAGATAGCAGGGTCAAAGTGTGGCTGTGTATATGTGGGCAAAGCTAAAGATAGCGTTTACTGGCTTGCTAATTGGCAAGCGTGCTGCCTTATGAACTTTGCCCTTCACCATTCATAAGTACAGGTGAGATACGGCTTAGATCAGGATGACAAAATAACAGGGAGATAACAGGGAGAACATATGTGGTTGGTTGAGAAATTAAAATGAATATTGGATTGATTCAAGTTGGTTTTATACTAATTACTAAAATGAATTTGTTCCACACATTTCAAAGAGAACTGTGTCCTCTGTGTTGCACTGACAAAACCCTTCCTCGGGCCAAACTGTATGTTGTGAGATTTGTGGATGCTACTTTAACATGCACTAATTCAAACATTTATATCAAAAACATTATTTAAACCTGTTGTAAACAAAACCAAATTCTAAAGAAGTAAAATACAATGATCTGCAAATCTTTTTCGATGGATTTGCAGTATATTTTATGTTCAAACTAATAAACTTTATTGTTGATGGGCCTTGTTTCTCCAAATATCATTCGGCTTGAATTTGACACAAATCCAGGAAATTATGCCTTTTTTTAGAACAGCATTATCAAGTCAAGATACCCTAAGTGGACAATCATTGTTGCACACAACAGCAAAGAGATGCTGTCTCTTCAGCCTAAAATAGAAACATTCATCCATAAACCTGTTTGAGATTTTATTCTGTATCCCAGGGGGATATACTATCCTATTGTTACTCGGAAAGCAGAGTAGTTCACGAGTACTAGTCGTCCAAAAGGGGCACTGTAGTAGTTGAAAACCTTACTAGTTGGACAATTGTTCTACTAGAGTGCTGAATTATTGTGAGGACAGAGAGTTTCACCATAGGATGATTTTGAACAAATACCCAATGGGCTTTCCATACAGCACATTGCTTTGTCACACCTCCTTTACCATAGCTTGAGCTCCATTTGCCCCTGCCCACATTACTATTGGAATCTGGCGAGTCGCCTGGACATTAGTGCAACAACCCTTGTGTTAATGTGTGATCTGAGTAAAGGGAAAAGGATCACAGTTGGAAGTTTGAAGAAGAATTTACGTTGGCTGCCCGACTGAGATCTGCTGAAGCATCAGCCCTTCACAAATGGGCGCTCCAATGGGAGAGAAGTGGACAACAAATGAGTGGCAGCGTGTACATATTGTTGGCATCAATATTTATTATGATTTGATGATGTCAACAAAATGCACTTGAGCAAATTGTGCACTTTGCTTGTTTGCCATGTAGTTAAAACATTCCATGAAAAGAGAAATTATCAGCCTGCTGTCTTCTTGAGGCACGAGTGTACACACACAAGGTAAGACAACCGGTGTGTATTGCCGTGCTGGCACATTTACATTCCCGAGGACAAAAAACATTTTTCTTTAGGAACGTGCATCACGGCTCTTTGTTTATTCATTTTCTCCATTCGATTAGCCTCTCTTGTTTGTTAAACATTTCATACTCATGATCTAATTTCTTGTTTGGTTGCACCACAGATCTGTAAATTAATGTCCCGATCTGCTGAGCATGCTGGATGCGCTGTAGAATTCATTAAGCCTGCTTGTCCCTCGCAAGTGTTTGAACGACAAAGAGTGACAACATCCCTGAACGTGTGTGTGTGTATGTTTGTAAGTTTGCGTACGAGTGATGTGATGGTGAAAGGCACCATCTGTTCCATGTGACAGTAATGAAGTGAGGATCATTGTGGAATAAAGGCCTCCACCCATTCATCACAGCTGTAGGCGGGCCTAAGCATATTCCCCTAGTCTTAAAAGAATACCTACACACACACACACACACACACACAGACGCACACACACACACAAAACTCAGCCTCTGCCCGTTGATGAAACAATCGGTGTGTTGCGTCAGGAAAGGAATCCATTACAAAAAAGAAAATTATGCCAAACAAATCATGTGAGTGACTTGTTGGGGCAACCCCTGATGGGATAAACCAAAGTTGCAACATGTGATATTTGAACCAACAAGTAAAGGTTTACATGTTGAAGGAGTAACACAAGAGAACGTTGATAGAAACCTGCAAACAGTCAAATTCATAAATATTTTGGTGAAAGTAATATATGGACATAAAAATGTCGGAAGGACCCAAAATATATATGTACTAGGAGGGATGGGAAGTCAACTAATTATGAACCACTTTGTCTTTTCTTTTGTTGTTACAGATTTTAATTCTGAGTTGATGAACCACTGTTTGTGTTTTAGCTTGAGCTTTATGCAAATTTTTTCACATCATGATAAAATGCTCTCAGTAAATTGTTTCTTTAATGATTATTACCCATCCATAGAAGATGCATTTTGTTGTTGTTTTTTAATAGGGCCCTAAATAAAAGACTCCCATCGATGGATGAATTTACCTGCTTCATGTAGTCTTTAGCACATCCGCCTTACAATAAAATTGGATTCGGATGGAACTCAGGCCACCCTGTATGGCCTTTGCATGAAATCCCTGCGTTTGCAGATTTTCTGCAGGTACTCTTCTTCTTATCTTATTGAAGACTCAAAATTGTTCATAGCTGCGAATGTGACAGGTTCTTTGTTTATAAGTGCATTACAATTGGCTGATGATGTGAAGCTGAATCAATATATTATAAATGAGCTTGAACGCCATGTCGTGAAGAATGAAACGACCTAGGAATCGTAAGTGACTTCTCCTCAGTTAACATTAGTAAATGCTTTGCATATATAGGCTTCTGTAATTCTGTTAGGCTGTTTTACAGACAACAACACCACACAAGATATAAAGATCAACAGTGTACATCTCTTTCATTTAACAATCTATTGTGCATATGTATTCAAACGGATACTTGCATCAGTTAACCGTCGCAGGTCGGCTGTGCATACATGTGTATAAGGGTTTAAGATAAACAGACTTAGAGATATGAATCTATCAATACAAATCACCTGTTTTAATAGAGTAACTGTGAAATAAATCTACATGTTTGTGCCTTTTCATGTGGTCTTTAATACTGGCATGACACAATAGCTGGTAAGTGGCTATCAGGACCAGCAGGCCTACAGCTATTTTCCCACCATTATGAGAAATGCCATCATTAAACAACATCCTACAAATGCACCTCCTTTACTGGGAAAAACATTGACATATTTTTTTTTGTGGTTTGTCTTGGAGACATTTACTGTAAAAGAGTGAAGAGTGAAGGTAAACAAAGTTAGCCCGGTGCCGTTTCCTGTCACGAGCTATCAAGTGTTCACACATGTGGAGGAGACGTGTGCGCACCTGGCTGTCAGCCCCCCTCCAGGTTACCTGTCAATCCCAACATGCCACAGCTCACAGGGCTTGACTTCAATAAACATCAAAACCGCACAGATGGACAAGTAGATAGATATAATGTATTACTACTATGGACGGAATAACAGACAATGAATGTACAATGGATGGTAAATAATTGTCATGCATAATTGGTGTAATAATTTGCTTTAATTAAAGTGGGCTTCACTTTTTATATTTTATCTACATTATTGATAAATTCTTATATTTGATTTCCATGTACACTTATGTTAGAATGGTGCTGTAAATATGAATGTTAATATCATATAGTTTCATGAATACCAATATAATAAAATACAACATTGTTAAAACTGTGAAAGTATGACTTGCACTACTTGTGTCATTATAAAATTTTATTAGTTAACATCAGTGATCTCTAAGTCTGGTCCTTTGGAACCCCCATCCACCCTGTTTTATATTATTTCTTTCTGCAACACATTTTGAAAAGGAATACGGTTATGAGTGCTCTGGCCCATCGTTGTTTTGTTAAGTTGACTACATTGACGTCTTAAGGCGCATGCTCATGTTTTGTTTTCACAGGAACGACGCTGGTGCCATTTGAAAAAATCCCATTTACTCATCGTTTGTCAAATGTGACAAAACATTGTTGTCATGTAAACGCCCTGTCTTACAGCAAATATTTTTGTAACCTACGCTTAGTTGAAAATATTGTGCATGTATTTTTACATTGTTTCCTACTACTACTACAACTTTAAAAACAATAAAGTTTGCTTCCACTTTTGCTGATGCTTAAATGTTGTGTATTATATGTGACGTACTCCTCTGTTTTTCTGATAAGACTTTTGCTTTATTTTAAACTCCACTTTTACACGACAACTACAGAGTAAAAGTGTGAATTTGATTTGTTCTGTGCATTTTTCACCTTTTTCTCATTTTTTACATCAACTTTTTATATAGTGAAATTTAAAAGGCAAGAGAAACACAACAAAATAAATAGAATAGACCGTTGGGAGGCCTTCTGACCAGTGGTATAATCCAAGTACCCACAATCAAACTATAATACATACACAAGAGTGTAGTTTGTATTACAGAACGAATGTGAAATAATAAAACATTTGTTGACATCTTGCTTGGTGGCCAGAGCAAGATGTGGCAGCAATGGCAGCGACAGCCAGCAGTCATTTCTTGTGCTTGACAGAGCTGTCAGAATACATTGGCCTGGGCGCTGCCTGTCAGGAGTTCAGGGCATGCATTCTTCTATCCAAGAATGGGAGGACATGACCTGGGAGGTGTCTTTGTCCATAAGGACGGACACATCCGCACAAAGGCAGTAGCAGACTTTCAAACATACAGAAAGTGACATTGCCAGTCAGTGGAGTAGGACACGGTCTGATGGGCCCTGCGAGCCATGCGTCCTGTTAGTCACGCTCCTGTACTGCTCACCATCCAGGACGCACGGTCCTCCATACAGTGGAGTGTATCACTTGGCGACTTAAGCAAATGTAAGCATAATTAACTCTGAAATATGTCTACGAACAATGATTTCTTGATGTTAATCTTTGCTTACAGAGATCTGCTGACACTCACACTGTTAGACAATGTTATCCAACCTTGCTTCAAGCCACGTTCATTTTCGACAGTGAAACGTGAACAGGCCTGCCTTTTACCTGACGGGCAGCCCCTCTAACTGCCAAATGACTTGTTTGTGTGCAAACATATGAAACACCTTGTACAATATACAATTTGATTAAGTTTGTTTCTGGCTCTACAAATCTGCAAGCAAAACAACAACAACTATAAATTAGTCTGTTGGCAAAATGCATAAATCATACCTGCCTCTGTTCTCAACCAAATTGAGCTCTTTTTCTTGATTATTGCATGATTATATTAAGAATTAATAATCATCACCCTGATCAAAATGGCTTAAAAGCAAACAATACAGTTAACATTATGTATGGATAACATAAAGACAGTAAATAACTGTCTTATGACGATTTGGGGATCCAGGATGAAGCCTACTGTAGAGTGAACTACAAATGCAAAGTTAAAGTTAAAATCACACGCCATCATCACAATAGAATAGTGTAAATAAAACACTAGCAGGGCCTCCAGTATGTTACGTGTGTGTGTGTCACATGGAATGATGGATTGGCAGTTGGCCTACACTTTGATGTCTGTAGCCAACGTTGCGTGTTTGTATTTTGCACAGTGAGATAAGGCTAACCCAAAACATTGTAAACGCTCAACATGGAACGCTTCCTGACTGCATGCCTTCAAATTGAACTTTATGGGGCTGTGCAATGGAAAAAAATAGCTTTATCTTGTTTATTAAAGGTCATCTGGAGTGATGTAAAAAGTATGGAGAAAATGCCTTGGGTTGTGGCTGAGAATTAGTTATGAGGTATTACTGGCAGCGAGGCATTTCTCTGATGGTTAAAACGCTGGCAGATTCACCTTATTCCGTTTTTTTAAAATATGAATATTACATGTTTTCATTACCGTAGATCTTCATTTCATAAGTCTTGAGTGCTGAATTTGTGCATGGTAGAGCTCTTATCCAATCAGATCTCAGTGTTGTCAGGTAAAACACACACACACACACAAACTGCCTCAATCCATTATTTTTGGAAGCTATCGCAGCAGACTTTGGGCGACAGGCATGGTACAACCTGGGTTGGCCACCAGCCAATTACAGAACTCCCTGCCTTACAAACATTAATATCAACGGTAAAATTAATTGTGGGTTTCGAGTATAAACATGACATGAAAGTTTGTTATACAAATGAAAACGATTTTAAAACGACCACACAGAGTCTCCACTTTATTCACATGGAATGATGGATTGACTTTACTAACGAACCTATTTGGGCATTTATACGGGACTACGTCATGGTGGAAAATGGAAGAGTCCAAGATTGTTACGTTGATGCCAACTCACTTCATTGTGTGTCTCTTTCGTCACCTCGTTCTTCACCGGTTTTGTCATCACGTTGTTCTACACTGGTCACGTCACTGACATGCAGTTAATATTTCATTTTTGAAATATTCGGAATAACCCGTTTACATGAATGAGCAGAGTCCCATATTTTAATAACCCGATTTGAAACTTGATGCACAGATGTTGTTACACAACCGGATGTCATTTCCGCTTGTTACTTTCCACCGTTAATAAAACACAATATATTGATGTCGCTCACCGCAGAAATTAAACAGTCTGGGTTTGACTGTCATTCCAAAAGTGTACTTTTCTGTCTCGTCTCGAAACTTCGCCAAGATTGTTTAGGTCAGCTCTACAAATTTAAGCACACACATATGAGCATGGTTGTACACGTTGTGTCGTTTTTGCCATAGAGACAGATATAATGTGAATATGCTGCATAGAAAACAATGTATTAAAGTTTGTCTCGTGAGGATGACGCCCTTAGAAGTACATACTGTACTACAAAGACCAAGATTGCTTGCAGGTAGAGCAAGAATGTGCGCAGAACACAAACCAATGCCTTGTTCATTTGGCGATAACTTGATCTCATTATGCTTATAAAAGGGTGAACTCTTATCTTATCTTATTCAGGTTTCTAAAATACAAGAAAACTGAGGTGACAACGAGGGACACCTACACATGACACAAGTGGCTGAGGGAGCTGAGTGGTTGACACAAGAAACCAGGTTGACAAGCAGAGGTGGAAACGAAAACAAATGAACGAGCAAGACGTACAAGACAAGACATTTTAAAGGATAACTACAGCTAAAATGAAAATAAATGAACTGTAGACTCTAACAAATGTAAGAAGCATTAAAATCACATGTTATCATATTCAAGGAAATAATTGAAAATAACTGAAATAGTGATTCCCACTTGAAGTCATAGACTAATAGCCTTTTAATTTACCACCACATCTAAATCTGCACAGAACAACACGTAAGGAGTTGAGGGGCTGAGGGCCCCATCTAAATCATCCTACTATCAACATGACACACAAATGTATGCCCAAAGCCTCACTTTAATGCAAAGCCCCACCCTGTATCTTCTTTTTGTTTTGATCGGCCCCTTTCTCCATCGAACCAATGTATTTACAGCTGGCGTAGCTAGACTATAGAGGCCAATTATACAAAGAGCGGTCCACCAACATATCATCCAGGCGGTGGAATCACAGAAATATTTATCCTGTTTAAAAGTTTAGGAAGAAGAGAAAGAACCTTGCCACTAAACCCTTTAGTGAGGCAAGGGGAATGAAAACCTCCAGTGTAAAAGGCCCTATTAGTCTCAGGACATGGACATTAGCATGATAGTAGACTTATCCTCCGGCTGAAGGAGTGGGACGCTGTCTCTATGTTTTCAGCTAGTGATGGGGTGGGGGAGTCATGGCGGCTCCTACACACACTCACACAGACGCACGCACGCATGCACACACACACACGCTCACACACATATGCAGGAAAATGCAAAGTGGGGCCCTATAAGGAGCATGAGGCACACCAGTGCCCCTGTAAATAAGGAGGAAAAGGAGGAGGCGGAGGACTGAGAGCAGTTCAGAGAGAGCAAAGGATTGAACTGTCTAACCACGCACCCAGAGGAGGAGAACCATTAAAAGATGTAAAGCGTAATTTGTAAAACTGTGCATAACAAACGGATTTTATTCTTCCTTTTTGTGTATAACTCATTTTGCTACAGGTGAATTGGGTCTTGTAAATCTACCTGATTTTTGCAACACAAAAGACGTTCGTGAAAACAATACCATGACTTCACTCAGAAAGTTTGACCGTGCACATCAGCAATGCAAATGTACACTCAGTTGTAGAAGCACACGAATAGACACCCAAACTGACGCAGGGTGATTTGCTGCTACTTGGGGAGGGAACCGTTTGGGGTCATGGAGGGCAATTATTCACAATGCATGTGTGGACGTAATGTAAAGATAGACAACATACGCGCAAGTCAAACAGGGGGAGTACAACAAGTAGAGAGAATGAAGCTCATTGTAAATCCGTTAGGGAGCATAGCAAAAGTGGGAGGGGTGACAAAAACCAAACAACAAAACTGAAAGTGCCGACAGGCATTGAACTCTGCATTAGCCAAACAATCAGTAGGCAAAGAAAGTGTGAGTGGGGACAGGACAGGTTACGGGGGCAACCATTTGGACTGGGTCTCTGAAATATGATAAATCGCTTGTTTGATGTGAGCATTCAGAGTTTTGAGGCCTGACAAGACAGTGAGGGATTAGCCACTATGAGTCAATATTAGTGTAGCACCAGGAAAGCCTTGTCTGGTTAAAGAGAGCAGGGAATAAGGCGCTTCCAGCTGATGTCAATGTTTGAACAATGATCTAATCATTTGCTCAGACACGAGGTTTGCTTTGGTTTTACGAATGGAGCGTGTTCTGGTCTGAGCTGATAGAAAGGCATATTGGAGGGAGAAAAGTCTCTCGCAAATGTTCTGCAAAGATACTATGCTAATTTAGTAGACTTGGAGACAATAGAAACAACAAAGTGATTCGTTCTTTTTTCAGTTCATATGACTGAACCACTCACTGAAACACCACTTCTTTTATACACGTTTTCTCCAAGCTAACGGCTAACTTTATTGCATGAAGGGATGCGCCGTTATGCAAAACACAGGGAGATTATGCTTCTCTTTAGTTAATCTTGATTTTATAAATTAAAGATCGTGAGCGGCAGCGGAGCCCCATTTCAACCCCTCACACTGAGTGTGAAATGGGTACCATTTTTATAGTCTCCCTAGCTCTAACCCTAGCTCTAAACCTAACCCCAAACCCTAGCTCCAGCTCTAACCCTAACCTCTAACCCTAACCCTAACCCTAGCTCTAACCGTAGCTCTAACCCAAACCCTAGCTCTAGCTCTAACCCTAACCCTAGCCCTAACCCTAGCTCTAACCGTAGCTCTAACCCTAACCCTAGCTCTAACCCAAACCCTAGCTCTAACCCTAACCCTAACCCTAACCCTAGCTCTAGCTCTAGCTCTAGCTCTAGCTCTAACCCTAACCCTAGCTCTAAACCTAACCCCAAACCCTAGCTCAAGCTCTAACCCTAACCTCTAACCCTAACCCTAGCTCTAGCTCTAACCCTAGCTCTAAACCTAACCCCAAACCCTAGCTCCAGCTCTAACCTCTAACCCTAACCCTAGCTCTAACCCTAACCCTAGCTCTAACCGTAGCTCTAACCCAAACCCTAGCTCTAGCTCTAACCCTAGCCCTAACCCTAGCTCTAACCGTAGCTCTAACCCTAACCCTAGCTCTAACCCTAACCGTAGCTCTAACCCAAACCCTAGCTCTAGCTCTAACCCTAACCCTAGCCCTAACCCTAGCTCTAACCGTAGCTCTAACCCTAACCCTAGCTCTAACCCAAACCCTAGCTCTAACCCTAACCCTAACCCTAGCTCTAGCTCTAGCTCTAACCCTAACCCTAGCTCTAAACCTAACCCCAAACCCTAGCTCAAGCTCTAACCCTAACCTCTAACCCTAACCCTAGCTCTAACCCTAACCCTAACCCTAGCTCTAGCTCTAACCCTAGCTCTAAACCTAACCCCAAACCCTAGCTCCAGCTCTAACCTCTAACCCTAACCCTAGCTCTAACCCTAACCCTAGCTCTAACCGTAGCTCTAACCCAAACCCTAGCTCTAGCTCTAACCCTAACCCTAGCCCTAACCCTAGCTCTAACCGTAGCTCTAACCCTAACCCTAGCTCTAACCCTAACCCTAGCTCTAACCCTAGCTCTAAACCTAACCCTAGCTCCAGCTCTAACTCTAACTCTAACCTCTAACCCTAGCTCTAACCCTTACCCTAGCTCTAACCCTAGCTCCAGCTCTAACCCTAACCCTAGCCCAACCCTAGCTCTAACCCTAACTCCAGCTCTAACCCTAGCCCTAAAACTAACCCTAAGCTTTAGGTAGGTGTATGGTTATATGGGGCAGTACACGAGCAACTGTGTTGCAAATTTTCTATAATAAATTTTTTAGGCCCCACTGAGATTCGAACCCGTGTCGCTGGGGTGAGAGCCCAGAGAACTAACCACTACACTATGGAAGCCTCGCTCACATTTCCCGGAATGAACATGGTTTTATGGAGTATCTCACAAGCGAATGCTTGTCACTCGTGAATCTCACTCGACTAATCAGCAGCGAGCGATAGATGGAGGAGGGACTTTACGTAACGTAATTTCCCGTTCACGAACGAGACGAGTCAGTGACGCAACTTCCTGTTCAGTGTGTGCGTGTTTGTGTGTGTGGGGTGGGGGGGAATCATTTGAACGAATCTTTTGAATGAACTGATTCTAAAGGTTCAGTTCACTTAAAACTGAACGGTGAATTTCTGTCCCACCGAATGAATTTCTGTCCCACCGAATCTTGACTCTTTACTATTTAATTCATTTGACCTAGAGAATGCTAATGCTGGTATCTATGAGTCCTTCCTTAACCCAGATACAAATTACACTCCCTTAAAATCTGTTGAAATGTCATGTGAATATTTTTCTGAAGATATGTTTAACAAACTGTGCAATACTCCTCCAATACTCCTCCTGGCCACTGCCAAACAAATGTATTCTCCACTGTCCACTTCAATGTACGGAGTATCTCTAAAAATTATGATGGTCTAAAAACCTATTTATCAACCTTAACACATTCTTTTTCAGTAATAGCTCTTACTGAAACTTGGATGGTTGATAATACATCTAGCTATCCTCTCTCTCACTACACTCCTATACATTCCTGTAGACCAAACAAGCAAGGTGGAGGAGTCTCACTGTATGTGATTGATAACTTAAATTTCTCTCCCAGAAAGGATTTAAGTGTCAATTTTGACATGACTGTAGTAGAATCTGTGTTTATAGAACTCTCCTCTTGCTCACTTATAAACAACAAAAATGTGATAATTGGATGTATATATAGACCACCAGACTCTGATAAAATCACCTTCAATGAAGCCCTCGACTCTACTCTAGAAATTATAAACAAAGAAAACAAATTATGTGTCTTACTTGGTGACTATAATATTAATTTGCTTGAATCTAAGCAGTCACATACAGCAGACTTCCTTAATACATTATATTCCAGAAACTTTTTCCCTCTTATCAACAAACCCTCCAGGATCACAAGCTCAACGGCCACTCTCATAGACAATATCCTATTTAATTCTCTAGACTACAAGATAACATCTGGCCTTTTGATCTGTGATGTATCCGACCATCTACCTGTCTTCCATCTCATCCACAATGATAGTAGTCCTGAAATCAAAGATCATATTGGAGATCAAATGAAATTCCGCAAATTTACTGAGAAAAACATGGTATCTTTTATATCTATCATCAGCTCTGTGTCATGGGATGAGGTTATCCTGTTGCAAGATGTCAACAAAGCCTATCACTCCCTTCTAACAATACTCACAAATGCATTAGAGTTCTCCTTTCCTTTAACTTCTAGTCGTAAAAATAACTCTAAGGGGAAACCATGGATAACGGATGAACTAAAAAAATCTTCACGTAAAAAAAATAAACTATATAGAAAATCTATTGCAAATCCCATCCCTATAAATATAGAAACATACAAGAAATATAAAAACAGATTTACAGCTTTACTAAGGAAAACCAAACAAACTTACTATGCTGATAAATTTACACAAGCCTCCGGTGACATCAAAACAACGTGGAATCTTATCAACCATTTATTACATCGCAAGAAATCAAAAACATCGACCCCAAATGAGATGCTGGGGAAGAATAGAGCTCATTCAAACCCAATAGATATTTCTAATGGTTTCAATGATTTCTTTGTAAATGTTGGCGCTACCTTGGCATCTAGCTTCTCAACCTCTGATACAAGCCCCTGTTGCCTTATTAAAGGGCAGTTTCCTTCACTCTCCATTCTTGACCCTCCTAGTGTTGAGGAAGTTTACAACATCGTCATGAGCTTGAAAAACTCGGCCCCTGGCCATGATGAGATCAGAAGCATACTTATTAAGAAAATTATTCATTCAATAATAATTCCACTAACACACATTTTCTCCTTATCTTTAAAATTTGGCATTGTACCCCAAGAATTAAAAATTGCTAAAGTCATTCCTATCTTCAAAGCTGGTGAGACTAATGAATATGGTAATTATCGACCTATATCCGTACTTCCTTGCTTCTCCAAGATTCTAGAAAAACTGGTTTACTCAAGATTGGCAAAGCACCTAGAAACAAACAATATTCTCTATAAACATCAATACGGTTTCCGCAAAAAGTTTTCTACTGAGCATGCACTGCTTCAGCTTGCCAACCACATCTCAACGGCTCTTGACAATAAGAAATTCGCTCTTGGTGTCTTTCTAGATTTAAGCAAAGCATTTGATACTGTCGACCATAAGATCCTCATCGCTAAGCTAGAGAGATATGGAGTGAACGATTCTGCCCTGAAATGGTTCACAAACTATCTCGCCAACAGAGAACAATATGTATATATAAATGGTTGTTCTTCCAACAGATCTAAAATACTATTTGGGGTCCCGCAGGGCTCAATATTGGGTCCTCTATTATTTTTGGTGTACATAAATGATTTTTCCATGTCTTGTTCAAATTTTCTTCCTTTGTTATTTGCGGATGATACCAATCTCATTGCCACCCACGAGGATTTTAATTTCCTCATTGCACGTGTGAATACTGAGTTGCACGCTGTTACAAAATGGTTCAAAATAAATAAGTTGTCACTCAATATAAACAAATGTAACTTCATGATCTTCTGCAATATAAATAAATCTTACCCCAAAGAACAGGCCAAAATTTACATAAATAATAACGAAATCCATCAAGTTACTAGCACTAAATTCCTAGGAGTTATAGTAGATAAACACTTAAACTGGTCTGAACACATTGATTTGGTTTGCAAAAGATCCATGAAAACGCTAGGTATCTTACGAAAAGTTTGTCCCTTGGTCCATCCGTCTGCTCATCTCACTCTGTATTATAGTTTCCTCTTTCCTTTACTCAATTACTGCAACATAGTCTGGGCAGCTACATATCCAACATACCTCAGCAAATTACTCATCATACAAAAGAAGTTCCTAAAAATGATCTCTTTTTCAAATAGATATGAACCATCGGCACCATTGTTTAGAAACTATTCATTACTGCCAATTGATAAAGTAAATATTCATCAAACCTGTCTACTCACCCATAAATATATATACAGGAAACACTGTCTTCCAGCCACTTTTCATAATTTCTTCGCATTTGTATCGGAATTACATTCTTATCCTACAAGACAGGGGGACAATCTCCACCCACCGTCCTGTCGAACATCACGCCATCAATACAATATCCATTTTAGAGGGCCCTCACTCTGGAATGAGCTACCAATCCATATTCGATCCATATCTTCACAGGTTGCTTTTAGAAAGCACCTGAAACACCACCTTCTCCACTCATGATCCTACCAGTCCAAAATTACTCCACCGCACTCAGCTGATCCATACTAAGAACATCAACTTAAACCACTATTTATACCCTGATTCTTCCTTGTTTTGTTATTTTCTGTTTGCAGTTCTTCTGCTTCCGCTCAGCTATTTTCTTACCTGGTGTTTTTTGATTGTTTCAACATCACTAAAGTGTCAAATTTTGTTTCTCTTGTTTCTCATTTTGTATAGTGTATTTGTTTATGTATGTATACGTTCACTTTCGTATATATGCATATATAAATATGACGATTTAATATTTAGCTAGTTATGCTTGTGTTTATTCATTGATGTTTATTCATTTATATATATATATATATATATTATTATTATTTTTTTTCTTTCTTAAACACTTGAATAATATTTGATGTCACAGCACTTTGTTTGTTGTGCACTTTGATTATACAGGAGTGGAGCTCCTTACAAGCCCTAGGCTTCGTCTCCCTCCCTGCACTGTTATTTGTTATAATAATATGTGCTAAACAATAAACTAAACTAAACTAAACTAAAAGAACTGGAATGCACATCACTAGTTGCTGTGTGCTTTTACTAACGGTGACACTATGACGGACTATGTGGTGCGTTTTTGGTCCGATGGATATGAGAGCACCTGGGAGAACCTGGATTGTTCATTTTTCACCAACGTAAAATACACAGTCAAATCGAGACACCTCGACTGTGATAGCCACTCAGCCGCTGTCAGAACAGCAGAGCGTCTTTAAAAGTCTAAAACAGTAAACAAAGCCATATTGATTCTTTTGGATTTTGATCACAATCACTTTCAATAGTTTATTCCATACACTGTCTAAAATCTTTTTTTCAAAAACTTTCATTTACAAAAGAAATACAATTTAAAGAATATTTAGTATTTATTTTTATTCAATTATTCGACTCTCCATACATATATAGGAATAGAACTTTACGTCTTTTGTTGTAATATAACTGATTTTAATATAGAAGCTGGTGTAACACTTAACTGATTTTTTGTTGGTGGTGTGCCTCGAGATTTTTTCCTATGAAAAGGTGTGCCGTGAATGAAAAAAGGTTGGGAAACACTGCCCTATGCAATGCGCAATGCAATACAATACTAACCCTATTTCCGCACACTGGCTGACCTCTGGCCATTCACTTGTTTACTTTGCAAACTTGGTAGACCATTGCACTTGAGCATGGTTTTCCCCTAAGTGTAGACTTAGATATTTGGCCAACTTCACTTGGCTTTTAACTGTTACAACACAGCCTTTCCCCAGAAACAAACACAGTACTTCTTGGTCCTAGGCAAATGAGATGACTGGAAGCACAAGGCACACCTTTAATGTTGAACATTTGTTTTGTGTCAAGAAAGAATGAGCCACTTTGATCAGGGCAGAGCGTAAACGACTCCTGAGACGTGTAACATCCAGTTGAAGACACATGCACATTGCCCATGTTATATATCAGTGATCGATCTTTTCCAGGCTTTCATACTCAAACTTGTACACTCCCCCTGTGCTATTAAAATCACATATGCGGCCATGATGTCAACTTGTCGGCCATTCAAGGGTTAATTTACTCTCTCTTCAATGCTATTTTATGTCTCTTTCTCTGTGTTCGACAAAGGTGATGTGAACGTAGACAGATGGGACTGGCAGCCCCACAACAGGCTGTAGTCCACCACGGTGGTCACTGGGCTCTTTACCATCACCCATCATGTGTGCTCTCTTAGCCACCTCAAATCACAATGTCACCCTTTGAGCTCTCAGGCTTCCTAAATATTTTTCCATCAAATATTCACTCTTTTTGTCAGTCTCACATGCAAGAAGGGGGAGAAATCTAATCTTCATATTTTATATATGTTCACATTTTGCTACATTGACGAAACGTGTCCTCACTCGACTGTCAGACACTGTGAATTAAATCTATGACCAACCCCCTTTTGGTGCGATGATTTCAAAACACGGGCATCATGTTACAGATCACTATCGATAGCCAGCTCCCAACAGTCTGATGAAATTTTCATTGTATTACATGATTCACTACTAGTGATAAAAAGTTTCACTACTAGTGATAAAAAGTTATGGTCTGCAGAAAAAGGAAACAAAAAGGGGTGATCCATATGCTCCCAAGCATGGGAATATTTCCATCCTACATCTGTGCATGCTCTCATGGTGCAGAAAGGACCAGGCCAGATGGTGAGTGTTGGTAAGGGGTGGGGGCGCTACATGGCCTAAGTTTCCATTCAGACAAGCTGTGCAATGTGGAGTCTTTCAGCTCCTGAAACCTGTGGCAGCAACCTGGGTAGTATCAGAGGACAACAAACATTAGGTAGGTGATCGTTATTTCCCAGGAATCAATAAAAACATATTCAATCTGGTTTTGGCAGCACATTGTACATACATTATACTGTCCTTTGCCCTGCATTTCTTAGTTTGTAAAAAAAAAATATTGGAAGATAGAACTGCATTGGCAATTACTTGAAATTGAATTGTGATGTTGATGATTTTGTCTTCTCTTAAAAGTTGTGGCTTCTCTTAAATCACTATAATCAAAGTAAAATGATTAATGTGCGGGATGGCGCGATGTGTTTTAAAGTACCCAATGTTGCGAAAGTACCCTAAATGCCCCATCACTACTCAAAAGCACATATTCTTCCGAATCTGTAAAAAATTAAATGGAGCTCAAGTGCAACTTTCTTCTTTGACTCTTTTTATCCATTTGTGTGTATTCCATCTATGCGCGGCAGTCCTCAGCTCCCAAGAGGACAACATGTGCAAAGAAGGAACAGCCGGTATTTATGTTGATTTATGGTTTTGTTGCATTTATCTTACTATATCCCTGTTTTACTTTATTTTCAAAATTGTTCTTTAAGTTATATTTGAAGTTGAGATTTCAAGGATTCAAGGAATTTTTATTGTCATACCATAATAACACAGTTCGACATGGTATACCACGAAAATACGATAACTCGAGATCCCAGGTTAGCCAATAAGTCCCAAAATCTCGTCAAAACAAAAATACAACAACAAAATACATACAATAAATATATCATTGAGGTGCTTTCTTTTTATTGTTTGAAAGTGTGCAAAGATGCAATGTAGCAAGGTGTGGATGCAGCAGGATCAAAATACATGAGTCACAACAAAGTGATTTTGTTCTTGACAAAAAGAGAGTAGGATATTTGAGTATATAGTGTTCAACATACAAGGATGCGGCTATGATGGTAAGTTTGACTAGTTGAGTTTTGATAGCGGAATAAATACTACGTTCTGAAATCAATGAATAATTATTCTATTAAATTTGATTTCAATATCAATCCAAATATTTGTGATTATCATTTTTCCCATGATCGCCCAGCCCTCATTGGAGACCTACTAGATCTAGTAGTAGTGGAGACAGTCCTATGAACTTGTGTCAAAGAAAAGAGTAAATGCAACTTCAATAGAAATCTTATTTTAGATATGCACAGAAATGGGAAAAAATACAGATTACAACATCCCTTTTCAATGAGAACCTGCATGTGATATTTCAGTTTATATTCTTCACAAATGATACAAATCGGTTTAATTTTCATAACAACACTCCCCAAATAACTTAGGCATCCAGAGTTAATTTATCTTTCCACAATCATATACGTACATGTAATGTTTACATGTGGTGGAATTACCCAAAATGCACAGAATGGCTATGTGATAACATTGAAATCAACATATTCTAAAGATTCAGACCAGTTAGCTCCCAAACTCAGATCAGTGGAGTGCTGTGACATTTGGTGTGAAATTCAAGTAAGGTCAGCACGCCCGATAAGACTGAATGGAGCTAGCTGACCTTGAGCTTCAACACAGATGTCACTGTATCGCTTTTGCCACCGTTTCCCACCCAACTTCAAAGGTAGGATCACCGCATCACAGATTTGTTTGCTGAGCTAACTGGTTTAACACTTCTTACTAGAGAAGGAAAAGAAGTGACAGGAAGATTCTCCAGGGATATTGATGGTTAAGTTCAGCTGGCTCATTGACCCTCATCCACCCTCTCTATCTGTGTCTCTGTCCCATTTGGTGCCCCTGCGTGACCCCTGGTCACCACCTTTGGCTCTCAGGCGCCTGATGTCCGCCCCCAGTGCCCACTCAAAGAAGTGAGGGGTCAAAGGTGCAGCAGTGAAGGTGAAAATGCATCTCTGACCTCTTCTGTTTGTTCAAGGTGGCCTCTATGCAGATCAAGGCACCAAGTTCAGCTCTAAGACTCCCCTCTTCTTCCAAGAGAAAGTTGTCTCTTTCATTTTCACTGGCACAAGACCTGCTTCATTCTTTTTCAATGGCCTCTTTTATTTCTTTCCGTCTTTGCCTGCCTCAATCTTGCCATTTTCTCATAACCTCTCTTTTAAATCTGCATCATGTGCGTTTCTCTTCGAGTTATCTTTTCTCTTTATCTTAGCTCTCTTTCATTTTTAAATCTTCTGTGGTACCAACCATCCCTGATCCTTGTTCTACCCTTCTATGGCTCTCTCAGTGTGGCCTAGACACCCTGTAGTCTGGAAATGGGCCCGTCGCAGCCCTGCCCTTGTGGTCCTCTGCACAGCCCCGTGGGTAATGGGCATTGTGTATTCCCACTGATCCCTGACGGAGCCATATTGTGCCTCGGTGGGATGTCAGGCGCACAAAGCCAACCAGCCTGCCACATTGTCTCACACTCCAAATGAAGAAGTTCCTCCTCTGGCTCCCAACACGGCCTTGAAATGTCAAAAGGGGAAGGAGCAGGCGAAGAGTGTTGGTGTGTTTTGAATGCATGTGTGTTTTGTTTGGGGTGGGAGGGGCTTTTGTTGAAAATGAGGGATGTGTGTTACTCATTAATGCACCAACACTCCACTCATTTGGATCCAAATCCCAGAGGCAAGTCCTCGAGACACACACTTTCACCAATGGGTGCTTGCGCACACAGAGACAAGCTCAGACACACATGTTGGGCTTCAAATCTGATGGGAAACCAATTGTGGATTTATGAATAATATTTCGATGTCAATGTTCACATTGACCATGTGTACAGACATCAGTTAGGTCTTACTGACTAATAAGGTGACTTTTGTGTCTGTTTTTTTATTAACTTAAAAGGAATATAAAACATATGGCTTTTGGCATTCATATAGATCAGTGATGGTGAACAGGTGGTCGGGGTTCATTATGGGCTGCATTCACTGTCATCGGGCCTTTACTTCTGCGTTACTGTAGGCTATTGAAAGACTACATGGCCTGACTTGTGTCAAAAATCTCTAGGAGTGGAATGTCATCAGTCGAGGACCCCGTGTAAAATAAAATATGTTACTTGTCGTTCATTTGGAGAATAATATTTTATCATTCATCCGAAAAGCAATAGTTACTTGTATTCATACATGGATCACATTATGTATCAGATTTTTCTTGAAAGAGTTAATGCCATTTTGAGGCCATATATTGTCTAGTTGTGATATTTCATTTTTTCATTTCACAAATGAGGGTGCATGCAGAGGTGAGCACTTTACCTAATTTTGCTGGTCCGGCCCCTCCTTTGTCTGCGACCTGGCGACCCTTCCGTCATCGTCCGTCTGTTCCCGTTCATAATACAATCGTCCCTGTCCGCTCTTGTCATTGAAAAGGGCTTCTGTCGGTTTCATGCAAGCCCCCGTCCATCTTCCCTCTGTGTGGAAAAAAAAAAAAAGGTTAACATGGCTTCCTTCACCCAGAATCCCGCTTTGCGTTTAGCCAAGCGTAGACGCAAATCTGAGGTTTCATAATACATAATAACAAACATTTAAACCTCAGTAGCTGGCTAATTTACTATTCACGTCCACTTAATTTACGGCGGGAACCCACTCCTGGGATATTTGGTGTAATGAAAACTTTATTTGAAGATGACAGTCACATAAAAAGACCACCAGATGGTAATATGTTACAAAATATAGTTAAGCGTGTAACTCAAAAGATTAATTTGTATTTCAGTCAATGTTATCTCTCATAAATAGGATTTCAGAAATAATCTCGTTATTTCACTTGAGTGTCCTTTTGTCACCCCCTGCCTTTTTCTCTTTTTAATTTCACATTCGGTCTGCACGGAAGGATTACACACATCTTTGGAAGACTTCCATGTTAGTGTGTTAAAACGGTCCGTCAGACGTGCAGAGAGTTTAGTCGGTACGCCCATCCATCTTTAGTCTGTCCCATTTTTTTTTTTTTTTTTTAGTTTTTCATCTCTTGTCCTTCATCCACAAAATAGGCATCCATCCGGGAAAGATGCATGAAACGCACTCCACGGGGTTATGTGAGATTTCAAAATACATTTAAAAAATACAATCCATACAAAAAGCCTTAAAAAAAATCAACATTACCGTATGTCAATATTTCAGGAAAATACAAGTTTATTAACATTTCTAGATTACGATACTTTGGAAACCGAAAATGCAAACATTTGAAAACACATCACCACCTGAGCATTTCTGACATGATTATTAATATGTAAACGTCTGTGAAATCCTTTGCCTGTTTAGTGTCCATTCTCACAAAGTGCAACCTAAACAACAATGGTGGAACGTAGTGCAGGTTTATGACTGAGCTGCTTTGTGTGGCCCAAATGATTATGACAATCACGAATCAGATGATGAAGGCCTGCAGCTAGATAAACAGAGATAAGCATAACCTTCCCAGGAAGGGAGCTCGCTCTGCTGCTATCACCAAACAGGAGTGATTGGGAAGAGACGTGCCGACCGTGTCCATGTCTACGAGTCGGTTTGATATTGATCGATAATAACTAACTACTCCTTTAGCTGTGGTTCAACCTCCATTCTTTTTGGTGGACATCTATAAAGAAATGCCCTTATTTATCCTACTATCAACTAGATTTAAGGATAATTGAGTTAAGGTAAAAACAATATGTCAAGTGAATGTATTCTATAATTTCAAAACATATAAATCTCCTCTATGCATAGTTGGATGAGGTATATAGTAAAGGTTGAACTGATCAGTCAACCTATTGAAGAGTCTACTTTACTGCTCTGCATCCACGTTTGATGTTGTCATCACTAACACGTTTTTTCCCCCCCCGTATCATCTTCCAATCAAATTACAGAGGTTTTACGATTCAGCAGCAAAAGGTAACACATACATTTGTGGGAGTCCCAGTGCATGAAAACATAATATATTTTTTGTATTATAAATCTAAATTTCTTTAGAACTTACAAAGATGACCGTTATTTGTCAAAACCATTTAGAAAACAGTTATCTCTACAGCAGACAGGTTCCATATACTGTGTCTCAAATGTTCCAGTTTCCAGAGCGACATTTGAACATTTTCTCGATGAGGATAACGTGAACGTGCTGAGGAGATCACTTTAATCCCTGTTGATTGTTCCATGTTGAGGCCTCCACCATTTACATTCCATCTATTACTGAAGTGGGGTATTAACTTGTGAATGGAGCAGTATTTATTTTACTTGACTAGTACGAGCGGAAACAGCAAAGCAGCCACTTAATCAAATTATTCCCGCTTGTTGATTGTACTTTGTCTGCACAAGAATGTTGATCTCACTCAAACATAATTGGCTACACTGCCATCACATTTCAATTCCTAAATTAGTTAACAAGTTGTGTTTGTGTAACACTTGTACCTACCAGAGTAAAAACATGCTTCCTTTGTGTTTGTTTGCCAAATACAGTAATGCCTACTTATTTGTTTTGAATTGTGCTGGTCTTTTTTATTTAACTCCGTCTGCAGTGCTTTGGGGAGCGTAATGAAGTGTTGTTTGTAAAAGTGTGAATTTGCCAGCCGGAGTGGTGGTGTCAACAGGATGTATGCTGGTACAGGCTGAGGTTGAGCAAACTGCCCCCTGTGAATCCACTGTGTGAGGGGTTGACCCTGAGCACAGTTGGATTGGCTGTGGCTATAAAGCGAACAGGGTCGAGGCTCAGAGGGCTCGAACTCTGAGCTGCCTAGTCACTCAGACATCCTGGAGAGAGTTTGTCTGCATGTCGGACCTGAAGAGCGCTAATCTTAGTTCTACCGGCCACATCAGAGAATGCTCTTCATCAAGTTGGAAAACAGCGGGATTGATCACAAATCTTCTGTTCCTTTTTTTGCAAATTAACCCGAATGAGGTCGTACGTGGTGGTAACTGTTGCCAATCCGTCATTCGCTAGTGGCCCCACTGCCAGTCCGTCATCAACAGTCCGTCTTTATTTCTAGCCAGCTCAGTCCTTTAGTCCATCACTTATCTCTAAATCACAATTTGTCGCCACTATTTTAATCCTAAAATCAGTAACAAAAAAAACCCCCAAAACGTTTCTTGCAAAAGTCAACCTCCATCCATCCATCCATTCTCAACACCGCTTATCCTGGAAACTTATTGAATCCATATTTCACACAATGTTACAACCAATTCTTTGTTGTTTATTGGGATTCTTTGTTGGGATTTAAAAAGCATGCTCAGTGGCTTGTCTTTAGCTTCTGGCCATGTCTTTTCCAATTACAGGTGGATCGTCAGGATGGCGGCGAGGGGCAAAAAGCTTTCAACTCAGACAAGTCAAGTCATTTGCCTTGAAAACAGGCCGATGGACTTGATGAAGTTGAACAGTTTGGACTTGTTTTAATAATGTTCCTTCATTACATACAGAAAGGCTTAGTGACACCTCAAAGGAGGATTGCATTCAGACAAAATTAAGTATTGCGGAATAGACAAGTACTGTTCTTCGATCAAATTATCAGAGGAGTACATGGTATACAACACTTAAGACTGAGGAATGTGCCCGAGGCATCTATGAGTAAGTCATCTGATAATGTCTGAAACACACTAATCATGTCATTCTGTTTTAACTTCTCAAATATGCATTTTGTTTATGTAAATCCTCAACTTAATGGAAATAATATATCCAAGCGCTCATCTTACCATTAAGAAAAAAATTCAATTCGTACACTATCATACAAACTTCAGTTAAAAAAAACATTCATTTTTCTGACTATACATTTATTCCAATTGGTCAAGATGATTTTTGGAGACACAAATATGTATTTTTTGTGGCACGATCATTGAAAAAAAATACAATCAGTGCAATACACACATATATAGTACATACTATATATATATATATTAACGGATGAGACCGTCTTGTATTGCCAATAAGATGGCGCATAGGAACACACAACAGTGTTTCCCCCTCACTGTGAGTGTGCGTGTGTTATCTTCTCTGGACAAACAGAGGCCCTCATTCATACTCAGGTCTTTATAACTTGCCAAAGAAAGACTAATTTGGGTGGAGGCTTTCTTTTTTTTTGGTGGGGTAGGGGGACGACAGAATAGGGGTAGCTGTATTGTTTGCCTAATCCATAGTGACTGGGAAGTTGTATGCTGTGCAAATAACGCATTTTTGAGTAGCTCTGTCCAAAGTAAAGCCCCTTCTGGCCCAAACGTTGAGATAAGCATTCGGTTAGGTTTTTTTTATGCAGAGAAATGTCTTAACGGTCTTTTATTTTTGGTTCTCTCCCATGCCCGGTGAATATGCTAACACTGGGAATTATTTAAACATGGATGCTCGATTGTCTTAAAACAACTCCATTGAAACAGACTTTGGAGTTATGATTATTTCACTTCCTCGAAGACATGATTATGAAAGAATACAAGAAAATGAAGAATGCTGAATGAGATTTGTTTTTTTTCTTAAAAACATTTATCTCGAGCAAGGGTCACCAACTAAACATTGGGTGATGCGTTAACTTTACCATATTTTTGTAGCAATAATTAAAAAAATAACAGGTGGGATTGGTTTTGTGTGTGACTAGAATCATTCAAAATTTCATTCTTCTTTCCTCCGGGCTAATTCCAATTCCCTGTTTATCTTTTACAACACACCGTTTATAGCATCATGGCAAACAAACCTCGACGATGAAAAGATCTGATAGGTGTGATGATGCAGTGAGTCTGCATCTGGAAACTCTATAGAAGCAGTTATGTGATAAATGTATTGCCTTTGATCATAAGTTAGTTTCAAGGGCTTTGCAAATTTCCCCACCATCTGCATAGAGCACCATCAAACCGCCGCTCATAATGCACACATCAACACCAACAAGGCTAACTTGTCCGACAAAGTGCTTCTTTATTTCAGCGACCCTTTTAAACACACAAGACCTAATCTATTTGGGGGGGACGGACGGTTAGATTGAAGGCTTGAATAACTGAAAAGCAAAACTCTCCTTTTTTCCTTTTTGGTGTATTGAGAAATTCCCTTATCTTTCCTCACCAGTGTCACAGCCCAGAACAGAGCAAGGCGCTCTATTGTGGAGCCCTCAGAGTTCCAGTTTTGTTTGATAGTATTTTCTGTGGGTCACTTGACACCCCCTCACACACCGGCATTGTTGCCTTGCCTATTCTTTCTCTCAACAGATTCGCAGCGTTTGGGGATTGGGTGGGGGGGATTGGTTGTTGGCGTGGTGCTATTGAGAGATGGACGCGGGGAGGATGAGGAAGTTTGTCATTAGCTTGAAACAAGAAAGGCCTCAGCCAGTCAGGGTGAAGCAAAATGCCACAGAACCATATGGACCCTCTGACAATCAAATTACTTCTTCTCCTCTCCCCCATTCTCTGTTCTTTCTTTCAGGTTGTCTAAATAAATTACTGCATGCCTTTTGCCACTCCAAGGCAGGAAAGGCAAAAGTGCAGGATGACCTCTGCTAATAAGTTAATGAAATAATGACGTCAGCTTTTGTCCACCGACTTCTTTGCTTCAAAGCTGAGGGCCTTCATGGATGTGACTACTGAAAAAGCAGATTTTTTTGGACGGTAGAAATACATACACATATAACTCAGCAATATTATCTTTCTAAAGGCAGAATTTATCATCCACTCTTGCATTGGATTGCATTAGATCGTGTAAGGCAAAACTTACCAAAAAAAAGTACTTTTTGCCATCATCTTCAGTGGTTGTTTTCATTCACCATGGCAACAAGGATATCAGAGACATTAAATGGCAAGGTGAGTGCCGAATAGCCAGGGGGTGGGAGCTAGAATGTGTTTTGGCAGAGAACTGATGCCAGAGTCAATGCCTGGGTGGCCAATTAGCAAAAAGCACAGAAAAGACCTTGTGCCATCTACCAATGATGGCAGGGAGAGCAGTAAAGGGGATTTTTTTTTTGTCTGATTCACCCCCTCCCTTTACACCCTTTCTCTGTTTCTCTCTTACACTGTCTGTCAACTTGGTGTCCAAAGCAAAACTCTGTCAGAATACCTAATGAAGATTACGAGCCCAGAAGCAGTAGGATTTCTAGAGTTGTGCCTGTGTGTGCATTTATGTGTGTATTTGTGTGCGTCCCTTGTTTGTGGAACAAAACTGTCCTCATGTGTCCCTGGACAGACATCGGGCTGTCTTACAAGCCACAGAGGATTACAAACCCTCTTTTTGCTTCTTCACACTGGCCCACAGTGCTCTGCTGCTTCTGGCTAATGAAGCAGCAAGAAAGCCATACTCATTGCTTGTGATGCACTCGTCCCGAATTATCCCGACCCTCAAGATAGTAGGTTATTTAATAAGCACATTGTAAGACCATCCATCCATTTTCTATAATGTGTATCCGGTTCAGTGTCACAAGGTATAAAAAAAAATCCGACACAACTCAAGACTCCAAGCCACGCCTAAATGGTCACATTTTGCATCTAAAAGTTAATTAGACTTTTTCAACAATATGGGACATGCAGTTTTAGCAAACATTCTAATTGCTGACCTCCAGTGGACGCGCTGGAGTCCTGTCCCCTCCTCTGTCTCTGCAGGCATTTGCCCATCTGAACCTTCAATGTGTTTTTATGTGTCCATCTTAAAGCAGCATTGCCTTTAAGAAGCCCGGTAAAATAACAAGGAGTGCAATCTGACAAGATTTCTTTGTGGCCTTCTCCTTGTACTTGTATGGTTGCTCTTGAGGTAATCTGGCTATCTTCTATTGTCCAAAAATATATATAGTGTTTTGGCACAGGTGGTACGGGAAATTTTCCAGGTTCAGATCGGATTCATTAAAACAACTCTAAATTGAGACACATGATGATATCTAAATGTTATACAATTGGTGAGAATCTAAGGCCTGAAGAAGTCGAAAGACTTTTTTTTTATCGTAGCATTAGTGTCACATGTTGGCTACAGGAAATAAATGTTTTATTCTTTCAAGCCGGTTAACCAGATCTATTCGCTTACTTATTTGCTTGGAAGAGTGTTTAGACCTTCATGATGTTAAAACAAGTTTTCGCAAAACACTGTTGCTGTGGCAACATGGATTTGAACGTTTAAACATGCATGTTCTCACGTGTTTTTTAAAATAAAATGTCGAAGTAGTGCACAACTGTTTGACAAAACCATAGTTTCCGCAAAAACTACCCACTTTTGTTTGTATGTAACAACCCAAGACCTACAAAAATCAAATAAAACAAGAATTCGACCATTTTTAACTTATTTGAAAAAGCTTTCAAATTGAAACAGATTTATCGTTTTTTTCTCAAATATGTCCAATGCGCTTCGCAATAAGATGGTGGCAATTTTTACTTCGGGAAGCATGAATGTTGTACAGTATGTCTGTCATTCATATAGTTTGGCTGCCTCGTCTAAAAACTAGTGAAATTTTCCTGCATGTGTAGCGTATAAGAGGATGTGTGTCCGTGCTTGGAAACAAGCCGCTCCTTTTAATGACTCGAGACTGCTGAAATCGAGAATAACTAATGAGTGTGAGCGTGCATTTAAGAGCGGGCGTGCTTTTTGTGGATGTCTGCGTGCAGGCGTGCACGCGCCTAGAGTGGGGTGCTGCTGCTGCTTTTGGCTCTTTGTGGCTCTCTGTGAAGCGAGGTCGACCTTGTGGGGCTCTCCTCTGGGGCCCGCACAAAGCCGGCGCAGGATTATCCACCCAGGGACAAAGTGTGCGATTAGCATGAGAAAGCAGGCAGCCCCAGCCTCGTAGCTGAGGACTGCCAGGCCTGCTGGAGAGGTGGGCCGCCACTCATTAGCTGAGGGAGATGCTGAATGCGGGCGCACACTCACCGCCGCATGCACAAAGGAAAACACAATGACACACACGCACAGTGATATGCATGCTCATACTGATGCACAAAACACATGCCTCGAGTGGCTGAAAAGTTCTTTCCTGTTTTTGAATGATGAATCTGAACACAAACGAGCCCATTTGAACTGAACTGTGTCAATTTCTGTAAAAGGGACGTCGAAATTGTAAACTTGCAACTAATAAGAGCACGGATGCAAGGAAAAGGAACTCAATCAATCTGTCAAGAAGTAACACATAAACCTTTAGTACATTTGCATCCCGAGGTATTTTGTGCTTTGGCATAGCAGCGCACGTGCTTCACAATGCATAGGCAGAGATTGGTAGGCCATCCTGCTGTGATATTCTTGAAGAAAGCTGCACAGGTCTTTTGAAGCATTTTCATGTTAAGCCGCTGATCAGTGGATTTGCCACCTCTTCACTGAAGAGTTTCTTGCATTAAAGGAATGAGCTGACACTTGTGTCTCCTCATCTGTCCTGCTGTCTCCGGCAAGGAGGATGAGAGGAAGATGTCTTTTGTTAGAATGAGGTAACCC
Organism: Syngnathus acus; assembly: GCF_901709675.1. Classification (NCBI taxonomy): domain Eukaryota; kingdom Metazoa; phylum Chordata; class Actinopteri; order Syngnathiformes; family Syngnathidae; genus Syngnathus; species Syngnathus acus. The sequence goes on along the minus strand of NC_051092.1, from coordinate 8,432,924 downwards.
TCCCAAGTGGAGCATATATATAGGAGAGTCCGAGCCGAAGGAGGAGGGTGGGCCGACATGATTAGTGCTGAAAGATGCCAGCGGGGAGGCTTCGAGGCACAAAGATGATGAGTGTATTGTTTTAAATGAGGTGGTAGCCTTTGGTCACCGTGGAGGTCAAGAGTTCGGACTCCTGCCACTTTGACCCTTTATACTTACTACCTTTTTTGTGTGAATTTGCGCTTTCATTCTTTGTCTTTTACAACTTGGCTTCTTTACAACCTGTTTTGTTCTCGCTCAGTTGGGAGGGGCAGGAGCAGCAGTAGGCAGGGCAGACTGCACTGGTGGTAGGCCTACAACTGCAACTCATGCTTACTTCTGTGCCATCTGAAATGGGATTCTTCTCATGTCTGATCTACTTTCAGGTTTTGTCTCCTGTTTTATTCACCTTCACATAACACTCCTTTTTCTGTCTTTTTTCCTTCTCTCCATCTCTTTTCTTCTCCTTTTTCTGACCTTCTGTCCATCTCCTGGCTGGCAGACAGTTCCCAGCTGTAAGGGACACCACACGTCATGGGTTGTTTTGTCTTGGCCTGCACCAAAACATACCAACACAAGAAACTCTGGCAACCACCTATCTTTCCAGCATTGAATTTTGGAGGAAATGGCAACATGACTAGCTTAGCCTCACTGTGATGTCAGCGATTTTAAAGCAAGGAACAAGCTATGGTTGAAACTGTAATATTATTTCAAGTTCAGTTTTTTGCCACTGGCATAAAATAAATGTCAGTCCATAGCCGTGGTATTTTAAATTCACCTGCCACACTAAAACATAGTATTTTCACTTTGTCTAGTGCATCGTCACTTGATAACAAAATTAAGGTTTAGTCTATCCTATGTTTTATAGATGGAAGGACTCACGAGCAGGCATGGGATGAAGATTTACAAGATGAAACTTTATTAACTCAGTTATTGCCAGGGGAGTTAAATGGCGGGCTACAAGATGAGGTCCACAGGTATGGGGCAAGAGGTGAGGTGAACAAGGCAGGTGCAGGCAAGGAGCTCAGAACGTAGTAATGCAAATTAAGATTGGTTAAGTAGGCGCTAAATGCGACTGACTCTATGCTAGTGGAAGCCGATTCTGCAAGCGCGGTCAGCTTCAGACGCTTGCGGCCAAAGAAGTCAGCTGGAACAGGCTCCAACACTCCTGTGACTCCTGTGAGGAGAAGCGGTTCAGAAATTGGATGGATGGATAAATGTTTGTTCATGTGTCCCCGGCGATTGGCTGGCGACCAGTCCAGGGTTAAACACACGGATTAGCTTGCATACTTAGTAGTGCACTCGCGATCCTAATGAGGGGAAGTTGATATAGAAAATAGATGGACGGATGGATGGATAAAACCCATTTCGTATGGGGCAACATTATGATATTCCGAGAAACTGGAGCAGATTTAGTCTGAGTGACAGTTTATTATAGCTGTGATGCCACAATATGATTCACAGTGAAAAGAAAAAAGCCAGGAGCGTGAGTCTATAAATATTTGACTATTCCTCACCAGCGGGAAATGTCTGATTAATTGAATTAAAAAAGGCATAAATCCCATTTTAGGAGACCTAAAAAATAAGCCAGGGTCTCTCCTCTACGTTCCACAGAACATCTTAATCAGCAATAAAATGGAGCTTGTTATCAGTGACACATTATAGCACCAAAGCCCACACATCCTTTGCAGTCTCCTCCTTTGACCTGCACCCACATACGGTAGATCTACTGTATACTATGAAGCCTACTTTCGCCTTTCTATTTTTTACCTACTTACAGTCCTACTTTCATCACAGTCTTGTTTGCAACTTTAGACACAATTTGTGCAGCATAGATTTGTTCATGTTAATTTTTTTGGATCCCATTCTACAGACACGTCACACATCTGTGCCGAAAAGTGCATTTTTGTGATTGAAGAAGGAAAATTAAATTCATGCAACATGTGTAAAAGAGGAGTCATTAATTTCAAGATAGGACAGCAAGCACTATTTATGAGTGTGTGTGAATGTTTGTGTGAGTGAGTATCACAGATGGCTGGGGGTCCCTGTGCTGACATGACTCTCATTTATAACACTCAAGCAATCAGAATGGGACGCTGCAAGCTTGTCTCTCTCACACACAAACACACACAGATGTAAATATAGCATGGGCTGGTGCACTCTACCTAGCAACACACAGCACCGAATGGCATGACAGTGGTCTGTGGTGCGACACTATAGTCAGCAGAATCAATGGGCGTCTGATGCTGGAGGATCTGGCTGCTGTCCACAAGGGGGACTGTTTGTGTTTGCACAACTGTCAACACAACATTGACAGCATGATGTCATCTTATAAAGATCACTGGTTGGATTTTGCTTGTTCGCACAACATACGTGTTTTAGGAATCGTGTTTCAAATTCATCCATCATTCCATTCAACAGTTCAAGGGACGTTTGAATTCCTTAGGCGAGGGAACCCAGCAAGCTGTTGCACACACGCCCCTGCCTCTACCCACACATTGCTCACAGAATAAGAAGGAAAAAAAAAAAAAGGATCAACTCCTTCTGCTGAGTTCCCTGGGCCCTTTGAACATAGGTCCCCACCCCGGGGCCTTTGGGCATGGCTCTGTGCCCTGACACTGGAGTCTGGGGGTATGCACACCCTGCTGAATGCATTCTAATGGCTCAGAATGCTCCTTAATGAGCTTGAAGATGCAACGCTCTTCATGGCGTTGTTCACCTGGGAAAATCACAATCTGCGCCGCTCAGGACTGGACACAGCTTTACACGTTTAAACAAACACAGTGGCTGGCTTTTTGCAGTCTCTACACACTTTTGTTCTTTGGATGAATAGAGCTGGAACGTGGCCAATTACATAGTCTACATAGGCGGTGTTGTGGTTTGGTGTGGCGGAGTTCGTCTAATTCTTGCAGTCTTATTGTTACAAACTGTAGTCTCTCTTCAAATATAATCTATTTTAGTAATGGTGATAGTAGATCATCGTTGTTGGACTACATATGCATATATAGTATATGACTGATTGGCCAAAATCAGCGTCCGCTTTTATTTATTTTTATTTTTATATTTTATATTTATTTATAATACTTATCGGATCCGATGTCAATCAGCTCGAGCAGTAAGAAGTAGTTCCTCTTTTTTCCCTTTTGGAACACTTAGCCATAGAATCCAGTGGGGCAGTGGCAATTACACTTGAATGCACACAGCACACAAAAGTCACAGGTGTGGGAGATGTGAGGCTATGCAAATCTTTTCCTGATGTGCCCCAACTCCCCCTCCTCACCTGAGTTTTACAGTTCCACTTCACAGAGCAGCTTTGGTAAGTCAGCGGAGCACGGTGTGAGAGCCCCTGAGTCAGGAGTTTGGTGGTTCTTGCTGCCCCCCAGAGGGAGTGCCCATGGCCGCGAGGGGAGGGCGAGGGCGTCCCTGTTTGACAGCTCAACACACAGGGTCTGCTGGTGACCAAGGGGCCATAGAGGGGAACAAACTATTCTACTTTAGCTACGATCACACCCCGGTTCCATCCCCCAGGCCTCTGGGCTGTTGTTCTTCCCAAGAAAAGGGTGTGTTCGCAGGCAAGACCAGGCGAAGAGAGGCAGGGCTTGGGACAAAAGACGGTCCTTGGGCCAGCACTGTTCTGCATGGTAGCGGCTGTATTCTTCTCCCCCTCTTTTTTCACCTTTTCTTTTCTTTGACGAGGCTGCTTTTGTGGGGATGCGATGGAGGCCAGGGGGCAAATATGATGGATGGAACTGGGGGACTCTGACAAGTTTTGGGGGGGGAGGCCATGGAGAGGATGGGGACGGGGGGCCCAGTGTCGTGCTGCCTGTCTGAGAGGAACGTGCGAGGCATGGGGTGGCCTTGGCTAGGGGGCGGACAGGGACCAAGGGAGGGGGCTATGGCTTTATGCTGTGTCTGTTTTGTTTAGAAATAAAGGGAAATAATGGCCGGTCGGGTTGCAGTTCTTGAGACGGGTCTCAAGACCACTTTTTTAGGGTCTCTAGCTCATCCCAGAATCAAAGGCATTTTTACTCGGTCTTGTCTCGGTCTCAGACAGGCCAGACTCTGGATTTATGATCAAAACCATGACAGTACTACCAGAAATGCAGAATGGAAGTGCTGTTGCCAGGAGAGCCACGGCCCCTCCACAAATTTGCTTAGATTTGATATTTGTTTCATTGCATCATTTCAATAATAACATAAGAGAATTTGTGTTTGTTGCAAATGTAATAAAAAACATACTGGTTATTTTGTTGTGTGATTTCTTTCTTTGATTATATTCACAGTCTTGGTCGTGTCTCCATCTCAAAACTTTCTAGTCTCGATAATGTCTCGGTAGGTAGGTGTGGTCTTGACTACAACACTAATGGCCAGTGTGACAGAAGAAGAAAAGCTGGAGCTCATCAAGGGCTATCTAACTTTAGCTACCCTGCACGAAAGTCAACCACAAGCTGATCCGTGTTGTTTGCTAAAATAAAACGTGTGCTGCTGAATGTGGAGCTCAGTTCTCTGGGGGTGAAAAGACAGATGAGTGTACAGCATGGAGATGAAGCCACAATATTTCATCACAGACAGTATAAAAGTAGGGCTAGATGCATTAAAATAATGAGGCAATCATGAGACAATTCTTCAGCAATTCTTCAGCTAATAACACACAATACCCCACACAGGAAGTATCGTGTTGTTGCCATTTATGAGGCCGCTTATTTTATTGACCCTATCTCTTCATAGGATTAGCGTATTCCCATGAGATTTGCCTTCCCTGGTCTCCCTGATTGCACCTTGCACTGTGGAATTTTCTCTCTGCTACTCAGTGACAGCCGACTAATCAACTTGCTTCCCTCTCCTGGAGTCCACCTTGCGACCTGGAATGTCCTTAATCCATAGAAATACATGAACAAGTGGCCGTCTCGGCAGGAACACTTCTCAGCCCCTTTCAGACTCCTGACACCACTTCAATTCAGATTTGTTTTGTACAGACATCCAATTACAAAAATGAATCCAGACAGAACCGTTTTAGTGCAATCAGTTGCTCTTTTGTTTCTATTAGCGTATTTGTGTGCAGAGATATTTCGGAAACTTTTTGGCAGATCAGATGAAGCAACAAATTCAACAGCATCATAGATCTCTCCACTACTGTATTCTGTCAGAATAACTGGAGGTCTTTGTGGACACATGGAGACCACCTGCTGCATGACAAAGCTCCCCATACGCCACACTTTCCCTTTTCTTTCTCCGTGGTAGATATCAAACCTCCCGGTGTTGCACAGACAACAAAACAAAAAACAAAAGGAAATCAAGACAAACGTCAATCTTCTGCTCATCAGATCTCAATCAGGACCTGGCAACCTGCTGGCATCCCTCTGTAGTGAGATCACTATCTGGCATCATGCTGGTTGTCCAGTAGCAGGCTGCCTGGTGGCTGTCACATCATACCCAGAGAAAGACATCCTCTTAGGGCTATGACAAAGGTGGCTGCTCCTCAGGGATTACCCATTAGCCTTCTAGTTTGTGTGTTTAACACTGGTCTGAATGCAAGGGACAAGCGCCAACACCCCCCAGCCTATTCTTAAGCAGGGAAGTGTTACTGTTTCAGCTGCTAATTCCAGACTGACATATGCACATACACATTCATGCATATATATATATATATAAACTATCTATCGCTATGCTGGCTCACGCTGATGAAGGAATAATGGAAAATGTTTTTACAAAATGATCGCTTATCGCCACAACATGTTTCAACCACCGCTTATTTGTTAGTAGTGAGCTGCAAAAACAGTTTCCAGCGGAACGAGTGAAAGTCAAATTAATGCAGTTTCACATTTGTTCAGTGTGATTAAAAACAACAATTTTGTAAGTTTCTCTGTGAATAATACATGAATCTTCACGGCAAAATGGATGCATATGCAGAGGGTGGGTTTCCATGAAACCTTTCAATTAGTGCGCATCCAAATTAGGTCTATATAGACTGTATTCACAACTGAGTGGCGGTAGACTACATTATGTTTCCATGTTATTGATAGAATGATTACCACAGTCCTAAAATAAAGAATACATTAAGAAGTGCGTTAACTTTTCATTTACAGTGTGCTCCGGAAACTTTAACATTTTCATTTAGTATTCCATAATTCTTCAACTTAATCAATAGACTAGTCAATAATGTTAGTAAACAAAAGTCATCAGGATACGTCTGGATGATGTAGTAGTTTCATCTGTATCACAAGACGACTTGGTGCCACTTCTATCATCAAGTTTCATTTTCTCAGGTGAGTAGAAATTGAACCGACTTTCTCCACCCAACAAACAAGCCTAGTTGTATGAACTTGATGAAGCCTACTCGGATGGGAGGCGAAATGTCTTCTAAAACAAATAGAGCAGTCCAACTGTATCTGTGCCCTTAAAATAAAATAACCTGGATGAATGAGAAAATCCACAAGCATGTAAACAGACTGACAGTTGAACAGGAATGCAACATTATGAGTCTGGCTGATAGCATTATCACAAAGGGACTGAGATAAAACAGGGTTCAAATCGTCATGATCTGACGCCACTCGTCCAGGAGGATTGAAACGTTTTGAGTTTTTCAGGACATTAAAAAAAAAAAACAATCATTAATTCACGGGGAAAGTGTCCATTTTTAAAAATACCTCATTCAAGTGACCTATAATCCTACTTTCAACAGTGAGTGTGAATGTGTGAAGACAACTTTATGGAAACGTTTTAATCTTAGTGATGGTTTGAAACGATTGTGTGTTGTGATTCTATCCAACGTTTTTGTGCTCTGTGACTGTGATTATGGGCTCAGACCTGCTGGTTGGCGGCTGATTATAACACAAGACGCCGTGTGTTTGTGGATCTCTTAGCAGAAGAGATTCCCACCGTGCTCAGCGTGTCTGGGCTCTGTGTACTTTTTGGGGCTGCACGCGTGACTCCGCCAGCTGTTCTATTCTCTTTTTTGGCCCTCTCAACTCTACCCAGCGCTCGCCCCTCGCCGACCCCTCCTTCCCTCAGAGGCCTGCTCTTCATCTGATAAGGGCCACACTGGCCAAACCCTCGGCAGAGCTCCTCGCGGCCCCTCAGAGCCTCTGCCTCTGAACAATGCACCCTCCTTCCCCTCCACACTCACGCTATTTACATGTGAATCCGCACGGTCTTATCTTCAGTGCACCGCAGCTATGGCTCAACAGCCAAAGTGAGTGTATTTGTGTGCGCCATTGGTGAGAGAAGATGGCCTTGCGATAACTGCACGGCTGAAAGTGAATAGTGAAAAGAAGTACTTGTGAATTAGTAAAAAACATGTACTGCCCACCACCTCAGTTTTCGCCACAAGCTGAAATTGGGCAGCAATTTCACAAGAGTCCTAAATTGAAATATTTGAAAAAAGATTGAAAAAAATAATTACATGACTGTGTACAAACAAAAGTAAAGTGGGTTGAATAGGGGGAATAGAAACACAGTTTTTATCTCCCTCCCTAAACGCATAAAACTAAAATACAAACTGATTAGCATTATGGTAATATTCCTTTATGCTGTTCTAACTTACTACTTAAATATACACAAAGCAGAAACACCCAAACTGAGCAGACAAAACTCAGGCATATATCCTCTGTTCTGTGTCAATAACTATTACTGGAGATTAATTGGAGAACTTCTTGTTGCTCTTCATTATTCTGCATCTTTTTCTGCATAAACCAGTGCCAACTCGCAGGCTGTACAACATGCCAAATTTCTTATTTCACACAAAATGACTATTTGGATAGTTTTGTATAGGTCCAGATGGAAAAACAGAAGTGTACGTGTGTTATCAGTAACTCTTTAAAGACTTAATAAACAGGGATTGTTTTGACGAATGTCGACTGCTTATAAAACTTTTCAAGATACATTTGCATTTTTGGTCTGTTGCTGTCTTGTGTATTCTGGGGCTGCAGCTACTTCATGGAAAAAGGCAGAGTTGCATGAAAATATATTAAATGTTTTTGTAGCACTGACACACTAACCCTACACAGAAATTGCCATGTGATGGTTTTGAGGGTGGATGGGGTCTAACAAGTACACAATGAAAGGCCAGATAGCAGGTAAACCCAACAGTCAATTGTACTTGTGAATCCTTTAAATATTATGCCATGGCAAGTCTGCTCATCACTGGATGACCAGTAGTAGTTTAGGCTACCCATATGGCATCATCAGTGCACACTCCATGTACTGAAAATAGTACCATGCAGTATTCAATTTTGTGTTCATGCCATTAGGTACCATAAAGTGGGGATCACGAAGGGACACCTAAGGTTGTGAGTTTGTCGGAAAGTCCAACTCTTGGCCAAAATGATAAGGTTCCAAACTAATAATGCAGAGCGACAAATGAAGTCCTGGTTAGTTGCTGCAATTTATAAGCATTTTCTGAAACTGGCATAGCCCGTGATACGTACGAAGGGACACCTAAGGACGTGAGTTTGTCGGAAAGTCCAATTCTTGGACAAAATAATAAGGTTGTAAACTAATAATGCAGAGCGACAAATGAATTCCTGATTAGTTGCTGCAGTTTTTAAGCATTTTCTGAAACCCAACAGCTGCCAGGCAGAATGATAGATAGAGAGAGAGAGAGAGAGCGAGAGAGAGAAAGAGAGCGAGTGAGGGAGCAAGCAAGAGAGACATGGCCAAGTGGCCCGCAAGCTTTTAATTAAAGTCTGTGTAGTTAAGGGCTGGCGCAGAGCAAACATGGGCCTCTTGCAACAGATTTGAAGACTGGTTAGAGAATTGAGGAAGGCGTGAAGGTGGTGCAAATAATTGTGAGACGTATAAATGAGGGTGGGGTGATAACAAATGATAAAGTGATGAGGGACTTTGTGCTGACATGCTCATGGTATCACATGATCTGAGTCAAACATATATGTATTTATTGTGGGGTGGGCAGTCTAATGACAGGGGAGGGAAATTATAAAGAATTAATGTTTCGACAGAGATGGGGGTTTTATAAAAGGTGTAGATTTGTAGATAGTTGCCATGAAACCAAGAGGGGGAAGCTATGACCCTTGAATTATTTATATAGGCAGGTACCTTTTCTTGAAAACAAAACAAAAGTGTAAGACGACCTAGTTTACATGATTAATAATTTAAGTATTTCAGAAAGCTCCTCGGTTATGAAAAAAGAACAGCGCCTTTAAAGCTTTCATTTCACGAACAAGAGGGACATCTTGTGGTTGAACATACAATAACACCATCTATTATTAAAGCCAAAAGATCACAATACATTTTCAATCTACAGGTTTCAAAAATAAAACACTATGGCACAGAGAACTTGGTGAAAAAAAACTATATGCAGCATGCAAAAGAAAAGTAAATGTGTCCTGTGAAACACTCCCGGTTGGAGGAGAGTGAATGCCATTTTTCAAATTGTTACACAGAAAAGAGCACATACAGAATGCTGAAATTTCCTTTGGTATGGAAAGTTGCTTTACTTATATGAACTTGTTTGGTATTACAAAGTATATGCTGTACTTTTTCTTTACAGCATTGAAGATAAAGAACACGTGATAAACACATACATATAAACAGATCCTTCAGTTATACATGTCATTGAACCATTGAAGGTGAACTTTCCCCAGCATGTGCAATTTCAAACAATATCGCATATTATTGTTTTCGTATCAGTTTATCAGCAGTGCATGTCTGTTGAAGATTCAAACTACAATTATTTTCCATTTTCAGATCATGGAATAAAGGCATGTCATTAAATACTGTGTTTATCTAAACACTGTTCATTTCAAAAGCAAATACAGTACCTTTGACAAGTCATTTGCACCTTTGCAAGTACATAATATTATGCAAGCGGTAATGACGAGATGTAGCCAGGCAGGCTCGCCAATATAGACCACTGAACCATATGATGATAGGGTACAGAGACACCATTGTCATTTTTATGAGCAAGAGTGCTATCAAAATTATTTTGCTGTAGTAAAAGTACTACATATTGCTATAAAATACAAGAACTTGAACAAACACATAATTGCAACTTGTCAACATAACACGGGTGGTCTTCAGACTGAAATCGACGAGAAGTGTTTTTTTGTTTTTATTTGAGGAATGCTTTAGTTAAATGTGGGGTCATTTTAGTGAGTGTGTATGTGTGTACGTATATGTGTGTATATATATATATATATATATATAATTATAGTCTTCAAAAGTTTGGGGTCACAAGTTTGGGGAAATGTCCCTGTATTTAAAATCTTTAAACTATTTTTCAATGAGAATAATATGAAACTAATCAGTAATACACTCTATACATTGTTCATGTGATAAATGTCTATTCTACCTACAAACGTCTGTTTTTTTAATGCATTATCTACATCGGTGTATAAAGGCCTATTTCCAGCAAACATCCCTCCAGTGTTCTAATGGTCCATTGTGTTTGCTGATTGTGTTAGAAGGCTAATGGATAATTGGAAAATCCTTGAAAACCCTTGTGCAATTCATGCTGCACTCACACAAATAAGGCAACAATACAGAGATCTGAAAATTAAACGAATAGTAGGTTTTAAATACTGTATATTTGAATATTTTACCCTTCTATTGGAGTCTTTTAACATTTAAAACACACACACAAAAAATATTGCAAAGGTGATTTACTGAGGTGCCATCAAAGTGTGTTTCCATCAAGGAAAATGACAACACTTTTGCGTCTTGCTGACAGTACCATGTACTGATTCTGAGGCTGCATTTGAGTGCTGATGGTCTTTTCCCTTTATTAGGGAGGGTACTCATATCATTTACATCTACCTATACCCCAAGATTCTGTGTGTACCACTGAAAGAAACTGAAAAATCGAAACATCTGTCACAAATCAGGAGGAAAGAGCATATTTGAGGGCGAGGGTTGTCAAAACACAATGCTCCTCAAAGGCTTCCTAGTTCTTGGGGAAAGAATAGGGAATGAATTCAGCTATATAAAGCTTTACGTACACCTCCATTTTCGATGTAGCACTACATGGGAACACAACCTGGAAATATCCTGAGGGTGAAATTAAATGGAAGGTTTGATGCATCTTTTGGATGTACCAGAACCTTATGAAGACCAAGATACAGTGAAAGCATCTTATTGGCACTCTTAAGACAGTTTTAATGGAGATTATTCTCTAAGGCTGTGGTCAGTAGTTTAGAAAATATCTAGTACCTTTGACTGTGGAATCAAATTCAACTGAAATGCACTTCGGACTCATTTTAAAACAGAGGTTCTTAACCTTGTTGGAGATACCGAACTCCACCAGTTTCATATGGGCATTCACCGAACCCCTCTTTGGTGAAAAATAAATATATTTTTTTCAAATTCAAGACATCAATGTTTTTACTGGTGCACAAAATGAGCTGTGTATGAACATCCCCTTGTTCAAAGAACAAAACCAACACAATGCATGAACTCAAAACAAATTACATACCTGCAAATCAGCATGACTTCTGCTGTTGCCTTTGTGAGACCAGTTCAGATACGAGTCATCATGAATTTACACGATAAATCAGGTGTGTTCGGTCCTCTCTACAGAGGAGGCTCTGCCGAACCCCTGAGACTGACTCACCGAGCCCCTAGGGTTTGATCGAACCCAGGTTAAGAACCACTGTTTTAAAATGAAGGATACTGCATGCAGCTCTGCAAAAACGTCCACCAGGGGAAGCCAACACACAAAACTGAGTTTCAGGATGAAGTGACTTCTCAAAGGAGTTGTTCAGTCTTTAGTAGGTGCGTTGTCATCAGGTCTGCGCTGTGGAATGTGCGGCTGTGCAGTCCTGCAATAGCTAGCAGTGAGCCAGTAAGAGATTGGCTAAAGCTGATCCGCTATCTGTCTAAAATTTGAACTGGACTGACTGTTTGAGGACATAGTTCTGAGGGTGGGCGACGCAGAAGGGCTCTCATTGTGGGCCAGGGTTCCCTCAGAAGCTTCTTCCCCATCTAACAGGTAAGGAGGAGGTGGGAGATCAAACCAGGGAGGCCGACTGGAGGAAAACAAAAAGCATAAGCACAAGTCTCAAAGTGTTCAGGCGACACAGTGACGTACTGGTTAGCATGTTCACAATTCAGTGTTGCAGGGTTTGATTTCGGCCTTCCCTCTGGGTACTGCGGTTTCCTCCCACATCCCCAAAACAAGCATGGGAGGCCGATTGACCAGTCCAAATTGTCCGTAGGTGGGAATGGTTGTTTGTCTGTGTGCCCTGCGGTTGATTGGCAACCAGTTCAGGGTGTACCCTGCCTACGGCCCAAACACTGCTGGGATATTCAAATTTTGAACAGTTTTGTAATGAGAAGTTTAAAATTCTTCGATGATGATGGCAATGAATCAGTGGGACCGCCTGATAAATGACAATGAAGAAAAGCAGCAGAGTTACAGTAATTATCTACTTCTTTCCAGGCACGAGGAGGAACTGTATCCATACTTCAGTGCTGTTGCTGTTTTTTCATAAAGACAAAGGCATTAAACGGCTTCATGGTTATGTTGATGGCACTCCAGACATATTATAGACATACTCTCATTAGGAATAAGAAGTCCAATATATGCACATACGGTGCTCTCACTGTTGTTTGCTCTGTTATGTAACTTTGAGTTCTTGGCGGATGTAGAAAATGTTCATGCAACTAGCAAGGTACTACCAAAAGAGCACCGATGAGGAGCCCCAATAACTGGAAACTCGACTAGTAAAAAATCTTTAAAAAAAAGTTTCTTTAATTCCAAACACGCACTAAAGTGAAAACTGTCGGCATACTCGAAATCGCAGTATCAGCTTTTGACAATGAAACTGTCAACAATAAGTAGAGTCAAGGCGTGCCTTGCTGCAAACAAAACAGCACACTGGATATAATGAATTTTACCTGACATCCATGACGGCCTGAGAGTATGATGGAGGCGTCTCCACTGGCTGTGCAGTAGGACAAAGAGTATCAGACAGGATTTGCAGCATCTGAGTAGATGAGCTATGCTGGTTGGCTAAAGATGGGGAGCCAGGAGGAGAGAGCCCTGGACCACCAGGATGCATGTGGCCGTGATCCAAGATGACCAAGCGGGACAGCAGCAACGGTTGGTGGTGGTGAGGGCCTCCTCTTACCCCAGTGGGAAGCAGAACACTCCTCTTTCTTTGGTGATGAAGCACCAAGGCCAACAACGCTACAACCAAAACGAAGATGATGGCACTCCCGATGACAGCGTAAGTGATGCTGGGGTAGTACCGCAGACGATAGTCCAACGTCACAAAGTCCTGGCCGGGAGCTTCTGCAAGGGAAAGGCAAAGTGTCAAGTGAGGATGCAAATGAGAAGGAAATGAGGATGTAGGGGCTAGGAAGTCAAGATATGGTAAGGAGTCTCTTATCACTAAGGAGACTGAAGTAAGAGAACTACTATATAGACTGGAAAGAACAGGCACTTGGGAGTTGTGGAACCAAAGCATTAAACTGTCTTCATTTGAAAATGGACTCAATGTAATCCTACAGAGGTACACACCAGCATTTTATTACAGCTCAAGAAAGCCAAGGCTGCACTCCTTGGGTGACCCAGGTTAAATTTTTAAACCCTCATTCATTATTATAGAGACAGAAAAAGGACAGAGGCTAAGTGGTGTGAACAACCTCAAATAAAACACGATCCGTGTTTTTGGCGTTGCAGATAAGAGAGGGTAGAGAGGATCAAAAATCAAGGTTGTAGTTTAATTGCCAGAATAGGGTTTCCAAAAACTACTGAAGTTTAGGATAAAAAGATTTGTGTTGCTAAATAAGATAAAAGAAGGGACTGCCAGATAGCATTGCCTCTTGTTGTTCTACAAACACAATAAGGCAATAGCTCTGAAAGACAGCGTGAGAATATAAATCAAGTTAAAGCATGCGCAAATCAAATTTCAACTTCATAATGTCAGATTGTACTGTGTAATTGTATAAAGAAGGTAGAGATAGACTCGGTCCTATTTATTAAGGCATGCAGGCAAGCAGTGCTAATGAGGAGGGAGTATTTTATATTACCGGTTGCTATTTTATTTCAAATTATACAAGTGCCTCGGGCTCAGGCTATAAACAGCAAACCTCTGGGTCCCTCATAAAAAGTTCAAAATGCACAACTTTTTCTAGTCTTCGTTGGAAAGTAATGCTTCACTGCCTGAATAAACTTTGTTATAGTTCCAACAATAGTGTGCCTTTGTGTGGTCTGTGTTACCTAGCGACCACACAAACTGCTTTTGAATGTTGCCCAAAGGGCTTGACAGGAAATGAGAGTACGAGATACCTCCAGGTTGCTATAGCAAGACCTCGCTTACAACTGGGAGGCTTAAAGGTCAGACAATGCGCTAAAACATTCACGCGTGATGCTTGCTTGCATGTATTATAACTGAGCAACATGTGACAGTTATTTTTATGGGACACATGTTTTAACTTTTGTGGTAGTTAGAAGAGTGGATGAGGCTACAGCCAGCAGCTGGTTTCACTGCATATACAAACAAACAAGGTCATACATGTACTCGTCGTTCCCTTTACCTATAGGGAAATTAGTTGCAAAGGGTCAGAAATAGCTATTACCGTATTTTCCGCACTATAAGGCGCACCTAAAAACCTCCAATTTTCTCAAAAGCCAACAGTGCGCCTTATAATCAGGTTCGCCTTATATATGGACCAATATTGAGCCACTACAGCAGGCGTGTCCAAAGTCTGGCCCGCGGGCCAAATGTATATATCTTATATATGGACAAAGTTTTAAAATGGGCCATTCGTTGAAGGTGCGCTTTATAACCCGGTGCACCTTATATGTGGACAAAGTTTTCAAATGGGCCATTCATTGAAGGTGCGCCTTATAATCCGGTGCGCCTTATAGTGCGGAAAATACGGTAATCGAAAGGCTTTTACAGCATGTGATTCTTTCAGACTCTTTCTCTGTCTACCTCACCTTGAAGGCCCAAGAGGCTTTTGAAATATCTGCACGTGTATGTGTGCGTACATATATTGTTGAATTCCCAACAACGAGCAGTGAGGAATGCCACCTACTCATGTACTATGACTTCCTTAATGAAATCTAATCTTATTCAGATGCTCCACCCACCTGCTTCCCTCCTCCCACGTGATTTAAAATTGGTCAGCACTTCATGCTACCAAGTAAAAGCAGATTGGACTCTTAGTTGAGAACAATTTCCATAATTACCTGGTTGAAAAAAAACACACAAATGTATGCACCCCACTGCCGTTCCCCAAGTCTGTCAGATGTCACTGCAGTCCTCTGGGAGTGCAGACAAACAGACACAAAGGGAACTCATAATGCCGCAACGGTAACAATAGGGGCTTGATCGGCACATTAGCTGCAGAGTGAAGAGGCTTGAAAGACGTTTGCAAATCACAGAGGGATGGAAAAAAAGAAAAGAAAGAAAAAGAACATGACTGAGGCAGCATCCATTTTTTTGTGAGGGAAAAGAGGTCTTTGTCTCTCAAACCCCCGTTGAGTGCATAAGGGCACAACCTTAAGGAATACACATATACCAATTTGTAACAACTTAACTGATTTTTAAAACGTGAAAGACCCCACATTGAACAACGATGTGTGTTTACTCCTCTTACCACATTAGAATACCAGACACACCTGCAGTGGTGCCTTGAGACACGAGTGAGAACGTTTTTTGTGATTTTTTTTTTATTTGACTTGCAAACACAAACTTGAAATATGGGTGCTGTGTGATGGCCAGGAGACTTAACTCACTTCCAAACAAATGGCACTCTGGTAGGTACTTAGCAAATATTCTTAAAAAAAAAAGAGAGAGAGAGGTTTCATGCTGTAAGGAGAATTGCACATTGTGTATTAATCACCAAAGCCTCCACTACCTTAATGCTAACATACAATGAGGAACATATTTACTTTTTTTTTTTATTTGTGGACAATCAGTTAATATTTCTGCACATACATTTTTTACTAAGAAGTCAGTGATAGTAAAATATACATTAACCTCTTTTGTCAGGTGAGCTCTCAGAACATGAAAGGTAACATTCCCTACCAGCGAGTCTGACCATGCTTACTTTGGACTGCGTGTATTTAATGCAACGCTTTCATGATCAAAGTTGGAACCTTGCAGGTCCCCAGAGGCTTTCAAACCATCACAAACAGACATGAAAAGCATGCTACAGAATTCCGGGTAGTATTCCTATTAAAAGTGTGCGTGCACACAAGGATGACAACAGCGTGCAGTGACCCTGAACAAGGCACTGAATGCCCCCAAAGTGCTGGCGGCCTGTTATGCCTACTATAGAATGTAAATTATTCAAATGAACATTTATTGCAAACATTTTAGAGAAATAATAGGCATTTTTTTCACTTTATTAAGTATCATACATAACATCTACCAGTTACACAGTGTATACATTAAGTTATCAGATGTACAGCCTTTACGCTCTGCCACTTGAATGAGCTGTTTTCCATGTTTCTCCATAAACAACACCCCTTCAATGTCCTTGCGTCCTTCTGTCCACTACTGCTATTTTTTTGTTTGTTTGCCATGTTTGGCTTCCTGGATTTAGTGCATTGCCTCCCTTGTTGACCCCCCCCCCCCCATCTCAATCCCTCTTATTGGTGATTTACTGTACAGTAATTCAGAATGTTGATGCAGAATGTTTTGACCGAATTCAAGGTGGATGATGCTCCAACTATTGTGTGTGTGCAGACAGTAAAACACTGAATGCAATTGACTCTCTTTCACTGCAAGTTGTGTCCCCATATCCCACCACAATCTTGGCATTTCACTGACCTCTATTACAAATTCCTTGCCTTGTAGGTATCCTGGGGATATATTGTAGCGAAGAAGAAAAAGATGCGGACCAGATGTCGAACAGGTGAAAAAGAGCTTTTTTTCAGTAACATGTCCGAACATTTTATCTCGCCTTCTGCAGTCTCAGGAGAGGCATCACCATCTAATTAACAATTGGCATAGCCATAAAGAGCAGTTGCTGCTGAATGCACTCATTCTGGAATGCTATGCTCACTATATTGTTTTGCCTTTATCTTTTGGTATAAAACTCATTTGTGTCCAGTTTTCCATTTTGTTTTAAGCCGCAATGTGTGGAAAAAACAAACCAATTACTGTATACGTAAGACTGACATTGATACACTCTTCATCAGGAGGAGTGAAATCCGCTAGTTATTTTATTGTCTCCGTCACAAGAAAATACTGTGCTATTGACATTATTATATGTGACCTTATATGTGGCAAATTATCAATTATAATAAATTATTACAAATAGATTTGGAATAACCAACATTAGTAGGTGAATTTAGAAAGTGCCTTTCAAAAATTTCCAATCAACATTTCCCTCTTTATTTATGTCACTTGCTTGTGAGTGAGTCTCCTTGCTGGCAAAGTCAATCAAATGTTGTACGTAACAATTTAAGATAAATTGGGGCAACAAATGCCATGTTCTGCCTTCAATGTAAAAAGAGTGCAACAAACAAACACCAAGCAGCTTAAGTTAAATCTGAGGTGAGTGCTCTTTAATCCTCATCGGCTACTTTTACATGCACTGAATTCAAGTCACCAATTCGTGGGACACACTCAATTAAAACCAATGAGAGAGCAACATAAAATAAAAATGAATTTGGGTGATAAATGTCCACCTCATAAAAGTTGAAATGGGGATATCCACTATTTTTAGCATATTCCTCGGAGCGGTGATAGGCACTATGCACTCCCGCTGTGTCTCCAGTACGCTGAAAACATATTTCACATTCATAAAGCACTTTGGTTAAAAAGACTCAAATATGAGGGGGGTGGGAAGGGGGGAAATTAGTTATCGTCCCTCGGCTCCAATTTTTCAGGCTTTGCTAATCCGACTCTGTCAATGGCTGATAGAAGTTGGTCACAGCCACACTTCCCCTCATTGCACAGTCACTTTGTGCGATGCTAATTACAGGTGGGGGCTTCTGGTTCCTTTGGCAACTTGGCTGCTGCAGTGCAGTTATGTTCACTTCTGTGAGATATAATAAGATGTAGGAACAGACACTGAATTGGCAGGCTCACAATATTATGTCCTGTATGAGATGAAACGAGGAAAAAAACAAAAGTGCTGAAAAGAGAAAAAACCACTAGGGGGCAGACATATAACATGCTTCTATACACTTGTATACACACAAACACTGGGCAATTTTAAAAAGTGTGTGTGTGAGTGCGTGTGTGCGTGTGTGGGTAGCCCACACCATCTGGCTTCACACAGTTTCTATAGTTCACTTTCACAATTAGCTTGCAGTCTATCCTAGATACTAGACTTACGTATAACCATGCTCCACGCTGTACATAGTATTCTACACCACCATCACTCGCATCACATCATTTGCGCTAATAAGAAAACACATAAGATGTAGTGTAATTACCTCAGTCTGTGCAAAAGACACTCAGTCAGTTGGGTTAATGTTTTTTTTCAAAACTAATTGTGCAGTGCTCGTCTAAGTGCCAAGGACAAACATAAATTTTGACAGATTCTGGGTGAAATTGTCAAATATGTCCCTCCACTTTTTGCCATATTGAGTCATTGTCAATAAGCATCCTGCTAACAAATTCCGGATGTAATCACACAAATATAATCACCCTCGAGTCTGTCACATTTGTTGTTGCAGTTAGTCACCAACGAACAATTTAATTTCTTCAGCCTCAGAATTGAAAATGGCAAAAGTCTGCTACGGTCACATTTCATTAATTTTTTTTATATTACCGTAATTTTCGGACTATAAGTCGCACCGGAGTATAAGTCGCACCAGCCATAAAATGCCCAAAAAAGTGAAAAAAAAACATATATATGTATATAAATCGCTCCTGAGTATAAGTCGCCCCCCCACCCAAACTATGAAAAAAAAACGCGACTTATAGTCCGAAAATTACGGTACTAAGTTCAATACAAACAATAGATATGATCTTGATCGTCTATATGCTAGAACATAAACACCTGCTGCTATTCCAGTTAATTGAATTTCGATAATAATGGTGTTTATGAGTGGTTTACCACATAGTCTTTTCCTGCTAGAAAATGTACTTAATAAAAATAAGATTCGTAGAAAAACCTGATGGTTTGGAGCGACCCAATCATTGCATACTGTCGGCGCATCAGTACACTATTTTCATACTGTATATATTCTCTATATACTGTGGATATATAACCAAAATATGATCGCAATATGATTTGTAGAATAGCAGCAATCGGGGATCATCCTAAACATAACTCACCCAAAATCACTCTGGCACTCAAGATTAATGTGCTTAGTTTGTCTGATATATTTTACATAGGAAACATGTCGGGTCTGACAACTTGAACGGCTTGTGCAACAAACATCAACAGCAAATGGGTACATTGTAACTGGGAGAGCTACACATAGTATTCTTGTTGAGGTTTTCATTAACTGGCTGACTGACACGGTGTATTAGTACAAAATGATATGACTAATTGCTTTGGGCAACACTCAATACAAACACTC
Organism: Syngnathus acus; assembly: GCF_901709675.1. NCBI lineage: Eukaryota > Metazoa > Chordata > Actinopteri > Syngnathiformes > Syngnathidae > Syngnathus > Syngnathus acus. Next base: position 8,413,453 of record NC_051092.1, on the reverse strand, counting down.
AACAGACCTCTGAAAACAAGTGACCGCTTGTCGAAACTCTAAAATGGCATTAGCACTTACATCTAATCTATTTATGAAAAATCAAGCATTTACAGAGGCAATAATGCTCAGTTTAGATCGACACAGAGTTCAGAGTTAATTTAACAGCATGAATGTTAATTTGGTTGTACAATGCAGTGGTTTAGAACTGTGCTGCAACATACTGAGCTCTCATTTATATGCACATGCAGTCATGCACCTCTTTCCAGTTGGTGTACACTGTACACCAACCTTCTATTTTATTATTACACCTACACAATTTTATGAGATTCAAAATCGGTCTGTCTGAATAATTAGACCTTTATAAAGACAGTCAGTTTTGATTGACTGACACTGATATTACTGTATTGTGGTTGCAGAGTACTCCTGTAATGCTTTTATGTACTGAGAGATGTTTCTGGTATTTTGCTTGGCTCATTTAGCTACTATATGCGAGTCAACGATTGCAAACTGCTATATGTATGGCGCAGTGCAGTTTGAAACAACTCTAAATCAAAACCGTTATTACCTTTTTAACGGCAGAAGTTTTCATACTGCTCTTGCACTACCACATCTCATTAAATGGTGCACTGCAGTCAGTCTTATTATTGAAGCCAGTCTGTGTACATTACAGTATATTGCAACTTATACACTGTTGAACAACTTTGCCCATTTGTTGAAACTAAAAGTCTAAATTGCTCATAGGTGTGAATGAGGTTCTGAATGGTTATTAGATGGTTTGGGGGTCCTGCTACCATAAGACCACTGGTGGTATATAAAAATGACTTAATGTGATCTAATGTTATGAGTTCTTCTTGTCGTATGAACCATCACAGAGCCTCAAGGTCATGAAAAATTAACTTGACTAAAAGAGAATTGCTGTCACATGTTAACTATTCAGCGACAGGGCTATTCTCGCCCCGAGTTAATCTTCATGTCTCTGTTGGTGTGTCCTGTCATGTACTACATGTCTGTTTTCATGATCATGAATTGAGAAATAAGGATTTAATGCACATAGTGTGTGTCGGCATAGTACAATGTCCTAAGTGTATATCATCTGATTTATACTTTAATGTGTGTAGAAGGGGGTTGTCATGCTTCATGGGACCTCAATTTGCCTGTCCTGTAACAACTTGTTCGCTCCATTGCTTGCTACGATCGGAACCATCGGAACACTCAGTCAAAACGTTCAGTTTTCGGCCAGAGGGCAGTGGTGGTGGGGTGAGGGGTGTTAGGCTAGAATTAATGGATGGATTTGGCATTGGTTAGAGAGAGCGGAGAACAGAAAAGAGATGCTCACATGCATTTAGGAGGTGGTGGTGTGTGTGTGTGTGAAGCATAAAAAGTCAAAACAACCTGTATTTTGCTCAGAGGATTATGAAGATTGAGGTGTGCAGTAAAAGCAGTACAGCTGCTCAGAAATCAAAATAATCATGACCTGCATCTTGATGACGTGGAATCACACATGCATTGAAAAAAAACCCCTGATGTATGCAATATAGAGAATCATGTGCTATGTCACTTTGTTTTGTCCCATGAAAAGAACATGGGAACATATTTACAAAAATGTTTGGGCTTTATACTCTACTCACTTCTGTGACATGCTTTTTATGCTTTCTTCTCTGCATGTTCAAGGTTTCAGATTATAGTGTTGGGGGTTAACCCCCCTTTTTTTAAGAACACCTTCCTTGCACCCCCCAACATTTTTTTTGAAGAGCTTGGATAGAGAGGATAAAAGAGAAAGGCTCATCCTATCATGTCTAATGGGTCGTCACCAAGGCAACGTTCTTTCAGGCTCAAAGTTTAGTGGAAGATAGTCTGACAGTGCATATCAAACTCAGATGTAAAAGCATAGATGTGATTGAGAAGAACAAAACACTATGTTTCAAATGTATTGGAATCACAGACTTCGCCCTAAAATGTCCTTTAACACTAACCTGTGCCTTATGTCTTTCGCAATTTACTGCAAAAATCTATTGACTCAAATTATATCACGTAATCCTGAAAGTTACATACGGGTGACTAAAAAGTTCAATGAAGATGGAGACAATGCAAAAAATAATATGATTACAAGATTATGCTGTTACTTCTTTGTACACAGGAAAGGCAAATGCTATTTCTAAGTCAATTACTGGGAGACTCGCTGCAGCACCAAGGTCTTTGCAAAAGGACAATTGCTCTAATAATAAGATGCTGAATAATCTAGTGCTATCATGCTATTATTATCATCAACAGTGCTCATTGTAGCTGCTTTCTCTTTCTAACCATCACAATGATCACATAAAAAGTGGAAAGTAAACGTTTAGTACTTTTAATTAACTGTGACATGAGTATGCAATTTTGCACAGATGTAAACATTTTGTGTCCAGCATCTTTGAGTTCAATTCCCTAAAAAAACGCGAGTTTTGTTTTAAAAAGGGTTGCATTCATGATTTTTCTTCAGGATATATTAGAACTTGAACTGAAATTTCAAAGAAACTATTATCATAAAGTCAAAGAAGAATCCAAGACCATACAAAAAGGTGAGACAGAGGAGACAAAGCAGATCGGCATCATCTGACCTCACTTGATCCCTTATCTCCATATTATGTACATCTGAAAATGTTTCCTATGACTTTTTAAGTGAGTGTATACCCTTTCACAAGGGTATCAGTGATGATAAGCCAAAGAGGAAAATGGCTATGATTAAAGGGTTATGACAATTTATCGCTGAAAACAGTATTCATCAAAGCTACTGTTGCAAAAAGGAAATGAGAAAAAAATCATTTGACCAAATCAAAGGTTGGAAAAGGCTGTGTTGAGTTTCAAAGGTCCACTGAGTCTTTCCATAAATGATTCATTACATCCAAGTTTAGTATAATTCCAGGTAATGTGCTAGACTCATCTATTTCACCATGTAATTAGATAATACTTAAAGAAATAACATGTATAAGTACAAATGGAATTATGAACACACATTGCTTTGGTTCATAGTCACTGCTTAGGTTTAGTTTAGTTTTACACGAATAAGCATAAACATAACCAAAAAAGGCCCAAGATCTAACATTGAGCAATAACTACCCACACATCATAAAAACACCTGCAGATCTTGCTAGAATAACTTTGAACTCAGAGAAAAGAAAGTTTTCAATTGTTGATGCGACTCCTATCACCACTAAACATGCTTATATTTCAAATATAATTCCCAGCTTTCCCTGGGTTTCTGTTTTGCTTCAATCTCCTCCTAGTAAAAAAGTAGAGCAAGACCCCAGTGCCTATTTCACCGTCAAATCACACTCTTTAAACAATAGGCAAGGTGATGCTGAAGGAAGACAATGAAGCCCCCGAGTCTTTTATCAACGTTAAACAACCGAACAACACCCACCAAGTTGCTTTCTGCTATACTAGCATCCACCATCAGCTTCACAGGACAAGTGTCTGGCATGAATTTACTCTGAGCTGAGAAATATTTGATGTTAAATCAAAGTGATAAATCAATTTAATCAATCAATGTTTTTTGCACACATCAACTGAATAAAAAAAGGAAATAAGCAGCTTAATGATACACTGGTGGAATAATTATTTTTTTGTTTACATCCCAATTCACACAATTTTACATCTATGATGATTTTGTTTCTTGCAAAAGTTGACATTAGCATTCACAGCTATTTCATTTCCAGCATTCTATTTTACTCATGCATTTGGTCTGAGATTTTGAAATTTGACACATATCAAGAGCATGCACATATTCATGTAACATTACAATGTCTTCCCCAAGCAAACCTTAGAAGAGCTAGAATACACAGATCAAACGGTGGTATACTGTGCAAGTGATTCAACTTTGGGCCAATTGGATTAATGATGCAGCTTCCAACAATGCAGCATCTGTGGCCTGAGGGAGCTGCAGTGATAAAATATTGGTGGACTTATCATCACACAGTGAAAGCTAGGATGAGGAGGACGACGCAATTACATGTACAGTTTAACTTGGTATGCTTTATGTCCTAATTTCAGTATATACAACAAACTAGAGTACTCAAATGTATTTGCGGATATTGCAACAATTTTCTTAGCTTTAAGAACTTTTTCATGTTAAATGTTGTGTGCTTACATTTAGAGTACTAACACAGTGGATATTGTGGCATCAAAAAGTATTTGCCTTCTTTCAATTTTTTCTGCATAGTTTACCCACTTGAAAGTTTCAGATAATCAAACATAGTAAGATAGGCAAAGCTACCTGGTCTTCTTATATGAAAAACGGTGCCTCTTGTTAACTGTACCCCTCATTTGTCTGACTTAAAAAATAAACAATCAAGTTCATTTATGCTTACCACATCAAGTGTGATTATCTCCATACCTGTTCAATCAGGAAATCACTTAAACAGAACCGTAAAGTCAGCCAAAAAGCGTCAAAAAGCTGCAACCCCCCCGCCCCAAAAGAAAATTAGGAACGGATAAGAAATACATTTTTGACCGAATTGACCGAGTCTGGAAAGGGTGAGAAGACCATTGCTAACAAAGCTTTAGAATTACAGCAAAGCCAGAAATGGAGAAAACATGGAAAAGTGGTGAACATGCCCATGAGTGGCCAGCCTACAAAACTCCCACAGTGACAAGTCATCCAGGAGGTCACAATGGAACAGGACAACATCTAAATAAGTGCAGCCCTTCTTGCCTTAGTTAAAAGTCAACCCCCAAGTCAACCGCCAAATTTTCCTGACAATAATATGTTCTATGCAGCCCCACCAGTCTAAACATTGTACTGTACACTGATTAACTCAGTATATGGAGAATATGACTTAATGAGCAAAATCCACCTGTTTTTACCCATAAGGAGCAGCCATTTTGCCACTCGCTGTCAACTGAAAATGACAGTTGCTGAGTTAAAAACTCACAAAACAGGCCAACTCAGCTATTGGGTTGTGATCAAATGATGAAGCTCACTTGGGTTTTGCAGCAGGACAACGATCTAATTACACAATTCAAAAATCGAATATTCTTTGCTGCATATAAAATACCAGTCTCTTCTTTATAAATTTATAAATGTCTTTATCATTTATAAATCTTGGTACCACTTTCACCCAAAACAAAAATAGTGTATGGGAAAGAAAGCACAGTTCCACATTTTGATTTTATTTCTATGAATTTCAATGCAAAAAGCTTCCCAGTAAAGTGCCAGGGGAAGATGTGTCTTTGTGACATGAGTAGCTATAAAGCATCACTCAAAACCCATCCCTCAGGAGTCAACCCACTTGGTGTAGTCATTCAGTCACTGTGAGTGTTTGCAAAAGGAATTGCCTTATAGCTCAGTCGGCAAAGCAAAGCAAAGCAAAGCAAAGCAAAGCAAAGCAAGAGAACCCTTTATATTATGAATGCTGATGTGTACAGTGAATCACTCATGCATTATGCCATTACCTCATGGACTGGAGTAAATTTACATTTAGAAGTCAAAAAATACCCTAGTTAAAAATTGTGTTCGAAAGAATTAAAAACAAACCTTTGTATGATTTTTGGAGTGTTTGTTAGTTTGAATTCTACATATTGCTGGTGTCGGAATGAAACTGAATGAAACTGAATAGTGCACATTTTGTCACAGATCTCACCTATTGGTCAATCCACACAAGTGTGCTTTTTTTTTAATCCAAAATGTCGGAAATGGTACACACGCCAGCGATCTGTTGTGGTGTGACGCCGAATCGGAAACATCCCTTTTGTCGTTGTTTCACATCACAGTCTATTGTTGTTTTCAAAGAAAGAAAGAATCAGCACATAAATTACCGAAAAGGATATGAAACTGTGCATGAAAACTCTAAATTAAACAGTCTGCAGTACAAAACACTACAGCACAAAAAAAGAGTCTATGACTGACTCACAAAGAGTCGTTTCGTGAGGTTGGAAAGAAAGATGATGGCAGTAAGAAATAGGGAGTATGGAAATTCAAAGCCACAGCTGGCAGATATTGCAAGGTTGAAGTTCCACGTGAGGAATAAGTCACAAGAACTGAAAGGATTTTGCATCACACAACAGTTTTTTCGTTTCACTTCTTTCTTTCTCTATTTCTTTCTGTCATCATACTTTCTTTTTTCTGTATTGCTGTTTAATTTCCACCTCACATTTGTCGCTCAACTTAAATTCAGTCATCCTCATCACTGTCCTGCATCTATACTTCTTGTTCATTCCCATTTCAGCAAATACCACGATATCCTCTTTACTTTCACAATTTCTTCCGCCATCAGTTTTTTCTATATGCTGTCATGACCCTTCCCAGATCCAGCATCTCTATCATCCTGTTCTTTATTCACCCCGTGATCCCCTCTTTCCGAATCCAAACGGTTATACCTTTCTTTTAATAATTGTCACTTCCCTTCATCCCTTATCTCCATCAGATTTTCTCCTGCTCAAATCACTCTTCTTCTATCTTCCCATCCCATTTTCCATCCTATTTGATACATTAGTTGGCTATTTCTTCCCCATCATGTGTTGTCTCCGTCAGGCCCTCATCAACTCACATTTCTGTCTCTCAGTCTCTGGTGTGACTCTTTTCTCTCTTTTCATCTTTTAACTTGAGCCACCTTTCTTTCCAGATTAATACACAACATAACATGGATGTGGAAATCTTCACTTGCAGGTCTGAAATGTAACTCACATTTACAATTTCTGTGGTCTGTCAGCAACACCTTCAGCTAAATTGTTTTTGCGGGTGAATGCACACATACAGAATTGGCATGGAGCAGAAAATATGGCCCATTACAGCGAAAGATGACTGACTCACTTAGGTGGGCCTCTGTTTACTATTATTAAGGTTCACTGCACCTCAAAAAGATTGTGTGATTTCTGCATAATTAGTTCATTCTAAGAACTTAATTAATATATACATATTGTGGAGCAACCATAAGTGCAAAGTATTTGATAAATTATTTTGTGATCAAAAGACTGAATGATTTCACGTGTGATAGCTACTCTCAAGATATTCCTATGACGAGTTTGATCATGAGAATTGTGTTCACATCAAACATGAACTATTGGAGCTATTCAAAGTTTCACACCGATCGCAATCACAATTGTCCACGTATTTAGTAGTATTTATATACAGGGCCAGTAGTTGTAGCAGTAGAAAAAAAAACACGGAAGGGAAAGGTACCTAAACACAGAAAATGCAAGGAGAAAATGTTAAAAAAACATTGCACTTATTCCAAGTGTCTGCTATTCAATCAACCTCAACATACTTGCAGGTCGGCACCCGCACATTCAACTATTTACCGTATTTTCTGGACAATAAGTCGCTTCGGAGTACAAGTCGCACCAGCCATGAAATGCATAATAAAGAAGGAAAAGACATATACTATAAGTCGCACTGGAGTATAAGATGTATTTTTTGGGGAAATTTATTTGATAAATTCCAACACCAAGAATAGACATGTCATCTTGAAAGGCAGTTTAAAATAAAAATAGAATAGAGGCAACAACCGGCTGAAAAATTGTACGGTAACATGCTAACAAGTTTACCAAATCATCCGTGTCACTCCAAATCACTAAATCCAATGAAATCTTCATCCTCTGTGTCACTTAGGTCACGGAGGTAGAAGATGCGGCACTTCCTCTTTTACGTCACTTACGTCAGACTCATCAACACAATCATCAACACAGGCCTAGAGCGCCTTTTGCGGTTTTGTGTGAAAATAACATGTGACATGATATCACAATGTATTGATGATTTCACACATAAGTTGCGCCAGAGTATAAATCGCACCCCCGGCCAAACTATGAAAAAAAACTGCAACTTATAGTCCGGAAAATACGGTACTGCCTTCCCCCTCCAATATTTCTTAAGATTTTACATTTTGGGGTGCAGGAGGACCCCTATTTTTTGTGGGAAGGTTTTATGGTTTGTCATGGCTTATTCAAAGATTTTAGGGGTTAAAAAAACCCCAATGCATTTATGACGGCTGCTCAATTATACACTGATTTTTGCTTTTAGCAGTCCGGCCTGGTCCTTATCCTTGCTAATAATGGGGCTCCTCTGTACTGTATATGTCTTTAGAGGCCCCATTATTGTAACAAAGCGATCAGTCCCCATGACTCTGCCGCACACACATGCACAATGACACATGCAAACACACGTACGAGTAAAAGCCCCCTTTTCTCGTTCAGCACAAACCAAAAGCAACAGAGGAGCTTTTGTTCACAGTGAAATTCCTCAAGCAGCCTGTGGATGCCTGCTGCCACTTGACCAACCATCACCATGACGACTGCATAGACTGGAAGGAAAAGTTGTTGATTTACACAGACTTGACAAGTGACAGTTGACTAGAATTGCTCCAAGGACGTGTGATTCATGTGGACCCATTAGACTTTGGTGTGGCCACAACTCATTCCAACAATGACTTCAGGAACAAGCGCCTTCAAAAGACTGACACTTATAGCCTTGGTATGTTGGAGATGAGAAAGTTTAAAAGGATGAAAATTGCAACTTTTTAATTCAACAATAAAATAAATGACGATACAGTTTTGGCATTAGAATCCATCAAGTAGCAATAAGAACTGATGCATAGTGACGTTATAAAATATGAATGCTATTTTATCTGTGCCATGTCAGCATCAGCTAAAATGGTCATCTTCCCTATTTTGCAGATAAAAGTTAAGTTAAAGTTAAGTTAAAGTCCCAATGATCGTCACACACACATCTGGGTGTGGTGAAATTTGTCCTCTGCATTTAACCCATCCCCGTGTGATTTTGATCCATCCCCTGGGGGAGAGGGGAGCAGTGAGCAGGAGCGGTGCCGTGCTCGGGAATCATAAACAGAGATCCTATCAAATCAGATTTAAAAACATGCTTTCCAGATTTTCTCAAGAGTTGAAATTCATTTCCACTGGTGGCATGTGTGATGTCCTCTCAGAGTTGGCTCACATGAGACCTTGGACTCCCACACCTCAGTCTACAGCCATTACATTCCCTTTCACCATTTCACACTCCCTCCCACACCTTTTCACTCTGCCAGCTCTCAAAAGGGCTACTGATGAAGGGCATTACTCGACCATTTCAGCGACACACAAAACTTCACTACAAAAAACTACACATCGATTAACATTTTAATCTAATACACCTCGATTATTTGGAGCTGTACTCTGGTGGAAATCAGTGTGGAGGAGATGGCTGCTATTAGCAAGCAAAGGGTTGCCATGAGTGAAAAAAGGCTGGGTGCTGTTGAATTATTCTGACATTCTTTCCATACATCAGTCTGACAACGTTTTAACGGGCAATGGTAATGAAGAGGTTTGAAATACTGCATGTTGTTAGCTGAAATTCAGCATATATACAGCCCCATATCAATTATATGTTTCATAAAATGGCTTGGTCATATGGATGGATTGTTGAAACCACAGTGCTTATGCAAAACAGCAGATGGAAACAATGCTGGTACATGTAGTGTAGAGTTCTTAAAGTACGATCAGACCAAACGTGAGTTGATAGTTTCTCACGGTACCATTCTATTTAAGTCAATGGAGTGCGTGCGGAAAGGTGGGATTGCGTGTCGGGTGGCGTGGATATTGTGTTTGACGGGGCGTTAGTATACGAGAGCACCGTCAAATTCGTCCATTGGCTGATGTTTGAAAATATGAAAGTGAAGTGGCATCGCATCACTGACAGCCAATCACTGTGGAAAATGTACTTACGACATCCCGCCCACAGCAGCACATTACAGTTTCTATTGATTGCTTTGACCTGTTTGAAGAAACTGGGAATCTCTAAGTCTTCATCATCACCATCTCAGCAGAGCAGAAGACAACTCATGCAAATGCGTTAACCCATTTTCATTGGATTGACACGGTTTTCCCATCCTTTTGCATAACAGTTAACATAGATGTCATTCAAGAAGTCCAAACTCCATCGTTTTAGCTATGGTTACAGAACAGAAACAATATGCTCCGAGTTCTTAGAAACTGCCTGATCAGTATGCAATCATAAAAAGCACCTGCCTGACATTTCTTCACAACATTTTTCAATTTGCAATCAGTCTTCAGGCCTGTGTTGCTCTTTGGCAGCATGGATCGAGGAGGTCTAAGGCAGATGAGAGGTAGAGTGTGAGTAAGAGGTAGAGGGGTCAGAGAAAGAGGAGTTTGTGTGCGAGGTGGAGGTATAGCTGGAAGGGCTCAGACGAATCGACAGAAGAGTATCACGGGACTATTTCTTACTCATATAGTGTAGGCCTACGATAGATTTTTGTTCTTTCCTGTAAAAGACTGTTATTTTCCTAATTTCTCACACAGTAATGGATTTTATTTTTATTTCCATGTATTCTGTGTGTGAATATTTCATTTGTCAGCCAGTCTGATAAAAAGAATGTAATTAAAAAATTTGCATCAAATCATATCATTTTTTTTATTTTTCTAATTTCTCACACAGTAATGGATTTCATTTTTATTTCCATGTATTCTCTGTGGGAATATTTCAATTGTTAGCCACAGTCTGAAAACACAATGTAATCAATAAAATTTGCATAAAAGCATATCTGATTCTGGATGCAGTTTTCGCAAGAGGGCAAATTTGACTACAAATGGCACTGGCGTGTAAGCTACGTACAGTCATAGGCTGCAATGACAAGCAATGGTGCATACAAGAGCTGTATTTTGTTGCCCATTGTGTAATGATTGATTGGAGGTGCTCACACACTTGTGTCAAAGTTGAGTTGTTTGAAGGCAAAATTAGCTTTTGTTCCATATTTTAAATGTTTTGGCACAGTTAGAGCCTTTTGCAAGCAAAATGTGTCATTTTGACCTCTGTGACATGTTTAGCCCTCTGAGTTAACCGTTTTGAAAATGTGGATTTTGAGTTGACGGCGACGTGCAAACAATCAATAAAAACTAAACACACTTTTAGGCTTCTAGGGGTAGGTGGGCTTTTCTTGCAGGCTTCCTTTCTTAATGTAATAATATGCCCTTTCTGATATTTCCTGTGCATATTTTTTATTTCTGCAAAGTGATTGGCCTGTTTTATTAGCAAAGCAATCCATGTCAAGTGTGATGTTAGCTGCCGATATCATGCAGCAAAACAAATGTAGTAATTGTCAGACTGTTTGTGATGCAGCTTCCTTTTCTGGTTCCCTCTGACACGTTCTCTGAGGATCCACAGCCAACACATATATTGTAATTATGCTGATGTTACTGAAATGTATTTTAAAAATATATATATAACACTACTACAACGCAGACCCTGTAACTTTGACTGATGACCGGTTTAGGGTGTGGGCCACTTTTCGCCCCAGAGTCAGCTGGAATAGGCTCTAGCTGACCTGCGACGCGAAAGAGGGTAAGCAGTATGAAAAATGAATGGATGGATGCTTCCCAGATCATGTATTTTTCACAAAGGCAACACAAGTCTATGGGTATTAAAAATTCACAAGCAATTTATTATTATAGATATTAGACAGCACAAAATTTACTGGCTCTTAGTAAATCAACAAAGGCTTCCCTCAAACATGTCTAAGCAGGAGACTCATGATGCCCTAATTCAGTGTTCAATTAATTGCTATTGAAATCAGATGAAAATTATTTTTCAGGAAATAAATGCTGTCACGGTATCACAATCACTCTTAAAGTGTGACAGGAACAGATTTGTATTTTCTCCAGTCTCTTCTGCTTTTTTCTTTTTTTTTTAATATTTATGCAAGTAGCAATAGTACCTATTGTGCCAACTTCAGTTGAATACACACTGCAGGGCTGAATGTCTCTAATTTACATGTACAGTTGAAGTGAAACCCATCCAACATGATAGGCTTACATTTGAAAAAAGTACATGACCCACGTGCACACTCCCAAACTGCATGTCACTAATTACACCAATATCAACCCCAGGCAGTGACAACGCAGAATCAGAACTGTCAAAGGTTTTGTAATTCACTTTAATACAGAATGAATTTGTATCAGATTATTCAATTAATTTATGAAATAATCAATAGAATCATCGATTCTGAAAATTTAGCGATGGCCCTACGCATATTGTAGGTACACAATACAAATATAAACACAGCAAGGGTCCGTGTGCCCTGCAGCTCTGTTTAAACAACAATCTCTTGCCGAAGCAAGAATTCAGCCTTGACGACAAAGCCTATGAGCAGTAGGGATAAGAAAAGAGAATCTTGCAAAACTAGTTTTCGTGTCATTTCTTTTTCCAGGCTTCCACTGCTCAGCATCAGGGTTTGATTTGATATGGAGGTTGATTTCATCCTCTCAAGTGTATTGCAAAATCCACACATTTTCTGCCTGGTTGTGTCTTGACTTACCTCCATCTTCCTGCATTGCTATTCATCACTTCATGTGACATTATGTTCATGCAAACCATTTTCCACTTCTGGTCTTTTTTTAAAAGCACTTGATTTCACTCTAACTCTCTGCTCTGTGATTGCAATGCTGCCTCTTTGGAAGAGTGCACACAGCGCTGCACTTGTATCTCTCTCTGTCAGTGCAAAATTCAATCACACACTACCCATACAATAAACAAAAGGAGCATGAGTACCAGGCTGATGTTTATATACCGGCATGTTTGAGGTCATTCTAATAGAAAACGAAAACACTTAAGGCATTAAAAATGGTGCAGTATGTCTAATTGTAATCTCGGTATAGCCAAGTCTCCTATGAGTGGCGGAGGGCTGATCTCTGGCTATAATTTCCATAAAAAGAAATCCAATGTGGACCCAAAGCAGCAAGAAGTCATAAGTAGGGTGGGGAAGGACATGGAGTGAGGTAAAGGTAGAGGAAGGGAAGTGTGGAATGAAACGCAGTGCTCAGGTGGCTTATGGCGGATATTGTATGCCTTATCTGTCACCTGCAGCTCTGTCCTCATTATAGTAGGCGTGTGTGTGTGTCTGTGTGTGTGTGTGTGTGTGTGTGTGTGTAAACATACGTGGATTTAAATTGCAGTGATGCAAAAGTTACACGTCTCAAAGTAAACATTTTTAAACTAAAAGTAAAAGCTTTAATGGTCAATGCCACCTGGAGCATATTCATTTCAGCAATGTGGAGCTATGCCATACACAACGTTTTGACATCCTAATACGCAGTAGAGCAATAAACAGAGCAACATTGTGGAAATTAAAAAATACAACCCAATCTCCTCACCGGCAGAGTTCTTAAATCTAGAAAGCTGATACCAAATTAAATTTTTTAAAAACAATATTTTATGTTTGCATTACTTCGTAATTGAACATCATGTGGCTCTTTGCCTTTCTGTTTTATCTCATGAACACAATGGAGAATAATTGACATTAATCTACGTTCTACAACATATGTATGGCCATAAAATGGCTAAATTTTAGGGTCTACAGATCAGAGTGACTTTTAAAAAGAAAAGTGAGATCAATGACAGTTGCCTATCTGCTATTTGTCAGAGAAGCAAAGCAAGCCATGAGAAACATTAGTTTCAAATAAAAGCATTGTTCTTTTTATATTTATTTACACACACACACACACACACACACACACACACACACACACACACACACACACACACACACACACACACACACACACACACACACACACACACACACACACACACACGCACGCTCGCACACACCTTTTATTGTTGTTTTTTAGCCGAGAGGAGAAAAACACGTCAGATTTATCTGTTACAACTCGAGCAAAAGAAGTGACAAGCTTTAAACCCCCTTTCCGGAACATTAACATATAAACTCTTTGCTTTCAATGATGCAGTTCTCTGTTTGGAGCTTTTCATTGATGCAAACTTCATGGGGTATAAAAAGAAGTAAAAAGCACTAAATCAAAGTCAGGAAAATGAAGGCTCTACGTAGGTTTGACTTCTGATGAATACAAAACGTCAGACAGCTCAGAGCCATTTGACGAGATATAACAGGATTACAACCCCACTGGGTCAAATAAATGCTCATTTTGCCCATCTCAGCATAAACCAAACGACTGCTATATGTTCTTTGGTTGCTAGCTAGAATGTTATTATTGAAGACCATCAATCTAATTTTATTTCTTTTTCTTCCTCTTTAATGACTTCACTCCTCACAGAAAAAAAAAAAACTCAGTGGGACTGAAACAGCTGTACACAAGGATGATCAGGGTTTGACAGTTAGCAGGTAGCGTCTGGATTTGTGTTGAAAGCTTGCTTAAAGTACTGACAGAAGCCTTTGACAGCAGCTCCTCGCATGAAGCGAGGCTGCCAGTTGTACCTGATAGAATTTTCATACGAGGCTTCCCACTCTCTGATGTTGGTGATATGAATATATTGTACCCCGACCAGCCACACAATATAATTTCAATACATGAGGTGCATCAAATATTCTGTCTTCACACAGGTAATAATTTTCTCTTTGACAGTGTCAATCAAAAGTCTTTCGAAAGGCAGAATAATTGATTCAGCTCTTACAGGTAACATTCTAATATCAACAGCATTCTGTGCAAGTGGGCACAATGTTATGGATGATTGGTGTAAACATACCGTACAAAAAGAATCCCCATCAAAAGAGGAATGAAATCATAGCAGCTTGCATAGAGCGTTGCTTCTCAGTCTGACAGATTTATTTTTAAAAAGCACAGACTGCAAAATGCATTTCCCAAGTCATGTCTTGAACATCGAAGGTGTGAAATTCTAAGGCACATCTGTCTCGTTAAACTCGGTTTAAGAGAATAATTCAACATTATATCTGTGAGTCATCACTGTCTCAAATCTTTTGTACTGTCTATTTCACTCAATACTTCATCAAAGTGCATAAAAATGCAAAATCCCGTAGGCTATTCAGGTTTGTTAACGTTTATATTGCAATCATATTTAGCCAGGAAACATTGTTAGTCTGCACATTTAAACGGTAAATTTGATCATGTGGGGTGGGGGGGTGGGGGGGTTAGGGTTAGGGTTAGGGTTAGGGTTAGGGGGGGGTTGCTGTCACAATTTTTTTTTTGTATTTTGTTTGTGTTGTCATAGTACATAGAAATGATTGGGGTAACAACGGTCAAGTAAAAATCTATTTACTTGGACAGGTCTATTTGGAAAAATCTTTTAGTGCATTGCTGCAGCCAATGTTAAAAGGAAACAGTACACTGGTGCTGAGGTTCTCATATAAGGCGAATAAATCTGTATTTGCTTTAACATGTGGCTACTTTTGACTGGTGCTAGTCAGACATGTCTTGGTGGCATTTCAGATCAAGAATGTTGCTCTTGGTACAATAAGCTGCTTTTTTGAAAGTGACACAAAGAAAAAGCCAGAATTTTCTGTGGAAATCTTAGGAAACACTGAATGGATAGAAACATAGTGAAGAAATGTCTGTTGGTGAGCCTCTAACTATGAGGCGAGCTTAATACAGACTTGTGGTGACACCAACTTGTGAATGAGCTTGTCTTACCTTCTGTACTCAGGCAGAGCTCCTCGTCACTGTTATCCTGACAGTTGTCCTGACCGTTACACAAAAAACTCCGGTCTACACAGCGGCCGTTTCGACATTTGAAGCGGGCCTCAGAACACACCAAGGGGTTACCTGCTGTAAATAAGAGAAGGAATAAGATCTATCACCAACCTGTATAGACTTTTTGCTCTAGCTTTAAAAAACATGTTAATAAACCGAAGAGTTACGGTACCCTTTCATCAGCGCATGATTCAACTCACACAAAAATAAATGGACAGAACTGACAGTATGATCACCTACTGTATATAGACCAATAAAATAAAAATCTGTCACCACTGCACTAAAATTACTTGATATTTTAGTGACTGTAAGGTTGAATTATTTTAACTGTCTGTTGTCATCCTGATGCACTGAAGCAATCATTCTCAAATGACACCGAGTTCAGAATGTTTCTGCTCGAGTGCAGATGAGAACGAGGAGTTACTGATCCTATTTATCTTGCTTTGGCTCACTGTACTTGATAAATAGACTCAAAAATCATTTATATCATCAAAACCATTGTATTATAACTTAATATAACTCACTTTGCTTTTAAAACATACTACATACATTCAAGGATTCATGGAAGTTGTATAAAGGGATGCGAAGCCTTCAGGTCTCTCCTTTTCAGTTCTGGTCCTGAGAGCAAACATGCCTGTATATTATGAGAGCAAAACTAAAACCTAGTGCTGCAATTCAAGTTCAATCGGTCCATGGCTCACATGATCTCTTTCACCCATTTCGCTGGGTTTGTTGTGGAGGAACAGCTCCGAAAGTAACTTGTTAAAACCTTTGGTCTGATTAGGGAGTACAGTATATAAACTTAATTGAATTTGCTATAGTGGAATTTCAAATGAAAACGCTCACATAAAACTTGTTAATCAAATAAATAACAGAGCGTCTCAGAAGATTTCTATCATCTGGGGAATTCCATTAAAGCCACCCCGAGAGGAAAACAAACAGGAAACATAATTGAGTCAGAACCAACAGCTAACAACACCCCAGAAGATTTTCAGTTTTTTCCCTAGTTTTGTTGCATCTATTGTTAACTACACCATAAAATGAAAATATAGGCTTTCTGTTCCATTCTTTGTCTTGTTCTTTCTGCTTGTCCCATTAGGGGTCAGCCTTTTCCATCAGTCTATCTATTTTTGTAGTAGAAAACATTATGATGGAATGACTAACCTGACAGAATGGGATCTAATAACCATAGCCTCAGACATGTGCCACTCGTTTTATGTTTGGTATGGGAGACTTACTGCAGTTTTCTTCGTCACTCCCATCAGGGCAGTCACTAAAACCATTACACTGGAAACGTCCAATGATGCAGTGGACCCCATTGGCACAGGCAAAGAATGTAGGTGCACACTTTGACTTGACTTTAGCTGAGGAGTGGGAGGAAACAAAGTAAAATCACATATTAGTCTTTGACCAGAGGAAACAAACAAACAAACAAACAAACAAACAAACAAAATATTCCATCAACCTGTGTGTAAATTAAAAATCCACATGACATATTTACACCTTTGTTTGGGACATAACAAACCATGACTGTTTGAAGGATATTTTTTAACGAGTTTTTAAACATTGCAGAAATTAACCATGATGGTTATACCTAATGTGCCAAAGTGACAATGTTTCAGTACAATAAGAAGGAATCAATCTAAAAATTGACCACACAACTCATTGCGAGAATTGTTTGACAATAAAAATCCTTGAATATATTTTCAGCACACAACAATGTTGTGTCTCTTTGAAGTAGCACAAATATGTATGGCAAAGCAGGAGGAATAGGCACAACAACAGCACGGGAAACAGCCATGTCCAAGATTAAATGTAATTTGCAAAACAGGAGAGGGAGCTGGGCTTGAGTCCAATCTGTCTTTATGTACTATGTGAAGCCTTTGTTTACCTGGACAGCAACCCATAACCACCCAAAGCTCATTAGGCATGCCCGTTGGAGTCCTGGGAGGAAAGAGGCAGGGCTCTCAGCTACAGTATATGGAAATTTATATGGATTGACACATAATTTAGCTGTATACAAAGTTTTACATGATTTTCTGATTGTACTATTCTATTTTCCTGCTGACTTTTCCCCAAAAGACATTATGTTGTTTTCACAAAATGCATGGTTCCTTAGTAAACACCCTTGTGACTTCTATGAGATACCTCATTCACTTCCGGTCTCATCTGCATCCTCATTACCACTTGTGCTGCTGGCAAGATTTATCTGACCCGATGTTTGTGTTCCCAATTAACAGAAAAGTCGCATGAAGGGCAAACTCATGAAGGGAAAATCGTGGGTGGAAGAGACAGCAATGAGATGGCGCTTAAGCGCATACATACATTTGAGAGTGCATACTGTGAGCTAGATAGGACTAATATTGTTACAAGCAATAAGCAGTTTCAGTTGAAGACATGGGAAAAACACAATTTTACCATTCATTTGTTAACCGCGAAGGTGTCCTATGTCACTCTTTTGGCAATCTGTAAAATGCTTACAGAGCCTGCCAGCAATTTTATATCATCTTCTTCTCTTCTACCATCTCTCATCATTTGAACCTATAAAGCTCTGTGCCAAATGTTCTTCTTACTTGCTCTAAAGAAGCTGTTTGCTGTGAGAGAGCAAGGTGTGTTGGGAAATTTCCCAACTTAGAGTGTTGTTTGGTGCAGCACAAATGAACGTGAAAGAAGCCGAAGTGAAGCTGATTCCTGAGGTGAAACTATCACAAGCACAGTATGTGACAGGATTACAGTGGAACGCACAGCTGGAGGAGACAGTTTCATAGTGGAGCTTGCACACACACCTTTATCCATGTTACCAATTTCTATGGAGTCTCTCATAGTAAATTTTGGTTTTGAGATTTGGATTTACACCCTGTGAAGATCACCAATCAATTACAGAGTTGACACATCGAGAGAATCATCAGGGCGTGCATTTATTCAACAAAGGTTTTGATATGTATCAATTCATTGGGTGCAATACGATTCAAGGAGGAATGGATTTTAAAGTGTAATAATTTGATTTGGTGGGTTATTTGATTCAGTTCAGTATGCTACCACTCAGTTCGAGAGGGTACGATGCAAAGAGTTTCTTGATATTTTACAGACAAATGAATGAATAATCTTGATATAATTCAAAGAGGAATGATTCAATTCTGTTCACTCATCTTTCAAAACCGATGTTCTAATTAAGCAACATTTTGCCTAGCTTGTTCCAATTACATCGATTATTCTATGTTAAGAAAATCAAAAGAACCAAGAATTAAACATTTTTAGAGATGTTTTACATAGTGTTCCTTTTCACAGTTACCAATAAATGATTAAAATCTAGGCCAACTTGGGGAGCCACTCAAGCTGACATAATATAGAACAGTATTATTTGTCTGCTCTGCTGTGCATGCATGTACTTCAGAATTCATGTCAGGTGGACTCTGCAATAGCGTACTTGCGTACTTTGTGTTTTGCCCTTCCCCAATATGCACCTCCATGCCCTTCTTGTCTTTCTTGCATCACCTCCTCTGAGAGAACAATGCTTTGTTTGGCGCATGTCGGCTTGCTTGGTTGTGGTGGGGATGCATGATTGATAGCGGGGGGAGAGGCATGCTGTAGAAGGACTGAAGAGACTAACACAAAGGAAAGGAGCACAGTGTTTGAGCAAAACAGGATTTCAAAGATCCCTCTGACTTTGCTCAACACTAGTAAAGGTGGAAAATCAATCAATAAAGTATCTGACTCACTGTATTAGCAAGAAGGTCAGGGTTATTTTCAGACTCGAGGTTTAAAAAACTGTCAACATATCACTGTCTTGAATCTTTTTTAAATGTGTCCATGTGTCATACATACACTGTAAGCCTCCATTTTATTTAGATTCAAAAATTCAAGTACGATGCTTCTAAATTTGTTGCAGCACACAAGTAAATCAAGCTTACTCGCTGCATAGTGTGACATGTCCTACTATGTCGTCCTTTGGTTCGTTCTTGGGCATTGATCAATCGGAAGACAGTCCCTCCCACTTATGATGAAGGCCGGACGTGGCGTACACAAACACAACGGCGCACAAAATGACAAAAAAAGGAACGGACAGTACTTCAGCTGCTCTCTGGTAAAGCCATGACATGGGTGAAAGATGTATTGATTAGCAAAAGTGGTGTCATTAAACAAAATTGTTACCGCAACTCTTTTTTTATGTCATTCTCAATCAATGACCTTTGTGTCTCCTTTTGATACGCTCTCTTTACATTTTGACTCATCCTTTGACGCTGGTTGCCTATGCTTTTCATTTCTCCTTCCTTGCCAGTTTATGCCCTACCCAGACAACGGCAAAGAGGGTACGTAATCCTGGCTCGGGGCTCGGTAGGCTCAGTCAGCTTTACTTCTTTCTCCTCTGTCAGAATCTATTTTCTCTATCCCTGTTATTTAGACACTTAGTGGATTTTCTTTTTAACCTTTGTTAGAAGAGTCTGTAAATTAGACATATTAACATGACTTAAAATGTTATGGAATTCATCTGGGCCAATTTCCTTTTTTTCCATTTACATGGCCAAAATGTTTAGAAGCTATGCAGCAGAAAAATATTTGATCTATATTGATCCTCTATTTATTTTTAAAGCTGCATACACACATTTAGCTATAAAACTAAATTGACAAACATCTATCCATGGATTTAAATTCGACGAATGAGAAGATGTTTGTGTGTCATTGTATCTGCTGGTATAAATATAAAAAAAAGTACACATTGGTTTGATGTTGCGAAACCTTACGGATGGAGACACACTAGACTTTTGTGTACAGTGTTGAATTATTACTATTGATGTGGTTCTTCTATAGATTTATTAATGGATTGAAAGGGGTAATCAATAGAACAATCAATTTGAAAAATGGTAGAAAGTGACAAGCCTCATCCAAACTGAGTAGTGAGTGTAATGTAATGATGTCTCGTCTATATTTTCTGTTTCTGAGATTTCATGTTTCACACTCTTATTTCTTCTGAACCGCACCCTGTGTAATATCTAACAAGTTTTTTTGTAATTTAATTTCAATTTATCCTAATTAAATGAGCTGTGCAAAACAAATATCGAGGGGACAGTCACGACTTTCTCATTGAAAACACACACCGCAGTATACTGGAAGCTAAAACTCTGACGTCAGTTGATAAATTCAATTAAAATGAACAACTTTGTGAAGCAGAACAATATATCCGTATAAGTTCCATTTTTTCAGGCTAGTAAGCCTGATCACAAGTCACTCTTCATCATCGATGTAGTGGCTATAGTCGGTGGGAGCATGTGGCGGGATCCATACACAATACCGCCGGCACGTGCAGGGTTGGAGGGATCCGGACCCTACCGGGAGATTTTAGTCAAGAGATGAGCTACGTCCTGGGCAGATTACCAGGATCTCACACACAGGAGACGCTCACTCATATTCAGCCGTATTCCCATCTATTGTTACTAATTCACCACTCTGTGGTCTAAATTTGGTATATTAAAAAATGTCAGCAAGAATTCCTTTCTTGAGGGCCAGGATTGACAAGACCATGATCAATCAAACAAAGTGGTCTTACGGCAGCCTCTCTCGTCACTCCTGTCGAAGCAATCGGGCAATCCATCACATTGCCACCCTCCTGGGACACACTTCCCATCGCCACACATGAAATTTCCAGGGATGTTGCACTCTGTGGTGAAGTTATTCCCTGGAAGCAGCTGGCTCTCTGAAAACAAAAGAGCAGACACAAGAAAACTGAGACTGACAACCATTCCAGAAAGAAAATTACCTGCAAGGTGGATTTAATTTGTATTTATGTCAAATTCAACCCCATAATCAAGGCTAAATACTGTTATTAATATTTATTATGTGAAAAAGTGTGACTTTAGCAAACAACAAGGCACATATTTATACGCTGGGGCATTGTCTGGAACATTTTACTGTGCTTAATAGGCATAAATGTGAAACATGGCCTTTTAGCTGAGGTCTGACACCACGGTGCAAGTAATAATGAGTGTCGCACTGACCAGGGGATAGTATTATGCTGCTCTGCTGAAAATGGGTGTAGGGCTGGCCAGCTTCAATGCACTTAAATGACTCAGGAGCGCTGCCCGCTGCCAAGAGATTTGGGTTTTGACGCCATTAGTGACCTATTGGCATAACTAACTCTAATTGCAAAAATGTGCAAGAGTAGGCCTTTTCTTACATCAAGATCACCTGAAAATAAACCATAAACAAGTGGGTGAGCCTTGACCTGGACACTTCACAATAGCCAGGTTTACATAAAGCCTTGTAGTCCGATTTGAATGAATCCAAATGACAAAACTACAGGGTTCAATTCCATCTCCGGCCTTCCTGTGATTTTGCATGTTCTCCCCGTGCCTATGTGGATTTCCGCTGGGTACCCTAACCCTAACCCACATTCCAAAAACATGCATGATAGGCTGATTGACGACTCCTAATTCTCCCTAGGTGTGATTGTCAGTGTGAATGGTTGTTTGTCTATGAGTGCCCTGCGGTATAACCAGCCTACCGCCTAAAGGCTGCAAGGGATAGGCTCCAGCACAACTGTGACCCTCGTCAGGATAAGCGGTTCATTCGGATGATGACCAAATGACGAAACAGAATGAAATTACAGCAAAATAATGGCTCAATCGAAATGAAAAAAGCAGAATCCAAGTGAAATGTAATTTGGAATCACAGGAGCGGTATAATCCTTTTGCCAATTTGAACAAACCTTATGTGAAACGTTTAATCAGAATAGCTTGGGATGTGCCCGATCAGCGCATTCGCTGTCTTGACGTAAATGTGGAGTGATGTTGTCATTCATGTATACTTGAAAACTGATTGTATTGCTATTTAAAGTTTTTTTTTTCAACAGTTTTTGAAGAGAACATTGAATTCGTTACTTGGGGGAAAACATCTAGTCAACAGTTGAGTTTTGAATTAAAAAAAAACACATTCTGATCATAGTGGGACTGTGCATCTTTGAAAATATCAGAATCATAGCACAAATCGTTTGGATTTTATGGACATTAGAAAGTCTTCATCTCCAGTGGCATTCACTACAGCCTAATGTCACTTAATGAGGAAGACACTTGTCCATAAACTCCTAAATATTGATCGTTTTCATATTTTGGGGGATTTATGAGGGCATTAAAACAGAGATGTGCGTGTGAATTTTGGTGAGGATTGTTAATCCGACAGTTCCGTTCTTAACTCCTTGTTCAGGAGCGCAAGCCAGCGTTCTTAAATTGTCTTTCTTTTTCTAAATGTCATTGTCTGCCTTGGCATTCTTTGCGCAAATCCAGCGTTTATACTTTGCCATGTGTAGCTTCATACAACCAGGGGAAAAATCAGGGGCAAACTGGACTCTCCTGCCAAACTTTGTGGACGTATTTGCGCTGGTATATCATTAGCGCAATATCCTTTGTGAATAGGATACTAAGACCGAGCAAACTGCGGGTGCAAATGAAGTGCAATGGGAGGTGCGATCAGCGGCCTCAAATCATTCTTTGTGAATTCAGCACCCAGAAAATCAAACACATCTAACTAAAAAAATCATGATAAAAATAGAGGACATACTGTTTGACTTCAGTCCTGTCTGCGGAAGGAAGGTATGTTAAAAAAAACAATTTTGTCTATTACTCTTTTTCTTTACCTGGATCTGGAATATAAATTTAATGAGTTGGGAATTTACTGTACTATCTCTCAACCCGGTTTGATGGACCTTTCACATATTTGGGAGGAAAAAGAAACTTGGTAAGTGAAGTTAGTGAAACAATGTCAGTATTGTCACGTCTCGATCCGTGACAAGTATAATTATTTATTATAGTTTGAGAGCAAAGGAAAAAGACAGGATGTTTGCTTCTAAGCGCTGGATAACAATACCAAGCCTTAACAAGATACAGAATACACTGTCTCACTGAGGGTGTGTGTGTGTGTGTGAGGTGTGTGTGTGTGTGCGTGCGTGTGCACGAGTATTTGTGCGTGCATGAATGAATGAAGTTTCTCCATTTGATTCCTTAAGCTCTCTGATGCCTGCAGTAAAGTAAGCACGAAGGTAGCGTTCACCTTCACCAATTAGAGACACCCTACAGAGACACATAGACAAAAAGAATTCACAAAGCAAAAGATAAAATCTGGCCTTAATGAGGAACAGTTTTAGAATAAGGAAGCCGTGCATGCAAGTAGACAGTAAAGGTTATTTGCTTTCCCTGCAATTACACTGCCTCAAACAGACACGGGGTTCCCCATTCCCATGTTTAGCTTTTTCTATAGCTTTTTTGTTGTTGCCCAATGCCCAAAATCGCCACGGAGATCATTTGGCAGTTTTTGGGTTGAGCAAAAAAAGGTGCAGCAAAAGACGAATGGAAAGAATCTTACTTTTGTAAAAATTTGTTATTGATAATTTTAGGATTTATGAACTTGAATGTTGGTAAAATGAGGGTGGAACTGCGCGATAATGATTTAAATACTCAGGCATTGAAATAAGTGGGTTGACATTGTAATTCGTGAGCCAAAATTTACATTTGGAGGCTCATATACACACATTGAAAAGCAAACTTATGAGTAAGCACAACGTGATTACACCACTACCAAAACAAGACATAAAGTCGAAGGTGAAAGTGAAGCTATTCGGTTAACTGTGCGGGAAAAGTGTGGGAGGATTTCACATTAAAAACAAGATGAGTATTGTGGCGTTTAATTATTGTAACATGGGCCTTACGCTCCACCAAAGACACCCAGTGTGTCACGGAGTTCCCCAAACAAGGTAAAATTAACGTTCCGCAAATCAGTGTGATTCATTAATAGTTAATGTACCTTACAAACATAACATTGGCCCTGCGGAGAGCAAGAGCTCTGTTAATTATGACTACTGGCAAATTTGCGGCTTGTTTATTACCAAGGCGACAAGAACATTATATGCCCATGATCATGATTATATCCTACAGGGTGGGGTTTTGCATGTTCAGTGTAGTAGTCCAAGTGGTGATATTTTGTTGGGTTTAAGTGAAGTAAAAAAAAATAAAAATCGACAATAACGTTGCCAATGTCCACCACTACAATGTGCAGTTAGCTAGCAAGCAATGTCTACAATCCAAAAACATGCATCGTCCCTGAAATTTTATGATTTCTCAGTTATTTGGGCTACAATCTCACTGACACAGGACAGCGGCAACAGAAAATAGTATAATCATGAAACTCCAGGTCAATAACAAAGATAAATAAATCACCAGCCCGGTTCAAAGCAATAACAATGTGAATCAGTCTCACCTATTGTGCTAATGACACGGGCAAGGGATGGAAAGAAAAGGCAATTTGAAAAACATCCCCTTTTAGACTTTATAAATGGTTTTGCAATTGGTGGGGGCACACTTTTTCCCCCTGTCCTTTCTGGCTGATTCCTTGGATATTGCACACACTACATCTCTACTTCTCATCCGAGTGGTGAAGCTCTTACTAATTGGAACAACCATATGCTCTGTGGCTATGAAGGTTTATCTCTCTCTGGACAGATGAGAGCAGTTTCCCAACGAACATATGGAAAATGAGAGAATCTAGAGTGCTGTTGAGAATGTTTTTTTCACTGCAACATGCTACGTTAGCTATTTTGCAGTAGGTCTGTGATGGTTACATGAGGGCCAAACTTCCAATTGCTAGCCAGAACTACTGTATATCAACTGCTATTAGGATCCTCAGACCCAGTGGGTGAATCCAAAGCGACTTCCCCCCGACCCATTAGCACCCCTGCGCAGGGGAGCCACAGCTACATATTAAACAACAGGTATTTTCTGAAGAATCATATGAACGGAGATTTCTAGAACTCATTCATCACAAATCAATTGCAACACATCTGCGGGCGCAGTGAGTTGGTTCTGGTTCAAGACAATGCCTCATGTGACAAGTGTGTGTCAGCATCTCCTGGATAATGAAGGCTTTTGATGAAACTGGAATCTAATATAGCACCTCTGGGATAACTTCCATCATTGTATTCACTGTCACCATGTTGCACCACAGACAGTCCAGGAGCTGACTGATCCCTTGAACTTGTCTCAGGAGACCATCTGTCATGCCAAACCAATGTAGGCAGTGCATAGAAGAACATGGAGGCATACGCACGACTGAGCTTCATATACATTAGATCAGCAAGTCATTGATGGTGTGCCAGTACACTCACCTGACTTGTGTGAGTTCAGTCACCGCTCGGTGATTGTAAATGGTTGTTTGTCTCTATATGTGTCTGACTGGCAAGAAGTTCAGGGAGTAGCCCAACTTTCACCTGAAGACAGGTGGAGTAGGGTTAGGGTTAGGGTTAGGGCTATTTGGACTGAATTAAAGTCCCCCTTTATTTCTTTTGAGCTTTTTAAATCCAGAATGGATTATAAGACGAATATTTGTTAAAAGGGAAAAAGAGGAATAATCTTTGGCACAAAAAGCGATGCGTTAAAGAAGACGAAATAGGCCGCCTTTGTCTGTCTTCTGGGCTACAAACTAGCAATTAATTGACTCCCAATTGTATAGCCAGGCCACAGACTCACTACAGATGTTCGAAATCTCAAGATATTAACTACATCTACTAAGCAAGCAAGCAATGGTGAAAGAAGAATCAACTAAGAGAGAGAAGCATTCAGCAAAAAAAGGATTTGACCACAGTTTTTATTTTATTTATAATTCAGTCAGGCATTCAATTGTCAGTACTAAAGTAACTAAATGAAGAGCCTGGTTTAAAAGGCAGCTACCACTAGACAGTGTTTAAACAGAGTTCTCTGAGAGATGATGTAACTAAAGGTCATTGCCCAAAGATTAAAATCCACGTGCCGTCTGTAAAAGGCCATCTCAGACACAGAACCGACGTGACAAGCAAAGACATTAATAGGCTGAGAAATGTCATGATTGTCATAGGTGGTAAATTTATTCTTTTGGTAATGACAGTTAGAGCTACGGGGTCACAGAAAATTATATTTCTACCTGAATCCTATGAGAGTCTCTGGCTGAGACATGAGGTTAAAGGTAATTTGTCTTTGCAAAATGAAAACTGTTGACAGTGTTTTTCTTGGCACGTAATTCTTTGTTTGAAAACAAAGTCCAAAGAGCAGGTAAACAAAAAAACTCGATTCCTGTTTATGTGTCTATTGACGTCATGTAGCATGTCTTCCAGGGGTGGTTCCCTCGTTATGTTTAAGTGTTTTGAGGTTCAAATCTTAACCCTTATTTCAATATTTTTGTTCAGCACCGCGCCAGAAAACCTGACCATGCATGCTGATTCGTCGTCTGGAGCAACTCATATCCTGCAGTTTTATATGAAGTAAAGACTGGCAATGAGTCTGGTTGTAAATAAATTTGTCGGCAACAAGAAGTGCCGAGCAAAACCGGTTTTCTTTTTAAATATAATTTTAAAAGAATATTTCACGCCTACTGTGCAAAGTCTACAGGGTTAGGCTCCAGCATAAACCTTGATAATAAACTGTTCTAATGATGAATGAATGAATGAATGAATTAAACAAAAAATATTTTAAAATAAAAACAAGCAGGTATGGATGTGTTTACGTGTCTTTACTTTCAAAAATGCTGTACCTAACAGCAGCACTACTTTGATAATATTGGTGTTGCTATTGCAATTCAATTATATACGTATATTCAATTATATACTTGTGTATAAGTCAAAAGAAAAAAATACTTATTAGGATACGATTTATTGTAGTGTTATTTTATCTTTTTGGAAAACGCTTTGTTACGACAAAAGCCGTCGCAAAAGCACATTATAAATAATGCAATGGTTGAACAAACCTGCCATTTTTGGCGTTTCCTGAAATGTGATGACTTTGGAGATACATACAAGGATTCTGCTGGATGCCAGCGATATGTGACCATTTTGTTTGAAGTCTTGAGCACCACTATTTTTAAAAAAATGCACAAAATGAGAGGTAATGATGCACCGTGTATTTTCATATGCACAGGCAAAGCATACCATCTGCGTTTGACCCTGTGTGACCCTGAGATTCCAAACTCAAGTTTTAAATATGCATAATTATGAAAACTGTTCTACTTGCGCATGTCTGGTATTTCCCATTTTAATACATTAATGTTTGAGTGTGAGCAGGCGCAGTGAAGAATATCTGACTGGCTGCAGAGGTCAGTCAAGGAAGAATCTATCATAAGCCGTCGTAATCAGTTGCTATGCTGTTCCTTCCGGGCAGATGAGCTCCTGACCCAAAGCGGACACGGTACGGATGAGAACCCCATGACGGTGAAATATGATGTGTAATTGCTTGACTGATTTTGACCCAATCACAGGCTCTGCAGATAACATGCTGATTGCAAATTTACAAATGTATGGAAACTGTAGATATTTACTGAAAGGTTTTCTGCTAGACTATGAGTGCATTTAAATATCAAAATATGTTTAGCAACCAATTCGTCACCAATACTAAATACAGCCCACCAAGACAATATCATTGTGCATTATGATTAAGCAGAGTTAGAATAACAATGAAATGTGTAATTATGACAATACATTAGACAGTGTCTGTGTGTTTTTTTTTTTTTCTCGAATAAAGTCCTGGTTATATATTTAGGTATGTCAAGCTACTACAGTGCTCTAAACTGAAGTTAAAAAAAAACTCAGTGTTTATTTGGGGAAATCTTTGCACGTTTTTTTTCTCCTGTCCATTTAAATCAATAATATGGACAAACAAGTTTCAGCGGTTTCTAAGGTGAGTTTTATTTTAGAGAAATAATTTAAGGAGATTGATACTTTATTGATCTTCGGGGGAAATTGAGTTTTCAAGATAATTTGTTCATAGATTGTGTGACGCCGAAAGCATTAGGTCATACTAAATTAAGCGACACTTCAGTGAAGCAGATACATTGTATTAGAGAGCAGCTGTCAAAAAGCTACTTATGCATTCGTAAGCAATCAGGAATTTGAAGCTGCTGCTGTCTGCACTCCAAAGGATCTGCCAATGGACGATCCCCAAAAGGCTTGCAGTCACACATAAGATGTAATTTGGTCCCCTTTTAACCAATCTCATAATGTGAAATGTTTGCAGTGGGCTCAGAAAAACGTGACACTGAATGTTCAAATGTGTTTTTTGTTTGTTTGTTTTTTAATAGACATATGTCATGCTACTAGGAATGGTCTCGATGGAATGCATTCTAAATGGTTGGTAGATGGCCACCATGTCCCAACAAAGCTATGACATCAGAAACTAACAATGAAGCTGTAGCTGTCATGGGTATAAAGGCAGGAAAACTTGTGGTGAGGTCACCATTATCCCTGGACTTCATTTTATACATCACTAGTGTTGCAAGGTATACCGGTACCAGTATAGTACCGTGATATTTCGGCATCAAAACCGGCTTGATACCATTTATTTTTTTGAAACGGTATTTAAAAAGAAAAAAGACAGCTTGCCAATTCTGTCTTAAAAGCAAGTATACATACGCACAAAGCGGCCTGTCTACTGACATGTGGGAAACGCCTTTAAGTTCCTGGCACGCTTCTTACTGGGAAGGAAGATGCCTTCAATCAGAGAAGCGCTCGTTGTCGCCCATCTGCTCCTTGTTGAAAAGCATGACGAGCGAAATGTCACACGCAACTTTTTTGCCAAGACCCATGACATAGCGAGCGTCATGGCAAACCTGTCTGTAAGGCTTGCTGTAAAACTACCGTGGCTTGAGTTGGGAACACCTCCAATCGGGTCAAGCACCTTGCTGACCGAAGTGAATTCTTAACGTCCAACTGGGCAAATTATGTGTCCAAAACAGCATAGAGGTTATAAAGCCTTTGTCGAGGTACCGTTTCAAGATCGGTATCAAGGTAACTTTGTGTGGGTATAGTATCAAAGTAAAATCTTTTGTGTCGTAACATGTTCGAAATGATTCATACAGCAAGGGTTTGCCGGAATTGCGGTTCACCTATTGCAGCCTCACTGTTTTGCAGATTTTTTGTGAGGGTCAGTATGTCAGTCTTTTATGTATTTTACAGCGTAGGAATGCTACACGGGAAATGGAGTGGACTTTCTATACTTTACTGCTTTTATCAACACTGGTGTTCCTCCCCCATTCATACATCCAGAAAAGTTGATGACCAAACCTGCACACAAGGTTTGTGTTTTCTAGATGAAATGTTCATGTTGTAACCATACCCTACTGAGGCCAACTATAGTCCCTCCATCATTTCCCTACATCATTGGCAAATCTCACTTACATCCTATTTGCAGCTATATTCTTGTCCACTTTAATAATTACAAACATTTTATCCGGACGTTAAACTGAAGTGTAGACATATCTTCTATGAAGCCACAAAAACTCACGATAAGCAAGACGATGGATGCATGCTTTGAGCAGTTAAAAACAGAAGCAAATATGGAAAGATAAAACAGAAAAGATAAAATAGACTTTTGTTTGTTTGATAAATCGCGTCTGACGGATAACCTATTTTTACTTAAAAAATATGCTTCTGCTAAGATACATACATACGTGATAAAGTACCTCTGCAAATGCACCAACTCCTAAAGCAAGCAGCTCATGCTCATTTTCAGTGCATTAGCACAAAAAAGCCAAACCAAACCATCTTTTTAACTTTGTAAAGACTAGAAAAATGCTGTGACATTGGTGTTAATGAGGTGGAGCTGCTTTTATTCTTACTACAGCACATTAGCTCCAGTTTGCTCAGCTTAAATGCTTTGGTTTCTGCCCTTTATCTTCATTAAACATGCACTCAAAGAGAGAAGAAGGACACTGTATTTGTCCCCTCCCGGTGTTGTTTTTGCTGCCCAGGCGGAGTGACAGCTGGACAGCCTGCTGTCCCTATCAGCAGCAGTCATTTGCTATTTTGTTGCTGTATCACGGATGCCATGGAAGGCACTTAAGCTGCAGACAGTTTATTTTAGACTGATATTGGGGCGATGCATCCACTGTCAGACACTCAAACCGTACGTGAAAGAAGAGTTTACCAAATTCAATAAATATGGAATGGCGGGCTGAGAGACATACTAGTAGACGACAAAAAAATACAGTAAACGCCCAAGTTAATACACATACACACACAAATCATGACCAATCGTGATCATTAACGAAGCATCAGGAATGAAGGATCTGGTGAAGTCCTCCGCCCTACACCGTATGGAGGTCCAATCTTTTGCTCATCTCAGTCCCATGCAAAGGGTGTCTGATGTTACACAGAATTGAAGTGATTGCGTGTGTCGAGGGGTGGGAGGTCTCACAATGGCTCGCAAACTGTCTTGACGGAAATATCAAGTTAGTGAAGAGAATACAAGTCCTTTGTGCCCAGACCCTAATTTGTATCTTTCAGATAATAAATCAAGAAACCACAAACCAAATTAGTATTTTGTCAGACAATCCATCTTGTCTCATCTGATCTCCTTCAAAAGTGAGCAAAACAGCAGAACAGGCCAAATGTATTTTCAAATAAAAATTCTTTCACTGCAGATATTTACAGTAGCACAAGGAAGCAAGGTGAGTGGTACGTCACAGTACTAATTGTTAAGAATTGCTTATAATGTACTATGTAAAAGATGTTTACAATTATTCAACAGAAATACACTGATTTCATGGATGTTTGGAGCTGTGCAACTCTCAACGATTGCAAAATCAAATTAGGTCTGCATAACTACTTTAATCAGACTTGTAGAAGATTTGCTTGCATACAATATAAAGTAATTTAAACTGACAGCACGCCAAAAAATCCAGGGAAGCGTCAACTCAATACAACTTTATTTACCAGTTTTTCACAACAGCCACAGCTATAACAATATTAATAATTATTATTAATTATTATTAGTAGGTGGGGTTCAGATCAAGGTTTTATTTTGCCGATTGTAATACATAATTCTGATACGGATTCATTCTATGCCGAGCTTGAAGGATTTGACTGCCTTGCCGAGTTGGACGTGCGACTTCGGTAAGAAAGGAGAATCAAATTCACACTTGGAGGTACGAATTCTGACATTCTTGTGTAACTTCAATGCATCATTAGCCGTAGCACAACATGTGCATTGAAGGCTCTATGCCTGCCCCAACCTACTCTAAATCAGTTAGCTTTTACTGGAGATTTTAGTCACTTTACGTGGCGAAAGTTTGGTGACAAATCAAAGTCATATACGTACCCGTATATAGAACCACATATGGCCAAATAGAGTACACAACATTGTAAAAAAAAAACATCTGCTGGATATTTTAAAAGCTAAGCATCAAGCCATAGACCGTATTATACATATTTTATATGTTAGATTAGAGGTTGATCAATCATTAAATCAGAAAACTAATTGCTGACAGGGGCAAATGGAGTAATGGGAAGTTTACCCTATTTAAAGCAATGGGAGGGAGCATCAACACAGGCCAGTTACACAGTATGTAACATTTATCATTTTCAATTATTTATTTCCATATTGACAGCCTCGTAGTTTCCCCAGCCAAAGCAATATTAAAACAGGGTGTATTTGGGTGAGGGCCACTATGAGCTAAGCTGTGACAGCCCTGCCAGAACCGGCACTGGCCCTGATTTAAAATAATGCTAAATTAAATTCATAATTATATTTACATTTGTGGGAGGATATTATGAAACATACAGACTCAGTGGCCAAAATGCACACGTTCAGAGTACACGCTGTGCCAGCGAATGAGGACGATCTAACGTGCACAGCAAGTGGATGAAATCTCAAAATGCGACAATTAAAAATGCAAGCCCGTGTTGACTTTATTATATTTATTAATGACATTTGTACTGGTGGCTTGGTTGAGCCAGCATCAGTGAATGTTGGACTGTGTAAAAGACAATAGTAACATTTATAGCACGAAGGGGATGTCGTCACTATGGTTGGATTTACACTGCATGGCTCAAATGACACAATTCCAATGTTTTGCTCTCTAGAGGCACGATCTGAATATGCATCATGGCCAGCATAAAGGGAAAAAATAGAGCCATTGGATATTCTCAGATTGGATTCTGGACTCTTACAAATGTGGATAAAAATCGAACAGATATCAGATATTTGCCAAATCAAATGACAGATTGGATATACAGCAATGCAAGCCCAATTTAACTAGAAGACTGCAGCCAATGTAGTGTAGCTATTGTATACATTTTCTTCCTTCTCGGTAAGCACTTTTGTTGCACCAAATACCTAAAATACTTTAGTAAATATATATATATTTATGTCCAAAAAGAGTTAAATTGGTCCTCCGTTTACCCTTAACTCTGTTCTGCAACATAGGGACAACTTTTGCCATTGGAGGAAGTGCCCAAATACAGTCGAGCGCCAATGGTCCCGTTATGAATTGTGGTGACGCTTCCTACATGAGCTGTGCAAAAGGCTGCAAGGGGCCCGGCTGCCATGGCCCGCCCGGGGAACAGTTTGTGACTGGCTTCGCCGCTCAGCGAGCTGCCCTCGTAGGATTAAATGAAATTGCACACAAGGATGGAAAGCGTGGAGTGTGGCTTTAGCAACACGCTTGTCACTCGTCACGCATACTGAAGGACCGACAAACTCATATTCAACAATGCGCTAACGCGCATTCTGATTCTCGATGGGAATAAAAAAAGTTCTGCAGCTTGTGGCTGGCGAGATACTACACTACCACGTCGCTCCCTCCGCTTCACCCCCCCTCCCCTCCCCTCCCCACGCATCTCACACCATTTGTTTACGTTTTAGATGTCAAAAACTTACCAACTGTCCTCGAGCCGAGTAGAATGTACCAGATCCACATCATACGCTCGCTCCTTTCCCCTCAGAGCTGAGCTTTCTGAACAAAAACCGGGGTGGAAAAACTTCCCCGGCGACGCTAACTCCTGCCTGTCAGACTTTAAAAGTGGAACTACTTCACCGCCGTCCGAGTTAAAGAGAACATTTTGGGCATTTCGTGGACATGTTCGCGTTGACTTGAAGTAATGGCGTTCGGTCGGGGGCGAGGTGGGGGCAGGCTGAACGTGGACGGGGGATCGGGGTAGAGGCTGGCAGGCTGAGGTCGCTTCTGTGTTGTTGAGAGGCGGAGACAGCAAGCCGGCTGCAGGGGTCGGCCTTCTGGGATGGTGGTGCCAAAACTGCGGTTCGGCTGGGGGGACCGCCAGCCGCCCCAAAATTTCATTTCACAAATATTTACAATAAAGCTTTACATTCTGCGGCAAGAACATATTGTTCCCTTGAGTATGATAAAACATGACATTAAACGTATAATAATTATGTCTAATCTTAATGAGATTGAGTAACAGGCTTGGGGAGTTCAGTGATCCCTCGCTACTTCGCGTTTCGTTTATCGCGGCTTCACCACATCGCGGATTTTTTTTCCAAATTAAAAAAACATTTAAAAGTCAAAATAACAACAAGAGGAGAACATACTTTATCACACAGGGCCAGTAGTTTTTTCTTTCTTTCTCCTAAACCATTTAAAAGCACAATTTTTGTTTACACGTAATCTTTGTCTGATGGTTATATTTGCTTGATGATCTGAAACAATAAAGTACATAAACTATAAAGGTAACTTTAAGGGACTCGAATATGGAACTAAAAAAAGCATGCGG
Organism: Syngnathus acus; assembly: GCF_901709675.1. Lineage (NCBI taxonomy): Eukaryota > Metazoa > Chordata > Actinopteri > Syngnathiformes > Syngnathidae > Syngnathus > Syngnathus acus. The sequence continues at coordinate 8,379,519 of NC_051092.1, read as the reverse complement.
AACATTTGGAAAACAATGTATGAAACCAACACGTTATGTTTAGCGAAGGTAACAAAAACTCTGTAACTAGGTAGCCACTTAATCCAATCTGGTGAAAGGCAGCCCGGTCAGCACTACACTGTCTTTATCATTCATTTTTAGTTTTTATTTAAAAAAAAATTTTAGGAGGGGGTAATGGATCTAATTAGATGTCATAGTTGATGGGGGGGGTGTTGAGTGCCCTTTTGCCAGCTGAAGTTGGGACGGCCAATGGTGAAACAGAGTACGTAATGGAAACACAAAAGACCTCACCTTTTATCACTGAACCACAGCTGCGTGCAGCCAGGCAGCCTGGCTTCAAACAAACAGCTCCATTTGATAGCGTGCTCACCTAGAGGCATGGACCCAATATCAGACTTCGCCAGCTCACTTTATTCCTTTAATGCTGCTCTATCAAGCCAAACTCAAGCAGTCCCAAACTCCCTAGGATGGCCATGTCATCGCACCTCCCCCCACCTAAAAAAAACCCTCATGCTTGATTCTGCAGGTTAACCTGCGAGGCAGATAGACTCTGGAGGACAGTTACAGCAGGTGAGGTTTTTAAAATATGCAGCAGTCCATCTGATGTGCAGGGTTGGTTATCTGCAGGAGTATGTTGTCCAAAGGGCCTCATGTATTTCAGTACATTTTGACGGGTGCTAATAGTGAGTTCTGTAATTGGTCTTGAAAGCTCTGTGGTTGGTAGACATGAATATTTTGTATATTGCCAGAGCAGAAGACAGGAGAGGCAAGTCTGCTCAGCACAAATTGCAAATAAAATCAGCTGTTGACAAAAAGCTCTTCGATAAAAGGGAATGAGAAACTTCTTGAAGAACAAGGGGTCACTAATACAGTGAAACTTCCCAAATCAAAATTCCCCATGTGAGACTTGCAGTGGCCCTGAAGAGCAAAACACAACAACAAATAACTGAACACAACAGTAAATTAAAAAACAAAAAAACAGAACTAAAAAGTGCACACAAACATGACATATACAAATCCATCCATCCATCCGTCCGTCCGTCCGTCCGTCCATCCATTGTTAAATCATTTCGCACCCTACGTATCGGAAACTGCATCAAATCATCTTCTGTGGAGATATGAGCGTTAGCCAATACATTCACAGTCATTTATCTTCAGACATATACAACTATATGCATACCCATTGGTCATTGGTTCACGCAACTGACTTTTGTATCCTTCATGTAGAATGATTCACATTTAATATGCTGTTTAAAAACACTTCATAAGTGATTAGTCGAGGTAGTGATTAGTCCAGGCCAGGGTATAATCTGTCTTTAACCCAATAGGATAGGCTCCAACTCCACAATACAATAGGTAGAATAAGTGGGTGAATGGATCACGTTTTTGAGCTTTTGGATCCACTAGAATGTGTCACTCATATTTTTAAGGACCCCGTACAACCAAGCTGTAGACTAAAAGCACAAAGTGACAAGGCTTCATTTGCATAGGACGGTGTTAATTGATGCCCATCGATCAGGGTAGGGTTTTATCTAAACAGTAAAGTCCTAATAAGATGCGTGCCAACAAATTGACTCATTAGAGGAACATTAAACACTAATATGAAATCAAATTAGAGACCACATTTCAAAAACTCGCAACATGCAACAAATAAGCATGACTTGGCCCCTTGGTGAGAGCTGGCATTGAGAAGGAGCTTGAAATTGAGCCTGAGATGACGTGAGAAGTATAAGGCTGTACTGTTTGTCTCAGAGGTTGCAAAGAGAACTTGTGCGGGTGGGTGTGGCGAAAACAACACGCAAAGCAGTTAGGAAGGAAAATTGTATGAGAAAGCCAGAGGCCAAGAAGGTGGATGCGGAGAAAGATAATAAAGAAGCAGATAAGATGCCCAAAAAAATACAACACAAAATAATGGGCAACACAGATAAGAAAAAAATAATAATTCTGAGTACTGCACAAAAATGAGACGAGGCTTTTTGAAAAGATGATGACACGTCATTATTGCCCGTAATGAATACAACACCTGCAGCTGTAACAATGAAGTGTCAACATTACTTGAACTTCTACTAACATTATTGAACTAACTTCTACACGATTGAACTTCTACTATCACGACAAATGTCCACTTTATGCTTCTTCATGTTTCAAGTGGGTTTAAATGAAAGTAATATATAAAAGTCAAAGCAAATATGCAGATTCACGATCAATCAAACAGCCAATCCCCCTCCCAAGCCCTCCTCACCCGCCTGCTCGGAGCGCATGATGACATCGAAGGTCAAATATTTGCAACCCGACCGTTCAGCCGGCAGTTACATTGTAAAAAATCCGATACGTATCCGATCCAGGACCACGTAGGAAAGCGACCCAGATGGTTACAATCGAATCAGTTACAAATCGGGCAAAAGAATCAGATCGAGGCGTGAACCTAGTTTATGTTAAAATAAATGCAAAACTGACATGTGTTAAACTTTCTAGAGGGGTAGTCTGCTGGTCTGATATGTTTCTTTTATGTCTTCATTGTTAAAATGACAGTGTTCTTTTTTTCCCCTCAATTGCAATTAAAGTTCTTTGCTTTATCTAATGAGAGGATAAAATGAGGCAGGGGTGGCAGTAATGCAAGTCATGAGAGCTTCAAGGTGTCACGTCCTTGTCACGTCAGACTGTACTGCATGGGCTAACTGTGAAATGCCAAGGCCCCAAGAGGCCTGGAAATGGAAGTTTCACTCCCTGGAGCGAGACTCTTTACATTCATGACACAGGAAGGAGACAGTGCAGTCTTACTTCCCATCCATCAAATACTGACATTTGGTCAGAGGTTCCCCATACCTCAAATTACATTTGAGGTCACAATCGAAAGGACTCTGGTTGAACATTTGCGTAGTTAACACCCTACCATTGAGCTAACAATCATATTTGACAAATGGGTCATGGGAAATATGGCAAAATGCAAAAGTTTGTCTCAGCCCATCTAATAAAATGTTGACTTTAGCTAGAAATATGCTGAGCTGAGCACACAAAAGAAATGCTTTCCACTTAGAATGCAAATACACACGTAACCCCAGATTAGCGATCAACATCTACAGTGGCTGTCAAAGCTGATGAAAGCAGAAAGACATCACCAATTGAATTAGAGGGACGGGAAAACTGTGCATTGTGTGTGGGTTTGCCCGTGTGTCACACAAGTAAAGAACTGATATTGATTTGGGATTTCAGAGGCTCGGGCCAAAAACAATTTGAGTGAGAGATGCTTGAATCATCAACAATTACTATCTTAATGTATCAGGACAAAAATATGTGCGGATTGGAAGAAGTTAGATTATAGTAAATGCTCTCAATTTTGTCACAGAGAGTTTGAGAAAAGATGACAAGAACAGACACGCGATGAGATTAATTGAAAAGACAAGTAAAAGTGCACGAGTAAAACAGAATGACGCTATAAAAAAATGAACGCATCAAATACATATTTTATGAACATCAAAGTTACATCACCCACTCAGAGAACGCGCTGACAGATAGTACTCCATTCCACATTGAGTTGGTTGGTTCCTGGATCACCCAGGCTAACAATTCCAAACTTAGCCATACATAGTCTTATGAGTCCTGTGGGTCCCTTTTGGTAATAATATTCAAGTTCACTATCCCCCCGGAAAAGTAGTAGACTCAAGGTGATTTGGTTGAATCAAGTGAACTTTCAGTGAGTGCCTCAGCTTGAGTTTGCCACCATTAATTATACAATAAGAATTGCAGAGGTGAGGATCGTTCGCCCGTTCCTGACGCACGAGAGCCAAGTCTGTCTGTCTTTGATGAGGGTCGATCGGCATTGAGAACATAATTTCCAGGTCACATCAGTGAGGCTGAAATTCTGATGGAAACTCAGGGACGAAAGATGATGCCCACATCTGAGAGAACAGAGTTCTCAGCAGTTCTCAATGGTAAGAAATTACCACAGTCATTTAAAATTGTTCAATCGTGCAAATGATCGGACACAGGCGACCAAGTGCAATAAGCATCTCTAAAAATGAATAGGAGGAAAAATCACATCGAAATAGGTTGTGTGGATGGCTGGTGGGGGTGTGGGGTCAAGAAATGCCAACAGCCAGGTTGATTCATTTTATGACATCCTTTGTGGCTTGGCTTGCTGCTAACACCTGGAGGCTGACTTGTTTAGTGCATCACCATCTAGAAGAAGCAGGTGTCTTTTATGGGCCAATCGTTCGCTGCCCGCCTGCCTGCTTGCCATTAGCCTGGCTTGATTGTGCATTTTTCATTCAACTGCTCAGTGCTCCAGGCTGTGATAAATAAATGATAAAAAGACCCACAAGGGTGCCACTCTAACTTTGGGCGTAACCTTGAAAGTACAAAAGCTGTCGTGTGTGTCTCTGAGATGATAGTACAAGGCAATGAGATTGCGTCTACAGTAGCTTGAGAAAGTGATTGACAGTTTTGAACCAAGTGAGAGTTGTTACAGAAGAACCAATGGGAAACACTTGAGAAAATTGACTTCAAATAGAAAAATAACGATCTCCAAATCAAAACGCAGCGCCCATGTGCATTGGCCGTGTTTGTCTGTGTGTGTGAAGGTAGTGCAAGGAATGAAAACTTTATGGAATCGGGAGTTTCGTCAAGGCCACGGGAAACCGGATTATGGCGGGGTTAGAAAGAGTTTAAGAAACAGAAGCACAGACCAGAATAGTATGAGGAGAAAGAGACTACTTGGAGATGGCGACTGACTTTGGCAAGAGGAAGTTGTACTCAGAAGGTTTAAGAGTCCGCACAGTGAGGTGTTAGACAGCTTTGTCAGAACCAGTAAGATCTGAAAGGTTCTGGGATAGTAAACAGTAAGTCGCACCACATGGTTATAACTCTCGCTCTGCTGCTTTCAGCTGTAACTGGTATGAGTCAAACCAAGTGAGCGCCAGAGAGCAGAACCTTTGATCGTCATGACTAACCAACTCAGTCCCCACTGCTTCTGGGCCCACAGCCAGAAAAATGCCACGAGGTTGATGTTCACTTATTAAGCCCTTTCATACAACACGATTTGTCAACAGCAAATGTTTTGCTGTTTTGTTTTTATTCAGCTTTATTTTCAGGCAAGAACGAGGTCCAGACACAGACAAACAAGATAAACAATATACAACCAGGTAAAAATATACGGACACAGCAAGAAAGTCAGTAATTGAATACATAGAAACATCACAAAATTACACCAGTCAAGCCTTGAAGCCCTCATTTGACCAACAATGATTAGAGCTCACCCGCAACACTAATGAGGATAAGCGATTTAGAAAACACGGGAAAAAGGCACCCTTGGTTCATTTCGTCATTACTTGCTACATTTGTGGGAATCACTGTCTACTTGCAGCATATCTATGATATCTAATTTTGTATTTTCATATCCAACTGATTTCCCTGGGAACCTTTTGGCCCAATATTGAAGATATGTCAGTTTGAATATTTACTGATCCATGCAAATGTGCAATGTGTGATTTTCTGCTTTGGCCCGAACCTGAGAACAGAGCGAGAATTAAATCTGAACACACCTACAGGCAATATGACACTCACATTTTGGACCCAGAATGTGCTGCCAAAGTAATGCGGGACATCTTTAAATGTACCAAGGCTCTGGTCTAGACCTGTCACAGAACAATTTAAATTGTGATACGGTATTCCAACTACGGTATGAGTCTACAATTCAGCTAGAAAATGAGCCCTTTGGATACAGGCAACAGAGTAGGGAAATGAAATGGCAGGTTTCAGCAGAGTATTCCTGCCATCCCTCCCTCCGGTGTGTTTTCGGCCGATGGGGGTTTCCAGCCTGCAGTCGAGAGCAAGAAAATGTGAGCATGGAATGAGCATGGCTTTGTGGTTTCTAATCCTCAAAGGAGGGGAGGTGGTTCTCTGCACACTGCCAGGGTCAGAGCCAGCATTCCGGCAAATGTACGAGCATAATACAGAGTTCCTCTGTGCTGATTCTTTTGTATTTACGGTCTCAAAGTGTTTACGAAAACGTCTGAAATCAGCCCAGTCTTGACATTTGATCAACCGCTTTTCACTGCTGTGATGCATTCAGGAAACACACCCAGCATCATCTTTAATGTCAGACAGAAGTGAAAGGAACTGGCCACGTCTTCGCTTTCCTGTGGCTAACGTAATTGAGAAAATCTCATTAAATAGCATTGCTGGAGGCAATAGAGTCCAAGCACATGCTGAGCATGACCTTTCATTCTAGGGGCAATCAACAGTCGTGAATGTGCCTTTAATAAGAGCGATTTTAATGTTGTGATCATGATAAAAAGAAATTTCCCCTCGCATTACTGTTTATACAGAACCTTGAGCGGCACAGAAATGAGCAAATTCATTTCAAGATGTACTTTATGTATCACATTTTTGGAATTAGCAACAAATTTGATATTGCTGTCTAACCTGTATAAAATGGTGACCTAACTGAAGTCTTTTGCCCAAATGGGTTGCTTTTCAAATGGATGACCCTCCCCCACCAAATCATTGCTAAAACAATTGATCATTTATACAGGCATGTCCTTTATTAGATGTATTGTAGTTTGTTTTTACCCCACAAAAATATTAGAATTTAAATAAAGCATTCAGCAATTTTCTATTCCATTCAGTGTCATGGGCGAACTGGAGCTACTTCATAACTATGCAATGAAATTAGCTTAGCCGGGGGGAAAATAATTGAAGTTCATTTGTTTCTCATAATCACAAATTGTCTCAAATATACGTGCTTTAAATACTCAAGATGTGCCGCCATTTAAAAAAAAATATATATTTTACTCAGCTAACTGACAAAATTAAAAACAACACATTGAAAACAATCTAATTCAAGTAGCACGAAGGAAATAAGTCCTTGCTTGCCTGTAATAACATTCACTTACACTATCCATACACAGAACACACCCATACTACATGAGATCAGGATGAGCATGTGAGTATAGACCTGCCGATGACTGAACACACATGCTTTCGGGTGGTTCTTGGACTGAAACATAAATGCAGTGTGAGAATAAATAAACACAATTCCAAACTACTGCTTATGTATACTGCGTCAGGACATCTTATGAAAGTACCAAAAAGTGGGCATGTCCAAGAGTAGGAAAACATTAGTTAGCTTCTTGCGTTTACAGAAAAATGTATTGATTGCATTGATACCGAGGTCGTTATGCATCCAGACTCTGTAGCATTTAGTTTCATCTTGAGCATAATCAGAAAAGCCATGAGCATAAGTTGTGCAGCCGCTCATTATTCCTCTCACTGCTAGAAAAGCTTTCATGAAGAAAATACTCTTTGTAGCTTGGCCATGAGACGCGGAATATCTGAATAAAGAGATGCTCAATCATAGAAAGAAGCGGCTCATTTCTTATGAATGTAACCACGCACACCCATTTATCTGCCATGCATGACCATGGTAATGGAGATAGAAAAGCCACCTTTGAGATGATTACAACGATTTTAAAAGTCTGACCTTTGTGGCTGTAGAGAAGAATCATAGTGGATGGAAAGACCTGTCTATTGCAACTGCTTGGAATTACCGTATTTTCTGGACTATAAGTCGCAGTTTTGTTTCCTTGTTTGGCCGTGGTTGCAACTTATAATCAGGAGCGACTTATATGTGAAATTCTTAACCCATTATCACTTGATCATTAACGCAATACTTACTATAGTATCGTTGATCACTTCACATGTTATTTTCACGTTAAACCGCATGAGGGTGCACTAGGTCTGTGGAATAATTGGAGCCGCCACTGACAATGAGTCTGACCTCAGCGCCGCATGTACTTCCAGAGTCAGCTGCAGCGAAGGATGAAGATTTCGATGGATTTAATGATTTGGAGTGACACGCATGGTTTGATAAACATGTTATTGATGTTATAGTTATTTGAATAAGTGTTAATATGTTACGTCAGGCACGTTCTCAGTTCCTCGTTTGTTTATGTAACGTTAGCATACCGTACCGTTTAGCCTGTTGTTGCCTATTCATGTCTGTTTTTGGTGTTGGATTTTGTCAAATAAAGTCCCCCCAAAAATGCGACTTGTACTCCGGTGCAACTTACATGTGTTTTTTTCTTCTTTATTATGCATTTTATGGCTGGTGGGACTTGTACTCCGAAGCGACTTATAGTCCAGAAAATACGGTAATTGCTTTTGCAGAGCATTTGATATTCCGCCCACAGGTAAACGTTTCAAGGCCACTCCAACATTCTTAACTACCTTGGGACACCTCTCACTTCACTCACCTTCGGTACACCGAGAGACCCTGCAGGGCACTCAAGCGGCTGGCCAAAATTGGAACATATTCATCTCAATCCACTGGTTGCCAACACGAACGGATGTTCCGCTGTTGGGAAAGACACTCAAATCTAAGATATCGCAAGCTCTTAGGGCACAGGTTGACATGAGCTACAAATACAAACACATTTAATCCATAAATGCGACAGTTTGTCCATTACAGATAGTTTGTCATTTCTGGTCTGGCAATTCATAACCTTTAGCCACAGTATGTCATCTACAAATGGCATCATCTGGGGGTTTAAATGCTTCCAGATTTAAACTTTTATCTGCGTTATTAGATATGTGCCAGCCCTACTAAGTTTTTCCTCTTGATGAAACCCCCATCCCTCCCAACCGCAAAAACCTAAAAACAAAACGTAGCACTAGGGAGGGATAGGAAGAAAGTGGGAGGTGTAGATATGACGAAGGGGAGGCTAAGCACCTTCAAAGCTGTAATTCATTCGGTTCCTCAGAACTTCACAAAGTGAGATGTGATGATTTTTTTTTTAGGTTATATATGCATTTTAAATTAATCATTACTCATTCTACATTTTTAATGACTCTCACCATGGGGAAGACCTCACCACAAGGGTGCAGGGAGTTGCAAGGACATCCTTATGTTAGTGAATAAATGCATGCTGTTACTGTTATAAGCCAATATCCTATTGATATTTCCCTTTCAACTTTTCCATGTCCTCATATTACCTTGTCTAGATTGTTAATTGATTTGGAACATCTTGGAATAGCACAACACAAGCGATCATAATCCATCCCTCTATTGGAGTCCGATATTTCAGAAGTAGCGTTGTGCTACATTGACAGAAAGAAATGTGCTGAATTTGTACATTTGAAAGTCGAATGGCTTCTCATTATTGTAGATACGTACTGGGACCCTTAAATTTGCACCCCAAATTATACAGAGTAGGAGTTTCAATGCCCTTACCATGCTTAAAGGCACTTTTCCATTACAGGTTCCAGAACCGCCTGGACCCACTCCTTCTCAGTTTTGCTTGCCTGGCTTGGTCTCCATTGCTTCTCTATTACAACAAGCACCGATCATTTAGGAATCAACTCAACTCAATCAACTCAACTGTGCGAGCCCGTATGTGGCAGAACTCCACTGGGGTGGGTTCGGTCACTGGTTTTGCGGCAATTCAATATACAGTATGAATCGCAGTTGCACGATGTGGTGACATCTCAAATTCTAGCCAATTAAAACGAATAAAAGCATACACACAAATGAAATATAATTTCTGGGTTCAAGCAAGTGAGCCGTTAGCACCCATCTACGGTCACGGCACAATCAATTTATTGTGTTTTACAACAATACTTGGACAATATTTATGTGAGTGGTGTGCACCACACCGGGTCGATTTTATTGCCTTTAAAATTTTAAATTGATACTACTTAGCTGATTCTCTGCTAGTAAAATCTCCTCTCTTGCTTTATTATACAATTGGGCCACCTGGGTTTTTGCTCAAGATAAGTAAAACTCACTACAGGTTCATTGTGTAACACAGGCTGCTTTTACAATTTGGTTTTACCATTTACCCCAGGCTTTATTGTTTGTCAGTCAGAGAGCGCTTCCTTGATTGCTTGTCTATTGGTCACATCTTAGTCAACAAAGCCAAATGACTCGAGAGTGGGCTTTTTCCACATATTTTTGCTGGTAAATATCTAATGAACACGTTTAATACTAAATCACGTCAGCCCTGACTCGTTTTGGACCCTATCATACATACATACATACATATAAAATACAGTGTGAAACAGGCATTTGAAATCCTTGGCAAGGAAGGGACAAAAACAGCCCGATTGTTTTTATGCGTGTACCTGGTCTGACATGACCGACGACGTGAGCATCTATCTTTTAAACTTCCAAAGGTCACCTAGACATGAACGTGAAGCTGACTAAGTCCAGCATGCAAGGGACAGGGCGGGATGTCGATTGGGGTTTGTTGTGGTGGCTGGGAACACAAGGTTAGAGGGAGGACAAATACACTACAGCGCTGCTAAAATTGGCAGTCAGCAGATAATGTCAATCAGAAGCGTCTGTGAATGCTTTTGCAGCTGTAATGAAAAGTAGTTGCAGTTAGATTCTCCAAATAAGCAACCAGATCTTTTCAAACGCCACAACAAAACCATAATTGCATCCTCCTATTTACAAATGTAGTAACTTTGCATAGCATCATAGGGCAAAAACAACATGCCAATATATATATGTACCGTATTTCCCGCAGCACAAGGCGCACTTAAAAGCCTTTAATTTGCTCAAAAACCGAAGGTGCGCCTTTTAATAAGGTGCGCCTTTTGTGCAGCCCATATTCCAAAATCTGCAAAGTTGTTTTGTGTGGCTACTGCTACACAGGGACGTAATATGTAGGCGTAATATGTAGACCCGATGAACCAATCAGAGGACTTTACGTTGTACGCAAAATAAGTAGACCGGGGCAGTAAACCAAATAGAGGACTGTACGTAATACGTAGAGTACGTACCTCCGCCGCCATTGATAAATAAATACTATCGGTTTGTGCAAAGCAAATGGCATTAGGACTCTCTAAAATGGCATGGACAAAAAGACGGGATCATTGCCGAAGAGGAACGTGACAACGCGAGACAATGGCGAGAGGGAACTTGGTATGTTCAGTGGTGAATTTGCCCAACAGTTTAATTTGGGTACAGAAGATGAGGTGGGCTCTTTCGAAAGGTATTCACCGAAGCCTAGCCCTACAGTACTTTTGCCAGTTTGGACCGTTCATGTATATTTTGTAACCATAAACAGTACTTATTTGTACCTAGGGGTTAAATTGTGAACCCTGTGTGCAACAATGTGTACCTTGGAGAACAAGAATGAAGAGTATAAGGTTTTCTGACAGTGTTTAAGCTTAAAGCTTGAAAATCAAACTTACTTTTGTCTGCTTTTAGTTTGCCTCATCGATTGAAGTCTTTCTGGATAGGACCATTAAAATTACGAGGTTTCCGCTCTTCGATCACCATTTTACACTAGTCAGTGCCTTAGGAGGAACTTGGATTTAATGTCTATTAAGGGGATTTAGAAGTTCCTATGGGGCTAAGCTTGGAGAAATGAGAATGCATTTGTTCTCTTTGCCTTAAGCTGAGCATACATCGTGTGCTTTTGCAGGTCTTAATTTTAAATTCCAACCAACACTGTACGAGCTCATCCGCTGTCACGAAACTCAAAGCTAACAACAAAAAAGGTATTTGCACAGTCGGTGGACTAGGAATGCTAATGCTAGAAACAACACTGACGATAACAAAGGAATGCCTTCATCTGTGCCAAAAACTCAAATTCATCTACAGATCATCTTGATTTTTTATTTTTTAATTATTTTTGACCACTGACATGCGAATACCGAAGTCCTCACAGTGGATTTACTTTCTGTAATGCTCTTGCATGTGAGAACGGATATACAAAGACACCAAAGCACTTCTCATTCAATTATTGAACAAAGGAAGAGTAGTAAAACAAGGAGCACACTCAGGCGGAAGCTGTAGTTGGCCAAAGATCTCAACCAGACATTCACACGCAACCCCGCCAGGCCCTGCCTCTTAAAGGCACATGCCCAACACAGAGATGATGCTTCAGTATGTACAGTTTTTTTGCATTTTTTGTATTGAATGTACAATGTCTTACTGTGGGAGGGAAACACGTGATTAAATGTTTTCTCTATATTTCAAATCCCCTGGAGTAGTTCAGATAAGTGCTGTCACAATGATCATTAAAACATGAAGTGAGGTGTCGCTACTGTTAGTAAAACATCTCATCTCTGAAGTCATGCCATGCTGCTCACTGTCCCTAGGGGGCATATTTGCATAGAATCTGCATCTGTGCCGCTAATAATGAGTGTTATCGCACTGAGGTCTCTCAACATTCACACTTTATTTTATCCATTCATCTTGGCAGTAACAGGAAGTGTCAAGACCCACATGCAGTATGATAAACCTCCACCCTGATAAACTCCAGCTCACTTTGTCTGATTTACAGTGACAGGGAATTCTGATAATATTAGCGGAACGGTGTCTTTGAATAAATGAGCCACTGATTTCGGCAGTTTATCCTTCAAATGCGTTCTTTGATTAATTTAAGATAATTTCCTCAGCAGCATCTTTAGATTAGAGAGAATATGATTAATGGTTGATTAATGTTGATCAGGTTATATTTGAGACAAGGCAAGCTTTTGATGGTTCTACCCTCATGCATGTAGATTTACAAATCAGCATTTCATAACCTCATATAGAGGAACATAGAGGAGCAAATAGAACAATTAAGTGAGTTGTCTTGCTGTCATGTAAAGGTCGTGGCAACACTACTGGCTAACTCCTCAAAGCATGCAGGAGAGATCATTTTCATCATAATAATGCAGTTCGGTCTAGCAAGGCCAGCGGCGCAAGCTCGACGGAAGACACCATCCCTGATGAAATTGCTAATATCAGCTCTTTTATCACACAAAGCTTTTTAATCTCCCAGACTTGGGGCATGACCAGACAGATGCGCCTTTCCCTCTCATCAGGCCAAGTCAGAGAAACAACTGCTGCCTCACACACAAACCTGTGTCGCAAACACACTGAACAAGCCCGGAAGGAGACAGAAAGGGACAAACTGTGTACACCGCGTGAATGATAAGCTGCATCACGAGCATGTAGAGGAACATTAAGTGCGTCAGACAAGAGTGATGATGTCATTTCCCTGGAACTTTGAATAGTCTTTTTGGAGACACATTTGTGCCAAGCAAGATTTCATTTTAATATCAATGTTTACACAGAGCTTGTGTTTGCTTCCAAGTCGCTTAGGGCAAAGATATTGGGAAGGAAGCCTGCGAATACCTTACTTTTCCTCCCACTTCTCTACATTCTACATTTCTCTTGGTTGTGAAGGCAATTCATCACAAATGTGACGGCGAGAGAGTATAATGTGCTTCAGCTCCCACAAGCAACAGCAGGAGATGTTATCTAGACAGAATGTTCATTAGGATTCAGAGGCACGCTCCATTATCAGCTAGAGGAAACAAACCATTGCAAGTTCCTTCCCTCTGCAGCCACATCATTGTGATCCTCTATGTCTTATACCTTCCATGGGACCAGCTTACAAGAGTCATTATAGACTGCGATCATGCATCACTCATGCACCTCTTTGTTTCCGCTCTGTAATTCATACTTGTCCAAGTAGGGTGGCCAGACGGGAAAATACTCCACAGAGGTTAGAGAGGGTAGACCCGAAGAATCTTTGCTGGCCCGAGGATGTGAGTGATCGAGGCTGTCATCGGGATAAATGGGTTCTCTGGCTGGCGGGGCTCTACCCAGTCGTTGTTCATAAGCCAGGCTGCTGTCTGTACCTGCCACCTCTGACTGATTCTAGCTGTCGTCAGTCACTCAGGGATCCTCCACAGTCTCCATCACAGAAATCCTATGTGAAAGGAACGTGGAACGTATCAGTGACAGTTTCCCAACAGCATTCTGTTATTCACCAAATAGAGACAATGAAGGGGAAAAGCACTTTAGGAGCGAGCACCGATCACCCCCATAACTTGGGTGGAAATCAGCTAACAGTCCGAGCTCAGCCTGTCCCGGAGTAAAAAAAAAATGGTACCCTCTGCCGACAAGCAAGTGGCTTGCTTAGTAGGGCAAAACATTTCTTTAAACTGACAGTTTTTTTCAAAGTATTGGTACTGACAACAAAAATAAATATACATGGCTGTCCATCAACTGCACATTTACCTAGAAGTGTGGTCAGTGTTACTAATTCTATTTACTGCTTCTTCTTTCATTCATCAATGGCCATCGTCCTGAGCTCTCCCGCGTGATTGTACCCCCATCATTTTTACTGTGTCAGCTTTTATAAATTGTTAGAAATCCCTCATTACTATTTAGATATTTGTAGTTATGAACATTGAATACATCAATGGAGGTTTTCTGTGTGAATTTTTACTGACTTTGGATGCACCTCGCGCCTGGTGCCAACAGTGAGTCACAGCAGTGTTTACACCCGTTATGTTCTAAAGATGAAACTCAAAGCTGGAGTTTATTTTAAGCGATGAGAGAAATAGTCAAGTCCAAGCATCTAACCTGTCACTTTGCTCGGCCCCTGGTGAGAGAGGATGTTGAAGGAGAGGAGATTCAAACCATTCCATCCATCGATCATTACAGGGTACTGGAGGTCACTCACCAATAAAACGGACACACTAACGGCTGTTGTAAACAGCCAGCAGGCTAACAGGGAGTGTCGCCTCCTGTGTTTTCGGAAACATGACTTCCTCCCCAGACATGACATGAATTCCTCCCTCACTTTGTTGTGCCCTGGTGTTTCCTGGGTACCTGCCTGGTATTCATCAGTACATATCATTGTCATAATCCAAAATTGTGACAAATGCTGCGTCTCATTTTAGGAAATCAGATTAATTACGACCCAACTGTTTAGACTGCAGATTTGCTTTGCAAAACAACAGATATGCATCTGATTGACGAAAACATACAAAAGTGAGCTGGGTCGGATTTGAAAAGAATGGGATTCATGCTGTTAAAAAAAATGGACATGTCACATTTGATTTGAGGGCAGTAAGCATTCCAACAAAATGAGTAAAATGATGACTACTGTAAATACCATTTTAAGCTTTGGTCAGTAATTAAATTGAAAGTAACTGTGGGAAATGTGAAAATCCATAGTACTCTCCCTCGAGTGATGGGTTGTTTGCCTTGTTCGTGTATGTTTGCATGTCAGAGGCCAGGTCCGTGTGTGTGTGTGTGCGTGCGTGTGTGTGTGTCGGGAGGTTGGGTGGGGGAGGCCTAAGAAGGATGAATAAGAAACTGCATTTACCGTGAGACAAGCAATTCAATCTCTTGAATGAAACAAGAACATGCAATCTGAGCAAAGGCGGAGATGTGGGTCTCTGCAATTGTGTGTCATTTTTCACAGGCTAATGCACTTTCATACAAATACCAGAAGCACGCACACACAAACGCACGCACGCACACACAAATACACATACGCCTTTGAATCCTGGGGTAATGTGTTACTTGAGAAAAATCTCTCATTTACGACAGTTCTTACATGCTGGTAAAGAACAGGATCATTACTGCATGTCACAGTGGGGTGTTGGTGGTGGTGTGTGTGAGAGAGATGGAGATCCATCAATGCAAAGTCGAAGTGTTCAAATGTATTTTTAAACAGAACAATCAAAGTGGCACCATTAGTAGTAAGCCTATCACGTAACTAATTGAATCCCACAATCCATGAACCAATTAATTTGTGTCAATACAACCACCCCGGAGCGGGATTCAGAATTCCTAGAGTTGTGTTTGTGTGTGTGAATCGAACTTGTGTAATTGGGTGTGGAGAGAAAGAAAAAAAAAAAAAAAAGGTAACCTTGTGGTCTCATAAATGAAATGTGATCAGACAACTTGTCTACAATTCTGATTGTTGTCCTTCCCTCCCCTCCTCTGGTTTGTTATTGTTTCTTTGATGGCGGTGGCAAAAAAATGAACTATGAGTCAAATGATGTGGCTCTCTCTCACACACAAACCAAATCCTTTCATCCAGTCATGCTGAAAATGTAGACGATGGCGAATATTAATACAGGTTTAATCAGTTAGAGAGGGCGCAAGCCTGTTATTGGACGTTTCTAAGTTATGAACGGTGTAGGAATATTGCCCCTGGGTACAGCAAGGCATGCACTCATTTCCTGCTGAACTTGCTGCGTTGCATGCAATATGTTTTATTCGTAGAGCCTGAAATTTTTTTTCATCAAAAGTAAGTGATTATTATTTGGGTTACGTCGCCACAAGAACAGAACACTAAAATGACCCTGGGAACCCCATGATTCTTTTAGGGTTTAGTTGACCTAGAAAGGAAAATTATTCTACAACGCTTAGGAGGGGAGCAAAATTCGCATTCACGCATCAAACAAATGTTGGAATTCCATCTATTATCTCGCGTTGTGTGAGTCGAGAGCAAATTAGATGTCGGCTCATGACTTAGCAACACTTCTAAAACAACACGAGTTAAAGGCAAAGTCCACCTCAAAGTTTGTAATAATATGTTCTGTGCAGCCAAACTAGTCGAGACAGTGTTATGATTAATGTTTTGTTTGAGGAAATAGAATTAAACAGGCAAAATTGTTATCCATCTCAAGGGGCGACCATTTTGCCACTTGCTGTCGACTGAAAATGATAGCACAGTTGCAAGGTCTCAGGTCACAACCAATCAGGGCTCAGCAGGTTTCTGAAGCTGAGCTGCGATTAGTTGCATTTAAATGCATCTGTAGTGGGTCAGATAATCGAGGGTGTTTTTGGACTCCATCACCACCCTTTGTTCCAGGAGCCAATCCTATTTGGAGGCTTTGGCTCTTTGAATTTTGATGAAGTCAAACTAGAATTACATGCAGCACTGTATCCACCTTATTGTCTCAACCATCCTCATTTGCTTGCACAGTTTTCAGGTAATTCAGTCTCGGCTACTTTAGGGTAGCACAGACATTATTCTTAAAAGAAAAATACAGAAGCAACAACAAAAGAAACTTTCTAACAGAAGTCATCCTTCAAATCAAATCAAAAGTGTTTATTTCTAGATTCAAGACAAAATTAGACAAAATATAATTAACAGAATTATGATTTCGTTATTTGTTGATAAGGATGTTGTTGCACCTTAAGTGTAGTGCTCAGGTAGTGTTTTCATGCTGTCACATACGACCTACATATCACCATCGTGAACATAAAATCTATGACAAAAGAAACGATAACATTCAAAATATTAGTGGTGCATTGTGAATGAAAGCCGTGCTCGAGTGGTCCAAGGTGGAAGGAGTGTAAATTAGCCACAATGTCAATTTCTGTTGTTTCGTGTTTTGTTTTGTTCTTTCATATTTTTCATGTTTCATCATATGAACAACAAAGGCAGTCAGCTAATATGAATTAACATTCATCCAGAAACATTCCTAAATGTCAGTGATTTGTTCAGTAAGGGGGTATGAGGGAAAAAAACCCATTAAAGCCCCAGAATGACAGGAAGTTGAAAAGGCAAGAGTATAAAAAGAAGCTAGATGTCTTTTCTTTTTTCACAACCAATTACAAATCGGCTGTCGACACTCTCTAAAACTGAAAAACCTAAAGTAAAAATCACAGTATTGAAGAAATGCCCAAATTCTGACATTTGCCGAGCTTAATATATCCAATCTCCCTCTCTTAGTCTGCAGGCACACGAGGAAGCCCTGGATCCAACTGGCAGTGGAAATTGGGCCAGATTGTAATCGATTACAGAGGACTGCAGTGTTTCCATCAAGCAAAGTTAATGGTTGAGAAACAATCTAATTTTTGAGGAGGGAAATGATATTACAACCCCCTTGAGCACTCACAAGTGAATTCAAGGTCACTTCACTGTCATTTGAGGAGAAGAGAGACTTAAGAGCACAATGAGGCTAAAAGTAGGTTGAGGCTCAACTTAAACAGAAAGGCTACGATTAAGGGGCGTGCTCCATGGAAGGTCCAGAATCACTGTCTTCAAAGTTCTGTGGGTCCACCGGGTCTGCCCTTGGTATTGGTAGCCTGAAAAGGAGCACAAAAAGAATCAATCATATCACAATCGTGAAAAATACGACACACACAGTCCATTGCACGCACATATTATGAAATATAAAAAAACTTTAGTGAGATGTAATCAGTTTCAATCAATCAACACTTCAAGCAGAAAATCATCCATTTGGTCCCTTTTCTATCAGCAGTGATGTAGCAATCTGGGCCTGGAGACATTCCACACATCACAAAAAGCTCTAATTGCACATTGCACTAACATGGTTGAAGTATACTCATCACTGCGAGGTGGAAACCTCCTGTCTAAATTGGCTTACGTTCAATTTTTTTTCATATTGGATATTATTGATATACTAGATTATAGTATACTATTGATGAGTCCTCACAGGATCTGGCGAAACTCGTTTGATGATGCTACATTTTTTTGTTTGTTTTCTCACAAGTTATGGATTTGGCCATAACGGCAACGACAAAACATACATAATCAACACAGCAGCGGATAAAATCAATTTGAGTATTTACATAATTATACACTATACACACACGCGCGTATATAATACGTAAATCATTACATTTAGATTAGTTGCCTATCCTTAATGCAAAGTGAGTGTAATAGTTGAACTCACATGGGCATTCAGCATTTGAGTAACTTATGCTCACATACTTGCTTTGACCTAAATTCTAATTTCTCCTAGCATGCTAACATGCAGTCATTTCTGACCTGAAAAAAACATTATGAGAGTGAAATGAAATGGTAACAGTGCCAAAAATAGCTTCTCTTCCTTAAATGTGCCCAAAGTTACATCATACACTCATTCGCATGCACGCACGCACGTACACACATCCAGAACAAGACCACTGATGACAGAGGAGGCTCATCAGGAGTCATTAGGAGCTGATTGTGATGTTTAAAGCTCCTAACCCTCTGAGAGGCGAGCGATTGCGAGTGTTTTGGAAAGTAGATAATGCGTTCTCAACAGTTTTTTTTCAAGGTCGCAAATGTTTGCCAAATGTTCGGCAGACTTTTGCCTGTACTTTTAAAACTCACTAAAACTGTTGACGAACGTCTGGCAAACATTTTAAGAACATTTGCGACCTTGACCAAAACCTTACGTGAATGCAATATTCGTGCCTTCGAAAACACTCGCAGTTATTTGCCACTCAGTGAGATAGGGGCTTAAGGTTTCTTTGCGTGCAGAGAAACCATGGAGTGAAATAATAATCTTTACTAAATGGCCTTTTTACCTGACTTGTGCAAACCCAAAACTTGATAAGTATGCTGTCTCCGTATAATATGTGACCTTGTAATACACAATTTGGCTGACGACTCTGAAATTGCTGTACTTAGAGTCTTAGATATATTGAATCTTCAGACTATAAACTGTGAAATGTCTCATACTTGATAATTGGATGCACTTAAAATGAGACCCAGCTCTTGTGATTTTTTTTTTTATTGCCTTGCCTTTAATGTTGTTAACCGTAAGCATGAGGATGCAAGCGTTTATGACTAGCAGAACTGGCAGAGATTAATGCTATGACTGCCAAAAATCTGTGCAAGGCTGTGTCTTTAATTTTGTAAGCCATTGTGCGAGAAATTAATACGTTTTTGAGGAATGGTATCTTTTCAAGCGACAAATTGATGGAATCGACACAAACCTGCTGGTTTTGTGTTGTGTGGCCACATGATTGCAATGTCTGACCTCAACTCCTACCCCTCCTCCAAGGACATGATTCCATCATTCACGGCCGCTGTCATCATCAAGCACCCTAACCCTAACCTTAACCACATCACGTTTTCAACCAATGCAAGGAGCAGTGGAAAATTTGAGGGGAAGAGATAAGAAACCTCTGATATTCACCAATGATAACTTCGAGCACTGTTCCCTGTGTATTCATATTCATAGAAGCAAAGAGTTGATTTCTCTCCCTTCCTGCACTTCCTGGGGAGACACCACTCAAAAGTCATCACGGGGCATCTCATAAGCCAGAACAAACTATCGTTCCACAAAATGCTTGTAAAATACTCTTGTATATTTAAAACACTGCAGCAATCAGCATCCACACAAACACATGCATCTTGGCAATGCCGGCCAATAGAAACGATGACATAGTGAATACACCCACATACAGCAGTTGCTATAGTTTCTCCCATCTCACTTCAGTGCACATCCAGTGAATTAATTATTCAATAGTGCTCTTCCCATTCCAAATTCCTGGCAACAGTACCAGATGTACTTTCATCGACCACACTAATTTTACAGAGTATTCAAATTTGCTCCAGCATCACACAGGCCTCTCAGGCTTTGTTGTTGGCAGTGCGCACGCACACACCAAACCAGCCACACCCACAACCACCACACACACAAAATTGTGCAATGGACCATCCTATTGTCCGAGATGGCATCCGGGGTAATGTTTACATACAAATGCATACATGATAGTAAGAAAAGCACGACTTCAACCAAATTGAGTTATATAAAAGTAGTGTTTAGTAAGACTGAGGACACAGCTGTAATAACTATTCATTCCACCCACAGGAAAAAGGGGCCTTGAAAGATATAGGGTGGTGACAGAAAAAGGACAGAGGAGCCTTGACATGCAACAAAAAGTCAGCAAGTGCTTGATACATTCTCAAGCGCAAAGTCCTTGCTTTGCTCTTCTTGTTCATTCATCTTCCAAGCCCTAAAATAAAAGATCATTTGGCTGTGCGAGTGCGTGTCCGTGCAAATAGGTGTCCTTCCTGTCACCTGGGTTCTCTGCTCCCATGACTTATTCATAAGCATTAATGCAGTCAATGTATTATTGATCAGAACCGATCATTGCCTCTTCCCCTTGGTATGACCGTGGCCTGAGGATGGGGTGAGATTAGGCAAGTAGAGCTGATCCACTGGCTGCGGAAGCACCCAAAAAAATCATAGGAATCTACTGTTTCCCGATGCATGTGTTTTCTCATTTTTGCAGGACTGTGTGAACAAGGATTGTTTTGACTTTTGTTGTAAAGCAAATGAGACTGACAGAAAAAAAAGTTATATTGTAAACATTCCCATTAGACACTACAGTACATTTCTACAATAAACCCACCTTTGTAGGATTTCTCCAGATGAAAAGACATTTTAAGACATTTGTCTCTATTATTCCATTTCTTTTTTGGGGTAGTCAACCCTCTGGGGGTTCTGGGAGATAGAAGAGGGTGGAGCCCAGCCTTGATTAAATTTAAATGTACTGCTCCTAGCAAGGGTACTGCTACTTATCCTAAATCATTATCTAGAAACACTCCCATATTTGTGGCAGCCTCACAAGCTTGAGCCAGACTTACTGACATATGAATCATACTGCAGTACCTTGGATATGATGGATAGTGCAAATGTGTGCATGCGTGTCTCAAGAGAGGACCTAAAGTATTATAGTGGATATAAACAGTTAAAACAACATTGTTCTAACGCAAGAGTTTTAGGATGTAAAACAAATGAGACTGAGATAAACCACTTCAAAATGTGACCAAATTTTATTTGAGCAAATTTGATTAATATTAAAAAAACATTAATATTCGTATTAAAAATGTTTTGAAACATTTTATTCCTTTATATGAAAAAAAAAACCCTCATTTGATCAAAGTTGCATAGATTTTAACTGTATAGCCACTGTTGAATGAGGAGAAGGTTATTTGTGCTTGACTAACCGAATAAAGGATAAAAGACAATGAGACTGTGCATAACAAGGAATAAAAATATGGCCATTTGCATTTTCAAACAGTTTGGGATTCCATCTACTCAGTGTGTATTCCATCATACAAGGTGGCGGGGCTGTTCTCAAGCCCCAGGGTCTATGGGATTTGGTCTAATGAGAGAAGATAGTTAATGGTTATTGACAGAGCCCATGAGGACAAGTCATACCATTTTTCTTAAGTAAAGCGGCACACTCTGCCACAATTTAATGAAGTAAAACCCATCACTTCTCCTGGGTGATTCAACGTAATAGCTTTGCAGGAATTATGGAAAATTTGATAAAACGAAAGAGGCAACAGAAAATGAGCCATAAATTGTATGGGGGATTTATTTATTTTTTGTTCTATATACATAGAGTCGAAACTACTACTTAGGGAAAAAACAGACAAAAAACAATGTGAACACTATTGTGTCTAATCGTGAGGGCCTATTTTGTTCTGTTTTGCCCCTCCATCTTGCTGGCCAACTTCCGCTCATCCTTATGGATTCATAGTCTTTTCTTTTATCAGACAAGCCTGACTGAGGAAGTACTTCAAGACCGGCCCCGCCCACACTTTTCGAAGGAGTCTGCCTCTGATGTTTCCAACACTTCGCCAGAATTTGTGCTATTTCTTGTATGTGTCCTAACGACAAGAAATGTGAGGGAGGGAAACAACCAGAGCAAACGAACCGTTACACCGAAGTAAAGGGAGATTCAAAGAATGGGAAACATAATTGATCAGGAGGGGATTTTGCAAGAAAAAAGAACAGTAGCAGCTTCTGTACTGTCAGGAAATAACTGTGCTGATGTGGGAGAATGTTGAAGAGCCTATGTGGAATGTCCACACTTTTCCCTCTGTCATTTTATTACAAATAGGTCATCATCATTAAATGCGTAAAGATCGACATAATGCAATGCATTTGGGGATAACGAATCTAAGTTTAAACCACCAACTAAGACATTACTATAACGACAAGGAATTGATGCAAGAAGTTTAAACCACCGACTAAGGCATTACTACAACGACAAGGAATTGATGCAAGATGTGAAATTTCAATTATAGAGATACAATTGAGGTATACTGAAATATTGAAGTTATATAATCCAGTCCATTTAAGTTCAAGGTCCATACCTCAGACAATTTCTCAGTTTCCTAATCAGTTGGAGTGATAATAAACATTAATTGAGTTCTATTACAGACGATTGCTCTTGGTCCATTCATTTTTCGATCCCAGTAGAGCATTACATCATGACGGTCAAACCCTCAGATACGTCATTTTAATGCCCTCTTTTTGTTCTTCCATTCAATTAATTCTGTTCTTCACTAACACATCATGTAAAGTATGTTGAGGAAAATGGTTTCTGATCTCGATAAAAACGGTATCAAGAAGTGTTTGGATCTTTAAGAGATCACATGTGGAAATCTGAATAGCCTTTAATTCCATAGAAATACTTTGATTTTAACATAAATCCTCAACCATTTGTTGGACTAATCCCCAAGAGTCCTGCATACATTTATATCTGATATGACCACACGGGTTTAGGATTAATTCAAAACCCTTTGACAAGCATTGTAATACCCTCCAATGCCAGTTAAAATTACTTAACTTTACTTAATTACTAAAGAAAACTGTGTTTTCTGGGATAGAATGGAGTTGTGGTAATGTATACTGTGGTCAGAAGAATCAATAATTCAAGTAATTTTAACAAAAGACTAAAGCTGAACTATTTTTACTGAAATTCTTTTTTATTTAAAAGAAGACTGAGTAGCTTGATTTTGTACTTTAGTACTTCTGTTTCTTTTAAAATTGTTAAATATTAAGTTTAATATTTATATAAGATTTAATATTATATGATATATATAATATTTAATAATATTAAATGTTAGTTTCAATTGGCCTTCTATAGCATGTATTAATCTGGAGTGAATGGGGAGGTGAGATTTAAAGCAAATAAAGAGAGTGAAGTAGCAGTATGCAGGAAGAGCAGGTTGCCGATGCTGTCAAGGTGACTGTTGAATATATGAACCATAAATATGTAAATCTGGAGCACTTATGTTTGTTCACCTTATAGCACTACAGCTACGTATTTTTACTCTTTTTGAGTTAGGCGACCCCTCCATTTCAAACATTTATCCTTTATCTTAATGATCATTACACAGATTTGTCAGGCATTTCTTTCATTGACACTGCGAGAGACAAATGCTAACTGCTCTTTAATGACTGTTATTCATATTTTCCAGAAGTAAAAATGTGCGGTTACAACACGGATGTCATGGAAATAAAATGATTTTTTAATGCCTGCAAATTCTAAAACCAAACCAAAACAATGACAGTGTGCTCCTTTCAGACTGATCGAGTCACTGGGACATTCTTCCCCTGAAAAACAATACAACACCCTGTGGTGTTTCCAGGCTGTTGTAGAGACTTCATCAGCTCATGGAGGAAGTGAAGAGATGGCAAAACAAAAAGGCAATGCATCATGGCAGGGACAAAGCACGAGCAGCTGTTTAATATGACCCTTTGTGTGCTCTGCAGCTTACTCATTGCTGCAAAGTGCAACTACTGAGAATAAATCTCATCCTCCAGCAAATGCTCATGCATGGCATTGTGTGGTAAGAAAGTACATTGCAATCGACTCCTTCAAAAAGTTCGTGTGCCGTCAACTCTGTTCGTGACGCATGTATTATGCCGAGGATACCTGCAGGCGCACTGAGCAGGTGGGCGGAAAGGTCAAAGACGTACAATTAAAGACTGAGCTGATGATCGGGGATCACACGGGTTTCTGTGCTGCAGCAGGTGTGAGGAGTTGGATAATTATGTTATGAGAAAATGAATGAATTCCCAATCCAGTTAAACACGGATGACTAATGTGATTCATGGAGACAAATTAATGCAGAGACATTACGTTAATGCCATTTGACCTCAATCTTCCATTGGCTCATTTGATGGTGCAACAACGCTCGTGTCCACGAGGGACGGACAGGGAGGGATTATCCGAGAAGTACTCTCAAATCAATCTGGGTCAAAATTTGATGTTTTTGCTAAGTATGATCAGTAATTTCTGCATTGAACAGATGCTTCTTGAATAATTGAAGCTGCTTTTGTCTTCAAATTGGTGGACTTCATTTTAAGGACATACAATCTTTGAATTAAGAACTCTGGAAATGTCATCATACTGTAAATGTTTAAATGAGTTGAGTTACACATTTCATAATCATCAATAACTCATTTGGCCTTTGTAGTTATGCTCAATCTAAACCTGTTTAAGTGTAACACTTCAGTCTTTTGTGCAGTTTGCTGCAGACAGGAATGCGGTGAGGGAACTGTCCACATTTGTGTCAGAACATCAATTTGTCTCTGAATGTTAAGAAAACTAAATTGCTAATCATACACTTCAAGAAAACAAAATGTGTTGTTAAACGTCGTCACTAACAAACATGTCCTCTATTACAGTGGACCCCCAGATATGGCTCGGCTTTATCCAAACACCAGTGACAATAACAAAAATAACTTTGTTGTTGGTCTGGAATGAATTAATTGCATTTCCATGCATTTCAATGAAAACATTGTTGGTTGCAAACATACTCATGGGACAAATTACATTCGTAACCAAGGTTCCAGTGTATTTTTAAAGACTGTAAATAACACTTCACAGTTTAAACAAATACGTGCAACAATCCTTAGCAATGACTGTCGATTTTATAATTTGAAGTATTCAAATGTAACATTTTATGTAGCAAAGACAATTAAGAGTACAGTTATGTTCGCACTAAATTAATTTTAATAGGACTCTGTTCTTGTTAGCCTGAAATTACTGCCTAGAGGGGTAAGCAAGATAGTTGCCAAGCCCCTAGCAGCTACTCACTGCAGAACCCTGAGGCACAAGTTCCATTTATTGTACTTCACTATACAACTCCCTGGTCAGGCAATCAATGATTTTTTTTTGCAAGTAGAGTAAAATCTGTCTTTCCAACACAATTTGTATTATAAGGAACTAATGGGAACTGAATAGAATTTTTTTAGCACAGTCTCTAATACTCCTTGAAGTATAAATTGAATGCACAAATGAAAGAGAAGTCAGAGAAAATACATTGGGGAGATAAAGCTTTGTTTGTTCTTCTCAGTTTGCACAGCTTCAGCTTAGAAATAAGGAATAGTGAGCACCAACAGTACATGGTCTTCACTCTTCATTTTACTTTTAACTTGTTATATTCAGCCTTTGCCACCGCCCAGAGGCAGATTGTCTGTTAGGTCCTCTCAACCTTTTTATTATTCCACCACAAGGCACCATCTTTTCAGGGTTACTTTGGGAGACCGTTTTAGGCTGACGTGAGTACCAAACTGCCTTTGTCACAGGGCCAAACAACCATTATGAGGGCCGACTGGTCACAGCAGTGGCTACACACTTGGCAGATGGCTGGCAGCCCAGCCCCTGCTGCCTCTTTCTCACAGCCCCTTCTGAAACAGTAAACCGCCGGCGCCATCTTAATCAGCAAAATGACCAGGTTCCCTGACATGTTACCACAGAAACGCTATATCACCAGAGGGGCTTTAAAATTAAAATGCTGCTTACACCTCTCCGAGAAAAGATACCCACTCCTCCTCTTTCTGACCCCTACTCAGTAGTGAAGGGACATCACATGCACGTATGGCAAGGAGGACAAAAAAAAAAGGTGCTGTGAAACAGAGCTAACGAACTGAATTAACAAACAGAGCTAACAGACTGAATTAAACAAAGAATTAAACTGGCTATTAGGCTGTCTCATGGTGCCAATTGTGGCAGATTGCAAGTCAACTGCCACTCATATGGTAACAGGAGTTGGTTGGGCTTGACGTGCCGAGCCAGCTTGTCCTGCCTGGTCTCATGTCGTGTGAGTCTGTAATTGATTACCTGGAAGGCAAGAGGAGTATGGGAGGACTAACAAACCACCTCCACCCACTCCAACTGGTCAGGAATGGCCGTTGGTTTGATATAGGGGTCGCAACCCTATTCTGTAAAATATCCCATATGCTACGGAAACAACAACAAAAGAAACCTACGGAAATCTAGATGCAAAGGCCCGCAGGAGTAACAAACTCGTATGACCGCCTCCAATGACATCACTCAGGAAGTTGGTGGTGCAAAGAAGTGGATTCTGAGCACCAAACTCAAGTTTGGCTTCTGGAATGTTCGAACCATGTTTGAAGCTGGGAAGTTGGCTATATCGGCTTTTCGTGCATCGTGGGAACAAGCACTACCAGCTTTATTGTAGGATCTGGAGTCCGCCAAGGATGTGTGATGTCAGTACTCTTCAATCCTGTAATAGACTGGGTAATGGGGAGAATCCCTGAGGACAAGGCAAGGGGGATAAGATGGATCCTCCATTCCACCATTGAAGACCTCGACTTAGAGTATTGAGTTAGAGTATTGAAAAATAAAATACAGCATAAAAATACACTGCCATCAGTCTTAATGTGCTCTAGCTAGTTAGCCTGAAAATACTTACCAGAAGAGTAACAGGTTGGGAAGGTTACTTCACATTCCAATACAGTTATTATATGTAAGGAATGTTTCCTTTTAGTCTACACAATGTCTTAGGTCTTGTGGTAGGGCTACTGAATTAAACCTTCACAAAGACTTCCCTTGCCTCTCTTGGATGACAACTGAACAGAGGGACACTGTGGACTGAGTGAGGGAGATGTCCCATCCCACTGAGTCAACAAACATTTGCTGTGATGTTGATGTTGCAGATGTCCATCTGCAGCAGCTATGGGAAGGGAGATGTCTGCCAACATTTGTGAGTATGTGTGTGTGTGTCTATTCTGTCTTGACACTTCTAACCGGGGGCCAGGGGCTTGATAAGGCACTTATTCATTGCACCTTGATTCAGTCTGCCACTATCTTTCCACATCTTCTACAAACAGAGATCAGAAATGTTACTCTATTGCAGCAAAATGAAATGTGCATGTGTGTGTGTATACTATACGTATGTATATGTGTATGAGTGTATGTCTCGAGAAGAGAATTGCAGAGGCAGTCCCGATCTGGATAGGTAATTCCGTAACAGTTATTGCACCGTCTTCTAACTGTCCACAAATCGGCATCATGAACATTTTCTACAACTTGAACCTTTCAGGGTCAAGAGGCAGAGCAGCAAAATCAAAAAAGGATATTCAATATTTGTTTAAATTAATCTCTGGAATGATCAAAAATATAGACAGAGCAAAAAATAAATACAATTGTAGCCTTAATTTTTGATTTTATTTGGGGGAAAAAAGAGTGATAGGATTGAGTTGAACAGTTTCAAGTTGGAATGGTTTGAATTGGTCAAAAAGTGTGGAACAAGAAAAAAAACTTGAAAATGGAGGGGTTTTTGAATAGCCTAGTCTAAGTCCAGATTTGAATCTGATTGAAATGCTGTGGCATATTTCTCAAAAGGCCATTCATGCCCGAAAACCTGCCAATGTTGCTGAAATAAAGCAATTCGGAGAGGAAGAGTGAGCCAAAATATATCCACAGAGATGTGAAAGACTGACTGCCAGTAACACAAAACGCTTGGTTTATGTTGTTGCTGCTGTGGGTGGCCCAACCAGTTATTAGGTTTAGAGGCAATGATTTTTTAATGTAGATTTAGATTTGTATTATTACCAATATTTAAAATTTTCATTAAAAAAAATTGTAAAAATTCTAAAAAGATGGGTCTGCCTTTGGGAAGAAAGAGCCTCTATTGGGAACAAGAATATGTGATGGTATGTTAAGATCTTTTTTTTTGTTGTTGCTGGAAGAGCGACTTTATCATCGTGTTGGCAGCTTCTTCATGGTGATTTTCATCAAAATGTTGCCTTCTGTTGATTACTCCAATGTAGCTGTTGTAGAATCAGCCCCAATTAGGTATTCATAGAAAGCTATAATTATGAAGTCAATATGTGAGCAATGTGATTCATTCACAGCCACGAAAGGCTACATGTCTCTCATATACAAACCTCACATTGTTTTTAAGTTTCATAATAACTGTGACAGAAGGTGTACTTCAAATTCTAATGGCTGACAACCATCATCATATAACCAAATGTCAACATACTAATTTGCAATATTAAGAGCTGTTATTTAGGGTTCCCTTGTCCTCTTGGTCTTAACACTATGTACATACAGTCATTTATTATTATAAATAATGACATTTGTATGTGAATGTGTGCGTGCGTGTGTCGTAGTATTTATTTATTTATTTTTATTCCAAGAACATGCAAATCTATATGTGTTAAACTGTGAGGCTAGTCAATAAAGGAAAATGTAGGGTAGTTTAATATTGCTGACTAATTAAGGGGTATTACTTAAAGTTGACTGCATACACCTCTTTTGTAATTATAGTGAATGTGCCAAACTTTCAAAAATTCCCATTCTGACTGGTATTCTGATTCCATTGATTTAAGTGCTCTATCGGTCACCATTAGTCTCCTTAAGCAAAGTTGCCACATGCAGAATACTATGTTTTTTTTTTTCTTTTTTGTTTCTTTTAAATATTCTCCAACCATTGGAAAGCAGCCATGCCTAAAGACTTGGTATTTCTAACATTGAATCGTCAGTTTTGATCATATAATTCATTTAGTTCGTTCATAGTTCCTTCATTTTTAAAATATCGTGGATAATCGTGAACAAGTCAGCAACTCACTGAATTCGATCTAGTGTACACATTGTACCCCTGAAATTAACTGATTGCTTTTGGAATGTATCCGACAAAGCTAAATTCAACATCGTATTAATTGATTTTCTTTTAAGTAATAAATTCCACAGGTCGCATAAAACACAATAAAACATATTTTAAGGACCAATATGTGCAAGAGCTTCATAGTGTTCATACAAATAAATAAATATAATATATATAAATGTAAGGAAATAAAAAATGAAGGGAGGGTCAGGAGAAGCAAGGCATGTAATTGTTAAATCAGAGAAATGACATTTTAAATTTAATTTAAATTAAAATGCATCTCATTAAGGCAACAGTCTGGTGGATGACCTGAGAGCAGAATTGAGATTTGAATTTAGAAGACCTTGGTAAGCACTGCATTGATATGCAACTGGTGCAAAGATGTGTGTGGGTATGGGGATTATAGTGTGAGGGGAACACTTTGTCTTGAGTGATATTGGGCTCAGACAGCAGAATTCTGTTTTTGCTGCATTATCAATTTTTCTCTCGATTTCTTTTGTAGAAAATCCTCTATGGATTTCTGCCTCTTTTCTCCTGTTACACTTTTCCTCTTACCCTGTTAGATAAATTAATTTAACTTGGGGGTCCTGGAGATAAATTAATGGATTGTCAAGAATTCAGGAGATTGTGTGGAATTCATTGTTAATTATTCATGTCTTGAAGCATTTCAGACAAAATCGAGGGCACGACATGGCTGATACCACCAGAGGCGCTGTCTATTCTTTATACACCTAAGAAATGACAAAATAACATCAGCTATGGGAAACATTCACAGATCTCTACGATACGGCAACCTTCCCAAAGAGTAATAATCTGCTCAGTACAATCCAGGCATCTGAAAAAGAGTTTAGAACATTCCGGGAATTTTACATAAATTTGATCAAGGATATTTTGTCACCCCAAGTCATCCATGCAATGCAGCCAACTCATGCTAGACAATGAATTCACACATACGAATCTCCCTTGAAGATATTGCTAAAAACAAAAAGCTATTCGTTATTTATAAGACAACGGTATTTTCCACTAGCTACAAAAGATTCCGCAACACTGCAATTTAGTGCAATACGGGGAGTAATTATATCAGGGAATGTAGTAAGAGGTAGCAGTTAACCTTGGTCAAGGGCAGCGTCATCTCACCCTTCGGCCCAGCCTTGCTGCCATCTGCTTCAACCTGGGAGCTCATAATACTGGCTGAATCATTAATGACATATTGTTTTCCACTCAGTAAATATCGAACACTGGAGACAATATGATAGATATAACATGCGCTCAACACTTACAACCTGTGCTCGCAAGAAGTAAGTCACGTGCGAGCTTTACATATATTAGTGACACACTCGTGCCTTTTGTATCTCACACGTGAACCATAGCAAGTAGCTCATGTGCATTGGGAATCTCTTGCAAGCAAGTTATATGTTACATATGCACAATATGCAGCTGATATGCGAGATATGTAACGCACAAATTCGCTTCACTAGCAGTCAACGCTCCTCATCCATTTTTGTTGAGAGCAAACAAGACCTCAACGTAAAACATATTTAAATACCTTAATTGTAGCTTCTCCATTTACGTGAGCTCCAGTGTGACCCAAAGAATGACTAACGGAGATGTATATTCCTGATCAGAAGGGTGCTGATGTGTATTCCTGGGCTCAGTAAGCGCCGCTAAAAAAATAATAATAATGTATAATATAAACACTATATATTGAGAGAGAGAGAGCGAGAGAGAAAGAGTGAGAGAGAGATTTGTATGTTGTTCTGTTTGGGGCACTTTGAGAAGAGCACAGGTACACAACCAGAAAGTGCAAGAGGCCCTTCCTTTTTCTCACAGGGCAAGTCTAAGATTGAAAAGTGTTTGAAATGGTCTGACACAGACCAAGGTAAAAAGAGTCCTTTCATTACAAATGAACACAGACGCGACTGCCCATCAAAATATGGATGTTGTTTGTTCCTTTGCTTGCCGGAGAGCAGTCAAATCAAACCCCTCGTCCGTGGAGCAATTTTCTCTGCCCCACGGGACCACTCAAAACAATATAGAATTGTTCGCCAAACTGAACATCATCAAAATAAGTGAATAAGGTAACTTGGTCACTGAATGGTTGCAAGTTCACAAAGGTTATATAGACTTGCATGGACTGGACCCCGGTGGAAAAAATGTTGGGGAGCACTGACATGGTGGAAATTTCGTTGTATTATTTAAGCAAATTCATCCACGTTGATACTTGAGTTCAATGCGCAACGACAGTCACACCTTACTGATCTCATGGTTCATATTCACAATTTTTCAACAACTACATCAGCACAATTTGTTTTCCGCCAGTTGAGCTGGCCACTTCATTAGGGATAGCATGGAGGAGGTTGATCGAATGCAAATGTAATGTTCTGTCTTTAAAAGAATTGAAATAGTGCAAATTGAAATATATTTATGAGAAGAGCAGTGTCGACAGTAGTTTTGTCCTTTGGTCAGTGATTGCTTTCTCATGAATCTGTTATGAGGAACATTCAAGTGCAATTTGCATGTTTTATTAATCCCACTAAAATGGCAGGCCCCTTATGACGTTATACTGAAAAAGGTGTTTCTAATGTGCCCTTAGTTTGGAAAGGTGAACATGGATCAAAGTGGCTTCCTTACCTTGGTCTGGCCTCAAAGTCACGCTGCAAACAGAGAGAAAGACAAAAATTTACCAAGAATAAAATACTAAAAGTAAGTGTGCAGGTGTCATGGGTAATAAAGTACAAGGTAAACAACATAATTCACATTAACTAGGGCCACAGCTGGTGTGGCTCCAAAACAGGCCCATAAATTCTCACTCTCACTTTGTGACCACAGGGAAAGCCGGAATCGATCCAGACACCTCTGAACTGTGAGGTGACGTGGTAACCAATGCTCCACTCAGCCGCCCATACATGTTTTAAAGATTTATAATTGATTTTATAATGATATAGTTTTTTTTTTCTCTGTCACGGATGGTTTTCCTCCTAGTCAGGGATAGACCCACAACCAACTCATCACTTGCTTGGGAGCACAGAATGCTAACCGCTTAGCTAATGGTCCAGGTTGCGTGCACAGTGCACAACACAGTACCGTATTGGCCCGAATATAAGACGATGTTTTTTGCATTGAAATAAGACTGAAAAAGTGGGGGTCGCCTTACATTCGGGGTCTAGACATTATACCCATTCACAACGCTAGATGGCGCCAGATATCTTTAAAGCGAATGCCAAAGTGAACCCCTGCAACGAAGAATCTCAGCTACTCTCAAATTTAAACCAGTTTGCATTATTTTATTGCAATGTTTTTCCTTATTCAGATTTGTTTCAAGACTACAGTTACAATTAGACTTCACTTTGATGGTTAATGCAGTTATTGCAATTTTGTTGTTTTATCACAGAAAAACACAAAAACTAGAATCCATTCATTTACAAATGTGATTGCACTTTAGTTTACATATTTAAATGTTCAGATATTAAGATGTGACAGACAGTTTTTGCATGATTTGAATGAGGCAAAATAACATGCTTTTTCTCTCAAAAATATTGTTATAATCATTTGTTTCAGATGTAATGTAATTATTTTCTGTATAAAAATGTAATTTGGTGTTCAAAAAGTCTTTTTTCAAATTTGAGTCTTGAAAAAGAGGGGGTCGTCTTATAATCAGGGTCGTCTTATATTCGGGGCAATACGGTATTTCAAGGCTGGAAAAGTTGCTGGTGTTTATTATTATTTAATATTGTTACTAATGTGGCAGACCTATGGACCAGGCCTCTCACCCAGCAGCCCTGCAGTTTGGGGTGGAGTTGTTTGTGTGCCCTTTGTTGCATCATGTTGTATTTGTTGCTTTGAAGACTTGAATTTTGCCAATGTTGTTGGCAGGCAGTCTTGGAATAAACGTGTTTGCAAAGTCAGCTGCGTGTGCTTCATACTGCCACACTACGATATAGTAAGTAATTTAAGCAAATTTGTTATTTTAGAAGTGTGTACTAAACTGGTAGTCACTGAAAGTAATCCGTGCCCAAGAAGTAGCTCTTGCTTTCAAAAAGCTTTGCGAGCCCTGGTGTGGGTAAGTGCACTCCATTTAACATTATGACCAAATTTCATTTTTCATTTTTTTGGACTATGACGTGTTTTTTTGGCCAAAGTACAATGAGTGACCCATTTAAAGTGATTTGGGATTTGCTGTTTAAATGGTAAACGAATAGCGAATGCAGATTTTGGGTCTAATCACCATCAGCAATCAATTAATGAACGAAGCCCATCATTTCTCAGTTATAGGAGCAATCCGCAGCAGAGATACAACCACGACTGATACGTAACTAACCCATTGCAGCATCAAGAGTAAACTAAAGATACCCTGGCTGATGGTAACCTAAGACAAATACAGCAATGTGATGTTTTAATTTGTAGCCACAGAGCAGTAAATGCTTCCTCTTCAGTTTTTAAAAGAGAGGTGAGGGAGCATGTTAACTGTTACTGGGTTTAAAAGGCAGAAGAGTGAAGATACAGTTCGAGCCTCTGGAACAATCAAACCACAGTCATTTATCCTGACAAAGGCTGACAAGCATAGAAATAGATACACTTATCAGTAAAGGCATAATTTAAGGTGGCTAATTTCTTTTCGTTAGAACCATGCACATTTTCTTTGTGTGGCATGTTTAATCTTACCAGCCAATAGCATGTAATTGCTTATTGACAAGGTTTTCTTAATAGACCCATTCTCTGCTTGAACATTAAATGCATTATTTAATTGCATCAGTAAGATCAAACCCTCGGGTAAAAATGTTCCTTCTCCCTTCCTTCTACTCAATAACTTGTTCTAATGTTGCGGCGATGCCTCGCTGATGGCTTCTTGTAAACCGTGCAGAAATGGGCAAGTTCATGAAACCTGGGAAGGTGGTAATGGTCCTGGCTGGACGCTACGCCGGCTGCAAAGCTGTCGTTGTTAAGGTAAAGACACACAACAAGTTTTAAAACGACAACCAACTTAAGCATTAGATTTATGTCAAGGAAGGAGCTCGTTGTAGATTGCTTAACGTAGCTGCCGTAAAACACAACTGAAATAAAGACACCGTAAAATACAACTGAAATAAAGACAAATGACTTACCATTTGAAGTAGTAGCAGAAAGATGTTTTTTGAGCCACAACATTACAGAAATGTTTCAGCGTCGTGCTGACATACATTGTTTTTAAGAGGCAATCTGCATAGTCTTTTTGCTTTGTATAAAATGACTTGCAGCACTGCATCTTACAAAGTTGTGGAACTCTTCTTTGTGTGCATTTGCATCATACTCCCCCCAGGTGGCTGAGGTGCACACACCAAAACAAATTGAACTTTTATCGCAAGACACCAAATGTAATTAATTCCATTTGAAAAGTTTCTGACATGAAGAGTGTCTTCCATCTTGTGTGAATCAGAATATCGATGACCATGCCCTGGTGGCCGGCATTGACCGCTACCCCCGCAAGGTGACCGCTACGATGAGCAAGAAGAAGCTGGCTAAGAGGTCCAAGATCAAGGCTTTCATTAAGTTCTTCAATTACAACCACCTCATGCCCACCAGGTTGGTGCTCTGGCTGCACCTTTGGTCTGCGTGCTTGGAAAACACTTTGCATTTGGAGGTTTAAATGTTTTTGTTGCATAGATACTCCGTGGACATCCCCCTGGATAAAACTGCGGTAAATGAGGACGTCTTCAGGGATCCCGGTGTAAAGCGCAAAGCCAGACGATAAGCAAAGATGAATTTTGAAGAGAGGTGAGCTTCCTTTTCCGGAAAGTTCCAACCTGTTAAATTCACCTTGGTGTCATCTTGATTGGGTCCATTGCCCTTTTGCAGGTACAAGACAGGCAAGAACAAGTGGTTCCTTCAGAAGCTCAGATTCTAAAATTCTCTCAATTTCACTAATAAAACTGTTAAAAAAATGTGTTTCTGCTAAGCCTTTTGAGAGTTCTGTAATATGATAATTATGAAAAAAAACTGTGACTTATAGTCCGGAAAATATGGTAATTCAACTGATGTGTAAAAGATTTGAATAATCATTCAATGTGCGCTGCTGCATCTCAGTAACTGTGCATACTGCGTATACATGGGGGCACACATTTATAATTCCTGCAATGTGAGATAATTGTTGTAGAAACGCCACAATTAATTCATTCATGCCAAAGCGGGGCATAATGGTTTCAGGCATGGTTGGGCTGGCTGACCGACCGACCAATAATATTTAAGGATGACCTAAGCGAGGTACACAATGAATGAGCATTCTGTTAGACTGTGAGCTTTTTCGGAGTAGGAGACACCATTAAGAAGTACAGGATGGGTCATGAGGATGGAGAGAAGGTTACCGTTAATCGATGCTCCAGTTCTGATGCTCCTACGATGGCTTTTACTGCCAGTGAGGGGCTCATTGTTGTTGCCTTGTCCAACAAGCATAGCTGGTGTGTAATGCTGGCCATTTCTTCCTGGAGACGCTCAGTTTGGACGTTGATCTCTGCAATCTTCTCTGCAGCAGCTGCTGTCAGGAATGCCTCTTTGAGGTCTAAAAGGTGTAGAGTCCTTTTTTCTTCCAGAGATACCGCTCTGCGAAGCGCATCAAACTGACTGCTCACATATGCCTCCAATTCCATTGTCGACATCTAATGGTGTAGTTGAAAGGACAGAAAAGTATAAATAAATGAAAAAATAAACCATTGGATTTATGTCAATGCTTTTCTATAGAAGTCTCTACTCAAATAATTAATACATAACTCTAGTCAGTTCTAAAACATACATTTTCAAGAAATGTGTCCCTCCTTACATGATATATTACTGTATTTACACAATTAGTGGGAATAGACTCAATGGCATATGGGTAAGCGGTGGGCTAAGATTAGATTTTGTGTATTTAGACAATCCCTGCTGAGGGAGGACTTCGTTTTTGTTCTTTTCAACAAATGAAATACAATATGTTGACACTCTTAGTAGCTCTGTACTTGACTATATACAGTACAATACGACATACACTTCGTAACCCATACGAATTGAATTAGGCTATATACGTACTTGACTATATACAGTACAATATGATGTTTCGACTTCGTGGGGTGCTGGACTTACAACACCCTCTGGAGCACACAAAGCGAAATAAGTGACGGGGATCATGCCCACATTTTAGGGTTGAAGTATGTTAATAGCTCTACTTAAACAGCCCTAAATGGGACTTAAGTTCCCCTCAGTGCAATTAGTTTATACTGCTGACATAAACACTATAATAGATCTCCAGCGAGCATCTCCTCACCAGCATGCAGA
Organism: Syngnathus acus; assembly: GCF_901709675.1. Classification (NCBI taxonomy): domain Eukaryota; kingdom Metazoa; phylum Chordata; class Actinopteri; order Syngnathiformes; family Syngnathidae; genus Syngnathus; species Syngnathus acus. Next base: position 8,343,019 of record NC_051092.1, on the reverse strand, counting down.
GGACTTCATAGGCTTCAGCAAGTAAGGGGTCAGCACATTTGATAAGACGATATAATCACATCTTGCCATAAGTCAAACAAGTGTAATGAGGCAGGGTAATCACTTCACAGGGCAAGCAAAGGGTAATAATTGTTTAATTCGGTGGTATCTTTTTAGTTTACAAATTAATCGACATGCACCTCAATAGACAAACATAATGTTTCCACTGGTAATGTTTAACCTGTCAAGCTGGAACATTCAACACCACCGCCAAATGTCAGTTGTCAGTCAGATAGAGTGGTAATGGTAAACATGAAATAAACACACTATTGTAAACTATTTAAACACCTGAGATCTCATTGAGGAATCTTGTTCAAAGGTATTAATATCTGATTACAAAAAACTCACAACCAAGAATTTACATCCCCTAGCTCCATAGATACACTTCTATATGTTACTTTTGCTACTACAAAAAACTAGAGTGATGTCCTTGTTGTTGTTGTTGTATACAGCAACAACATGGTTGTTCATAATTTATTTTTTTGTCCAAGTGTCCGAATGATCTGCTTTCTGGGGGGTTCATAAGAGTCTTTATAATCCAAGTTTCAGATATTGCAATGAGGTCTAGGGCACTGGCCCTGCTTGGAATGCTAGACGTGATATAAGCCGATAGTCATAATAACTCACAGTATATTTTATCATGTTGACATGTCGACATTGGTATTGTTTTAGCAATGAAATCTTCACTGTTTTTGTAAGGCCTCCTTCTGATTCAGATTAGCGAGCAAATCACTCATGATTATTACCGTTTTTTTTTTTTGTCTTTTCTCATATTGACTTCAATTGATACACATTCTAATACATTTTCTACCACCACTGACAAGGAATCTAATGTTTCAGTATAGAGCATAACTCCTCCACTAGATTTGTTGCTCCTGCAGACAAATTTGTATCCTTCAAGGTGGAACCCCGCCTCCAAACATCTTTAGTTCAAGTTTTTCAAAGACCTAATCCAATGCCAATAGATAGTCCTGTGTTTTTCTAAAGTTGGCGTTTAAACTCCTGCTGTTGCAATAAATCATGGACAGCTTTCCTTCCAAATCAATGCGGCTGTTCAACTGATCCTCAAGTAGTATCCACATTTGTCCATTTCATTACAGTAGTAAAGCAGTCCGGATCGATATCTTCATTAATCTCGATAATGATTATTCATTTCCCAGTTTATGTTGTCATAACACAGCCAAATCCACCAGTTCTTGCAATTTACTTTATATTTATTAACTACAACAATTAAAATGTGAAATGAACAATACAGATTTACTTCAACAAGTGAATATTATTTTCACACCAAAACGTCTGTATGATGCTGTGACTGATTCCCCGGGGGTAAACTTCATGCATCCCATCTGGAGACGGAGACTGCAGAAGCTCTTTCGACGTAGTACTACAGCAGGCCATCTGTTTGGCTTTCGAAGCACTGAAACTGCTCACTGCCATATTTATTCTACCTCTATTTCCGCACCAAGGATGTCTTTAGTTATCACTCATTACATAAAACAAAACAATAAACACAGTCCTCCCAAACAATAAACTGAGTCCTCCCATCTCAAGTTCCTATTTCCAATGTCGAAAATCTCAATTCTATATTCAGTCAATCAATCAACTATTTTTATTCGAACACACCATTTACATTTACAAGCCATTATGCGCCGATATTCCAGTGTATATAAATGTTGTGGCTGATTCTTATTTTTTTTTTTCTTATATTTTATTATCTTATATATTTGATTCTTTCACATACCAACTAATCCATATTGGCAATTTATTACTTTACAAGCTGTCAGTTGGCCTCTAGGAACGAAGGCAATTTATTTTTATTGTGTGGCACAAACACCATTTGTATGGCAAGATAAAAAAAAAAATACTTATACTCATATCTAAGTACGTCAATTAATTTAAGGCATTTTTATAACCATTTACATGTATGTGGAAAATGTCAAAAAAATTTAAAGAAAGCAGTCCCTTGAGTACGGTGTCAGCCTTAACATCCACTTAGCCTCTCCCTGCTCACTTTCTATGAATGTAAGTGGAAAGAAAGCAGTGAACATAAATCCAGGGAACACTGCTGCGTCCATTAACCAAGCCACAACAGGAATTCTAACATAAATCTGATCAGCCTTATTATCTTATCTGACACATTCTTTCACTACCACAGTCAATCTGGAGGACCGCCTCCAATCTCCGCCCTTTCAGAGGTTTCCCGTGGCCTCAATGGCAGATGGGGCCTTGAAGCTAGATCCCTGTTCTTTGTTTACTGGGAACAGCAATGTGCTCTCCTAACTTTTAGTTAGAGAATATATTTCCCTGAGAATATATCAAGCTTGCATGGAAGATGCATTCATGCTTGCTAAACTTCATTTGCATTGCAGTCAAGCTAAGGTCACAAAACAAGGCCTCAGGAGAGCCTGCTCATAAGAGATGATAAGAGTAAGCATTGACCGATGAAAGAGAAATCAGAAAAAAATACAAGCTGGGGTAGAACATCAGTTGCAAGCTACCTCTGTATGTGTTTCTGTTTTGGAAAACAGCAGAGGAAAATCTAGACTTTACTAGGCCATTATAGGACGTTTTAGAATTTAAAAAGTTAGATTTTAGTTAGCAATTATATAAAAAAAAGACCTTCAATAAAAGTATTAATGGAACATTGGGAGTAAATGGATGTGTTTTTTTTAACATTTTCTCACATCTTCTCGTCCTCGATCAATGTAAAGTGCCCCGTTACTTTTGATGCCACTCTGATCTCAAATATTGGTCACTATTAAATTTAACTCTCACACAAACAACGGTTATCGATGTGGTACAATCCAGGTTATCTTAAGTCAAATGACACCCTAGTAGGTTGTGACATATTAACAACAGAAACTGTTGTCGTCTGACCTTTACACCGAGAGTCCTCAATGCGTTGTCGTGTCTGTTAGGTGTCAGGTCTGCTGCCTCTCCTCCGAGAGCCCTGCCCCTTCCCTTCTGTATGAGAGCGACATCCAGCTCATTATCATGCACTCTTGCCTTGATCTGCACTTGTATTTTATAGTCCTATCCTGTGACCTGTCAGGGTTCCCGCACCGGCATCCAACTGAACTTTGTAGTACTTTGTTGGCCTTACCTCACCCATTGCACCTGTTCGTCTCATTGCACACCCCTCTCCAGAGTCGACTCCCATGGCTCATTCTTCAACGCATTCAAAAAAAGAATATTTAACCCATACTTGCTCTTGGGTCCCAATTTTCACACTTATCCCTGACAATAGTAAATTAGAAAAGACAACTACAACAGAAGTTCAGCGATACACTCCACAATGGTAGATTGTGGGGTGATGTGCATACAAAGCCCAGAACAAAAGATATACAGTACTTTTCCATAATTAAAGATGGAACTACGTACGGGTTTCACAATTATTATTTTTCTAGTATTTTTGCAATACAATATATTAGATTGAAAGGGCAATACTTTTGAACAAAATCCCTCAATATTATTGTGGGAATGGGCTGCACTACTACAACTGAACACAATTCTTAACTCGTCACAAATGTCATGCAGTTAAATTTAAAAATCACAAGAGTATTTTTTTAAGTACTTTTGGATAGCACAAGGTGGACTAGAGCTGCAACAATTCATCAATTAATTGACAACTAATAGATTATCACTATTAATTGCTATTTTTTTAAATGAGTATTGAATCAAAATTCAGCTTCCCAACACTAAATTAGTTCAGTCCTCCCTGCAAGCAGAATGACTATCTTTGTGTTGAATCAAAATAAAACACTTGCATTTAGTAGGAAAACAATAGGTAGTAGGAAATACTAATTGATCATATGTTTGTGCATTTTCTGCACTGTCAATTTAAAAATAATATCCTATCTTTGAATAAAAAGGGACAGAAAATAAAACATGTTTTTTTAACAAAACAATTGACAGATTAAACAATTAGTAAAATACTTATATGCAGGACTAACACCCACATATTCAGAGAGGAAAATAAAAAGTTTTAGACAAAAAACGTTTTTTGTTGACACCTTTTGTTTGTTTCTTTCTCACACAGAAGCCCAAGTAGCAAACCAAGCCACCTTCTTTGGGAATGATACTGAGTCACTCAATTAAAATTCTGTGAGCAGAGGCAGGGCTACAGACTTACGACGCAATGGGAGAAGGGGGTAGAAACGAAAAGTAGAAGGAGAGAGGATAGAACAAAGTAGATGAGAGGAACAACTATAAACAACTGATGTATGGAGAAACACAAACAAAATCTTTTTTTTTTCAAAGTCTATCCTGGTTGTTCTTGAAGGTTTTACAAGGCAGAGAAGATATATTGAGCCAATGCGCACACAGATCTTTGCACCAAGATACTGAGATTCCACATATCTTTGCATGTCGATGTGTCAAAAAGTGTTTGGAGATGTGACATTCCCTTTCATGTAAATAATTACAAGGTTAAGTTTTAAAGAGTCAATGATAATTTCATCTCAACCTGCCCACCTCATTTCTTCTTCCTTCTCAAACTCTTAAATCCATTCATACAGTACAACTCTAACTTGTGCAACTTATGTCTCGTCTCTTTTACTAGCTCTCTCACACAGAGACCTTTCCTTACCAGAAGCCGTCACTCTGATGCTTGCCTGCCATGCATAATAATGCAAGCGCTGACATTTGGGAGTGCAGAGAGGACACGCTTACAAATCCACATAATATCTCTACCATTGCCCGAATAGCAAGCGGGGAAGTGGGTTTCGGCCGATGCGGTGCACCTCTATACCCATCGCTACAGCAGATGACTGATTAATGTAAAGGCAGTCCTAGGGGCACTACTGATATTTCAGTTTGATAATAAGACAGCTGTCGGTTACTTAAATGAATGCTATTGAAGTTAGATCAAATTTCTGCGGCTCTGTTCTCATTTCTTCCACTAGGTTCAGACCTAGTTAAGGTGGAGCCTACACAGGTGGCTGAAAAAACCACATGCTCTCAATGATGGATGACAGTCTGAGACTGCGGTAGCTAGACCTGTCCTTGATGCACACTTTGACATTGCGCATTACACAACAAGTGCAGTCAAGTGTTATTTGCAAAATATGTCCCATGACAAAAAAATACACGTTTTGCAAAATTGTGGTAGATATATAGATTTTTTTTATATATAGATACTGTGACCTCTTTTCACAACATCATTTTCTTTGGCTGATTATAGAAATGTGTACCACAATAAAAAAACATAATGTTACAGTCTATGGTGGTGGGATATCAGAGGTGTTAAACTCAAGGCCCGGCAGCCAGACCGTTTTATCTCACCCGAAAAAGCAAATCATGTATCAACTTCATTTTTCTTGCAAATTGATGTGTATTTGTGGTGCTAAAATCTATACGGGATGACAATCATAAAGGCCCCCTGAGGGAAACCATAACCATGATGTGTCCCACGAAAAAAATGACACCCCTGCACGAAAAGAAAGAAAGAAGAAAGTCCCAATGATTGTCACACACACATCTGGGTGTGGTGAAATTTGTCCTCTGCATTTAACCCATCCCCATGTGATTTTAATCCATCCCCTGGGGGAGAGGGGAGTAGTGAGCAGCAGCGGTGCCGCGCTCGGGAATCATTTGGTGATCTAACCCCCCAATTCCAACTTATGTGAAAGCAAAGGTACAGCTTTATACCATCCCACTCCTGTAAAGTTACCATTTAGAAAAAACCAATGCCGAAAAATGTAATGTGCAGCATTATCAACCACTCTGCATAATTAAATTTAAAATAAGAATATTGCTCAATGACTGTGGGAATCGCTGCTCACACTTGATCTATTCCAGTCTCATCAATCAGTTGAGCACGAATGATAAGTTATAAAATCCGAACCAAAAAATTAAGCAGCAAGAAAATGCTGTCAGGGGTTCCTCTATTTTCTGCTGCCATTATATCTATATTCGTAAGAATGGAGAACTTAAAGCTAAGGCGCTATCAATATAAGACAGTGTATGTACATCTGCGAAGAATAACAGAAGGGGAATGTTGTAATTAACATGTAAATTGTCCCTGTAGTAATTACCCAGAATGTATTAACTGCATTAAATCAATGATCGTTATTTACCACTGTTTGAAACACGTAACACATACCGTTAAATCCTTGAATTAATTAATTGATTTAGGTCCACTGGGGTTTAAGCCGCAAAAGAAAATGTGGTCAGACATGTTCTCAATTTTATATAAGACAATGATAGAATTAGCCTGATCTTGAATGTGAAGGGGTGACATCAAGAGAAGTCAGTCATCACACAATAACTCCCAAGTCTCTTATACAAATATATCAGCATGAACCAAATCCAGGCGAGCTCTGGTCAATGAATGGCGAAGAATGATAAATATGTGTATAAATTGATTATTCACTTGGTAAAATATGGCCCTCACCACTTCGATGACACAATCTACAAACTTGTCTTTGCCACTGCACTGTCTGAGCCACAGAACTAGAAATGTACAAATGAGAAACAGCTCAGCAATGACACTTCAATTTAGTTCATGCAAAAATAATACACATTTAAATTTGAACTAAAGGTCGTCTCATTCCAAGACTTGTATTTGTTTGACCATTTTATTAGGGGTCTAAAAGCAACTAAATATATTCATATTATTGTGTTGCCATACTAAAGAAGAACATTTCTTTCTTATAGCGTAGCATAGCATATTGTATTTTTTTTTAATTCAAGTAATAATCATGTAATGACATAATGTGCTTGGCTCACAACCTGCAAACCCTGCAAGGCTACAGAGAAAACTTTAATTGGTATCTGTCATTTTTTGTAGTCACAATTGATTGAGATCATTGAACTCACCTCTGAGTTTTTCTTTTTATTTGAGATCTTTTCTTCTATGTGTCGTGTGCAGTCCAGCAGGTCAAAACAATGCCTACTCTACAAAATGAAGACAAACAGTAAACACAATGTCATTATCAATATCATTAGTCATAATAATGTATGTCACTTATAGAATCATTCAGGTTTGAATTGCTGGAATGGTTTCTAGAATAGCTGTAGTAGTATGAGGCCAGTTAGGTCAAATTTGATGGGGCAAGGATTGAAAAACAATCAAAGAAATCCATTTCGCCCATCCTAGAGTTCTCTCATAGGAATAGACAGAAAGAGGACAAAAAGCTTGAGTGATTTTAGCATAAATAATACAGCCTTTGGCTGTGAGTGACCCCCTTTGTCTCGCGCCAATCCATATGTAGCCCTAATGGAAGAGAAAGTGTTGCAGCTAATGTGAGCTACTTTGTTTTTCAGAGTCTTAGCAGCAGGACGAAGGACACTCCATGATGGTTATATTGTATATTTTACATTTATCACAAAATCTGTACTGTATATTTTGCTGCTAAAATGTCTAGCTTTCTTACTCTACCTCACTTACATCAGCACATTTTTAACAGAAACGTTTGGTGGTGAATATGTGCCACCATGTCACAAATGTAATTAGTGCCTTTGTTCTGTTACTGTTGTGATATGGCCATTTTGTGATAGGATTGTATTAAAGACGGTTCTGACGGTGACTTACATTGAAATGTATCACCCTAAACTACTGTCACAATGGTTTGCATTAAAAAGAGTTATGTCCCATGTGCGAAACTCACCTTCTGCCAGATGTAAGCTTCATGCAGGGTAATAATCTCATGTGCCTGGTGCTCACCCTGCATAGCACATATGACACAGATGATCTTTTCATCTTGTTTACAGTAGAGGGAGCCTTCGTGCCCATGCTCCGGGCAACGTAGCCTAAGTACTGACACAGTGTCCTTCTTCACTGCCTCTGTAGCAGTCATGTCCTCTTGGCCATCTTCTGAACCCTCAGCCCCCAGGGGATTCGTGGATTCACGGCCATTCATATCATCACCAGTCTTGTCTACAAGTGTTGCTTGTGCCAGACCTGCATCCTGTTCATTCAGAGACCCCGTCAAAGACTCCTCCTTAGTACCACTTCCAAATCCGGAGTGTCTATTTGCGTTAACTCCAGTAGAGTGAGTCCCCTCATGGATATAGGGTGTTAGCGGGTGATGTGTACTGGAGCCATGTCTGTCAGCATGCAAACAGCAGAAGGCAAAGCCACAGGTGTGGCATACTTGCGTGGCCAGTTGAGCCTCATCAGGCTCACATGCATCACATGTTCCATCCATCTGCGGTAGCTCCTCCAGACTCATGATTCCTTCCAAAGGTTCTCCTTTGTGGTCCCTGAATGCTTATAATATACCTGGGTGGTAGATGACAGCATCTTATAGAAAATACAGTGAGTAAACGAGAGGATAACAACTAAGAATGCTTCTATGAGTGGATCTATTACTCACACAGTGCAAAGATCGAGACACACAAGACTAATTGCCGCTGATATAATAAAACAGAAAGAACTGGATGGAGGGAGCCCACAGAAACAAGCTTTACCAAAGTACACAATTTTACGAAGGCAGGAAACAGGAAGGAAATTTTGCAGTCATGGAACTATTTGACTGCAAACACTCACTTTGTTTACCGACTCACAATAAGAGCTGGCTGTGTAGGCTGATGTCTGAATCCACACTAACACAGCAAACAAGACTAGCAAAGCAAATGCTTCTAATAATATGTTGGCTGTTGCTACTTGGGTAAGAACAATTATCTGGACCAAATGGCATGAACATGCAGCATTTAATACGGTATTTTTTTCCTCATGTCTGAGACAACATTTTGTGCTCCTGCTGATGCACATTTCATCTACATTCCTCCACAGTTTATATATCAAATTATTGCAGTAAGGTATTGCATTTTTTCCATTTGTGCAGTGCAAGATGTGTGTTCTTTCAATTCCGTTGCCATAAATCTAAATATTATTTGCTGTTGCTGTATTTATATTTAGTTCAACATATTTCATAGAAAATATGAGGTTCACTCGCGTGCGTTTTTCCATTCGTGTATGTGTGCGCCTGGAGACGGGGGTGGGAGGAACCAAAGTGACCATTCAAGCTATGACCGCCGCTGCACGTTCCTACTAGCGACATACACACACGTCTCGGGTGGGAATGAAAATAAAAAACATTACATTTTATCATCGTTATTAAATTAAGTGTGATATTTGCAGGGTGCTTGTTTGCACGAACACACACGGTCCTGGAGAGTTTATTAAGTTTACTTACTGATCGGTGTTTTCGTGCCCCCACCTCGGCTTTTCTTACAAGCGCTTGTTTAGGACGAGTCAGCTGATGCTTTACAGCTATCTTCATAGGAGTTGGCGACGTGCTTAAATTTACTGATCTCCCAAAGTAACTTTCACTTTACAATGTTAAATGGTAACCGAGCGAGCAGAGTTTACTTCCTTGTTTTTTTTTACTTCCGGTAAGACGTCACACACGCAAGCGTAATAACAAACATTACGTCATAATAGTGTGAGTTCAAATCGATCTAAATAAATCAATTGGAATTTGGCGGAACATTATTTTTGATCATTTTATTATAGTAATATTGTGACACTAAACGTGCTTATTCCAATGGCTGCATCGTAATGAATACAAAATTAAGCTTCCCAGTTGTGATGAAACTATTCATATTCAAATAACTGTGCTGATTTTTTACAAGTACTAGTAGCAAGTGAAAAAGGTCCATATTATATTAATCTTTTTTTTTTGTGGGGGGGCGTTAAAACTAGTTGGAGAGCTCACAGGCCTTCACTTTGACATCTCTCAAGAGCAGCGTTTCCTAACCTTGAGTAAAAGCACATCTCTTATATGGGGTCTCACTTGGGCAAGCAATGTACAAAAAGTGGATAAACAGGTTAAAAATGTTGGATGCACAGTACTGCTGAATTCTCTGCGACAACATACGCAAAACTAGATTATATACTTCATTCAAATCTCCTGATTTTTTGTTTTTTGAACACTCAAAGCAGAATGATGACATCTAAAATGAGCGTGTGTTCTTTTGGAAATTTGGCAAAATGTGATGAAACAGTGGGGTTTTACCATGCCATTACTGTGTACAAAGCTATGAGAAATAAATTGGTTACTTGAGAAGGAAAAAGCATAAAATTTGTATTTTAATGATGATATCATGCAAATTTTCCCAAATTCGCCTTCTGTTCCTTTCATAAACCAGCCATAAGAGGCCGAGGAAAAGCATTCGACGTCCAGATTGACAGAGAGAAGAGACAATCTAGTTGTCCTATGTGTTGTGTGCTAAAGAGGCTGCTGAGCTGGTTTTCACACAAGCAGGATTTGGCCCACAATTGTTGCCCTTGCTATGATTTAAATGACATGCCATAAACAACAATAAATAATGTTCCAAGAAGATTAGAGTTTCCACTCCAAGAGGAGAATGGTGCTGTTCTCGTCAAAGAAAAGAGGATTGCTTTGCAAAGATAGATAGCGCCATGTCATGTTTTTATGGTGGGTGACTGAAAATATATTTAGCTGCAATCAAATCAAATATTTCTGGGCATAAGACATGCTTAAGTCATATGAATGTATTTGCTGAAACTTTCTTGAAAATATTGAATCATTGCTACTAAATACCGCATTTTGATAACTATACCCAACCCAAGAGCATACATCTCTCTGTGTGAAATGTTACTACTAGACACCTGATTGTTAAATGAATAAATTGTTACATTGTAAATTGTACAGTTTCAGGTCTTGTTTCTAAAACCTTCAATTGTCCAATCCATCAAACACCAAACAAGAAACATTGGCTCCAGCAGACATAAACAGGCTTTGCATCAATAAAATATTAATTTAACAAAGAATTGGTCTACCAAAAACACATTTGCTAATTTTTTATATTAATATCACAATGAACTCGACAACTGTCAAAAAGAAATCTATATACACACACATAAACTTTATGGCTCAAAGTTTACGGGAATGCCAAAGACGATCGATTGATTTGCTTTTGATGGTTCTTAAAACTTAATCAAAGGAAATGTATGTTGTGTCTGCCAATGAAACACTTTGCTCTAGGACATAGTTCATGTTTTTGCTTTGGCGTCTGAACAAAATTGAAATGTTCGACCTAGGAATCTTAATGTCTAACTCAACGAACCATTTCAAATTAATTCTCCATGCTCTAGTTCTCGTTTGTCCCACAGTGTCAATACCTCTGAGGTATTTTGACGTGTGTCATGCAAAGGAACTCATTACTCTCTTTCTCTGGATTCATCTCGAGAGCCATTCTGCCTCTCCACCTATACTGTAAATGAAAATATGTTCTGAAAATTCCCTCATACGTTCTTACTTTAGCAAATGGCGGAGGCGGAGAATACCTCCTTTGTAATGTTAACGTTCAAAGTGGGGAATAAAGTATTCATTTGTTGTAGTTGTACTAGTAGGTCTGAACCTTTTCTTGTTCTGCTTCAATGTCTTGGCGTTAATTGCAGCATCCTTGTTTGATCCTAACTCGCTATCAGCCTCTTCTACACACTCTGTGATCAGGGTAACTCTATCACCACTAATTGTAGGGCAGAGATATACAACGAGAAGATTTCTTTTGCTTTTATGGTTGAGTCTTCTCTTAAGAGAGGCAGGAACTGAGTCTCTGGGGATCACCGTACATGATTAGTGGAAGTGATTAAAAATGGAAAAGGGTATCTGTGGTCTTTAAGATGAAATAAAATCAAATTCAAGTAGAATTTACTTGTTTGGATCATCATGACCACCTGTCTAATATTGTGTAAGTCAAGCTATTGGTGCCAAAATATTTTGAGCTCACTGAGACATGGAGTCCAGATGGGGTACTGTGGTATTTGGCATCAAGACAGGAAGTAAATTGATGGGAATGCCATGAAGGAGACTTGTGCTCCGCTGTTTAGCTTGCAAAGATCTCTGTGTCAAGTACAGAGTGTACCTTTTCTCTCATCCAAAGTTAACTGAAATAGGCTCCAGCTCACTTGCAACCCTAATGAGCAAGCAGTACAGAAAATGGATGAATGGATGGGCGGATGGATGAATGGATGGATGGACGGACGGACCGACGGATGGGCGGGCAGTCGGACAGATGCATGCATGAATGGAACACTATATAGCAAACATTCAAACCACCTCTTGTATAAATAAATAGGTATAAGTATAAACATGTTAACATAAAAAATGACTTTACATGCAAAACAACCACAACCTCAGTTTTTTACACACTCTGGCACAGCTGGACTGTCCAGCCATTATGGATGGCAGAAGATACTTGGCAGGTCATTTGTGTTTTACAGTAATGACATTCGGTGTGATCCCTCTCAGCAGCCCCCTAAATGTGGTCAATATTCTTGTGTGCTCCCTGATGTTTCACATCCTGGCACTGGTGTGGATTTGAAATGTTCATAGGATAAAAACTCATGTCTGCTGCTATTGAAGCCTTGAGTAAAATGAGTTTGTTTTTTTGTTCTTTTTCTTTAGTGAGGTGGAATGAGCAGGAATGCTCCATGATGAGTGGATGGAGGAAAACACCACTTTCAAAACCACCCCTTGATGAGGAATAGCATTTTAACATGGCTAGTACCTAGTAGCTCCAAATAATTGATTCAGCATGATACCGGTCCTTTAAATGTGGGTCACATTTACTCAGTCCTCACTAAAGCAACCTTTCCCTACAAAAAAGGCAAATCTTTGGATTATGTTTTGTTGATATCATCACATGGAGGAGAGAACACAAGTGAAAATGAAAAAGAGAATGAAAACAGGAAAACATTTTTAAAAAGGAATAAGGAGAGAACAGGTATTGTAAAAGGGTTGGGTGGAGGAGTCAGGAAGACACAGAGTGAAAGGCTGGAGATAGAATTTCATCTTCACAGATGAGAAAGTAGTCTGCAAGCAAACAAAAGGATGAAAAGACGACCTGCGGCGTTTCTCCGATTGACAGTTGGACAGGCTGCCATCTTCCTGCAGCCCCTCCCTCTCACGCTCTATCCTACTGTGAATCGCCACTGTCAACGATAAAAGCAATGATCGGCCTGCCAGAGGGCGAGCACTGTGCTGTGTCAGCAAACATTAATGGAAAATTACCTGTCAAAGCAGGTGGGTGGAGCTATGAAAAGCAGAGTGGAAAAGAAAGGGGAGGTGAAGAACACGTGAAGGAGGAATTATTAAAAAATCTAAGGGCTGTCAAAATGCTCATTAATTTGGCTGGCATTGTGATTCGGTGTGTGTTTGTGTACATGCCTTACAGTCTGCCACTCTTTGTCCCCATCCTGTGAATGAATTCAAGACTAGTCACAGTGAAAGCAGATTATGAGATTAAATGGTGTGCTTCTGGGAAATAAAACAAAAGCTAAGCACAGTGGTTGGATGTACTCAGCAAATGGGGTCCATTCGGTGCCATTCCTATGTATAGCTCCACTGTATAAATGCAATAGGTCATGTGACTGTGTGAAGTATTGCAAGGCAAAATAAGAAGAGAAAGGTTAAACTGACTTTGCGCAAGATAAGCGAGAGCAGAGAATTAGAAGGCTATATCATTAGCATGGGCTTTGGTTGAGGACTAACCTGCAGAGAATCACAATGACTGCTTTTATCTCTCACACAGTTGCAATCCTTTTCAAAATTGCCTTGCAAATACATCGCTTAATCCTCAAGGATTAACTTGTATTTGCATGCATGTGTAGCTCCCTGAGGAAGAATTTGTTAACAAATGTAAATATGGAATCAGGATTTCAATCACAATGGAGGAGAGACCAATATCATCTTTTCAACCCCCTCTCACCTCTTTCCCTTCATTCCTATTTGACTTTCATCCTTCTCGGGTTCCCACTGTATGTTTTGAAATAAGATCTGGTTGCCTCCAAAAAAATTGGGTCCCTTCAACAACACTCAGCACGGCAACAGATGTGTGGCACTAAGCGCGAAGGGGAAGGGCAAAGGGGCAATTAGAAGGAGACAGAGGAATGGAATGAGAAAGGGAAATAGTAGGGAATGAAAAAGAGACACACGGGGGGAAGGGGAGTAGAGGTGAGGGATCACTGGGAGCAATGAAAGGTGCGAGGGGGGTGGGGAGAGCAATGGAGAAGCCCTCGGAGGTTCTCAAACACTTTGCACAGCAGATGCCACATTCTGTCTGGCACAATGATATGTGTGGGCCGCCTCTATTTATACCCTTTCTGTCTCACGTCGAGGCAAGCATACAGGTCCGGAATTGGGTGTTTGCACTTTTGCTGGCTCATTGCAATGACTGCCAACAAAGGTGACAAATTTAAAGAAGAACCAACAAAAACAGTTCTAGCAAAGCTTCACCATGAGCCATGAATAGATTGCAAAATATATATAATATACTAAAAGTAATATAATTAATGTATGTTTTATTACAATTTACTTTGTAACATAAGTTACCTTTAAAACTCAATGTTGCAGGTGCACATTTTGCTTTCATGACTGACTAGCCAAGTTGGCAGGCTAAACCTCAATGACAGCTGGGAAAATGATCAAACAGTGCCTTTTGGATCACCCTAGTTACTGAAAATAACCCAGAATTGGAACAGGGATAGTTCTTTTAATGATGACAACCAATGGGGAAGTAAAGAAAAACTGAAGTCTTACTGTGTTTATTTTGGTATTCATCACACGTCTTTACTTTCAGGGAGAAATGCTTGACAGAGCTGAAAAACATGCAAGGTGTTCTTGTCCATACTATTTGTGCTAGCTGCTTTGTTAAGCAAAATGCCTTGAAATATGTAGTTTTTGTCACACTAACATGTACTAAATCTTACAGAGGCAGACCTCAGAAAAAAACACCGCTCTGCACAGCCATCAATGTCAGTGACCAAGAGCCCCAGCAATAGAAAACAAGCAAGTTGAGCACACATGAAAATGCAAATCTATTCACACATGCACAAATATAGCTAGATACACATTTCTATATGACCTTGGATTTTACATGCAAAGTCACCAGCTAGCTCAAGAAGCAGATGGCATTTTAAAGTGGCGGAAATATTGTATCCAGGTGCGATAAAAGAAAATTGGAGGCAATCCACAAAGGGTCACCTTTGAAATCATGAGAATGAAAATCCAAACCTTGTCTTTATTAATTATGTGTGTTAGAGGAAGATAGACATCTTAAATGGGGCTGCCTGATGCTCTTGTCATGGTGCATTAAAAAAAATGAAATCAAACCCATATTGAACGTGTGCACTGCAGCTGTCAAAAGCACAGAGCATAAAATAATTGTGAATATTTCTATGAGGGAGTTTCACAGAGAACAACAGCAACACTTCCTGTACTTTGAAGTGTCCTTTTACTCTTTTTCACCCATGCTGCAACCCCCCTCCCCCTTACAAACTCCATTGGCAGGCCATCAATCTCCACTTTCATCTGCTGGTGTGCCTCAGAAGTTCAGGAATGTCCTTATGGTATTTGGTGCTTGTGAATTATGGGAACACCTGGAATGCATAAAGCGGTCCAGCACTAGTGGTATACTAAGAGGTGTTGCTGGGCATCCTTAAATCTATAAAAAGCAACATGATGACATCCAGCTAACCAGATGGATTAGTCCGAGGTTAACTACCTCGGAACTCCTAATTAAAATTGAAAACATAGATTACAAGACTGGTCTTGTGATTCATGCTCGCTTGCCAAGTTTCAACAACATATGGAAAAAGTAGTGCAGAGAATTTAAGGGAGGAAGTTTGTTTTTAAAGCCTGGGGGGTTATAAAAACACAACATGGCTGGGGTCAGTGTCTGACCTGACTCTTGCAGTTTTGCACAGCATGATCAACACACCGTCTCTCGATAGTTGCAACATGGTGTGTTTGTCTATCTGTCAATGAGGGACACATTCACGGCTACGGTTTTCTTTCAGTGTGTTGCACGCATGTTTTAAAACTTTGTCCATATATAAGATATATACATTTGGCCCGCGGGCCGGACTTTGGACACGCCTGCTGTAGTGGCTCAATATTGGTCCATATATAAGGCGCACCTGATTATTAGGCGCACTGTCGGCTTTTGAGAAAATTGGAGGTTTTTAGGTGCGCCTTATAGTGCGGAAAATACGGTATTTAGATATACTTTGGTTAAATATTTTTTCTTTTTCTGTCTTCTGCTTCTCCACGTTCTGCCCTGTTCTTCCTTACCTTATTCTTTTCTTTGCTGAGTCCCCCCCCCCCACCTCAGAGCGCTCAGCAAACAGCTGTGTTTCCTTCAGATTTTAGAACGAAGGGGGGGAAAAAAGAACAGAGTTGAAACGATTCAAGCCGGCTGCCATATCTCTCTTTTGCTTCTACACCAAATGAATTTAAGCATGACATCGAGATCACAGTCATGCTGGGAGAAGGGAGGAATTCCACCAGCTGGTTTAAGGAATGTTGAACCATGTCTGCACTGAACAATTAAAAGTCAAGAATGTGTCTCTGCCAGCACCTGATTTGCTTAATTAATTGATGTAATTATATTGTATCCCAAACATTCACATAAAAGACATTCAATACACACAGCATTTCTTAATAAAAATGCCAGGAACGAAGCCATGCAGATGACAAGCTCTATGTTATTAAATGAAAAGTGAAGTGCCCATCAGAGTTATTTGTCAATGCTATAATTTCACACGCACGCACGTACGCACGCTCACACGCACGCAAAGTCTCACAGTCACTAAATGTAGTTTTTCATTTCCTACTGGATGGCCATGAATTTTGCCATTTATAGTGACATACTGTTTGTCAAACCCCCAGGTGTTCAATAAAACTCTCTCATCGCCTTTTAAAGATAAATGATATGATACAAATCAGTTTCAAATTGAAATAAGATGAAACAAATGACAGCAGCCCCCCCAAAAAGATTGCCTATGTTGAAGAAACCACTTTGGGAATGATAAACTAAATAAACTTGCTTTCCAACAAAACTGCTTTTGTAGCTGTCTTTGGAGTTTGCTCAAAGGTTTAGCCCCTACCTCCAAACCAAATGATGTTTTTACAATGTACCGTAAATATTTCTTCACATAACCAATAGATGTGAGCAAATATAATAATAATAATAAAAAGATCATTAAATCATAAAGGGACACAGTGGTAACAGATCCAGATTTACTCTCTGTGTTACTGGGAGGATATTCCAGGATTTAGGTTCGGAAATGTGTCACTATGCTTGCTCTGGTTTTCTTTTGTTTAAGGTAGTGCTACAGTGAGTTGCGGAAAAACGCTAGACTTGCCCTGCAGGTGTATTGTAATAACTGGGTCTGTCTGGGCAACTTCCTTTTTGAGACAAGTCAGTAAAGCGTGTGACAACAGCTATGTGCTTCACTCGACAAGTGGGGGAAGTCAAAAGACTACAGTACTGTGTATGGAAAAAAGACTTCACAAAGGACCAAGTGTGTCTCCAACCACATGACCACTGCCATGACCTCTCCAATAAAATTAAGAAGTGCTCTGTTGTTCTGCTAGCTGTGGGACAAGGAGAATCACTCTTTGTGAGACTCTTGGGTGGTTCTATCACATTACTTGGGAATTCATAGGCTTGGTATAAAATGCAGGTCAAACTCGGGATACAATTCCAAATTCAGGTCTATGAAATTTCAACAATGGGCAACACAGAAAAACAATCAAAAGTAAATACTGTATCCTACCTGCTTCCCACTAAGATGTTAAACGCCTGAAATATTCCTGTATTTGCACATCTAAAATGAATCTTACTAAATGTAACGTATTGTTCCAAGATGCAGAAATTGGCTATGATATTTTTTTATTCTTCAAAATGACTGACTGAAAAAGGTCATAAAATCAACAAAACTAGTGATAGACTATAACTTTGGATCATACAATGGTTCCTTGAGATACGAATTTACTTTTTTTCAGGACCATATACATAACTCCCAAAAACTTGGATCATCTACCCCCATTGTAATAAATGAAGTGCCTGATATCCGTCCCAAACTACATTCAAAACTTGCTGGCAGCTTGAAAATGGCCGACTCCATCTTTAAAGAATTGTAAGACTGTCACATTGAAGGCTTTAGTAATCCCATTTTTTGACACAACATTTAATTTTCTTTTTTAGGTTTAGTTTGACAATGACCTTCAAATACGAGCGGCACTGAACAGCTTGAAGTCTCTTTTTTTTCTCCATACAGCCAAACTGCAGCTTATTGTGAAGTAAGTTGAGTTGAGTTCACTGTACCATACACATTGTATCTCATGTTTGTTTTTGCAGGTCAAAGCAAAATAATAATAATATTTATGACTCGTATCTCAAAGATTCAAAATTCTGATAAAAGTGAGATCTTAAACCAAGTTAATGCCGCAGGATTATCAGTCCAATTTTAGCCCTGAATCTCGCCTAATGACAATCGTAGGTCGATCCCAATTCTAGTAATGGCTTCAAAGATAATTTTAGCAGGCTAATCTCGGCCGCTCAGAAGGACGATGATGCGGTGCGAAAGTCATGGCACACCAAAAAGTCTCTTTTCTGCTCAAAACAAATCAAAAACTGTTGTTTCCGTGTTCATTATGTTTGTTTACTCCGAAGTCACGTTTAATCTCGGGAGGTTTTGCAAGATTTCCCATCTGACATGGGAATTATTCATAAATCAAATCCCTTTGTGTGTGATGTGTTGCTCTTGCCGTGTGGCGGTACGTTCAAAAGTGTTATACTCGGGATATGTTCTCATCCCTCGGCCTCGGCCGACAATTTTAAAATCTCGCCCCAGGCTCTACACATTGCCAGAGCACATAAGAGAGAATAGGATTGCACTTTTGTGATGTTAGTCATTGCTCTGTGAACTTGCTTTGAAGTCTTGACTTTGGTATTTTGACTGTCACCAGTTTGTTTTATGTTGTGCCACAAGTGGAAAGGAGGAGTGAGAGTTGGAACTGCCTGAGATACCAAGGACACGATGCAAAGCTTTAAAAAAAGAACGCTCAAAGTTGTAGGATGGTGACGGAGACAACACCCAGTGTTTTATTTTCTCTGACTCAAAATGGGACCATCATTTTCAAAGGGATATTATAACCTTGATAGTTACCGAGGTAATGAATCACTTCTAGGATTTTCTTGCCAACTTGTTGACCTTTAGAAACAAAGCGCCTCTGTTTGTAGATTTGTGGGCTATAGCCACTCTGGTTGATGGTCTCATTTTGCACTCAACCCAAAGCCGACTATCCATCAACTCACATCAGCATATATTTGTATTATCGTGCCACAATTATGACAGATTGCCCCCAGTCTTGTACATGCTGCACTTGGTGGTCTCATCTCACCATCAGAAGGTCATGTCAAATCCTATTCAAATGACAATGAAGCCATAAACCCACTTTTGTCTGCCTCTGGTGAGCTGTTGCCTTATCCCACTGATACTGAGGGAGAGAGGCTCGCACCTGGATCCAACCCAAAATAGTTACCTTAAATGCCTGTCCGCATCCCTGCATGCTCGAGTGCCCTCTGCTTCTCTCACTAGACTCGTTGTCAACCATCTACTTAACTGATTGACTCTTCCGACACCTTCCCACTGCTTCACTCGTTCCTGCATGGAAGTACAACATTGTGGATTATGGAAAGCTGCACTGCCTGTGCAGTAGTACAGATTATGATGGTGTCACAAACACACAATTTACATAGAAATGACCAAATTACAGAGTTCTCGCAGTGTCAATAGATGCTATAATTCAAGAGCACCACCTTGGATAGGTTACACTCGGAAACCAGCCGAGCAAGGGAAGCAGCAAGGGATCAAGTCAGCCCGGAGGAATGTGCTTTTTCAGCAGGGTCGAAGAATTGTGTCATCACAAGTCCTCTTGCCCTTCTGTGTATTGATCCTCCCTGCACTTCAGGCATGTCTGGCACAAAGCTTGTATGACTTTGTCGCAGCAAACTGAGCAAATCACAAAACCTTAAAACAAGCACTTTAAGGCCAATTTATACTGCAAGTCTCAGTGCCTGATTCTAATTTAGTGCCTCTAACTGCTTTTTCTTTCTACTTTGGAGTGCCCATTAATCCACTAGTGACGACCCTGGATGTTTGAATCAGGTATGTTGAGGCAAGGAGAAAACAGGCAGGACAGCGGTCCTCGAGGACCGAGTTTGGACACGCCTCCGGAACAGTATTCATATTTGCTAAATTACTTAATCATGTTCATTCAGAAATGGGCAGGTGCAGGTCTTTGCATAAATTTTCAAGTGCAATGTGTTAGAAAAACTAGAGTGAAAAGGAAAACTTACGAGTCATTTCCATAAGCACACTAATTCTCATTTGCATAGAGATGAACCTAATGCAAATGAGTATGCTCTAGAAAGTGGCACCCTTGATGCAGCAAGGCAGCATAACATGGAAATACCAACAGCTGAGCATGTCAATCACAGGTTATGAAGAGAAAAACTGACTGCTGTGAAATAAGTATTCTAAGAAACTGATTTCACAATCTGTGAATAAAACAAAGAAATACTAAGCAACAATATCGACAATCTATGATTCGGTAACATTCTTTTTTTTTTTTTTTGTAGTGGTAGTTGTAGTCGACCAGGTGTGAAATTACATGAAAAAGTTTTTGAAATAAAAAAAAAAAGAATTGTGAGTGAGTTGAGGTAAATGTTGCCATATTGCAGTGTAACAGTGTGCCTAATTTAGACAATGCTGCCCTCACACTAAGTTTCTGGCAGCTAGGGTGGGCAAAGCTCAGCCATTTTCAAGGACTAAAAGAAGCACATAGGTCGGTCAGCAGAGCTGCAGCGTTAGCACTAATTAGCTGAAGCTAAAACCATTATTTGCATTAGCATCTAATAACTGGCACATATGCATCTGTTCAGCGGGTAAGGGGTTCGGGGTTAGGATTAGCGGACAGAACCTGCCAAGCTGTAAATGTGCAGCTTTATGTTTGGTGATATGGTCTTCACATGTACAGATCTGCACACTGATAGACAAGAGTATGTTAGTGATGAAGTCTATGAGTTAAAAATATGTCTTTACGCGGGCTCACTTATGTATCTATTCAGACTCTGGGGTGCTTTGTATCAAGGACTGACCTGGTCATGGTAACATAATGTGTAGCCTACTCTGCATTGTCACTACAGTAGAGTGCTTAGTCTCAACCTCTATATCCCCAACCAATTTCAAGAGTGATGCAAGTGGATCTCAAGTGTGCTGTGGTTATTTATTCTTTGTTTATTTACACCCCAGAATGTCAAAGGCCTTCAATAAGGACATCTGGGATCTGTTTTCAAAGGTGAAAACAATTCATGTCTCCTTCATAGCGCAACTCATTGTTATCTTTGAGCAGAGGCGTAGCCAGGAATTTTTCCAGTAGGGGCGCACGCCCACAGGAAAAAAAATCGAACATCACCCACGCCGTTCGCTGATCGCTAAAACAACATCCGGGTCCGGGAGGCAAACGGTGAATGGATAACATCGCGCACATAGAATAGCGCAAGCACATTCGCGCAAGACCGAAAGAAAAAAACGTCATGAAAATGAAGAATCGAAAAAGCTCGATTTTTTTCAACCGGGGCGCAGGGAGTCCTAACCGGGGCGCCGCCCCGGCTCGCCCCGGCTTGGCTACGCCTCTGTCTTTGAGTGCCACATTGAAAGGGTTTTTGGGATACTCTCATAATTGTGAAAATAAATCAAATTTATTCAGTAAAGAATTCTTCATATCAGGGCATTTACTGTATGTAAATAAATAAATAAATAAAATAATGTGACACTATTTTCTTTATGTGAAGGAGTGTTAATGTTTACATTCGTTTAAATTAAAATTCAAACTCTGCAGGACATTTTGGAGACAGACTTTGAAGGGTGAAGCATAACAAATAAGATGTACTTGAAATTAATCTGGATTTATTTTGTGCAAAGACTACCATGAAGTAAAAAACAGACAACCTCAAATGAGGTTATAACTGATTTTATTGTGATTACAGGACAGGGATATTTGCCTACTTGTACACATTCCAGGATACAATATAAGTAGAAATATCAAAGTAACTGTTTCAGCGGTTTGTCAAATTTACAACAAAGCAATAAAGTTGAGGCCTATTCGACCGTGATAACAAATTGATGCGAGGAGGATAAGTAGGGAGCAATGTTTTCCTTCCATCACTTAAAGATTGGACAACAGCTGTTTTTGTGTTTGCTCTGACACGCAGCATTCGTTAATGATCAGAAAATGCAAAACTAAACTGCACAAGCGTTAGATGAATACATTTGAGTGTGTCCTGCTTTAAGAGGATTCTTAAGCTTCCCATTTTCTGAATCGCTCATCCTCACGAGGCTCGCGGGCATGTTGGGGCCTATCCCGGCTGTCTTTGGGCAGGAGGCCTTCTGAATTGGCCTCCAGCTGATCTCAGGGCACACTTAGAATAAACATTCATACTCACTCTTAAACTTCCAAGATGTAATGAAATGTCAAGCAGAATTTTCTGCATTTATAAAATAACAAGAATAATTCAAGTATTTGGAATTCAGATGTACTTTTATGTTGTTTAGCAGAGGAATGTGTTGTTCACTTGTCTGACTCCAACTTGTGTCTTTCTTGAGGAACAAAACCTAAAGGTCCTGACCTTATGTTTGTGCCCCTGGTTTGAACACAGTCAGGCTTTGTGCCAGCTCTCCCAGCGCACCAGCGCCTGGATGTCCATCCCACAATGTGAGAGCCCCTCGAGTCGGTGCACCAGTCCCCCCACGATTGACCCTTTATGGACGGTATCCACTCAACTGTGACTAAGTGACTCTCCTCCCGATGTGCTGTGTTTTATAATGAAATCATTCAGCCATGCGCAGGAAGTCCCCTGCACTATGTAGCCTTGAAAGAATGCCAGTTATGTCTATCCACTCACACATGGCGAGCCCAATGGGAAAGGAGGGGTTGCTCCGTTAGTCATGTACTGGCAAAGCACCTACATATTATTTTACCTTTTTATTTTTTAATCTAAAATATTATGTAAAAAAATCGGTGTTCTGAAAATTACTATCCGAATCAATCGTATTCTCGTGGGATTCATATAAGTGAGAAGAAAAGTGATCAGGGTTCAAACCTTCAACATTAAAGACAGTCTGTGTACACAGCTGGTTCCTGTTTCATTTTCCTGCTGGAGAAATTGCTGCGTCTGTGTGCGTGTCCATGGAGATGATCCTCCCTCTGCTCCTCTGGAATGTTTGCAATGAGCACAAATAAGTGGAAGATCACTTGAAGTACCTGCGGATCTGCGCTGAGGCCTGCTGCGGGCTTCAGGATGCATGACTGTCTGAGCTGGCGGCTCTTTGTACACGTACACAAACACACACACATGCACACACAAAAGTACCACATGTGAGGAGACCCACAGCACACTAAGGGTGTAATTAAGTCCCACATACTGCTTTTGTGCCATGAGCTATAGGAAAAGTTTCATTCATTGCAGTGTCACAGGAAGAGAATAAATTGGGCGTAAAAACTGGGGGCGATGTGTGATTTACAAAGAGGCTAAATTAAAAAAAAAAAATTGCAAAAATTTTGTTCATTAGTTGTTTTCGCTACCAAATAGGTAAAGTATTGTGAACAGTAGATTAAAAGCTCAAAGGACAAAATGTGAGGCAAATCGTGAAAGGCAGAAAAAGCAGGGGACTCGTGAGTCTGGTTTACACATGCAGACCACAGTTCAACATTGTTTAATCCCTGGTGTCTGCAACCCGTCGTAAATCTCTTTCAGCATGAACAGGCAGGCTTAGATGGTGCCCAGCTGTATGCACAGTACACGTAATACTTGCCCCCCCCCCCAGTGAAATTCAAGTCGACATATTTACCAACCCATTACCATGACCTCCTTTCCCCACACTTCGAGCACATATTGATCTACTAAGCTGCTGAAGCAGGTGGTTGCACTGGATGAGATTGTTATACCCGTTTAACCTTGTACACTACATCACTGCCATTGTGACCTACCAGGCAAAACCATAAAATCACTTGCACGTGCGTCAAGCATTGATAAACGGATAAGTAGCCACCGTTTGAAATAATGCACGCAAAACTTATCATGCCGCGAGATGCGCAAATAGTGGAGTGAGTTGGCTGAACATACAGAAGTAGTAAAAGAAACCAGCTGCAGAAGAGCAAGCAGCTGAAAATAGGACTTTCCAAACATATATCGTTGGTTTTCGCTCGAAAGATCAGAGAAGTCCAATCTGTTATGGAACTAATAAAGAAAGCGCTCTTTTAAAACGGTCAAATAAAAACCCTTGCACTCGTGCTTTGAACACATTCCACAGTTCAAATTCAATCTTTGAAAAATGATAAGGAAAGCCCTCCTCGGAGAGAAAAAGCATTAATTAATTATCCTCTCGGCACAGTATAGTCTCTCAAGGAGATGTTTTTTACTCTTTAACTGAACAGACGAAGCTATTTGATGAAGCCCTTTGATCCGCGTGGAAGAAGAGATGAAAACTAATTTCAATTTAGTTAGGAAACAGCAAATCCTTTTGAAAATGCATCAAATGATGTCACTTGTCTCCTCCTTCATAATTCCTGGTAAGATTATAAAGGATTAGCATTTTCCCGTGGTAGCGTGCCTTTGGCTGACAGGACGGCTCAGAGGGAACATTCATGCCAGTATCACGCATTTATCCACCACAATGAAAGCACTGTAATGATGGGCACAGCGGCTTGCAGGCTGCTAAATGTTTGACAGACCACAATAACGGTTAAACAGCACACAGTGTTTTAACATAAATTAGAGTATATTTAAAAGGAGGGGGGGGGGGGGGGGGGGGGCAAGGTATTTCAGAATGTTACAATGCACATTAAATTAGTGGACCTCTGACTTGCTAATACAAGTTGGTGAGCAATATTTACAACATGTACAATATTACACTTTTAAGGCTGAATAAAAAGAAAAATGCAAGTGCCGGCTTCCTGTACGGCAGCTGACTGTGCAAAAAGATTTTCTATAAAAGCAACCAGATGTTAACAGAAATAAAGTATGAAATATTGAATTGTAAACAGTAAGGCTCGGGAGTTTATTTGATCTGGATTAAAGACCATACGGCAATAATCCAAACACACAGAGCATGAGGGGCTATATGTTACCCCATGCAGTCACTGTTATAATCTTCACGTTATCCTAATCAAGAGTGTACAAAGCGCGATTCATAGTGTGAGATAAATCAGCAGGGATTAAGCTGGCACAAATAGTGATAAAGTAGGCGTCACATTTGATCCATAAGAGGTAGTTCAGTTGCATATTCCAGACAAAACTGTCTGTTTTGCATCTTTGGGCCACTGAGTCCATCGTGGATGCTCATAGCTGGCCGTACTTCTCTTTGCAGTCTAGAATGTGCTTGTATACTCTGTCTATCCTGTCCTGGAGGACAGCGGCGTGCTCGTCTGAAAGGAAACCCATTTTGGCTGACAATGGCTCGCTGTCTCTATAGAGCTCCAGCAGCCTTGTCCTGGCATCTCTGCGCTGGTGGAGCTCGGCCACGCGCTGCGCGGTCCTCTTCCTGAACACGCACACGGAGCCCAGCACAGTCTGGTGATATTGCTCCCACATGTTTAACACCCGGAAGCCGTGCACTAACCCGGCTTCGTTGTCTATAAAAACCAGGTCTCCGCGGGGCGTTTTCAGGAGATTGTTGGTGTCCCTTTCCATGACGTGCGCGTCCCATTGCAGGCTGAAAAGATTGCTCACCAGCCGGTCAAAGTTGGCCGTCATGTAGTCAAATATGATCAGGTCGCTCCACTGCATGAGATCTACGAGCTCCTCCGTTGTCTTGTTTAGAAGCTCGGGGTGCAGCCCGCTGCTCTCCTGGCGTAGCGGAGCAGGTGTGACCACCCCGCTCAGGTTGGAAACCCACTCGGTGAGAGAAACCACGGCATGGTCGCTCCATTGTAGTTCACCTAGGTGCGTCCTCACCATCCCCCATTGTTCACTGAAGGTGTTCAGCTGGGACAGCACCAGAGGGGGCACGTTGGTGATGCCCAGCAAGCAAGCAAGGTAATAGGTCAAAGTTTCACCTTGCACCTGATCCGCGTTGATCCCGTAGCGCACACACGCTTTGGAGCCATCCGCGAAAGTGGCGAGCTGATTAGATATCCTGCCGCATCCTGGCTCCAGCTTCACGACCCGTGCTGCCCTCGCCCTGTCTCGCCAAGCCCTGGCGTATCCTTCTGTGAATCCCACCGGCAGTAGATCTTCCAGCCAGGCGCTCCAAAATATGCCATCCTCCACGGGGGGGTCCAATTTGTCTGACCCTCCCCGTGAATTCCCATTCACGTGGTCTTGGCGAATTATTGTGGTCTCGTTGTGAGCCTTGAGTTGGATTTTGTGTGCTGCTGGGACAGCAAGCAGAGTGCGGAAAGTTTTAGCGGAAAGATCCACGGGGAGTTTGGGGAAGAACGACCCGACGCCCGGCACTGCAAAGCCTCGTTTGTGTCGCTCCAAGCGGTCCTCGAGCGAGCTCCACACGTAGAAAACCCCCGCAAATGCGCCCAGGAAGAGCAGCGCGAACAAGTTGGATGTCAGAAGCCTCATGGCGAAGGGCACAACAAAAGCTCCACTTCTATTCAAGCTGCGGCTGAGCTGAGGCGCCCGAAAGCGTGTGCGCTCCTCGAGCCCAATGGCAAGCGGACAGCTTGAGAACGAGACTCCAAAGCCGCGTGCCGCTCATCTCAGATGCTTATCAAAAGCCTCCTCGCCGCGGAGACATTTTGGATCTGTCCTCTACTGAACCCTCGTCATCGTTTCTCTTCGGTGATGGAGTGGCTCTCTTCCTGTGAACGCCTCACTGCTTCTCATCCTCTCACTTGCTCGTCTGCCTCTCTCTCTCTCTCGCTCTCTCTCTCTGCAAACTGGTGTTGGGTGAGTTTGATTTGTGGCGGTGTGGGCTTGTTGAAAAGCTCGGTGGTGAATCACGTGACTCCGTGGTCGGGTTGATGGGAGGTTCGTGCGGAGGAGGGCGCAGGGAGGAGCGGAGCAAGTGCACCATGCGCTCTGCGCTCTGTTTGCGTGGTAGTGGAGGGGATCCCTTTTCTATATTTTGGGTCATGCATATTCTTCTCATTTTAAAACAGCAAGAGTTTTCAGAATGACTCATCTCCCTAACCTAAAGTCCGGCTATTCCACACCAGAGAATAATTGTCAATTTCTGTTGTATATGTGAAGCCCTTTGAGACTGCTTGAGATTTAGGGCTATATAAATAAACTTGACTTGACTTGACTTGACTTGACTTGAATTGACTTGACTTGACACACCAGGGAAGCAAAAGTAATCAATGTATTTTTACTTATGTAAAAATACAAGTACTTGTATAAAAAAGGCTTTTAGTTCAACAATATTTGTAAAAAAAAAAAAAAAAAGTTCAGGCTCTCAATGTACTTCAGTGCAAAATAAAAATAAATTTACTGTCAGCGTGTCCCAGAAGTCACCACTACACACTTCCATTTTCTGTCATTTTAGGTATCAGTTGGACAGTCGTGAGGCCATCAACATTTAACAGCTTAGGCTTGGCAGTTTAAGCCTGTCATTCCCTTGCCCATCATTCACCAAGTGACACTAAACCAGCATTACAAAATTGCAGCCTGGCACCAAATAATAGGTTCGTACTGACTTCAGGTTGTTGAACATTATAATCTTGTGTTTGAAGCACTTTGAATAACCTGGAAGGCAGCATGAGAAAAGGCTTTATCATACTCCGAAGCATTTGCCGAATCAAGATTTTATTGATGATGAGATCCAATGCAGCCCCCCGGATAAATCGTCCCTGGCTTTGCATGAATGCCACCTCTAGGCTAGTGTTTCCAGAGTACCAGGCCTTCCACTGAAATACCTCAAGGAAAAAAATGGCTAATTAGCTTTAGATAATGACCAAAAATATAGCCAACATGATATCATCCACCTGTGGAGGTCTGCTTACTTTCCAGCCACCCAAAACACATTGTTACTTTGTAATTGGTTCGATCATCCAGTGGTATGGCCCGGAGAAAAGTAGCAAGATGGATTCTCATGTTTTTGTTAACTAACAAATACAAGTGAGAATTCTGCTTGCATGCAAGGTTATAGTCATGATGTTGTTATTGACATACTTTGATGGAATATTGAGATATGAAATTTTGACCATATCACCCAGCCCTACTATACAGTTGCAGACCGTACTAATACCTTTGCAAGTGTTGCGATAAAGATAATGCTTGTGTTTGTGTACATTCCTAATTCCTTAAAGATTATGATCACAACAAATTTTAAAACAGCACACTTCGGTTGAGTAGAATAATAATATGCACTTGATTATTTAAAACAGTTTGCTTCTGAAGTCCTTAACACAGCACCACCTCACAGTTTTGAGATAATTCTTGCCTCTATGTGGGTGTTGGAACAGAAGGGGAGGAACTGGTCGTCAAGCAGGAAAAGTTCCAAAGGTGAAAGTCTTGGTGCGTGAAATAGCACTAAGCTTTTGTTTGTTTTTGTTGCTGTGTCTCAGGCTGGTTTGAGTTTCCAAGGAGAGACCATATGTATGTGTTTCCAGCCATACTCCACAGATCAGTCATCCGGTGCCCAACACATGTATTGTGTCTAATTCATAATTCAAATAATTTCCATATGTTGCATTTTTTTTTTTTAAATGGGAAGTCAAGTCCCCAATTGTCTGAACATGGAATTTTTATTTATATTGTGGTTGAGGAATGTGAATTAAGCAGGAAAATCTACCTGTTTCAATCGAGTTGCGTGCTAAGCATATCTGCCTCGGAGTACTAAGGTTCCTAGTACTTTGGCTTCATTTTGCAATTAAAAAAACATACGTATTAGTTTAAATGAATATTCTAATTGTCCAAAGGATATGTGGGATAATTGTTTCAGAAAATGGATGGATAGATGCAAAAACAGTGGCATTAATAGTCCTCAAATCTCATTGATGAAATCTCGAGTATTCAGCTAATTGTGCTTTTTTTAACACGGCTCCCAAAAACAATGTCCTTCAGTAGATTCTCCCTCGCGGCTCAATCTATTGTTGAAAGCTGTTTCATCTAAATCAGTCTTCAATGTGCCTGCGTCCCAGATAACTAGATAGCAAGACTCCTTTAAAAGACATTCTTAACAAGTGGTACAGACAAGGTCAGTAAAGTATTTGAATCTATGCATATTGGAACTAAGCACATTGCATTTTTTTGTCTGCCCTCCCAAATCCTGCTTCACAATTTGTTATGCTTTCACTTTGGAACCTAATAAGTAGCTAAATATCAGCATAAGCCTCATGGGGTCTGAATAAGACCATGAATAAGACCAAAGTGCATTGCTGGAATTCCGTCCAATGTGTGTTGCCTTTTCGTAGTATACATGTATGCACTGGATCAGTGTGCAGCTGCAGCCTGCTCAGGTTCAGGTGTCTCTTTCCCTCAGCACAAGTGTGGGCATGTTCACATATCAAAGCTATCTCTTTCTTGCCAGGTGTTATCTTGCAGGTCAGCAAACGGCCCCTCCTGCCACATTCCTCCCCCATGTATCCTCATAAAAAAAAACACAGAGCTCCCCAGAGAGCCGTAGCGCTGGGCTAGCTTGTCTCCATAGTGGTGTTCGCCTATGGTCAAGCGTTACGGCGACACACGAGAACCCAAGACATCTGTCATTCTGTCTGCAAAGACGCAATGAGCACATCAGCGGCCGTCTGAGCACGCCACAGCTGCGATGCGGGCTCGGGTTCTCTGCGTGGTGCCGCTCTGTGCAGATGGTCAGAAGAGGGCACATGAGACATATTGGGGGATCAGGACAGAGGAAGAGAGAGCGCACTGTGTTGCTTCTTTTATAGTCTAAGGTTACTTCACACATAGCAATAAGTCATCCGTCTCCTGACACTTTGCAGCGCTTTATCTTCTGGACTGAATAATGAATGTGCACGTTTTCCATTAGTGTTGAAAGGTACAATTATTTCACAGGGCTCGGCCGGCAATTACTTATATTCTGGGATTGAGGACAGGTTGTCTATGTGTCCGTGTGTGTATGTGCGTGTGTGAGAGGGGCCTTAATCTGAATCAATTTGAATAATATGATGAATTCCTTGTCAAGAAGTTTTTAAGGTTTTTGAAAAAAATAATTCTCTTTTTGGTTTTACATCTCGTTTGCAGGTTTAAATGCAGATTCTAAAATGAAGACAGGATGGCTAACAAAATGTAGTTGTAGTTGTAGTTCACTACTTTCAAGTATGCTTGAGCACCACAGAACTTTACCGTAAACAACACAGAGGCTTACCACAAACATAGCCAAAGTTGTGTGGGACAATGTTGTAATTTCTTCTGTTTTATGTTTAGTTTGAAAATAAACTTTGACTGGAGGTGGCAGTAAACAGCTTCAGGCCTCTCTCATGAAGAAGTGCTCTATCTGTCATATTGCAACATGTTTTGAAGGGAGTTGAGGTGTGTTCACTGCCGCCACACAGCACTTGCATCACAATTATTTTTCACAAGTCAAAGCAAAATAAATCAGCTGGGCAACGACTTGTAGCTGGAAAAACAAGTCGGATCACATGTGTTTTGGGGCACCAGTGTATTTTGAGTTTAAGGGAACTTATCTTGGAATCCTGTCTGTTTCTTTTCACATTTATGTTAATCAATGTTTTATTAGTCTGTTCAGCCTGTGACTTTAAGTGTGCTTTATGTTTTGCCCCCCCCCCCTGTTCAATTGAATTTGACACATAGTATGGTCTAACTCAACCCTACAATGGAAAATGTATCATATCGGTTTGCAAAATTATTATTTTGTTTTTAGATGTGGAGATATAGTAGTTTTTAAACCTTTGTATTCATTTCCTTTTTTTACTTTGCAATGCGGTTTCCTGTAAGTCTGCAGCCTGTATGCTTTTGTTCCATTTTCATGTACGTAACAAGGGAGGTCCAGAATTCCTTGACAATGAGGTCCAACTGATATCAGATAAGGACAACCTTGGAGGCGGATCGAGTGTCTCTCCCCACAAGTCGTTAATTAGGGTGCAATAAACACCAATGTTTAAGAAGTCAAGACTCACCCCTTGACTCTTTGTCAATGTCAGATGGCTGCAGATTGCATGACACTGCACCCTTGAATCGCTTAACCCTTTTTTATGTCAGCTAATACTGCAGAACAGTGCCTGGACTGTTCTGAATTGACTGAGAAAAACAATTCACAATTTACGTAGTCAGTTGTGTATTTGTTTATTTCTCAGTGCAGTGTTTGATGTCATCTTAAAACTAGCCTGCAGTCTGCTGCTATCTCAATAGATGTTGGAGACTCTGAGCGACTGAGGAGAATGAAGCAGGCAGCCCAATACGGAGAAAAATCTAGCGATTTTGCTCTGCAGGGACCTGCGCTTGGCATACAGCCATCAAAAAGATGGACAGTTTTTCTCCATTCAGTGCAATTTCTGGTTCCCGTCTTTGCCAATTTCCTCCAACTCAAGCTTAATGACCAATCAATCAATGATTGCTAATGAAAATAGAGGTGTCACCGAATGCTGCATTACTCCCCCAACCAAGATGCTCATTGTTGCTTTCATCTGGCACGAAGAACACTTGACGAGTGATGTTAACAACCTGCCGAAGAGAGGATGATTGTCATTCTGATGCACATGAGGGTTCTATCATGTTTGAGAAATCAGGAGAGCGTGTAGCTTCCATCCACTTGATTAAAGAATCAGTGTCCAATCTCCTGGATTTCACCCCCTGACCTGCATGCCAGAACCTCTATTAAATAAATCAGTGAATTATTCTACTTTACCTTCCTGTTAAATAACTTATTGACTCCAGACTCCAGTGTGTTGTGCCAACACTCGCGTTTAAACGACTCAAGGCCCGGGGGCCAGATACGGCCTATCACATCATTTTATGATATGTTAAAGAATGAAGGCATTGATGATTTTTACAGATCAAATGCATCTTTTCGTAGTTATGGCTACTGCTGTATGTATTAGCTCTCCAAGGGCCAGGTGGTCAGTAAGAATTTGAGATGGTTCTTTGATGTCCTTCTCACATCCATCCATCCATCCATCCATCCATCCATCCATCCATCCATCCATCCATCCATCCATCCATCCATCCATCCATCCATCCATCCATTTTCTGTACCGCTTGTCCCCACGGGGGTCGCGAGTGCGCTGGAGCCTATCCCAGCAGTCATTGGGCCGCCTTCCTTCTAACATTTCGGCAATAATGTCGCAGTTGGAACCTATTGTGTGAACAGCGTGAACTGCTTGCTCTCATCAGATCAAACCGGAATGAATCTGTGCTATGTGCCTATTCTTTTGTTACTGTTGTCTTCTGTCGCTTTCAAACCAATCCGCCACAACCATAGATTACACTGAGAGAAGAAAGTGCTCAGGAGAGGCAGGCAGTATGATTTCCTGTATTCAGTAGTATATGCAGATATCTTAGATTTGTTGAGTGAGGGCCATCGATAAGTACAATGAAAATTAAAATACGGGCATCTGCCAACTATAACACAGGAGGCAAAAATATGTGTCTGTTTGCAGATCACTCGACTACCTGGTTCATGGAGGGTCGGATACGTACAATATAGTAAAGAATGCACAATTTGTCACTGTAAAATGAAAAGTATGTATTTGAACATGGTATATTTTCTGTTTTCTCTTATTTTTAACCGTATCTCCAAATTGCAACCATTAAGTATTGCAGATGGAGTATGATTGAATGTTTTCATTGCAGGCGGTCAACATAAAACGTGATGCTTATGTGGGGTGTGTCATAAAAGTACCAGGACTCATGTCGCAAAAGACACATTTTAAATCACACTACAGGTTGTCTATTCCCCTTTGAAGTAATCTCCAGACCCTTTCCCAGTCTTCTCTGCCACTACTGGAAAAAGTCTTCTGGGGAGCCTTCTCTGTCATTACGGTCATCTTGATGTTTTCTACGTCTTTGTTGTCGTTGTCATCCTTTAGCTCTGGAAAAAGGAAACATTGACATGTGTACATGGAGCTAGATCAGGTTAATAAGGAGGTGGCACCAGCATGGCCATGTTCGGCAAGGAACTGTCTGGGGTGTTCGAGAGAAAGAGCCACACATCTTCTTGACACAACTCTTGCCAGTTCTCACGCACTAAAGTAGGAAATAAATGATGCAGCACATCGTTGTTGATGGTTCATAGTTTGGCCCACATTGAAGAGGAAATTTTGGAATTTTTAGTTTGGTTTTGAAATATATCTATATCTTGTGACACCAGTACTGGCACTTTGCCAGCGTAAGCTATTCCTTGCATTTTACTGAACATATCTTTTATTGGACAGCAACAATGCAAACTAATGGCAATCAACATATCAGACATTTATTACAATAAGGAAACTTTACAGTAAAGCATAAAAAGGACACGTGACACTAAAGTCATACCCTTTCTTCCACCCTTAAATAAAAACAAGTGCCTCCCTTCAATAAATGATCACCTTCAGTTCGACACTGGAATTGGAAATTATTGGACCCTCCTGGCCATTACCATGTCAAAACAGCTGCTTTGAAAAAGCAAATCAAACAAATCAGCAAGTATAAATTGAAGTAAAATCATTTAATGTGCAAACAAATGAGCAATACATTCCACTGCATACAACATGTAAAAAGATATTGACAGAAGAAAACACCTTGGATAGAATTTACAATGGATAAATCAAAGACATTAAATGCAAAATTGTAATGAAAACTAATACAGATGCAAAACAAGTGTGTTTTTGTTATTTTTCATGGCTGTCCTGATGACAGATGGAGGAAAGTAATTGGCCATATTTAAGGAAAACAAGCATGACCGTTGTGACCCAAAAAGGTGGACGGTATTGACAGCACCCTGCTGGGATGACAGCTATGCAAACAAACACACCTCATGTAAAAGTCTTTTGCGTAACCAAATGAATCTGTTCAGTCTCGACAAATATAAATGTAGTACAGCCTGTACAAGCTGTTTTAGTAAAACAAATACTGGCTCTCAATTGAATCCACATTCTTGATTACTATTTATCCCTCTGAAGTATGTTGCATAATCGACATTCCACTTCCCTTGCTATATCAGTAAATCCGACAAATTCTCAAAACACCATGCGAGACGTATTTTCACATTGTCACACGAGGTTGCTGAACAATTGGAATCCGCTTTATTTTCCTCAAGGTGGCTTGTGGGTGGTAGCTATATGTCATTTATGGTGTTGGCCTTGTGGAACAAGCCTTAGCTGTTCGTGTAGGTGTTGTAGTTATTCCACTTGCAAGCTTTGCTCGTGCATGGAACATCACTTTGATAGATTTGTGCCCCTCGGGACTTGTGTCACTGTTGGCTGTCAGAACATAGATTACGCTGTTTAAGGAAGAGTGATCACTCCTATTAACAGCAAAGCAAGTCCAATTTAATAAATGAACGTTGTGGGTAGAAGCAGTAGATGGCTCTTTACCGATAAAGGGAGGGTGGAGAGAATTGATCAAACAGTCAGCCTTCACAGAGATCAGGGAATATGTATAAGTAGAAAACAAATGAAATCAAAGCTATTAGATATGCTATTTTGTTGTCCAGTGAGAAATGCCTTACATATTTCTTACTAGCTGAGATTCTAATCCCTTGTTTCCGCTTTCCTACTCTTATTGGCAAGTTGATGAGGGGAAAAAGTAAACATACCAACAACAATATGCCATTGGACACATTTTACAGTATCTGCATGGATTTGTTCTTGTAAATATTTTATAGTTTGATAAAAGTGAAGGCATTGATTCTACATTCTTTACTATCCAAGCCTATTTAGGATTCTGTTCATGTTTCCATGAAGGCCATTGTATAGATTTATAGTCTCTGACTCCCTCTAGAGGGAGAGAGTGAGAGTCAAACAACATCAAAATCTTAAACGGTGCTCACGAGAACGTTTTCATCGCTGCATGTTGCTGATTAAAAGTGACCTTTAATTAACATTAGCTGAAAACGCAGTCTTCACCCGCGGCTATTTGAAAATAGTCTCTGTGGTTGCTTTACTGAAAATATCAATACATTTCCAAGGGTCAATTGTTAAATTTGTCTAATTTTCAATGATCAGGAATACTTATTCAAACTACTGCTTTTGTAGTTGTACTTGGAAAGCTTATGTGATGAATGCACCAATAGTGTGCACCAATAGTCCTGTAAAATGCATTTAAAAGAAAAAGTGCATGTAGGAACCATAACTACTGTGCAGTACACTGCTGATAGTTTATGCAAATTAGACAGAGAAATACACCAGCAGTTATCAGGGGGGATTTAGTTTTGTTCTTCGAGAGCATGGAGTGCAGCTATTTCTGGCAACTATTTTCAGTGCTTTCAAATATTTCAGTTTGATCCGATAGTGAATTATGCAATCGTAGGACATCATTTTTTTTGTACCAATCCAACCCATTTTAAAATATTTAGCACTCGTGAACAACACTGCTTTAGTTCGTGTGGTGTTGTTGTTTTCTGTATGATACAGACTTAAGCTTATTTTCCAAAACATGCATTTTCCCATGTTTTGCCGCAAGCCATTTATCTACTTCAGAAAGTTACATGAATCTTGAGACCTTGATACTTAAAATACATAATACATAAACTATGTATTAAAAATCCCACATAACTCCAAAAACAGGTATTATATCTACAGTATATTTATGTTAACATTTACATTGCGTGCACTATTGATTTGAAGTATTCATACCAAAATAATTATAATTTGCAATGGCGAAG
This sequence comes from Syngnathus acus, assembly GCF_901709675.1. Lineage (NCBI taxonomy): Eukaryota > Metazoa > Chordata > Actinopteri > Syngnathiformes > Syngnathidae > Syngnathus > Syngnathus acus. The sequence goes on along the minus strand of NC_051092.1, from coordinate 8,307,420 downwards.
AAATTGCTCAACAAGAGGGTTACAGTGATCCTCTAGATGGTGCTCATGTTTTTTTTTGATAAAGACTAGTAGAATAAAATGTATTACATTTCAACTGCATCTTTAAACCAAGAGTGCCATCTAATAGCGTCAAAATATCCCAAGTACTTCATGAAGCTTCATTTGTTCATAATGTACATTTCAATTAAAAAACAAATGTGTTCATTCATTATTGTATTATTAGTTACCTATTACATACCATTCAAATCAAGAAAGGCATTTGTTGGCACTCATGCCAGAAAATCATTAATCTTCACTAATAGCGCCATCGAAACTAGTCACTGCACCATAATCGCAGTACACTATAACCAGCCAATATCTTTCTTTAGGCAGCCAACGAGTGACAAGTGAAGTCCGGTCTGTAGGCTTGCTGTAATTTTCGAGAGAAACTACTCAATGAATACATATTAATCAATGAATACAACCTCGCGTCCTCTATTGATGAGCTAACACTGAGATGAAAACCTTTCTGATGGAGGAAATTGAACATTAGATTCATCCATGATTACTTCCTCACACAGATATTGTAGCTGTGATAGTATTGTTACCCACTATAGGAATTATGTCTTTTTAATAACAATCGTATTCATCCTAAAAACATATATTATATATTATATATTATATTTTTTTTTAATCAAGGTCAGTGTTAGATATTCTAAGCATGACTAAATTTGGCTTACTATTTCAACATAGTCTCTTTAGATTCATGTTTTCCCTGTGTGTACTGTATCGTTTTTTTGTGTTTGTTTGTTTATTCATCGAGGCACAGAGAAAGATGTTATGTGGCTAGGGAGCAGCAAAACCCTCCCATGAAACACTATAAAAAGCTATGGGGCACACCCTGTCGGATGACATGACGACAGAGCGTGATTCCACTCCTGTTTTGTTTTCCATGCAAGGTCTCATTGAGTGGCTTCTTGTCGATTAAAGCTTACTTTTTATTTTCTATCCAGCATAGCTCAGACAACACTTACTAAATTACAGAGAAGTCACAGAGATCATTGACTCTTGTCTGCATACTCCATTAACAATTACGGTTGCTTAATGGGTAATTGATATCAACTGTCCCATTTCTATATGTACCTCATTCTCTCTCATTTGACTTTCTCCACACGTAACACTTTCCAAAATAATGATAAAGGATTGACAACCTGGTGATATTGGCAGGAAGAGGATAAAAAATAGACACCCACTTCAAACCGCCAGTTGTCATGGTTCACAAACAACACATTGTTATTGTAGGATACAGTAGCTGTCTGGTGCCTTGGCCATGTGCTGTTATTTGCCTCAATCACCAAGCAACAGTCATTTTATGATAAACAAGGATAAAGGGAAGGAAGTGGGTGATAAACAAGAGGCCGAGGACTGGATATGTCTCATATCAGTGACTATGTCGCAAACTGTGGGCGGACCTGTTGGAAATGTTCCTCCTCGGTGACCATCTCTTCATCTTCAGTCTGAAACAGCCATTATAAGAATGACATCTTTCTTATTCTCTCAGTGTGTTGACATCATTCATGTAGGGAGCTTAGTCAGCAATCTAAGGGTTTGCAGTTATACTCATAAAACACAGAAGCACAGAGCACAGCAGAATCTAAAGTCATCTCATAAACATGGCGTCTTCAAGATTTACAATCTTTAATTTGGTAAAAGGAGATGAGAATGTAACCTTGCGGATTTTTTTTAAGTTTCCTAGGGGAAATTACTTTACCAATATTATATACAGTACTATTCCTGCATTTGATTGAGTTAAATAATAAATTGATGAGATCCTCCTACGAAGGCCAGTGGTGTCCAAGTAGAGTTATTTACTGAATCTTCGTGCGCTTTCAAGGCAAGCGATCCTTGTCTTTTCTCAAGTTTCCATTTCAGTTTCAGTCATCAGCATTGAAACAGTTAACATTGAAGTTAACTTGGCATTTGGATCTGTAACAAATTTAAGCTTGGAGATAATTTTTCACATCATATATATTTGGATAGTGATTTACCATTTATTCAAAGCGCAGCATAATCATTATTGCCATAACATATGGAACATTTTGGCCACTGTATGGGACCACAGGGGGATTGCATCAGGTCATACATGCAAGACCAAAAAGAGGCTTGAGATGCTACCTTGATGTTTTTATTTTAAACATGGTAGCCAGATAGAGGTTCTTGCTGTGGGATGAGCAATCAATACCTTTCTCCTAAATAGTCAGGGCACACGAGGCTTGCTTCGCTGCGTGGTCACACAGGCTAATGTGTTGGACACATATTTGACCTTATTCATAGGTCGGAACAAATCAAAGCCAGACACGGTCACTTTACCTTCCTAAATACTACATATAAGCCATAATGAGTATTATGTTTCTGTCTAAATGTGACTAACCTTAATGTAATGTGTTCTTTAAGAAAGGAAAATTATTTGAAGATTGTAATGGACAGTAATGTACAAAATGAAAATAGACCCTTTCTTTTTTAAATAGAATGACCTTATGAAAGAAAACTGAACATAAATGTTAATCGTAATAAAAATTTTTTAAAGCAGAATATGCTTATCTTTCCTCCGGTGGAGTCTGCTTGATGTTTTAATACATTGTGTTATAAATTATATAAGATTTAAAAAGAGCAACGACTCAACCAATATCGCTTTATTCTCATATTCACTCTCCTGTTGCCTGCGAGAAAAACAAAATGGCATCAGGTGCTTTACAGTGACAACTATTCAACACATACTTGTATTTGAAAAGAACCTGTGAAGTCTTGAGTGTTTTTAAAAAAGAAAAAAAAAAAGGAAGAAGAAAACACAATTACTCTTAGTTTTTGCAGCACATACTGCATCTAATTCTACATTTTTTGCTCTTAGTCATGGTTACTATTGGAAAACGATATTGCTGGTTTGGGTAAAAGCAGGCTTGCGTCTTTCATGTCGCCTGCTACAGTTTCCACCAATTTAATGGTGTTAGCAGGTTGAGGTGAACGAATACATGAGGAATGTCTACTGTTTGTTCTTTGTCCATTATATTGCCATAGAGACAGGTGAGATGTGAGGGTGTGATTTTTTTTTTTTTCCTAGACGTGAAAACCACTCTGTCATTTTGTCTGTTTTTGTTGGAAGCCACCGAGCACAAAATCCATTTGAAATTTGGAAAATTATCAGAGGATAATTGCTTTGACAAAAACACGCACTGGTTAGAAAATCTTAGCTGTACTGTACAGTTATTCTTTCATATCTGTAGGATTTCTGCTTTGATTTTTCATTTGATCAAACAATTCTATCTAAAAGTGTGAGAATTGTGGACACTGTAGCTTGCTGGATGAAAAAATATATAATTATTAAAATTATGAGGATATCTTTTCTGACGATCTGTAGCCACCTTGGAGATAGCTAACATGTTTCTAATGAGAATAGAGTCCAGCAAGCCGCCCAGGATGAAAATGATCTGTGGGTCATGGGAAATTTCTTCCCATCCCTTTTCAACATCAGCGTGATGGATGATTGTATCAGCAGGCATATTTTTGTCTGGCAAGGTGACCAAGCTAACAGCGTGGTCAAGTTGGAACAACAGACCTTCATGACACAATGAAGGAAAGATCTGACAGCCTTTGGCAGATGTCATGTACCTCCTGGAGATTCTCTCCACTGCAATCAAAGTGCAGAAGGCAAACAATTACTCTCTAAATAAACAGTTAAAATATTTACTTTATAATCACTCTGAAAATGCTGTTGAGTATTTCGTGCAAATGCAAGTTGTATTCGTTCCACCAAATATTACACCAAATGTTTACATTCAAGTCAAATAGGAAAGGTTTTTATTTTCAGTGACACAAAAATGAATCGATAATTGTACACTTTTTGTCTGGAAAAATATGGAGGCTCTCACACTGCTGAAAGATCGACCTTTAATGCAGCAGGGGGACATCGAAAACATTCATGTGTAACCGGACCCCGGGGACCAGGGTTGAAGACCCCTGTTTTACACAATAATGCTAGGTTTTAGTGCAGTGTCACCTGAGAGATCACGATTGATTTGAACAAAGTACCAACTTGAAATATGAATTTCTTGTTTGGAGCAAAAGACAACCATCTTTCCACACACCCGAGCATGATCTCAGGTGGGTCGCCGGGAACAAGTGGTTTAAGAAAAGCAGATGACGTTATTATTAAAACGTTTTATTATATATATAGTATTATTAAAAAGTGTGTCTGATGATAACTGCAATAAAATAAAAAAAGTTTTAGTGGCTAAATTAACTGTGAATCAGGCTATTTACAAAGTCAAATGTAAATACAGTGCTTTGATGACATTTGTGAGCTTTGTGGAGAAAAAAAAAGTTTTACCTTGGCCATTACTCCAAACTGAGAGCAACATAAACGTCTAAATAATTACCTGCTTGTTATTGTCGTTGTTATGGTAAAATATCTGCTTCTAAAACCGAAGATTCAATAATGGCTGTGAAATGATATATTTACACACCCTCTGCTGAATCATCGTAGAAAGACATCAAAGGATTGCCCTAATTGTCATACAACCAAATCTCAACTCCGACCAAACAAATGCTCCTTGTATGAAAACACTAGCACAAACAAACAAAAGCGGTGTAGAAGACCAAGCCAACAATTAAACAAAATGTCCCTAAGATATTCCTATAGCATCACATAAATAATTGTCTCACATTAGTGTCGTTTCATTACACTCAATTTACAGCTACTGGCCAAAACACACATACAGTGTAATCAGTCAGTACAATTCATTTCCAACCGCTTTCCCCTCAGATAATTGGGCCTGCCGCCAAAAAGGTTGATTAAACCCACCAGGGCCTTGTCAGTAGCAATCATGGGCGTGCTTTCATGACATCGCTGACTCAAATGATGACCTCAGAGAAAGACAATGATAAACAAAGCATAATCTTCCAAGATCTTAAAGGAGCTAATAAATTGAATTTTCCTGAGCAAATATCAGCATTCCAGGGTGTACGCTCTCATTTCACCTTAAGCCCGCTTGGATAGGCTCCAGCACCCACATGACCCTCGTGAGGATAAGTAGTTTATGAATCAGTGGTGGCGGGTGGAGTTTTTGCCAGGAGGATGCAGTACCATCATAGTACCTTTATCTTTACTGTTGTCTTGAATGATGTCAATCATGATGCCAGTTCAATCCTTTACACTTTTTCATTAGATAATATTAACCTCAGCAGAGTCAGTACGTTTCAATGTATAGGTGCTTGTATATCGTGAAAATTGCTACCTAAATAATATTTTGTGAAACATGCTGCACCCTCACACCCGCTTTAAGGATCAAATCAATGTGAAAATTATCGCCTTTCAGAATACTTGAGTAGTCCACCAGACGTGAATTCCATCACATCATTTGTTTCACATTGTACAACCATGTATGTGCCGAGCCTCATTGTATGTGTGTGAGCAAGAGAAGGACAGACACAATGGGTTAAGCATAAAAGACTGCGTTCATTTAAGAGTAATGCTTGTGGTCCTCCATGTGGAAGGAGTAGAGTTTAAGGCAGAACTTTAGGAGAGTGGACTGTAACTTGAAGCCAAAGATAATGAGAGAGCGAGACAGACAGAGAGAGAGAGCCAGAGAGAGAGGGAGAATTAGAAGGTGGGGGCAGGAAGCATTGAAAGAGTTTGAGATGGTGATGTCAGCTGAGTTCAGAAAGTAAACAGAGTTCCAGACTGCAGCATGCTGTCTGCGGAACCCGGACCGCAGCTGGGGCAAGCCGATGGGGGCTCCCACGCAATCCCCGGGACCAGCGCAATTATCAGTGGGAGAGCAGGCTGGTTCCTTCTCATTTACCTCCTCATCTTTATCTTCGTACCTCAGGGAAGCGCCTGGCCCAACAGTAAGTTTACTTGTATAATTCTCCCCTTTCTCTCTGTTGTGGATATTTTCTTCTCAATAAGACAACATCTTTGTCTTGATCCAGTCTCTCTTTAAATCCTTTCATCACAAATAAGCAAAAAATCAAAGTCTTCCTGAAAGATGCATGGCATGTTTGTTAATTGAGGTGAATCGTTTTTTATCTATCGTCTTTGCAAAGATGACATGCATCTTTATGTACAGTATAGAAAAAAGTGCATTTTTGATTGTGTGAGGTTGTTTATCTGGTGTTACATAATAAAACAAAAAAGTGCTATTACGGCACATTCCTTTAGGTAGCTTCCATCCAATAGCACTGTTCAGACTTGGTACACTGCCTTGTTTGTGCAACAATTTCTCTTTTAATGTCAAAGTGGTCACTGGAGATGTAGCACTTAAAATAGTCTCCTCGTATTCACCCTTGATGACTTCAACAGGATACAGCAAGTTTGAATCGATCGTGCTGACTGCAGTGATGCGTGCGTCAATGTCTCCGCTGCCCTCCGACTCCACTTTACAAATTTCCAAGTAGTCAAAACACAATAAAGTCATGTTGGCCAGCGAACCCGTCTGTGTTGACTGGCAGTGATTTGATGAATTCTCTCGTTGTCAGCTGAGTCACTCTTGAAGACTGTTGCATAATCTTGTGTAACTATCTGATGATTGCTCATGTCTCTGCATAGCAATGTGCCCTTTATCTGAAATTGTCGTTTGTCAGGATTAACAGAGTTAAAACAGATAAATTAACATCAATATTGTGTTGTATAACAGAGAAATCAATCCCAGGCCGCATTACTGCTGTAAATTGTAATTTATGCGCATCAAAGTGGGTGGATAATACACTTCATTAGTGGGTTTTTGAGTCGAGGAAGTTCATTGAAGCAATGTACAGGATGAGCGGCAAGATAAGCCCACACTCAGATCTGCACTACCCACAATGTTCCCCGGAGAGTTTTCTTGTTCCATGATAGCTAAATCACAATGACCTCAAAATACCAGGCAGCTGCTGTGGAGAGACTATGCAAAGGCAACTGTACACTTGTACATACGCACACTCAAAACTTTCCACAGTACGTCATGGTTAAGTTTTTGCCTTGAGGAAATAGTTTAATTGTGTGTATTTTTACTCTGTGTAAAATAACTCCAATGTCATTTAATTGACATGACAGTTTTGCAATATTGTGCTTGGAATAAATTCTCTATTCTCTACAAAGATTTGTTGTGATGACGACATTATGATGCATGACAATATATATGTAACTGAAGAAAATAAAACGTGTACAAACTTTTTTATTGCAAATCAAGAAACCAATTATGAAATTAAGTGAATAAAAAATACTCGTTGCTTTCATAATTCTGCCATATACGTAATAAGGGGTAGTCCAATTAAAAGCAGTTTCCGTTTGATTCATTATAAAACTTTTTTAAAAAACACAAGTGTAATTAGTGCTTAGCATCAGAATTTGAATGTGTAAGCAGATATCCATCCACCTGGGTACGAACCAGAAGCCAAAAGTCTCCTATATATGTTTCTCTGCTTATAATGGCGAACGAAATAGATCGGTGTGCATTGGTCCAACTTTTTTTTATAAAATATGTTTTCATCAGTCTTTTTGCCAGGCGATAGCACAAGTGCCACTGATGATGTAATTATGTTTCACTCACCTGGCATCCATGTACAGCAGCCGCAGCGTTCGTTCTGTCCCCTGATGATGTGATTGTGAGTGTGAATGATTGCTAGTCTCCACTCTACCCTGTGATTGACAGTCTGCCTTCACCCAATGGCAGGTGGCTTCCACTCCCCATGATCCTGAGCAGGAGGTGTTGTGTAGAAAATGGATGGATGGATGTTTAGCCAAGTAGTGATGATACATTGATAAGATTCCCAACAGATTAAAATCTTATGTGAAAACACTTACATCAATATCTAATGATGTTTTATGTGTGTGATTACATTTTCTGAAGTCGTACTGTATATGATGTCAATATTTTGGCCGAGCTAGTTGACACTTACCTTTTATTATATCGAGTATTACATAGGTATCATTTTCCATGTTTCCATGCAAACTAGGAGGACGCGGCGGTATTCAAATTGATTCAAGCGGTGAGCAAGAAAATGTCAGTTGCAAATGCCACAGATATGCATTTCTGATTTAGGTATCAGCATTGAAATATGCAAATAGCTGTAACTCTTGATGCACCTATCTTTCCCTGAATGTCATGTGACGTGAAAGCCAGAGTACAGACAAACTCCTTGCCATGGGATTGAATCTTCGGGAGGATTAAATTCAAAATCCGAACCACGTTCCAATGTAGTTGCTTTACTTAATACAATAAAATAAAAATACTGTAGCCTCAAGATCATGTCATTTACATAATTTGATTTTGAGCGTGACGAGACTGTATTTTTAAATAACAAAAACAAACAGTATTCTTGTTGACAACAAAGGTCAGGGTTCATAATGTTTTTGACACTATATCTACACTGACTGCAATGGGGGTCAAACTAATGATCCATAGATGCACCCAAGATTGTAATTTCCATGACCGCTTCCATGGCTGTGTCAGCAATGATGTCATCGTCTGCATTGACATCAAAAGTGCGCAGCTGAGTTACAGATGCTAACTGCTTTTTTTGGGCACATGGAGGTCTCCACCAGGCGATGGAGAGTGTGACAATGAGTGTTATTTCTACCGTATGACTTTTTTTCACATGCTTGTAAAGAGTCTTCCACATCTGGAGGGAAAAAAAAAGCAAACACCACTTCCCATTTCCAAAAGCCGCAGCAACACGCACTTTGTATTCAAGTCAAAGTGGAAACTACCATAATAACTACTGTGATTCTAGTAGCGCTTGAACTACACTCCCCTCAAAAAGTATTGGAATGGTGAGGCAGATTGCTTTGTTTTTGCTGTAAATATTTATGTTTGACATCAAAAGTTAAGAAAACAAAGGCCAGACTAACGGGAGCAAATCAATGCAAGCACAAGGAGAACCTGCAAACTCAGCACAGGAATGCCAGAACCACAAATCAATTGTGCCCTCAGAAATTGTGCAATTTAACAAATAAATTCAGTGAGAAGTGACTGACCAGTAATAAAAATCTCTGCCATGAAAAGGAATAGTGATGGGTCATTAAGTAAAATAATATAATGTGTATCCCAAAATAACACAATTCTACTGTGGGTAAATATTACTTTCCATTTGTCTCGGAGGAGACAAGAGATACTGAACCCCCTAAAACATTGGACCCAAGACTTCATGATGTCATTTCTGCTTTCCTCTACAACTGGTTCTTCTGTCATAAATCCATCGAATTTCTATACCTCATGTTCTCATTACGATTACCTGTGAGTATAAAGGGCGACTTTGCTCACCACGTTCTTTACTTTTCAGTACCATGTTTTTTTGTTTTTTTTTTACATGGAAACTAGTAGAGCTCATAGAAACTTTGGACTCAAACTGCTTTGGTTTTGTAATCAAGTACCACCACTGTTGTCACTCTCAAGTGCAGATGGTCTAATAATACATTTTAAATGAAGACAAAAATCAAATATTGCATTTGACCATGAATAAAACACACAGACCAATGATTTGAATGTATTTATGGGAGTTGAGGTATACTTTCCTGGAGCTTGGTTCCCATTGTCTCACAATTAACTGAATTTGGGATACATGAGGCACAGTGGTTATAACGAATTAATCTATATACATGAAACAACAAAAGAAGTGACAGTTTCAATGTTTGCCAAATATCAGGGTGGAATCTCTCTCCAGTTAGTAGAATCCCCCACCCCCACTCCGCACACACACAACTGACAGCATGTCGAGTTGTCTGACATTAATTGCAGTACAATAGCCTCAGGCATGCAACTCAGTTGCTGCCTCTTAATACATTGCAAATAGCTGTCAGGAAAATTTAGACCGTAATATAATTTTTTAGGGTGTTTTCTTTCAAATAACCAAAAATAATACTGATTTTTAAAGAAGTGCTCAATCAACATTCCAATTATGTGCACACAAGAAAATCCTTGCACAACCATAACGGTGTAAAAAGTCCTCGTGCAATTGTTTCTAGGCAGGTTTTGTTGCCGACCTGGATAGCTCACACTACACTACACCACACGTGTGTTTTTACAAGGCAGTGAAAGAAGTACCTTTGACTATAGAACACTATCGTCATAAGCACACACATATTATATAAAACTGTTCATTAAGAGAAACATTGAAAATATCTCAATGTTTTTCATCCGGAAATGCAACTAAAGTGGGCCTTTCCTCTCGCTTGCCCCACCCCTCATTTCTAACAATATTTGTAATGCTCAAATGACATTTTAAAAATAATATATTGAGAAGTAAAGGTCAGCAGTTTGAATCCGGCCACCAAGTAGTACAAACACCCAAACGCCGCTGCTTGTGTTTTTGTTAACCTCATGAAGGAAACAAAGTGAACCTTATGAGGCCTGAGACACTATTTCGTATGAAAAAAAGGTTGTTCCCTTGTGCCACACAGATAAAAAAAATTTGGGGGGGATATACCCAAGTGCTTGTGAGAGAAATGATTCTGATTGCTTGATCAGTGCAGAAATTAGATGGAGGCAGAAAACAACTTGTAGGATGGAACACAGAAGACATCTTTCCCCTTTTTGTGGTCATTTTATTAATTCTGATCATTCCATTGCATAACTAGAATCAGAGTCAGTTGAACACAGGCACCCCCATCAATGTTGAAATGAGTTTTAGTTTGTTTGTCTTTTCCCATTTCAGTTAGCAGAATACTTTCTGGTTCGTGTAGAATGACGTAAGACGTTAGGATTACATGGAAAGGAAAAGTCATTTGTCTTGGGGGGTGGGGAGAATGTTTCAGTTGCAAACCAAATGGCAAAAAGAAAGAAATACAAACACGACTAAAATTGAATTGTATTAGTTTGTGCCAGTCAGTAGCAGACTACATTTTGATTTATGACAAATCTCCCATTTGTATTCTGGGGAGGGTGCAATGCTTATATGAAATAAATTCCTTGATTTGCTTTTTCATACACATTTAAAAAATGTATGAAAAATAAAATATAATTCTGCCCTTTTCAACAATCTTGAGTAGAAATGTAAATATTTTCTTTCTGTGTAAACCTGCTAACCTCATCCCCTAAAAATATCATAAAGGATTACAATGATTCACATTCTTAACCTGACAGGGATACCTGACAGGGTTGAAGGCCACAGTGAGGTCAGCTCCCTCGGGACATAGCACCATCCCGTCTAATGACATTACCAGGCTCGCTCCTTTTCATGTTTCTGTCCGATAACTCAAGTTTCCGACTCTCATGGACCTAAGTGACCTTTAAGTATGAAGGACGCAAATTGGTCTCATGAGAAGAGATGGTGTCTGTAACCTCTCAATCCCCATATGGCAGCCATCTCACCTTTTAAACACGATTTTCATCCTGTGTTGGGAGCCATTGCCACTAGTTAAATGTCATAGTGAACAGTGTACAATGATGACGTTAGCCAGTAACTTGCTTGGCGATGCTTTTTATGCAAGGTGCACAAATGATGTATTCTGGTCCACATTACTGATAAAACATCAGTGATCTGAAGTGCACTTGGTCGTGACCATTTTTCTGTTTTGAGTGCAAGCAGATGAGCGTTAATGACTACACAGATTGTAGTCAAACAATGCCTCGATACATCACGTATATGGTCACGTTTGGTTTAAATCATGGAAGTGTGCAAATGTGTTGTTTTAAATGGTCAAAAAAAAAAGCCATTTAGTTGTGTTGAATGCTATTTTGTTTTTCTCGCCAACTTTTCTATAAACACGACTTGTTCGTCCTCACTGTGCATGCTTGTGGTTCCAAGATGGAAATCCCCAAAAGATGACCATCTAGACATAAAGTGTAAGAGTAGATTTTTGGTCAGAGGGAGACAGAGGATCTGATGAGACAACACAAGTACAGCAGTATACAAAAACAAAATTGATGAGGCTGGGAGTTTATATTTGTTGCGGCAACAACAACCTGCAACTAGTGGTTGGTATGACAGCTTGAATAGTGTGCATGTGTGTGTGAAGACTGGAGACATTAATCTTCTATTCTTGAGACCGCAGACAGATGTAGTAAAAGACTGGTGGAGCTTTCAAGGTTAATGCACAAATTCAACCCAACCCACGTCGTCAAATAAAGAAATGACTTCAACAACGGGCAAGATAACATAAAAGCGTAAAGCCTGCAAGCAGTTTTATGAGGCATGAAATCTGCCATTTGAAAACCTGCAGTGATATTAACCTACTGGAAATACACTGCCCCAATTGCAGTTGATTGATATCAAATTTATAGTACCATCAGTTGTGGAAGAAAAATAGTGGAACATTTTACACTTTGTAATATTTGTTGTAATAGTGTGAATTTGAAAAGAACCTAGTCTAAGCACTGTATAAAGTCTTGTCTTTCCAGTTGATATGCTTCAAGTTATTAAAATAAAAACATGCCCTTTCGTGTTTTAACAGTTTGATTAAATTAGGAAGCATTAATCGCATTTGAAGGGACTTTGTCTGCTTTTAATGTACAAATGACGTGGATAATAATGATGAGCTAACTGTTGGAAGAACACCCTTGCCAAATTTAAAGTGCTGCATCTGTTAATGCTCCTTCGGCTACAAGGACATTATCCTATCTGTTTCCCAAATTCAACAAAAACCTTGACACAACCACACAAAAATGCTCAACGTACCTAGCCAGAACGGTCTTAATTATCAGTCATGGTGACTTTCATATTGCAGCAGCTTTTACTTGATGTTTGATTTCGTACACAGCATGCAAACACACAACATGGGAACTCCAAAGAGAAGCTTGAGGCCACAAAGCTGAGGAAATAACCAGAGCGCCAGTAGGCAGCAGCTCACATAAACACAAAAGTAGTAAACACAGCAGCCCTCTGTGGACATTAAAGTCAAGTCTGCTCATGCAAATATCGCAGTTGACATTTATTGTCCTGTCTATTTTGGTACTCATGATGCACTCCTTTTGTTGATATTTTTCTTGTAGTTTAAAACAAAGTACTTTATTTTCTTATTTAGATTACAGACATTTGTCCGACCACTGCCCCGGCCCAGAGTGGAACGTCATGTGCAGGAGCTGCTGCGAGTATGATGTGATCCGCTGCAAATGCCCCCTGCAGGGGACATCGGTGGGCTACGCTGTGCCCTGCTGCCGCAACGCCATCAATGAGTGTGACCCCTGCATCTTCCATCCAGGTACAACTTGATCAGTAGCTGCCAGGCAATTGGCACACATTCGTAATGTTGTATTTGGGGATTTTGTTGAATTTAACTGGAAAAAAATATTGAATGTATTGGTTAACTCAGTGCCAACCCCGGTATCAGGTTAGCAAATTTAAATTTAACTATATTTACTCAAAGAAACACATCATTGTGTAGACTGCATGTTTTCCCCATGATTGCTTGTATTTTCTGAGAATTCTGCGGCTTCCTCCCTCATTCCAAAAACATGTACTATACGTTTGTATGAATGCTTTTAATTTTCCGAGTCTATTCGTCTATATCAACCACAGCCATCACAATTTTAGCGCACAACGTTCATTTGTCCTCCCTATTGATATAAAAAAGAAATGCTTTTTCCTGACTTGTGGCTCGTTGAACAAATAGACAAAGCTCTCCTTCCCATCTGTGGTCTAGTCAGGAGCCATACAGCAAGTCTACAGTATTAAAACAAATTGAGACAGCTGGTTGCTACTCCCACAGGAACTCAAAATGGAAACTGCCATTCTTATGGATAGACTTACAACACAATTTTGTGAAGGTGTCTGTGAGATTTATCGTCCATTCATCCCAAAGAACAAAAATTTCAGACGTCACTTATGTATGATTGGAGAGAGTACCTGGCCCACAATGAAAGTCAAGAAGCAGCCATGCCAAGCCTCTCATTGAAAAATTTTAATGTATCATGATATTGTCAGTGGAGTTTGATGAGTGCATAATAAATGTCCTATTTCAGTTGCTCTATATTTGCAAGGCATATGATCAACTCTGGCCCCAACTACATAATAATATACATAGTAATATGGTGGACAGTTTAAACAACTACAGTCAGCAATAACCTTTTAGAATTTCACAACACTTCTATTGGACTCTTTGGTAGAATGTGGACTACTCCACATTTTATACTGCAGACAAAAAAAAAATCAGACGAGTTAATACATCATCCATCTATGTGCTGTTTTACACATGAGAGGCATGTTTTTAGACATGAAAATAAGAGACTGCAAGGGTATGTTGATTTTAGTCAGCTTTCAGTCTTTCAATAGTGTCTGCTGTGTTCTTGGCACGACACCAAGAGCTGTCTGCCTCTTTTGGCCCTTATACTGCAGGGAGACAAATAAGTGTGATGGAAAACCTGGAAAACAACTTAATTATGTCGGATCTAATTTGTTTGCAGGCCAACCTCACATCACAACATTTCTTATGCATCTTGAGAGTGTTTAATGAGACTCAATGTCTTTACGTTGGTTCTTACAGCAAGGATAAATAATTTGTCATGACAATGACTGGCCGTTTCTGCACACATGCTGAGTTTACTGCTAAATCATTTTTTTTTAAAGTTGTTGTTTTCCTCCAGAAGAATGTCATGTTTGTACGTGGAATGGAAGTGTTTTGTAGAGGAAAAACAGATGGTGAGAATTAAGATGGATACAAGTAGCTTGTGTTCACTAAATGTACTCATAGGGACTGTGTACAGTGAAGTCATAATTTACCATGTATAAGTCCGCATATGCTGTTCAAATTCATACCTGACATACTTTGCCATCCTCCCCCACAATTGACCCAGCAGCCACATAAGTGAAAATCCGTCTTTTCAGGAAACAGTATTGTGGGGTTTTACCACATTTCTAATAAAAGGGGTAAAAATGTTTCAGCTTTAATTTGAAGTGAAAGATGAGTGTAATGGGTTTAGCAGAGTTCATTCATTGGAAATACGTATATCGAGGGTATATAGGGTGACTCTGAATTACGAGAATGGGGACCAGGCAGAACAAGCAGATAGTTCTGAGATGAGTGACCTGACTTCGAGATACCATTGTTAGGCTAATGTTTAGCATGTGAGTAAAATTTTAGATGTATCGTATACCGTTTAGCACATGCCCTTCTCAATTCAGAAGTACCGGGTTTGATTCCGGCTCTAGTCTTCCTGTGTGAAGTTTGCATGTTCCCCCGTGCTTGCATGGGTTTCCGCCGGGTACTCCGATTTCCTCCCATTTTCCAAAATCATGCATGGTAGGCCGCCCGTATTTGAAACAGTTATACCCAAATGAAGTCAGTTTAGCATAGCATAGTAGTGTCAAAGTCGCATCAGCATCTCAGTATATTACCCTTTAAGAATGAATATTTGAACACTAATACTGGAGCACGTAATCATATAGTAATATGAGCATACTCACAGGCACACCGTATATTTATTACGTATCACTGCATTGTACTTTGACGTTTTGACAGGCACAATGTATATTTTTGACAAGGTTGGATGAAATGAAGCAAATATCATTCATTGTCTGATATTCAGTTTTTGAACCCCGTACTATGTTTTTTCAAGGTTGCAGTATTTTTGAGAACTGTAAGCGGTGCAACAATGGGACCTGGGGTCCCAAAGATGACTTTTTCATCCGTGGCCAATACTGTGCCGAGTGTCGTCCCGGATGGTCTGGTGGAGACTGCATGAGTGAGTGAGATCATTTACTTAAGGAACACATTACTGTACTGTATGTACACATATACATTTCTGTGGGATGAAGTAAATGCTTTTTCCTTTCCTCTGAACATATCTATGTACATCTGGGATGACTACGCCCTTTTTGGATGAATGACCACACCCAGGAGGGCTTCTACACAGTCAGATATTCAGGATAGATTTTAAACTCTTAAAATTAAATTAAAATTTGGACTCCACAACTTTACTCGTATAAAATGTTGCCCTACTCAATAGCCCATTTTTTTCTTCATTAAAAGGTAAAAACTGTCCTGATGTTTGTTGTATGATTTAGTCTTTTTTTTCGAAAACTTTGGAATCTTGTAACTCCACTTTATAGAACTGCGAGCTAAATAACACGAACGTGCAGCCTATAGACCAACATGTCATTATAAGCTTGTAAAAAGTTATAGGCACAGCACATTCTGATACAATGAGTTCTTTCTGTTGTATTCAACAGAGTGTGGTGGGGTGATACGTAAACGTCAAGGTCACATAATTGTGGAAAGCTACCCCAACAATGCTCGGTGTGAGTGGACCATACAAGTGGACCAACCCTTTACAATAGAACTCAGGTAAGGCGGTACTATTTTCTTGCAATAATGTCGCAATCTGAACTTCTGCTTCCTGTGCAAGGTTGCATTGATTGTGCATTCATTATTAACACATTGGCTTTGTAAAATCAAAAGAAATAAAATGACTGTACAAGTCCAAACTTCTCCTACACTGGTATTATAGCCGTCCTCAGAATCCGAATTGGCCATTTGTAAGAATGATTAAGCGCTGGCAGTAGATCAAATGTCTGTTTAGCTCAGATATTTGGACAATATGCATCATTAATAAAGGCAAGCCAATTGCTTTGGAAAATGCAACAGGCCTTTTTTTTTCTCTAATAACTTTCCAGCTGAGTGATACCCTTCCCGTTGTGTCATTTTCTCCATTACATAAACCTTGTTCCCTCCCATAATCACGTGTTTGTGCCGGCTTTAACAGTTAAGCACAGCTTTGCGACTGAAAACAGTAGTTTGTTGGATGCTAAAAGTTCATAATTGATTCAAAACACTGCCGTCAACATTTCTAATTTTGCGTTAAATGAGATGTGCAAGGATTTCAAAAGACTCTGAAGACTTTATCTTAAACTATATTAATGGAAATACAATGTGGCTTCATTTTTGAAGATATACATAAGAATTGTTTTCTTTTTTCGACTAGACCAAATCCATCTCCCGCCCAAAATCAGTGACAATAGGCTCCAGCTCACCCTTGACCCTAAGAAGCGATATAGAAAATGGATGAATGGATTATAAGCACTAGTGGTGATTGGAGAGCAAACCATGCTCACATCTCTTGTTTTTGGTCTCCAAAATGGCACTAAAATTCTACTTGCGTTTGTAAACGGCCGACCATTTCATGGTTGAAGTTTTATAGACATTTTACAGCCACTGTTCAGACATAATTAAGAAGTTTATCCAGGCTCGAGCCATCATGCGGTTTATCAGCAATAATTAGTCAGTCACACAAAGGCATTATTTGTGCATTATTTTTATTAAATAGGCACAAAAGGAGTGTCAGTGATGCATATCCTCGTCGTGTGATCAAGTTTATTGAGCTTTCCAAAGCCACAGTCCACTGCAAGGCTCTTCAATTCTTTCCACAATAAAGAAATGTGATGGCAGCACATGGCTGTTGTGTCAAGAATAGAACAAAAATAAGTACCGTATTTTCCGCACTATAAGGCGCACCTAAAAACCTCCAATTTTCTCAAAAGCCGACAGTGCGCCTTATAATCAGGCGCGCCTTATATATGGACCAATATTGAGCCATTACAGCAGGCGTGTCCAAAGTCCGGCCCGCGGGCCAAATGTATATATCTTATATATGGACAAAGTTTTAAAATGGGCCATTCATTGAAGGTGCGCCTTATAATCCGGTGCGCCTTATAGTGCGGAAAATACGGTAGATTCTTGTAAATGATGTCCAAAACTGCTTTGTGCCAAGTACAGTGGAACACAGGTCTGACTCACCTTTCATGTCAGCAAAGCATGTATTAGCAGTTCCAGTCACTTCCTGCAGCTGTTAGAGCAATTATTGTCATTCATTGCCTGTTTTCCCTCTAAGCGCTGTGAAGCGTCACAACTGCGGTGGCAGCTGGTAGAGCTCTGCCAGATAGCACAGGTGCTTGCATAAAGCGGGAGAGTGTAATCACAGCAGTTGCTAAGGTGTTGGGTATTTTGTTTTCTTATTTTATTCATGTCCGTCTTCATGCCAACAGGTTTATGATGCTGAGTTTGGAGGTACATCAATCTTGTCGCTATGACTTCGTGGAGGTCAGAGATGGTGACAGCATCAACTCTCGTGTTATAGGTCGGTTCTGTGGAAACAACAGACCTGCTCCCATTCGCAGCTCTGGCAACAGTCTCCACATTCATTTTGAGTCTGATGGTTACAAGAATTTTGATGGCTTCTTTGCTACATTCCAAGAGAGTTCAGGTATGTTGTCATTTGCATCTACCTACCACTAAAGCATTTAAAGCAACAAGCATGCAATTACTTGATAGTTGACGTATTTAAAGGAGAATGCTGTGAGGAGCACATTTTAAATGGCATGCTCAATGTTCAGAATTGAGCCAAAATAAGCAAGCTAGTTTTTCACTGCAAATAGTTCGGGTTGTCGAGTGTGATTGATGTGTCGTTTGATGAAATTATATCTCATCTGTGACAATTGTCAACTAATTATATGTATAGCCCAGACGGATCCTGAAAGTTTTCCACGTTTGGGCAGTTTCATTGTTTTGTTGACAATGTGAAGAATTCACCGTCACATGATGTAACTCAAGCTTTTTGAGTCGAGATACTGCTCACTGTTGCACACCCAAGTTTCTTTTGATACAGTGAGCCAGTATAATGGGACAAAGCCATACGAAAAAGCAACGCCCAACAACTATTCACTTCTCCCAGAAAAATAAAACATTCTTACATCATCGTATTTGCGACATGAACTTTGCGACTCACCTTAATGGCTTTGTGGTGGCTCCATGTTTATACTCATACAAAACTGCAGTGGTTATCAGAATCAGCGAGGTGGTATTGACTATGCTAAGGTCTGCCAGCCATTGATGACATAATACCTCTTTAGCATCCTCCACAAAGTAGGACTAGAAATGTGTAATGACTTTGTCTTTCCCACGACATCAAACAAAAGCCTCTGTCTTTAATGCATATTCTTCAAAATACTTTGTTCGCAGTTCTTTCATGAAAAGCTTAAAACATATTTGCCAAATAATTGCCCCACACCCAGTTTTACAATGTACAAACCCTTAAAGCTTCACCTGGTAACAACTCGTCCATACTACACGTTTCATTGATTTATGACATCTGGAAGCTCTCTCAGTCTCCCTGTTTTAAGAGAGTCACGTAAAGGTTTTTGGTCTGCGGCAACGTCTCCCAGGGTGTTAAAGACCCTGTAAATAACGAGACATACAGAATGCACGGTCGGGTTAATCTAAATTTACATGGCAGCAATAAAATGACTGACACAGTTGGGTTGACAGTAGCTTTAAGTCAGAGCATTTATTTTTTGTGGCCTAATGTACTCTACTCACAATCAGACACGCATTCACTGTACTAGCTGTAAAGCCACGTCATAAAAAAATCTTTGTCTTTCTCGACATGCCCACACATATGTAGAAATGGAAAGTGAAAATGACACTGAAATGATGGCAGCTTGGAGTATACCCACCTTCCTTCCACTTCAGACTTTCCAATGTGATCGCAGTTTCATGTTTCTCCTTGAAATAAATACTTGTATGCTCTGATCTATTTATTTCGTGGCAGCTTGCAGCTCCTCTCCTTGCCTACATGACGGGACTTGTATCCTCGACAGCTCTTACACATATCATTGTGTCTGTCTGGCTGGCTATACAGGCAAGAGATGTGAAAATGGTAAGTCACAAAAGTGAACCAAAACCACAAACATCTGTTTTCAGCTGTTGCTGGGTGGGTATTGTTACTATTGACATTCATTCCTGCATTAGTCAAATGAGTCATCATTAGTCAATTGGTATTGGTATTAACCCCCCCGGTCAAATGTTATGAAATGTTGTCTAGAGATGCCACTCATACATTGTTTCCAATCACTGTTGTCCACCAATGCTGTTGCCAAGGAGGTCCCCACCCATGCCTATAACACATGTTGATGTTTCACTCCCTAAAAGAATGTCTCAAATGTGTTTTCTGGTCTGAGAATGGCTCTTTTTTTTTTTATACAAAAATAAGCAGCAATGACTCAGTTGGAGTTGCTAATCTGTGAATTATCATGAGTATCATGCAAAGTATCTCCCTTTGATATTTTAGTTCAGATCTTGTTCTACATTGCTTTGTTTGTTGTGCATGACAACTATAAATGGAAGTAATTAATTACAAATTAATTCTTGACACTTCAGCATGTCGACGATTAAAAGACTGTATGAATTGGAATAAGTGATCCTTTTCAAAGAGGAGGCAACTTTTACTGTAATTTGGGCTGGGTGGAGATGAGCTGTCCTGGAATTAAGATTTAAAAATAATATGCAATAATATGTCAAGTACAAGAAGAAGGAAAATTATACGGATATGTGTGTTGTTAATAGCACTAAGTTTTTCCCCAACACAGTGGAAGAAGTGAGTTGTGTTTCCTCAGAGAGGCGAGAATCATTTCGGCCCTTCATGGTCTTGCATTAATGGGTCTCTGGAACTTGTGTTTTTATACTTTACACATCTCCCAGAAGAACCTTTAAAAACTGTTCTGTTGTGGTGTCATTTTCAGGGTCATATTTATTGCTATAAAATAAATGATAATACAAGTCTGCATCAATTCTTGAAGCAGTTTTCCCATAAAATGACTAAATGGTTCATCTTCTGTATTCCATTGGGAATTCCAGCCAGTCTGTTTTATTTCAAGTAATATTACTATCGCCCGTAAAAAAAAGATTACATTTCTGTCACAAGGTCATCAGATAGAACTTTTTTAGAAGACTTAAGGATAATTCATCGCACTAATAGTGAATCTGATCTGCTAGAAGCGTGCATTTGCTAATCTGACATGCTGCCAGGGAAAACATACTGTAAGTAGCTGTTTTATTCTTTCATACTTAAAATGAAAGCTTTCCACCCTTGAACCGTGGTGGACAAACCTCAGATCTAAAAGCCACCCGTGACCCTAAAAAGCAGTCAACTGCAGATTTAGCACATTTTTCCTACACCACTGGTTAGCCAAAAACATTTCATTCCATCAGTGATTGGAAATTGGATCTGTTGGAGAATACTAGATTATATGGAAGCATCCTTGCTTTTGGTTTATAAAATGACAGCTAATGGCATTGACCAGGTCCAACAAAAAGATCATGGCACATCAAATTTAAATTAATAAGTTGTTGATGCAGAATAATATAATATAATATAATATAATATAATATAATATAATATAATATAATATAATATATATAATTATAGAATAATTCTTCACTCATGAACAACTACAAAGTCTGGATAGAGTAAATAAAAAACTCGATAAACCCGAGCTGTAAAGATAATATTCCATTAAAATATTCCCTAATCAATAGAGCACTTTATTAAATAAACTTTTACAACTCTGCTAATGAAACTCTTTGGCTAAAATCGTTTTTATTGCAACTATTTATTTCTGTGTTTACAAGCCAGGTGCTCCAATTTGCGCTGTGAATTGTTTGCACAATTCAATAACGTGTCTGTGAGGTTTGCTGCTTGCAAAGTGCCGCCATTCTTGAGTTAAGTCTCACAGTGTTAATTAGTTTCATATGTAAACTGTGGCCAATAAGCAGCTGTTAGGTTTGCTTCTTGCAAAGTGTCGCCATTCTTGAGTTAAGTCTCACAGTGTTAATTAGTTTCATATGTAAACTGTGGCCAATAAGCAGCAGAAGCAGCTACACGTTGGTGTATTTATGTAGTCTTTTATAACAGGGAGGTACACTTAATCAATTCTTAAGGGGACCTTTTTAAATAAGTCTCCGTACACTCTAGTATTTTCTTTACGGGCACAACATGTTTAGAAATGAACTCAGCATGCACTTTGTATTTCTGCTCAGTAGTGGGATGTCGCAGGCCGCCTGTGCCCACCCATGGATCCACACAGGGAGTGTTTCATCACGTGGGGGCACAAATCACTTTCCACTGTGATGCAGGGTTTGAGTTGCAGGGATTACGTGCTGCCATCTGCCTCAGTGATGGCACCTGGAGTGTACCTGCTCCACAGTGTGGTAATTTGGTTTTATTTCTTCATTATGGACAAATAATGATGTAAAATCAATGAACACACTCATCTAATGTATACCTTTTCTGTGTCTGCAAGTTCCAGTGGAACGAGTATGCGCTCTGCCACCAAAGCCAACACACGGGGACCACTTCTTGGTTTTCGGTCCCAATGATGTTTTAATTGCTCTCCAATACCTTTGCTATCACCCCTATGAACTCAGTGGAGTCTCGCAAAGAACTTGCCTTCAGAACAACACCTGGAGTGGAACTCATCCTATTTGTACCAAAGGTCAGACCAAGTGACTGGAATATTTAATTTTCTTTTCTAAATCCATCCATCCATCCATCCTTGAGTTATTATATTATATAACAGAGCAAGCGCGCAATCAGAACTAGATTGTAAACGGGCAATCGGTCAGGACGGGTGGTAAGCAAGGCAAGACAGGTCATTGAACGGACAAGGTCGGCAACAGAGTCAGACAGCGAGTGGCATCACGGGACAGACAAACAAGGAAGTGATGGAATTGCTGGGTTTAAGTAGGAAGGCTGATGAGCGGGTGACAGGTATGGGTGGTAAGCTTGATTGGAAGGGCGTGGCTGTAAACGAATGACGTCAAATGCTGATTACTGAGTGACAGGTGCTGCAGGCGGGTGACAATTTCAGAAATTCCTCATGTGCAAGCATTTTGTTCTGCAGAGCGAGTCAAATCTAAGACCCTCCTCTGAGTTCTTTTTTGTGAAACATAAAAGGAGGAAAATGATCACATATTTTCTGGAGTATTGACAACTTAACAAACAATGCAACTTCCTTATTTCTGAAAATGTAATGCCCCTAAGGCTATTTTTGGTCATAAAAAGTCAAAGTAACCTGGACACTACTTTAAACTTTGTTTAAAGATGAAAACCTCACCAAAACCTAAAAACCATGTGTTACCTAATAAAACACAAAATCAACATCACGCAACAAAATTAAAATTGCAAAGGTTCAACCTCGACTGGTTAGTTAAACACAATTTCTAGGTTCTCTAGTCTTTGCACAATGCATTTTTAGTATTCTGGCTGAAATAAAAGTTGACCTCTACAAATCAATACATACTGTAAAAAGTTTTGCCTGATAACCCCAAAATGGTTCAGAAGGTATCAAAAGCAGTCCTTTTCTTTATGAAAAGAAAAAGATCACCTCTCATATGATACTGGATGATTGCTAAGCATAAATTATCACCTCTCATAAGATACTGGATGACTGCTAAGCATACATTTTGTAGTGAAAGCTTTGTAAGATTAATTGTGACAAACAAAATGTTTATTCACCCGGCTTCCAAGATCTGTTCAGAACAGTTTTGTATTGCTCACACTGCCAAATTTCATCATTTGTCAAAATCACAATTATCACAGACTGTAATAGTGAACTTAACAGTGCTGCATAATGTTGGACAACTGCCTGCTAGTCTATCTACTGTATATAGCAATACTGTAAAATGTTGGAGGTAAGGTAAAAACAAACATTTTATATTTTTTTAAAATCATGCTTTTTTTTTTTTTGCAACTCGGTGGGACACTGGCTAGCACGCCCGCCTCACAGTTAGGAGGGTGCGGGTTCGATTCCAGTGTTCCACCGTGCCGCCTATATATACATATGCATCGCTATACGTATATGCATACCAGTTGGTGACCAACTAAAATTCACTAATGAATCTTAACACATTCTTTGTCTGCAGTGAATAACACACTCACAGAAGCAGAAATGGACAAGGAAACTGAAAAAGAGACAGTAAAAGGTACAGAAAAAGATAAAGAAGAAATACACAGTGAGGAAGATATCATTAGCAAAGATAAAGAAAAAAGCCAGGAGAACACGGGTATGAAAAAAGAAAGCGATCGCTGGAGTACAACAGAAGACAAAAACACTGGTACTATTGCAGAGAAAACTGGTGAAGAGGAAAAAAATAATGGCCGGGAGAAAACCACGAGCAGTGGTGAAGATAAAGTGGGTAGTGTCGGCCCAGACAATGGCCGGGACACAGACGAGAACAAAGAACCTGAAATAGTAAAACCTGGGAAGAAAGAAGTCGGTAATTCCTCAATGTCAGAGCTGGATATCATTGACGGCGTGGCAAGAAAAGACAAAGGACAAGATGAGAAGGAAAAAAAAGAGGAGCAAGTGAATGGAAAAAAAGACACTGGAAAAGTTGGACCCAACGACACTAAGCTGCGGACGGTCGTCTCAGAGGAAATAAACACACTGGAGATCTCCAAGCAGGAAATGGCAAAGAACAACACAGTCACGGACGATACGAATGACTTAAGGAAAAACAACACAATAGCTTTACCAGAGAGGAAAATAATTCCCTCAAGAGTCAATATTACACAGCATACGCCGTATAGGGCAGGAGATGAAGAAAGTGAGAAACTAAAGGAAAGCCCAACAAATAAAGAGGACAAAGTGGAAACGATTCCTACTGAGAAACCAAAGGAACTTGATATGCATCAAAAAGAGAAGGAAAAAGAGAAGGACATAAACCAGAGCTTCAATGGTAAGACACAATGTCAATGAAAAAGTTTCCCCTTTGCCCTCATACTCCCCTTGAACCTGAAGTGCTCTTCTCCAGAGTGGAGCTGCCCACCTCCCCCTCGCCTCTATCATGGTTATCACGTGATGATGCCAGGGGCCAAGCCTGAGACAGTGGAGTTCTTCTGTAACCACTCCTACGCTCTGAGTGGAGACGCCCTGCGACGCTGTCAACCAGATGGAACATGGAGTGGCAAACAACCCCTGTGTGTTAGAGGTAAGGACTATGCTTTATCATCATTACTGGGCACAACATGTCTGTGGTCATGTAGAATCTTTGTTACGGTGGCACCGAAGATTTTTAGTTAATGTAAAATGAATGGCTCTACATCTGGAACTTTCTTCTACTTTGCGTTTGAACTCAAAAGTCCAAATATTATTTCTCATATCCTAAACCTAAGTCGTATGTTAGCACATTTGAAGAGGAAGTCAAGAATTGGACGATGTTCTGGAGGGGAAAAAAGATGTGTTCTATAATTGATGTGGTGTGTTCTATAATTCAGCAATCTTAGAAAAGGTCTATTTGTTAAGCTTCTTGATTAATTAATCTATAAGCCTGTAATGTATTGAACATCACTGTTTGAAATCTAATTGATTAAGTCCAAGTTATTTATTCATTATGTGCCGACATGTACATGCTTGTTGCAGCATGTCGGGAGCCCAAAGTTTCAGAACTGGTCAGACAAAGAATCCTACCCCCTCAAACACCATTCAGGTTTGTGTTTTTGATATTGGTTTCATTGTTTTCAATCAAAAGAAAAATACATGCACTAAAACGTTTTGGTTGTGTCTCTCTTAATTTTTGGCCCTCAGAAAGACACCGGTGCACAAACTGTACTCCACTGCAGTGGGTCGACAAATTCAGTCTGACGGCCCCACCAAAGGGCCACCAGTACAGTCACAGTTGGCTCCTGGTTTCCATCACCTTTACACACACATCGAGTTTGACTGTGTGTCTCCGTTCTACCACCATAGTGGCAGTTCTCGCCGTACTTGCCTCAAGACAGGCAAATGGAGCGGGCGCCATGTATCTTGTTCACCAGGTGAGGGCAGCAGAGGTTCATAATGTTATGGGAATACTATTAGGTCATCATGGAACACTTCAAACATAATTGCTGGTATTTGTAGAATATTGAACATTGTCATTAAACGTCTCTCAATTACTTAATACCATAGGGTTAAGTTAGACAGAACATTTCTACATTTAGACTAGGGATGTCCAAACTCTCCTCAAGGGCCTCTGACCTGCCTGTTTTTCATGTCCCCCTGCTGCAACACATCTGATTGAAATGACCAGGGTCATGATCAAGCTACTTCAGAGCTTGCTGATGAACTCAGCAATTGAAGCAGATGTGGAGACATGGAAAACAGGCAGAACAGTGACCCTTAAGGATCAGAGCTGGACATCCCTGATTTAGACACAAAGATACAAGAAGACCATAAATATACAAAGCCAACTGAAACAAAAGACATTGACACTATTAAGTACATGCTATACATTATAAGACATATTTTAACCAATCATTGTTTGATCCTTTAATTTCTCCGGTATAACTACATCAACATTAACAAACAATTCGTTAAAAAGACGCTAGATGCCAACTCAACTGTTTGGTAGAATGTGTTTTTAAATTTATGTTTTAACATGTAAGACATGTAATTTATTGTGGATGTTAAATTTGCTGTTTTATCCCGCACAAATAAATTAGAAGGTCACTGTAGTTTTATATTTTCTGCTGTATATTTTCATGGGAAAACAAAGCTGAAATACATCCCAAAATACAGTGAATCGAATGTCCCCCAAACTTTTTTCTATTATAAATATTAATCAAACAATTGCACTATCAAGTAACATCTAACATTTTTCACAGATGAAGGAAAGCGCGTTGTGTCTTGTATATGGTTCCTTTCCTGAGTCCAAGATATGCAAGGGATTATGGCGATTCATACGTAAAATGCGTGTTGTGTCTTGTACATGGTTCCTTTCCTGAGTCCAAGATATGCACGGAGTTATTGTGATGCGTAAAATGTCTTAATCGGAGATATTTTGCATTTGGGTAAACATGTCTCAAAATAACAATGCTCTGTTCTTTGATTAGTAAAAAGTATTCAAGAAGCAGAAAGAAGGTTCAACATAAAGATGTGTGGATCCCGCCTCAATATGACCACATTTCCGCTATCCTCCCTCTTCATCATGGTCTTCTTTTTCTATCCTCTCTCATCCTGTCACCTCCTCTTTGGCAGTGTGTGGGAAGCATCCAACCTTTGACTTTGAGAGGCCTGGAGAGGCTCATTGGCCTTGGCTAGTGGCCATCTACCGTCGCTCCAACAATGGTCTAGAAACCAAGTTGACCAAGGCAAAGAGCCACAGTGGATCTGTGAAAAAGGATGGCAGCGCAAGAGCTAGTAACCATGTCCGGGCTTCCGACTGGCAGCTGGTGTGCAGTGGAGCTCTGGTGAACCAACGGAGTGTTGTGGTTGCAGCCCATTGCGTGACACAGCTGGGGAAGGTTTATCCTCTGGATGCAGCTAAAATCAAGGTGGTGGTAGGGAAACACTATCGTGACGATCACAGGGAAAATAAAGGGCTCCAACACTTGAGGGTAAGATCATCATTATTTGTAGCTTTGAGATTAAGCTCCTCAATAACAATTGCTTTTTACTCTTGCTCCCAAAGGTGGCCACCGTCGTTATTCACCCAAATTACGACCCCCATATTCTTGACTCAGACATAGCTGTTATCAAGTTACTGGACAAAGCAAAGATTGGAGAGAAAGTGCAACCCCTGTGCCTGTCAGACATTCAGGGCGAGGACGAGATGTTTGGACAAGGCCTCGTGACTGGCTGGTCTCCCCTTGCTGACTCAGGTTTGGGTGCTGACGAAAAAGCGAGAGTTGGCCTTGTTCACCTCGCTGACATCGTTCCATGCGAGCAGCAATACGCTCGTAATGGGGTGCCGGTCAGTGTTACCGACAACATGCTGTGTGCTAGCCAGAAGCCCAACTATGGACCCTCTAACATATGTCCCTCTGACACTGGGGGAATCCTAATCCTCCCTGCACTTACCGACAACAAGGGGAATCCCTCTGCCGGCCCTACTCAAAAAGGAAGAAAAAGACTTTGGAGACTTCTGGGACTCGTAAGTTTTGGCTATGACCAAGGGGAGTGTGATCCTGAACTCTATACAGTCTACACTCATGTAGCAAACTTCAAAGTCTGGATAGAGACAAGTATGAAATAGAAATGTTGTGGAGTCTATTACACTGGACAACACGGTGCTCTAAATGAAGGGATGCTCGCACATTAAATGTTTGATCAGTCTTTGATTAGAAGATATCTCATTCGTCGGCCTGTATTTATAGACTTGAAAATGACTAAAATTTCATCCTTAAAATGACAAAGTCATGTATTATAGGCACACGTTAGTATGTACTGTATATTGTAATGTACTAACTTTTCTATTGACTTATATGACTGAAAGTGATGTACATATTGCATTGAAAGACAGAAAACTGGATATTTTAATTAAAGAGGGAAAATCTTTTCAAAGTGATTCTCTGTTACCTGCCATACGAGTACTGTATTTATGTAACTATCCATACTTCATAAAATGAGTGAATTAAATGGAAGCTATGAGTCGGGGAAAAAAAAAAAACTGCTCCGTGAAGCACACCGTCTGTGTTATGAAGCAAATGAATCCAGGTCAGAGCAGCACCATTTCCACAATCATAAACGGAGCATATTATTCACATATCATTTCACTACTCTGTGCTCAAATTAAATCAATTACTTCCAACCTGACACACTTCTATTATACAGTTTGTGTATTGCAAAAGGATGCAATATCTGTCACGTCATGGTACCGGCATGATTCCTTAAGGACAAACATCCATCCTTCATTATTTAGAAATATTACCGTTTTGTGGCACACTGGGCAGCAATCTTGGTATCTGTGGTTAGCACATTTGCTTCACATTGATATTTGCTTTACAATCTCTTTGTTGAGTTTGCATTTTATCTCTGTGCTTGTGTTGTTTTTCTCCAAGTGGTCCAGCTTCTGCCCGTACTTCCAAAACGTAGATTATTCTCAACTCAAAATTCTGGACCACCGTCCGATGTCACCATGTATAGTGGAGTTGGGGTGCTTTTGACCTCGACTCGGGATGTTGGGAATCAGTGGGGAGAATACTTTGAAGTCACTGGAAAGGTTAAAAAGCTCCTCGGTGGCTCATCCTCGGTGGTCATCCGCTGCTCCTCCACATTGAAAGGAGCCAGATCAAATGGCTCAGGCATCTCATTAGGATGCCCCCTGGACGTCTCCCTGGGGAGGTATTCTGGGCATGTCCCATCGGCAAGAGACCCTGGGGACGACCCAGGACACGCCGGAAAGACTATGTCTCTTAGCTGGCAGAGGGAAGTCTGGGCTTCCGTGCTGAAGCTGCTGCCCCTGCGACCCAAGCCTGGTAGAAGATGGATGGATGGATGGATGGATGGATGGATGGATGGATGGATGGACGGACGGACGGACGGACGGACGGACGGACGGACGGACGGACGGACGGACGGACGGACGGACCACCGGACAGACGATCGGACGGACGATCGGACGGATGGGCTTTCCTCTTCAAGGTGTTGCATAAAAACATATTTTCATTGGTTGTTCAAGTTTTACAAATAATCATTCAATTCAATTCATGCCACATAGGCTGTTTTTCATTTTTGAAAAGATCTGTTGTTCATAAATTGATCTAGACAATTATTATGAGATATTCTTGGCCGAGTTTAAAAGTGACCTGGGACATATTACACTAAAAGGGTTAGGACAACATGAAAGAGATTAGATAATGAAATCGTGTTAAAGATTTAGAGATTTAGAGGTTAAAAGTGACCTGGGACATATTACACTCCGTTGAAAATGGACAAAAGGGTTAAGAGAACATGACAGAGATTAGAGAATGAAATTGTGTTGACGATTTTTATCTGACAGTAAAAGGAAGTAATCTATCAATAAAGAACTTATTTTGACAATGCTAACAATAGAACCATCTATTTTACTAGATCTTCTATTTTGTGATTTTTTTTTCTATTCGCAAGCATTTTTGATACCTCATACAAAGAGGTGTAACACTGAGCAGCCCTTTAGGTTTGTGTAAGAATCAGCAATTTTTCTTCAGTGGCCTATTTGATGACACCTCCTGAAATGGATGTGTGGAACTTTTATTTAACGAACCCAGTCACTATTTTTGGCTGGGTTTGTGTCAACTTTCAATGTGATGCAAATGAGTGCGCGCATCTGAGGTAGAGGGAGGAAGATCAGGTACACTGGTACAGGCTGCATCTTTCACCAACTGGAGAGATATGGCATCCCCATTGAGACGACACAAAGAGGAGGGGGCGGGCGCACGAGAGTGGGGGAGCCAAGCGCCGAAGGGTGAGGTGAGGCATAGCTCATTTTGTGGACTCGTTGAGCAGCACAGCTTCTCGGATACTACTGAGACCAAAACCGTCACCGTGCTCTCTCCGTCAAGCGCTCCTGTGGTGGATCGCAGTGGCTCGCTGTGCTGCCTCAGCCTCCGTGACGCGGATGCAACAAGACCCTGCAAAGGGGCTGCACCGAAAACTTTCTTTCTTGAGGTTTGGAATAAAGGTAAGATGCTGCTTTTGAAACACCTGGCCATGCTGTACAAACAGCCCCACCAATACTCACAGCAAATTGTTTATTTTAATCAGATTGGGACGTGCAAGCAAGCGAGATTTTTTGCGCTTTTCCCGTGTGTGCAGCGCACAAATTAGGATGGAGAGATGCGCGACACATTCCATCAGAGCGCTTTCATCCATCTGGGTTCATTCATTTAAAATGATCAGACATGCATATAGAATTGCAAGCAATTTGTTGCAGATGATTGACGCGCGTTAACCTTTATGTTCTGTCACTTAGAATAACACCACATGGTTTAAAGATTTAAATGGAACCGTGTGTGCATTGGTTGCCACTTCTTGCAAGCATTTGGCGTTGAACCAGGTGTTTATTGTTTGCGTATAAACAATGCACGAGTTTGCTTCATTTTAGACATTAGTGTGATGAATTTTAATAGATAAGAAACTAGTTTGAGGTTGAATTCATCCTTTAACAATGAATAGTCTGTTTTAATGTAGCCTACCATGATTTTGTGGCAACGGGATACTATTAAATGTGGCTGTTTAGCTGCTTCGAACTTCGATCACTGCAAAAGAGCATTCTGATAATCAACAAGTTGGATCAATGTAGGTTTTGTGGTAAAAGGTTCTGTTTTCCTCAAGAAAACAATCAATAAGAAATATATATACCATGAGTAAAAAAATGCAACATTTGAACTAGCCTTTTATGAATGGACGGATGAAGGAACCTCTCTCCTCAAAGCCAACAAATTCATCATAACATTGCTGGTGTATAACCACCCACTTAAGCAGCCTTTCATTTGAAAACACATAGCCCACAATAGGCATGTACGCAAACACGCAGGCACATAACAGTTTCCCAACAGCAGCACCAGTGTCACCATGGAAACCAACACTCTTGGCACCATCAGTTGATCACCTCCAGCTCATCAATTTAGAAACCGTGCACAAGGTGTGTAGGCGAACGCTTCTGTCAGCAGCACATTGACGGATGCGCCCATGGTGGAGATCAGTGTGGACGTTGGATTACTCACAAGTCCTTCTGCCCGGTGAGACATACTGGCTGGACCATGGCCATTTTGTCACAGGGGCGGAGTCTGTAGAGAGCTGGCGTTCAGTGTAATTGCCGGGAGAATCTGTATTGAAAAGTGTCCATGCAGCTAATGCGTTTTGTCCTTTTCCCAGAGGCTGTTCTCTGAACTACTGTACTGTGGCATTTTGTGCTTTACATGAATGAGCACAGACGTCCAAGGCACATGCTGAAAGGCGGGATGAGTCATTTTGATGGATAAATGTCCTATATCTAAGTGTGTGCGTGTGTTTGTGCTCATGTTAGTGTCATAATGCCTGATCAAAAATCACTCCAAAGGGAGATTGGGATTCATCCATTGGTTCTTGTTAAAGCTTTGCTCATATCACAGAATGATAATAAGAATTGCATCAACTAACACAAATAAAAGCAAATGAAGTATATGAATGTTTTACCATCTCAATAGTTGCAGTGAGATAACGAAAAATGCAGCATTTGTGTGTGCTGATGGTCGCAAGCATAATGAACAAAGATAATAATAATCAGTACGTATGAACATGTTGACCCGACGGAGCATATTAAGACCAGCCATCTGGGCAAACAATGCCTTAATTAGGGTAGACATTGCTCAAGGTACCTTGTAGGTTTACATGAATGTGTGTCTACGTGCGTGTGTGTGAGCGTGTGTGTGTGTTTGTGCGCACGCATACATACACGTTTGTGCTTATGTCAAGGCTGTAGTATGACATACATGGGGGAGTTAAGATTGAAACACGCAAGCCAATCCAAGGGCAAATAATATCAAGACAGAAATAGGACACAACAGCCTTGTGGTGAAAGAAAATCAATTTGTAAGATAGAAATGTCAGGATGCAAATGAAGCTCGATAACTTTGCGAATTATTAGTATCCATGACACGTTGTATGGATTACTGTAAATCTAGCTCAAACAGTAATTAACGACAATTATATGAGCGATATGATGTTTATTCTGGATGAGAGCCAGTCGCTGAAATAGCTGTTTCTTCTGTCTTGACTTTGGCTAAAGCTTTCCTTAAAATAATAATAATAAAAAAATAAGGCAAAAAGTTGCAAAGACTTGTTTCTGCCAGATAAACTGAGATCTAACACTGCCAAGCGTGTGACAAAGAGTGGGTGACAAAGTGGGAGTGACAGAAAAAGAGTGCAGAGATTGAAATATGGTGATATTTTTCTCCAAGTGTATATGTTTATTTTATTTAGAGATTTGTTGTTGAGCGGCTCCTTA
Organism: Syngnathus acus; assembly: GCF_901709675.1. Taxonomy (NCBI): domain Eukaryota; kingdom Metazoa; phylum Chordata; class Actinopteri; order Syngnathiformes; family Syngnathidae; genus Syngnathus; species Syngnathus acus. Next base: position 8,274,971 of record NC_051092.1, on the reverse strand, counting down.
TAGGTGCCCATGATGAAGTAAAAGGGCAGCACAAGCACCATGAAGGTGCAACATACTCACAGTACATTAAGGAACTAGCACTTAATTATATCTCACTTCTGCTGTTAGGCCGCTTAAACCAAATTGGAAAAATACAAATAATGGTGGTAAAAATAATGATACGAGATGTGAACTGATCACAAGAATTCACCATCCACATCAGCGTTCAGGCTTTCCATTCATGGACGTCCTACTGTTATTGTGTGTCTCTCACTGCTTGTGTAATCCTCCTGGGAACACACGGAGGATGCCAAAGTACCATCCAACTCCTTGTTTCATTCGCTAACAACTTTGTGTTTGTCTAAACTGATGCTCATGTTTGTACTAATAAAAAAAAAAAATCTGTGTTTTTTTTCTCTTTGAGTTTGTTTCGCTTTCATTTGAATATTGAATTATTATCACCCAATTTTTAATTGTATTCATTTGATTGGGCTCTTTAAATTAACTGGATTCCTGGTATGGATCTTCCAATAGATACTCTGTAATTTTCTTTGTTTTATTTCGCTAATGCAGTCCCACCTATAGAATCAGTGTCTTAGTTCTCAGAGGTCTGCACAGAGTGGGGTCTTTCCCATGGGTTGACCAAACAAAGAGCCTGGCTCCCTTCACTTCTGTTTGACTGCACAGGAACAGGACAACACAAGAGGCTTCTGCTGGGTGGCAAAACGATAGACCGCTTGATGGTCATTGTTGAGGCATTACTTTAATTTTGCTATGAGACAACTGCTATTTAACAAACCAGCCCGTGAATATGTTTATTCAGAATGTTGACGAATATGTACATTATTTTTCTATACCGTTTATCCTGTTTAGGGTCAGACGTCAGAATGGAACATAACAGATACTGTATAGGACGAAAGGCAGATTAAACCCTGGACAGGTTGCCAATCAATCAGTGCAATAGTGCATGGGGCATAAAGTGGGCATCGATGTCTTGACAAACCAACTATGTTAACTGTTACCAAAAGCCCTGATAAAAAGTCAAAAGATACTGTACATAAGAACAGTGACAATTCCAAACGATTGTTCAGCGCATCAAAAAGAACACAAGATCAGTATCTCACTATAGCCATGACAACAGAGTTGCATGGGGACATTTCACAGTCTGACCAGTGGCCCCGTAGAATATTCGTATACGTACACGAGAACCTGAAAGTATTCACAATCTAGCAACATTGGGAATGAAAGTGGCAAGGGACTAAATTTAGTCGTGTAAGAATTATTAATGGACTGGACATCATTACAGAGTTTGAAAATTGAGGTAACACAAGAATTATGTAATTGTAGAAATAATGAAAATAGCTCAGAGATTTTCACCTCTCTTTCCAGTGTCACCTCATTACAAACCAAAAGATAATCCATTTCCCATCAAATTCACGTTTACTAGTAATGTGGCAAATTTCCAAAAAGGAAATTACTAAATACTAGACTACTACACACTAAGATGGAGTCCCTCATAAATTTAGACTTTAAGTGCGATTGAGGATGTGTTTATGTTGATAAAGCAGACGTAACCTTTCGCCACTGCCCACACACACATCTCTTTGGCACCTGCTCCATCAGAATTCAGGTCAGCAGCGGGAGTCACGGAATTGCTCTCGGAATGAATGGTAAAGGGGTTGGGGCTAAACGGAGGGGGGGGGTCTCGTTTTTTTTTTTTCTCCTGACACCAAAGACCAAGCTGCTGAGAACAATCTACCCTTTGTGTTAAAACTAAGAATCATAATTGATGGTCAGTCATTGATTTGTTTAAAACAAATACATACAAGACCTCATGAACAATGGTAAGAATTCTGCATGTGCCGTCCACATGGTTTGTCTTTATAACGGGCAAATTATATTTAAAAAAATAGAAGACTGCATCTGTTGAAATGTGGCAAAACACAAAACTAATACCACAGACACTCCAATAAACACCAGAAATCAGAATACTTATAGTGCGGAGAGACTGTCATCAAAGCGCATGAGTTTTTTTTCCACCAAGAAGTGTCACAATTCTGTTGGTTTGGCATATAAATTGTACCCTGTGAAGAATTTTTTTTCTACGTACGTGTTAATCGAAAGTAAGACTTGTAAAGAGAATTTAGGGTGAGCTGAATGTAAACGAATGTATGACTCATCACTGCTACCGGAATGCTTTTGATAATTTACTTTACAATTACCTTAAATACTTCTCATTCGCCCTCCTTGCCTCACCCACCTTTCCTTCGTCATTCACAGATCCTCAATTAAGTGTGCAATGGGCCTCTGAGCAAGGTTTGTGTGCCTCTTTGTTCACTCCGGGTGCACCGGCAGGCATTAATGTTCCTCTTGAGTATTTAAATGGCCTTGAGCTGTGGGAGCAAAGAGCCGAGCTGCCACTTGTCTGCTCAGATGTGGGAGCGCTTCATCACTTGTGGATGTTTTTGGAAGCCAAAGGGGTCTCATGCATGTGAACTGCAGCATCGAGCACAATGACCACACTCGGAGGAGAGACCCCTACGTCCATGCCACCCCCCCCCCCCCAACTTCTTCCGGAATAACCGTTTTTTTACGCTCTCCCTCAGGAGCCTTTACCGTCATCCCACCAATCTTCCTTTCCTCTTCCCCATCACTATGCACCCCCCTTACCCCATGACGCTTAACCAATCATCCTTCGCCTTGTGTGCAGCTCCCCACCGTTCAGCCTATCACCATCCGCACAAGTCCAGTTGATAAAGCGTACTGTCTCGTTTGTTTACCTCACCCACTTGTGCAACGGAACACACAACAATCCCCTTCATTGCCTTTTTGTCAGAACTCCCTTTCAGAACCGAAAAGGGTGAGAGGTAAAGGGGGAGGAGGGGCCTGCAAAAACAAAAATGAAGGAAACAATTAAATCACCCCTCCTCCCCATGAACTCCCGTGCTAGCGGTTTCCCAGCTCGATATTCTGTGAACTAACTTGGAGGCCTGTAAAGTGGCCCATTATTCGAGTTGGGATGGCGTGTTCCAAGAGCGCTCTGCCTCAATGGCTGATTAACACAGAGGGTTTTTTGTTTGTAGCTTTTGGCTGACTGCATTATACACTGCTTAATTAGGACTAGCATCTATCTATCTATCTATCTATCTATCTATCTATCTATCTATCTATCTATCTATCTATCTATCTATCTATCTATCTATCTATCTATCTATCTATCTATCTATCTATCTATCTATCTATCTATCTAACCACCCGATCCGTCCGTCCATCCGTCCGTCCGTCCGTCCGTCCGTCCATCCATCCATCCATCCATCCATCCATCCATCCATCCATCCATCCATCCATCCATCCATCCATCCATCCATCCATCCATCCATCCATCCAAGAAATATACCCTTGTCCTTGATTTGACTAATTCTGATGCAGTTATCTACTACAAAGATCTAATCACTTTTTTAAAATTAATTAAAAAAGCAGGTCTTGCACTGTAAATGATCTAATCCATTGTGACATCACAGAAAATCCTGGTTTGCCACTTAGTAGTAGTGGGATAACGGTCAGCCGGGATTTTATGGAATTTATGTTGTAAGCTTGCTCCTCCAGTGAAGGGGCTTTACCATCCAGGGAGTCGGTTAAAGCGAGTGAGCTCTAGGGATTTAGCCAAGATGGAGATGAGTGAAATAGGGAAAAATGAAAAGAAAAAAGCTATCGTATGCATCTTACTAATTATTGGCAATGTCTTGAGTTTGAGAACTATATTTATAGACAGCACAGGCGCAAACCTCATTTAGTGTATTTGGGAATTTGGCAGACAGCTCTACATCATGCTTGGCATTTCAGTGTGCCAGGAACTTGCGCTCAGTGCACCTGACAATTTGGCGGCAGAAGGTAGATGAGACTTTACGTTCTTGCTGGAACCTGTCACGGAATTTTGGTGAATGTGGTTGAGGTGCAGCACGCATGATATAGACGTTGTACTGGATGTCATTGTATTTCATTCATAAACATAAAAAGAGCGCGCATCGAACCCTCTGAATCCTTTTAGAAATCGGTTGACTGAATTATCATTATTATCATCTTATTTTTATAAAATAACACCCGTGCCCATAGCAGAGCTTGGGGTTAGTGGGCGTCACAAATGAATGCGTACCAAGTAAACATCCTCCATGGGTGGAAGATGAACTTGCAGTTCCTCATGAATCACATACTTTATGCACTTTGACCTTCTGGTCCAGCAATTTAGTTTCTGCTTCACTCATGTCTCCCATGCCAATTTCGAAGGGAATGAGAGGAGTCGTATTGATTGGGAAGAAAGAACGCTGTGTTTACGCCCACAATGGCTCAAACCGCCTGTTTGCAACGACGCAAACCTGTGTCGTTCAACATTTGGTGTTGCTCGTCCATTTGCAGTTAGATCAAGCTACGTGCCAGACTTTGCTGGGTACAAATATAGAGCCCTGACTCTTTTCTCTGGATCTCATTTTTGTAATGAATAGTGACAATAACAAAATAAAATAAACACTGACTTCATGTTATGATCTTTAAATGCAGTTACATTGAGGAATTTGTTTGACTACAATCTTGTTGTATTGTAAAAAGTATGTCATTATTAGTTTTTTCATTGCATAGCTTTACCTTTTCCCTAGATAAATGTTTATATAAATATTTAATCGTGAAAAACAATTAAGGTAAAAGGGAAGCATTTAGTATGCTAGCCAATTATGTTATACAAACAACTGCGTTCTTTCCCATTTGATTTCAAGAATCCTACATCCCATTTTGCCACAGGCAATGATTAAAAAAAAAGATAAATCAAATTACGGTGTGTGCTCAGATAGCCTTGGCTGTGGATTATTATGGCCTTGTGGAGTGAAGTCTCAAAGGAAACAGAAACAGCAGATGATTAAATATTATTTGTAAGGTGGTTGTAGTGGTGGTGTATAAAATAGTCATTGTGTTTTAAGTGAGAATTTAGTAGGTTCAAACAAGGTGTACGTGAGCTCCTTGGGGGTTCATCACTGTAAATGTGTGTGTGTGTGTGCGCGCGCGCGTGCATGAGTCTAATTGTCTGTCTTAAGTGACTGATGTGATGAGTTGTGCATGTGTGTGTAGAAATGCCCTTTCTGTCAACACTGTGGGGCAGTGGACAGTGGAAGGAGAGCTGGCATCGCTACTGCTGCTGGCGGTGCTCAGTCCCAACAGACTGCAGTGTTTAATTAGTGAGAGAACATCCATCCTCCTTAGTCCTCTTATTGGCAAATCCCAAATGAAGCTGAGAACCTGCAACCCTGTCTCAGAACTTGGACCGAGAGCGATTTATAACAAAGGGCGCCTGTGAAAAATATTATATTGGTCTTGTTTGTGACCATCTTGTTCACGTGTGAGACAGTCCGTGTAAAGGCATGTGATGTTTCTGTGCGTCTATTTTTGCTAGTGGCAGGTGAGTCAATTGGTGTATGAAATGTGATTTGTGCAGTAATGCCTTTTCATAGGCGGAGCTAGCCAACACAGCTGTCAGCTCTTTATGTAGCCAACAGATTACCTGATAACAAAGACTCCCTCGATGAACGCTTCTAGTGATTGCTTTTATTTGATCTCAAACGTCCCTTCCATTCTGAACTCTCCATCCCTACTTTTACGAGCAGCCACACCTTCTGCCCCCTACCACCCTCCCATTTATTAGTCCCCTTCCTCCATGCATGGCTGCACATCTATCTTTATATGGCATTCCTGCCTGCCCCATTCTGCTCTTCCCGCTCTCTACTATACACCTCTCCCTCATCCTCTGTCATTCCCCTCCCAACGATGCAGTGGATATTTTTGGTGCTGTGGTAGGGGGTGGGGTGGTCCTGCCTTACTAGCTGATTTAATGAGATCCTGTGGGGAATCGGCCGAAGCCATCAGAAGCTGACATACTGTATATGCGGATTTGTTTAACAGATGTGCCTTTTGCTAATGATTGCAGCACTGCTTTGTATTTGCATGATCATCCACACAGCCATAAGAAAGAGATGAGAGATGAGGCGGCCAGCAATAGGTGTGGAAGCCCTGCACAGTACAGAGTGAGAGTATCCATGAATATGGATGATCTTCTTTTCTCCAGTGGCCTTTCATCTGTGCTGCAGTTGGAGATTGATGGTCGTTCTGATCTTGTTAAAAAAAAAAAGAGTGCTTTCGAGAAGGATTCAGGAAAAAATACCTCATATCAAGACTACAAGAGAGAGAAAGTCTAAATCAAAAACAGCATCAATAAAAGAGAAAGTAACAAATGCTAGGTGCAGTCGAAGGATGCACGGACAATAATTGGAAATCACTTAACTGTAGATGCAGCCATGAAGAGAGCCACAGTCAGATTATATTTCATACTCTATCTCTGGTACTTCATGGAGATGAATGGGAATTATCCAATTCAGTCTATCCCAAACCCTCTCCAGCATAATAGGCAGTTAGCACGTAATTAGATCTGAACTGGTCACATCTGAGAGACCTATACAGACTACAACACGAGCTTCAGGATTCCCAGAGGCTCTGTCTCTAATGACTGCCTGCCTCATTATGAACACAAAGGGGAAACAAAGCGCAAACTTAGAGGATGCTGACAGGCAGAGGAATACTGATCAGTCGTACAGGACATCGTCAGGATGAGAGGCACCCTGACTGGGGGATAGGACTGTTAAAAAATGGAATGAAAGTAATGAAAATATAAACCAAAAGTTGTGTAACGTATGATGATGACAAATTGAAAGTTGGGGTATTTCAGTCATACAGCTGGGCTTGTGGGTAGAACAGGAAAACTATGCATGTACTCTAAGTCTGTGTGGATTTGTATGGGCCTTTGAATTTGTATGTGCTCTAAATCTTTGGATTCCTTTGTTTTCCTCAAGAAAGATGGCCAGCTCCTTCAGCACTAGGTGGTCACTGACCATGGTACTGAATTCTTGCCCTGCTGACAATCTTAGAAAAAGATGGTAGTTCGTAGTAGAGCAACACAGTGTCATTCATAGATTTTTGGAGGACATTCATCACCGAATGTTCTTTCTGGTCAAATGAGCATTGCTAGAGGAAAAAAAAAATCAGTTTTTGCCATCCTCTGCGGTTGAATAGACTGAGAAATGCATCATGGCAATACTGCTTATAGAGTCATAGTCAACTATATGTGCGTATATACTTAGTGTCTTAGTTTCTCCCAAAAAGATTTACTATATTTACAATTGTAGTTGTAATTTATATTTTTTGCGACACATTATCAGTGTGCTTCTGTGCAATTTTAAAGCACGTTAAACAACCCAAATAATAAGCATATTCTGAAATTGATCTCTCTATGATGATCCACAAGATTATTGTTGTATTTGTACAGGCTAAATTGTCTATTATCGGTCCCATGTATGTATAATGAAAGCGCTCAGACCTACAGATGAAAATAACAGCACAATATTGAAAGTGTAATCAAAAGACGATGACAAAGCCTCCCTTTCTTCAGATGTTCGAATTGATCTGCCACTTCCTATGCACTGCACAACCCAAAGTGTTTGCTGAGGGCTTCATTTTTCTTTTTCGCAGCTCCTAGGCAGCCAGAATGCATGAGCCCGTTTCTTCCCACTACATAACAAAGTAGCTGTGAGGCCCATTGGGGCCAGATATATCCGGAGCCTGGCCCAGCTCCAGTGGTCTTTACCTCACATTATATTGTGATGCTCCAGTCATGAGAACGGGCAGTGGGCCTCAGAGACACCAGTGGGAAATGTGTATTCTCATTTACATTTTCCTCGGTGTCAAAAGCAAACTTAACAAGAAGCAATCACACAACCTAACTTCAATGTTAGTTTGTTACGTAATGAAAGCTGTGCTGTGTGTATTCTATTGTGGATTTCTTTTGTGTGAAAAAGCACAGATCACAGACATGCACATTTACAATCTAATTACATTTAATCTTTTGATATGAATGCAATTTTCTCATTTGCCTTTCAGTTAAGATGAACCCCATTCTGAGTTACTAAGCCCCTGTTAGTGAGCTGTGTATATTTGTGTGGCTGGGAGCGTCCTCCTTCCCCTTCATCCCCTTCTCTGTAAGCTGCAAAGTGTTGCCAGGACAACCCCTTGTGGTCCTGCTTGCATCGCAGCAGCCCTCAAAGCCAGCACTCAGGGAGCCTCCACGCACTGGGAAGGCAGCATAAAATCGGGATAATCGCCGTCGATTACGGCTCACAATGAGCCGTAGCTTCTGAAAGATTCATTCATCTTGGCAAAAAACAAAAAAGAAAAAAAAAGGAGGTTGTGGAGTAAGAGAAAGGGCCGTCTTGGTCCCGCCGTTGCTCTCCCACGGTCAGCACAGGCATGACATCAGCAGCCTGAAAGAACCAACGCGCCCGTTGCCCTCCCCCCTCGCTATATTCTTATATTCCAATTTGAACCCCGCCCCCCTCCCTCGTGTTTTTTCCTCACCCTTGCCAATTTGGATGCAGTGCTTGGCCGGGCAACTTGGGGCCACTTCCACTATTTGCTTGTGAAACAAAGCCCTTGAAAAGGAAGAGAGAGGAAACAGAGCGCTTCACATGGTACCAGCCAAGAGCAGGGATGGCTGCCTCCGCCTGCCTCTCTCAGGCCCCTCTTTTGGCCGAGAGGAGGCGGTGGGATCGCAGCAACCCGTTTCCTCTAGAGTGTCTCCCTGTAACCCCTTCCTCTCTGTACCCACAACCCTCATATAAAAATGCTACATTTTCCCTGAGAGAGCCTCTTGAATAGGTATGACATGTGAAGAGATTAAGGATGAGTGATTTCTCATGACACAACCTTTGCCGACAAGGATGGCATTCCACCGGCTTTTGTTGTGCAGCGGGCCATTTGTTTGAAGAGGAAATAGCTTTCCAACACATTTCCCTAATTAGAATAATCTTGTGATACTGCTGAATGCTATGCGAAGTCCCATGCTGCTGGGAGACGAGAGCGAAATCAGCTTGACTTCATCCTCGCATGAATCACGATGGTCGTTTGGGCTCTGGGGCTCAATTTTTTTTTTTTGCTGGGATATACAAAAACATGAATTGATGATTTACCCTCAAATGGCATATCACCGGGTCGGCATGCCATTTTCACACGGAAAAAATATTGCATATTGTTGCATAACAACTGAGAACTGTACGCATGAAATCTCCTCTGCTCTCCATCAGGGTGGCCAACGTTGCTAATGTTAAATCGTACTTTTGCGCAAAAAGTCTATTTGTAAAGCTCTGCATATTGCGCCATTAGTGGGCATCGCCATATTCCACAGAGGTGGATCAGTCTGGGAGTGGGGATTACCATGTCCAGGGAATGCAAGGGTCCCAGGGATTGTGCTCATAAAATCAGAGATTAATTCTCCTCTCCCCTCCCCTCCACATTTTATATATTTGTCTATTTTATACATGTGTGTGGGTCTTTTTGGCCAGGATTTTCGTTAGTAGAGTTAGTAGGTGGGGGCTTAGTTTCGGGGTGGGTCTGTGCCGGCAGACGTCAGGATGAGACAATTCAGGTGGTCTCTTGCAGTGACTTGTTCTGTGGCCTGATCTGAGTGGACTTCTGCTCTGTGGATGATCAGGAAGAGCCATTGGACAGCTAAGAGCTACCAGTACATCGATGCTGGTCACAGCCAACAGCCATACTTGGGACCCCATCATCGGCTACTCTACTTTTTTCCGTTGCATGGAGCGGGCGTGATTTTACAGAGACTTAATCGCTATTTGAATACCAAAGCTGGAGAAGTGACCCCGGTTAATGTACGTATATAGCTTTGAGTGCAACTCCACCTGAAATGAAGTAAGTCCATTTAGCATTTACACATTCAGAAAGGTCAAGAATAAGTGCTGTCCTTTTGAGCTTTAATGTTGAGGAGCTTTCACCGCACAGGCAACTGATTTATTCAGATCATCATTAATCTATTCTTGGCTTCATTGCCATGTACAATTAATCAGACTAAGATCTCAGATGAGATTAATTGGTTCATCCATCTGAGACCTTCCCTCCTGTGTAATTGTGTATGTGTGCGCGCAAGGCTGTGTGTGTGCGCACGCGCAAATCTGCACCTGTGCACCTGTGCATAACATAACTGATTTATGAGCTTCTGTGAATGGCTAATAATACCCAAGACATATTTATTTACGACATCATTAAATGATTGTTTTAGAACTGTACTGACCTAGACTATATCATGTTAAGATTTATTTAGGTTTTCCAAATTTCCTTTCTGCCAAACTTCATATCAATCATAATGTTTGAATAATAATACACATAATAATATTAATAACGTAATCCGTATATATGTTATCTTAATTATAATAGCATATATATACAGAAAGGGGAGAAAGATTATATCAGCATTATTATTATTATTATTATTAATATTATTACTATTATTATATATCTGGGAATACATGGAAAGTAATTTGTCAATAATTTAAGATGTGCTAAACAATACTGAATGCAGCAGAAACCTCTGCAATATCTATTCTCTTTGACATCTTGACCAAAATAATTTTATCCTCGCAGTCCATTTCAAGTGTACTAAATACAGAGCGAGTTAGAAGGCTCTGGAACACATATGTCAAACCTTAAAGCTTGCAGATCAGATCCAGCCTATCACGTATTTTATGTAGCCTGCGAAACTAAATCAAGTGTGTCAAAATCCATGAATCTTGTTAAAATATTTACAACAATTGTTGTATGTAATCATTAATATCTTTGAGATATTGCAAGCATTTTCTTTTTACAAAACCCTTTTTAAATGTAATGTAATAATAAAGGTTAGTCGAGTAACTTGAACAATAGCTGAACAAGATTAGATTTCAAAACTAATTACCCATCAATTTGTAGGGTATATGTAAGAAGATGAGTGTGGCTGGTGACAAAAATGAACTCGGCAGCCCTGGTCAAGATGCTAGGAGTTTTTAGAATTTAGGTATGAATTTAACAAAACTATTAGACCCACCACATTCAAATGGTAAAAAATATGATACTTTCCATGACAACACCACCCATTTCAGATGAGAAACGTATCCAACAAATCTTATTAAAAGCATTTCAAAATTATTCTTTTTTTGCAAGTTCATGCTGTCATGTGTCTTGGTGAGAAGGGTCCTAATGAGTCTCATGACAGAATAATATCCGACCTCCATGACATTTAACATGTGCTTCCTCTCACCTCACTGCTAAAAATAATGTCATCAGAAGGGAAATGCAAAATAGACTAATGAACTCCTCATCACTCTTATGGGCTGGGATTCTGCAGTATTGCTCATTTTTTCAGCTTCTTTTTTTCACCTATGTTTTTTTGTGCTTTCACTATAATTCAGCTTTTTTGCCAGATGTATGAAACACAAGCCAAGGTGGGGTATAATGGGAATGTTTTGCCGTCTGTTTGCATGTTCATTCTGTATTTCACACGTCACTTTGAAGTTAATAAGAGAAGATCGCAACGCTCCATCTGTGTGCCTGGAAGCTGCCCAGGTGGTCTTCCTATAGTTGATCTCACAGCAATACACAAAGCTTGAGGAGATGGGTTCGCTTGTGTGTTTGAGTGTGTGCGTGTGAGCTCGTCCGTGTTTGTGTGTTCGTATAATAATTAGAAACTACAGCACAGTAGCCAAGAACGACCAAGTCCAACCGCGAATAGCAAATTTCTGTGAATTGGCGCTCACCTTAATTAGCTTGAATATCACATAAGCCATACCTGAATACAAGGCGCACCAGTTAAAATCATTTTGATGATAATTTGGAACATGTATTTGGGAGTTCACGGTACCTTGGCAGACCTCCCCAAAATCTTTTAGATTGTGAGGGAGTATCTGGCAATGTACCAACCCATTACAGAGTATTTCATCACCATTAAAATGAACAGTTGACGGGAACATAATTTATAAGTACTTCATTTCATAGATAAGAATACACCTAAATCTCAATTTTACTCGCTTCAATCCTACGCGACTTTCTGTCTAATGCGGTTTGGTCATGGACCCGAGTTTTTTTGGTCATAAATACATTTTTATGAGCTTTGTTTGCTTTGGCCAGGTATTCTCTCCACCCAGCCACTCATGAGTCATGAGTTCTCTTTTAATAAAATGTCGGACTTTGATAGGTGTGGAGCAAACGGACCTCTTCGACTGCCTAACAACATGCCTGACCTAAATTAACGTAACAAAGGACCCCTTCGGCTGCCTAAAAGCATGCCTTTCTAAACAAATAAAACTCTATACAATGCTATATTTTTTCTATATATTTCTATAGAGTCAGGGTTAACGCGATTCCCAAATTCTGGTCCCCAAAGTCTGTGTAAAATTGAGATATAGGTGTATGACATTTACTGCACAGTGGGGGTGAGTACAAGGACAACAAAATAATAATGTTATTCGCTGAGACTTTTATTTCGGCCCTGACCCTCGCAGTGAGATCAAATGTCAGTCACATCATTTCTTCTCTGCTGTTTGTCCCTGCTGACATTGCCATGGGATTTTTGCAGATGAGTGGCAACATCTGTAGCCTTATTTCTGTATACAAGTGCACTTGCGCTCAGCAGAAAAATTGGCAAATCTTCATTTATGTGCCAGGGAAAGTCTACTTAAGTGTGTTTGCAAATTCGCCATCTGTCCCTCACTGGGCATACTGGCAGACCAATGGCGTTTTCAATAACACACTCTGTTTGTCCATGTGTGCCATGCAATTTGCTGGCAACCAGTTCAGGGTGTCCCTTGCCTATTGCCCTGGGACCCTTGTGAGGATAAGCGGTTGGTTGGATGGATGGATTATAATTTTTATTATCATCATCTTTAATATACAGGGTGTCCCTGAAATGTTGACATTCTTTTGTAATAACCACCAAATTGTACTGAATATAAAGGAACAGATCAAGATCTGTTCTATGTACCTTATCTTTTCCTGCTAGCATTGAAGAATCCCGTCAGAGAATCACTTCCACACTGGAAAATGTTAACGGAGAAATGCTACGATGAGTTTTGCAAAGTCTAGGCAAGTATCAAAAGAAAGATACTTCCACCCGTGCATACAATTAGACTGCACTTTGCACTAGATGTGAAAATACTATCCAAAGAATTTTCTATTTTCTGTCAAACTCAGAATTTTTTTTTCTATTTTCCACAGTCTTTCTTTCTTTGAAAAAAGTACCGTAATTTTCGGACTATAAGTCGCGGTTTTTTTTCATAGTTTGGGTGGGGGGGCGACTTATACTCAGGAGCGATTTATATACATATATATGGTTTTTTTCACTTTTTTGGGCATTTTATGGCTGGTGCGACTTATACTCCGGTGCGACTTATAGTCCGAAAATTACGGTAGCTGTATAAAATGAAAGTGCAGGAAAACGCATTGTTCTTCCTCCACTAATTATTTATCATTTAATTAATAAGCCTGTGTGACTAATTTCCCTCATCGTACAATCGTATTTGAGGTTTAGCTCGGCGGTTCAAACTATACTGTCATGAAATCATCTGTGGAAATTGAATGGAAAAGAAAGTACTTTGACTCTCTTCTCCCATGACTAAAATCAAGTGACATACAAAATTTGGTGTCACTTCCTCAAAGGACACTGTAAACGCACATTCACTATTAAACATTGACCAAAAAAATACACATTGTCAAGTACGTTATTGATTCAATGTATTTTGTAATACAGTGATACTGCAAAACAAACATTTTGGAGGAGGGTTGTTCTTTTTTCCAGAACTAGGTCTCCTCTGAATACAGTTTAAATAACATTGTCACCGATGGCTGAACTGCTGCAATGGATCACATTCATCTATTACGAAATGCCACACTAGAGAGCATTAAGAAACTGCTTTTAATAAACTGACTCAAGTGTTTTAAGCATCATCTCAAGAGGCTGCAACTTCATACCAGATTGTTGTCAGCTTCCATCTGCTGGCTGCCATCGCAACCATAAAGGGTAATAGGGAGATGACAACTCAACAGTTGCTGTTTTCTTCCTAGATATATTGAGATTTTTAGAGATATCCAGAACAAGCTTTAGTGTGAGTTTTTAGTCCAATGCATTGCTTAACCTTTTGTCGTATCTGTGTTTCACAGTGCCAACAGTATGCCTAAACAAGTGGAGGTGAGGATGCACGAGAGTCACCTGGAGCCAATCGAGGCCCGGCCTCAGTCCAAATGTGCCAATCTCTGCTCCAAGTTGTTCAAGAACCTTCTGCTCACACTCACCGTCCTTGGTCAGTATTGAGGATGTTTTTTCCTTGTCTTGTCTTATGCTTAAGAGCTTTCCGTTCCATTAGTTTCATGAAATCAGAGCAACCATTGCACTGGTTAGATGTACCAGACAGTGAGATGTCCGTACCTTCCTCCCATCCTTGGTACCTGTTGCAATTATAAGCATCCAAACACTCTCTGGTGGTGCACAAATGTTGTTGTGAGTAGTACAGACTCACTGCAACAGGGATTTGTCTTGACACGAAGAAAAAGGCATGCCCTGATTCAAGAAGGTCGGGCCCGCAGCCACACATGGCATGATAGTCCTTGACGACTATGTAGCCAGTCTCATGCCACCTTTACGAACGAATATATGGAAGCCTAATGGAGGTATAAAATGTCTAAGTGCATAATGTGATTATTTGCGCATGTATCCCACTTGGATGCGGAGGTGGCAGTCATAAGTCAAAGGTTAGAATTCTTAAGTCATAAGATATTACTTGACGAAAAATAATGTAAGCTAATTATTTATACTGTGACTATCCTCCAGTTTACATATGTTATGTGATAATAGTGAAGAGTTCTAAATGCCATTGGTTAATAAAGCTGTGGTTGTGTAAAAGTCAAGCCCGCATTTGGATAAGAAGCACTATAAACTATGCGCACAGCCATTGTGTGCTCAGTTCTTCTCAATTACTGTCTCCAAGTCTAAGTCAAGTCGAGTCTGTTATCAGTTTTTGTATCAAGTCCTTCACCTCTGCTTGGCAGTACGCTCGCGACCTGAATCAGATTGCAGTATCATTGATAACATTAGGGAACACAATTTAGTTAGAGTTAGATCTGCTAGCTGTTTTGGACTAATTTTAGGGTGCAGAATCTAAAACTGACCTCAATTTGTTTAACCATGCCAAGTTGATAAAAAATAAAAACGTTGAGAAAGAAAGTTTACTTGTAAGAAAAATAATCGACTGCAATTTTGGCATCAGCATATAGTTTTACTTTTAATCAGCATAAAAATCAAACTCACTACATTTAAAAAAAAAAAATGCTCCCCCAGTGTAATGTGTCGCAAGGCTCATGAAAGCCTGAATGGGGATCCTGTAAATGTGCCAAACAGAAGGCACAGGAAATCAAATGCCATCCAAAAACATTTGCACGTCAGGAGTCCACGGGACATCGCTACACTGGAAGATGGATTGAGGACAGTTTACAAAAGATGGGAGGCTTTTCCTTCCAGTGTGTTATAAAACATCCACTTGGGCAGTGTGATCTTTGGCAGTAGAAGTTGAAAAGGAGGAAGTACGGCACTGGGCTGGGTCGTTTGTGTCTTGGTGAGCAAGGAAGACCCAACAGCCAAACACCAGCGGTAGCAGACCGGGCACATACAAATTCCCCTGTTTTCAAACTGGTAGTTATGTGATGTGGGTCATAAAAAAAGGAAACAATTGCTTGGAATGGAATAAAATTATTCTGTTGTTGTATGTCATCCGAAAGACACTTGCCTTCAAGACGATCTCAACCAACCACCAGAAATTGACTTGCTTTTTATTGCTATGCCTCTTGACACCCCAGGCTGTGGTTGCCGAGGTAACAGTGTTGCGTATGTCCCATTATACTCGCCAGTCAGCCAACATCATTCTCCCTTTAGAAGAAGTGCCAACAATGTCATTAGTTTAACTCTTGCCTGTCAGTGGCTTTCTTTTGCCCCCATTGTGTGCTCATCGTAGCTTGTCACATCTTGTGATTGCCGCTTGACAATGACTTGTACAAATGGTTCTTTCTGGAGGAAAATATCGTTCATTTTTTTATTTATAGTCTGAGATAGCTTAACCGAATGAGAACTTTAATATGGCTCTCGACAATATTTCGATTGCTCCACTGTCATTTTGCCTGTATAGACATCATCCCTCCTTGTCTGTCAACTTCAGGTGTGATCTTAGGAGCAGTGTCAGGGATGTTGCTTCGTGTTGCCTCCCCAATTCACCCAGACATAATCATGGTCATTGCCTTTCCTGGAGATATCCTCATGAGAATGCTGAAGATGTTGATCCTGCCTCTTATCATCTCCAGTTTAATCACAGGTATGTCGAATATACACTCTAGTGCACTGTTGAAATTTGATTACACACTGTACATGATCTATTTCAGAACTGGTTCTAGGTAGTTTTGTCAGGAGATGTGTCATTTATAATCTTTTGTGGTTACAGTCCACCAGTGCACTATAACATCATGTAAATGCTTTCAAATATATTTTCCTACTCTCATATACTAGCTAAACAGGGTAGCTAAATAGTGTACACCAAGACGTGTGTTCAAAATGTAAATTTAGAGATATAGTTCAAGTTGAAATTAGATTGTGCACATCCAGCTACTGTTGTGGCTGCTAAGTATACGCTGATGCTATTAGATGGATCAAAAATAAGAAAATATAGCATCTTTATGTGCATGACAAGCCAAAGGGGATTCAACTTTCATGTTTTAGGCATGAAAAGGTGAGCACACATAATGTCTTTCTCTGGTTGCAGGATTGGCTGGTTTGGATGCCAAATCTAGTGGTCGTCTGGGTACCAGAGCAATGGTCTACTACATGACCACCACTATTATCGCTGCCATCTTGGGAGTCATCCTGGTGTTGGTCATCCACCCTGGAAACCCCAAACTGAAGGAGAATCTTGGAGAGGGACAGAAGAATGATGACGTGTCCAGTTTGGATGCCTTCTTTGATCTGATCCGGAACCTGTTCCCAGAGAACCTGGTGCAGGCTTGTTTCCAACAGGTAAGGAAACAATGTCGAGAAACACAAACATCCAACCACCCAGGTTTTCTGCAAATCCTTTCCAGCATTTTGGGTGAGCTGGAGCGTATCTCAGCTGACTTTGGGTGAGAGGCAATAGAGAAACACAAACATCAGTGCTGATATTAGATTGATTTCCCATTCGTTCCCTCAGAAAAAAAACCCGACAGGATATCAAAGATATCAATTGGAACAGCCGTGTGGAAGCCACTTTGAAGTAAAGTAGTGGAAAATAACAGTTACATTTTTACTATGAAAAAAAGACCAACCACATATTAGGTAGGCTGCAAAATGGGAACAATACAGAACCCTCTTTTACTGTTTTTTTCCTCCAATTTCAGAAAGCTCATAAAGGGCCAACAAAAATCACTTGTAATTCTTCTCAAATGAAATTGTAGCTATTCTGTATGCATGTAATTTAGAGAATGCTATTTTTCCTGCCACTCTGCCAGAGAGAATTCATGCCTTACAGTCTTGATGAAAGCTTTGTGCACCTGCATAGAGAAGTGACAGTCACAGGAAGTTAGATGAACACACATTAAAGGAATTAGTCCTTAAAAGAGCCATTTGAACATATAGTATGTATTAAATGTGAAATACATTTTCAAAATAAAACAAAAAAAAAGAGACAAATGAGTGAGAAAATGTATGTACTGTATGTACATTTTTCATACAGTATCATGCAGATTTATCGCTGAACGTTGAATTTCCACCTCAGATCCAGACGGTGACAAAGAAGGTGGAAGTGGTTATCGAGGAAGATGTCAATGCCACCACTATGGAGGGCCTGTTGGCAAATATTACCAAGGAACCTCAATTTGTCACTAAAAAGTCCCTGCAGTTCAAGAGTGGAATGAATGTCCTGGGTCCGTATCAAGTTACAAAGTCTGACAGAGATAAAATGGTTTCGTCTGAGTTCAATTCCATCACCTGTCCACTTTCATTGTCAAGGCTTGACGTTTGTGTGACTTTCCCCTCACAGGTCTGATTGGTTTCTTTATTGCATTTGGCATCTGCATGGGCAAGATGGGAGAGAGGGCCAGATTGATGATTGAGTTTTTCAACATTCTCAATGAGATTGTAATGAAACTTGTCATCATGATCATGTGGTTAGTATTAGAAAACCAATCCTCTTAACTTTTATTTGAACTATTATGGTGCCTGCTTCCACTGTCTTCTTCAAACAGTGTTGAAACAATTTTGGTTGTCTTATAAACAAAGCCAGGTTATATTATGCATGCATCTAAGCTTTGTTTACTTTTGCCAGGTATTCTCCCTTTGGTATCGCCTGCCTGATCTGTGGTAAGATCATCTCCATAAAGGACTTGGAAGTGGTGGCCAGGCAACTGGGAATGTATATGGTCACTGTGATTGTTGGCCTCATCATTCATGGGGCAATCTTCCTGCCAAGTATCTATTTTATAATCGTCAGGAAAAACCCTTTCAAATTCTTCTTGGGTATCTTCCAGGCCTGGATCACTGCCCTGGGCACTGCATCAAGGTCAGTGGTATAAAGACTAAGGTTTTATGCGTTCTTCTTTGTTTTCAATATCCAAACTAATAACCTAAATGTATCATGTTTTTTTTTTTTTTACTCTAAGTGCCGGCACACTGCCTGTTACTTTCCGCTGTCTGGAGGAGAATTTAGGAATTGACAAGAGAGTCACTCGTTTCGTGCTCCCAGTCGGTGCCACCATCAACATGGATGGAACTGCTCTGTATGAGGCTGTGGCTGCCATCTTCATTGCCCAGATGAACGGTGTCCACCTGGACCCCGGTCAGATTGTGACTGTGAGGTCAGAAACCACACAGTGATACAATCTGCCTAACTCTGCTATTCAATAAATGAAGGTAAAAATAAATACATACATCTCATCAGGTAGGTACTACAGATGAATAATATGATTAGAAGGGGAAAAAATGGTAACATATAAAAAAAACAAAAAAAAAATCACAAACATACACCAAAACGATTTCATAGTAAATACTAAATATAGCCTCAGCAATCGTATGTACTATTTGACATCACTTGAGCCACTTGTAATTGAAGCCTTTCATCTTTCTTCTGTGAACTTCCTGACCTGAAGCAGCCACTTTGTTGTGGCTGCTATTCATAGTAGTGCCACTCAAAGTCCTTATGTGAGAGTCATTTTTATATAAGGCTTGTGAAGCAATGATTATATTGCATCTGACTTTTTTTTTCTTTCACTGTCATCCAGTCTCACAGCCACTCTGGCCAGTGTTGGGGCGGCCAGTATTCCCAGTGCTGGACTGGTGACCATGCTCTTGATCTTGACTGCTGTGGGTCTGCCAACACAGGACATCAGTCTGCTAGTTGCTGTTGACTGGCTTCTGTGCGTTTCGTTTGAGTTTTGTATTGATCGCGCACATTGAAACAATACGTTCGCTCAACAGCAATCCAGTAACAGTAAGTCAAAGCTTGCTGATTCTTCTAATGCAAAATGTCTCCTCAGGGATCGGTTCAGGACCTCTGTGAATGTGGTCGGGGACTCGTACGGTGCAGGCATCGTGTACCACATGTCCAAGGCGGAACTTGAAGAGCTGGATGCGCACACGGCTAAATCAGACGACATTGAAATGACAAAGACCCAGTCGTATTACGACGACATGAAGAACCACCACGAAAACAATTCCAACCAGTGCGTCTTAACGCCTACCGCAAATGTTAACAATTCTGTCGTGGTAGATGAGTGCAAGGTACAATTAATGCTTACTGATCTAGAGACTTGTATATAACCGTCACCCTTGTCGCATGCCACTGAGTTGTTGCTTGGCTCGCTTTCAATTCACTGCACTTTTGTATCATACATTTTAACACACTAACTTGATAACTTAAATGATGCATGAGGACAAATGCATGTTTGTACTTCTTTTGGAAGAGCAGCTTTTGTGTTGTAAATGTATGGAAATACAACAACTCCCCCGAAATAAGTTCTAAGACAAATTGTCTCAGCACCTTTGATTCTTTTCTGATGTCTATAACTTGAGGATTGGATCAAAAGGGCCTTCAGTAGGTGATCTAGGATCATTTTTCAGAATTTATCAAAATTCCGACTCCATCCATTTTAATAAGATATTATTCTACTGATTTGTCTCAGTTGCTGCAGACACTTTCTTTGGCTTATGTGCGCAGTATCCCACACGGACCCTTCCATTAATCTAATTATAGCTTCTTTTAATTATTAACAGATTTCCAATGGGTCACCTTTTGCAGGCATTTGAAATCCAAAGAAGGAAAATGTTGCACGTAATTAGCAGCTCATAAATTCCCGAGACACACCTACCACAGACAGGGATTAGTATTTTAGACAAAAGCTATTTTGGCCCATTGTGAGGGTGCATAAAACAGTGCATATTGAGCCCTCTATTCAAATGTGTTTCCCAACAATAGCGGGACACGTATTACATGGATGTACACTAACATGCATACGTCCTATTCATGTATTAAAGAAGGCAAGGTGTTGCCTGGCAACACTGGCACAAGCAATCTGTTCAGAGTGATAATTTACATCACCTCCCCAACAGACCAGAAGCTTGCTATTTCCAGTTTCTTCTCTGTTTCGTTTGGTTATTTTGTTATCAGCTAATAGCATGTCTCACCTTCCGAGTGTGAACATGATATAGCAGGCCTGCAAAATAGCCAAAATGCATTCTGTAGTGTTTGTGTCACTTCTGTGCTACTGTTTTGCATGCATTTAAAAAAAACAATTTATTTTTATGTATTTTTAGTTGTGATTATTATTTTTATTTTTGGTCATCTAAATGTTTGGTCTGTCCCCAGGTCACTCCACTCGTAAGACCACTATATGCATGTTCATCAGCGGCCCTCTGGGAGTTCCAGTCATAGCATTTATATATACGTATTGTTGTTGCTAAAATATTCCAATGTACGACATACATTACTGTGGAACACTAAACAAAAAAGAATACTATATTTAAACACTATTCTGGCTTCATCAGAAGACCATATTTGCAGGACATTAATGACTTTACCTGAATATCACGTGTGTATATTGTCATATTATCCTAATTCCGGTTGAACAGCTAAAAGTTGAACACTCTCTTGGATGCTCGTCATTTTCTGATTTGTTTGGATTTGACAAAGGGTCAATCTTCTGATATTATAAAGTGTTCATTTGAATTCGTGTATTTTAACATCCTTTCAAAGGAAAAAAAAACATGATTGTTCATGTAAAAATGTAAATACAAGTAAAAACTAAAGAATGGCGTATAGTGTGGCTCAGTCATCTAATTTGTTGACATTGTCACATAACTGTAAGAATGTTAGCCACTGTAACCCCCCCCCCCCCCAAAAAGCTGCTGAATCAACATTAATAACAAATCAAAAAGCCAAAGAAAACGTATGCAGTCAGGATTAACCCTTTGAAAATATTCCGAGATCACAAAAGTATAATGTCACATATCATCAATTCAAACTTTTTACAATTTCTGCATAATTCAACTTTAGATGTTCCACAGAAGTACATTTCCATTAATGTTACCTGCCTTTGAGCAATGCAAATCTGTGGCGCCTAGTTGACAAATGAAATTCCTGCTTGGATATCAGTGTTGTGTCTTTTTCTCAGACGTGCTGTTTAGATTTCCATGCTAACTGCTTGCAGGTAACCTCAGCCACAAACGGCTCTGCTGCGGAGTGCACGCTTGTTGAGGAGGAACCATGGAAACATGACTAATGGCAGTGCAGACAGAGATCCCCTGCTTCTGGGCTCCACAAGCTTTCCTTTCTGGTGATGGAAAACAAAAGTGTGAATGAAAAAAAAAATCTCATATGAACACAACTACTAATGTTTATTATGTTGACTAGTTTTCTTTAGTATTAGTCCCTTTAAGGTTCTCTTTGTAACTGTCTCTGACTGATAAATACTACTAATTCACTTAACTGTGAAAAGGCAACAGCGCTACACGCTTCCTGTTAGAGCACAATTATGTCTTTAATATCAGACTCTTGCACAACATAATTCGACGCTGAAGGAGGGAAGGAACATTCAATACGACACACTATTGCCAGCAATACATTCTGCTTCCACTTGAAGCGTCTCAGATGATTATTGTTACTAGAGTAGCGACAACTTCCTCACTTTCCTTCCATTTCAGTGGCATCATAAGCACACCTGCTAAGATCACATTTATTTTTAGTCTCAGAATGACCTTGGCTACATATATACCTATTATTTCTGCCAGAAGTGATGAAAGGGTTTTGGAGCAGGTTATGCTGAGCCTTATAGCACAATATTCACGATGGAGCATTAAAGCACAAATCAAACCATGAAGACAAAACTTTAAGCCACTATGTATGTGTTTTCTTTTTAATTCACTATAATTTAGGAAAGGGATTTTTTTTTTCTTGTTTATGATTAAAAATAAATATATCCCGTGTGTGTGCGTATGTGTGTGAGCATTCAAAAGAATAGCATCTGACAAAGTCAGTTACTGGGACCAAACAGGCAGGACAAATTATACTAGAAAAGTATTGGAACTGCCACAATCAAACAGAGAGCAGTATTCATAGACATAATCTCAAATTCCAATGAAATGTCACATAGAGCATAGCACTGCCCTAAATGATAAAATTACACCAATGACATTAAAGTGAAATTTGGATTGACGATGAAGAATTGACTCATCTGAAGCTATTATGGCACAAACACTTAATGAGCACAAAGCGCATTGCACAAAAAAAGCTAATGAACCATCGAATTCAATTGCCACTAAGCGTCGCGTTGATAATTATTATACATTACCCCAAGTCCAAAAGAAAACAGGAGATTCTCAGGCCTTAATGTCAAAAGAAGACATTTGCAGGAATCCTAATGTTTACTTCTTCACTTGAGCTATTCCCTTTGAGAAATGCCGTCTTAATTGCACATCCAAATCTTGACTATGACAATGTGCAAAGGCTTTTGGCACAAATGTTTTTTAAGTACATTCCAGTTAGTTGGCGGATAAGGTACCTGTGCAAAGGGCCGATTAGTTTTGATGAAACACAGACAGATGAGAGAAAGTGCAGCCAATGGATGTCAGATGGGACTGTTGACATCCACAAACAGAGACAAAGCATAGATATTTATACTCATCTTTGAGGAGCCGCAGAAGATTCTTGTTTTGCCAGATGGACAAAGGCAAACAATTCCTTATTTTTAGCCACCAGAGCCCAAGACTGTTTCAACAAACCCTCAATGCTGCAGCTGAGTGCCCTTATCCATGATTTCACTCAACAGAACATTGGCCACACATTCATTCACTTTTTACCCAAATCAGGTCATTTAGATCTCTCAGACAAGCAGCAAGACAAATGGACGAGTGTGTGTCTTTATTCCGTATGAGTGAGAATTCTGGGATTGTGTTGTTCTCTCCTGTCTTGTTTCACTTCATTTATGCTTGATGACAACCCGCCCTTGAAGAAGTCTGCGTGGCACTGATCAAAAAGGCAGCACAAGCTAACGACATAGTATATATTGAACCACTGGGTTAAGTCGGTCGGGTTCCTGAATTACACGCTCACAATTAATCCATCGTGGTGGGCTTCCATACGCCACAATGCATATACACATTTGCGTATAATGATGTCCATACACACCGTCAAAGTGGCAAAATACTGAACAGCACAATGCTGATGCCCTAACAGGTCCTTCCGTTTTGACCTTTTGGTCTTGTTACTTTCAGGAACAAAGTTTCTCCGCTAAGGAGGCCATGATCACGATCATGATGAGAGTCGGACCACATTTATGTTCAAATTATTTTAGAAGCATGAATAAAATGAAATGAAAACGATTTCTTTTTTGCACCACTATCTTAAAAGCATGATATTTGAAGTGCCTCCTTGCACTTTTGTGTATATATATTATAGTCAACAGTGTTTTGTTGTTGGTGTCGTAATTTGTTTTCATCCTTTTTTTCCCCCTTTGGGGAATGATGAAATGGTTTGTAGGAGGTTTTATTGCTGTTACATTCTAAATGTAATCCTCTAGAAGATATATCATCTATGTCCTGAGTAGAGCTAGATTAGACAAAATGGATAGGCAGGAAATTGTGTATTAAATTGCTTGTTTATTCTTTTTTTTTATTCTCTAATAATTAGGTGCTTTACTTATCTGTCACTCAACAATATACAGTATAAATATCTTTTTTTGTATCTAATGTAAGCCTTTTGAATGTTTGTTCCATGACAATATAAGCAGTGTTCATTCATTGTCATTGTACATAAATAGATATATAAATGTTCTGACCCATGACAATGGTAAATATCCTCAAGCGACATTTTTATGAGGGCAGAGGGTGGGAAAAAAAGAAAGCCATGAACACGAGAAAGCAAGAGAAGGAGTTGTTTTTAAAAAGGGGCCAACATAACTTCATATGGTGGAAACTATGAGAAAAGAGGCAGACAAGAAAATGTTGTCCGTACGTAGGCTAGGGTGAAGAATTAAATGGCGCCAAGTAGTTAAGTGAATAATTTGAACACATTTGCAAACATCACTCCACAATTTTGAGCAACATTCCTCAGGTGAATCATTGTGTCTGTTTACTGGCGAGGACTGGCCTTTTCTCATATACAGTATGGCATCATGTAAAACCGGATGCTTTGATAGTAACATATCATGTATCTATAGATTGCTTTCAGGTTCTTTGTTAAAGTGCCACACCTCGTATAGTGAGACTGTCACGCCACCGCCTACAAATCCCATAGTAAACCTGCCTTTACCCGCTTGCCTTCTTTCACTTTCTACGCAAATGCACAATATGCACAAAAACCCACCTGGAACTTGCTGAAACCTAAAAAGGAAACAATATTGCTAGTAAATATATCTCCACTCTTTTCTACTGAAACATGTCTTTTTCGAAAGTAACATCCATGGAATTATAATAACTTTACTTTTCTGGGCATTCCCTGCTTTGTCAAGTGTTTGCTTTTATTTTGATGTAAAGGCAGAAAGTTCATGTGAGGGTGACATTGAGAAAAAGGGAAAACAAAGTATATGAATCATTTCCTTATGGTGGTATACATAAAAAAAATATCTGTTTCTACATATCTAAATGTGTTGTACCTTTGGTGTACATATACAAATATAACTAATAAATGTTGATTCATAACTAACACTGACTGTTTATTTTATGCTATTGCTTCATCATCAATTATACAAGACTTTTATTCAATCGACTAATCAATTGTGCATTACTTTCACTTCAAATACATTATACAAACAAAAGTAAATATGAAATACAATGTGCCGGAGTAAGCAATTAAACACTGTATACCAATCCAGCACAGCTCAGCCAAATGAGGACAAGCGCCATTGAATATAGAAAAATGGACGTCACACCTTAATAATAAGTTGCCCTGCATGTTGACTCGCGATGGAACAATTGTACGTATATCTCTTTCAATGACACTATCAAGCTTTCTTTCATTTCCTGTGCAAGCATATTAGGGCATTACTGCCCTGTTGCCATGGAAACCTGGCTTCCTTTCTTTTAAAATACAGCGAGTCTATCACTTTTTTCACTATTATACTTTTTATGGTCTTTTTAATCTTGATATCAACTTGTAATCTCAATCAAAGAAATCCAAAAAATGAAATTGACACATTGTTTTTATTCAACAGGAATGCAAAGCTACTTTAGCAAGGACATTTCAAGCTAAATTGTTAAAAAAAACATTTTCAAAAGTTATATATACAGACCAACAAAAGTGGTACAAATCCAAAAACTGGTGTCTCCAGCTGTCTTGAAAAACTGAAAAACTAACTAGTTCAGAGGAAAACTAAATGAACAACTAAACCACAACAATGTAATGATGTCACCGATTGTTTGCTCATATTTTATACGACACAGGATTTTTTAAATTCGTCGTCATTGTTTGGGCAATTCTCCGTTTCGGCTGATGTGCGTTTTTATGCTTGTTTCTAATTTTTTTTTTTAATAAATGTCATCATTGATCAAAACATTCCAACCCACCTCCCTAGCTTTTTCCCCTGCCCATCCTCTTTGTTATGAACACACAACATATGCACACAAACTGGCACACTACACTCACACCCATTTATGCATGCTTGGCATCCCCCTCCTCACTAATATGGTGCACTGGACAAACAATATGCTGCACGTGAGGATTGGGAAAAAAACAGCATCCTTGCTGCAGTACACTGCCACCTATAACGTACACACACTCACACGCACACCTCTATGCACTAACACCCAGTCATTGTCCATCCAGTGCTGACCACCAAAGCAGTTTCGAACGCCTTCGTCCCAACCAGCCCACCTCCTCCCTTTCATCGACTCCGCCCACTCCCTCAAGCCTCTTTATCAGGCGTCTCCTCCAGCTTGATGACGGTGAACTCCTCCGTGTTGCCGTTCTCCTGGATCTTCTCCTTGTTCATGAGGGTTACCATTTCCTGCTCCCTCTCCTGGGCCTGTGAGCTGGAGGCGACAGCTCCCGCTGCCCCGTTCCCCTCATTCTCTTTGGAGGTGATCATCAGGGTTTGTTTCTTGCCGCACCAGCTGCAAGAACACCATTTTTCAATACTGCCTTCTCGGCCATGTCTCAAAGTCATTGGAATTCTATGTGCTTACCTCTTTCTTTTAGCAACAGCCACACACACAAAGAGGATTGCGGCGACCGCTATAAGCACCCCGATGATGACAATCCAGTCTGCAGGGAGATGCATCAGGAAGAATTGCTGTCATAGATTTTAGGCGCGAATCATAGAGTTCATTGACTTCAATTAGAAATGCCTTGACAGTAACACTTCTCGGCTGCTCACTTGTTGCATCACTGCCCTCTTGTTGATCCGGATGTGGCACAACATTATTCATCCTTTTCTTGCCATGTGGGGGTTGTTGTGTTGCTTCAGGTCAATAAACAAAAAAAAAACAACAAATTTTAATACTTTCCTACTCAAAATTAGGAATCAATTAGTAATTACTCAACAAAAAGAAATTCATCACTCACTCCACAGTGTTCATCTCATAAATATTTGTTTACATGTTTAAAAATGCGAATTATGTATAATCAAATTATTGTCTGCGTTTTACTCGTTTGACATAATAAACAAAACAATACCTTGTTATTGTACTGTATTCAACATGAAACACAAATATTATTCAATCAGTTACCAGACATTTATAATAAGCTACTTTATAATAGAAATATACATAATATGATACTTTCAAATATTTGGAAACGAGTACAGTATATTATCTATCTATCTATCTATCTATCTATCTATCTATCTATCTATCTATCTATCTATCTATCTATCTGTCTGTCTGTCTGTCTGTCTGTCTGTCTGTCTGTCTGTCTGTCTGTCTGTCTGTCTGTCTGTCTGTCTGTCTGTCTGTCTGTCTGTCTGTCTGTCTGTCTGTCTGTCTGTCTGTCTGTCTGTCTGTCTATCTATCTATCTATCTATCTATCTATCTATCTATCTATCTATCTATCTATCTATCTATCTATCTATCGATATCAGTCTTTCCATACTTAATCAATGGCCTGTAAAGGTTTGCTTGCGTCTTTAAACCGAGTTAAACTGATTAAAAACCAAATTAGAAACCCTTCATAAGATACCAATATTAATGTTAGTCATATGGTTAATATTAACATGTTCATCCCGACTTTTATGGGCTCCAGACATTTGTGTGTTTCATTCAATTTAAACAATCTTCATTAAAGTTCTGAAGTATGATTTGAAATAAAGTTCTAACAGGCCCACAAAAGAAATAGGACAGCTGGTATATCGCATGACTCTAAGTTGAGTAAGGAATAGTGTAGGAGTCAAACACCAGAGGGCACCGTGTCTTACGAAAAGTTCAGTCCTGTCATGAAGTTGCTGCGCCAATGTCTTTTCTTTACAAATCTATAAACAATTCCTTTCAAAACACAGCCAAGCTAGTTGTACATAATCGTTGCATTCTCAAAGTGTGTGATAAACTAATGAACTCTGCTTGCTGTCATATCACTTACACGCTTCAGTAGGATCCTCATTTTCTGGCTGCAATTTCACATCTTCCTGCTTGTCATCTGGAAGTGGGTAAGGGACAGAGGTTCCACCGACAGGGCTGAAAGTCGACAGTGTTTCCTCTACAGAGAGGGGAGTCTGGATCCCAGATCCAGTGGGCTGATCAAAGTTTCCAGCAGTAACACTGTCAATTTCACCCCATCCAAGTGAACTATTTTCCACTGTGGACTGTTCTGTGGCTTCCTCTGACACAGGATGTGGTGTCTTAACAGTTACCCCAACAGAACGTCCTGATTCTGCTGGGGTGGACACCAGCAGCCCAGTTTCTGTAGAACAAGACAAAGGAGAAGAAATGTTTATGCAACCACATTGGTCCATCCTATGTTATAAATATTGAAAAGGCAAATTCCATGTATAATCACATTATACATGTTTAAAGATAATTGCTGAAAATGTGTGCAAAGACAATGTAGGACTGAATTGGGGAGCTAATACATTTTTCAGTTGTTTTGGGCATGGCTAAAACGGCACCCAGTGACATACTTGAGTCCTCCTTCTTCTACCAAATAAGAACTTGAGCAAATTCATTTGCATCAGTGGTTATCAGGTGCAATTGCATTCTAAGGAGTTATTACAGTATCCAATTGTATCACTGCAGTGCGGAGTGTGCAAGTAAAAATTGCTCGCTGAAGAGATACCTGCATCCCCGAAAACAATGCCAAACAATGCAGCGAGTTGAAATAAGGTCATAATTGCCCAACTGGGCCAGACATGCTAAAACCAAACATTGATATGACTGATAACATTGATGTTGAATTTGTCTACTACGTTCCCATGAAATGCAATGACACCTTTGATTTTTAGGGAAAAGGTGTTTCAATCCAAAATCATTTTGAGTGTAATTGGGTTGCTGCCTCCATCGCCATGGCAAAGTGTCATGGTCGATAACATTCAGAAGCAACAACAGCATCCAACAATGTCAGAGCTTATAATAGTCACTCGGTTAACTTGAGTAAAATTATGAGAACATGATTTATTTCTCCAAATGTTTTTTTTTGTTTTTTTCATGTTTCGTACTGGTACTGCGTGTGTTTATTCTCCATGCCTATTACCAAATGTTCATTTTACATTTTTTATTTTGATGATTAAATATTTTATTCATTTCACATTCTTGAAATTATGTACCATAGTATCATTTCAAAACGCACTCATGGATGGTTGTTCTTACCTTGTTCACTTCTGTCAAATGCCTTAGTGCAGTTTTTCTCAGGCCCAGCTAGTACATGGTCAGATATGAAGAGATAAGAAATTGAGACATAAAAAAGATTATCAGTGAGCTCCAAACTGGGAATATGCATAACATTCCAAGTGATTGGAAGGAAAATCTTCTTGCTGCCTAAAAACTAACCTGTTTCATCATAGCAGTAAGCATCGAAAGTTTCATTTAGGTCGTCGCGAGGATAAATGATCAAACCAGTCATATTCACAGCACAGTTCTCATGGGGTGTGTGTCTGAGGATGGCGAAGCTCATGTTGCTGATCCAGCCGTTCCTGACAAGACAACATTTGACATTGACATGATTATGATTCCAGAGACAGTTGTTTGAATGGAAATTAGAGTACACTGTAGAATTCCTGAAATGTTAACATAAAAAAAAATGCTCCAAAAAGAAAAACAGTTGAAAGAGAATTATGCTTAGTTGTGGTGGATGTGACAAATTCAGCTGCTCTCATGAGTGCCACAAGGATTACATTTAAACACAGTGACACATTTTGTTTTGTCCAAGACTCAACTGCAACAAAACAGAACTGAACACAGAGGAAACGCTAAGAAAAGCAAAACGATACAAGAAGAGTAAACAAAAAAGCATGCACAAATACATCTACTAACAAGAGGCTAAAGGGGAGTGAACAGAAACAAAGGACTTAAATACAATATGGGCAAACGAATGACAAACAAGGCATAGCTTGGCAAGTGAAGAAAGGAGCTGATTGGTTAAGAGGGTTGAGCAAATGATAGGTTTGTGTTTTCACCTGCAGGTTTCCATGTTTTTTTCAAAGGCCTGTTGGACTTGTTCTGGACTTGCCATTGTAGTCTGGAGCTGCTCGCACACCTTTTGAGCCTGATCAAAAGTCAGAGAGTGCCGAGCTTCACCCTCAACAAGGAACACTCCGGCATAGCTGCAGCTGCGAGAATTGACTATGGGGAGAATAAAACAGAACAGATTTTGAAAATAAAAAGTGACAATGTTTTATTAACATTGTACTCCAACAAAGGGAAAATGAAGCAACTGACCCACAGCTCAAAATCTTTCGTCTTTCTTTTTTAACCTCGTTATCATCATATCAAATCTATAGCATAATAGTACTGCTGTGTTAGTTGTTTTCAGAGTCTTTGATTAAGACTCTGTATGGATCACGAGACCCCTTTCATAACCATTCAGTGGCTAATAAGCAAATAATTGATTAGACACGGGAATGGTGTGCTCCATGGATATAAGTGTGATTTCAACAATGTACAATGTTTAGAAAGAGGCAAAAAACAGAAGCATCGTGTCTGCAGTGTAGAGCCTGAGGCAAGACACACACACAAACAACCTCACACACAATCACATCAAAGTAACACTAAAATAGTAATTTTATGTCCAGCAAATTTTAGCACTGCCAGCTTAATTTCTTTGATAAAAGTCTAAACCATGTTTCACCAGACATGAGCTAAACTACAATGGAAACGCATTTCTAGCAAAAACGTTTAAGGTCAATCAAAGCAAGTGGGGAATCGAAATGAACAGGCAGCAGCATGTGGTGGCCTGGATAATATTAAACAAGGAGGGGGTTCCCTGATATGAGCAGGTGAACATTTGCATTTACAATAAAAGTGAGAAAAGCTACTTGTCGCCCCACTAACCATTTTTTATGGCTGAACACTGAAGGCTTGTAAATCAAATAATTAGAATTTAGAAAGCAGTAAACGGTCATGGTTGTAACAAATATTTCGTAAAACAGAAAAAAGTACCGTTCATTAAAAATATGAACAAAATGAAATTAAGTTGATGTATTGATGCGTTTTGTGTAGACTACAGCTCATTAATGCTCAGCTAAAAAAAAAATTGTTTTCAAAAATTAAAAACAATAAAATTAATAATGAAGCAGACTTGTAAGTAGTACTTGAACAAATCTGTCTGAGATAGCGTCAAAACTAAAGAGAAAATCTGGCCCTCAATATATCCTGCAATAAATTGATCAATTTGGTACTTGTAGAAGGAGTCTGTGATGTATTAGACTGCAACATGCACATCGCACATCTTTGTACTACCTCGTGTTCTCACTTATAACCACAAGCTATAGCACCAAAAGCTAAACCGTTCAATGGGTCGAGTATAAAAAAAGGAAGGAAATAGAGGAAATAACTGTTTCATAAATTTGAGCCTTGCATTGCAACATGTATGCAAGGAAAACAAGTGAAAGCAAATTTGTTGTGATATTTTTACTACTACTACATTATTATTATTATTATTATTTACATTTTGGGGATACAGCTATTGCATAAAATATCATTTAAATTCAACTTGTTATAATTTGATAAGATGTTATTGGTTAATCGTTAACTATTACAGTTGAACTTCTCTGCTGTTGGGCAATAAGAGTCTGTGCAAATATTGCACGCACGCGCACATGCACACAAACACACACACACACACACACACACACACACACGCACACACACGCACACACACATCCATACACTTGTACACACACACAGAACCGAAACACAGCCACATGGCCCCGTGTCCCTGAAAGTGTAGGCTGCAAACCAACAATAGTTGGGCTCTTGCAAAACTAGCCAACAAGATAAAAAAGGGTTTCATTAGTATGCAGAGGAAGCAGTCACGGGGGTCTTTGTGCAGCCCCAAAGCCTGCCATCATGAGACAGTGACCGCCCAAAAGCTTCCTTTGTCCCATAATGAAGTTGAAACCAAGGAGACTGATCATTCCTGGTGTCTTGAGCTGAAGCAAAAGCAATCCACGGTAAATTCATGTGTATGTGTCATGTATACAAGCTGAATGAACTCTGTAGACTTCATTTTCTCTTCCATCTAATTCCGATCCATTTTCCTGTTCTATTTGCTTGATTATTTTTCTCCCCTGCATTCACTATATAGTCCCGTACTATATATGGTAGGGGTTTTCCAATTGGTTTTGTCCAAGGGACGGCCATTATGACCAAGAAGTAACTCGGGGACCACTGCTTTGGCGGAATATTATTTTATTTTGCACAGAAGGATAGACCAATACAGGCTGTTTATTTGCATCTGTTTGACTATTTTGGGAATCTCAGCTACATTTGACATAATTTGGATGGGTAAATGATTCACAAAATTTGCTGGAAAATAAATCAAGTCTAAATAATAAATGAATTTTATTTTTAAAAATGTTACAATTATTTTTCATTTCCAATTTCATGGACCACATGCAATGTCATGGACCGCGGCCAACCGATTGACTACATGGCACGAGAAAGTTGTTCCCTCATTGTGTTTGGCGATTTGGACAGCCAGCTCACTACTTACGTCCTCATCGTATATCAGGTGACCACTGTATATGTCATGACAAAGCGGCGCATTAAGAGCTACGACTATTTATTATGAATAAAAAACGAATATATTTTAACCTATGCATTTCCTTTGTTGTACATCTTTTCTATTAAATGAAATGAATTCATTATTTACATAGTATAATTTGTGCTGGTGCCCCGTTTTACTGCTCTTAATGCATTGTGGTCTGCATTCAATTTTTGAGAGAACATAAACAGTCACCACTTTTACAAATGCATTATGGCTAATTTTGACGACTCTACATTTACATTCGGAGACCCCTAGAAGATGACGTAACCTCTTAATAGTTTGGGGAATGGTGTGCACATTCAGAGACAGCATCCAGACAAAACTGAAATACTATCAAAGATATGTCATCATCATAAAGCATCGAGACAACCAGTATACAAAGTCGTACCTTCACGGCTAGATCAACAAGACTCGGCTGAGATGTCTTAAAAAACACTTTGTCATCAGCTTTTGTCAGCTGGTTTAGAAGCAGGTTTTGTGCCCTTATTACTTCAGCAGGGCTCCACTATCTTGCATCATCATACCTTATTGAATTGCTCTTTCAGCAGTCATATCATACTAACAAGAAATGTTAAATGTGACATCTTACTGAAAATAGGTTTGGTGTATGCACACATTGTTGCAATAATAATAGAAGGATTGACATGACCATGCACCAACCTATTGCACACGCTTTTAACGTCTCAGAATACTGTGGGTGACGGCATACAAGGAAGCGCAACTGAAATGTAGATAAATGCATTGCAGTCATACCAAAAGTTGACAAACCACAAACTTCCTTTTCTTGGAAACCACCCAACTTTGCAGTTGGTGATTTTGTGGTATATGGGTAATCTTGCCGTAAAGCAAAGGGTGGTGCACGTTTCCAGGAGGTGGTGAACAATTTTTCATTGCCACAAAAAATCATTTTCTGTCCTTGCTAGTTTGTAGTTTTTTTTCCTTAATTTCTCGAATTTCCTAACAATAGTCCAAAATGAAAACGGTTTAATAATTTCTGGACTTGAGTTTTGCTAACAAACTGTCTAAAATAAAAACCAAGCATAGGACAAAGGCTAATTTTCTATGAGTGTCTATGATAGGCTAAGATCTTGACACTCTGGGTCTCATCTCACATTCTATCCAGTCTTGCATTTCAGTTATAGAAAGTAACCACATTTACAAAACAGATAGCTGTCTTTCTTTCAAATTCACTTTTGATGAGTAAAAGCTGTCAAAGAGATGCATAAAACCAAAAAATGATCTGAACCTATACAGAAAGAAGAAAGAGTACTGAGGCATAGACTGCTACTCTCTTCTTTGACGTCATCTGGTGAAGGAGGTTAACACGTGGTGAAGTAGCAGAGAAAGCCAGTAGAGGCAAAAGGCCGACGCAATGGACTCTAGTGCATTTCTGGCGTTATATTAAGAAATCCTGCACTAGTGGTCATTTTATTTTGTGTGACATTCTCTGCATCATGTGCACATCTGTCTTGTAACATAATTAATGCACTGCAGTACTGTATTTTTGTTTAATGTCGCTCCTCATCAATTGTACAACGGTCATTGTTCACTACTACAGCACTATGTAAAGACTCTCTGTACTTATGTGAACCATGCTAAATGTTCTTTTTGTTACGGTTCCTTGTTTCTGTAATAGCAGTGTGACTCAAACCTACATAGTTGCGCAATAAAGATGATTCTGTTTCTGACTACAGGGGCCCTGACCACACCTCAAAATGTGATAAAGAGGCTATATATTTTAGTTGGGTTTCTAGTTTGTAAAATAGATGAAGGCATTAAAAACTGAGGTCTACTAGGTCGTCATTTCCTCTGTTCCCCACAACAGCTTAAAATGTTGTGATTATAAGGCTTTGCATGTCTTCTTAGCTATAAATCATATAGTCAGCAATAAAATTACAATCATGGTATATGCATATAGATCCAAGAACATAAACTTCTGTTAAATGTCACTTATTAACTGATGTCATTGTAAAACAAAATCTTTCCATGAATCTAATTTGAGATTACATGAAGGGTTAGCCTGGAAACAGGAACCCACTGACCTTAATGATATACTTGCGCCCACAGAGTTAATGTTCAAAGATTGTGTCCAGGGCCATGATGAGCATTCTTGACATTAAAAAAAAAAAGCACAAACACAAAAGCTTGCCTCCACTGCTCACAAGAAGCCCTGAGAGGAGTAACTATGATATAATCCTCCCACAGCCATAAACGCTGTCTAGAGGTAAACTCTTCTACGACTTCAAATGAGAATCCATTTAGGGAGTGTAAAGCTCAGTACCGTGGTGCCCGAGGAAATCTTTGTGAACAACCTGGCAACCGTCTCTCATGGGACCAAGCTGGATGCACCCAGACCTGTTTGTTTCAGCTCCTCGAGAGATGTATTGCTCGGGGCAACAAATCCAATCAAAAGTCAGACTATGTATGAGATGAAAAAAGGATGACATATGCATGGAGGAGTGGTGCTGAACATCCTTTGTGGAAGAGCGTAAAGCATTAAAATGTGTGATTTATCTGTCTAGATTTTGGTAAAAGGAAACAAAAAAAAAAAGCCTGTTGCCTTTGGTGGCTGGCTTAATGTTCGGTTTCATTAAATAGGTTCTGCTGTCTGGCACATGAATGTGTGTTAGACACAGGCACAGCATAAAAGCATTTTCTTTGTGTCTGTCAGCAGTCTCAGACTGCCAGACATGAGGCTGTCTGCGCTGCTGTCTAGCATGCACAATCTATGCCGGCATCCACAATTTTTTTTTTTTTTTACGAACAACACAGGAAAAAAGGCCTTTATATTCGTTTTACTCTCATATTCTCATAATGATCCATGCATTCATTATTCCTGTGTTCAAACAAAAGCATGTACGTCTGGCACAAAGAAAGAAGAAAAAGCTCATTTCAAACAAAGAGCTGTGAAAGAAGGCATGGTCACCTTACCTTGAAGTTGCTCTGACCTACAGGAGGCCAGATGTCCTAAGGTAACCCCCAAGAGAAGAGTCCACATCCTGGGAAAGCCTTGTCCGGATGGCTGGCAGAGTGACTGAAGGTAAAGGTGAGTACGAAGCCTCCAGCGGTCCAGTTCCCCCTCAACCAGGACGACCAGCGTGTGTGTGTGTACGTAAAAGAGAGTGAATGAGTATGAAAGCGATGGAATCAAAATGGAATCTTCCTATGTGAAAGGGAGTTGCTGTGTGTGTGTTGGCAGATGGAAAGCACTTAGACTTTGCCCAACTTTTCTCTTCTGTGTCTGCGAACCACAGCAGCTGTATGCACCCACACAAGAAGAGGAAGAGTGCCTCATGTGAACACACACCCACTTGCCCCACCTCTCTCCTTCCACCGCTCTTCCTTTGCCTTCCTCCACAGTTTGAAAATGGATAAAGGCGAAGGTGATCTCTCCCTCTCATCTGGCTCCGTGTCTACCTCCTCGCTCCTCCCCTGTGTTTCTCTTTCCTCATTTTAGACACCCGCAGTTTCAGTGTGCCCATCTGGTCTTTTGTTCACTCCTCACTTCATTTTCAATTCAGCCAATTTTCTTGTCTCTGCTCCCTTTCACTGCATCTCAGTGTGATCTGGTAACAGAAATGGGAGCCGGTCACATCCATTTCACAGACACACTTATCATTTTAAAAAGACTAAGGTTAGAAACACAAATGGAAGAAAATTGGAATACAACCTAAGGACATGCACAAAATATTGAGACACATTATGTATTCAATCAATCAATTTGGTATCTCTAAATTTGTAAGGACAACCTCTGTGTGTTCCGTCATGACTGCCGGATAGCTTAAATCTCATGGCTACCATACGATAACGAAGAGAATAATCTTCTCACTTTGCTAAATGAAGACAACATCTCATTTTTCAGTTCCAGTTGCTGTTCCAACGTTTCCCTATAAGATGTATTTTTAGCTGGCTTGATCTTAATGTGAGACATTATGAGGAATGCAATTCACAAATGTATTACTGTAACTGCAGTACTGTCCAAAACAACCAATGGATTCAGCGGTTCTGAACAACACACCCATTGTGGAATATTTTACACACGTGGTGACAAAGCATGACTGCTTTGAGCTTGTAATTCGGTGACTTCCATATCAACCAGCATAAAAGGATGTCTAATGCCTCAGCGTGAACGATGACTTGTCAGTGACTCACCATGGGATGGATCCACACACAACTGTGCTTTCAGTGAAGTAGAAACATATTGCCTCAAAAATAGAGACAAACGTTACCAATGTATTACCTTTAATTAAAATGTGAAATGCTGCCATGTATTCAAGATCAACCTGTAAATTATTATTCAGGAAGTACAATTATGAATGAAAGTTTGAGACAAATCTCAAAGTTAATAAAGCACAGGAAGTGTCAAATAACTGAAAACTCCCAGAAAGAACCACAGGGTTAGGCCCACTTGGCAAGAAATTAACCCGAGAACAATATGCATCTATATACATTTACTCCAACATTTCCCAACATCCATTTTGGGCTAAAACATTTTACTTGATAACACAAAAGAAGACCAACGGAGAAAAAAAGAGTTAGAGAACGTAGTTGCTGACTTAATTTAAATCGACTTCACAATTCTGGGGAGATAACGGTCAACGAATCATCATACAGTCACAGCCATTTCGTAAGAAGCAGTTACTATGGTGAGATACAAACAACCAAAGCGTGATTGCAACACTAACGTTGGTTTGGAGTTTCCTCTTTCTTCAGTTAACCAACTGTACATATACGATTGTCTCTGTGAAAGAAATATGAAGAGGGATTTTTAAGCTAATGATTGTCCAGGCAAAGTTGGTTTCTCTGCCAGAACAACGTCTGTCCTAGTTTCTCTCACTGGAAAATCAATGACTCAAAAATAAGAGATGATGACTAGAAGATCAGTGAGTGACACTGGCTTTAAAACAGCTGAGAATACACAAGGTCACCTTTTAAAAGCACATACCAGTGACCTCTACTGTAGACCGTAGAATGCTCAATCACTATCCAGGCAAGGCAAATCATTTTAAACTGAGTGCAACTCGAACACTAACATTCAATGGTCTCTCTTCACGTAAATGATGACTCAGAAAAACCAGGTCCATGTGGTGTGGAATGACTATGAAGAATGTAAATGCTGAAGTATTCCAGTTCATTTAGTAATCGAATCACTTTTTTTGCTACATGATGTCATAGCAGCAGAAAAATAAAGCACAGTAGCTGAGGTGACTGTCTGTATACGGGCAATGACTGAGCCCTAAATTAAACATCAGACTGCTGACTCAGCCAATAGAGCAAAGAAAAACATTTCCATGACGGCGAGTCA
Source organism: Syngnathus acus (assembly GCF_901709675.1). Classification (NCBI taxonomy): domain Eukaryota; kingdom Metazoa; phylum Chordata; class Actinopteri; order Syngnathiformes; family Syngnathidae; genus Syngnathus; species Syngnathus acus. Next base: position 8,237,087 of record NC_051092.1, on the reverse strand, counting down.
GTGAGAACCCACACATACTCTCTCATCAGATGTCGCTGCGGTCAGAAATTTGTGATAGCCAACAAATAGAACCTTTTCAGCGATTCCTTTTATGGAGCATGTTTTTTTTTCCTTTCTGTGAGCCAAATCACCACAAAGTGACAAGCACATATTGGATTATATGCAACAGCATTATAAAATCCCAAAACTAATGAATATGATGTGAAGCAGTGAAATGAGATCATCAAAGCTGAATGTTTGTCGACAATATTAGCAATTGGGAAAAGGATATGATAAAGGTTTGTTTGCTCCCATGTTCAATCCGAAGTTGAGGGGGATTTCATTATATACCATTGCGATAAACCAACAGCAGAAAACATACATTTGTCAGCAAACAAGGACATGTATGCCAATGTACAAGGGAACCACCAACAAATCCATCATGTAGGACCACCAAACAGTAATAATAGGTACACCATATTGTAAAACACAAGGCAGAACCAAATTAAACCTGTATTACATTTCTTTTAAGCTATTGCAGTGTACGTTTCCAAAAATGGTGTACTGTCCAATATGTGAATAATCAAGCATCTCAAGCTAAGCATTGTGCATGTCTTCAAATGGGAGATAATTGCATAAAACTCACTCAGAAATGTTAAATCTTAATGAGATACTATGTTTGCCCTGCATATCATTACAAAACCATCCCGAAAAAAATATTCGCAGTTTGCCACTTGTGGATTTGCATATATTGCAGCGAAAGGGGGCTCTGCAAAATTTTGATGCAGGGGGCAGAATACAAATGCACATGCGCCTCAGTTTTCAGATTTTCAATTGCCTAATATTTTTTCAAAATCATGTATCATTTCCATTCCACTGCACAATTACAAGTTACTTTTAGTTGGTAAATTCTCAATTTAAAAAGTAATAAATAAAACAGAGAGGTTGGGAGGTGGCAAAAGTTGAAAATGTTTTCAAGGCATGTACTGTATACATGTACGACGGGCAGTCGTGTCATGTGATAAAACAATGATGAGATTGTGCTGCTCAACTTGCCTCACTTGGCTTTGCCTACCAGAAGTAGCCGACAGTGACCTAAATTGTGAAAAGTAGAGTGTTTTTTTTTTTTTTTTCAAATTGCTTCATTGCACAGAGTTCCAGAGTCCTCTGGAATATGATCTACATTTCAGTCATCACAATACCATGGTCAGCAAAGTTTTTAGTGAGCAACAGTTTTCGGTGTTGAGCAAAACATGAAACCCATTATTACTTCATGGTTAAAATTTAGCTTGGTTTAAGAGTATCCTTAAAGTTTAATGCTGAGCATGACCAGATAGACTGAGACTAGGCTTTAAGCAATGACAACAAACCAAGAGCCCTGCCCGGGTTTGGCTGCTAGGACCGGAGAGCCACCATGTTTGAACACTGTACAGTCAACAGGAATGCCCTGCGTCATAGACCCCCTTGCCCTCAATTTTAGTCACTCTGAATCAGCGCAGGCCGTATAAACATTGATCATTTGAAATTAATTTGTTCATTCATACGTGAAACAACATTACAATACGTGCACACGTGCAATGAAACCGATGCATTGTCATGACAAAAAAAAGGTGTGCTGTTTGTGAGGGGGGAAAAGGGCTAAGCGGAGGAAATCCTGTCAACAATGGTTGAGCAAACATTGCTCGTGGGATCACGCAGATGAAGAAAAGCTTCCCACCAATCCTGGGGCAGTGTGATCAGTTACAAGGCCGCGTCAGAGTGGGAATACACTGGGTGAAACATTTATACTAAGGTCTCAGTATAATGCAGTGCAACATACACCAATGTAAGCACATTTACATCTGTCATTTTGAGCCTTATCATTTAAAAATATTTTTCGAACAAAGGTCTCAGTATAATGCAGTGCAACGTGCACAAATGTAAACACATTTACGCTTTATCATTTAAAAATATTTTTCAAACAGCCCTTAAATTGGATCTTTCTTGCCAGTCAGTTAATGGGCAGTCAAGATATGTCATTGAGATCACCCTGCATTTGGTAATTGAGTTGAAACATCTCCAATATTGTCCACACACATTTGGTATTATTGCTGCCAAAGCAACTGCTTCCACACTGATCCCTGCTGTGTGACCGTGAGTGTGACCTAGACTGCTCACTGAGCCCGACAAGATCTTTGCAACCTTCACCAAAAAATATCATCCAGAACAAATCTGGTGGTATTTCTCTTTGATATGTTTTAATCCTGATCTTCTGCAACACAAAAAGTCCGAATTCTCAAATTCAGTGATATTCATTTTAAAAAGGAAAAATGTGTAAAGTTTACACACAAAGAGGCCTTGTCTCAATACAAATGTCTCATTATTCATTGTGTAGGACATGAGACTGTTGTTAGTTGCTGGTAGTAGCTACAGGCTATGGCTTCATGTTTCTGGATGATTTTCTAAATTAGTTTACAGTATCGTGTCATAATGTACAAATGAAAAAACAATTCTTGCAGCTGTCTAGAAGTGCATTGTCTATCTTGGACTTAATTTAGCCAAATAAATTTGCAAAATCTCTCACTATAATGCAATATGATACGCAACAAAAATAATAACATACATTAAGAACTTCATCGAAGTGTAAGTTCTTCAACTTTTACAGAAATGTACTTTTTGCAATTGCCCACATTTGTGTTAGTCTCAGCATTTGACTTGATCTCTGGAATCATGTCAATTGGCATCCTTCCCTAGGAGCTGGCGACATGTGGAGCACGAGAGTGCTGGATTATAGTTCAATATAGTTCGCTCACCAAGGAATAACTCATTCTAAAGAAGGAAGTGAAACTGATGAAAAATACACCATTCATGCAGAAGAAAAATGCCGTTCATTGTTGGCTTGGGGCAGGTAATTTGTTGCCTTGGGAACAGACAATACCTTTGCTGCATTTGATGAAAACTAATTTGGTTTGGTCAGATTTAATCAAATCGTGTATCACTAATTATGCTATTCCGTGTTTGTGACTCAATTCCCTAGTGTTTACCTTGTTTTCTATTTGTGTATTCTGACGACCACAATAAACAAACACAACATGTTCATGCAGGGGGATGAAGTCTTGGGCATCCAGGGCACAATGGTAGCCATCAAAGTGTGATTTTATCAAGAGCAGTGATCTAAATATCATTCAGTCTTTTTTCTTATCAAACTGGCAACCAGAATAAGGCTCAATCTGATATTACAGCGTTGCCTAATTTGATATGTAATCAAATAAGCGTAACCCGGATGCAGATCTGTACCTAACAGCTGTTTGGTGCACTTGGGGCAACTATAAACATCTGCTGGTGTTGGGTGACCAGTATGCTTGCATGGAAAATTATCCTAATTGGCTTCTATGAAATTATTCTCCTTGACCCATTCTCTTTGTATTCTAATTAAAACACACACATCAGTGATTTTGTTGTTAGTGTGTACTAAACTGACATGGTGGACTGGAAAGACAGGAGTCCCCAAAATACATTAACAGTTAAGCAACAGAGTTTTTATTTGCACGTTATAGCATCTCACTTAAAACTGATTTCTATGTGTTGGCATGAGGGACTTTGGAATTAGTTAACCTGATAAATTATAATGTTTTTTATTTGTTTTCTTAACAATAAATTATCAAAATCTGAACATTACAGGAAACGTCGCAAGTAGATGAAATAAATATTACAAACATGTTTAAACCAAAATAAAATGTTTACAGTTATGGTACATCTACAGATTGTGACAGTGTACAGACAATTAGAACTGACAAATGTGTGTGTGTGTGTGTGTGCGCGTGGGTGTATGCAAATTAACAGTTTGAAATATCCCTCAATCACCAACAGAAGCTCAATTTGATTCTTTCATCGCAAAGCCCGGTGACTGCCAATGTCAACAAAGGAGACCTTGCACCTATTATACTAACACTTGGTACAGATTAATGAGGCAGAGGGCAGACTTTGTCACGCAAGTGTGTCTGTTTTATCTTTAATTATCCTTCTGCATATTTCATCAGGCTAAAGCCATGCGCTGCGGTTCCTCTAGGTTGGCACGGAATCTTTCAAGAAATCGGGACGCAAGTTCGTCATCCACAAGCCGCCCGTCACTTGACAACGTGACGCTCATCAGTTGTTGGGTACGCACGGTATGGTTTTCCTCACACAATCTTAATTCAGCCCTGGAGGTTCCGATGGCCAGGATGCAAGCCTGTGGAGGGTTGATCACAGCGCTGAAGCCAGTAATGCCAAACATCCCCAGGTTGGAAATACTGAGGAAATTGTGGATAGGGAGAAATACGAAACACAGTTAATACACACGTAAAAAAAAAAGCTGAATTTTTTATTGACTTGTTTTCTTCACGAATTGGCTTTCCCAAAAGCGCTATGACGTTCACAACTCCACCGGCCTTAATGAGAGTATTGGCCCGAGGATGCATGCAAATCACAAGATGCATCTCCATAGGTATCCATTGCTCCCGGCTGACATAGAAACCCCTTTTATGAGCAAATGACACCATGAATTCGGACACCATGCGGGGCAGTCCTCTCCAAATTTTCTGCAAATGATGAGATGATGGCCCATGTCTTCCAATGCAATATTTGGTTCAAACTCGAGAGTTTCTCATATGATGACAAGTAGAAGAAAAACATTGGAACACGTATGTCTTTGTTTTACCTGAAAGAACCTCCCTGGTACTCTTCAGGTAACAATTTTCCGTCTCGAGCCTTCTGGGCCAGTGCCTACGAAGCATACGTTAGCCGTTTTTAGACCATTGGATTTTACACGAGAAATCAATTTATCAGACAGTGGTATTGGAGGTGTGTCACAAAGTACACAGTAGTCACCTAATTAAAACAATAAATGAAATAATAAACATGTAAAAACGTAATCAAAATCATAAACAATATGGGTGAAGACTGAATAACTAAAGATAGAATATTGCTTCAGAACAACCAAATGTTATTGAATGACTACCTAATGAACCATAATACAAAACATGTTTTAAATCGGAAACACGATTGTGGTGTTCAAAAACAACAAGAACAGTCTGTTTTAAATAGCAGGCTTAGAGACAAATGAAAACCATCAGCTTGTGTCTTGCTAAAATGAGGAAATGAAACTGACATGAGCCAGAGAAGAAGATGAGGCATCTGGCAAACAAAACAAACATTATTGTGGCCAGGGTTTTATACCAAAGCGTGACAGAATGGAGTGGAGTAACCTTGGAGAAAGCACAATACACGAAAGAATGTGATTATCTCTAACCAAGAATATGTGCAAAAAATGTTCTTTGTTTTCTTTTTGGAGAAGATTTCAAGACTTGACATTGGTATGGACAAATATTATAGCCGGCACTGAAACTATATTCAGTATGAGCATGGACCCGGACAGTTTTATTGGTCAACTGTGATGTTGTTTGGTAATTTCATTGGTCACATTTGAAAAGAGTATCTGTTAACCTATAGGTGACATAAAGCCCTTTCGCAAAAATCCATTAAATAACAATGTTACATTTACAGAGTTTAAAACATGGAAGAAAGGTAGCGACTTATAGTCAAGAAATTACCGTATTCAAAATGTTAACGGATCAATGTTCTTACTGCTGTGGTTTCCTCCTACATTCTAATAACCAGCACGGTAGGCCAATTGACTGCTCCAAATTGTCTGTAGGTCTGATTGTGAGTGCGAATGGTTGTCTTTATGTGCTCTACAACTGGTGGCCAGTTCAAGGGGTAGTCTGTCTTTGGCTCAAAGCCGACTGGGGTAGGCTCAACCACTCCATGGCCTTGAAATGGATACACAGAATTAATATGGATGCATGGATGGATGTTTAACAGCTGAGTATTGTTTGTGTTCATACATTTCGGACGAGGTGGTTGCTTATGACTAAGATAAAGTACTTTTCTATTATTTATTTGGTTTCCAGCTGTGCGCAAAGAAGACTAGACAGGCAAAAAATAAATACAATAAAAAATTCAACAAAACATTCTAAACAAATAAAAATGGACAGTTGGAATGGCATTTTCACATGGCAATCCTATGAAATCACAAATAATTATGCATCTTGTGGCAGATGTAAAAAAACACATCTTTACGCTCTTACTGACTGCCAACAAGTGAGACAACAAAGCAACAAAGACAAAAAACAAACATAGACCTGTCCCTTAATGCAGGCCTGCTGGTGAGAGGCCTTGTCCGAAAGTCCGCCACACAATAACGCTACAATGATGGTCGGTAACAGAGCAGTGATTGAGATTCAGAAATTTACCTTTGCATTAGTGGAAATCTCCTGAACTCCTTTGTTTGCAGCATCTCTGATGATAGGGGTAATGAGGCCTTTGTCAGTGGCAACAGCAATTGAAATGTGAATAGAGTCAAGAGGCCGTGGTCCGTTATCTGACCATGTCACGTTCACATCTGGTAGCTCCTATCGTCACAAAGGAACGGGGCAGTGTCACAACAATGGCAATTAAATGTGTCACTTCATCCAAATTTGGCTGCAATTGAACATGGAAAGACCTACAGAGTACAGTCGACCCACACATACTCAGGGTAATTCATATAATTGTTGGAAGTGACAAAAAATAAGTTAATTTGACCCATCCATCTTCTGAGCTGCTCATCCTCACGAGGGTGACTGGCGTGCTGGAGCCTAAACCAGCTGACTTTCGGGCAGTAGCCGGGGGGCCCTGAACTGGTTGCCAGCCAATTGGAGAGCACACGTACTAGACGGACAACCATTCGTACTGCACCGACGGGCAATTTGGAGTGCTTAATCGTCCTACCATGCATGTCTTTATTCTTAGAATTAATCGGCCGATTAGTTGGAAATGGCTTTTGTTCTTTCAAATAAATATCAGCATATGGGGCAGCTAATCGTCACCAAATATAGTGTTTGTTTGAGCCACACTATACATGCGTAAGCAGGCTCAACACCCTACAAAAGACAAGGTTGGGAGATGAACAGTGTTAAGAAGTCAATTCAATGAGCAATACTTACTTTAAGTGTAACAGCAGCTGCCTTAATGATGAAATCATTAACAGAAACTTTGATCTGATCTGTAAAAACAAAGAAACAACAGACTCTGAGTCATTTCAATGTGACACAATAATAGCCTGACAGCTGGTGAGGGGCTGCCCAAGTAAGCTTCATGGGTACGATTCTGGTTGGCTGATGTGTTCAAGAAACTGACAAAAGGCGCGATTGTCAAAAACACGCAAAGTAAACACAAATACAACACAACTCTTGCATTAAACGAAGATCCTAATCAATCAAAACTGCTGCCCATGTGCGACTCTGGTAGGCAAGGATCTGCCCCGCATTTGCAGCCACTGGAGTCCATGAGTACAGTCACCGATTATGAATGCTGTGTGCAGCATGATTACTGAACTAACCGTGAAATTGCACGATCCTGAACAAAGACAGTCCGCGATAACAACCGGAGAGAGAATCCCTCAGTAAACACAGAACACTTGTTACGGGTCCAGAATGGCCATTCCATCTGCCCATTGATAGAGAACCAAAGATAGATTATTTTTTCAAGAGCAGGTTATGTCAAAGGAAACTGACAACTGCTCAAATGTGTAAATCACTAGAGATTTTATTTTAAGAGGATATAGCGACTGTAACAGACAAATGTTTTCTGTTTGAAAATCGTCACATGCTTGGAAAGAAAGGACTTCATTCATTCACCAGCCGTTCAGAAAAAATATGTTGTTTAACCTTATTCATATATTTTTATGAAGTTTCTGGGACTCCCCATGTTTTTTTGAGTATGTATATACTACATATTAATTTGCAGTACTGTGTACTGCGCGCCAAAATATCGAAACCCTTTTTATTACATATAAAAACAATCTAATCCAATAATCCTGATAAAATTGTGTTTCGTCTCTACCGCTACTAGTGGCACTTATCTTTGGGAGATGTATGTCAGAATATGTGATTATTTAACATTCTTTGGCCCTTGGGATTCTTTGCTTTTATTTAAAAAAAAAAAAAAAAGTCATCAAGTTTTATGTTGATGTTGATTAATAGCTCTTTTTCATGTTATGATATTTAAAAAACGGTTTCCAAAACAGCCAAATCAATTTCAATCAGTCTGACAAGCACCTTTCATTTTTGTCTTTGGCAGAATACATTTATGTGGTGTGTGGAATGAGAGTTCATGTGTCAATGTTTTCGAGCTAGTGCTACAGACTGCTTCTTTGTCAAATGAGTGGTCACATGAAACCTTTGAAATTCTCATTTTCAAGGACAATAATTGATAATTATAATAACATTGTCAACTAAAGCTAAAACAGGATAATACATAGAGGCGATAAGTGTAATGACAAGTACACATTTTTTTTTTTTTTTTACCTTTGGCTAAGTCTTTACGAAGCTTCATTACTGCAGCCATGTCACAGTCAACAGAGGCGTAAGAATGGGGGATGGTGGTTTTGGACTGTGTTAGCCTTTGAGCAATCACACGGCGGACATTTGAGGCTGGAACCTCTGTGAAAGTGCCCTGAGGAATAAGATTGTAGACGTCAAGCTGCAGTCAATTATTGTGGGGAAAATAGCACTTTGAGAGAGCGTCAACAGGGAAATCAGGCGACAAGAACCAGAACGCTGAGCAGTCTAATGCTGACATAATCCAACTGTCATCAATCAGAAAATGGACCATGTTAGCAAAGTAATTGACAACTCTGTTACAGTAAATTGATGCTAGGTCTGAACAGTCATTGACTTTGGATACTTGCAGGCCCATTACATTTCATAGAAAGATCATGTTAAAGAGCGTTACATGGTGAAATAAAATAGCTAAATGGGTTCTGAAACCAAATCATACGCATATCCTCACAGTGTCAATTATTTTGGTAACAGATGTTCATGTGTGCACTAACTGTTCATTACATTTCCATTTTTGTTGAATGGAAACTAACGACTTGCTGCGAAACACTTCTGGATTCAAACAGCCTTCTGAAATGCAATTTGTGCATAAGCCAGCATCTGTATCCTAAACTTGTGAAATCAATCCATAAACTGAATGACCCACATACGTACAACCAGAAAGAAGCGTGACGTACTATGATCAACATAGATGTACTGTTGACCTTCAGTGGGAGATGTATGTCTTAAACACATGTTGTAATTTAAAACCCACCGGTGCGCCTGGCTTTCCTGGTACAGAAAGAGGAGGTATGTTGGGTCTGCTGCCTGATGGTGGTGGAATAGCTGATGCGATTTTGGCAGAACTCAGAGAAGGTGGAGCAGTCACGGGTGTTGTTTTTGGCTCGGGAGACGTCTTCAAAATATTTAATGCATCTCTATTGGAGCCAAAATAGACCAAAAAGATTAGGCATGGAAACTGCAGATTCACCATTCAAGCTTCACTGCACACAATTCGCTGTTTGAGAAATGCCAGTCTACATCCAGCAAGGCACTGACCCCACTGCCGCCAGTTCAGAAGTGCAGCATTGTTTGTGAACACTCCTTTATTAATGTAATTACGGTTTATTAGGGAATACATGAAATGACAGATTCTGCGCTTCAGGTAGACGTGGTGGACGTCATCGTATTTCATTCAGTTATAGTCCGCACCAAAAGTATTGGAACAGCTAGGTCAATTCCTTTCATCCCGCTCAACACTGAAGACATTTGGGTTTCATTTAGATGTATTAAAAAACTACAACTGCATTCAGCCTGCGACCCATTGACTCCACTAGATTGTTTTAGTCCAAGATCTTTCAATTATTTTTTGTTTCGGAGTGTTCCTCCCTTCACTCATATACTTGTTTGGAATAGTGTGAATAAAGACAATTTATTGACAAAGTAAAGACAATTTTTCTACTCATACTTACTCTTTAGTGATTAATCCTCTTGGTCCAGTAGGTGTGACCAGTTTTGGATCAACACCATGAGTGTCCAGGATGTGTCTTGCTGCTGGGCTTAGTCGTAACCTGAAGGAAAATGAACCAAGAAGATAAGAATAAAAGATTTTTTTCATGGCCTTCGGTCATGTCAAATTTGACCTTTAATTCTCTTATAGACAATTGCTACCAGATAAGATAACTGCACTCCTGCAAATCGAAATGTAAACCATCTAAGTTTTGTTTGTATACAATCCACTTTAAACCAAGTTTATGCAGACTTTTCAAATCTCAATGTCAACTGGCCATTGCAAAATGTTTGCAAAACAAGCACATACAGTTTGCCCTGTGGCAGGTCCTGCACTTTCCCTACTGTCTCTACTGTATAAACAAGGGTGGATGGGATTTCTGAAATTCAGGATGTCTAAGTATATCTGTAGAAAATGTATACTGTATTATGACGGGGAAAAGGTAATTGCCAGCTGTAATAACTAATAAGGCAGATAATTATTTCGGTGATGTGATAAAACCACAAGACATTACCTCTCAAAAAGATTACTATACTGTAGTATTTGTATTTACTTGAAAACAATAAAAATTATGTTGGAAAGTGTTGGCTACACAGATAATCTAGAGATTTTATTTATTTATTTATGGCCAAAATGCCATTTCAGTATCTGCATTGCGGTACTTACTTTATGAAGGTACACGCTTAAAGCAGCTGGGTTGAAAATTGGACCAACCCAGGGAGTTAATTTGACCCAACTTTGGGTGTTTTGCAAAAAAAAAAAAAAATGTTTTCGATTGTTATGTAGAAAATAAATGGGTTGTGCAAAAACGGTCAAATTTTTAACCCATATTGGGTTGTTTTTAATCCATAATTTTTTATGTTGTGTATCGTATCAAAGTCAAAATTTTGTATTATGACAACACACTTACGATCCTGCTGGGACTGCTTTTGGTGGAGAAGATGGCAAAGGGGGAGCAACGGTGGGCACAGCTTCATGTAAAGCAGGTGGAGGTGCAGATGGAGGGGGAATCTCAACTTGCATCCAGTCCTGTCCCTCCTCCACCATAAGAGCAATAGGAGTTCCCAGGCGCACATTGCGACTTCCTTCCTCGATCTGAAATGCGGGAGAAATGTCTATTTCAATTGAGTGGTAGCACAGTAACAAAATGATGTGCTGTGTTGTGGCACAATGTAATTAAACCGTGCTGAGATGGAATACTATGACTAGGTTGTTGTGTAGTGTAATGAGCTACTTTTTATGATTGCTGTCACCACTGATTCAAGATTCCTGTTAAGAGCTAATCTAGATACACTGTGTGCCTTTTACTACTTTCGCCACAGTCTACTGGACATTGCCAATCAATCATTACTGGCTCAGTCTGTAAATGAAAGGCCATGCTCTGGCTACACTTGATCAGTTTTCAAAAGGTATCCATTTCGTGAGCCGTCTCTTGGAGTGAGTCATTACAGCATGAAGTAAATTTGCAAAGAGTGTGGAACAAATGAGTCCAAGTAAGGTCTGCTTTCTAAAGACTTAAGAGTGGTGTTAAATTAGTCATGCATGTTGAAAATGTCTATTTGTTGTTTGCTATGATAAACCCCCTCTGCTGACTAAGTAATTACAGCGGACAGTGAATGAAAAAGATAGCAGTCAATGCAGACACAACACACTCTTGAAGCATCCGCTTCATAAAACAATAAAAAATGACAAACTTTAGGCAGATCGTTACTTTGCTACTTGCAATTCAGAGATGAGCCACAAAAGTAAAGTTTGATGAACTGATGAGACCAAGATTAACCTCTACCATATTGCTGGAAAGGCAAAAGTATGCAGAAAGGAAGGATCCAAAACAGACAAGCTCATCTGTGAAGCATGGTGGAGGGAATGTCATGGCTGCATCAGGAACGGGCTCACTATTCTTAATTGAGGAGGTAACTAATGGTGGTAGAACCAGAATGAAATCTGAAGTCAATAAAACAATTTTGTCTTGAAGAGAAATGCACACAAACTAATCAGGAAATGCTTGATCATGCAGCAAGGCTGCCAACTTGACAAAGGACCTCATCAGTCAAGCTAATCTCATCAACAGTTGACAAGTATGGTCATAGCAGTGACACACTGCCATGTACAGTTCAAGTGAAGCTTTGTATTTTGATGTCATTACAAACCCCTGTGATTTATTGTACCCACAACAGATTCAAGATTAAAAACCTTGGGTCATGGCAGAGCAATGCAGTAACAGTATGATACGATTTAGTAATATGTTGCCACAGCACAAATGATCCACCTAGCCCAACCCAGGATCCCAAGAGCCACAGTCAGATATTCGTTACCCATAACCATTTTTGGAGCATGCCCATGATCATTTTCATTAGCATTTGGTCAAATGTAGGTAACTATGGTATGGTTGTCAATATAATGAAAAACACAAAACAAGCAAAGAAAAAACAAAACCCAACAATTTCACAAAACCACAGCAACAGAAATATAGTTAACACATTGTATGGTTCAGCAAAAAATAGAGCTAATTAAAGCTAAATGAATGAATAAACTAATTCATGAACGAATGAGCGCTTCGAGTTGATGGATTTCTTCTCAACTATTCACATCACATTTTTAGCTAAGGGGGTTTATACAAGCCACCTTTCTCTGCCTGCCTCAGCTCTCTAGACCCTACCCCCAATTCTTCAGTGGTTGCTATGGAAACTACCATCCCCACTGTAGCAAAGAAAGATGGGTGTAAGGGAATGTGGAAAGGGGAAAGAATAGCATGAAACCAATGGTTTCAATTAGCCTGTTGTGAACCTTTTTTAATCAACACACGGTAGCAGTTTACAGAGTCATAATGACATAAGCTGCAAACATTTATATTCTCATCAGCTCAGGCACGTTCTGTCACTTGGAAAAAAGATCTGTCTTCAGTGTGTGATAAGCAATAATCCATCCTTTAACATACACGAGATTAAAATAGGGAAACAAGGTGGTCAAATTATATTTGAATAAAAGCACATATTTTAGGTTGGAGTACGAAGGTCAATAAGACTACTAATTGCTCCATCTTTGGAAAGCTATTAAAATTCAAACACAAGACAACGAGGAATGGATGGGTTGAGTAGAAATGTCTGCCACAAAAGAAAATAGTTTTACGTATGTACTGTCACTGTGCACGGAAAGGTTAATGAAAATGCCACAAAAGAACACACTTTTTGGACAGGATTATAAACAACAAATTATCTTGTCTCAGCAAAGAGAAAATATCTACAGCTTTGTGGTAAACAAGATGGTATGTTTGATTTTGGCATTTATTTCTCACCAGGATCTTTGCCAAGACACCGTCATCGTTAGATTCCATAGTAACGACAGCTTTATCAGTCTCAATTTCACAAAGGGCATCGCCTGCTGCCACCGCCTCACCTGCAATGATAAAACATGCACATGTTGCACACTGGATTCCATTAGCACTGACAAGCTATGGTAGAGGAAAAAAAGATAGGAGCCACGTGTAAAATGTGACTACCGTATTTTCCGGACTATAAGCCGCTACGTTTTGCACAAGCTTTGAACCCTGCGCCTTGTAGTTCAGTGCGGCGTATCTATGGATTTTTGTGATGTCTAATACACATATACACTCGTTAGTAAAACGTTTGTGGACGGCTGATGTGTGGCACCGCTTTGCTGGGAGGAGGGATATGTGACCGCCACACAATTGACACAAACAAGAGACAGAATGAGATCAAGACGGACATTACTGGAGAAAGGAAGCTTTTGTACACAAACCCTCATTAGGGGGGCACAAAAGAAATGCACATAATGCCACTTTTAAGTTAAAGGCAGTGGATTTGGCTCTTAAAGGAAATAGAGCTGCTGTCGAAGTTTCCTCTGGCCACTAGAGGCCACTGGGCTATTGTTGATGACATCTTGTTGCGTCACCCTTTTCAGTAATTCTTTTCCGGGTCATGTCTTCTCCGAAGCTTTACGTGTAACTCATCGCATTGCCAACTTTACCCCTGTAAGTGGTCCCATTTTATTTTTTATTACTTGTGTGTTGCTAGTGTTCACTGCACATTACGTGTATTATTATGGTTGTCGCTGAGATTTATACATGAATTTATTTATATAAGACACTTGTTGAAAATCCCCGGCTTTCTCTGTCGTTACCAATACTTAATACACGAAGGGCCAGAAGTGTTGTCAATCACAATTTCTCTTCTCTATGACATGCATATGTACATCTTTATGCACATTACAGAAGCAAATGGCAATGCAGCTAAGGAGTCAACTAGAACTCAGTTGCCTCATGATAAATGAGGGTCCTTCTGTCGTGCCTGGATGAGTCGCTAAGCAATAATGAATAGTGACTTCTGGGTTTCCATAAACCAATTAATCACCAAGGCTGATAAATGCAACAATGCATGAGCTCATGATTCACACAGAGTGATGTGTTGTCATAGAGAATGATGATTAGTGCCATGCTGCTGCTGACCAGTGGTTGCAAATGTAAATATTACCACAGTTTGGGGTTTTGGCCCTCCTGTGGCACTGACAACTGACTGAAAAGCAATATTAAAATTTGGGATTGTGGTAATATAATTGCCTTAGAAGGGAGGTTTGTGATCAAAGATATCTATTTGGCACTTGTTGTAACTCCTTTTTACCTTCTTTCTTCAGCCATTTGACAATGTTTCCCTCTTCCATGGTTGGTGAGAGAGCTGGCATTTGTACATTGAGAGGAGCAACACCTACCAAACAGAAAGATTATCACAGTCACAGCATTATTTAGACAGAATTTGAACAGGTTATTGAAGCTAATGCAGAAATAGACTTTAAAACTATGGAATAGGCTTTAAAACTTTGAACCAAGGTTGTCTAGAACCTGATACAGTGGACACCTGCATAAGCGCAGTTTGGCACATGTGGATAGATTTTTTTCAATAATTTTCTAAATATGGGTAGTTCGCATTTACTGGTGGTTAATCCCAGTTTTTTCCAAGACATTTTTGTGTTGAAAAAGAAATCCCAATGCTTTTACAACGGGTGTCAATTATACAGACTGGCCCAGTCCCTATCCTCCGTGAATAGCAGTAGTCCACTATATATGTATAAAAAAAAGAAAAAAACAAATGAGTAGATGCTACAGGGAAGCTTCAAGATTTTTTGACAATTGGTAAAGACTGCATCAAAACATAGTAAGTCAATGCGGTACTGCAGTAACATTCATGACACAACTTTGGAGTGTAGCTGACAGTATTGTGCCGGGCATAAGGTTTGCCCAATGTCACAGAAAGACCAACCAACTGAGCAGTAGCAGGATTCCTTGTTTGTAATGGAACACCCCTTCTGTTTTTGTGCGCTCTCAGTGCTTGTGAATGGCACAATCCTAAAAAGAAATTTTGATACACACTGGAATTTCTACATTCAACTGCCCCAAAGATAATATGATTGGGAATTGAACACAACATTATGTGCTAACATACATTGAAAATTGTGCTGGAACAATGTATTTTAGATTGGAAACTTGAAGAATAACTTCTTCTTTACTACCATTATTCTAATCATTTATTATTTTCCAAATAAAGTAATGAATCAGATTAAAAAGCATTATAGCCATACTTCTAACACCATAACATAAAACAAGACATTAATTCATTTTTCCAAAGCAGAAAATGCACAAACATATTACGATTCAATTATTGGTTTGTATGGTTTGTTTGGTTTGGTCTGTAACATGCAGCGTGAAGGGGGAGGGCACGCTACACTACAGGCTGGTCTCTATGGCTGCAGGCTGCGAAGTACAAGCCGTGGCTGAAAGGCAGTGATCAACATTTGCCAATAATCAGTGGTCTGTAGTTCGAAGCACCACTGGTAGAAAAGTGTCATTCCAAGTTATGTGTTACATAGTAATTGTTTGTTGTCCTTCTTGTAACCAAAAAACAAAAAGCTCTGTCAATGGCAAGCCTTAACCGAACAATAGGCAGAGAAACCTCAAATGTGATTCATCTCATTGTCTACAAAAGGCAAAACAGAGGCATCTAAATCTTGTAACCGTTAACCAGTGCGAGTGTCACAGGGTTTGAGTGACGTCAGTGAGCCTGCACTGCCCAGCATTGCCATCAATGATCCATCCTTCAGTGACTCTTTCTTGTGCTTGCCTAGGAAATTGTTTGTTTCTAAACCCATCTCAACATCACAATGAGCCCAATGTTTTTCAGCGGTTACCGCTGTGACCGGATCTTAATTGGATAAAAGAGCTCTCAGTTGTAGTAAAAAAAAAAAAAAAAATGTCACATGGATATGCAGCTGAAAGATGTGCAGACATTATGTGATGCAAAATGTTCTAGAACAGACCAAAATCGTTACTGGCATATGAAAATGGGGCATGAGTGCATTAAGATGTCCAACTATTTTTTGTGAATAAGAAAATATTTATTTTAAACCTTATTTTCTTTTCTTTGTTGTACATATATTCTATTCAATAAAACGAATTAATTGTATTATTATTATTAGCACCATTAAATATTTTAAAACATGGAGTTAAAGTTTGTTTAGGACAATCATTTTCCATTGTGGGAGGCAGAGCATTACATTTAATGTGTTATTCTGCTGCCATCTGTAGGACATTCTGATACACTGCAAAGTTAGAAATGTGAGGCTCGATGGATGGAGAAAAAGCATCACTTTAATCTTCACTTGAAGTCATTTTGAAACACAGCCATTATTATTACATTTCTAGCTCCAGCTCGGTTATAAACCTCTCTTTTGTACTCGCATCAAATCTTCATCACAGAGGTTATGTTCAAAAGTTGAACGAATGTGTGCTGGAGTGACTGATCTCAGATGTTGGGAATGTGGGGAGCAGTTCTTGTACAGCACAGGTGTCAAACTGAAGGCCCGGGGGTCAGATACGGCCCACCACATCATTTTATGTGGCCTGCGAAGACAAATTGTGCATCAAATTCGTGCGTCATTCCTAGAATTGCAAATTGTCTTCACTTTTAAAAATATCTTTTTTTTTTAAATATTTGACCAGTTTTTACTAGTCTGATTTGAAAACGAGTTATTTGTCAGTTTGTTTTGTAGCTTATACTGTACATAATATGAGGTGCTCATACATTTATTTAGGTTGACAGTCATAATGGCACTCCAAAAGAAACTATGACTACAATGCGGCCTGCGAAAAAAATGAGTTTGACACCCCTGATGTACAGAGTTGTCCTTATGTGCCTTTGGCCTCAAGTCAGAGGGGAAAGGTGTCAGCTCCCCATGAACCTTAACAGCATAAGATGTATAGAAAATGGACGAATGGATGATATGAGTTGAGTTGAGTGACAGTTTTGCATAAGGATAGGTAGTTAGACATGTTACTTCACCACAGAGAAAAAGTCATCACAAACCTGAGAAGTCAATAACTGTCTTTGATTCTACTTTTGATCATTTTTCTCTTAAGCATGCAGGCTTCCCTTTTATCCCAAAGACACAGACCCAGTGGCTGGAGAATTTCAAACTGCTCAGCCTTAGCAATGGAGACATGTTCTGCTTTGATATACAATTTTATATATATACACACACACATTGCAGCAAAGTAAACTCTCGACTGGATTGTGGATATCTTAAAGCAAGACGAGTACAAGCCACAACCCGTCAACAGAAAACGTCGGAGTCAGCAAATTTCAGCAATTCGACTTGATTCTGCAGTACTATCATTAAAAAAGTGTATACCTTGTTGACATTTTTGCTGTATAACGTTGTCCTGCGTGGCTTTGTTGAACTGTCAGTTTTTGTCACAGAAGTGAGATAGTAAATCGATTATTTATATTAAGTTGTTTACAGAACTGTAGTTAATACAATTGTCAGATAACCTTATTGCGCCCCGGTCACCACTTGCCAAGCTGTCGTCTTTCACAAAACGGCACAATACATCACTCACCGAAGACCCATGGAGACTGAAAGAAATGTCTGGCATGTTCCTGTGCTGACTGCGTGCTCCACAAAAATTTGTTAAGATTAGATACTTTAAGGCCAAGTAAGATTCCTTGACGACCCAGACGCAAGGAGGCCGCCATGTTGATGCCCTCATTGGGAGAGACTTGCCTGTGCCTGATCAAAATATTTCTATTTTCAGAAAATTGAATAATGCTGTATTATGATATAGTTATAAGTATAGTAAAATACAAAGGAAAATACTTTTAAGTTGTAGTATGTGTTTGGTTTGACATTGATTACTTTGAAGACAAACGGACAGGCGTGGTTCACAAGTGGCCTTTCCGGGCTCGGGCCATAAACGTAAAGGCATGAAACCTGGAGATGTCTTGTTCGATGCGTTAGCGCGACTGCCATATTGGATGTGGCATGTTTGCAAAGAAACTAATATAAATTAATGCATATACTAAAGTGATAAACTAAGGCTAAATTGCATTAACTACTTTACCATCAGTCCCCCCCCCCCCCCGCTACATTCACACCCCTCCTCCCATAGATTGATATTACATACGTATATTTGGGAAATCTTTCAATCTAAGCATCAAACCAACATATGCATTCATCAACATATTGATGAATTTAATGATTCTATATTCCTATTGCCCAGATCCTGAAAATATGTATCTAAACAGAGACACATTGCTGTCCGACAATGAAAATCACATTTAAAAAAAGAATGCATACATAGTAATACCATATCTTCCATCCATCCACCCATTTTCTATACCGCTTGTCCTGTCCCACGGGGGCCGTGGGCGTGCTGGAGCCTATCCCACCTGATTCGGCGGGGAATACCCTGAACTGGTTGCAAGCCAATCGCAGGGAATACATAGACAAACAAACATTCACACTCACACCTATGGGCAATGTGGAGTTTTCAATCAGCCTATCATGCATGTTTTTGGAACATGGAAGGAAACTGGAGCACACTAAGTAAATCTACGCAGGCATGAGGAGAACATGCAAACGCCACACAGGAAGGCCGGAGCCAGATGTTGAACCCACAACCTCCGCACTGTGAGGCAAACATACAAAACAGTGCGTTACCATGCCGCCACCTTGCTGGAACTGTTCCTTTAAATAGGACTTATTTGTACAAAATGCAATTCATTTTCAATGAAATTCTGACATTTCATTTTTTTTTGTTCCTTCTTCAATGATTCATGGAAGCTCATGACCGGTTTGAGTACATTTTTTTCACCTGGGCCTAGCATGCATGACTGGTCATTGATGTCATGGACAAACTTAACAGGTTTAACAATTAACATGTTAGATTTGTGTTATTTGCTTAACCTACAATCTGGCTGTGGCAGTTTGGTCGATAGTGGTGGACTCAGTTAGATTTGTCAATAAGAGCAGCAGAGCAATAACACCACATTGTTTTGTATTGTTTCATGTACTGTACATACTTGAAATACAGGTTAGGTGGTCTTCCTGCTGCGTAGTTCTTCCTGACGCACCTCAGTCAGTGACTTTGTGCACAGGTTTGCAGCACTGCTATTGTAGTTCGTACATCCCTAAGTACAAGAGGGCCAACACCATCTTACAGTAGATGTTTCACTCTCTTAAACATGTCCTCATGAGGGGAGCAAGGTGTCAAAAGTACTTTTGTAAAAATAAACTTTTGTAAAATTAACTCTTAAATGTTCCTAAGTACAAAAGCATGATCTTGCTTCTCCAAATCTTTCTGTTGTCATTCATGGGGCAGTTCGTGATGGTCCTTGTTACTGCTGTCCTTTTTGTGTGTGTGTGTGTGTGTGTGTGTGTGTGTGTGTGTGTGTGTGTGTGTGTGTGTGTGTGTGTGTGTGTGTGTGTGTGTGTGTGTGTGTGTGTGTGTGTGTGTGTGTGTGTGTGTGTGTGTGTGTAAAGATACAGCCTAATGTAGAGTGCTTGCTTGCAGTTGTATAACTTGTTGTGTAACTAATTTACATAACTTGCAATAACAGCTATGGTTTTGTGTGTGTTTACTAAAAAATATAATTGGTTTTATCAAAAGTCAACCAAGAAGTATCACAGCGAGTCAGCAAAAGTACAGTAATGTATGAGATGAGAATTATTATTATTTTTTGAGTTGGACAATAATGTATCTCATATATCATATATCTATAATACTATCTCAGCCCAGTCGGAAACAAGGCATCTTGACTGTCTTTCCGTTCTCAATCACGTGATTTTACATTCATCTACTTTCTATTAACGTCATTGAACAAAAGGTTCATCAGTCCAGTGATTGGCTGGTGGTATAGCCTGCCTTTCATCACAAGTCCATTGGGATAGGCTCTAATACATCCTAATAAGGTTAATCGATAGATGTAGGTATGTATGTTTAGCAGTCTAGTAGGTTTACTGTTAAATTAGATTAGTTCGGCAATGAGTTATTTGCGGGTGAAGCGACCCTAATAAACATAAGTGATAGTCCTATAGAAAACAGATGCATAATGGTATTCACACTGTTTTGTTTATCTGAGAGGACAATGAGGACCAAGTGGCAAATGTCACAGGTGCAACACTGATGTGAGCTAGATTTGAAGCAGTCAGTTAATAAAATGAGGTGCCAATCATAAACCCACTATACAAATGAAGGGTTATAGAAACCAGATAAATCAAATTTGAGATTAGAAACCAAATTTGCATGTGACAACAGTAGCACAAGTGGCTTCTGTTCATTCTACGGTTATCTTGTCACTATGGTCGAGATGGCCTGCAACCAGGTTGGCAGAAATTCTACAAGGTGCAGTCATTCAGTTGCAGTAACATGGGTGTCGTTCGAGCCATGATATTACAAGTTTCTTTTCCATATGTCCCGCCATGTCACATTGTACCACATCACTGAGAAAGATAAATCGTAATGACCAGTTTTATTTATATCAAACATAAAAAAACATTCACATACACACGCTAAAAGAAATGCATTATGGCAAAAAATAATTTAAACTACAAGTAGCCTCATTTACAATATTAGTCATCTGACATGTAGTCACATGTCTTCATTTTGGACTATCTGGTCTACAATGTGTTATAGTATATAAAAAAAACAAAAACGGTTTCTCACTTTCGGCAAAAGTACAAAGTCAGAATCTCACATTTATCTAATAAAAAACATCAAATCAACTAAAATCATACAACATTCAAGTCTATAAAATAATTCCATTATTTCTCAGACTCCCTCCATCCTCTTGCGTTCCTACCAAATTTGTACACCAGTCTGCGCCCGTCTACTCGTTCTAGGATTTCCCTTTTGTAGTAATATCTGTGACAAAGAAAAGACAAATTACTAAATGAACAAATGCATTTGAGAATGAATGAATGAATGAATGAATTGGTCAATAAAATTTTAGTGTGGTGCCAGAGGGATGATAAGATTAAATTAATATCAGATAGCTATGATGGCCCAAAAAATATTTATTGGTTAGAATAATTGTAAAAGAATCTTGAAATCTTGAAAAGGAGGGAGAACTTGCAAGTTATACTTTCAAGATGGTGGATGTGTGGACTAAAATTAGGATGAGTGCAAAATATTATCCTCATGTTTTTATTTTTATTTTTTTACATATTGTGACAGTTTAAAATATTTTGTTTAGGTAGCAGTTACTCTCTCACTCGCCCTGAGCAAATTTATTGCCATCTGTGATTTTATTTCTAAGATGCAGTTAAGAAGGGTATTAATTGACCTTGTCATCTGTAGACACAGCAATGTAAAGCTGTGCGTAATTGTTCTGTAATTGTGGAAGCTGATACCATGGGGAAAAAAGAATTGTACCTAAAATTGGCCCTTAGGGGAACCAGACTCGATTTTGTGTGTTTTCAAGTAACACACCTACGAAGAAAGTTTGAGCTGTGATGAAACTATGGTCTCTCTTTCAGATCATTTGAATGTAATATTTATATTATTGCTGAAACAACCAAATTAACAAGGAAAATAAAATTACTACAGAACTAAAGAGAATAATTATATATTTGAATGAGTATTAATAGCAATAAACATCAAATAGGATGATGATATAGTATGACAATTAATTTATTCTGTTCTCATTTAAAGAACATCTTGAGAAGTGCTATTTTTTGTGTGTTTCGGATTAACCTTGCACAGTTATTCATTTTTACTACAAATATAATAATTTCGTCAGCCAAGTATTGCCAACACATTAAAATCAATAACAATATTATTGGTCAGTATGTTGACTGTGTTGATGTACCTCATTGCCCGACTCAGTTTCTCATAGGTCATGCTGCTGTTGTTTTTCTTCTTGCCCCACAACTGTGCCACTTCCTCTGATTTAAGAAAACGAAAAACCCCTTCTGCCCGATCCTCCCATTTGATTAGTCCTGGATTGCGGTCAGGATGCAGTAGAATGTCTCTGATAAATTCCCACAAATGGGACCCCCTTGGATCTGTTTGGGAAAAATCAATATTGAAGAGTTTGGTGAACTTGCTATGTAAAAGGTTGAAATGAATAACCAAATTAAATAATTACATAGACAATAGCATTGGGACACTGCACCATAAAACAAAATAAAATACGTTTAAACAGAAGACGATTTAAATTTGCTGTAAAAAGTGTAATTTCTGTCTAGAATTTATTGCCCATTGTTCCAGAAGAGCATTTGTGCAGTCAGAGGTCATTAATGTTGGATTGAAAGGTGATGTCTCATTGAGCAACAAATGCTTACGAAGCTAATGAATGTTGCATTTGTCAACATCTCTAATGAATGTTTGTGTAAATCAGTAGGTCACCTCTATCATTAGTGACATTTAACAAATTCTCACAATGCTTATAGTCAACGCAGAAATGTTTGTGAAGGTACTTGCGAAGGACAGGAGATAGATAGATAGATAGATAGATAGATAGATAGATAGATAGATAGATAGATAGATAGATAGATAGATAGATAGATAGATAGATTGATTGATTGATTGATTGATTGATTGATTGATCCCAAGAGGGAAAATTCAATGTTCCAGCAACATTCGTACCGCAGAGTGAGTATATAAAAGCCATGAGTGCAAACATAATAGGCTCAGAGAAAAGGCTGCCACTCAACTGCGCCAACAAAGGAAAGCAATAAGTACGACAAGATACAAGTCATCAAAGGCAACGCAACAAAGACTGTGCGCAGTAACAAAGGGGAAAAAAAACTAACTGCAGGCCTGCTGGTCAGAGGCCTAAATAATACAAACTTAGACACAGAGCCTCAGAGGTCCGCCACACAGACACCCCTCAAATACGCAGAACACTCCAAAACACACAAAAAGGCCTCCACAGGGTTACAAACTGGCATAAAGGCATTTCAGCAGGCAATTCGCAGACAACGGTGCGAGCCAATAGACCGTAAATATCATCAAAACAGGCAAACGTGTGTGCAGCGTCCTGGGCACTCAGTCGGGGCAGATGCAGATGGTGGGTGTCGTCATCATGGGGATTTTGAAGCCCGTATGTCACTGCTTATAGCAAATTTTTGGTTTTGTGAGGCTTTGTAAAAGGTCGCAAACATGATCGAAAATGCTTTTACTTGTCACAAACAGTTTTTATGTAAGGAAATAATTTTAAACATGCTCAAACGTTCCTTGCGAATCAACAGTCTTGCTAACAGTGGCAAATGTTTGCAATACAGTCGTGAGCATTTGCAAACGGTTGTAAAACATGTCACCAAAGTTCTTTTGACTTGCCAATACGGCAGAACACGTGAACATGGTTGTCAGGGTCACCGATTGTTAAGATTAGCAACTCAGTGAGATACGGCTGGTTTAGGAAAGCTCTGTTTTCTAGTTTATCTGGGTCGGAGTTGAGAGGGATAAGCTGGGTTCTCAAGTTTATCCACACCAAACCCATCCATGCAATTATTGACAGGCTGGTTCCTTCGACGCCTACAAAGGCTCCTCGTCTTCTTTCAGCGTCTGTGGACCACATAAACCGTGGCAAATTGGGACAGGCTTAATGTGGCCTTCAAAGGACCCAGCCTGTGAATTTGCACACTGCCCATGTCTCTCCAGCATATCCTGGGTTATTCACGGGGTTTCGTCCTGCTTGGACGTGCCTATAACATGTCACCAGGGGAGGTATCCAGGATGCATCCTAACCTGCTTGTATCTGTGATCTTGTTGTTTTGGTTACAACCCAGAGCTGGTGACCATTAATAAGGGTGGGAACAAAGACCCTCTGGTACATTGAGACCTTCCCCTTTAAGCTTGGCTCCCTCTTCACCACGACAGACTGCCACAGAGCCTGCATCTATGCAGACACTGCACCAAGCTGTCTGTGTCCATCTCCCGCTCTATACCACCCTCCCTCAACAACATATTCTGAAGTTAATTGAAGTCCTCTATTTGGAGTAGGATCTCATCCCCAACCTGGATTAAATATTCAGTACAAAGTCTTTGTCATACATACATCATTAGACAAAGGGTTCCGCATTCAATTATTATCAACCTTTATGATTACATTTATAATTTGAAATCAGAAGGAAAGGGAACATCGTGACAGATGTTAAATTTCTATGGTACTTGGTACTAGAAATATAAAAACTTCAAATGGCGTGCAAGTTGGAGAGACCAAAATGCTGGTATGTATATCATACCATTATATATTAATAAGTCTATACAATAAACCTTTAACAACCCAGGTATGTTAAGGACCAGTGAGCCATAAATACATGATCTTAGGATCCGACCAAAGATGAACAGTTAGAGTTGTCCCAATACTTTTGTCTATTTGTGAAGGAGGGTTTATATTTTTCTTACTGTGTTTTTTGACCTGATGTTGAAGACTGTAGGGCATTTTCATTTCTGTAAAACAGAGTTTAGGTGAATCTGTCTTCCATGCAATTTTGTAATATGTGTGAACATGTTATACAACTTCTTTAAATTAATCGAATCACTAGCGCTAAGGTTTAAGTTTTAGTCATTTAGCTTCGTAGTGTCCTTCTATCATCCATTGAAAATATATTTATGACAACAAAAAAACGGGTCCATGACCAAACCGTGTTAGAAAGTCACGTAGGATCGAAGCGAGTAAAATCGAGATTTAGGTGTATATTTGAAATTCTTTACCAGGGCTGGAAGGGATAAGTGAGACAGCAGGTACATGAGGTTGGATTGATGAGTCATAGACATCTGTCAATACAGGAAAAGGTAACAGATTGAAAAATGCTTTGGTAACTACTTTGATGAAATGTACGTATTTTGTATACAATCATATATTATGTAACTCATATATTTAGTGTACCTGTTTGTGGATAGCTGTCTTCTGAAAAGGGACAGGAACTGTCAGCTGCAAAAACATAATAATAAGAATAATTAGGACAATTGGAATCTCTTTAGAATGCCCTTAATCACAGATGTAATCAGTGCCAAGATTATAAGATTGTAAGGATGTCATGGCCAAAGATAAGAATTTGCCGTTTTTCGGATTTGTTTTCTTTTTAATTTGACTTTTTTTTGTAGACCTATGTAAATCGTTGCTGGGTGGGGGCGCTGTATAACATCTCACATACCTCAATTACCATTTGTAATTCATTATTTTTTAAAACGTGGACTGCATCCTCAAATTTAAACAAAAAGCCTGTGGGAATTCATTAGACTATGTAAACTTGGCTAGATTATTAATTAAACCCTGCGTTCTTTACGAGACACAGCCATTGCAATTGTCTCTTTATAGCAAAGTTCAGCAAAAACCCTTCCTGACTGTGGCTTTAATTTACATCGCACTTTGAAGACACGCACCGGCCCACTTGAGATCTGATATGCTTTGGAAAAGAATGGGCCCAAGACTTCCTGCAACGTGGAGAAAGTCCTGATAGGTCAGGTTGCAGAGCTGGTGGCCATCCATATCAAAGTTTTGGAAGGGGATGTTGGAGGCATCAATCTGGTTTATGTCCATGACATGGTGCAGCCACTCCCACACTTGATATTTACTCCAGAATTGTGGCTGGGAATCACGAAGCCATGAGTTACCACTGGTGTACCCAGACATTCCTATTGGAATAGGGGACAGGGACAAAAATATATTTGCACATATTTGTGATTACTTCATTACAGACAGATACAATATGTGTGCCCTGGTGTGAGTCATATGTCTCACCACCAGGATAGTAGTTTATGGAAGCCCAGTGGTTACTGGTTAGGTGACTGTCGAGAGTGGTGTTTGAAGTGATGCTCATATTGCTGCAACACACATTCATCATAATCAAAATGCAGCAGGAGAAGATACATTCAAAGAGTCCAAACAGTGATATAACTCAGCAACACACTCAGTTCTCCCTTTCCCGGATGTGGGTCACTGGGGCCCCCCTCTGGAGCAAGGTCTGGAGGTGGAGCTCGAAAGCAAGTGTCTGGTGGCCGGGCCATCACCAGGCCGGCTGGGCACAGTCCGAAAAGGCAACATCGGTCCTTCTTCCCACCTGTGGGAAGGGCCAAAGGGGTCAGGTGCAGAGTGAGCTGGGGGGCGGCCAAAGGCGCGGACCTTGGCGGTCTGATCCCCGGCTACAGAAGCTGGCTCTAGGGACATAGAATGTTGCCTCTCTGACAGGAAAAGAGCCCGAGAATACTTCAAAGACCTCCTCAATTCCACGGTCACGCCTTAAATTGTGGAAGCAGGGCCTGGAGACTCTGAGGTGGGCTCTCCCATCTCTGGGGTCGAAGTCGCTGAGGTAGTTAAAAAGTGACAAGGCCCCGGGGGTGGATGAGATCCAATGGGATTCTTAAAGGCTCTGGATGTTGTGGGGCTGTTCTGGTTTGGTCCTTTAATCACTGATGTCAGAGTTTGATCCGCATTTCCGGCAGT
Source organism: Syngnathus acus (assembly GCF_901709675.1). Lineage (NCBI taxonomy): Eukaryota > Metazoa > Chordata > Actinopteri > Syngnathiformes > Syngnathidae > Syngnathus > Syngnathus acus. The sequence continues at coordinate 8,210,481 of NC_051092.1, read as the reverse complement.
TAGTCGGATTCGTTTCCAGTGAGGGTTGGACTTCGCCAAGGCTGTCCTTTGTCACTGATTCTGTTCATAACTTTAATGGACAGAATTTCTATGCGCAGTCGAGGCATTGTGTGGGTGTCCGGTTTGGTGACCTCAGCATTGTATCTCTGCTTTTTGCAGATGATGTGGTGTTGTTGGCTTCTTCAAGCCGGGATTTCCAGCTCTCACTGGACCGGTTTGCAGCTGAGTGTGAAGGAGTAAAAATCAGCACCTCCAGGGTGGAATGCCCTCTCCGGGTCGGTGATGAGATCCTGCCACAAGTGGAGGAGATCAAGTACCTAGGGTTCTTGTTCATGAGCGAAGGCAGGATGAAGCATGAGATCGACAGGCGGATCGTTGCAGCGTCTGCTGTGATGTGGACTCTGTACCGGTCCATCGTGGTGAAGAGGGAGCTGAGTCGAAAGGTAAAGCTCTCAATTTACTGCTCGATCTATGCTCCTATCCTCTGCAGGGTGTTCAGGTTCTCCCTTAGAGATAGGGTAAGAAGCTGAGTCATCTGTGAGGGACTCGGAGTCGAGCTGCTGCTCCTCCACGTTGAAAGGAGCCAGATGAGGTGGCTCGGGCATCTCATTAGGATGCCTCCAGGACAACTCCCCCTGGAGGTCTTCCGGGCATGTCCCACCGGCAGGAGACCCCGGGTACGACCCAGGACGCGCTGGAGAGACTGTCTCCCTGGGATGAGCTGGACGAAGTGGATGGGGAGCGTGAAGTCTTTCACACACTGTTATCTACATACGGTTTAAATGTAAAAAACAAAATTATATATATAGTATATATATATATTTTTTTTTTTATTGGTTGCATGTGTTCTTTTTAAAGGTTAACCAGTTATGGGGTAAATAGTGTTCCATCTGCATGCAATTCTATCACACTGTCATTCAATTAAACAACCTGATGAGAACTATGATGCATTTGTTTACTCTTCCCTTCTGCCTTCAAGGTCTGGGTCACGCCTTCACAAAACACCCTCACCTTCAACTTCACCATCATAAACAGGCAAATCTGGTTCCACCACGGATCACACTGATTGCGGTTTTACCAAAGCAAAACCATTATTCCAAAGAAGATCCTCAGTTGTTTGCTGTTTGCAAAATTCCCCAGCAGATGCAACAGAGCAGACTTGTTTGTACTGAAGAAGTAAATCACACTTAATGGTCTCTCATATTGAGTAATAGGTGTCAGAAAACTATAATATAACTGTCAGTTTTTTCAGTACTCAGTGAGAGAAGTCACAATGTTTGAACTTATACTTTTAAAACATATTTGCGTGCATGTACCCTGACATGGTCGCTTAATACTTAATAATCATACATAATAATTGATGTAATTGCTCAACGTCACACCTACGGACATTGGGAAATTGTGTTTACAAATTCCTTTTATTTCTACCATCCATCCATCTATCCATCCACCCACCCAACCCATCCATCCGTCCTTCCATTCATCCGTCCATCCAAACACACACAAAAAAAATAAATGTAACATTTTTTTTTCCAAATAAATAAGACGGGACTATTTCAATTTGAATTGATTTCAGTATAAAATCCAATAATATTTTGGCAGCCTACCAGTGCAGCAAATTGGTCCAACCAGGCCTGCAAGAGATCTCACTTCCACCTTTGTTGAATGATCATTAAAGTTCCGGCAGATTACTAATACTCTTAGCGTAAATGTCTCCAGTAAAATAAGTCAAGGATTTGAATTGCTAACCGTAGGTGCTTCCTACTACAATGAATATTTAACTTCCTCAAATTTCCTCAGACTCCAATTGGTTGATCTTGCTTGCTCCATGCAGGTAGATATTTGCATAGAGACCCGCCTGCACACACTTGGCACATGTTCATGCTTTCATATTCCCTGTTGGCTCAGCTCCCACTTTCTTTTCAATCGCTATCTCAAGTGGAAAAGCACACATTTATGAAGAGACTTACTGTATCTGACACACATCCAACTCCACAGAAGTAAAATGAAATTGCTCATGTAAGTTCTTGAAATAACGTCTGAACTTTAAGAAAGAAATATGTGTTATGCGTTATAAGGTCACAATTATGTTGTCATCTTGATACATGAGGTGCTTTCGGTTACTTTTTAAAAGTTACTTCATCGATACACCAAAAGTGGTGAAAATATTAGGTCAGCTTTGAGTTTAGTTTTTTGTTGTGAATTAGTGCTCTGGAAATTTACTCAAAACCTGCTATGTGACAACAGTAGCTCTTTCCGGCAAGTAAATTTTCTCGAGCGCAATGAATGAGCTCACCACAATACAATCTTACACATCATGTCTTAAAATAGCTTCATGATGCACCGCTGAAGGTGTGTGAGCTAAAATAAAGTCTAAAGCCAACAGTCTATAAAGTACTTTCTGCAATGTCAACAAGTCTGCAGTGTTTATAAAACAAAAACAATATTATGAGATAACGTATTGGTATTTTTTCATTTATATTGTAACATAAACTTCAACTACATGGGTAAAAAAGTAAGTGAAAGTAAAAAAAGACCCAATTTAAAAATAACAGTAGATTATAAAAAATTTGTTTTTTTTTCTTGTTTTCCAAAAATATTCAAATAGGACAAAGGCAATTTGTGGCTGACGGCATTTGCTCGTGTACAACATCTGGCCAAAATTTTCCACCTTTGTGGTTTCCTCAAGATTTTGGCAAATGGTAATGAGCTTGTTTTTTTTTAAAACAATGCCTGTCGCCCGGCAACTCGGTGGATCACTGGTTAGCACGTTCGCCTCACAGTTAGGAGGGCACGGGTTCGAATGGTTGTTTGTCTCCGTGTGCCCTGCGATTGGCTAGCAACCAGCTCAGGGTGTCCCCCGCCTACTGCCCGATGACTGCTGGTATAGGCTTTAGTACTCACAACTAGGATTAGGATCTCCCCAGCTCCTCTAGAATTATCCTATGTAGATTCTTCACTCATGAATGCTTTCTTTGCCTGACCTATTAATTTTTGTGGGCAGCCATTACATGGTTAGTTTTGAGTTCTTGTGTGGTCATTCCATTTTCAGATGATGCAGTGAACAGTTCTTTGGGTGCTTTAATCTTCTGAACGTTATCCCTCCTGTGCCTTCCTTTGGCTTTCTGATATTGTTTGTTCACTAATGTTCCATAACAAAAATCGGAGGCCTTCATTGCACAACATTTAATTTAGTGGTGTCAGAGTAAAGGTATCAGAGTAAAGGAGGTATTTTACTTTTGTACGCCACAAACTCAAGTGAATTCAAGCAGGCTTGAACTGTTTAACAGGAATTTGTGTTTTTGTTTCTTTGGGGGATTTTTCAGCAGTGTGGAAAACATAGAGGGAGTTATTCTTTCAGTCATGTTTCCTTGCTCTTATAGAAACACTTGTATTAATAGGCAAAAAGAAAAGAAAACCATAACATGCTAGACGACTAATAGCATATTTTAAAATCTTGATTTACAAACTTAAAAGATTGCATTTCTTTCAATCTCCATTCAGCCACAATTGAACATGACCACAATGTATACAAACTAAGTTGTATAATCAATATAGTAATAATCACTTGCGGCCAGTTAGTGGTTTGAACCTTTTGTTCCTGTCTAGATACTTTTGACAGTTCTATGCATGTGGCTTTGTTTGTCGAAAGCCGTTTTCTTTTCAAGCATGATTGTGCTCCAGTGCATTAAGTAAGCTTTACCGTAGAAAGTTAAATAAGTTTCACGAGGAAGAACTACTGTACAATGCACTGACCCATCATATTTGGGATGAAGCATTCAACAGGGATTGTGTGTGATCCAAGCCCGCTCATCCAACAACTGTAACTTCTGACCTCAGTTCTTTTGGATGACTAAACAAAATATTTTGACGTTTGTGCTTCCTTGTATTGTGAAACTGTTGAACAAAATTCTGGATATTTCACGTCACCGTGTCTCTGATCCGGATTGTATGACAAACAATGATTTCTCAGCCGTGTTGTTTGCTTGCTGTGGCAATGAATCCGATTAACAAACGTCAGAAAATTGATATTTAGATGTGCTACTCCAGTTTCCCGAATAGCTGACAGTGTTTTTGATTGGTTCAATTCACTGTCTAAAATGAGGAAAGAAATTAATGAAGTATTGAGTCATTGCATTTCTTTTAAAGACTTAATCGCACCGGCCCCTGAAGACGCTGGCCCACTAAACATCTGCCCACTATGAATGCTGGACCACAGTTTATTGAAGTAAATTAAATCTGTCTTTCTACAAGTGAACTGATATGATGCACTACTTATTATAGCTCCAGTTGGGCTCCATTTCTTTTGATATTATTTGTTTGCACATTTTAAATAATTTATTTGCCACAGGACAATGGGACCTTCATTTTTCCCCATTTGATTTCATTGATTGTTGTGCTTCTTTGGTCGACATTTTCAGAGGTCCACTGGGTGATAATAACAGGGAGAGACAGCGTGAACGAGATCGAAGTCTGTTACATTGACTCCACTTCTTGTGACTCATCCTACCACAGGCAGTGATATACTCAGACACAAGAAAATGTCCTCAAATTGCTGGCGTGAAAGACCAATCCCTTCTGTTTTCAAACGCTGAGTCACACATTGTAGAGACTCACGTCATCACCCAATAATAGTACACCAAGCCAGTTACTAAAATAAGCTTTTCAAAATATTTGGTGACACTGACGAATTTGCATTTTTAGGATGCAGCTAAAAGTATGCATTTGACAGCATAGGCTGTCGAGGCTGTCAGTAAGCGTAAACAGACAAGATACAAGGAATCTGCACGCTCTAATGAACAGGAACTTATTAGCGGCAGTATGTCTATTCCTGTCCCACTAGCCTACTGTCTTTCATTAGCTGCTTATGTCACGCCTGTTGGTGTTGTCTTTCATACTTCCCATTTTGATTAGCATTTGATCCACAGGCAAAGTAGGAAAAATCATATTCATTAGTGTCAATTACTGCTACATGTGATCATTTTTACCAACTAAATTGTATTTTTTTCCTTCCTGTCAAACAACAGTGTCTATGTGATTACACTGCTGGGACATGTTACAGGATAAACATGAATTATTCACAGAAGTGATTTTTTATTGCTTTGCATTGCCCTGGTGCTATTTATTCAAATTAGAATATTTTATCTAGCGTGTCCTGTCTCTGTCCCTGTCCCTGTCACACACACACACAGGGTGTTGATTCCTCCTCGACCCATAGGTGACACTCTTGCCTCATATATTGTCGGAATCTCTGGTACACCCATACAACATAATCAGAAAGCCAAGCAAGCAACCAAGGCCGTCATAGTAGTGGGTGGATGCTGTTAAAATTCCACAGGTTTATTTGCATTACTTGATAAGCGAGTTGCAGAGGTACCTAAATTGAAGTCCTTGTTTTAATTTTTGCAATGAACGTTCTAAATTTTTTTTAATTTGATTTAAAATAACAGACATGTAAAATGGAACACAACAATTTTGGGCATAAAAGTAAAGCTTGTGTAAATTGTAGAACCCCACCAGAAGCCCACACGCTATGTTCAAGTCTGTGCAGTCATACTTCAGTCCTGCAGGTGGTGGTAGGATAACATATAAAACTGCCACCAACTGTCAACACCTAAAAAATATATTCTGAATGCTGAAAAATCATTTTTGGATTGAATTTGCAAAAAAAAGAAAATAAGAACAAAGCAGAATGCTCCGCTCATCATCTGGTGGGAAAAAGTAAATACAAATAGCTACTGCAAAAAGATGTTAGCGCAGAAAGGTTTACAAGGGTTTTAAACCCAGACCACAAATGTGGTTCATGTTTAATTGGTTTGGAATGCCAGAATTTTTCTCTGGTTATTGTAGAAACAGCGGGGAGCAGCTCATCAGTCCCATTGTCCTTTCCTAGTACTACAAGAAACAGAAAGGAGACCCGAAACCACCGATCATTTCAACATGAGTGATCTAACTCGTAAAGTGCCATGTTTTGCTGTTCATGGCAATTTGCACAATATTTCCACTTTTAGAGTACCGAAGTTTATCGAGGCAAAATCCAAATCTGAAAAGTCACAGTTGGACAGGAAAATAATAAAAAGTCCCAAAAGAAAAGTGCTGGCTACAACATCAATTTAACACATGACAAGGAACAGACCAAGCATCGACCACACCAAAGGCCTTGATAATAACAGAACAATACCAAAATGAAAGACAGCTGGGAAGGAGTCAAGGGAAAGGATGGGACTGATTGTCTGCAATGGGAGAGCATAACAAACAGCAGGTGAAACGTTGCCGAATAATCCTGATTTAAATTGATGCCAAATGTTCTCCCGATCAGAGATTCTCAACCTAATCTGCTGCAATGATAATGAAACGACATTAGATTCATAAATAATTCCTTGGGAAATGATGGAACATGTAAAATAATAATTACGAACTTGCAACATTACACAATGGCCTATAGAAACAAAATATACTTAGGGTAGATGAATCTTCATGAGTGGTTAATCAAAATTCTATGACCCTTTCATACACAGCAAATTATTCATATGTTCAAAGCAAATGAAAAGTAAATTCAAGCACATAAAAAGTCAGAATTCAATGTAAATATAATGTTCTTTATTCGTTCATGTTTTATGTTTCATCAGGATCCCCATAAGCTTCCACAAAGTAGCCGCTTGTCATCCCGAGGTCCTATTCTTCCTGGGGTACTCAAACAAATACAACAAAGTTATATTAACATTTCTGGACATAGTCAAATGAAAAAAACACAAAACAAACAATAGTCAACAAATAATGCAAAAATAATATCAACCCAACAACCTTATTGTTAAGTACAAGACATGACAACCAGGTGTAACACAAAACTTTGTTTATTGGGAAAAATGGGGAAGAAAAAAAGGGAAGCAGTAGAATGGGGTTCCGGACAGGGCAGTAGCAGTGGAGAGGCAGGGCCGAGGAGGAAGGAGAGTCTGGGTGGGGGTAGTGACCAAGAAAAAGCCGGGGATGAGTGCCTGGAAACGGCTGGGCATTCACAGGGCTGAGGGCAGGAACGTAGGCAGACACACAGGTAGGTGGGCAGGCAGACTGGCGGGAAGGCAGGCAGGAAGATCCTTAATAATAATAAAACAATATTCAAGGATACGTAATTGATTAATACTTCCAAGCAACATAATGCAATCCCTAGACGGCATCCAAATATGCTGTGCTATGCTCCCTAGGGGCTTTGAACAGCGTCGGGAAGACATTGAAGCAATCTGATTAAAAACTTGGATTGTGGTTTGAGCATTTTGCTTTCTTTGTCTTTGTCTTTCTTTTTTTGATCTGCTCCTGTAAAATACACATTTTTTGTTCATCTAGGAAAAAGTAATAACTCACTTGTGAAATTGTGTGAGGATGCTGAAAAATACTGCGTAAAACATACATTTGAGACAACATAGATTTGTTATTTAAAGGTTATTTTGAGTATTTCTAAAGGTCCTTTTAAATATCGTTGCTCACGTGCACAGAAGGTATACCTTATTAGACTACGACAACCTACTTGAGCTCCACTTTGTACATGGCTATATTAATTTTAATAATTAATAACATCCTATAATCCCATTTTGCACTAGTTCTTCTATTCATCATTTAAATAGGGCCCATAGGACTTCTTTTTTTCCTTCTGTGTATGTCCACAGCATGCACATTTAAACTGACACTGAGAGCTTTCCGAAAAACTTTGACAGTCTAAATGTGGCGGCTCACACCACCCACAGAGCGACCAAATGAGGGAAAAGGAGGAGGATGTTGAAGACTGTATCGAAAGAAATTACAGAGTGATGGGAGGAGAGCAACAATTAGCATTTCTGGAGGCTGTACGCGTAACTAATTATGTGTGAGCATTGTGCCAGAAAGGCTGTCGAAGGTAGCGAGATCACGCAAACTTAATGAACATGTCAAAAGCTTTTGTATGACCTGAAGGAAATAGAAAATGGTTGATGGCCACTGGCTACCCTGTTGAAATTGTG